>NC_089702.1:3941207-5333707 GCF_031753505.1 Anomalospiza imberbis | reverse complement strand
TGTTCTGGGTTTGGGATGTTCTGGGTTTGGGGCTGTCCGGGTTTGGGGCTGTCCGGGTTTGGGGCTGTCCGGGTTTGGGATGTTCTGGGTTTGGGATGTTCTGGGTTTGGGATGTTCTGGGTTTGGGGCTGTCCGGGTTTGGGGCTGTCCGGGTTTGGGATGTTCTGGGTTTGGGGCTGTCCCACCCTTCCCCTGCCCTCATCCCGTGTCCCCCCAGGCCAAGTACAAGGAGCGAGGGACGGTGCTGGCCGAGGATCAGCTGGCCCAGGTGGGAATTCCCTCCATGGGCTCGGGGTCCCCTCCCTGTCCCTGTCCCCGTCTCTGTCCCCACTGTCCCTGACCCCGCTGTCTGTCCATGTCCCACATGTCCCTGTGTCCCACATGTCCCTGTCCCCATCCCCACTGTCCCTGTCCCCATGTCCCTGTCCCTGTCCCCACTGTGTGTCCCTGTCCCCGTGTCCCTGTCCCTGTCCCCGCTGTGTGTCCCTGTCCCCGTGTCCCTGTCCCCGCTGTGTGTCCCTGTCCCTGTCCCTGTGTCCCTGTCCCTGCTGTGTGTCCCTGTCCCTGTCCCTGTGTCCCTGTCCCTGTCCCTGTGTCCCTGTCCCTGCTGTGTGTCCCTGTCCCTGTCCCTGTGTCCCTGTCCCTGTCCCTGTGTCCCTGTCCCCGCTGTGTGTCCCTGTCCCTGTGTCCCTGTCCCCGCTGTGTGTCCCTGTCCCTGTGTCCCTGTCCCCGCTGTGTGTCCCTGTCCCCGTGTCCCTGTCCCCGCTGTGTGTCCCTGTCCCTGTGTCCCTGTCCCCGCTGTGTGTCCCTGTCCCCATGTCCCTGTCCCTGTCCCTGCTGTGTATCCCTGTCCCTGTGTCCCTGTCCCTGCTGTGTATCCCTGTCCCTGTGTCCCTGTCCCCGCTGTGTGTCCCTGTCCCTGTCCCCGCTGTGTGTCCCTGTCCCCGTGTCCCTGTCCCTGTCCCCAGTGTCGCTGTCCCCGTGCAGATGTCCAAGCAGCTGGAGACGTTCCGCACGCACCTGCAGGCCTTTGCCAGCAAGCACAAGCAGGAGATCCGGCGCAGCCCCGAGTTCCGCCTGCAGTTCCAGGACATGTGCGCCACCATCGGCGTGGACCCGCTGGCCTGTGAGCCCCGGCGGGGACAGCGGGGACAGCCAGGGGATGGGGGGGACAGCGGGGACAGGGGGGACACAATGGGGACAGGGGGGGACAGCGGGGACACAATGGGGACAGCAGGGACAGCCAGGGGACGGGGGGACAGTGGGGGAGGAACAGGGGGACAACAGGGTCTCGGGAACAGATCTGGGGGAACGGGGTCCCGGGAACGGCTCTGGGGGACAGTGGGGCCTCAGGGAGGGTTCTGGGGACTCACCCGGGGGAAGAGGGGAGCTCAGGAATGCTCCCAGGGATCGGAGCTGCCGGGACCCCTGGGAATGGCTCTGGGCGGGGGAGTGGGGACAAACCCCAAACCCATCCCCCACACCTGGCCCCACACCTGGCCCTCAGACCTGTACCCCAATCCCATCCCCAGTCCCATCCCCAATCCCCAATCCCATCTCCCATCCCCAGTCCCATCCCCAATCCCCAAACCCATCCCAAATCCCATCTTCCATCCCCAATCCCCAATCCCATCTCCCATTCCCAATCCCATCCCCCAATCCCATCCCCAATCCTGTCCCCAATCCCCAAACCCATCCCAAATCCCATCTCCCATCCCCAATCCCATCTCCCATCCCCAATCCCATCTCCCATCCCCAATCCCCAATCCCATCTCCCATCCCCAATCCCATCTCCCATCCCCAATCCCATCTCCCATCCCCAATCCCATCTCCCATCCCCAATCCCCAATCCCATCTCCCATCCCCAATCCCATCCCCCAATCCCATCCCCAATCCCCAAACCCATCCCAAATTCCATCTCCCATCCCCAATCCCCAATCCCCAATCCCATCTCCCATCCCAAATCCCATCTCCCATCCCCAATCCCCAATCCCCAATCCCATCTCCCATCCCCAATCCCATCCCCCAATCCCATCCCCCAATCCCATCCCCAATCCCCAAACCCATCCCAAATCCCATCTCCCATCCCCAATCCCATCTCCCATCCCCAGTCCCATCCCCAGTCCCCAGTGCCATTCCCAATCCCATCTCCCATCCCCAATCCCCAGTCCCGGGCGGGGTCGGGCTCGGCGGATCCCGGTGGGTGGATCCGAGCTCTCCCTGCCCCCGCAGCTGGAAAAGGCTTCTGGGCCGAGGTGCTTGGGGTCGGCGACTTCTACTACGAGCTGGGGGTGCAGATCATCGAGGTGTGCCTGGCGCTGCGGCACCGCAACGGAGGTGGGGACCCGCTCCGGGAACAACGGGGATCCGCTCCGGAAACGGGGATTAGTTCTGAAACGGGGATCAGCCCTGAAACAACAGGGACCCGCTCCGGAAACGGGGATCAGCCCTGAAACGGGGACCCGCTCCGGAAACGGGGATCAGTCCTGACACAGGGATCCAGTCCTGATCCAGGGATCTGCTCCTGACTCAGGGATCAGTCCTGATCCAGGGATCCAATCCTGATCTAGGGACCCGCTCCTGACCCAGGGATCCACCCCTGACCCAGGGATCCACTCCAGACCCCAGGGATCCACTCCGGACCCCAGGGATCTATTCCTGATCCAGGGATCTATCATCCCCATAAAAATCCCATAAAATGCCATAAAAGTCCCCAAACAATCCCTTGAAATCCCGTAACACGCCGTGAAATCCCATCAACCCGCGGGCTGGGAGGGGGCGGGCGGGGCTGGGGATTCCCTGGGATTCCCCAGGAGGCTCCCGGGATTCCCTGCAGGGCTGATCACGCTGGAGGAGCTGCAGCAGCAGGTGCTGAAGGGCCGCGGGAAGTTCGCGCAGGACGTCAGCGCGTGAGTGCGGGCCCGGGATCGGGAATGCCCCGGGAATCCCTTGGGATTGCGGGGTCGGGATCGGGAATGCCCCGGGAATCCCTTGGGATTGTGGGGTCGGGATCGGGAATCCCTTGAGAATCCCTCGGGAATCTCTCGGGATTGCAGGGTCAGGATCGGGAATCTCTTGGGAATCTCTCAGGATTGCAGGGTCGGGAATCCTCCAGGAATTCCTCGGGAATCCCTCGGGATTTCGGGATCGGGCATTCCCCAGGAATCCCTTGGGAATCCCTTGGGATTGCGGGGTTGGGATCAGGAATTCCCTGGGAATCCCCCAGGAGTCTCTCAGGATTGCGGGGTCGGGAATCCCCCAGGAATTCCCCAGAAATCCCTTGGGAAACCCCAGGATTGCGGGGTCAGGATCGGGAATTCCCCAGGAATCCCTTGGGAATCCCTTGGGTTTTTGGGGTCGGGATAGGGAATTCCCCGGGAATCCCCTGGGAAACTCTCGGGATCACGGGATTGGGAATTCCCTGGGAATCCCTCAGGATCCGGGGCTGGAGCTGCAGCCGCCGCTCCTGCTGCTTCCTCGGGGGTCTCAGGGATCGCTGCCCGGGACAATTCTTGTGCCTAAAAATCCAGCCCCAGGAGGATTTTTCCCTAAAAATCCAACACCTGGAAGAATTTTTTCCCCTAAAAATCCAACCCCAGGAGGACTTTTCCCTACAAATCCAACCCCAGGAGGATTTTTCCCTAAAAATCCAACCCCAGGAGGACTTTTCCATATAAATCCAACCCCAGGAGGATTTTTCCCTACAAATCCAACCCCAGGAGGATTTTTCCCTACAAATCCAACCCCAGGAGGATTTTTCCCTACAAATCCAACCCCAGGAGGATTTTTCCCTACAAATCCAACCCCAGGATGGTTTTTCCCTAAATCCAGCCCTGGGAGGATTTTTCCCTAAGAATCCAACCCCAGGACGAGGATTCTTCCCGCTGGAGCTGCGAGGAAGGCACGGATAAACCCCAAGGGAAGCAGATTTTTAGGACAAAACTCCCATTTTTGGGGCTGAACCTCCAAGGCCGCCCAGATGCCAAAACCCCAGATCCCGTGCTGGGAAGGATTCCCGGTTTTTAGCAGCTGGAATTGGTGGGGAAGCTCCTTGGGGTGCCTGTGCCCTCCCCAGGGATGATCTGATCCGGGCCATCAAGAAGCTGAAGGTTTTGGGGAGCGGCTTTGGGATCATCCCGGTGGGGGGAACGTTCCTGGTGCAGTCGGTGCCGGCCGAGCTGAACATGGATCACACGGTGGTGCTGCAGCTGGCAGAGGTGGGACTTGATTACTGGGATTTACTGGGAATGGGATTGGAATTGGGAATGGGGATTACTGGGAATGGGGTTGGGATTGGAATTGGGAATGGGATTGGGAGTGGGAATTGGGAATGGGGTTGGGAATGGAGTTGGGACCTGCCTGAACTTGGATCACACGGTGGTGCTGCAGCTGGCAGAGGTGGGACTTACTGGGATTACTGGGATTGCTGGGAATGGGATTGGGATTGGGAATGGGGATTTCTGGGAATGGGGATTTCTGGGAATGGGATTGGGGATTGTTGGGAATGGGAATGGCGCTTGGCTGAACATGGATCACACGGTGGTGCTGCAGCTGGCAGAGGTGGGACTGGTTTTACTGGGATTTCTGGGAATGGGATTGGGAATGGGGATTGGTAGGAATGACACCAGGGATGGGGAACTGGTGGGAATGACACCCGGAAAAGGGCTGGGAATGGGGAATTGGTGCCTCCAGGACTGGGAATTGGGATTGGGTCGGGGTCGTGGGCGAAGCTGCCAAAGTGTGGATTTAAACCTGGATGGAAAACAGCCAGGAAAAATCTTGGTGTTCCCATAAAAAACCGGGATTGGGCTGGACTGGGATGGGACTGGAGGGTCCCCGCTCTGCTGGGGCCGGGATTGAAGCCCAGATGGAATTTTCCTATTTTCGTTTTTTTTTCCCCCCCAGAAAAAGGGATTTGTGACAGTCAGCGAGATCCGGGCCAGCCTCAAGTGGGAGACGGAGCGAGCGAAGCAGGTGCTGGTAGGTGGGAATGGGAAACTGGGAAACTGGGAATGGAAAACTGGGAAAATGGGAAACTGGGGAACTGGCAATGGGGATATGGGAAACTGGGAATGGGAAACGGGGAATGGGAAAATGGGAATGGGAAAATGGGAAACGAGGAATGGGAATGGGAAACTGGGAAATTGGGAAAATGGGAATGGGTATAGGAAACTGGGAAATTGGGAATGGGGGAATGGGAAATTGGGGATGGGAATGGGAAATTGGGGATGGGAAAGTGGGAATGGGATGGTAATGGGAACAACAACGGCAACTCAGCACATCCCAGTCCATCCCGTCATTCCCAGTCCATCCCCAGCCCGTTCCCAGTCCCGTTCCCGTTATTCCCAGTCCCATATTCCCGTTGCAGGAGCACCTGCTGAAGGAGGGCATGGCCTGGCTGGACGCGCAGGCCCCGGCCGAGCCGCAGTTCTGGCTGCCCGCGCTCTTCTCCGAGCTCCACGCCCAGGACAGCGCAGCCGGGCCCTGACGGCTCCCGGGAATCCCCTCTGGAACCCTCGGGAATCCCCCCTGGAATCCTGGCTGGAATCCCGGCTGGAATCCCCCAGAATCCCTCCCAGGATCGTCAGGAATCCCCCGTTGAATCCCTTCTGGGATCCCTGGGAATCTCCCTCCTGGAGTCCATGGGAATTCCTCCTGGAGGCCCAGGATCCTCAGGAATCCCTCCTGGGATCCTCGGGAATCCCTCCTGGAGTCCTTGGGAATCCCAGCTGGAATCCCCCCTGGGATCCTCAGGAATCCCTCTCGGGATCCTCGGGATCCCTCCTGTCCCCGCAATCCTAGGGACAGCCGGACCGGGAATAAAAAGTTTTGTACGAAGTTCCTGAGCTCGGGCAGTTCTGTGGGATCAATCCCTGCTGGATTCAGTGCCTTGCTTCTGGGTGGGAATGCCCCAGACGATGGAAAACCAGGAGAAGGAGCTGAGGGCGGAGTCTCGGGGGATTTTGGCTCTGGAATTTTGGCTCCCAGCAGCAGGAAGCCTGGGAAAGCTGTCCCGCAGTGCCTCGGGAAGTCGTTATTCCGTAAGAATTCCCACTAAGGAACAGCACAGGCTCCGTTCTGCCAAAACAAACCTTTATTGCACAAAGGAAAAAAAAAAAAAAAAACACAAAAAAACAAAAACCAAAAAAAAAACCAAAAAAGGAAAAAAATCCCGAAAAAACCCCAAAACAACAAAAGAATCAGAACTCTTCTGTACAACAGAAAACCACCAGAGGTCTCCGAGTGACTCGTGTGCATTTATTGTTTTCAGCTCCATTTCAGTCTCTAAAAATCCCTTTGCTAAAACATCTCTGCCTACAGCAGCGGCTGGAGGATTGTCACTGGGGACACCCCGAGAGGGGACACGGGGACAGCCCCGGGACCAGACAATTCCCATCCCTGGAAAAGCTGGAAAAGCTCCCCAGCCCCGCCCTGGGGCTGCTCGGGTGACAAAAGGTGGCAGCGAGGAGGTGGCACCATCCCTTCACCCTGCGGGTGTGGCAGCTGGGCCTCCCCTCAAGGGTTAAATCCAAACCAGCCCCGGGGGATTTGGGTAAAGAAAGGGGAAACAATTCCCGAGTTTTTCGGGAAAATTCCCCGTTTCCCACCACGGAAATTCCCCACGTGCCCCCTTCCTGCTGCTGCAATCCCCAATCATCCCAGGGGATCTGGGCTCCTCCTGCCCCTTGCGATGAGGATCCCGGGCTGGGAAGTTCTCCCAGCACCAGCAGGATCCAAACTGGGGCCAAACTGGTGGGGAGGGGGCTGGGGGAGGGCGAAATGTGCGACGTCGTGTCCGTACAAATCATCGGGGCGGGGGAAAAACGAAGCGTTGAGCTCCTGATCCCCCAAACTCTGCTCCAGCGGGGAATCGTCACCTCCACCCGCGGCTGGGTGGGGTTGGCACTGCCACTGCCACCTCTCCGTGTCACTGGCAGCACGGACCCTGCTCTCAGCGGTCCCAGGGCTCCCAAAAATGCGGAATTTTACAAGGTTTGGCAAAGGAGTTTGTCCCAGAGTCCGGCCGGGATTGTCCCTCCTCCTTCCGGCGTCTCCGTGGGGTGGCAGCAGGGAGGGAGGGGACAGGAGGGGACATTCAAGGTGACACTGACCCAAGGTGGGAAGCAGAGAATTCCAGGTGAGGTAAAGCCAGCTCCACCAGGAGAAAACCCCTCCTAAAAGGCTAAATTCAAACGGAGGCTGACAGAAATAAACGCAAACGGATCTTGGAGCGCTCCCCTCCTCTCTGACCGACGCATTTCTCCTCATCCTCCCCTTCCCCAAACCTCCAGGCTGAATAAATCCATGGATTCCTGCAGTTCCCACTTGCCACATGAAGTCTCCAAAGTGCCCCAGGGCTCGAGTAAAGCTTTGGGGAAGGAGCCCCAATTCCAGCAGTGAGAATTCCTTTATCTTTGGTCTGCCTAGAAGAAAGACACCAGGGAGGCCCCAGCTCTCCCAAATCCCACCTGGACACACCCTGGGCTATCCAAGCACTCCCACAGCTCCAGGCAAGGGCTCCCTCCCTGCCCAGGAGCAGAAAAGCTCTCAAGGATTTGCAGTCTAGAGCTCATTCTTTAATCGAAGGAGGGAAAAAAAAAAAAAAAACCTGGAAAAAAAACCAAAAAAAAACAAAAAAAAAAAACAAAACCAAAAAAAAATATCAAACCCCAACCAGTGTAGGTGTTCTCCAAAAAACCCCAAAAACAACCTGATGCCACATGCCAGGAAGTACCTTTGTCCAAGAGGAGCCTGTCCCGAGCTGGGCTTTGTCTCTTTTTTTGGGGAATTCTCCTCGGGGAATCCTCGGGGAACTCTCCTGGCGGTCGGAGGGAGGGAGGGAGGGAGGGAGGGAAGGAGCCCGCGGCTCTCCCCGCCCCGGCCTGGCTGTGCTGCAGTCCCGGGCCGGGCCGGGCCCTCCTAGGCCTTGGGGCAGCCCTGGGGCTCGGGCTCGGGCTCCGAGGAGCTGCTCTCCGAGTCCATGTCGGCGCTGTCCTGCTGGTGCCGCTCCTGCAGCCGCGCCCGCAGCGCCTGCAGCCGCCCCAGCAGCGCCTGGTAGTCAAAGTGGCCGCGCTTCTCCCCGAAAGGGTCCTGGGAGAGGGGAAACCCACGGGGCTGAGGGCTGGGGAGAGGTGGGGGGGTGAAATTCCAGGGGGAAATCCCAGCCTGGGGCGGGGAGAGGATGATGGAATTCCACTGGGAAGGATCCTGGAACTTCCCCTGGAGAGGATCCTGAAATTCCCCTGGAGAGGATCCTTGATTTGCCCCTTGGAGAGGATCCTTCCCTTGGAGAGGATCCTGAAATTCCCCTGGGAAGGATCCTGGAACTCCCCCTGGAGAGGATCCTTGGAGAGGATCCTTCCCTTGGAAAGGATCCTGAAATTCCCCTGGGAAGGATCCTGGAACTCCCCCTGGAGAGGATCCTTGGAGAGGATCCTTCTCTTGGAAAGGATCCTGAAATTCCCCTGGGAAGGATCCTGGAACTCCCCCTGGAGAGGATCTTCTCTTTGAGAGGATCCTGACATTCCCCTGCAGAGGATCCTTGAATTCCCCCTGGAGACAAGGATCCCATCCTTGAATTCCCCCTGGACAAGATCCTTCAGTTCCCTCAATCTCCTTGAATTCCCCCTGGAGAGGATCCCGAAATTCCCTTTGTCTCCTCGAATTCCCCCTGGAGAACAATGACCCCATCCTTGATTTCCCCCTGGTGCTGCACATCTGTCCAGGCTCAGCTCCAGCCCCAGCTGTGCCCCACACCTGTCCCCAGCCCCAGCTGTGCCCCACACCTGTCCCCAGCCCCAGCTGTGCCCCACATCTGTCCCCAGCCCCAGCTGTGCCCCACACCTGTCCCCAGGTTGTGTCCCCAGCCCCAGCTGTGCCCCACACCTGTCCCCAGGTTGTGTCCCCAGCCCCAGCTGTGCCCCACACCTGTCCCCAGGTTGTGTCCCCAGCCCCAGCTGTGCCCCACACCTGTCCCCAGCCCCAGCTGTGCCCCACACCTGTCCCCAGGTTGTGTCCCCAGCCCCAGCTGTGCCCCACACCTGTCCCCAGCCCCAGCTGTGCCCCACATCTGTCCCCAGCCCCAGCTGTGCCCCACACCTGTCCCCAGGTTGTGTCCCCAGCCCCAGCTGTGCCCCACACCTGTCCCCAGGCCGTGTCCCCTCACCTGCATGCTCTGGCCCTGCAGGTGCAGCCGCTCCTTGCACACGCCCTCGTAGAAGTCCAGGTACTCCATGAAGGATTTCTCCATGACGCCCCTGGGGACAGAGGGGACACGGTCACCGCGGCCCTGGGGACGCCGGTGTGGCACCCGGTGCTGCTGGCACCGCCTGGGCGTCCCCGGGGCTGCGGGGAGGGGACGGAGCCGGGGAGGGGACGGAGGGGACACGGCCTGGGGAGGGAACAGAGCCGGGGAGGGGACAGAGCCCAGGGGACCCGGCCACAGCAGTTGCGCCCGCTCCCTCCTCCCAGAAACTTTCTGGGAATGTTTCCCCCGGAGCTCCTCCTGCACATTCCCACATTCCCTGCGCAGGGTCCGCTCCCGGGAATTCGGGAATGATGGCTGGGGATGGATCCTGCTGCCCCCCCAGCCCCCTGGAGTGTCCCCAGCCCCCCCTGGAGTGTCCCCAGCCCCCCTCGGTGTCCCCAGTGTCCCCATCCATGGTGTCCCCGGTGTCCCTGGTGTCCCCATCGCCGGTGTCCCCGGTGTCCCTGGTGTCCCCATCCATGGTGTCCCCGGTGTCCCTGGTGTCCCAATCGCCGGTGTCCCTGGTGTCCCCATCCCCAGTGTCCCCATCCCCGGTGTCCCCGGTGTCAGGCCGTACCGGAGGGGCTCGGGGCAGGGACACTTCCCCTCCAGCATGTCACACACAGCCACGCGGATGGTCTCGTGCCGGATGCACTCGTTGTAGTTCTTGCTGTCCCCGGGGTGCCGCTCCTGGGGGCGGCGGCGCGTGAGGGCAGGGCCCAGCCTGGCCAGGCCTGACCAGTCCTGAGCCCGGCCTGACCAGTCCCTGACCAGTGCAGGGTCCAGCCTCACCAGTCCTGACCAGTGCAGAGCTGGGCTCCCAATTAATTCCAGGCTGGGATCCCAGTTAATTCCAGGCTGGGATCCCAGTTAGTCCCAGCCCAGAGCCCCACTTAGGCCCAGCTCGGAGCCCCACTTAGGCGCAGCCTGGGCGCTCACCTGCTCGAAGCCGGGCTCGTTGTGGTACGGGTTCTCGGTCATCAGGGACTGGATGGAGATCAGCACCGAGGAGATGCTCTGGGCAGGGCTCCAGGCTGGGCCTGTCCACGTGCTGGGGCAGCAGGGCACAAAACAGCAATTAACACCTCATTAATTAATCAATTAACCACCAGCACCGCCCCCCCCACCCCCCTCCTCACCAGAGCCCAAACACCCGTGGGACCTCAGCTGGGCCTAAACCTCCCTGGGCACAGCCTAAACTGTCCTGTCCTTCTGTCCGTGCTCACCTGGGAGCAGAGCCCGGGCTCAGCTGGCCCAGCCTAACCCCAGGCCCGGCTTACCCCAGGATGCTGAGGCAGACCCTAGGCCCGGCTTGGCAGACCCTAGGCCCAGCTTGGCAGACCCTAGGCCCGGCTTACCCCAGGATGCTGAGGCAGACCCTAGGCCCGGCTTACCCCAGGATGCTGAGGCAGACCCTAGGCCCGGCTTACCCCAGGATGCTGAGGCAGACCCCAGGCCTGGCTTGGCAGACCCCAGGCCCGGCTTACCCCAGGATGCTGAGGCAGACCCTAGGCCCGGCTTACCCCAGGATGCTGAGGCAGACCCCAGGCCCGGCTTACCCCAGGATGCTGAGGCAGACCCCAGGCCCGGCTTACCCCAGGATGCTGAGGCAGACCTTGCCGTTGCGGTAGAAGTTGGGGTTGAAGCGCACGGTGTTGTTGCCTGTGGTCATGAGCTTGACGCGGGGCGGGTGGATGGGGTAGTCCGGGGGGCAGCGGAACAGGAACAGGAAGAAGCCGCCCTCGTAGGGGGTGTCGAACGGGCCCGTGATCAGCGCGTGGATCTGCGGGGACACCGGAGCCCGGCGGCGTTCCCGAACCCTGCGGCGCTCCCGAATCCCGCGGGGCTCCTGAACCCTGTGGGGCTCCCAAACCCTGCGGCATTCCTGAATCCCATGGGGCTCCCAAACCCTGCAGAGTTCCCAAATCCCGTGGGGCTCCCAAACCCTGCGGTGTTCCCGAACCCTGCAGCGTTCCCGAATCCCGTGGGGCTCCCAAACCCTCTGGCGTTCCTGAACCCTGTGGTGTTCCCAAACCCTGCAGCGTTCCCGAATCCCGCGGGCCTCCCAAACTCTACAGCACTCCCAAACCCTCAGGAGTTCCTCAGTCCTCTGGCGTTCCCAAATCCTCCAGCGTTCCCAAACCCTCTGGCGATCCCAAACCCTCCAGCATTCCCAAACCCTCCATGGCTCCAGCATTCCCAAACCCTCCCAAACCCGCTGGCATTCCCAAACCCTCCATGGCTCTGGCATTCCCAAACCCTCCGGCATTCCCAAACCCTCTCCCCACTGGATCCCACCCCCATCCCCCGGGACGCCGGAGCCTTGCCGTTCCCTCTCCGGGATGTTCGGGGACAATTCCGGGCGGGAGAGGCCGCAGATCCCGGGTCTGGGATCAGCAGCAGCAGGGAGCGCCGGCGCTCCTCACCTTGGTCATGTCGTGGGGGTCGGGCACCACGAACATTCCCGGCGGCGGCTCCTTGTAAATGGACATGATATCCCTGGAAAAGGGAGCGGGAATCAGCCGGGACCGCCCGGCCCCGCGGGGTTTGGGACTGGGATTTGGGACTGGGATTTGGGACCGGGATTTGGGACCCGGATTTGGGACTGGGATTTGGGACCCGGATTTGCGACGCCTGGGCCTGGCTTGGGATGAGCTCCGGGAGCGGAGCCCCAAAAGCAGCCCAGGCATTCCAGAGCACTCCTGGAATTCTCGGGAATCCTAGCTGGAATCCTCAGGAATCCTGGCTGGAATCCCCCCTGGAATCCTCGGGAATCCTGACTGGAATTCTCAGGGATCTTGGCTGGAATTTTTGGGAATCCCACCTGGAATCCTCACTGGAATCCTCAGAGATCCCCCCTGGAATCCCTCCAGGAACTCCCCCCTGGAATTTCACCAACTCCAGCACCAGGAATTCCAATAAAAATGAAAATCCAATGAAATTCCCGCTGTGAATTCCCAGGGGAATTCCAGGGGATCCAGGCTGAGAATTCCAGGGGACCCAGGCAGGAATTCCAGGGGACCCAGGCTGGAATTCCAGGGGACCCAGGCAGGAATTCCAGGGGACCCAGGCGGGAATTCGAGGGGATCCAGGCGGGAATTCCAGTGGATCCAGGCTGGGAATTTCAGGGGATCCTGGCAGAAATTCCAGGGGACCCAGGCAGGAATTCCAGGGGATCCAGGCTGAGAATTCCAGGGGATCCAGGCAGGAATTCCAGGGGACCCAGGCTGGGAATTCCAGGGGACCCAGGCGGGAATTCCAGGGGACCCAGGCTGGGAATTCCAGGGGATCCAGGCGGGAATTCCAGGGGACCCAGGCGGGAATTCCAGGGGACCCAGGCAGGAATTCCAGGGGACCCAGGCTGGAATTCCAGGGGATCCAGGCAGGAATTCCCGGGGATCCCGGGCAGGGCTGGGAAGAACCTGGGACAGAGCAAAGGGTCCCCGCCCAAGGTCCCTCCCAACCCAAACCTGCCCGGGACTCCGCGGCTCCGGAGCGAGCCCCGGGAAGGACCGGGACCTGTCCCGGGACACCGGCAGGCCCCGGCGCTGTCCCCAGGCCCGTGCCCGGTGCCCGGCGCGGCTGCCGAGGCCCGGTGCGCCGCAGGGCCCGTTACCGGCCGCGGGGCCGAGCCCAACGCCTGCGCCGCGCTCCGTGCCCGGGCCCCGCGCTGCCGGTGCCGCCGGTGCCGCTCCGCTCACCGTTTGATCCGCAGCAGGCAGGCCGGGCTGGGCCGCTCGCTGTCCCAGTCGCCGCTGACCGTGGGGTCCCAGAAGGCGGAGTGCGTGAGGAGCGCGGCCCCCGCCGCCGCCGCCGCCGCCATCGGGGCGCCGCCGCTGCCGGGGGCCACGCCGGTGCCGGGCGCCGCGGCCGCGCCGAAGCCCGCCGCCGCCCAGAGCTCGGCGGGGATGAAGACGCCGGGGGTCCCCGCGGCGCCGGCGGCGCTGGGCGAGGCGCTGCCGCCGCCGCCCGCCGCCAGCACCGCGGCCGGGGCCGGGGCCGCGTCCTCGGCCGCCGGGCTCTCCGCCATTGCGGCCTCGGCCCGCGCCGCTTCCGGGACTCCGCACCACCGAGGCGCGCGGCCAGAGCGGCCCCGCGCCGCCCACGCCGCCCGCCCCCGGCACCATAGAGCGGCGGGCGGAGCGGCTCGGCCGCAGGGGCGCACGGGAGGGCGAAGCGGCGACGGCGCCCCCTGGCGTGGGGGAGGCCCGGCGGGCGGGAGGGGGAGCTGGGGGGTTTTTGGGGAAGAACGAGGGAATTCGGGGAATTCGGGGAATTCCGGGAATTCGGGGAACGGCGCGGCTGTGGGAGCGAAAAGGGCGGGAAAAACCTCCGGGAGCGGCACGCGGCGGGGAACGGGCACGGCCCCGGGGCTGCCAGAGCCGCGGGAGTGCTTGGACAACGCTCCGAGGGGTGCGCAGGGCCGGGGGTTGGACGGGATCATCCCGCTGGATCCTTTCCCATTTGGGAAATTCCCTGGGATGGGGTGAGCCCGCTGGATCCTTTCCACTCGGGATACTCGCTGGGATGGGGTGATCCCGCTGGATCCTCTCCCATTTGGGATATTCCCTGGGATGGGATCATCCCGCTGGATCCTCTCCCATTTGGGATATTCCCTGGGATGGGATCATCCCGCTGGATCCTTTCCACTCGGGATACTCGCTGGTTCCAAGATCACCGCACCCAACTGCTGCTCACCATGTCCCCCCCAAGTGTCCCCAAGTGTCACCTGCCCGGGTGACACCGGGAATTCTGTATCCCATCCTGGGGACACCGGGAATTCTGTATCCCATTTCCCAGGGACACTAGGAATTCTGCATCCCATTTCCCGGGAATTCTGTATCCCGTTCCCAGGACATTGGGAATTCTGCATCCCAGGAATTCTGTATCCCGTTCCTGGGGACACTGGGAATTCTGTATCCCATTTCCCAGGGACACTGGGAATTCTGCATCCCATTTCCTGGGAATTCTGTATCCCGTTCCCAGGACAATGGGAATTCAGCATCCCATTCTCCAGGGACACTGGGAATTCTGTATCCCATTTCCCGGGAATTCTGTATCCCATTTTCCAGGGACACTGGGAATTCTGTATCCAGGGAATTCTGTATCCCATTTCCCAGGGACACGAGGAATTCTGTATCACATTTCCCGGGAATTCTGTATCCCATTTTCCAGGGACACTGGGAATTCTGTATCCAGGGAATTCTGTATCCCATTTCCCAGGGACACCAGGAATTCTGCATCCCATTTCCTGGGAATTCTGCATCCCGTTCCCGGAGGATAACTGTAACCCAGCCCAGGTAACAGCGTTGTTCTGGAACATTCCCACAGGGCTGTCCCTGTGTAGGGTCGCACATTCCCGCCCCGGAATCCAGGGAATTTCGGGAATTTCCCCTCTCCCCAGTCCCTTCTGTTACCGCAGCCAGCTTTCTCCAACCCTTGGGGCTTTTTAAGCCGAGTCCTCCTCAGCCCCTTCAGGAATTCCACCCATCCCCATTCCCAGGAATGTCCTCAAACAGAGCCACCCATCCCGTGTCCCATTCCCCATGTCCCATTCCCCATGTCCCAGGAATGTCCCCAAACAGAGCCACCATTCCCCATGTCCCAATCTCCATGTTCCATTCCCCGTGTCCCATTCCCATTCCCCATGTCCCAATTCCCGTGTCCCATTCCTAATCCCCGTGTCCCAATCCCCGTGCCCCAATCCCCGTGCCCCAATCCCCGTGCCCCAATCCCATTCCCTGTGTCCCATTCCCCGTGTCCCAATCCCCGTGCCCCAATCCCTGTGTCCCATTCTCATTCCCTGTGTCCCATTCCCTGTGTCCCAATCCCCGTGCCCCATTCCCCGTGTCCCATTCCCATTCCCTGTGTCCCAGTCCCCGTGCCCCAATCCCATTCCCAGGAATGTCCCCAAATAGAGCCACCATTCCCCATGTCCCAATCCCCGTGTCCCATTCCCAATCCCAGGAATGTGCTCCCATTCCCAGGAAGGTCCCAGCCGCTGCCAGAGGCTCTGGGCACCGGGAGTGGCTGCGTTAATTAATTTAATTACTCAAGCAGGTAACGAGCCAAGCTCCCTCAGGGCTGCCTTTCCTTAAAGGCGCGGCTGCCTCTCCCAAAATCCTGGGATTCGGGTGGGATTCGGGAATTTCTCCTCCCTGACGTACTCCAGGCTTTCAAAGGGACGAGGCGTGGAGCAGCTGGGGGGTGAAAATCCCCTTGGCTCCGGGGTTTTTGTGGGAATTCTGCTCTGAGGAGGGACACGGACAGCTCCAGCGCCAGGGTGAGGATTCCCAGAATTCCTGGGAATTCCCTTCTGCCACAGGATCCTGGAATGCTTTGGGTGGGGAGGGACCTTGAATCCCAGCCAGGGACAATTCCCAGGGTGCTCCGAGCTGGCCTGGAACATTCCAGGGATGGGGCAGCCACGGATTCCCAGGAATTCTCCCCAGTATCTGACCCCAACTTCCTCTCATGGTGCTTTGTTTTCCCAGGGCCTGGATTTGGGGGGATTTTTAACAGATTTGAGTTGACTCCAGCTTCATCTTCTTTTCTTCCCATTCCCATCCCACAGCTGGGATTTTCCACCCAAAATCTTCTCCAGAAGGTGAAAAACAAAGGTTAAAAAAAACCCCAAGAGATTTCCGTAGAGAAATCCGTGGTTTCCTCTGGGAATTCCATCCCAGCCCCAAAAGGGAAAGAATTCCCCCCAATATCCAACCCCAACCTCTTCTCATGGAGCTTTGTTTTCCCAAGGCCCAGTTTTGGGCGGATTTTTGCAGATTTGAGTTGACTCCATCTTCATTTTCCTCTCTTCCCATTCCCATTCCCATCCCACAGCTGGGATTGTCCACCCAGGCCAGAATCTCCCCCAGAAGGTGAAAAAAAAACCCCAAAAGCGGCGATTTCCGTAGAGAAATCCGTGGTTTCCTCTGGGAATTCCATCCCAGCCCCAAAAGGGAAAGAATTCTCCCCAACACCCAGCCCCAACCTCTGCCTTCCCAGGGCCCAGTTTTGGGGGAATTTTTGCAGATTTGAGTTGCCTCCAGCTTCATTTTCCATCCCACAGCTGGGATTTTCCACCCAGGCCAGAATCTGCCCCAGAAGGTGAAAAATAAAGGTAAAAAAACCCCAAAAGCAGCGATTTCCGTAGAGAAATCCGTGGTTTACTGGTCGGAGAGGAGGAGGAGGGCCCCGAGGTGTCACATGGCGAAGAGGATGAGGAAGGCCACCATGAGGCAGAAGAGCCCCATGGCCTCGGACAGCGCGAAGCCCAGGATGGCGTAGGAGAAGAGCTGCTGCTTCAGGGAGGGGTTCCTGGCACCGGGAAAAAACGGGAATGAAAATGGGGAATGACGGCCTGGAGCAGGGAATGATGCCCTAAGCCAGGGAATCCAACCACGGAATGAAAGCAGGGAATGAAAGCAGGGAATGATGTCCTGAACCAACCCAGAGTCAGGGAATGAAAGCAGGGAATGATGTTCTGAACCAGGGAATGATGCCCCAAGCCAGGGAATTATGCCCCAAGCCAGGGAATAACTCCAGGGAATGCTGCCCCAAGCCAGGGAATAACACCAGGGAATGATGCCCCAAACGACGGAATAAAACCAGGGAATGATGCCCCAAACCAGCCCAGAGTCAGGGAATGAAACCAGGGAATGATGGCCCAAGCCAGGGAATAAACCCAGGGAATTCCCAAAACCAGGGAATAGCACCAGGGAATAACACCAGGGAAATCCCAAAACCAGGGAATGAATTCAGGGAATAATGCCCCAAATCAGGGAATAACACCAGGGAATAAATCCAGGGAATTTCCAAAACCAGGGAATAAATCCAGGGAATAATGCCCCAAGGCAGCCCAGACCCGAGGCTGTGCAGGGAGCAGCTGGGATGGGATAATGGGATAACGGGATGGGATGGGATACATGGGATGGGATAATGGGATGGGATGGGATAACGGGATGGGATCCATGGGATAATGGGATGGGATCCATTGGATGGGATCCATTGGATGGGATAACGGGATGGGATAATGGGATGGGATGGGATAACGGGATGGGATCTATGGGATAACGGGATGGGATCCATTGGATGGGATCCATTGGATGGGATCCATGGGACGGGATGGGATCAGTAGGATGGGATAATAGGATGGGATCAATGGGATAATGGGATGGGATCCATTGGATGGGATCCATTGGATGGGATCGTGGGATATCCGGGTTTTTTCCCTGGTTTTGGGGATGTTAAACCCCGGGTTTAGCTGGCACCTGGTGGTTCCAAGCTGCAATTCCTGCATTTCCTTCCAGAGGCAGCAGAGCTCCAGAGTGGGGGATCAATTAGAGGGCGCATTCGAACAATTCAGGGACTTTGTTTTAATAGAACAGTGGATTCATTTAACGGAAAAACAGATTATTTGAATCAACCAGTGAGTTATTTTAGGAGAATAATCATTTTAACAGAATTCGTTACCCTAACAATTATTTTAATAGAATACTGAGATTATTTTAATAGAACGGATTATGTCGAGATAACAGCACGGTTTTATTAGAATGAAATAAATCACTAAATAAAATATTTTATTAGAATTGCTTCAAGAGAGTGGGATGCTTTTAACAGAACAGTGGGTTCTACTTAGGAGAAGAATGGATTACTTAAACAAATGGGTTATTTTAAGAGAAAAATGGATTGTTTTAGTAGAATTCATCCGTTTAATTGTATAATGGGGTTTTTTAAGAGAAGAGGGGATATTTTTAAGGGAATGGGGACCATTTTAAAGGACCATTTTAGGGGAATACTGGACCGGAATACCGGACCATTTTTAAGGGCATGGTGGATCATTTTTAGGGGAATAGGGGATTGATTTTTAAGGGAATGGGGAACCTTTTTAAAGGACCATTTCAGGCGAAGACTGGACCATTTTTAAGGGAATGCTGCACCACCACGCCCATCTGATATCCCGAGTCCTTAACACCCATCCTGTTCCACACCCCTGTGCAGAGCCGGCCCCAAATCCTGGGGAAAGGCCACAAATCCCAGGGAATGGCCCCAAATCCTGGGGAATGGCCCCAGATCCCAGAGAAAGACCCCAAATCCCGGGGAAAGGCCACAAATACCAGGGAAAGGCCACAAATCCCGGGGAATGGGCCCAAACCCTGAGGAAAGGCCCCAAACCCCAGGGAATGACCCCAAATCCCAGGGAAAGGCCCTAGGGAATGGCCCCAAATCCCAGGGAAAGGCCCCAAACCCCAGGGAATGGCCCCAAACCCCAGGGAATGGCCCCAAACCCCAGGGAATGGCCCCAAACCCCAGGGAATGGCCCCAAACCCCAGGGAATGGCCCCAAAACCCAGGGAAAGGCCCTAGGGAATGGCCCCAAATCCCAGGGAAAGGCCCCAAACCCCAGGGAATGGCCCCAAATCCCAGGGTTCCGGAGCAGCCCCACCTGGCGTAGCCGATGATGAGGCTCCCGAAGACGGTGCCGATCCCCGCCCCCGAGCCCGCCACGCCCACGGTGGCGGCGCCGGCCCCGATGAACTTGGCGGCCGTGTCGATGTCCCGGGACAGCGCGGTGCTGCGGAACTGCCGCCGGGGCTGCGGCACGGCCGGGGACACCTGCGGGACACAGGACAGCTCAGGGACACCGGGACAGGGCAGGGACACCGGGGATAGGACAGGGACACCCAGGGGACAGGGCAGGGACACCGGGGATAGGACAGGGGACAAAGGGACAGGACAGGGACACCCAGGGGACAGGGCAGGGACACCCAGGGGACAGGACAGGGACACCGGGGAGAGGACAGGGGACACAGGGACAGGGCAGGGACACCCAGGGGACAGGACAGGGACACCCAGGGGACAGGGCAGGGACACCCAGGGGACAGCTCAGGGGACAGGGCAGTGACACCTCAGGGCTGGCACCCAGCATGGGAAGCGGGGCTTTGGTCCTGATCAACAGCATGGGGATGGAGGATGAGGATGGAGGATGAAAGAGCAGGATGAGGGTGAAGGAGCAGGATCAGAATGGGGATGAAGACGAAGGATCAGGATGAAGGATCAGACTGAAGGATCAGGATGAGGGTGAAGGAGCAGGATGGGGAGGAAGGAGCAGGGTCAGAATGAGGAAGAAGGATCAGGATGAAGGAGCAGGATGGGGACGAAGGAGCAGGATGGGGACGAAGCCCAAGCCCAGCCCGTCTCACCTGTGCGCTCTCCTCAGGCCTGCTGAACACAGCCACGGACACGGGCCTGGCCAGAGCCCTGGAGCAGCAGCGGAACTGCAGGGACAGGGACAGGGACAGGGACAGCCAGGTCAGCCCAGCACGCCCAGCACCCTCTGTGTGGACAGCCCGTCCTAAAACCCAGCCCAAACCCCTCTGTGTGGAGAGTCTGTCCTAAAACCCAGCCCAAACCCCTCTGTGTGGAGAGTCTGTCCTAAAACCCAGCCCAAACTCCTCTGCGTGAGAGCCTGTCCTAAAACCCAGCCCAAAGCCCTGCAGCCACTGCTGGGAGCAGAGATCGGCCTTCCCAACCCTCAAGTGTTTTATGGAGCCCTGAAATCCCCCTAAAACACCCCAACACAACACAAAAATTGGAAAACAAGGGGTTATGGATGGAGGGGGTTTCTATTTCAGCCACTGGGATCAATTCCACACACCCCAGGCCGAGCACAGCGAGACCCCAGCCCCAGAAATCCAAATTTTCCCCCACATTTCCACACGTTTTCCTCCTGGAAAGGAAGGGATTCCCGAGTGACCCCGTGGAAATCCGGGAGTTCCTGCTGGGAGCAGCTGCAGCCGAGTGCCAGCCACTCACATGGTGTCACCAGAGGTCACCTTGTTCCCTTCCTCCTTAAACCCAGGCTAGAAACGCCCGGGATCCCAGCTCAGCTGGGGGTAGCGGGGGTGGAGAAATGCCACAAATCCCAAATTCCTGGCGGGAATTCCCCCAGCCCTGCCAGGCAAGGACCTACCAGCGCCGGGGAGCTGAGGAGCGCCATGGGGGCCGGCATTTTGCTGGATCTGCAGCGAGAAAACCAGGTAAAAAACAGAGAAATACCCCAAAGCCAGGTAAAAAAAACAGAGAAATACCCCAAAGCCAGGTAAAAAAAACAGAGAAATACCCCAAAGCCAGGTAAAAAAACAGAGAAATACCCCAAAGCCACGTGAAAAACAGGGAAATAACCCCAAAGCCAGAGAAATACCCCAAAGCCAGGTAAAAAACAGGGAAATACCCCAAAACCACGTGAAAAAACAGATAAATACCGCAAAGCCACGTGAAAAAAAGAGAAATACCCCAAAGCCAGGTAAAAAACAGAGAAATTCCCCAAAACCACGTGAAAAACAAAGAAAAACCCCAAAGCCACGGGACGCCTGTCACAGCCCCGCGGGAGCTCCTCTGCTGTCCCCACCGCGGGGCACTGTCCCCGAGGCTGTGTCCCCATGGCTCTGTCCCACTGACCCCGCCGTGTCCCCGGGGCTTTCACCCCACCGTGTCCCCAGCTGTCCCCAAGGCTTTAAACCCACCGTGTCCCCAAGGCTTTCACCCCACCGTGTCCCCAGCTGTCCCCAAAGCTGTGTCCTCACCGTGTCCCCAAGGTTTTAACCCCACCGTGTCCCCAGCTGTCCCCAAGGCTTTAACCCCACCGTGTCCCCAGCTGTCCCCAAGGCTTTGTCCTCACCGTGTCCCCAAGGTTTTAACCCCACCATGTCCCCAAATGTCCCCAAAGCTTTGTCCTCACTGTGTCCCCAAGGCTTTAACCCCACTGTGTCCCCAACTGTCCCCAAGGTTTTAACCCCACTGTGTCCCCAAGGTTTTAACCCCACCATGTCCCCAGCTGTCCCCAAGGCTTTGTCCTCACCATGTCCCCAAGGCTTTAACCCCACCGTGTCCCCAGCTGTCCCCAAGGTTTTAACCCCACCATGTCCCCAGCTGTCCTCAAGGCTTTAACCCCACTGTGTCCCCAAGGTTTTAACCCCACCATGTCCCCAAATGTCCCCAAAGCTTTGTCCTCACCGTGTCCCCAAGGTTTTAACCCCACTGTGTCCCCAAATGTCCCCAAGGCTTTAACCCCACTGTGTCCCCAAGGTTTTAACCCCACCATGTCCCCAGCTGTCCCCAAGGCTTTGTCCTCACCGTATCCCCAAGGTTTTAACCCCACCATGTCCCCAGCTGTCCCCAAGGTTTTAACCCCACCGTGTCCCCAAGGCTTTGTCCTCACCGTGGCCCCAAGGTTTCAACCCCACAGTGACTGTCCCCAACTGTCCCCAAGGTTTTAACCCCACTGTGTCCCTGACTGTCCCCAAAGCTTTAAGCCCACTGTGTCCCCATCTGTCCCCAAGGCTTTGTCCCCAAGGTTTTAACCCTGCCTTGTCCCCGACTATCCCCAAGGCTTTGTCCTCACCATGTCCCCAAGGTTTTAACCCCCTCGTGTCCCCGAGGCTTTAACCCCTCCGTGTCCCCGACTGTCCCCACCGTGTCCCCACGGTTTTAACCCCCCCCCCCGTGTCCCCACGGTTTTAAACCCCCCCCGTGTCCCCTAGGCTTTGCACCCTCAGTCCCCTCAGCTCTCGCACAGCTCCGCGTCCTCCCTCCCCCGTCAATCCCCGCTCGGTGCCTCCCCCGGCCAGCTCCTCCCGCTCTTTCTCCCTCACGACCCCGCCAGGGCCGCGCAGGCCCCACCGCCCGCCGGGCGGCGAAGGGCACGACCCCAGCGAGGATCGGCCGGGCCCGAGGCTGGGGCCGGGAGGCGCGGGGGCAGCGGCGGGCGCGGGGCCGGCCCGGGCCGGGTCGCACCTGCGCGGGGTCCGCTCGGGCCGGCGGCGGCGGCGGCTCTGTGGGCAGCGTCACCTTGGCCGTGTCCCCCCCGGCGTCCTCCGCGCCCATTGGCTGCCGCCGCGCGCGCGCGCCCGCGCCCGCCCTCCCCATTGGCCGAGCCCCGAGGAAACCCCGCCTCCCCTCATCCGGGGACGGCGGGGGAGAAGGAAGGGAGGGAGGGGCGGGGACGCGGGGGGGTGATTGGTGGGTTAGGGGCGGTGGGCGCTCGCTGATTGGGTGGAGCGGCTGTCAATCCGGAGGTGGGCGGGGTCGGTGGCGCCTGAGGGAGGTTCGGGGTGGGGGAAGAGGCGGGGCTTGGGGTCAGGGATGGGATATGGGATCAGGAATGGATATGGGATCAGGAATGGGATATGGGGTCAGGAATGGGATATGGGATCAGGGATGGGATATGGGGTCAGGAATGGGATATGGGGTCAGGAATGGGATATGGGATCAGGAATGGGATATGGGGTCAGGAATGGGATATGGGATCAGGGATGGGATATGGGGTCAGGAATGGGATATGGGGTCAGGGATGGGATATGGGGTCAGGGATGGATATGGGATCAGGGATGGATATGGGGTCAGGAATGGGATATGGGATCAGGAATGGATATGGGGTCAGGGATGGGATATGGGGTCAGGAATGGGATATGGGGTCAGGGATGGATATGGGATCAGGGATGGATATGGGGTCAGGAATGGGATATGGGATCAGGGATGGGATATGGGGTCAGGGATGGGATATGGGGTCAGGAATGGATATGGGGTCAGGGATGGGATATGGGGTCAGGGATGGATATGGGGTCAGGAATGGATATGGGGTCAGGAATGGATATGGGATCAGGGATGGGATATGGGATCAGGAATGGATATGGGGTCAGGAATGGGATATGGGATCAGGGATGGATATGGGATCAGGGATGGATATGGGGTCAGGAATGGGATATGGGATCAGGGATGGGATATGGGGTCAGGGATGGGATATGGGGTCAGGAATGGATATGGGGTCAGGGATGGGATATGGGGTCAGGGATGGATATGGGGTCAGGAATGGATATGGGGTCAGGAATGGATATGGGATCAGGGATGGGATATGGGATCAGGAATGGATATGGGGTCAGGAATGGGATATGGGATCAGGGATGGATATGGGATCAGGGATGGATATGGGATCAGGGATGGATATGGGGTCAGGAATGGGATATGGGATCAGGGATGGGATATGGGGTCAGGGATGGATATGGGGTCAGGAATGGATATGGGGTCAGGAATGGATATGGGATCAGGGATGGGATATGGGATCAGGAATGGATATGGGGTCAGGAATGGGATATGGGATCAGGAATGGGATATGGGATCAGGAATGGATATGGGGTCAGGAATGGATATGGGGTCAGGAATGGAATATGGGGTCAGGAATGGGATATGGGATCAGGAATGGATATGGGGTCAGGAATGGATATGGGATCAGGAATGGATATGGGGTCAGGGATGGGATATGGGGTCAGGAATGGATATGGGGTCAGGAATGGATATGGGGTCAGGAATGGAATATGGGATCAGGAATGGGATATGGGGTCAGGAATGGAATATGGGATCAGGAATGGGATATGGGATCAGGAATGGGATATGGGATCAGGAATGGGATATGGGATCAGGAATGGAATATGGGGTCAGGAATGGAATATGGGGTCAGGAATGGGATATGGGGTCAGGAATGGGATATGGGATCAGGAATGGATATGGGATCAGGAATGGATATGGGGTCAGGGATGGGATATGGGGTCAGGAATGGATATGGGGTCAGGGATGGATATGGGGTCAGGGATGGGATATGGGGTCAGGAATGGATATGGGGTCAGGAATGGATATGGGGTCAGGAATGGGATATGGGATCAGGGATGGATATGGGGTCAGGGATGGGATATGGGGTCAGGAATGGATATGGGGTCAGGGATGGGATATGGGGTCAGGAATGGATATGGGGTCAGGAATGGATATGGGGTCAGGAATGGGATATGGGATCAGGGATGGATATGGGGTCAGGAATGGGATATGGGATCAGGGATGGATATGGGATCAGGGATGGGATATGGGATCAGGGATGGATATGGGATCAGGGATGGGATATGGGGTCAGGGATGGGATATGGGGTCAGGGATGGGATATGGGGTCAGGGATGGATATGGGGTCAGGGATGGGATATGGGATCAGGGATGGGATATGGGGTCAGGAATGGATATGGGGTCAGGGATGGGATATGGGGTCAGGGATGGATATGGGGTCAGGGATGGATATGGGGTCAGGAATGGGATATGGGATCAGGAATGGGATATGGGATCAGGGATGGATATGGGATCAGGGATGGGATATGGGGTCAGGGATGGGATATGGGGTCAGGGATGGGATATGGGGTCAGGGATGGATATGGGGTCAGGGATGGGATATGGGGTCAGGGATGGGATATGGGGTCAGGGATGGATATGGGGTCAGGGATGGATATGGGATCAGGAAAGGGATATGGGATCAGGAATGGGATATGGGGTCAGGAATGGGATATGGGGTCAGGAATGGGATATGGGGTCAGGAATGGGATATGGGATCAGGGATGGGATATGGGGTCAGGGATGGATATGGGGTCAGGGATGGATATGGGGTCAGGGATGGGATATGGGGTCAGGGATGGGATATGGGATCAGGAATGGATATGGGGTCAGGAATGGATATGGGGTCAGGAATGGGATATGGGGTCAGGGATGGATATGGGATCAGGAATGGGATATGGGATCAGGAATGGATATGGGATCAGGAATGGGATATGGGGTCAGGAATGGGATATGGGGTCAGGAATGGGATATGGGGTCAGGAATGGATATGGGGTCAGGGATGGGATATGGGGTCAGGAATGGGATATGGGGTCAGGAATGGGATATGGGGTCAGGAATGGGATATGGGGTCAGGGGAAGGGTTTGTGGGGTCAGGAATGGGATATGGGGTCAGGAATGGGATAGGGGTCAGGAATGGATATGGGGTCAGGAATGGATATGGGATCAGGGATGGATATGGGGTCAGGGATGGGATATGGGGTCAGGAATGGGATATGGGATCAGGAATGGGATATGGGATCAGGAATGGGATATGGGGTCAGGAATGGATATGGGGTCAGGAATGGGATATGGGGTCAGGGATGGGATATGGGGTCAGGGATGGGATATGGGATCAGGAATGGATATGGGATCAGGAATGGGATATGGGGTCAGGAATGGGATATGGGGTCAGGAATGGATATGGGATCAGGGATGGGATATGGGGTCAGGAATGGATATGGGATCAGGAAAGGGATATGGGATCAGGGATGGGATATGGGGTCAGGAATGGGATATGGGATCAGGAATGGATATGGGGTCAGGAATGGGATATGGGATCAGGAAAGGGATATGGGGTCAGGGATGGGATATGGGGTCAGGGATGGATATGGGATCAGGGATGGGATATGGGGTCAGGGACGGGATATGGGATCAGGGACGGGATATGGGGTCAGGGATGGATATGGGGTCTGGAATGGGATATGGGGTCAGGGATGGGATATGGGGTCAGGGATGGGATATGGGATCAGGGATGGGATATGGGGTCAGGAATGGATATGGGGTCAGGAATGGGATATGGGGTCAGGAATGGGATATGGGGTCAGGAATGGGATATGGGGTCAGGGATGGGATATGGGGTCAGGGATGGGATATGGGGTCAGGAATGGATATGGGATCAGGGATGGGATATGGGGTCAGGAATGGATATGGGGTCAGGAATGGGATATGGGGTCAGGAATGGGATATGGGGTCAGGGATGGGATATGGGGTCAGGGATGGGATATGGGGTCAGGAATGGGATATGGGGTCAGGAATGGGATATGGGGTCAGGGATGGATATGGGGTCAGGAATGGGATATGGGGTCAGGGATGGGATATGGGGTCAGGGATGGGATATGGGGTCAGGGATGGGATATGGGGTCAGGAATGGATATGGGGTCAGGGATGGGATATGGGGTCAGGGATGGGATATGGGGTCAGGAATGGGATATGGGATCAGGGATGGGATATGGGGTCAGGGGAAGAGTTAGGGTTAGGGTTATGGAGCAGGACAGAGACCCTTCCCAAGGGATTTAGGATTAGGGAGGAGACCCCAGGGGATTTAGAGGCAGGGAGCAGGAGCAGGGCAGAGAGCCCAGGGGATTTAGGGTCAGAGAGGAGACCCCAGGGGATTTAGGGGCAGGGAGCAGGAGTGGGACCCTTCCCAAGGGATTTAGGGTCAGGGAGCAGGACAGAGACCCTTCCCAGGGGATTTAGGGTTAGGGAGCAGGACAGAGACCCTTCCCAGAGGATTTAGGATTAGGGAGCAGGAGAGGGAACCTTCCCAGGGGATTTAGGGTCGGGGAGGAGACCCCAGGGGATTTAGGGTCAGGGAGCAGGAGCAGGACCCTTCCCAGGGGATTTAGGGGCAGGGAGCAGGAGCGGCGCCCTCCACAGGGGATTTAGGGGCAGGGAGGAGACCCTTCCCATGGGATTTAGGGTCAGGGAGCAGGACAGAGACCCCAGGGGATTTAGGGTCAGGGAGCAGGACAGAGACCCCAGGGGATTTAGGGTCAGGGAGCAGGACAGAGACCCCAGGGGATTTAGGGTCAGGGAGCAGGAGCAGGACCCTTCCCAGGGGATTTAGGAGCAGGGAGGAGACCCCAGGGGATTTAGGGTCATGGAGGAGACCCCAAGGGATTTAGGGGCAGGGAGCAGGAGCGGCACCCTCCACAGGGGATTTAGGAGCAGGGAGGAGACCCTTCCCAGGGGATTTAGGGTCAGGGAGCAGGACAGAGACCCCAGGGGATTTAGGGGCAGGGAGCAGGAGCAGGACCCTTCCCAGGGGATTTAGGAGCAGGGAGGAGACCCTTCCCAGGGGATTTAGGGGCAGGGAGCAGGACAGAGACCCCAGGGGATGTTGGGGTGCAAGGAGGGGAATCCCCGCTGGGATTTCGGGCTGGGATTCCTCCCCGAATTCCTCCCGGGGTTCCCAAATCCCACCTGGAGCAGCCCGGCTGCCCCGCGGTGCTTTAGGATCCCCTGCGGGCCCTTCCCGGGATTCCCGGGGCGTTTTTGGGATCCCGGGGCACCCGCAGCCCCTCCCCGATCCCAGCCCCGGCTCGGAGGGAAAAGTTCAGCGGGAGAAAATTCTTTATTTCAGCACGGCCAGGAATCCGGGAGGGAATTCCAGGGAAATCCTGGAGCTACGCGGCCCTGGCAGGGAAAAAAAACCCCAAAATTCCGACAAATTCCTAAAAATCCTAAAAATTCCTAAAAATCCCCCCAGAATTTCCCGATAAAAATGTGATTTCAGCCCAGCAGGGGTGGGATCTCGGCTGTTCCTCCCCAGTGGGCGTCCGAAGGGATTCCCAGCGGGAATTGGGGGAAAAAAGTTGGGAATTTGGGGGGGAAAGAAATTAAAAAGGGTTTAAGAAAGGGGATTTTCAATAGGGGTTTAAAAAAGGGTTTTTTTAAAAAAAGGGGATTTTTGAAAAGGGGATTAAAAAAGGGAATTTAAAAAAAGGGATTTAAAAAAGGGATTTTTTAAAAAGGGATTTTTAAAAAAAGGGATTTTTAAAAAAAGGGATTTTTAAAAAAAGGGATTTTTAAAAAAAGGGATTTTTAAAAAAAGGGATTTTTAAAAAAAGGGATTTTTAAAAAAAGGGATTTTTAAAAAAAGGGATTTTAAAAGGGGTTTTTTAAGGGGATTTAAAAAAAGGGATTTTAAAATGGGAATTTTAAAAAAGGGGTTTAAAAAAAGGGGCTTTAAAAAGGGAATTTTCAAAAGGGGTTTTAAAAAGGGGAATTTAAAAAGAGATTTTTAAAAAAGATATTTTTAAAAAGGGGGTTTAAAAAGGGAATTTTCAAAAGGGGTTTTAAAAAGGGGAATTTAAAAAGAGATTTTTAAAAAAGATATTTTTAAAAAGGGGGTTTAAAAAGGGGATTTTAAAGGGGGTTTAAAAATGTATTTTAAAAAAGGAAATTTAAAAGGGGTTTTTAAAGGGGTTTTAGAAAAGGGAATTTTAAAAAGGGGATTTAAAAAAAAGGGGTTTTAAAAAAGGGGGTTTAATAAGGGGATTTTAAAAAGGGAATTTTAAAAGGGATTTTAAAAAGGGAATTTAAAAAATGGAATTTTAAAAGGGCTTTCCTGCAGGACAGAGCTCGGGATTCTGGGATTTTCCTGGGATTCTGCTCCTCACCTCCCATTTTCCCGCCAAATTCCCAGAATTGTCCATATCCCGAATATCTGAGTCCCAAGTCTGTTTTTTTTTGGTTTTGTTGGGTTTTTTGGATTATTTTTTAGGTTTTGTTTCGTTTTTTTGGGGTTTTTTTTGTTGGTTTTTTTTTTTTTTTTGTGGAATTCCTGAAATAATTTCAGAAAATCAATCAAATCCCAGAATCCTGAGTTGGGTCAGAAAAATCCCAAATCCCATCCAGTTCTCCCCGGCCTTGGGCACTTCCAGGGACGGGGCGGAGAATTGCGTCCTCAGGGAATGTCATACCCCAAAAAAAAACCCAAAAAAAAAATCCTAAATTTTGGGGCATTTTTGGGATTTTTGGGAACTCACGTGGCCCTGCAGAGCTCGCCCGACATCAGCCACGTCAGGAATTCCTGCTCCAAAAATTCCCTCAGGCCCTCGGAGCCTTCCAGAGCTGGAAAACTGCAGGGAAATAAAAAATAAAATACAGTGAAAATGGAATTAAAGGGGGAAAAAATTCCTGGTTTTAACATCCCCTTCTCCCAGTCCTAAATTCACGGGGGATTTTGTTGGGTTTTTAATATTTCCCGCTGGGATAACGAACCCAAAAGGTTTAATTTTGTCTGGAAATGGGGAAATTCTTGGTGGTTTTGGGAATCCTGGGGCGGGGTTTCCTGAGGGTTTGGCCCCAAAATTCCATAAAATTTCCATAGCCGTAAAATTTCCGTGTCCATGTTCCATAAAAATTCCACATCCCCAAACTCCATAAAAAAACAGCGACAGAAAAAAATCCCAAAGTTCTGTAAAAAGCACAACAAATCCCCAAATTTTGTGTAGAACACAAAAAAATTCATTAATTCTGTAAAAGAACAAAGTAAATCCCCTAAATGATGTAAAAAACCCCAAAATCGCCACAAATTCTGTACGAAACCCAAATAAATCCCATTAAAAGCCCAAAAAATACCCTGAAATTCTGTACAATTCCCCAATTCCATTTTAAAAACCCAAAAACTCCCCCCAGTTTCCATTAAAATCCCAACAAATCTCCCAAATTCTGCACAAATCCCAAGAAATCCCCAAATTCCATTTTAAAACCTCAAAAAAGCCCCGAATTTCCATGAAGTCCCTAACAAATCCCCGAATTCCATTTAAAAAACCCCAAAATATCCCAAATTTCCACAAAACCCCCACAAATCCCCCAAATCCTGCCCCAATCCCAACAAATCCCTTAAATCCATTTTAAAAACCCCAAAAAATCCCCCAGTTTCCATAAAAAACCCAACAAATCCCCAAATTCCATAAAACCCCCCCCAAAATATCCCAATTTTCCACAAAAATCCCAATAAATCCCTGAATTCCATTTTTAAAAACCCAAAAAAATCCCCCAATTTCCATAAAAAACCCAACAAATCCCCGAATTCCACTAAAAAAACCCCAAAATATCCCAAATTTCCACAAAAACCTCACAAATCCTGCCCCAATTCCCCATCCCGATTTTCCTTCCCGCCTCACCTCCGGGTTTCCCGGTTTTTCCCGAGCCATCCCAGGAAATCGTTGCCTCCTGGCGCCCCAAAATCCGATTTTCCCCCATCCCCTTTTGGGGTCCCGGCCTCGCTCTCCAGGGGCTCCGTGGTGTCGCTGGGAAAGGAAAACCGGGAAAAAAAAAATCCCAAAAATCCACAAGAGGGTGCCCGAATTCCGCTTTCCCAAAAATCCCGGCTCCCCTCCTGGGCGGGGAATTGGGGGAAAATGGGAAAATCCCAAATCCCGATGTTCGGAGAGGAAAAAACACCCGCGCTGCTGGGATTGGGGGATTTGGGGACTCGGGAATTGGGGGATTCTGGAATTGGGGGATTTGGGGATTCGGGAATTGGGGGACTCGGGCATTAGGAGATTTGGGGACTTGGGAATTGGGGGATTTGGGGACTCGGGAATTTGGGCAATCAGGAATTGGGGGATTTGGGGATTCTGGGATTGGGGGATTTGGGGACTCGGGAATTGGGGGATTCCAGAATTGGGGGATTTGGGGATTCTGGGATTGGGGGACATGGGGATTTGGGAATTGGGGAATTTGGGGATTCAGGAATTGGGGGATTTGGGGACTCAGGAATTGGGGGATTCGGGGAATTTGTGGATTCTGGAATTGGGGGATTTGGGGATTCTGGGATTAGGGATTTGGGGATTCTGGGATTGGGGGATTTGGGGATTCTGGGGAACTTGGGGATTCTGGGATTTGGGGATTCAGGAACTTGGGGATTCTGGGATTGGGGATTTGGGGATTCTGGGATTGGGGGATTTGGGGATTCTGGGATTGGGGGATTTGGGGATTCAGGGGAATTTGGGGATTCTGGGATTTGGGGATTCTGGGATTGGGGGATTTGGGGATTCAGGGGAATTTGGGGATTCTGGGATTTGGGGATTCAGGAACTTGGGGATTCTGGGATTGGGCGATTTGGGGATTCAGGAATTGGGGATTCAGGAATTGAGGAATGTGGGGTTTGGGAACCGGGGATTCGGGAACTGGGGATTCGGGAGCTCACGGGCTTTTCCTCTCGCGCCGGGCCAGCAGCCACTCCACGAAGTTCCTGCCCAGCACGTGGTCCATGGTGCGGCTGTAGTCGCTGGCCAGCGTGGCCTCCGAGTAACGGCGCCGCAGCGGCCGCGCGCCCGCCACGGCCAGGCCGGCCCTGGGACCGGAACAGCGGCACGGGATGAGCGCTGATCCCGAGGAACGGGGTCACTCCTGATCCCGTGGGATGGGGTTACTCCTGATCCCGTGGGATGGGCTGAGAGCTGATCCCGTGGGAGATCCCATGGGATGGGGTCACTCCTGATCCCATGGGATGGGGTCACTGCTGATCGCTGGAACTCTGGAACGCTGCTCTGGGCTTTGGGTTTGGGTTTGGGAAAACACCGGAACGCTGCTCCGGGGTTTGGGTTTGATCTCCCGTTATCGGCTGCTCATTGCTGCTCCTGCCTGGCTCCGAGCTGGGATCGGGATCGGAATCGGGATCGCTCCCAGATCTCCTCCCGTGCTGTTCCCACCTCCCCAGTGCTGGGCCGAGCCCAGGGAGTCTGCCCCAAATCCATGGGATCGGCCCCAAATCCATGGGATCGGCACCCTGAATCCATGGAATCCACCCCAAATCCGTGGGATCAGCCCCCCAAATCTATGGGATCAGCCCCCAGTCCATGGGATCAGCCCCCTGAATCCATGGAATCCACCCCAAATCCATGGGATCAGCCCCCAGTCCATGGGATCAGCCCCGAATCCATGGAATCCACCCCAAATCCATGGGATCAGCCCCCTAAATCTATGGAATCCACCCCAAATCCATGGGATCGGTTCCAAATCCAGGGGAAGAGCCCCCTGAATCCATGGAATCCACCCCAAATCCAGGGAATTTGCCCCCCAGTCCATGGAATCCACCCCAAATCCAGGGAATCTGCCCCCCAGTCCATGGGATCCACCCCAAATCCGTGGAACCCGCCCCGAACCCACGGGCTCCGCCCCGGGGGACAGGAGGAGGCTCCCGGTGCCCCGGGCGCGTTCCCGGTGCCCCGCTCACCCCGGGCACATTCCCGGTTCCCCGGGCACATTCCTGGTGTCCCTCCCCACCCCGGGGACATTCCCGGTTCCCCGGGCACGTTCCCGGTGCCCCGCTCACCCCGGGCACATTCCCGGTTCCCCGGGCACATTCCCGGTGCCCCGCTCGCCCCGGGCACATTCCCGGTTCCCCGGGCGCGTTCCCGGTGTCCCGCTCACCCCGGGCCGCTCTCCTCCGCGCACACCACGCTCAGCCCGGCCAGCAGCAGCGGCAGCGCCCGCAGGGACCTCAGGGACATCTTCCCGGGCGGAATTCCCTCGGGATAACCGGGATAACGGGCGGGATAACCGGGAGCTGCAGCACGCGGGACGCTCGGGATGTGATTCCAGCGGGATCGGGCTGGGAATTTTCCCTCCATCCCGCAAACCTCCTGCCCTTGCCAGCCGAATCCCTCCATCCCAAAGCTCCTTCCCAGCTTTTCCTGCTCTGCTCGCCGGACTCCGACCGTGGAATTCCCGGTGGGAATTCCCGGCGGGAACGGGGTGGGGTTCTCCCAACCCTCCGGCTCCATCCCAGCCCGGCCTGGGAATGGGAACGTCCCTGGAGCAGGGAATTCCGCAGGGAATCCCCACTGTCCCCGCCTGCTTTGGGAGCCCGATCCAACTCCTGGGGGGTTTTTTGGGATGGATAAAGTTTGGGATGGGAAATATCAGTTACGGGAAACATGGACAGCGATGGGATGGAATCCTGAGATTCCCAAGGGTTTAAAAAAAAAAGGATTTCCAATAACCCGTGGAATTGGGGCTGGCTCTCCCTCCCTTCCAGGGAAATCCTGCACAGAAGGGACCGCTGCCATTCCCTAAAATCCAGGCTCCATTCCCTCGCCTCACATCCCAAAAATTCCCCCATGCTTCCAACATTTCCAGCTCCACCCTGCCCAAAACTTCCTCCACAATTGCAACATTTCCCCTGGAATTTCCATTTTCCCCAGAATTCCAATTTTCCCCCTGGAATTCCCATTTCTCCCTGGATCTCCCATTTTCCCTGGAATTCCCATTTCCCCCAGAATGCTGATTTCCCCCTGGAATTCCCATTTCTCCCAGAATTCCGATTTTCCCCTGGAATTCCCATTTTCCCCAGGACTTCTTACCTCCCTGTGCGGATTCCTGGTGGCTCTGCAGCCCCGGAGCCGCTCGGGGCCGTTTTTATCCCGATTCCAGAGGGTAACCAGGAAATCCAGCTTGGAATTGGGGCAATTCCCAGCAGGAAATCACCTCGGAAAATATTGACATTAATGGCAATTAAACATTTCTGCATCAGGGCGTTAATGGGGCTGTTCCAGCCCTAATTCCATGGAAAAACCCCCCGGAATTCCCATTTTTGCCATGGAAAAACCCCAGTCTGCTCCTTCTTTGGTGAAATCCTTGGATCCTGTCACAAATCCAGGGCTCTGCCAGCCCCAAATCCAGCGTTTCCTCCCCGAAAATGGGATCTCCAAGAGGAAATTTGGGATGGAGAGGGGCAGATCCAGTTTGGGATTGCCAAATCCCAGTTTGGGATTGCCACGAGGTTTTGGGATTGCCAAATCCTGGTTTGGGTTCTCAGATCTTGGTCTGGGATTGCCAAATCCTGTTTGGGATCCTCTTTTGGGATTCCCAAATCCCATTTTGAGATTGACAAACCCTGGTCTGTGATTCTCAAATCCTGATCTGGGATTCCTAAATCCAGTTTGGGATTACCAGATCCTCTTTTGGGATTCCCAAATCTCATTTAGGATTTGCCACGGATTCCCCATTCCCAGATCCCATCCCTATCCCAGGAAAGGCTCTCCCAGGTCCATGGATACCCCATTCCCAATCCCATACCCCATTCCCATGCCCAGATCCCATATCCCATCTTGCTCCATGGATTACCCATTCCCAATCCCATCCTGCTCCATGGATACCCCATTTCCAATCCCAGATCCCATATCCCGCCCCGCTCCATGGATACCCCATTCCCATACCCCATATCCCATTCCCAATCCCATATCCCTTCCTGCTCCATGAATACCCCATTCCCATTTCCAGATCCCATATCCCAGATCCCATACCCCACTCTCAGATCCCATATCCCGCCCCGCTCCATGGATACCCCATTCCCATTCCCAGATGTCCCCCTGCTCCATGGATACCCCATTCCCAGATCCAATACCCCATTCCCAATCCCAGATCCCATTCCCAATCCCACCCAGCTCCATGGACACCCCATTCCCCATCCCATACCCCATTCCCAATCCCATACCCCATTCCCAATCCCATACCCCCTCCTGCTCCATGGATACCCCATTCCCAGACCCCATTCCCAATCCCATATCCCATATCCCGCCCCGCTCCATGGATACCCCATTCCCAGCGAACCCCGATCCGCCTCCCGGCGTGACTGGGGCCATCAGGCACTAATTACCCTCCCCGGAGTTAATTAACCAATTAACCCCGTTCCCTTTTCCCGGGCTCCCGAAGCCGGGCCGTTGTCCGGGCTGTGAGCGTCACAGAAAAGCGGGAATTTTTATCCCGAGATCTTTACAATGTGTGCTCTGGGGGGGCTCCGGGTGCAGCGATCCCGGTTTTCCCCTCATCAGGGCGGGAAGTTAATAGGGTGAGAGGAATTTCCAGCTGGAGCCATTCCCGGTTATCCCGGGAAAAGCAGCAGCAGCAGCGTTCCCGCATTTCCCAGAATATCTGGAACGAAGGAAAGCAGGGATTTGGCACCAGATGTGTGCGACTCCCCGGGTGGGAACCCCAGGGATCCCAGGAATGGGGAATCGATGGAGCGGGGTGGGATGTGGGATATGGGATTGGGAATGGGGTATCCATGGAGCAGGGTGGGATGTGGGATCTGGGATTGGGAATGGGGTATCCATGGAGCAGGGTGGGATGTGGGATCTGGGATTGGGAATGGGGTATCCATGGAGCAGGGTGGGATCTGGGATATGGGATCTGGGATTGGGGTATCCATGGAGTAAAGAGCTTTTCCTGGGATGGGATTGGGATCTGGGAATGGGATCTGGGAACGGGGTATCCATGGAGCTGGATGGGATATGGGATATGGGATTGGGAATGGGGTATCCATGGAGCAATGAGCTTTTCCTGGGATGGGATTGGGATCTGGGAATGGGATCTGGGAATGGGATCTGGGAATGGGGTATCCATGGAGCAGAGTGGGATCTGGGATCTGGGATATGGGATTGGGAATGGGATCTGGGAATGGGGTATCCATGGAGCAGGGTGGGATGTGGGACTGGGACTGGGATTGGAATCTGGGATATAGGATTGGGAATGGGGTATCTATGGAACAGAGAGAGCTTTTCCTGGGATGGGATATGGGATTAGGAATGGGATCTGGGAATGGGATTTGGGAATGGGGTATCCATAGGAGAGCTTTTCCTGGGATGGGATATGGGATTAGGAATGGGATCTGGGAATGGGGTATCCATGGAGCAGGGAGCTTTTCCTGGGATGGGGATGGGATCTGGGAATGGGGTATCCATGGTGATTCCTAAATGACATTTGGGAATCCCAAAAGAGGATCTGGGAATCCCAGTTCGAGGAATTCCCTGGGAATTCCCAGAAAAGCAGGAATTGTCCCAAATCCTGGCCCGAACCTCGCCCTTCCCCAGCCCCAGCTCCTTCCCGGGGTCATTCCCGAGAGACCTCGGGGCCACCCAGCCCTGGAATTTCCATCCCAGAAAACCCAGCTGGGGCTGGAGGAGCGGGAATTCCGGGAAATCGGGAACGCCTTGGGAAGGTCCTGAAAGCTCCCGGAGAAAATCCTCAGATTCCAAAGGGAATCAGGCGCTGGAATCATGGAAAACAGGGTTGGGAACGACCTCAGGGATCTCGGGATGGATCCTCCTTTTTCCTTCCCTTTCCTTTCCATGAATTTTCTTGAATTTCAGAATTTCTTTTCCTTGAATTTCCTTTCCTTTCCTTGAATTTCCTTACAATAATTTGAATTTCAGAATTTTTTTTTCCCCCCTGAGCTCATCAAGACCTCAGGAAAAGGGCAGAAAATTCCCATTTTTGGATCCAATCCCCATTTCAGCTGATTTTTCTCCCCCCAGCCCCAAATTCCTCCCTTCAGGAATTTCCACAGCGGCACCAAAACCCCTTGGGAGTGGTGGGGAAAAAAATTCCCATTTCTTTGGGTGCTTTTTCCCATTCTTTGTTTTTTTATTTTTCCTTTTTTTCCCAATTTATTGATTTCCCCCCCCCCCTTAATTTTGGAATTTTTTTTCCATTTTTGGATTTTCCCCCCATTTTTGGGTATTTTTCTCCCCATTTTTCGGTGTTTTTTCCCATTTTTGGGTTTTTCCCCCCATTTTTTGGGGTTTCTCCCCCTCATTTCTCAGCATTCTGCTCCGCATCCAGCAAATCCCAAAAAATTCCAGCTGGGAACTGGGGATGGATCCCGAGGTGGAAATGGATTTTTTAACTCCCCTGCCTGTATTTTTGGGGAGCCCCCACGAATTAATTGGGAAGGGGTGAATTCATTGAATTTTGAGGTTTTTTAATTGAATTTTGAGGGTTTCAATTGAATTTTGTGGGGGTTTTATTGAATTTTGAGGTTTTAATTTCAATTTTAATTTTTCTAATTTGAAATTTGTGGTTTTAATTTGATTTTTTTTTTAATTTGAGCTTTGATTTTTGATTTTTTAAGTTGAATTTTGAGATTTTTTTTTTACTTTTTTTTTTTTTTTTTTTTTTTTTTTAATTTTGAATTTTAAGATTTTCATCCAGAAAAGCTCAAATTTCCCTTTTGGAGCCTCCGGGGAATTTCCCTCCCCCGCGGTTCCATCGCTTCCTTCCCTTCCCCTGGAATTCCCACCTGGAATTCGCCCCCAAACTGGGATGGGCTCGGAGCGCTGGGATCCCGAATTTCCCACTATTAAACCCAAAAATTCCCGGGATTCCACCCGGATGGGCGGGAGGGGTTTTCCCACAAATCCGCATTTCCCGGGATTTTCGGGATTCCTTTGGAGCTCAGGTCCGGGCGGGGGGCGCGGCTGCGTCGCTTTTTTTGAAGTTGAAAAAGGCATTTTTGGGTGTCCGGAGTGGCAGTAAATTGATTTATTGAGCGGTGAATTCCCCCCTCAGCCGGGGGGAAAAATTAAAAAAAAAAAAAAAAAAAAAGCAAAAAAAGTAAAATAAAATAAAGTAAAAATAAAATAAAGTAAAAATAAAATGAAGTAAAAATAAAATAAAGTAAAAATAAAATAAAGTAAAAATAAAATAAAGTAAAAATAAAATAAAGTAAAAATAAAATAAAGTAAAAATCACCCATCAATCCTAAAATGCAGATAAAATAAAATAACCAATAAATCTCGAAATATACATAAAATAAAATTAAAAAAAAAATCACCAATCAATCTCGAATTATAGATAAATTAAAAAAAAAATTACCAATCAATCCCGAAATGCAGCTAAAATAAAATAAAATAAAATAAAATAAATTGCCCCTGGAACCCACTGGGGCAGCACTGAGGGAACCCCAAAATCCTCCCGGATTTTTTGGGGGTGGCCGCAGAACCAGCCGGACCCCAGCTCAATCCTCTAGGGGCAACTTGGGAATTTTCCCACATTTTTTAGGAATTTTCCCACAATTTTTAGGATTTTTCCCACATTTTTTCGGAATTCTTAAAGTTTTTTTTTCCCTCTCCACATTTTAAAAGATTTTCCCCCCACATTTTTTAGAATTTCCACCACATTTTAAAAGAATTTTCCCCCATTCATCAGGAATTTTCCCCACATTTTTCAGGAATTTCCCCCCCATTTTTAAAGAATTTTCCCCACATTTTAAAAATAATTTTTCCCCATTTTCCACACATTTCCCCACATTTTTTTAAGGATTTCCCCCACATTTTTCAGGAATTTCCTTCCCATTTTTTTCGGAATTTTCCATCATTTTAAAAGAATTTTTCCCTTTTTTTTTTTTTTTTTTTTTTTTTTTTAGAATTTTCCCCACATTCTAAAAAATAATTTCCCCCCATTTTTCAGGAATTTTCCCACATTTTTAAAGAATTTCCCCCCCCGTTTTCCCAGGATTTTCCCGCTCCCGCTGCGGGCGGGGCCGGGGCGGCGCGGGCCGCTCTCATTAAGAGCCGCGCTCATTAAGCGCTGCCCTCGTTAAGCGTTAATTACAGCGCGGGGGGGGACGGGGAGGGGGCGGGGGAGCCGCGACCGGAGCCCCCCGAGCCCCCGGCCCGGCCCCCGGTGCCCCCCGGGATTCCCCGGTACCCCCGGCCCGGCCCCCGGTGCCCCCCGGGATTCCCCGGTACCCCCCGAGCCCCCGGCCCGGCCCCCGCTGCCCCCCGGGATTCCCCGGTACCCCCGGCCCGGCCCCCGGTGCCCCCCGGGATTCCCCGGTACCCCCCGAGCCCCCGGCCCGGCCCCCGGTGTCCCCCCGGTGCCGCCAGCCCCAGTGGCCCCCGATGCCCCCCGAGCCCCCAGCCCAGCCCCGAAACCCCCGGCAAAACCCCGGAGCCCCCCGGTACCCCCGAGCCCCCAGCCCCGGAGCCCCCCGAGCCCCCGGTACCCCCGAGCCCCCGGCCCAGCCCCGGAGCCCCCCCGAGCCCCCGGTACCCCCGAGCCCCCAGCCCAGCCCCGGAGCCCCCCCCGAGCCCCCGAAGGTGCCCCCAGAGCCCCCGGTGCCCCCGGCCCAGCCCCGGTGCCCGCGGCCGCCCCGCGGGTTCGGGGGCAAGCAGAGCGGGCCGGGGGCTCGGGGGGGGAGGGTTGGTTTTGGGGGAGTGGGCTCCGGGAGGGTTGGTTTGGGGGGTTGATTTGGGGCGGTGGGCTCGGGGGGTGTCGGTTTTGGGGGGGTGGGCTCACGGTGGGGGTTGTTTTAGGGGGGTGGGCTCACGGTGGGGGTTGTTTTAGGGGGGGTTGTTTTAGGGGGGTGGGCTCGCGGTGGGGGTTGTTTTGGGGCGGTGGGCTCGGGGGAGTTGTTTTGGGGCGGTGGGCTCGGGGAGTTGTTTTAGGGGGGGTGGGCTCGGGGGAGTTGTTTTGGGGCGGTGGGCTCGGGGGAGTTGTTTTGGGGGGGTGAGCTCGGGGGAGTTGTTTTGGGGGGGTGGGCTCGGGCAGTTGTTTTGGGGCGGTGGGCTCGGGCAGTTGTTTTGGGGCGGTGGGCTCGGGGGAGTTGTTTTGGGGGGGTGGGCTCGGGGGAGTTGTTTCGGGGCGGTGGGCTCGGGGAGTTGTTTTGGGGCGGTGGGCTCGGGGAAGTTGTTTTCGGGGGGTGGGCTCGGGGGAGTTGTTTTGGGGCGGTGGGCTCGGGGGAGTTGTTTTGGGGCGGTGGGCTCGGGGAGTTGTTTTGGGGCGGTGGGCTCGCTGCTATTTTCAACCCAGCTCCGACCTAAAAATAAGAAGCGTCCCGAGAAGGCGGCGGGGGAGGACGGGCGGATGCCGGGGCGGGGAGGCAGCGCTGCCCGGGGGGCGTCGCTCCCTTTGTGCCCCCCACCCCCCCAGAGCCAGCCCGGGGGTCCCGGCAGCCCCGGCGGAGGGGGGCGAGCCCGGCGGGACCCCTCCCCACGCCACGGGCTGGCGCCAGGGCCCTCCCGGCGCCTTTGATGCCGAAGTTTTTTACACCCAGAAAATCCCATTGAGGCTCCGGGGGGAAGGGGAGGGGGCGGCGGGGGGGGGAGGGGCGGCGGGGGGGGAGGGGCGCGGTGGGGGCGGGGGGCGCAGCAGATGGGATCGAGCCCCCGGTGGGGGTGGCGGGGACGGGGGGGGGGGGGATCCCGGTGTTGGGACGGGGGGGGTGGGGAGGGACGCGCTCCCCATCCCGCGGAGGGACGGAACGGAATTGGAACGAATAAATAAATAAATAAGTGAATAAATGAATAAATGAATAAATAAATAAATAAATAAACGAATGGAGCGGCGGCCGCCCCCTCCCCCCTGGCCGGCCCCTCCCCCCGGCCCTCCCCCCTCCCTCCCGCATCACCACGTGGCTTCCTCCCGCAAACATTCCCACATTTCGCTCTCCTTTCCCCAGCTCGGGGCTCATCCACGGCCGGTGCCCCCCACCCCCGTCCCCTCCTCCCCACCGGCCCCGTCCCTCCCCCGTCCCGGTGTCCGGTGCCGCTCCAGGGCCGGCCCGGGGGCCCCGCAACCACCGGCGCCACCGCCCTGCCCGCCGGGGCCGCCCCCTCCCCTCCTCTCCTTCCTCCTCCTCCTCCTCCTCCTCCAGCGGCCGCCGCCCCCCTCCCCAACGGCACAAAAATCCGCTCGGCAGAAGGGGGGAAAAAAACCCCCAAAACCCCAAGAAACAACAAAAAGGCACCAAAAAAAGCGGAAAAAACCAGCCGGGGCGAAGCTCGGGGGGCGAAGCGGAGCCGCCCCGCGCCGGCACCGCGCGGCCGGAGCCCCCCGGAGCCCCCCGAGCCCCCGGAGCCCCCCGAGCCCACCATGAACAAGCTGTACATCGGGAACCTGCCCGAGGGCGTCACCGCGGCCGAGCTGGAGAAAGTGTTCGCCGAGCACCAGATCTCCTTCAGCGGGCAGTTCCTCGTCAAGTCCGGCTATGCCTTTGTGGACTGCCCCGACGAGCAGTGGGCCATGAAAGCCATCGAAACTTTCTCGGGTGAGGCGCGCGACCCAGCCCGAGCCCCTCCCCAAATCCCCCCCAGATCCCCCCCAGATCATCCCCACACCCCGAGCTCTCCATCTCCTCCGAGCCCCTCGGGCTCCTCCCGGCCCCGAAATCCCGACCCTCGATCGATCCCGACCCTCCCGGTCCCTCCCAGCCCCTCAGTCCCGGCCTCTCAGAGCCTCCCGAGCGCCTCAATCAATCCCGAACCCCTCAATCCCGACCCCCAAAATCCCTCCTGCCCCCCGAAATCCCGACCCCCGAAATCCCTCCTGCCCCCCGAAATCCCGACCCCCGAAATCCCGACCCCTCCATCCCTCCCGATCCCCTCAGACCCCGAAATCCCTCCCGAATCCCGAGCCCCGAAATCCCTTTCGACCCCTGAATCCCGACATCCAAAATCCCTCTCGACCCCGGAATCCCGACCCCCAAAATCCCTCCGGACCCCCCAGTCCCGACCCCCCCGCCCCTCCCCCCTCCAATCCATGGGATTCCCGTCGGGGCCGCGCCCCCGCTTTTTGTCCCTTCCCCAAAATCCCGGGACGGGGACGCGGAGCGACCCCAGAGCCTCGCGGGGGTCCCCAGGAGCCGCCCCCCGCCCCGGGTTCGGCCCCCCGGACTTTGCCCGTTCGGGTCCGGGCCGCGCTCGGGGGGCGAGGTCGCCATGCTGGGAAGAGCTCGGGAAGAGGGAATTTGGGAGCAAATCGGCGATTTGGGGGCTTTTTAAATTTTGTTGTTTTTTTTTTTTTTTTTTTCCCCCCGTCCTCTCCATCTCCTTCCGCCCGGGCTCTTCCCCAGTCTGATTCTTTTCCTTCGCTATTCCCCCCGCTAAAAAATAAAAATTAAAAAAAAAAAAAATTAAAAATCATGGAATGAGCCAGCAGCCAGGGAATCCCGCTCCATTTTCCGGGAGAAATCCATTCCTGTGGAATCCCGAAACCGGAGCCTTTCGGTGGGAAAAAGAGAGGGAATTTTCTCCAAAGACTTTTCCTGGAGGGCTGAAAGAAAAGGGGGGAATTCTCCAAATCCACCGAAAAAAACCCCCAAATCTCATTCCTCGAATCCTTCCAGGCGGGAGCGAGGGATGAAATATTCCCAAGGAACAATTCCAGAGGCACCACTCCCCCCTGGAAGCTCGCATTCCATAAAAATGCACTTGTGAGGAGCCGAGGGCTGGATTTGGGTGGAATTCGGGAGGATTTGGGACGAATTTCGCGCGGGAATTCCCGTTTATCCCGAGTTTTTCCTCCCAGATTTTCCAACCCCGGGTTTTGTTTTTAGGGAAAGTGGAGCTCCATGGGAAGCAGCTGGAGATCGAACACTCGGTGCCCAAAAAGCAAAGGTAAAGGTGGAGTTTTAATCGAGTTTTAATAGATTTTTGATTGGTTTTTAATCGTTATCATCGGAATTATTAATTTGCGTTGGGAGGGGGGAAATGGGAGAGAAAAAAGGCAAAAATTTCCACCGAAAAATGTGAAAAATGAAGGAGCGTCGGAGATTCTGGGCTGGGATTTGCCCCCAGCGAGCTGAGTTTAATTAATTCATTAAACATTTCATGAATTAATTGATTTTTTTTTTCCGAAGAAAACTCAGTCTGGGGGTTTTTCATTAGAATAAAAAGGGGAGAAAAGGTGAAATAAACAATTCTCCACGCGCTGCCCAAGGTGATGGATGGGTTTGTGCTGGGATTTCCAAACTTGTGGAAGAATTTCCCGGCTCCTTTTGGCGCCTGGGCTGGGAAAGGAGGGAAAATCCTTTGTTTTGGGAGAAGGAAAATTAAAAAAAAAAAATTAAAAAATTAATATTTTTTTAAAAATCTGATTTTAAAAAGTGAATTTTGCTGGGATAAAAAGAACAAAACCAGCACGCGGCGGCTGAGGGCGGGCAGGGATGAAATCCTGGCTGAATTCCGGGGATTTTGGGGGGAAAAGCGGCGCTTTTGGGGTTTCCCAGGATCTGCCTCTCCCGCCCAGCCCATCCCTCTCCATCTTCCCTGGCCTTTGTTGTTCCCGGCTGGAGCCGGGAGCGCTCGGGAAAATCCTCCCCGCGCTCCGAATTCCCGGAAAATCCGTCCAATCCCGCCCGCATTTGGGGTTTTTCCCAGAATTTCCCCCCTTTTTCCCCCCGTTTTTCACCCCCCAAACTCGCGGAATTCCCGGAATTCCCGATCCCAAAGATTCCACGTTGGACCCGAATCCATCGCCACGTGACGGAGGCGCCTTTTCCAAAGGGGAAAAAAGAGGGGAGGGAACGATGCCGGCTCTTCCCGGCCCCAAATTCCCAAAATCCCCGCCCCAAATTCCCAAAATTCCAGCCCCAAATCCCGGCCCCAAATTCCCAAAACCCCCGCTCCAAATTCCCAAAATCCCAGTCCCAAATTCCCAAAATCCCGGCCCCAAAATCCCAGACATAAACTCTGCAAAATCCCGGCCCCAAATTCCCAAAATCCCAGCCCTGAATTCCCGAAATTCCAGCCCCTAGTTCCCAAAGTCCCAGCCCTAAACTCCCCAAAATCCCAGCTCCAAACTCCCCAAAATCCCAGCTCCAAACTCCCCAAAATCCCGGCCCCAAATTCCCAAAATCCCAACCCCGAATTCCCGAAATTCCAGCCCCAAGTTCCCAAAGTCCCAGCCCTAAACTCCCCAAAATCCCGGCCCCAAATTCCCCAAAATCCCAGCCCTAAACTCCCCAAATCCCAGCCCCAAATTCCCAAAATCCCAGCCCCAAATTCCCAAAATCCCAGCTCCAAACTCCCCAAAATCCTGGCCCCAAATTCCCCAAAATCCCAGCCCCAAAATCCCCAAATTCCTCCTTTTCCCGACCCTTCCCCGCCCCTTTGGCCTCGCCTCAAAATTCCCAAAAATTGGGAGGGGGATGATCCCAGAAAGGGCAATCCCAAATCCAGCTGGGAATTCCCCAACCCTGTTTTCCCGGCCCGAATTCCCGGATTTTAGGGGGATAATTATAATTTTTATTAATTTTTTTCCCCCTCCCCTAACAATATTTCTTCCTGTGGCTTCGGTCGCCAGTGATGGGGGGAATTTTGGGATGGAATTCCATGAGAAGTTAAAAATATCCCTTTAAAAAACCCCTGGAAAATCCTATTTCCCCCCTCCCACTTTGGATAATCAATAATTTGGGGAGGGAGGAGCAGATTTCCCCCTTTTTTGCCCCAAAAAAATTCCCTAAAAATGAGAATATTCCTTTGGGATCTGGGATTTAAAGTGCTGGGAAAAAAAAAAAACAAAAACCTTTTAAAATATTTCGGGATTTGGATTTGTTTTCCTCCTGGGGGTCCCTAAAAATGCTTGGATTGGCTGGAAAATCCCATTTTTGGGGATTTTGGGGATTTTTGGGGGTTAAAATCCGCATCCCCCCCACGCCGGGGCTGCTCTTAAAGGGCCAGCGCAGCTTTTCCCACTTTTCCCTCCTGGAATATTTGGAGGGAATTTTGGGGCATTTCGGGAACGCCCCGGACACTTTGGGGAAGGATTTGGTGATTTTGGGTGTGGAAAAAGCGATTTTGGGGCATTTCCCTTCAAATGGGGAGGGCTGGGAGCCGAAAATGGAATTTTTGGGGGGAATCTGGGGGATTTTGGCTGCTCCAATCCCGGGGAAAGAGGGAGACTCTGCCTTGAAAAGGAATTTTTGAGGGTTTTTTTGGGGCTTTTTTTTGAATCCTCCTTTCATTTTTCCAGACTGGAATTTCCAGTTTGGAGCGGCAGGGAGCAGGAAATGGTTAATGAGGGGAGAATTTCGGGATCCAAAGTGAAATTCCTCCCCTTTCCCCTCCCCCAAACCTGAGATTAATTTTTTTTTTTCTTCTTCTTCTTTTTTGATCCCTTTAAAAATGTGGGAAAACGAGTCAGGAGCGGGGTTGCCCTTCCCAGTTAATTTATTTTAAAAAAAGCAGCAAAAAAAACCCCAATTTTTTTTTTCTTTTTTTCTTTAGGTTAAAGTGGAAATAATGATGTAAAAAAACTTAATTTGGGTGGTTTTAATTCAATAGTGCCTAAAAAATCCCAAGGAATTCTTTTCCTCTCTGTTTATTCCCAGTTTTTCAAACCTCTCCTAAGCAAAATATCCAAAAATCATTTTAAAAACCCTAAAATGGGTTAAAACAGCACCCAAAAAAAGAGATTTGGGGTGCGTGCCTCCAAGAGGAATAAACTGATTTATTTGGGATTAATTCCTGGGATTCTCCCAATTATTTTCAGTATTTGGGGAATTATTGCAGCAGAATTCCTTCAAAGTCTTAAATTGTGAAGAAATGTTGATAAAAATGTGATTTTATCAACCAAAAAAGAGATTTTGGGTTAATTTGGGGTCATTTTGAGCATTCTCTTGGGTTTTTGGGAGTTGTTTTTTCCTTGGATATTGTTGATGGAGAAAACTGGGGAGAAACTCGAAATTTTCAACCCCAAAATCTCCAAAATTCTCCTGTTTGGAGTCACTGGGGCAGTTTCAAAAGAAATTATTCTTAAAGGAAATAAAAATTCCAAATTCAGGTTCTTGGGTCGGGATTTGGGGGTTGGGGCTGGATTTGGGATGGATTTTAACCCAAAAAATGGGAATTAAAAGGGATTTTCACCCCCAGCTCCTCCTGGGGTTGTGCTCAGGGCGTTAATTTTAGTTATCATTATAAAAATTAATATTTTAAATGATTGTGGTGGCATCAAAGTTCAGTTCGGGGCAAAGAAATGCTGGAAAAATCCTAAAATTCCCTTGGATTTTGCTTCAAATCTGGGGATTCCCATCAGAAAAAATCCTCATTTTCCACAGGGAAAATCCTGGAATTAATTGTTCCCAATGAAAAACATTCAAACCCAGGTTGAGATTCCTTTTTTGTCACTTTTCACCCCAAATTTTGCTTTTTTTCCCCCGTTTTGGGATTGGATTTGCTGGAAATGGAACCCAAAATGAACCAAAACAACTCCAAAAATGAACCCAAAAAAAATTGGGAAATTCTTTTCCATGGAAAATGAAAACCCAGGAGGATTTTGGGGCTAAAATTCTGCATTTAATCCAAGTTGAAAATCTCGCTTTTTGTCTTCAAACGAGGCTGGGTTGGGAGTTTTTATAAAAAATAACAAAAAAAAAAAAAAAAAAAAAAAAAAGCCGGAAAATTGAAATTTTGAAGAGCAAAAAAGGGAATAAATTAAAAATTTAAAATTCTTTTACTCCTTTGAGCTCCCAGTTCCCAGCTGCTCCCGGATTTCCACTTCTGGGAACCAAAGAAATTTGGGAATTCTGAGGTTTTTGAGCATTTTTAGCCCAGAAAAGTAAAAAATTCATTGACTCTTCGAGGATTTTTCCCTAAATCTCATCCCTGAGGTCGGAAACTCTGGGAATTCCATCAAATTCCGGATCTCAGGGAGAGAAAATTCAATTTGGGAATGGCCAAAAGTGAGGAAAACTCCTTTATTTCCTTCCTTCTCCGTGGGAAATGTGGGAAAAACCTCCCAAAAAATTTGGATTTCGGGGAAAATTGGAAATCTGGAAGGCACGGGGGAGGAATTTGGGTGAGAAAAGGAGAAAGAATCGAATTTCTGGAACTCCAGTGGGAATTTCCGGGATTGATCCCGGTTTTCCAATGGGATTTCTGTCGGAATTTGGGTTCAAGCTCAGGCGAATGAATCCAGGGAGGGAATGGGGGGAAATTCCTCCTTTGGAAATCGGGACTTTTTTGGGATTTAAATGAAAAATTCCCCCCCAAAAAAGGGAATTTCTGCCCCTTCCAGCCCCAATTCCTGGCGGTGCTGAAGTTTCCAGGGATTTTTCCAGGGATTCTGGGAAGAATTCTGGTTGGATGAGGGATCCCTGCTCCCTTTCCAGCTTTTTTTTGGGAGTTTTCCCTGATTTTTTCCGGGGTTTTTCCGCCTCTTTTCCAGGTTTGCTGGATTTGGGAGTGGGAGGTGCCTCTGATCCAGGTGGGATTTGGGAATTTTCTGCCTTTTTTTAGGGAATCCACTGATTTCAAGGAGTTCTTTTCATGGAGAAAGGGACGAATTCCTGGTGTCCCGTTCCTGTCAGGAATTCCTGGTGTCCCATTCTCATTCCCACAGGGAATTCCTGGTGTCTCATTCCCTCAGGAATTCTTCATGTCCCATTCCCACAGAGAATTCCTGGTGTCCCATTCCCACAGGGAATTCCTGGTGTCCCATTCCCAAAGAGGTTCCCAGGTTTCCACCCGCAGTTGGAGCCAGGATCGGAGCGGGATCAAAACTCCGCATTCCCATCAGTGCCCGGCCCCGACCTCCCGGAAATCCCAGACTCCAGGATTCCTGGGAATCCTGGGGGATTTGGGATCCACCCATCCCCACAGGTTCTGAGCATTCCAGGAATCCCAGACTCCAGGATTCCCTGGGATCCCGGGAGATCTGGGATCCACCTGTCCCCACAGGTTCCGAGAACTCCCAGAAATCCCAGACTCCGGGATTCCCGGGAATCCCGAGGGATTTGGGATCCACCTGTCCCCACAGGGAAATTCCAGCTCTTCCCGGCTCCTGTTCCCTCCATGCCGAGGGGATCCGGAGGAATTCCCAATTTTCCCTCCTTGCTGCCTTGGGAAATGTTGGCTTTAGTGCTCCAGACTTTGGGAATTCCAGGGTTTTTCTGGATGAGGGGCATAGGGAGGCTCCGATCTCCAGCCCAGCTCCGCGCTTTTCCTGGAATTTCGCCAGCTGAGCTCTGGCTTTGCCTCGATTCCCGCAGAATTCTGGAGCCGTGGGATCAGCCCTGGCTGTGCAGGGAGCTCCCTGCAGTTCAAGAATCCTAATTAATCGATCCTAATTAATCAATCCTAATTAATCAATCCTAATTAATCAATCCAAATCATTCCCAGCTTGAGGGATCCCAAACTCCTGGAGCCTTCACCTGCTGGGGGTTGGGAAAAGGGGCTGGAATTTGGGATCTCCCCTTTCCTCCAGGGCTGTCCATCCTTATCCCAAACATTCCTTGGAATTCCTGGATCCCATCCAGCTGGGATCTCCTGAGGGGGGAATTTGGGATTTCTGTTTGATAAATATTTCTGTGGGAATTTCTGGGATTTTGTGTTTTCTTTCCCAGGAGTGCATCAGGGGAATTCTGGGAGCCTCCTGTGGCTCCTCTTCCCATAAAAATCTCCCCAAAATCGACCAAAGGAGCCCCAAACCCCCCGGGGCGGATTGGGATCCCCGAGGAGGAAAGTCCCAAGGGATTGGATGGATTTTGGATGGAATTGTTCCAGCTGTGCAGGGGCTGGAAATCGGGAATGAAGGGAATTCCCCGGGGCAGGCGGAATGCCAGGAATCGTAAATCTGAGTGAGGTGTGAGTGACAGCTGTCAATCACCCAGATAATGAGGCTCAATTAGCCAGGAATTCCAGGATTTTGGGATCGTTCCCAGGTTCCCAGAGGGAGGCGCAGGGCGGGATCCACATTTGGGGTTTTCCCGCTCCAGCTCAGCCCGGGGTCTCCCAAATGGGCAGAATTCCCCAAAATCTGGAATATTCCTGCTGGGGCCGGCTTTAATCCCGGTTTTATCCAGGGATGAGGTGGAGGGGGAAATCCAGGGATTCTGGGGGCATTGGGAAGTGTTTTGGGATCTGTGCTGGGATGAGGAACTGCTCTGGAAGAAACTTTCCAGTTAAACCTCGGGATCAAACCGGGAGCTGCTGGTTTGGGAAAAGGGAGCCGGGAAGAGCCGAATTCAGGAGCAGCCGAGCCCAGCGGGGTCGGGAGGAATTCTGGAATTCTGCTCCCAAAGGGATTCTGGAATTCTGCTCCCAAAGGAATTCTGGAATTTCACTCCCAGAGGAATTTGGGAATTCTGTTCCTGGAGGAATTCTGGAATTTCACTCCCAACAGGATTCTGGAATTCTCCTCCAAAAGGGATTCTGGAATTCTGCTTTTGGAGGGATTCTGAAATTCTGTTCCTGATGTGATTATGGAATTTCACTCCCAGAGAGATTCTGGAATTCTGTTCCTGGAGGAATTCCGCTCCCAGAGGAATTCCGTAATTCTGCTCCCAGCAGAATTCTGGAATTCCACTCCTGGTGCAATTCCAGCCCCACAACCAACTGGGATGCACCAGGAATCCCCGGGAGCACCGGGAATTTTAGGGCTCGCTCAGATCCAGGGATATGCCCCTGCCCCAGCCCAAATTCCGCTTTTTTCCATCCTTGCAGGAGCCGGAAAATCCAGATCCGGAACATTCCGCCGCAGCTGCGATGGGAGGTAAGGGCAGGGATCGCGCCCGGGATTCCACCCTCGGCACCAGAGCTGGATTTTCCTCCTCTTTGTCGTTAATTGGCTCCTAATTACCCCGGACCGTCCCTGGAAATCCCGGGAAAGCGGCACCGCCTGGAACCCCCGTTAATTCCCCAATTCCCGTTAATTCCTGTTAATTTGTGATTCCTCCATTGCACAGGGAATAAAACGGATCCTCGCTTCCCGCTGGGAATTCCCTGCCTCTGCTTCCCCCTCCCGCTGGCTCCTGGAGCTTCTCAGCCTTAATTTCTCGGGAATTCTTAATGATCCTGAGGGAAATCTTGATGATCCTGAGGGAATTCTTACAATCCTGATGGAATTCTTGATGATCCTGAGGGAATTCTTGATGATCCTGATGGAATTCTTAACGATGCCGATGACCCCGAGGGGTGGATGGGGTTTCCCGGGATTGATTTTCCCCTTTTTCCCAGGTTTTGGACGGGCTGCTGGCCCAGTACGGCACCGTGGAGAGCTGCGAGCAAGGTAGGAGGGGAGGAAACCCGGATTTCGGGAATTTTACCTGGATTTCGGGAATTTCTGCTCCTGAGAAGGGAATAAACCCCAGATCTCAGGAATTTCTGCCCTGTTTCAGGGGGAGAAGGGAGTAGACCCTGGATTTCTGGAATTTCTGCCCCATTTCAGCAGGAAGAGGGAATAAACCCCAGATTTTGGGAATTTAATCCGGATTTTGGGATTCTGCCACGTTTCAGGGAGAGGAAGGAATAAAACCTGGATTTCGGGGATTCTTGCCCCTCTTCAGGGCGGGAATAAAAACCTGATCCCTGTCTCTTTTCCCAAATTCCCAATTCCTTTTCCTGAATTCCTGGCTCCTTTTCCCAAATTCCCAGCTCCTTTTCCCTAATCCCTGCCTCTTTTTCCTGAATTCCCGGCTCCTTTTCCCAAATTCCTGGCTCCTTTTCCGTAATCCCTGTCTCTTTTCCCAAATTCCCGGCTCCTTTTCCCGAATTCCCAGCTCCTTTCCCCTAATCCCTGCCTCTTTTCCCGAATTCCTGCAGTGAACACAGACAGCGAGACCGCCGTGGTCAATGTCACCTACGCCAACCGGGAGCAGACCCGGCAGTGAGTGCCCTGGGAATCCGGGAATTATTTGGGAAATCGGGAATTCCCTCCCTTCCCCACCTGCAGGAAAGAGGATTTCCCATTTCCCCAGATCCCGAGATTCCGGCAAAACCAGCAAATCCCTGAGGACACCCCTTAAATCTGATCGATTTTCCTCCGCCCTACATGGGATTCCTGCTGGGACAGGGATTTGGGATCTCACTTGATCCCTCAGAAGGGATTTGGGATCTCACTCAATCCCTCAGAAGGGATTTGGGAATTACTCCCTATGTCAGATTCCTGCTGGGACAGGGATTTGGGATCTCACTCCATCCCTCAGAAGGGATTTGGGAATCTCGCCCTACATGGGATGCCTTCTGGGACAGGGATCTGGGATCTGTCACTCCATCCCTCAGAGGAGATTTGGGAATCTCTCCCTGTGAGGGAATTTTGGGACAGGGATCTGGGATCTGTCACTCCATCCCTCAGAGGAGATTTGGGAATCACTCCCTGTGTCAGATTCCTGCTGGGACGGGGATTCGGGATCTCACTCCATCCCTCAGAAGGGATTTGGGAATCTCTTCCTACACGGGAACGCTGGGGCAGTTTCCCCATAAAACCCTTCCGGCAATTTCCCCTCCTCGGGCTCAGCCCGGCCCTTTTGGGCTCCCGGGCCCCGCGATCCGGCCCCGACTCCCGGCGTGTCCCTCCAGAGCCATCCTGAAGCTCAACGGGCACCAGCTGGAGAGCCACGCGCTCAAGGTCTCCTACATCCCGGACGAGCAGCCTGAGAACGGGCGCCGGGGCGGCGCCGGGGCGCGCGGCGGGGCCCGGCCGGGCTCCCCGCCGCCCGCGGGGGCTCCCCCGAAGCCGCCGCCCCCGGACGTGCCCCTGCGGCTCCTGGTGCCCACCCAGTTCGTGGGGGCCATCATCGGCAAGGAGGGGGCCACCATCCGCAACATCACCAAGCAGACCCAGTCCAAGTGAGAGGCGCTGTGGGGGGATCCGGGGGGATCCGGGGGGGGATCCAGGGGTTCTCCAGAGGTTCTCCAGAAGTTCTACAGAATTCTCCAGAGGTTCTCCAGGGGTGGTCCAGGGGTTCTCCAGAGGTTCTCCAGAAGTTCTACAGAATTCTCCAGAGGTTCTCCAGGGGTTCTAAAGAATTCTCCAGAGGTTCTCCAGGGGTGATCCAGGGTTCTCCAGAGGTTCTCCAGAATTCTCCAGGGGTTCTCCACAGGTTCTACAGAATTCTCCAAGGGATCTCCAGAGGTTCTCCAGGGGTGATCTAGGGTTCTCCAGGGGTTCTCCAGAGTTTCTCCAAGGGTTCCACAGAATTCTCCAGGGGCTCTCCAGAGGTGATCCAGGGGTTCTCCAGAGGTTCTCCAGAAGTTCTCTAGGGTTTCTCCAGAAGGATTTATTTGGGATTTGAGGTGCTAGCCACCCCGTCCAGGATTTATTTGGGATTTGAGGTGCTGGCCACCCCATCCCACCCCGCAGCCGGTGCTGCTCCTTCACCCCTCCTCCCACTGCTTCAAATCCCATTGGGATTTTTGGGATGCCTGCGGAACACCCCGCCTCGATTTCCCTCCTCGTGATGGGATGTGACTTTTGGGGAGGCCGGAAGCTCTGGGGCCTCTCCCAGCGCCCTTCCCGTGGTTTTTAGGATTGATGTGCACCGGAAGGAGAATGCGGGCGCGGCCGAGAAGGCCATCAGCATCCACTCCACGCCCGAGGGCTGCTCGGCCGCCTGCAGGATGATCCTGGACATCATGCACAAGGAGGCCAAGGACACCAAGACGTGAGAACCCCACAGATCCCACCCCAGGATCCTCCTGGCCCTGTGCCCCAGGAATTCTGGGTTTGGGGACTCCAAACCCTGGGGTTTGGGCTTCCCCCGTCCGGCCATCTGTGCCAACCCCTCCGTTCCCAGGTTCCACCTTTTGGGTTTTCCCTCATTTTCCAGTTCCCACAATCCCTCCTTTTGGGTTTTCCCTCCTTTCTCAAGTTCTACTATCCCTCCTTTTGGGTTTTTCTCCCTGTTTCCAGCTGCCCTAATCCCTCCTGTGGGGTTTTCCTCCCATTCCCATTCCTATTCCCCTTCCCATTCCCGTTCCCATCGCTGTTCCCATCCCCATCCCCGTTCCCATTCCCATCCCTCTCTCCATTCCCATCCCTCTCTCCATTCCCATCCCCGTTCCCATTCCCGTCCCCGTTCCCATTCTCAGGGCTGACGAGGTCCCCCTGAAGATCCTGGCCCACAACAACTTTGTGGGGCGCCTGATCGGCAAAGAGGGCCGGAACCTCAAGAAGGTGGAGCAGGACACGGAGACCAAGATCACCATTTCCTCGTAAGGATGGGGCAGGAGCTCCTCACGCTGGGGAGGAGGAGGAGGAGGAGGAGGAGGCAGAGGCAGGATGGGGATGGGGGTGGGGACAGACGTTTCAGTCCCCAAAGTTCTCCGGGGAATCCTTGGTGTTGGATTTTCCGTGCTCCCCTTTCCGATCCCCTCTGGGGACCTTCCCACTGCTTTGGGGTGCCCTTGGATGTCCCCATTCCCTGGGTTTGTCCCTGTTCCCTGGGCGTGTCCCTGTCCCCTGGGTGTGTCCCTGGGCGTGTCCCTGTACCCCTGGGTGTGTCCCTGGGCGTGTCCCTGTACCCCTGGGTGTGTCCCTGTGTCCCTGGGCCTGTCCCCAGGTGTGTCCCTGTCCCCAGGGGCATGTCCCCATCCCCCCAGGTGTGTCCCCCTCCCACCAGATGTGTCCCCGTCCCCCCTGGGCGTGTCCCTCTCCCCTGGGCATGTCCCTCTCCCCCTGGGCGTGTCCCCGTCTCCCCCAGGCATGTCCCCATGCCCCGGCTGTCCCCATGGCCGGTGTCCCCAGGCTGCAGGAGCTGACCCTGTACAACCCCGAGCGCACCATCACGGTGAAGGGCTGCCCCGAGAGCTGCTGCCGCGCCGAGCAGGAGATCATGAAGAAAGTGCGCGAGGCCTACGAGAACGACGTGGCCGCCATGAGCGTGAGTGGGGCCGGCCGGCGGGGATCCCATAAACCAGCGCCCCGCTCATCCCCGGCACCATCCCGCCTCATCCCTGATCCCATTTCTCCCCTCAATTCAATCCCCTCTCACCCTGATCCCATTTCTTCTCTCAGTTCAATCTCAATCGCCCCTGATCCCAGATTTTGGTTCCTCTCAGTTCAATCCCCCCTCGTCTCCAATCCTATTTCTCACCTCAGTTCAATCCCCTGATCCCATATTCTGGTTCCCTCAATTGCAATCCCAATCCCTGACCCCATATTTTGGTGCCCTCGGTTCAATCCCAATCCCTGACCCCATATTTTGGTGCCCTCAGCTGCAGTCCCACCTCATTCCCGGGTTGAACCTGGCTGCCGTCGGGCTCTTCCCGGCCTCCTCCACGGCGGTGCCGCCGCCCCCGAGTGGCGTCTCCGGGGCCGCTCCCTATAGCTCCTTCCTGGTGAGTGACCCTGACTCCAGCGGGGCCGGTCCCGATGGAACCCCCGGGATGGACAGTGACCCCCAGGACATTCCCGATGGAACCCCCGGGATGGGCAGTGACCCCGATTCCAGTGGGGACATTCCCGATGGAACCTCCAGGATGGGCAGTGACCCCTGGGACATTCCTGATGGAACCCCCGGGATGGGCAGTGACCCCGATTCCAGTGGGGACATTCCCAATGGAACCCCCGGGATGGGCAGTGACCCCGATTCCAGTGGGGACATTCCCAATGGAACCCCCGGGATGGACAGTGACCCGGATTCCAGCGGGGACATTCCCGATGGAACCCCCAGGATGGGCAGTGACCCCAATTCCAGCGGGGACATTCCTGATGGAACACCCAGGATGGACAGTGACCCCAATTCCAGCGGGGACATTCCCGATGGAACACCCAGGATGGGCAGTGACCCCGATTCCAGCGGGGACATTCCCGATGGAACCCCCAGGATGGGCAGTGACCCCGATTCCAGCGGGGACATTCCCGATGGAACACCCAGGATGGGCAGTGACCCCGATTCCAGCGGGGACATTCCCGATGGAACACCCAGGATGGGCAGTGACCCCGATTCCAGCGGGGACATTCCCGATGGAACCCCCAGGATGGGCAGTGACCCCGATTCCAGCGGGGACATTCCCGATGGAACACCCAGGATGGGCAGGTGACCCCTGGCAGCTCCCGCTCCCAGCCTGGGGACATGACACTGTCCCCAAATGGTGACAGTGACCCCAAAATAACGACAGTGACCCCAAAATAATGACAGTGACCCCAAATGGCGACACTGACCCCAAACGGTGGCAGTGACCCCAAACAGTGACTCTGACCATAAAATGGTGGCAATGACCCCAAACGGTGACAGTGACCCCAGCCCCGATCCCGTCCCGCAGCCTCCCGAGCAGGAGACCGTGCACGTGTTCATCCCGGCGCAGGCGGTCGGGGCCATCATCGGCAAGAAGGGCCAGCACATCAAGCAGCTCTCGCGCTTCGCCAGCGCCTCCATCAAGGTGGGGATGGCCCTCGGTGGCCCTCGGGTGGCCCTCTGTCCCCAGCTGTCCCGTTTTTCCCAGGAAAAGCCCTGGGAAGCCCGGGCGGGGCTGTAGCGTCATGTCCGTCCCATCTCTGTCCCATTTCCATCCGTGTCCATCCCATGTCTGTCCCATTTCCATCCCGTGTCCATCCCAGGTCCGTCCTGTGTCCATCCCAGGTCCGTCCTGTGTCCATCCCGTGTCCATCCCATCTCCATCCATGTCCATCTGTGTCCATCCCCTGTCCATCCCATGCCCATTCTTTGTCCATCCCTTTTCCATCTCATGTCCATCCATGTCCATCTGTGTCCATCCCGTGTCCATCTGTGTCCATCCCGTTGCAGATCGCGCCCCCGGAGACGCCGGACTCCAAGGTGCGCATGGTGGTGATCACCGGCCCGCCCGAGGCGCAGTTCAAGGTTGTCACTGCTGTCACCTCCTTGGGGACTTCGGGGTGTCCCTGGCAGGGAGGGCAGGGGGTGACCCCAGCTGAACCCCAATCCACAGTGGGGTAATTCCAGGATCGGGTTTCCCAGGGGCCAAACGGGTTTGGAATTCCAAAGAACTGGGATTTTACGGGATCCCAAATCCAGGGATGGAGTTTGGGGTGGGACATTCCCAACTTCGTCCTTCTCCAGGCGCAGGGCAGGATTTATGGGAAGCTGAAGGAGGAGAACTTCTTTGGGCCCAAGGAGGAGGTGAAGCTGGAGACGCACATCCGCGTGCCGGCCTCGGCTGCCGGCCGCGTCATCGGCAAGGGCGGCAAGACCGTGAGTGGGAACGGGGACAGAATTCCTGGGAGAAGGGCTGGGATTCTCCAGAGGGCTCATCCCCGCCGCGTGTCCCGGCAGGTGAACGAGCTGCAGAACCTGACGGCGGCCGAGGTGGTGGTGCCGCGGGAGCAGACCCCGGACGAGAACGAGCAGGTCATCGTCAAGATCATCGGGCACTTCTACGCCAGCCAGGTACGGCCTGGGCTGATCCAGGGTGATCCTGGAGTGATCCAGGGGTGATCCTGGGGTGATCCAGAGTGATCTTGGGGTGATCAGGGTGATCCAGAATGATCCTGGGGTTCTCCAGGGGTGATCCTGGCTGATCCAGGGTGATCCTGGGGTGACCCAGGGTGATCATGGGTGATCCAGAGGTTCTCCAGGGGTGATCCTGGGGTGATCCTGGGGTGATCCAGGGCTTCTCCAGAGGTTCTCCAGGGGTTCCCCAGGGCTTTTCTGGGGGTGCTCCAGGGGTTGCTCAGACCGCACATTCTTGGTCGTTATCCCACCCGTTATTCCCATAAAAATCCCGGGAGAACCTCGGGACAGGAACTGGATTTGGGTGGAAATTTGGAATAAAAGGGGTTTGATAGGGAAGCTGGGCTGGGGCTGGGAGCAGCCTGGGGTGGGATTGCGGCGTTCCATGAATCCCTGGCTGTCATTCCCAGATGGCTCAGCGCAAGATCCGGGACATCCTGGCGCAGGTGAAGCAGCAGCACCAGAAGGGCCAGGGCAGCCAGAGCCAATCCCGGAGGAAATAGGGACCCCCCGGAGCCCAAATCCCGGGAGAACGAGGACACGGCACGGCCAGGCCGGGCTCCGAGTGCCTGGGAATCAGCAACCGCAGGGAGACAGGGATCGGGAATGGACAGGGATCGGGAATGGACAGGGATGGGGAATGAGCAGGGATCGGGAATCTGCAAAGATCGGGAATCCGCACGGATAGGGAATCCGCAGGGATCAGGAATCCGCAGGGATCGGGAATGGACAGGGATCGGGAATCCGCAGGGACTGGGAATCACTCCCACAGGGATTGGGAATGTCAACCCCCAAGAGAATTGGGAATTCCATTGGGAATGGAACACGAGACATTTCCCCTCATTCTTTCCTCATTTTTCCCAATTTCCCCTCTTTTTTTCTCATTTTTCCCAATTTCCCCTCTTTTTTCCCATGAAAATTCCTGCTGTGGCGGTGCTGACCTTTCCTCAGGATGAGGAAAATTTATCCTGGGAAAAGCTTCGTCTTTTCCCATCGGGAACAGCAATAAAACCACCCAAAAAATGACCAAAAAAACAGGAAAAAGGGAAAAAAATCCCCGTTTTTTGGTAAAAACCCACAGAATTCCTCATCTCGATCATCAGAATTTGGGAATTCCATGCAGGAGGGACTGGGGGGAAATGGAAAGAGCAGGAAAATCCCCCGGGAATTCTGAATCCACTTAAATCTGGGGCTCCTCATTCCCAAACCCCTCCAGCAGGGAAAAAATTCCCAAAAAATTTGAGATTGGGGCTAAAAATGTTTGGGATTTTTCCTGATTTAAGGAAAAAAAAAAATCCCCAAATTCCTCATTTCTGCAGGAAAATCCCAGCTCCCAAGAGAGTAAAAAGCGGATTTCAGGAATGTCAGCGGGCGCGGATTCCTGGCACTCCGCGGGGGTTGGAAGGATTTGGGATTTTGGGAAGGGCCCGAAGCCGCCGCTTCCCGCCAAGGGCTGGGCTCCAGGGATTCCAGCCCCAAAACTGGGGATTTTCCAGGGTTTTCCCCCAAAATGAGAAGGGGAGGACAGGAAAGGAAAATTGGGATGGAATTGGAGGAAAATCTGGGAATGACCCCAAGGGGACGGGAAAAAATGGGAATTTGGGAGAAGAAGGGAAATTTGGGATGAGTTTGGAGGGACAGGAATGGTGGAAGGAAAGTTGGGATGTTCCCAGGCGATGTGAAAAAGTGGGAATTTGGGACAAAATGTGGAAAAAGTGAAATTGGGATGAATTTTGAGGGAGAAGGGTGATGGGAGGATTCCCAGAAAAGACTGAAAATTGGGAATTTGGGGAAAAAAGCAAAACTGGGATGAATTCTGAGGAAGAGGGAGGATGGAAGGGCTCCCAAATGAGGTTAAAAAGTGGGAATTTGGGAGAGAAAAAGTGAAATTGGGATGAGTTTTGAGGGCCGGGAGTGATGGGAGGAAAATTGGGATGAGACTGAAATTCGGGAATTCGGGACAAAGCCGGCCCTGGCGCTTTTGCCGTGGATTGAACGGAGCCCAACCCTTCCCAGCCGGGAATTCTGGGGGAAAATCCTCCCAAAAAACCGCCTGGAACAGCGGGAAAAGCAGATTTAGGGAAGGGAAGGTGGCAGCGGGAATTCCCTGGAATTCTGCCAATCCAGGGCAACAAAAAAAACCCCGGGAATGACAAAAAAACCACAAAAAAAGCTCAAAAAAAGCTACCTCAGGTGTGATTACCTCAGCTACGGAATATTCTGATTTTTTTGGGGTTGTTTTCACTTTATTTTGGGGTTTTTTCGGGGCTTTTTGCTGATATTTTATATAAGAGGTGCTAACGGGGGAGATTTTATTTTTTTAATGAAAAAGAGAAAAAAAAAGATAATTTTTCGGAATTTTTTTCCTTTTTTAACGGAAGAATCCGGGCGTTCCGGAGAGAACGCCGGGAATTCTGGACCTAGTGGAAAAGATGGCAGCAGCTTCCTTATTTTTGATATTTTTATGGAATTTTTGTGCCCTTTCCCAGAGGAATTTCAGCTCTCAGGCATCGTCGCTCTCCAAAAAAATCCGGGAAAATTCCAAATTTGATCTTCCCAGTGGGAAAAACTTGAATTTTTTTTTCCTTTTTTTTTTCCTTTTTTTAAAATGTTTGATTTTAAATTTTTTTTTTCAGTTAAAAAAAAAAAAAAATTAAATTCTTTATTTTTTCCGGGGATTTCAAGAAATAAAAACCAAACCTGAACCCGGGCGCTGCCTGAAAGGATTTTCCCAATTGGATCCAGCCCAATCTGTGGATTTTTTGGGAATTTTTCCACTCCTGGGCAGCGTTTTCTATGCAAAGTGGGGTAAAAAAAGGGTTTTTTTGTGCTCTCAGAAGCCATAAAGAGATTTTTTTCTATATTTGATAGAAAATTCCTAAAGATCCCAGAATCCCAAGGCGATCTCGACCTTCCTGGAATTCCAGGGGTGCGGTGTCCATCCATCTTCTCCACTATGGTGCTGTGAAATTTAAAATAAAAAATGAAAAAAACAAACAAACAAAAAAAAAACCCACAAAAAATTTTATTTTAAAAGAGATTTTTTTTCCCCTCCGTTTTACCGAGGGGGAAAAAAAAATTAATAAAAGGAAGAAATTAATTAAAGAAAATTAATTAAAAATGTTAATAAAAGAAAGGAAAAAATTCTTTTTAAAAAAGGGAAAATAAGTTTTTAAAATGAAAAATAATTTTTAAAAGGAAAAAATAATCTAGAAAAAAGGAAAAAAAAAGTAATTTTAAAAAGAGGAAAATTTATTAAAAAAAGGAAAAAATAATTTTTAAAAAGGGGGAAAAAAGCTTAAAAATATTAAAAATAATTTTTAAAAATGGAAGAGGAGGGAGAGTAATTAATTAATGAATTCCTTCGTTAAGTGGGAGCCAATTTTTATTCCCTACAAACGCACAGGGAGGAGGGAGAGGAGAATTCCTGACCGAGCCCGGGCAGGGATCGGCCTCTCCCTGCTCCAAAACCATCACAGGGTGATTGTTCCTGGTGAAATCCCTTTTTTTTGGGTGAAATCCCAATTTTTCTTGGAAAAATCTTTTTTTTTTTCTTGATGAAATTCCATATTGTTGGGGTGAAATCCCAATTTTTCATGGTGAAATCCCATTTTTTCTTGCCGAAATCCACTTTTTTGCTTGGTGAAATCCCGATTTTTCTTGGTAAAATCCTTTCCCCCCCCCCTTTTTTTTGGCCCTGCAGGAAAATCCATTTTTTGGTGAAATGTTCGGCAAAAAATATTCCAAAATAACCCAAATGAGCCAATAATATTTGGGATTGGGGAATGTGGGATCCCCACTTCGGCGGGAGGGGAGTGCTGAGCTTTTATTCCCAAAAATTTTGGGGTGAAAGGAGCCGGATTTGGGCTCAGCAGCTCTCGTCCCTCGGGGTCGTTTTCCTGGTTTTCCTTGGAATTTTTGCCAGGGAAAAACGATTTGGAATACTTGAAACTTCCCGGCGAATCCCAACCTCGGGGATCCCAAACTTTTCCCACCCCATTCCAAGGCAGCGCTAAAAACCAGGAACAGCCGTTCCCAAATCCAATCTCTGGGATCTCTGGGAAGATCTCGACCTAAAATCCCAATAATTCAGGGAATCTTTGGTGATTTTCCCACCCTTTTCCCATTCCCGGGTCCCGTCAGCGCTGTCGGAATTTCGTCGGGGAATTCCCGGAGGGAAATTCAATTTATATCCAAGAGATCCGTGGGAAGGAAGAGACCTCAGAGCAACTCCCGCTCTTCTCTGGAAAAAGCCGGAAAATTGGGAAAAGGAGGAAAGTGGGAATGAGATGGATCTGGCTGGAATGGAAAAACCAGGAGAAATCCCCCAAAACCAGCAGGAAAATGGGAATGAGACGGATCCGGACTGGAATGGAAAAACCAGGAGAAATTCCCTAAAAACAGGAGGAAAATGGGAATGAGATGGATCCAGACTGGAATGGAAAATCCAGGAGAAATTCCCTAAAACCAACAGGAAAATGGGAATCAGATGGATCTGGAATGGAATGGAAAAAAGAGGGAAAATTCCCCAAAACCAGCAGGAAAATGGGAATGAGATGGATCCGGACTGGATTGGAAAAAAGGAAAAATTCCCTAAAACCAGCAGGAAAATGGGAATGAGACGGATCCAACTTGGAATTCAGAAAAAAGCGAAATCCGGGGATGAGTGGCGCCAGCAGCTCCGGGGGGTTTTCATTCCGGCCGGAATAATTTGGGATTGTTTTATCCCTTGGGATTTTTCCCCCTTCCAGGAAGGTGGGATCCTGGAATTCCCTTGTCCATGGAATTAGGAAGGGTTGGGAAGAGGGCAAAGGAATTGTGGGATGGAAAAGGAATTTTGCAGATGGAAAAGGAATTTGGGGATGCTGGGAGGAGCAAACCCCTTTCCCCGTGCCAGGAATGTCCGGATTCCCAGGGCTGGGATCAGCAGGAAGGAATTCCCACCTTGGAACCGCTGGAAAATATCGCCGGGATGAGCCTTGGGAAAACTTGGATTTAACGGGATCGGCGCCTCCTTCCGCCGGAAAAACAGGGAAAAAAGGATCCCAAATCCCAGCAGATTTTTCTTCTCTTCTGACTTTCTGGAATTGCCTGGATGGGGATGAAGGGCATGGGATGGATTCCCGGGATCCCACCGGAGCGAAAATCCTGAAGAAATATTGGAAGAGGAACTCCCTCCCCACTGGATTTTCCATTTCCTGGGAATTCCCGGGGATTTGGTGTTGGGTTGGTTTTTTTTAGGGCTGAAAAAAGGAAAAATTCTAAAAAAAAAAGAGGAAAAGCAAAAGCTCAGCGATGCCAGGGAAAAAAAGGGGATTTTTTGAATTCCCAGCTCGAAGTTTTTTGGGATTTTGGGGTTTTCAGGAAATCACGCCAGGATGGGATTTGCTCCAAGACTTTTCCTTAATTTAATTCCTTAGGTTTTCCCTCCTTGTCCCTGCTGCTCCACCCACCATTTTTTGGGACACTGGGAATCTTCCCAGAAAATTGTGGATTTTTATTTTCCTTTAGTTTGGATTTATTTCTTTGGCTCATTCCCAATTTCCTTTGGTTTTTTCTTTCTCCTGTCACCATTTTTTTCGTCTGGATGGAATCTCCTGGATCCCGGGAAATCCCTTCATTCCCGGGAGGGCACGGCTGGATCCCGACACCCCGGGAGGCTTTTCCTGGGATTTTGGCCGGGATTCGGTTCTGGATTCGCTCTGGGAATGGTGGCACTGGAGCTTGGTCGGATTTTTCCATGCGGATCAACCTCAGAATGGTTCGGAAAAGCCAATCCAGGCTGGAATTCCCTTGGGAATTCCCACAGGGAGGAGAGCCCCCATTCCCTAACCCAGCTTTTCTCCGAGCTTTATTTGGATTTTTCCCATGTTTTCTGGCGGAGGAGATTCCGGAACCATCTGGAGGCTCTTCCATCCTGGATTTTTGGGGTTTTTTTGGGGAAGTGCTTCCAGCTGGGATCACACACCTGGAACTACCTCAGAGCTGCAGGGATCTTCCTGCTGGAGGCAGAATTTTGGGATCGCTCCGAGGAGGAGGGGGAGCTGTGGGGAAGGCTCTGGAACACTCCAGGAGGGCGGTGGGATGAGAGAATTCCCGAGAATCCCCTGGAAAAGTCTCCAGCACCTGCTCGATCCCAGCTCTTCATCCGCGGGCCGGAATTCCCGGGTTTTTTTTGTGGGAGAGGAATTCCCAGGAGCTCTTGGAGCCGGGTGGGATGTTCCGCCAAAATCATGGAATGAGATGGGAAAAAAATCATGGGATGAGCCAGGCTGGGACGTTCTGAAGGATTTTGGGAATGCTCTGATGGACCCCAGGGGTTTGGGAAGTTCTCCTGAGCCATGAGGATTTTGGGATGCGCCGGCAGAATGTGTGGAGTATTTGTGGGATGATTTCATGGATGCTTTGGGATGCCTTCAGATCCCAGGAGCAGGATGAATTCCTGCATGCCAGCATTGGGATGGTTTTCCAGATCCTGGGAATGGGATGAATTTTTGGGGGAGGGAATTTTCAAGGTGGGAAGAGCTGATCCCGAGCAGGGAACGCCTCTCTCAAAGCTGATCCTGGGAAATCTGCGGGAATGACCAGAACCAGGGCGGGAATTCATCCTCAGGGATCCGCGATCGGCCCCAAAATCCATCGGCACCTTGGACGCGCATCCGGCTTCACTTGGGATGGAGAATTCCATGGAATTCCTGGAGGAAATCCAACCTTGACCTGTGCCAGAAGCACCTCTCAGGGTAAATTAAATCCCAGGAAATCCGCAGGATCGACCGGAACCAGGGCAGGAATTCATCCTCAGGGATCTGCGATCGGCTCCTCGGACGCGCATGCGGCCTCACTCAGGGTCCAGAATTCCAGGAGGAAACTCAGCCTTAACCCAGGACCCCGCTGCTCCAGATTTGGGATCTGTGAAATCCCGGGAAATGGGAGGGGAGCGGGAGATGATTCCAAGAGTCTGGAACGCGCAGTAGCGCCCACCGAGCCGGAAACGATCCAGGAATGATCCCTGGAGTGATCCTGTAACGATCCGGGAAGGATCCCAGGAATGATCCGAGAATAATCCGGGAATGATCCTGAGAACAATCCCTGGAATGATCCCGGGAACTATTCCAGGAATGACCCTGGAAATAATCCTGGGAACAATCCTGGAATGATCCGAGAATAATCCAGGAATGATCCCTGGAATGATCCTGAGAACAATCCCAGGAACAATCCCGGGAGTGATCCTTGAATGATCCCGGGAACGATTCCAGGAATGATCCTGGAATGATCCGGGGAACAATCCCAGGAATGATCACAGGAATGATCCTGGGAGTGATCCTAGAATGATCCCAGGAATGATCCTGGGAACGATTCCAGGCATGATTCCAGGAACGATCCTGGGAACGATCTAGGAATGATCCCAGGAACAACCCCAGGAATGATCCTGGGAACGATCCCAGGAACAATCCAGGAATTATCCCGGCAACGATCCAGGAATGATCACAGGAATGATCCTGGAATGATCCAAGAATAATCCGGGAATGATCCCTGGAATCATCCTGAGAACAATTCCAGGAAGATCCAGGAATGATCCCAGGAACAACCCCAGAAATGATCCTGGAATGATCCCTGATGGATCTGGGAATGATCCTGGGAATGACCCCAGGAACACTCCAGGAATGATCCCGGGAATAATCCTGGGAACAATCCAGGAATAATCCCAGGTACAATCCAGGAATGATCCCGGGAACAACCCAGGAATGATCCCGGGAACAATCCAGGAATAATCCTGGGAACAATCCAGGAATAATCCCAGGAACAACCCAGGAATGATCCCGGGAACAATCCAGGAATGATCCTGGGAACAATCCAGGAATGATCCCAGGAACAATCCAGGAATGATCCTGGGAACAATCCAGGAATGATCCCGGGAACGACCGCTGGAATCCTCGAATCCTCATCCACCACCAATCCCGTTTTTTTTATCTACCTCTTAGCCATAGGTGACTCTAGGTAGGGGCGACTCCCCGGGCGTAGTTTTAGGGAGAAAAGGAAAATTAAATTAAAAAAAAACCTTAAAAATTTTTTTTTAAAAGTTAAAAAAAAAAAAAGTAAAAAAAAAAAAAAAAAAGAAAAAAAAAAGAATTAAAATTTACACTTTTTCCAAAGAAAACGTTCTTTTACAAAAAAATAGGATTAAAAAAATAGGATTAAAAAAAAAAAAAAAAGTAGGATTTATGGGATTGCTTTCCCTCGAGGAAAGTGGTTTTTGAGTCCTTGGAAGCTCCAGACCTCACCAGTCCCAGATTCGGGCTGTGACCGATTTTATTTTTATTTTTGTCTTTATTTTCATTTTTAATACTCGATTTTTCTTTTTCTTTTTCTTTTTTTTTCCCTTGGATTTTTCCTCCTTGCCTCTCACCGCTCCGGCCTCCCCGCAGGGCTGGGGGAATCCAAGTTGATAATTTTTTTTTTTTTTTCTATTTTTCCAATGGCTTGGGTTTTTTTGGTTTTTTTTGGTTTTTTTTTTGGGTGTGATGGCAGCAGGGGGGGAGGGGGGTGGAGCTGAATTTTGGGAGCATCCAAAGGTGCTGCTTTTCCCAGGAAATTTCAGGCTCTTTAGGTAAAAATTGTGATTTCTGGAATGTTGTTTTGCCTCTTTTTCGAGTTGTTTTCACCTTTTTTCCTCCTCTTACCTCTCCTGATGCACGTCCTTCCCTTTTCCCAGGATTTGGGATGGATGCGGGCTCCATTCCTTTTCCGGGGAGGAGGGTTTTCCTTATTTTTTAAATCTTTTTTTTTCGGCCACAAATCGCTTTATTTCCACTGTTTCGCTGTGAAAAATAAAAGAGCAAAAGCAGAGAAAGAAGCAAAAAAAAACAAAAAAAAAAAAATTCCAAGTGTTTGTGTGGATTTGTGGGACTGGGGAGGGACGAAAGGGGAAAATTGGGGAATTAGGGGGAAATGAAAAATAAAGGGGATATTTAAAATTAAAAGGGAGAAAATAGAGGGGAAATAGGAAAATAAATAGGGGAAATGGGGAAATTAAAGGGGAAATGGGGAGGAAGGAATAAAGGGAAGAGAGGAAAAAAATGGGAGGCAGAAAAATAAAGGGAGAAATTGAAAAAAACCAAGAAACTGAGGGGAAAATAAAGAGAAAAAATGGAGGGGAAGGAGAAATAATGGAGGCAATAAAAGGAAAATGGATTAATAAAGGGGAAATTAAGGAATAGAGGGAAAATGGAAGAGAAATAAAGGGAAATAGAGGAAAAAAACTTTGAAAAATGGGAAATAGAGGGGAAAAAATAAGGGGAAAGCAAGAAGAAAAGGGGGAATGGAGGATAAAGAGGAAAAGAAATAAGAACTAGAGGGGAAAAGGAATAAAAAGAGGAAAATGGGGGGGGGGAAAGAGAAATTAAGGGGAAAACGGAGTGCAGATGAAAAAAGTAAATGGGGTAAAGTTAAAGGAGAAATAGAAAATTAAATAAAGGGAAATGGAGGGGGAAAGGGAAATAAAGGGAAAAGAGATAAATAAAATAGGGAAATAGAGTGGGAAATAGAGTGGGAAAAGGAGAAATAAAAGGGAAATAAAGAAAGGGGGAGTAGAGGAGAAACAGAGGAATTAAATGGAAAATGAAGTGGAAAATGAATAAAGTGGGAAGTAAAGGAAAACAGAGAAAGAAAAGAGGAGAAATAAGGGGAAATCCCCAGAGGAATAAAGGCAGAAATACGTTAAAAAATCCAAAAATTAATTAAAAATAAAAAAAAAAAATTCAAAAATAAAGGCGGAAATCAGCGCGCCGGGCACGAGGGCGCCAGCGGCGGAGCTGGGGGCTGGCCCAGAGGGTGGGACGGCGGCGGTCCCGGGACTTCAGGAGGTTTTGAGGGCCGGGAATGCCGCGGGTTCCCGGGATTCCCGGGATTCCCGGGATTCCCGCGGCCGGCGGGAGCGCGGACTATTTCCCGCGGGCGGAGGGATAGGGAGGGCGCGCGGCGCCTCCCGCTACATCCAGCGGTCCCATGGTGTAATGGTTAGCACTCTGGACTTTGAATCCAGCGATCCGAGTTCAAATCTCGGTGGGACCTCGCGTTTCTTTTTGCCCGCCGCCGCCGCCGCCCCGGGGCCGAGGAAGGCAGAGGAAAGGACCGGAGGAGGGTGAGAGGCCGCGGGGGCCGCACCGGGAGCGCCGGGCCCGCACCGGCGCCCGCCGAGCTCCATTTTGTGCGGGGGCGCCCGCGCTTCACGGCGCAGGCGCGGGAGAAAGGCGGCTGATGGAAGCCGGAGGGCACTTCCGTCTTCCGCCGCTGATTGGCTGAGCTGGATGTCACTCTGGCAATCCCATATTTCTATTGGCTGGCCTCGCGCTTCGCCCCGCCTTCCACCGGCGAGGCCCGGAGCCCTCCGGGGAGACTCGCCGTCTCCGTTTTCCATCGCTGATTGGCTGATCCGTCTGTCACTCTCTCAAGCTCTTATTTTTACTGGCTGAGAGCGCTTTTTGCACCGCCCCCTTCTTCCGCAATCCGTATCCCCCGGAGGGGTTTCGCGCTCTCGGCTCCCCACCGCTGATTGGCTCCATCTACTGTCACTCTCAATATCGCGTTTCTATTGGCCGAGACCTTGCTTTGTACCGCCTCCCGCTTCAGCGAGCCCCCAGGAGCGGGTTCGCGCCCTCCGTTCTCCACCGCTGATTGGCTGAGCGGACGCCACTCTGCCAATCCCGCGTTGCTATTGGCTGGGAGCGCGCTGTGGCCCGCCTCCCCCTCAGCAGCCCGGAGGCCTCATGGCGGGTGCGAGCCCTCATGGCGGGTGCGAGCCCTCACGACGCTGCAGGGCCGGCATTGTCCCGAATCCCCTCAGAGGCGGCTTAGCCGGCTCTGACGCACGTTCCCAGCCGTTTAACGTCGATTAACGGGTCAATCCCCTCCGGCCGCGGCCCGGTTATCGCCCCGGATTAGGGGCAGCTCAGGCTCCGCTGGGTGTGATCACCTCAAGGCCATGACAGGAATTTATGATTTTTAATTTTTTTTTTTTACCTAAATAGCCTGAAATTGTCTTGGAGAAGAAGCAGCACCTTTGGGTGCGCCCAAAATTAATTACAGAGCATCTCACGTTCGGCTCCATCCAAAAAAAAAACCCACCAGCTCCATCAAAACATAGGATTCTGCACTCCAAAAAAAAAAATTATAAAAAATAAAAACAGCAGAGCCATCAAAAAATCCTCCGAGAATCAGGATCCAGCCCCACTGTGCAGCCAGGTTTTAAAGGCAAAAAGACAAAGGTGTTGGAAGAGGGAGGATTAAAAGAATAATGTCAGTCACGAGCTGGCTCTTGGGCCCGTGATGTGTGCAGCTCTAGCGAATAAAATCCACCTCGCAGCGGAAATAAAGCCCACAAATTCTACTTTTTGGAGAGTATTTCCTGCAAGAAGCAGAGGCCGTGGCGGTGCTGGCGGGTTTATTGAGCATCTGCGAGAAAGAACAAAAAAAACCACCTCGATTTTGGGGGGCTTTGGGTTGCGGGGAGGGGCTTCTGGCAGCACTGGGCACTCCCTGCTTGAGGAAAATCCACTTTTTTCTGTCTTCTCCTCCCGTTTTTAGGGCGCCGGGAGCGCCTTTGCCCCGCGGCGAGGCTGAGCAGGGATCCAGAGGCAGGAAAGCACCGCTCCAGGTGGGATCCAGCGGGATTTCCTTGGGATTCAACCCGGCTGGGAGGAGAGCGAGAGCGGGACAGCGCCGCGAGGGACTCCGAAATCCAAACTGCTGCTGCCTCTCCTTTGGGCTCGATGGTCTTGGGGTAGTTCTGGGGGAGTTTTTCCTCAAGATTAAATGGGGGGGGGAAAGAAGAAAAAAAAAAAAATCCTGGGAAGGGATTTAAAAAAAAATAAAAAAAATAAAAAGCAAAACGGCTCCGAACAGCAAAACCTACCCCACGGAATTCGGGAGCTGGCTGTGCCTCGGGGTTTTCTCTGTCAAGCAGGGCATTAAATTTATCCCAAAAGAAACCCCTGGGAGCAGCAGGGGCCGCAGCCCTGCGGAGCTGGGGGATGGCTGCAGGTGACTCCACGGTCACACGCCGGTTTTCCAGGCGTTTTCCAGAGTGAGGCGGTGCTGGTGGCATCTCCCTCCTCCCCAGCCCATCCCAGCCGGAATCTTCGGGATAAAGGACAAAGCTGGCATCCCTGCGAGGCTCGGAGCAGCCGCAGCTCGGTGCTTCCCCCATCCCCCGCTGCTGAAAATGCAGAAGTTTTGCCTTTTTTTTTTTAATTTTTTTTTATTATTATTATTATTTTGCTCGTGGGAAACCAAAGCTCAGCTGCGGCGCCCCGGGCGGCAGCGGGGGGGAGGGTGGGGCTTTTGGGGGTTTTTAATTTTTATTTTTCCTTTTATTTATTTTTTTTTAGTGGTTTGTTTTCCCTTCTTTTTCTCCTTTTGTGCTGCGCCAGGGTTCGGTTCTGGGCTGCCCGGGGCCGAGGCCAGACTAGAGGGGAAGCAGGACAGTCCTGGGGTGGGCACGGGGGTCAGCTGATGGTGCAGCCCCCCTTCTCCTTGAAGGGGTTCTTGTCCTCGGGCACGCCCTTGAGCAGCGGGTCCTCGCCCGCCATGGACTCGATGTACTCCTTGATCTCCTTGCCCGTCTTGGAGACCTGCCCGGGGCGAGACGCTGCCAGTGCGGGGGGATCCGCCCGGGGACCCGCCCGGGGACCCGCCCGGGGCCGCGACGGGCGAGCGGGGCACCGGCACCGGGAGGGGCGTCCCTAAACCGACCCTGGGGTGTGCCAGGACCATCCCTGGGGCATCCCAAATAATCCCTGAGGAGTCCCTAAACCGCCCCTAGGGTGTCCCAAATAATCCCTGGGGTGTGCCAGGACCATCCCTGGGGCATCCCAAAACCAAACCAGCCCTGGGGCATCCCAAATAATCCCTGAGGAGTCCCTAAACCGCCCCTAGCGTGTCCCAAATAATCCCTGGGGTGTGCCAGGACCATCCCTGGGGCATCCCAAAACCAAACCAGCCCTGGGGTGTCCCAAACAATCCCTGGGGTGTGCCAGGACCATCCCTGGGGCATCCCAAAACCAAACCATCCCTGGGGCATCCCAAATAATCCCTGAGGAGTCCCTAAACCGCCCCTAGCGTGTGCCAAATAATCCCTGGGGTGTGCCAGGACCATCCCTGGGGCATCCCAAAACCAAACCAGCCCTGGGGTGTCCCAAATAATCCCTGGGGTGTGCCAGGACCATCCCTGGGGCATCCCAAAACCAAACCAGCCCTGGGGCATCCCAAATAATCCCTGAGGAGTCCCAAAACCGAACCCTGGGGTGTGCCAAATAATCCCTGGGGTGTGCCAGGACCATCCCTGGGGCATCCCAAAACCAAACCAGCCTTGGGGTGTTCCAAATAATCCCTGGGGTGTGCCAAGACCATCCCTGGGGCATCCCAAAACCAAACCAGCCCTGGGGCATCCCAAATAATCCCTGAGGAGTCCCTAAACCGCCCCTAGCGTGTCCCAAATAATCCCTGGGGTGTGCCAGGACCATCCCTGGGGCATCCCAAAACCAAACCAGCCCTGGGGCATCCCAAATAATCCCTGAGGAGTCCCAAAACCGAACCCTGGGGTGTGCCAAATAATCCCTGGGGAGTCCCTAAACTGCCCCTGAAGCATCCCAAATAATCCCTGGGGTGTCCCAAAACCATCCCTGGGGCGTCCCAAAGAATCCCTGGCGTGTGCCAGAGCATCCCAGAGCTCTAGGGGCACTGTGGGTGCTTCGGGTGCTCCTGCCTGGCTTTGGGGGCAGCGTGGGTTTTTTAGGGACACTGGGTGCTCCTGCCTGGCTTTGGGGGCACTGTGGGTTTTTTAGGGGCACTGTGGGTGCTCCTGCCTGGCTTTGGGGGCAGCGTGGGTTTTTTAGGGGCACTGTGGGTGCTCCTGCTGGGTTTTGGGGGCACTGTGGGATTTTTAGGGGCACTGTGGGTGCTCCTGCCTGGCTTTGGAGGCACTGTGGGATTTTTAGGGGCACTGTGGGTGCTCCTGCCGGGTTTTGGGGGTGGATTTCAGGGCCTGGGGTCCTTTTCCTTGCCGTCAGGAAGGACAGTCCCCCTCAGGTGGCAGCGCTGCTGTGGGTGCAATGAGGAACTCACCATCTGCCTCTCGTTCTTCACCTCCTTCTTCAGCTGGTCCAGCTCCATCTTCAGCAGCTCCTTCTCGGTCATGTCCTGAGCCATTGTGCCCTGGAACTGAGGGACAGCTGATTTTTGGGATTTACTGCTGTGTGCCAATGGGGTTGTGACCCCCCCAGCGTCCCCGACCACTGCCCAGGAACATCTTCCCAGCTTTTCTAAGGAACTAAACCACATCTCAGCTTTCATTTCCCCCAGCTTTTTACAGCACGGCTCCTCCATCGCCCTGAGCTCCGTTATTTGCACTCCCCTGAACGTTTTTGGGACCGTGGAGGTTTGGGAAAACCCATCTCTTGTTCCCAAAAACCCCCATGGCACGCAGGCATCCCTGGGGTCACCGCCAGCCCCGAAAGCTCCCAAAAACGGGGGGAAAGCAACTGCTGGTGCCCAGATTCCCCCGGAGGCAGCAGAGGCACTCACCTGGGGGGCCGGGGGCCGCCCCTGTGCGCGCTGGGGCCGCTCAGAGCCCCATGGAGGGGAGAGGAGAGGCTGCTCCGGCGGCTCTGCGCCCCCAGGGCCGGCAGCAGATGTCTTTGCTCCTAAGCTGATAATGGACTCAGGAGCCTAAGCCGGTCAGGTGTTGGGAATTAGCCCCAAAGCCCGGCCTAATCGGGCCGGGGAGGGGCCGGGCCACGAGGGTGGGTGGGGTCCGGCCGGGACAGCCGGGGAGCCCCCCCGGCCCTGCCCTGGGCGGCCGGGCCTGTGTCCGGATCCTGCCCGGAGCAGGGAGTGACCCCGGGAGTGACCGCTGGGAGTGACCCCTGGGAGTGACCCCGGGAGTGACCCCGGGAGTGGCCCCAGGACTGACCCCTGGGAGTGACCCCGGGAGTGACCCCGCGAGGGACCGATGGGAGTGACCCCGGGTGTGACCCTGGGAGTGACCCCAGGACTGACCCCTGGGAGTGACCCCGGGAGTGACCCCAGGAATGACCACTGGGACTGACCCCGGGAGTGACCCCGGGAGTGACCCCCGGGAGTGACCCTGGGAGTGACCGATGGGAGTGACCCCGGGAGTGACCCCCGGGAGTGACCCTGGGAGTGACCGATGGGAGTGACCCCGGGAGTGACCCCCGGGAGTGACCCCAGGAGTGACCCCTGGGAGTGACCGCCAGGAATGACCCCTGGGAATGACTCCAGGACTGACCCCCAGGACTGTCTGCTGGGACTGACCCCGGGACTGACCCCCGGGGATCACGGCTGCTTCCCCCGGTTCGGGAGGGGTCCTAGGCCCAGGGGCGGTCCGGGGGCAGCTCGGTGCCGGTGCCGGGGCTGCGAGGAGCGGGACCGCAGGAAATCCATCATTTCCCTCGGGATGGGCTCAGGAAGGGCCCGGCCCCAGGGCTGGGGACAGAGCCGGAGAGGCCCCAAGGAAGCACCTGGGGGTGGAGGAGGAGCCGAGGAGAGGCCGGAGGGACTTTCCAAGCACCGGGGAAGTGGGAATTTCCTGCGGGGATGTGAAACGTCCCTAGCGAAGGACGCGCTGTCGCCAGCGAGGCGGGCCGGGCACCTCGGGGGTCACCGTGCACGTCCCGCTGTGCCCTGCGCGCTGCCAGCGCCGGGAGAGGCTGCACGGGGCTGTTCCGGGAGGGGCGCCTGGCACCGGGAGCATCCAAGAACACTCCCTTCCCTTTGCCTTCACCGGGCGGGCGAGGCGCGCAGCCAAAGGCAGCGAGAGTTCCGTGGATTCCTGGATGTGTCCGAGCCTGGCTCGGCCCCAGCCCCGGGAGGGCGGCGCTGGCTCGGGGGTGGTGGGCACAGGTGCCAGAGATGGGGGTCAGGATGTTGTTGGGCTCGGGATCCTTCTGGGGTCGGGATCCTTTCGGGGTCGGGATCCTTTCGGGGTCACTCCCCGACCTGCAGCCCCGGTTCCCCGTGACTCACATCCTTCCCCGCTGCCATCCCCGCCACGGCCCGGGGCTGCTGTCCCCACAGCCGTCCCCACGGCCGGGACCCCGTGGCTTCCTCCCCGCCGGCCCCCCACTTGTCCCAGGCAGGGCGGGGTGTCCCTGGTGGGGGACGGGGACACCGCGGCGCCCGCGGGCCCTGCGTCAGCACCGGCAGCGGCTTCAAAACGCGGCAGCGGGGAGGAAGTGGGAGCGGAGCCCGGCGCGATGTCGGAGCTGGAGCGGCTGCGGCAGAGCGACATCCCCGCGGGCCGGCAGCGGCTGCGGGAGCAGCACGGCAACCTGCTGCGGGTGGCCGAGTACTGCCACAGCAACTACCTGCAGGTCAGCGCCGGGCCGGGCCGGGCTGGGCTGGGCTGGGGGCGATGCCAGCCCCGCGGGGTGGCTGCTGGAGTTGTGTCCCGGGAGCCCGAGCATCCCCGCCGGCTCCCGGCCCGGCCGCCCCTGCCGCTCTGTGCTGCGTTTTGCCCGTGCCTCGGGTTCTCCTCTGCTCCCCAGCAGCTCTCGCGGCGGTTTGGGGTGGAGGGAGGGTTCTCCAGGGGGTCGGTGCCGCTGGAGAAGCCTTGGGAGAGGGCTGGGGCCAGCAGCGTGTCACAGGGGCTGGGAGGTGGCACCTGGCAGGGCCTGCACACGCAGGGCGAGTGTGAAGCTCTGCTGGTGCATCCCTTCTCCTCCTCCTCCTCCCTGCCTGGCCCACGGAGGGCCGGGGGCAGGAGCTTAGGAGATGAAGGCAGAAGGAAAATGCCCGCTCTGGCCCTCCCTGCGGGACAGGGGTCCCCGTGTCCCCACCAGGGCCGTGGCCGTGGCCCCTGCCGGCCCCGAGGCGGCTCCGAAGGGCCCGGAGCCAGCGGGGCAGAACCGAAGGGAAATGAGCTGAGCTGTTCCGAGAGCTGAGAGCCCCAGCTCGGCTGAGAGCCCAGCTCGGCTGCTGCCACCACCAGCTGTCCCACACGTGGCTCCTCTGGCTGTCCCCTGGGGTGGCCGGACGCTGAGCCGGGCACTCCGTGACCTCCGGACCTGCCGGGGCATCATTCCCGGCAGGAATCCCGGGGAATCCCTGGATCCTCTCACCCGCCCGCCGGCGCGGTGGAGCCGGGGGAAGTCTGAAGCATTTGGAAAGCAGAAGGAAACACCTCCGGTGGCGGTGCCAGGCAGGGGGGGGCTCGTCCCACGGCCGGCTGTCCCCTGCAGGCCGGCGACAAGAGGAAGGCGCTGGAGGAGACGATGGCTCTGAGCACGCAGTCCCTGGCCAGTGTCACCTACCAGGTCAGCAGCCTGGCCACCGCCTTCCTGCGCCTGCTGGACCTGCAGGCGGCCCAGCTGCGCCAGGTGGAGGCTGACATCACCTGCGTGGCACAGGTGGGACCGTCCCGGGGGGTGGCCTTGGGCTTTGGGCGGCTCCGAGGGGCTGGAGACCCTCCCTGTGCAGTGGCAATGCAGAACCAGCTCCGGGGTGGGCAGGAATTGGTCTCGGGGGTGTTTTCCCGTCACACCTGCAAATCCCAAACTGCCCCCGAATCTCCGAGCGGCAGCTCAGAGCGTTGGCCTGGCTGCCACATTGTCCCCGTGCCGGCGCCTGGCCTTGTCCTCACGGAGCTTGGGGACACTGCTGCAGTGTCCCGTGGCCACCCGGCCTCTTCCTGGCACCTGGGAGCCACCCGGAGCCTGTCCAGCCACGGGAGGGGACAGGACCCGGAGGCCTCGGGGGGTGGCTGAGCCCCTCACGTCCCCCTCCCAGCGCCATGTCCCCCACTCCCTGCTTTGGGACGCCGCTGCTGCGGTGACATCGGGGCTGTGATGGGGCACGGCAGGAGCTGCCCCGTAGCAATCCTGATCCCCCATCCCCTCCCTCCCGGGCAGGGACGCGGGGCTGGCAGGGACGGTGGCACCCGGGGGAGGGGGGAGAGCCTGGGATGGGACTTTGGGGACAGTGTCACTTCGGCAGAGCGTGGACATGCACAAGGAGAAGGTGGCGCGCCGCGAGATCGGCACGCTGACCGTCACCAAGAGGTTCCTGAGCTACCAGAAGATCGTGGCCCCCCAAAACCCCCCCGTGCTGGAGCCCTATTACAGGAAACCCCTCAACTTCAGCGTGCTGGACGACATCGGCCACGGGGTCAAGGTCAGCACCAGGGGTCCCACGGGGGGCTTGGGTGGCGTTTCCCAGTCCCCAGTGTCGCCAGTGTCCCCAGCGCTGCCCTGAGGGGTGCACGGGTGGCTCAGAGCCCTCCTCCATGGAGCGCTGGGGTCTGTCCGTGCTCACTCAGCTCTGGGGGCGTGGCACCCCACGGAGCCTTTCCCAGCTCTGGAAAACCCCACAGGATGGGTTTGGAAGCCTCAGAGCCCCATGGACCCTTACCCAGCTCTGAAAGGTTGCCCACAAAAGGGTTTTGGAGGCCTCACAGCCCCACAGATCCTTCCCCACTGCAGAAAACCCCCACAGGAGGGCTCTGAAGCCTTGCAGCTCCTCTGATCCTTTCCCACTCCAGAAGGCACCCACAGGATGGGTTTTTGGAGCCCCATGGATCCTCCCCCACTGCAGAAATCCCCCATGGGAGGGTTCGGAGGCCTCTCAGCCCCACAGAACCTCCCCCACTCCGGAAAACCTCCACGGGAGGGGTTCAGAGGCCTCCCAGCCCCAGCAGGGCTGGGGAAGCGGTGCCGCGGTGCCCGCGGTTCCCACGGTGCCGCTGCCTCGTGGCCGCCCCCGCAGCCCCGGAGGCTCCTTCCGCTCGCTCCCCCGAGCCTCGGGGGCTGCTTCCCTTGCGGGGGGAATGTCACAGCCCTGGGGTGCCCAGAGGTCACGGGGCAGGGATGTCACCTGCACGTGTCCCCGTGTCCGTGTGTCCCTGTATCCCCATGTCCCCGTGTCCCCGTGCCGCAGGACACCAGCACGCAGCTGTCCCGCACCGGCACCCTGGCTCGGAAAAGCACCAAATCCTCCTCGGCACAGGCTGCGGGAACGCTGGGGTGAGACAGGCCAGGCCGTGGCGAGTGGCCCTGCTGTGTCACCGAGGGGTGGTGGCACGTGGTGCGGGCTCTGTCGGGGTCCCATCCCATCCCACTGATCCCACTGATCCCATTGATCCCATCCCATCCCATTGATCCCATTGATCCCATTGATCCCAACCCATCCTGTCCCATCCCATCCAGTCCCACTGATCCCATCCCAACCCATTGATCCCGTTGATCCCATCCTATTGATCCCATTGATCCCATTAATCCCATCCAATCCCATTGATCCCATCCTATCGATCCCATTGATCCCATCCTATCGATCCCATTGATCCCATTGATCCCATCCCACCCCATCGATCCTATCGATCCCATCCCATCCCCTTGATCCTGTCCCATCCCATTGATCCCACTGATCCCATCGATCCCATTCCGTCCCATTGATCCCATCAATCCCATCCCATCCCACGGATCCCATCCCATCAATCCCGTCCCATCCCATCCCATTGATCCCATCCCATCAATCCCATCCCATTGATCCCATTGATCCCATTGATCCCATTGATCCCATTGATCCCATTGATCCCATTCCATTGGTCCCATCGATCCCATGCCATCCCATCAATGCCATCCCATCCCATTGATCCCTTCCCATCCCATGGATCCCATCCCATGGATCCCATCCCATGGATCCCATCCCATTGATCCCATCCCATCCCATTGATCCCATCGATCCCATCCCGTCCCCGCAGGAGGAGCAGCCGTGTCCCCGAGCCCGTGCAGCCGCCCGTGGTTCCCGTGGGGAAGCTCCCGAGCAGCTCCTGCAGCTCCTCCCCGCTGCCCCCCGGGTACCGGGGCAGCTCCTGGGGCTCGGCGTTTGGGGGCAAATACGGGGATTTGGGGGATCCGCTGCGCCGGCAGGGCTCGTGTCCCGAGCAAGGGGGTCCCTTAGGGAGAGGGGGGAGGGTGGGGAACCAATGGTGGGGAATGGTGGGGAATGGTGGGAAATGGTGGGAAATGATGGGGAATGGTGGGAAATGGTGGGGAATTGTGGGGAATGGTGGGAAATGGTGGGAAATAAATGATGGGAAATGGTGGGAAATGATGGGAAATGGTGGGAAATGGTGGGGAATAAATGATGGGAAATGGTGGGAAATGATGGGAAATGGTGGGAAATGGTGAGGAATGGTGGGGAATAAATGATGGGAAATGGTGGGAAATGATGGGAAATGGTGGGAAATGGTGGGGAATAAATGATGGGAAATGGTGGGAAATGATGGGAAATGGTGGGAAATGGTGGGAAATGGTGGGAAATGGTGGGGAATGGTGGGGAATTGTGGGAAATGATGGGAAATAAATGGTGGGAAATAAATGGTGGGAAGTGATGGGAAATGGTGGGAAATGGTGGGGAATGGGGCACGGGGTGGGAGGAAATGGGGCACGCGGCGAGGAAGGGTTTGCACGGCTGCAGAGTCTCGTGCCACACGGTGCCACCTTGTCCTGGCACGGGACAGTGCCTGCGCTCAGGGTGGGGACAGAGCCAGCCCCCGCTGTGACACTGCTGCTCCTCGCCCACAGCTCCAGCGGGGCCCCGGCAGCTCCTGGGGACGGGATTCCTGCCCCGCCACCTCTGCCAGGGCCACCGCTGCTGGCGCCGTCCCCTCCGGCGCCACCCCCGCCTGCCACTGCCATCCCACCTCCGCCACCCCTCCCTGGGGACCTGCCTGTGTCCCCACCGCACCTCCCGCCCCCAGGTGAGTGCTCAGTGCTCCGGGGGGGTGACAGGGACACGGGGGGCAGCGGGTGACCCGTCCCCGTCCATTCTGGGGGGTGGCGAGCCCCTTCATCCCTCACCCCTTCCGGGGCTTCCGCAGCCCCCGATGACCTCGAGCCGCTGCCACCACCCTCAGCTGTGCCTGACTTTGGGGACCTGGACCTGCCACCGCCACCAGCTGCAGAGGACCCACCGTGGGCCCCGGAGAGCTACCTGGAGAAAGGTACAGAGGGTCCTAAACCCCTTGGAGAAAGGTGCAGAATATCCCAAAACCCCTGGAGAAACGTACAGAGGGTCCTAAACCCCTTGGAGAAAGGTGCAGAATATCCCAAAACCCCTGGAGGAATGTACAGAGGGTCCTAAACTCCCTGGAGAGAGGCACAGGGGGTCCCAAACCCCCTGGAGAAGGGTATAGGGGGTCCCAAACTCCCTGGAGAGAGGCACAGGGGGTCCCAAACCCCCTGGAGAAGGGTATAGGGGGTCCCAAACTCCCTGGAGAGAGGCACGAGGGTCCCAAACCTCCTGGGGAGAGGCACAGGGCTCCCAAACCCCCTCACAGCGGGTCCCAAACCCCCTGGGGAGAGGCACAGGGCTCCCAAACCCCCTCACAGCGGGTCCCAAAGCCCCTGGATCCCCCGGGCCAGCCCCTGCCCGGCACGGCGGGCGGTGCGGTGGCCGCTGGCGGCGGCTCCACGTGCCGCGTGTCGCCGTCCCGCAGCGGTGGCCCTGTTCCCGTACGCGCGGCAGAAGGACACGGAGCTGTCGCTGGAGCCGGGCGCGCTGCTGTTCGTCACCCGGCGCCTCCCGGACGGCTGGTGCGAGGGCGTGCGGGGCCAGCGGCGCGGGCTCTTCCCCGGAGCCTACGTGCAGCCCCTGTGAGCCCCGCGCCCGCCCCGCCTCGCCTTTCCTTGGGATTTCGGCTTTGGCAATGCCCGGGGATGGCAGCCGGGCCGGGTGGCGCTGCTGGCACAGCTTCCAGAACGTTCCCTCTCCTGCCCCGGGCCTCCTTGGGAGGGTTTGGAGCTGGGACAGGGAGCTGGGAACGCGGCGGGGAGGGGGCTGATCCTGGGGGGCAGCCCTGGATGCCAGCCCTGGATGCCAGCTCTGGATCCCAGCTCTGGATCCCAGCTCTGGATCCCGGCCCTGGATCCCGGCCCTGGATCCCAGCCCTGGATCCCAGCTCTGGATCCCGGCCCTGGATCCTGGCCCTGGATCCCAGCCCTGGATCCCAGCCCTGGATCCCGGCCCAGAACGGGACCCTGGGCACGGAGCAGAGCCTGCTGTCCCCGTGGGCTCCAGGGATGCCCCAGCCCTGCTCATCCCCTGCTCATCCCGACCCCACTCTGCCGCTCCAGGGATGCTCCAGCCCCAAAACCCACCCCAGGGCGTCCCCTGCTCCCCCTGGCCCCACCCTGCCAAGGAGCAGAACCCACACTCGGGTGCAGCTCGGAGCTGCTCCCCAGCCAGGCTCGTGCCCTGCGCTCTGCTTCCTGCAATACAGGAGCGCTGTCTTTACGACACGGATTTTGTATCTTTAATTCCATGGCTTTGAGTTCCACACAGTCGAACAGGAGGAGGAGGGACGAGGGAGAGGGGGTGGGACGGAGGAGGAACAACTCAGGGCTGCTTTGGTTATTTCCTGCTGGGGTTTGGGGTTCCGAGGGCTTTTTGGGGGGGGGTCAGGGCCGCCCTTAAGGCTGTGGATAAACCCAGGATAAACCCAGGATAAATCCAGGAGGAGCCAACCCCAGAGAGCAGCGGGTCCTGGAGGTGGCCCCTGCAGAGTGCAATTAGAAGGGGTAATTAATACTGCGCTGGGGAGGGGGACACGGACGGCGGGGGGGGTTTGGCCTCTGGGGACCCGGTGCCAGAAGTGTCCCCCGGGGGGATTGTGGCACCTCGCAGGTGCCCAGGTCAGGGGGAATTGACCCTCCCTGGGGATGGAGGGGCCCCGCACGATCCAGGAAGCGGCTCGGGGCAGGGAGGGGACGCGGGGACACCGCGGGGACACCGCGGGAGAGGAGCGGGGCTGGGCCCTGCTCCCACGGGCGATGCGGCTGCTGTGCCCGGCGGGATGGGGCTGGAGAGGCTCTGCCCCCTTCCCAAAGCTCTCCTGGTGCTCCCGGCACAGTTTATCCTGAGAATGAAATGAAATGAACCCCCAGGGACAGCGAACCCCAGAGCAAGGCTTGGGGTGGGGTGTGGGGGGCCAGGGAGCAGGGATTTCCCCGCCGGAATTCCCGGTGGGATCAGGAGCCCAGGGCCAGGCGGGCCAGGGGGAGGATGGCAGGAGCAGGGACGTACCCAGCCCACGAGGAGCCGGCTGCTGGATTTTTAGGAATTCTCTTTCGAGCTCAAAAGGGAAAGGAAGCAACAACTGCACCAAAAATCCCCGTCAGGACGGCAAAGGGCGCAGGGGCCGGCCGCGGCCGTGGCTCCGTGGCCGGGCAGGGCCAGGGGCCCGCAGAAAGTGCTTCATTGGCCAGGAACGGATCTGGGCGAGGCAGGAGAACAGCCCGGGAGCGGGGCAGAGCCAGCGGAGCCCAGGGGGGCCGCGTCCCTCAGCATTTCCTGCGGAGCAGCTCCTGCAGGTACCGCGCCACCTCCACCGCCGACTCCCACGGCACCACGGCGGCCTGGAAAGCCCCGGGCTGCTTCTCCTGGCTCTCCTGGATCAGCCTGTGCATGGGGTAGCCCTTCCTGGGGAAAGCCACGTCCGCCGCCGTCAGAGTCCCGGCGGGGCAGAAGTCGTTGGCGCCGTCCCCCACGTAGAAGACGCGCTGGAACTCCACGTCCTCGCGCGCCCGCTCCGCCAGGTACTCGCCGAGGATCTTCCTCTTGCACATGTTGGCCGGGCACTCGAGGCACTTGTGGCTGTGGTAGGGCCCCAGCGTGAGGACGCCGCGGCGGTCGAAGCTGGCCGGGTTGCTGAAGATCTTGCGGAAGAGCGAGCGCACGCCGGCCGCCCGCAGCTTGGCCTCGATGCCGAAGGTGTTGGCGTCGGAGATGAGCACCAGCTCGAAGAGCTCGTGGTGCTTGGAGAGGAACTGGAAGAGCTCGGCCATGCCGGGGGACAGCGGGATGTTCTCGTAGACGGCCCTGAGGTCGGCGGGGCGCACGCCCTGCTCGCCCAGGAAGGCCAGCACGCGCTGCATGTGCTCGTTGTAGGAGCCGCCGCGCGGGCTCTGCCGCAGCGCCTCGGGCAGCGCCCGGCCCCGCACCACCGAGTCGTCGCTGTTCTCGTCCACGATGGTCTCGTCGAAGTCGAACACCAGCAGGAACCGGGGCGGCCGCGCGCCAGCCATGCCCACACCCTGCGGGGGACGGACGGACAGACAGACCCCGCTGTCACTGGGGTGTGGGATGGACAGACCCACTGTCATTGGGGTGTGGGACAGACAGACCCCGCTGTCATTGGGGTGTGGGACAGACAGACCCCGCTGTCACTGGGGTGTGGGACAGACAGACCCCGCTGTCACTGGGGTGTGGGACGGACAGACCCCGCTGTCACTGGGGTGTGGGACAGACAGACCCCCGCTGTCATTGGAGTGTGGGACAGACAGACCCCGCTGTCACTGGGGTGTGGGACAGACAGACCCCACTGTCACTGAGGCAGGCCCTGCTGTCACTGGGGTGTGGGACAGACAGACCCCGCTGTCATTGGGGTGTGGGACAGACAGACCTGCTGTCATTGGGACAGACCCCGCTGTCGCTGGGGTGTGGTGGCACCAGCCGTTCCCAGTCCCTGCCAGGGAGGACAAACCCCGCTGGCACCGGGACCTGGTGGCCACCACCAGGCCACCGGGCCGGCCCCACCCGGGGCTGCCTGAGCCCGGGCTGATGAGCCCAGCCGGGCCGGGAGGGGTTAATCCCCGCTGCCAGGCCCGGCCTAAACCCTCATCCTGCCCGTAAAGGGATCGCCCTGCCGGGCTAATCCGGGCCGGAGGTCACTGTGCCGCCCCGGGAGCGGGGACAGCGGGGGACAGCAGGGACAGCGGGGACAGTAGGGGACAGCGGGGGACAGCGGGGGACAGGGGGGACAGCGGGGGACAGCGGGGACAGCGGGGGACACTGGGGACAGCAGGGGACAGCGGGGGACAGCGGGGACAGCGGGGGACAGTGGGGGACAGCAGGGGACAGCGGGGGACAGCGGGGACAGTGCGGGACAGTGGGGGACAGTGGGGACAGCGGGGGACACTGGGGACAGCAGGGACAGCGGGGGAAAGTGGGGACAGCGGGGGACAGCGGGGGACAGCGGGGACAGCGGGGGACACTGGGGACAGCAGGGGACAGCGGGGGACAGCGGGGGACAGCGGGGGACAGTGGGGGACAGCGGGGACAGCGGGGACAGCAGGGACAGTGGGGGACAGTGGCAGACAGCGGGGGACAGCGGGGACAGCGGGGACAGTGCGGGACAGTGGGGACAGCGGGGACAGCGGGGGACAGTGGGGGACAGCGGGGGACAGCGGGGACAGCGCGTCCCTGGGATCAGGGAATTTCTGGCCTTGGGAAAGAGCTCCGGGATCAGCGAGGCCGACCTTGGACCCGGCACACCTGGGCTGGGACAGGGTGGGGACAGCCCAGCCTGCTCCTCCTGTGCCCACTCTGGGACAGCAGGGGGACAGCCCAGGGGGGTCAGGTGGGATTTTTAGGGACGAGTTCCTCCCCCGGGCGGTGGAACAAGCACGGGCACGGCTCCCCAGGGAATGGCCCCATTCCCATGGCCCCAGGGATGCCCAGGGTGGGATTTTGGGGCGTCCTGCAGGGCCGGGAGCTGGGCTGGGCGATCCTGGGGGATCCCTCCCAGCTCAGGACATCCCATGAACCCAAAATCGGCCCGGCCTGGCACCCCCTGCTCCCCTCAGCCCTTCCCGGCCGCTCCAGGGTGGAATTCTGCACTGCGGGGAGCCGAGGTCCCCTGGGGGCTGGCAGGGACAGTGGCACTGACCTTAAACAGGCATGGCAGCCCCACGCCCTGGCAGCACCTCCTCATGCTGGCACCATCCCCGGGGCGAGGGCTGCAAGGCACAGAAAAGAGGGAATTCCGTGAATCCCGGGGCTTTTCCCTGGATATTCCCGAGTTCGGAAGCTTCTGTTCCACGGTGGGGGAACTGAAGGAGAGCAGAGCCCGTGTAAAGCCTCTGATCCCTCCTGATTCCCCGTGAGGGCAGCGAGGGAACAGCAAGAAAATTAAGAACCAAAAAAAAAAACCGGGAAGAGCAAAAAAGCAAAAAACCCCGGGAAGAGGAAAAAAAAAAAAAAAAAAAAAAAAAAAAAAAAAACCAAAAAATGGGAGCAGCAGCAACAACAAAAAACGGGAACAACAACAACAACAACAACAACAAAAAACTGGAACAGAAAAAATTAAAAAATGGGAATAGGAAAAAACCTGGGAACAGGAAAAAAAATGGGAATAGCAAAAAACCTGGGAACAGGAAAAAAAATGGGAATAGCAAAAAACCTGGGAACTGAAAAAAAAATGGGAATAGCAAAAAAAAAACAACCCGGGAGCAGTGGTCCTGCTCCAAACCCCCTCGATTTTCTTCCAGCGTAATTAATTTGGGGTTTTCCTTTGGAAGGAGAGATTCCCCTGGGATGAGACCAAAGCGGGATTCTGCCGACCCCTGGTGGTCCACGGCGAGGGGAAACCTCCCCAAAAATCACGGAGCCCGCTGGAAATTCGGGAATTCCCGCTGGGAATTGGAGGCGGGGCTGCGAGGATCCCGGGGATTTGGCAGCAGAGCAGGAGGGTTCTGCGGCTGAAGGTGATTTGTGGGGGATTTGGCTGGATCGGAGCCCGGCTCCCGACTATTTTGGGCACGAACACGACCCATGACTCGGCTGGAATAAAAACCCGCGGCTGCGGCGGCACCTGGCGCAGGGAAACGGAGCCGGGGCTGGAACCTGGGCTGGAAATGTTGGAAAAATCCCTTTTTTGTGAGGCCTGGAACCGCACGCTGGGTGTTTCTCTGCTAAAAAAAGCCCATCAGAACTTGAGGGTTTATTTACGGACAGAATCCGGAGCCAAACAATGGCACAGCCAGGCTGGGAGCGGCTTCCAAAGTGGGAGAGATGGAAAAAATTAGGGATTGAACAGGAAAGAGGAACTGGAATTTTGGTCACTGCTAGCAGCGAGGAAATAATTTGGGATGAAACCTCAGGGAGAGAGCCCTGGGGTGGCTGGGGGACACTGGGGACACCGGACCAGGAGCTGTGGGGGCAGCGTGGGCACCGGGAGTGAAACTGCCCCCAAAAAATTCCTCTGGGCCCGAGGGTTTGGGGTTTGTGGGGTGGGAAAGGTCCCAGGGGCAGAGCTCGGGGTTTTGGGGCGGGTGAGGTCACACAGAGCCCCTGGGCACCCTCCCACGGAGCCGCCTCTCCCGGACATTTGTGCTGGACATCAAAACCCGGCCCGAGCTGGGCCAGATCCCCCGGGGCCCCTTTGGGCTCATCCCCAGCTCCGGGACCAGCCCGGCTTTCAGCACCGTTCCCGCAGCAATTCCCACCTCCCGGCTCTCCCGCTGCTCCAAACCCCTGGAAAACTCAACCCGAGCCTCCCTGTCCCGGTGTCCGTCCCCCCCGGGCAGGGCAGAGCCCAGCGGGACGGTTCCCATGGGATTTCTGGGGAATCCAGGGAATCCAGGGAGCAGCGGGACAATCCCGGCCCCGTCTCCCCGCAGGAGCTCGGAGCATCCCCAGGATGCGGCTGCAGGAGCTGCTCACCCCAAACCCGCCCCCAAAACGGCCCCAAACTCATCCCAAAACTGTCCCAAACCCGCCCCAAAAACGGCCCCAAACCCGTCCCAAAAACGGCCCCAAACCCACGATGAATGGGATCAAAATAGGCCCCAAAACCAGAGCCAGCGTTATTTGGGGATTAAGTCCCAGGCGGGTTATTTCAGGATTGAATTCCTCTGAGGGCTGTGGGGCTTCTGGCATCCCACAAAACCCCAAATCCTTGGGATGTGAAAAAGGAAATCCCACCCCAATAAACCAGAGCTCAGCCAGCCCGGGGTCTGCAATTCCCAGCTCCACCCCTGATCCCGCTTCCACGGGAGGGGAAAAAACACTTTAGGAAATCTGCCGGACCTAAATGAATCCACGGACACAGCCAGCCGGCCCCCGAGGGGCAGCGGGAGGGGAAATCCCGGCCGGAGAGGATCCCGAATTTTGGTCTGGGATGGGGCAGAGGGAAAGGAAACCCCGGAGGGAGAGTATCCCAAATTTTGGTCTGGGATGGGGCAGAGGGAAAGAAAATCCCGGCGGGAGTGGATCCCGAATTTTGGTCTGGAATGGGGCAGAGGGAATGGAAATCCCGGCGGGAGCGGATCCCAGATTTTGGTGCAGGATGGGGCAGAGGGTAAAGAAACCCCAGCGGGAGCGGATCCCGAATTTTGGTCTGGGATGGGGCAGAGGGAAAGAAAATCCCGGCGGGAGCGGATCCCGAATTTTGGGCCGGGCTGGAGCAGCCGGGAGCGCCTTTCCGCAAATAAAAGGGGCTCCCTCGGGAAGAGAAGCAGCCGCATTTCCCCCCAAAAAAGCGCAGCCGGAGGGACGGAAAACAAACGGGATCGTTGCTCAGGAACAAAGGTTTCAACTCCCCGAGTTTGGGCTGAGGTCGGAAAACGCCCGGGAAATGCTGGGAATCCTTTCCCGGCGCCGTTCATGGCCCGGATTTCGGGGTTTGGGGGATCTCTGTCCCCAGCGCCGAGGGAGGAAGGGCCGGAGCCGCCCGCGCCCTCCTGGTCCCCGCGGCTTCCCCGAAATCGGCCCCGCCGCGCTCGGTCCCGCCCCGGCACCGGAGAGGAGCGGCCGCGGGGAGCCGGGACCGGGATCCGCTCCCGGAGCCGGGAAGTGCCGCGCCTGGAAGTGCCGGGATACCGGGAGGATTCCCGGGGCAGCGGCGCCCTGGCCCCGGCGCTCTCTGAGCGTGCCCGGTTTGGAGGTTTTTAACCCCAAAGCCGATTTTGGTGCGTTAAATTTTCGGGATTTTAACGACCCCAAACCCAGCTTCTGCCCTCGAGCGAACTCCAGCTCCGGGGCAGAATTCCCGGGAAACCGAGCGGGGAGAACCCTTCTGCCCCAAAAGCCGCGAGGGGAGAACCGGGACCGGGACACGATCCCGCCGCCGCTGGAATGGAACCCGACCTGCGGCGAACCCCGGCTCCCGAAAGAGGAGAAAATGCGGGAATTAACGGGAATCCCCGGAAAGGAGCGCTCGGAGCGGGTCCCGCCAGCCCCGGGGTCCCCTCGTCCCTTCCCGGGCTCCGCTTTCCCCGTGAATTCCCGGGCACGGGCACGGGCAGAGCCTTCCAGGTCACCTCGGGTGACGGGGCTGCTCCGGCTTTTCCCGGTGTTTGTTTTTCCTGCCGGGAATCCGCGGCGTTACCGCAGCCCCGGGTTCGGCCCCGGAACGCGGCGGTTCGGGGGATCCAGCCCCGGATCGCGGATCCCGGATCCCGCCGCGGCCGTGGCCTCTCGCCCGGTGCCACCGGGCCGGCAGCGGCTGCGGCTGCGGCTCCGGTACCGGCACAGCCCCTCCCCGAGCTCCGCGGCTCCCCCCGGTACCGGCGGGGCTGAATCGCGGCCGCTCCGTGCCCGGGTGGCACCTCCCGGTACCGGCAGCAGCCGCAGAGGTACCGGCAGGGTCCAACCGTGTGGGGACCGCCCCGGTACCGGCACTATCCGCCCCAGTCCCGGCAGGGTCCAACCAAATCAGGACCCCCCTGTACCGGCAGAAGCCGCCCCGGTACCGGCAGGGTCCAATCGTATCGGCACCCCCGGTACCGGCACCATCCGATCCCGGCAGGGTCCAGCTGGGGAGAAACCCACCGGTACCGGCAGCAGCCGTGGCGGATCCGGCATCTCCCGGTACCGCCGCGGTGCCGCCTCTCGCCTCCTTACCGGGTCGGAACCTGCCGGGAGCGCCCGGTCCGCCCCGGTGCCGGAGTGCGCGGGGGCGGCGCGGGGGCAGCCCGGGCTCGAGGCCGCTCCGGGGCCGGTTCGGGGCCGGTGCCGCCGCTGCCGCGAGCGCGGCCCCTTTAAAGCGACGCCACCGGGGCCGCGCGGAGCCGCCGCAGTGCGCCGACGTCATCGCCCGCGCGGCCAATGGCGGCGCAGCTTCCCCGCCGCTGGGGGGCGGGGCCAGTCCAGGCCGCGCCCCCTTTCCGAGGGGCGGGGGGAGCGCTCCGCGCGGGTCCCGCCGCCGCCCCCGCCCCGCTGCCAAAAGTTGCCAAATCGGGAAAAACCAACAAAAACCCGGGTTCCGCCCGCCCCCCGGTAACCGCTCCGGTGCTGTGTAACCGGAGCCGCTTGGGGGAGCGTTCTGCCCCCGAAGCCAAGCGCGGCGCCGAGGCTCTGTGTGAGAAAAACGCCCGAATTGTCCCCAAAATAACGCCGGGGACGGGCGGGGGGGTCCGGCCCCGCCGCGCCCCGTGCCCGGCCCGGCCCCGGCCGCAGCGGGCGGGGCGCGGGGCCCCCGCGCTAATTTTGGGAGCCGGGACCGGCAATTGCAGGGTGGCAGTGCCCGGGCAGCGGCCGCCGGCCCCGCGCCCCGCCCGGGCTCCGCCGCTATCGCGGGGGCCGCAGGAGCCGCCGAGATAAAAATACCCGGGCAGCGCCCTCGGAGCCGCCGGGCCGGGCGGGGGAACGCGGCGGGGAGAGCCAAATCCCAGCAGAGCTCGGGGTTTTTTGCTGGTTTTTAATTAAAAGCGTCCAGGAGTGGAAAGGCGCGGCCAGGATTCCAAAGGTCGGGAAAAAGCCGCTGGGTTCGCGCCCGCCCGGGCTGGAGGCTGGCGGTGCCACGTTGTCCCCGTGCCGGAGGCAGAGCCCCGAAACTCGGGATTTTGCTCGTTTTGGTAAAATTCTGTCGCAGGGCAGAGCTCGGAGCGGTTCTGGGACCTTCCCTGGCTCCCCCGACCCTGCCCCACCGGCCCCTCCTGGGGAATGCCGGGGAATTCTGTCAGGGAATCCTTCCGGGCAGATATTTCTGGGAATTCTTTCAGGGAGTTCTTTTATTCCCTCCTCAGCCTGGGACTCTCCGGCTCCGGGGTTCGCTCCCGCTTCCCCCGGGACATTTCCCCGCCCTGGAGCCGCTCCAGCCCCGAGAATCCAAAGGGAAAAATCCCCACGGGCTCCTGCCCCTTCCCGCCGGGATCCAGCGGGGCAAAGACCACCCCGGGATGATCCCGGACCCATCCCGGACCCATCCTGGGCTCATCCCGGATCCATCCCGGGATCATCCCGGATCCATCCCGGGATGATCCCGGATCCATCCCGGGATCATCCCAGACTCATCCCGGACCAATCCCGGGATAACCCGGAGCTATCCCGGACCCATCCCGGGCTCATCCCGGACCCATCCCGGGATAAGCCGGACCATCCCAGCCCCGGGAGTTTGGCAGGGACGCTCCCGGTGATTTTCCACTGCGGAGAGCCGCGGGGAGCAGGCGAGGACAGAGCCCGGGGCGGGCGCTCCTGGCAGCTCCTGAACAGCCACGGGAGCCTTTTCCCAATCCTTGGACGCGCCTGGATTCCCGCAGGGGCCGGGCCAGCTCCTGAGTAGCCACGGGAGCCTTTTCCAGCCCTGGACCCGCCTGGATTCCCGCAGGGGCCGGGCCAGCCCCGCTGGCTCCGGGTTTGTCCTGGATTTTGGGATTGCGGCAGCCCCGGCGCCGTCCCCGCGTGTCTCCCCGGTCCCGAAGGTCGGGAATCCTGGGGATCCGTGGGATCAGAGCTCCCGGAGCCCTGCGGGTTCTGGGGGAGCTCTGAGGGAGGGAAATGAGGCTTCCCGAGGGAATTCCTGCGGCTCAGGGAGGGATAAGGAAACTTCTAGCTGCAGCCACTCCCCTCCTGCCGCCACCAAAACGACTCCAAAATCCAGGATTTCCATTAGAGCAACACATTCCCAGAGGCAGGATAAAATTCCGTGATCGATAGGAAGGGAAAAACTTCCGGAACTGGAAAAAAAAAGGCAGAAAATTCCGTTTATCCCGCGGGATGAACCTCCCGCTCCTGCAGGTGCCCCCGCGGGGACACGGGGAGCGCCCGGGGCTGGAGCCGGGGCCTTCCCGAATTCCCCAAATTCCCCAAATTCCCCCTGCGGAGCTGGGGTTCAGTCAGGGCCCGCCGGGAATCAGGGAATGGTTGGGGTGGGAAGGACCTCAAAGCCCCCCCAGGGACAATTCCCACATTCCCGGGGTGATCCAGCCTGGCCTGGGACATCCCAGGGATGGGGCAGCCACGGATCCCCCGGGAATTCCATCCCAAAATCCCACCCATCCCTGCCCTCCGGCCGTGGGAAGCCATTCCCTGCGCCCGGCCCCTTTCCCTGCTCTATCCCCGTTCATTTTCTGCCCCATCAACCCCTGGGAATCGGGCAAATGATGGATTTTATCCCTCGGGAAGAGCTCAGAGCCATCCCCTCACTCCCGGTTTTACTGCTCCGGCCGGGAATGCGCCTCCTCCCCATGTCTGCCTGGACAGAAACCCGGGAATTCTCCTTCTCCCGCCGCTCCTCCAACACCTGGAGCACATCTGGATCCGGCAGGGACTGCCGGAGCTGCTGAGAAATTCGGGAGACGGAGGAGAAGGAACTGCGGGATCTGCCCCCGAGGGAGCTCTGCCCGCAGGAATTCCCGGGAAAAGCCGACTTGGGAACCAAAACCGGGAAAAAAAAAAAAAATCCCTGCCTGGGAGGGAATTCCCTGGATCCCTGGAATGTCCCGGAGCACCCCGGGATCGGGGAGGGGACCCCGGCTGGGATTTAAGGTCCCTTCCCACCCAAACATGCCGGGACTCCCTGAGGAGGAACTATTTATTTAGGAATTCTTTAGGAATCATTTAGGAATTCTTTAGGAATCCTTTAGGAACGTCGGGAACGTTCCCGAATCCAGGGAATGCTCCAGGAGCGATCCCGGCAGCTCCACCGCCCTCTCCTGGCTCAGCCTCCCCAAAAGGTGGCTCGGGTTAAATCCCAAACCCTCGGGAAGGAATTCCCCGGAAAAGTGCGGAGCTCTGGGGGAGCCGATCCCGGGTTCCACCGAGGAATAAAATGGGAAAAAACAGCGAAATAAAATGGGAAAAGGCAAAATAAATGGGGGAAAAAAAAAAAAAAGAGAGCAGAATAAATGGGGACAATGAGGCAAAGTGAAGTGGGAAAATAAAGCAAAATAAAACGGGGGGAAAGCAGCAAAATAAAATAGGGAAAGAAAGCAAAATCAAGTGGGAAAAGAAAGCAGAAGCGACAGGTGCAGAAAGCAGGGAGCACCTGGAGAAATCCCTCGGAGTTTCCCATCCCTGTGGAATTCTGTGGGTGCAGCAAAAAAATGGAAATCGAAGGATTAAGAAACCACAACGAACGCCAGCCTTGGATTTCCTGCATTTTAAACCAAATCCCCCCGTTTTCCCTTTTTTTTTTTTTGTTTTGCTTTGGAAAGGATCCCAGCCCGCCCTCCCAGCATCTCACATCACGGCCAGACCGGGAACAGGGGTTGGAATTTTTAATCTTCTTCCACAGAAAGGAAGTTCATAAATTCTCAGAATGATCCGATACAGAGCGGAGCCGAAGAGCAGGAAAAAAAAAAAAAACGTCCCAGATTCTGGAATTCTTGGAAGAGCCGCCTGGAATGCTGGAGAATTTGTTGAGGAGGAAGAACGGCTTTGCAAAACCCGGAACACAAATCATGGATCCTTGGTTTTGGGGTTTTTCAGCGTTTGAAAATCGGATTATCCCGGATCATCCTGAGCAGGAAATTGTGGCACCACTGGAGGCTGCAGGGGGGAATGCAGAGAATTCCAGGGAACTGCAACGGTTGGGAATTCGGGATTGGAATTTTTTCCTGCCAGAGGGCGAGAGGGGGATTGAAATACTCTGGAGGAAATGGTTAAAAAACGGCATTTCTTTCATCAGGAGGGGCGTTCAGCTCAGCCAAAAATGAGGGCTTTGGGCCCAAAACAGCCCCGAAGTTTCCAGTGTTACGGAAAACCCAACTCCAGGATTAGGAAAACGCTGGGGAAACATCCAGGGAGGAGCAAATTCCAGAGGTTTTCCCAACCCAGCTTTGTCCTGGGGGAGAATTCCGCCTTTTCTGGCTAAAAGTGAATCCCAAAACCCAGGAGCAGGGCAGAACTCGCCCTGTGGGGAGCTCCGGGTGCGGAGTTCGGTGGCACTGGGGTGGAAAAAGCGGCACAAAGAGGAGGAATTCCCGGGAATTCCCAAGAATTTGGGATTTGCTGGGCACTGCTCTGGCAGGGGGAGCGAATTCCTGGATCCAGGGGGGATCCAGTGGGAGAAAACCCAACCTGAGGGGCTCCAAGGGAGCCCCATGGGATCCCAGCCCTTGGAATGGGGCAATTCCCATGGGAACGGCTCTGGCTCCCCGTCCTGGACCTGGATTTGCCCAAAATCCCCGGCTCTGGCCATAAAAACCATCCCGGATTCCTGGGATGGAGCTGCCCCGGAATATCCGGGGCTGTGGGACAGCTTCATCCCGAAACCTCCCAAAAAACAGGCAGGAGCTCCCGGGAATTCCCAGTCCCTCATCTCACTGCATTCCCTGCTACCAGGAATTCCAGAATTCCCTGATCCCACCGCATTCTCCTCTCCCAGGAATTCCCTGATCCCACTGCATTCCCCTCTCCTAGGAATTCCAGAATTCTCTGATCCCACCGCATTCTCCTCTTCTAGGAATTCCAGAATTCTCTGATCCCACCGCATTCCCCTCTCCAGGAATTCCAGAATTCCCTAAATCCAGAGAGCAGCACTGGATTCATCCCAAAATTCACTGATCCCATGGAAACTCTGCACCAAACAGAATTCCTGCCTGACTCGGGAGACTTCGCTTCCCCCTGCTGGCAGATCCCGCTTTTCCCTGCACTTCCCATTCCCAAATTTCCCGAATTTGCAGGACAGAAACTCCCTCCCAATAAAATTCCCGTCCATTCATTTCTGGATCCACATCCAGCAGGAATATCTGACCCCAACACCTGAGGAGAAACCGGGAAAAGGGAAAGAAAGTTAAAAAGAAACCACCCCAAAAAACCCCAAAAAAGCCCTAAAAAATAAATTAAATCCAGAAATCGCCGCCGGCTTTGGGGTGACTTTTCCAGAGACCTCTGGGGTTGGTTTTTTTTTTTCCTCTCTTCTCCGAAGCACCTTGGAGTCGTGGGGCTGGGGAATCTGGGAAAAGCATCTTCGAGGAATCACATTGGGGCTGATTATAAAAATTTCTCTATTGTACAACAGAGGTGCAGCTACACTGAAAAAATTACACCGTTTATGGAAATACAATTATTATTATTATCATCATCATCATCATCATCAAGTTTTCTTTTTTTTTTTGGCTTTTTTTTTTTTTGTTTTAGAAACAGACTCTACTAAATAGGATCTATACAAAAAACCTCTAAAATAATTTCTGTAGTAAAATAAAGAAGTGTGTTAGGAGAGCTACACAAAAACGACGGGAGGGGGGTTTTTGTTGGGTTTTTTTTTCCTTTTTTTGTGGGATTTTTTTTTTTTTTTTTTTTTTTTTTTTTTTGCTTTTCTGGGTGAATGCTCCGAGCTCGGGGTGCTGAAAGGAATCATTACGTACACAGTGATCATTAATGCTCTGTATTAATTAACTCACAGCCTTTCCCATTAGTACAAAGAGCCCGGGCCCTCCTCCTCTTTGAGGAGGGGGCCAGGATATAAAAGCCAAGCAAACCTCGTCAGCTGATATGAAATTAGAAAATTCCACCAGGCTCGGGAGCCGGGGTTCAGAAAAGTCACCGGGAAAACACAAATTTGGGGCATTTCAGTCCTGGGGGCTCCTCGTGATGGCACCCGGGGGGCTGGGGCAGAGCTCGGCCCAGGAGCGGGGTGGGGCGGTGGGAGGGCGGATCCCAGAGCCAGATTGGATCCCAGATCCCAAAGCTGGATTCTGGATCCCAAAGCTGGGACCTGGATCCCAAAGCCGGATCCCAGATCCCAAAGCTGGGTCCCAGATCTGGATTCTGGACGCCGAAGCTGGGTCCCAGATCCCAGACCCAGATCGGATCCCAGATCCCAAAGCTGGATTCTGGATCCCAAAGCTGGGACCTGGATCCCAAAGCCGGATCCCAGATCCCAAAGCTGGGTCCCGGATCCCAAACCCAGTTCCCAAGCACAGTGTGGGGTGGCAGGAGGGCAGATCTCAGACCCCATCCTGGATCCCAGGCCCAGATCCCATCCTGGATCCTGGATCCCAGACCCAGATCCCAGTCCCGGATCCCACCCCAGCCCGTGTCCGTGTGCCCGTGCCCGAGGTGGTTCTGGGGCTCGATCCCGTCCCAGATCCCAAACCCTGACCCCAAGCACGAAGTGGGGCGGCAGGAGAGCAGATCCCGGATCCCAAGCCGGGGTCCCAGATCCCAAACCCTGATCCCAGGTGCCCGGTCCCAGCCGTGCCGGGCTGGCCTGGTCCAGGTGCCACGGGAAGCCCTTGCTGTGCTCCAGGGTCTCGATGCCATCCCAGATCCCAAACCCGGATCCCAGATGGGATCCCAGAGCCGACCCCGTGCCAGCCCCCGACCCCAGCGCGGCCGTGCCGGGCTGGCCTCGTCCAGGTGCCGCAGGGAGCCGTGCCCACAGCGGCTCAATCCCGCTGCAGATCCCATCCCGCATTCCAGACCCCAAACCCGGATCCCGGGTGCCCGGTCCCAGCCACGTCGGCGCGGCCGCCGCGGGAAGCCGTGCCCGCGGCGCTCCAATCCCGTCCCAGAGCCCATCCCAGACCCCATCCCGGCTCCCAGCCCCCAAACCTGGATCCCCGCCGGGGTCAGTGCGGCTGAGCCGGGCTGCCCTTGTCCAGGTGCCGCAGGAAGCCGCCGCCGCCGCCGTCGCCGCCGTGCCCGTGCCCGCGGTGGTTCAGGGGCTCGCTCTTGAAGAGGGCGGGCGGCGGCGGCAGGTGCGGCACGGGGGGCACGGGCAGGTGCTGGGCGTGGTGCCCGTGGGGGTGGTGCCCGTGGGGCGGCAGGGCCAGGGCGCCGTAGGGGTGCGGGACGGGGCGTGGGGGCGCGGCCGGGCCCAGCCCCAGCGCGGCGCCCGCGGCCGGAGGAGCCGGGCAGGGCCCGGGCAGCAGCGCGGGGCCGGCGGGGCCGGGGCCGGGGCTGGTGCCGGGGCTGGTGACGCGGAAACATTTCTCCTTGTGCGCCTTGAGCATGTTGGAGAAGCGGAAGCGCTGCCCGCACACGTCGCACGGGTACGGCTTCTCGCCCGTGTGCGTGCGCCGGTGCCGCTTCATGTTGGGCCGGCTGGTGAAGCTCTTGCCGCAGATCTCGCAGATGAAGGGCTTCTCTCCTGGGCGGCACACAGAGAGGGGGTCAGAGCGCCTGGAGAAGCCCCTGAGATCCTGGGAGAACCCCTGGGAAATTCACCTGAGCCCTGGAGAACCCCATGGAAAATCACCTGAGCCCCTGGCAAAATCACCTCATCCATGGAGAACCCCTGGGAAAAACACCTGAGCTCTGGGAGAACCCCTGGGAAAATCACCTGAGCCCCTGGGAAAATCACCTCATCCATGGAGAACCCCTGGGAAAATCACCTCATCCATGGAGAACCCCTGGGAAAATCACCTGAGCTCTGGGAGAACCCCTGGGAAAATCACCTGAGCCCCTGGGAAAATCACCTCATCCATGGAGAACCCCTGGGAAAATCACCTGAGCCCTGGGAGAACCCCTGGGAAAATCAAGTGAGCTCTGGGAGAATCCCTGGTAAAATCCCCTGACCATTGCCTTTGGGGATCAACGGGGGTTTAGGAAATCCTGGCACCCTCAGGGACTGGGGCCAAAATGCTCTGGAATCCTGGCTCCCCTCAGGATTTGGGGTAAAATGCTCTGGAATCCTGTCTCCCCTCAGGATTTGGGGTAAGATACTCTGGATTCCTGGCTCTCCTCAGGATTTGGGGTAAAATGCTCTGGAATCCTGGCTCCCCTCAGGATTTGGGGCCAAAATGCTCTGGAACCCTGCTCAGTTTGGGTTCAGGACCAAAAGGCTCTGAAATCCTGGCTCTCCTCAGGATTTGGGGTAAAAGGTCTGGAATCCTGGCTCCCCTCAGGATTTGGGGCCAAAAGGCTCCGGCCAGGGGCTCCTCCACACCAAAACACCCAGGCAATAATTCCCATTTCCCCCCCAGGGAATCACGCCAGAGCAGAAGGGGATCCAAGGCAAGGAATGAAGCTCCCCCAGCTGCTTTTCCAGCTGGAGAACACCCCCAGCCCGAAATCCCGAGGGAATCCCGTGGGAATGTCCCCGCAGGGGCTTTTCCCAGCCCTTACCAGTGTGGGTTTTCATGTGCTCGTCGAAGTACTGCTTCATGTTGAAGTCCTTGCCACACCACTGGCACATGAACTGCTTGTGCCCGATGTGGATGCTCATGTGCGAGCGCAGCTGGTACTTGTACTGGAACCTCTCGTCGCAGTTCTGCCGGGAAAAAAAACGGGAATTCCGGGGATTTGGGAAGCTGGGAATGAGCCCTGGAGGGGCTGGGAGGGAGCTGGGGGTGGGCAGCAGCACCTCAGAAAAAGAAGGGATGGGAAGGATTTGTTGAGGGCTGGAATAAAGGTTTGGATGGGGAGGGTGGAAGGGCTGGAACTGTGTGGGGAAAGCTGGAATTGTGGGGGAACAGCTGGATTTGTGGGGGAACAGCTGGAATTGTGGGGGAAAGCTGGAATTGTGTGGGGAAAGCCTGGGGGGGAGGGGTTATTCCAGGAAAAAAGGGTTTCTGTGGGTGTCCCGGGCTCTCTCCACCAGAGGACTCTGCCTCCCTCCGAACCAGCTCCCCAGGGATTTAACCCCCAGATCCCTGAGGAGGGACCTGTGCTGGGACTGGAGTGATGATTCTACTCAATTCCCAACATTTGATAAAATTGCCCTTAATTCCCACCCCATCCAAGGCCATTCCCACTTCCCAGGAGCCTTTCCATGGATTTATCCCATGGATTTATCCCATGGATTTAACCCCTTCAGAGACCCCTTGAGGAGGGACCTGTGCTGGCACCACCCCTCGGTGATTCCAATTCCCAAAAGTTGATAAAATTGCCCTCAATTCGCACCTCATCCAAGGCCATTCCCACTTCCCAGGGATGTATCCCATGGAATTATCCCATGGATTTAATCCCATGGATGTATCTCATGGATTTACCCCCATGGATTTACCCCCATGGATTTCCCTCGTGGATTTACATCATGGATTCACCTAATGGATTTATCCCCATGGATTCACCTCATGGATTTATCCCCATGGATTTATCCCCATGGATTTCCCCATGGATTCACCCACATGGATTTATCCCATGGATTTCCCCCATGGATTTACACCATGTATTTACCCCCATGGATTTCCCCATGGATTCACCCCAAGGATTTCCCCATGGATTTCCCCCTTTGATTTCACCCCATGGATTTATCCCATGGATTTCCCCCCATGGATTTATCCCATGGATTTATCCCATGGACATCTCCATGGATTTATCCCATGGATTTCTCCATGGATTTATCCCATGGATTTACACCATGGATTTCACCCCATGGATTCACCCCATGGATTTATCCCATGGATTTATCCCATGGATTCACCCCATGGATTTATCCCATGGATTCACCCCATGGATTTCCCCATGGATTTCCCCATGGATTTCCCCCCTCAACCCCTGCAGAGACCCCAGAGGAGGGACCCCACACACAGAATTCCCAGACTCTGACGGAGCCGCCCGTCACTCCCGCCCCATCCCAGGCCATTCCCCCTTTTCCCCGGGGGGCTCCCAGGGCTTTTCCCGGGGGGTGCAGCCCGGAGCAGCCCTCACCTCGCAGCGGAAGGGCTTCTCCCCCGAGTGCTGCAGCGAGTGCACCTTGAGGGACATGCTGCGCTTGAAGGACTTGCCGCAGGTCTCGCAGGTGAAGGGCATGTCCTTGGTGTGGGCTGCAGCAGAGAACGGGGGCGCGGGGGAATCCAGGGAAAACGGCCATGGAGGAGCATTCCCGAGCGCTTCATGCCCCTGATCATTTCAATTTCCCCCCGATGATTTCAATTCCCCACGCTATTTTAATTCCTCCCATTCTTCTAATTCCCACGATGATTTCAATTCCCCAATAATTTCAATTTCCCCCAATGATTTCAATTCCCCAATAATTTCAATTTCCCCCCGATGATTTCAATTCCCCCCCGATGATTTCAATTCCCCACGCTATTTTAATTCCCCCCATTCTTCTAATTCCCACGATGATTTCAATTCCCCACGCTATTTTAATTCTTCCCATTCTTTTAATTCCCACAATGATTTCAATTCCCCAATAATTTCAATTTCCCCCCAATGATTTCAATTCCCCAATAATTTCAATTTCCCCCCGATGATTTCAATTCCCCACGCTATTTTAATTCCTCCCATTCTTTTAATTCCCACGATGATTTCAATTCCTGAATAATTTCAATTTCCCCCGATGATTTCAATTCCCCACGCTATTTTAATTCCTCCCATTCTTTTAATTTCCCCCAATTATTTCAATTCCCCAATAATTTCAATTTTCCCCCGATGATTTCAATTCCCCACACTATTTTAATTCCCCCATTCTTGTAATTTGCCCGATGATTTCAATTCCCCAATAATTTCAATTTCCCCGATGATTTCAACTCCCCAATAATTTCAATTTCCCCCCGATGATTTCAATTCCCCACGCTATTTTAATTCCTCCCATTCTTCTAATTCCCCCGATGATTTCAATTCCCCAATAATTTCAATTTCCCCCCGATGATTTCAATTCCCCAATAATTTCAATTTCCCCCGATGATTTCAATTCCCCACGCTATTTTAATTCCTCCCATTCTTCTAATTCCCACGATGATTTCAATTCCCCAATAATTTCAATTTCCCCCCGATGATTTCAATTCCCCAATAATTTCAATTTCCCCCCGATGATTTCAATTCCCCACGCTATTTTAATTCCCCCCATTCTTGTAATTCGCCCGATGATTTCAATTCCCCAATAATTTCAATTTCCCCCCCGATGATTTCAATTCCCCAATTATTTTAATTTCCCCCGATGATTTCCATTCCCCCCAGTAATTTCAATTCCCCACATTATTTTAATTCCTCCAATTATTTTAATTCCCCCGATGATTTCAATTCCCCCCGATAATTTCAATTTCCCGACAATTTCAATACCCCAATTATTTTAATTTCCCCGATGATTTCCATTTCCCCTGATTATTTCAATTCCCCCCCGATGATTTCAATTCCCCACATTATTTCAATTCCTCCAATGATTTCAATTTCCCCAGACAATTTCAACTCCCCAATTATTTTAATTTCCCCTGATTACTTCCATTTCCCCTGAAGATTTTAATCCCCCCAGTAATTTCAATTTCCCCTGAATATTTTCATTTCCCCCAAGGACTTTACCCTCCCCGGTGATTTAACTCTGTTAGTTTTAATTTCCCCTGAATATTTTAATTTCCCCTGGATATTTTCATTTCCCCCAAGGACTTCACCCTCCCCAATGATTTAACTCCGTTAATTTCGATTTCCCCTGAATATTTGCATTTCCCCTGAATATTTGCATTTCCCCAGAGGACTTTACCCTCCCCGGTGGTTTAACTCCGGTAATTTTAATTTCCCTTGAATATTTTCATTTCTCCTGAGGATTTCACCCTCCCCGGTGGTTTAACTCCATTAATTTCTATTTCCCCAGAATATTTTAATTTCCCCCAAGGATTTCACCCTCCCTGGTGATTTAACTCCGGTAATTTTGATTTCCCCAGAATATTTTCATTTCCCCCGAGGATTTCACCCTCCCCGGTGGTTTAACTCCGGTAATTTCGATTTCCCCAGAATATTTTAATGTCCCCCGAGGATTTCACCCTCCCCAATGATTTAACTCCGTTAATTTCGATTTCCCCAGAATATTTTAATTTCTCCTGAGGATTTCACCCTCCCCAATGATTTAACTCCATTAATTTCGATTTCCCCAGAATATTTTAATTTCCCCTGAGGATTTCACCCTCCCCGGTGGTTTAACTCCGGTAATTTCGATTTCCCCAGAATATTTTAATTTCTCCTGAGGATTTCACCCTCCCCAGTGGTTTAACTCCGGTAATTTCGATTTCCCCGGGCCAGCCACTCACCAACCATGTGTTTGCGCACGTGGGCCATGGTGTAGAACTTCTTCTCGCAGATCTCGCAGGAGAATTTCTTCTCGGCGTAGCCGTGCACGATCTTGATGTGCTCGTGCAGGGACCAGAGCTTCTTGAAGGATTTGTTGCAGGACACGCACTGGGGGGGACACAGAGGGGAGCTGGGTCAGGGGGGCTCGGCCTCGGGGGGAAACTGAGGCTCGTCACGGCGGAAAAAGGCCCCAAACGGGGGAAAAAAGTGTCTGAGAATGTGGGTTTGGGGAGTTACACCTGGGAGGAGGCAGTGAGAATGGATTTTGGGATTTACACCTGGGAGGAGAGGAGGCAGTGAGAATGGATTTGGGGATTACACCTGAGGGGAGGCAGTGAGAATGGATTTTGGGATTACACCTGAGCGGAGGCAGTGAGAATGGATTTTGGGATTACACCTGGGAGGAGGCAGTGAGAATGGATTTTGGGATTACACCTGGGAGGAGAGGAGGCAGTGAGAATGGATTTGGGGATTACACCTGAGGGGAGGCAGTGAGAATGGATTTGGGGATTACACCTGAGGGGAGGCAGTGAGAATGGATTTGGGGATTACACCTGAGGGGAGGCAGTGAGAATGGATTTGGGGATTTACACCTGGGAGGAGGCAGTGAGAATGGATTTGGGGATTACACCTGAGGGGAGGCAGTGAGAATGGATTTGGGGATTACATCTGGGAGGAGGCAGTGAGAATGGATTTGGGGATTACACCTGAGGGAAGGGGAGGCAGTGCTGGTGCTCCAGTGCCTCCTGATCCCCAAAATCCCACAGAACGGGAGAGGGACAAGGACAGGGACAGCTCCACAGGGCCTGGGGCTGCTGGGCTGGGAGAGTCCAACCCTGGGCAGGGAAAATCCAAACCCTGGGGAAGGAAAATCCAAACCCTTTCAGGGAGAAGGATCCAAACCCTTGGAGAGGGAAGGATCCAAACTCTTGGAATGGAAAAATCCAAACCCTTGGAGTGGGAAAATCCAAACATTTTCAGTGAGAAGGATCCAAACCCTTGGAGAGGGAAGATTCAAACCCTTGGAAGGCGAAGAATCCAAACCCTTGGAGTAGGAAAATCCAAACCCTTGGAATGGAAAAATCCAAACCGGTGGAGTGGGAAAATCCAAACATTTTCAGTGAGAAGGATCCAAACCCTTGGAGTAGAAAGAATCCAGACTCGTGCAATGGGAAGAACCCAAACTCTTGGAGGGCAAAGAATCCAAACCCTTGGAGAGGGAAGATCCAAACCAGTGGTGCCGAAAAAAATCCAAACCCTTGGAGTAGAAAGAATCCAAACTCTGGAGAGGGAAGAATCCAAACCCTTGGAGCAGAAAGAATCCAAACATTTTCAGTGAGAAGGATCCAAACCCTTGGTGAGATAAGAATCCAAATCCTTGGAGTGGGAAAATCCAAACTCCCGGAGAGGGAAGAACCCAACAGAGCTGGAGGAGGCCGACACCATTAAATTCCCAAAATCCTATCCAGCCCTTCCCAAATCCAGGTGTGGCCAGTCCAGGCTCTCCCATCCCTCTGGATCTCCATGGAAAGCAGCTCCCATCCCGCCGGACACTCCGGGATCGGCTCCTCCTGCCGTGCTCTCTGTGTTCACTCAAGGTCCAAAGTGGCGCTGGAGGGTGAAAATTCCTTCCCAAAACTCCTGTGGAATGTCCAGGAAATCGGCCCCCCCACAGGATTTCAGGCAGCTCTTCCTTTTCCCAGCAGCTCTTCCCAAGAACTTCATTAAAAATTCCTTGTCCGATGTGGAAATTCCAGCTGGAAATCCCAGAGCGTGAGGAAACGAAATCATCTTCACCTCGGAGGGCACTGGGAGGAACTGTGCCTCGCTCTGGGGTTTTTTTGGGATCTTTGGGGTTTTTTGGGATAGCTCCACATCCCAGCCCATCAATTCCCACCCTTCCCCCACCAGTCAGAAGGGCCGGGTGCTGATTGATGAACTAATTAATCCGTCCTGCTCGTTTGGAGCGTTCCCTCTGCGCTCCCACGGGGCTGGGATCTCGGCAGGTTTGGGAATTCTGCCGCAGGGCTCTGCCCCCACGGCACCTGCTGGGATTCCCCTCCCGGGAGGGCGAAAAATTCCTGGACAGCAAAGAAATTCCACGGAACCATCCCCAAATCCTTGGATTTACAGAGAAAGGAGCCCTCGGAGGGGCCAAGCCCAGAGCAGAATTCAGGATTAAAACACCAACACAGAGGGAGGAACCACACAGAGCTCACGGAAACCGGGTGAAGGTGCTGACTGTGATGGATGGAAAAAGCAGAAATTACCTGGAAAAACAGATTTATTCCATCCCCGGGATGGAAAACTGGGAGGAGCCAGCCTTGGTTCTCCTTTCAATCCGATATTAAACCAGTTTTATTCCAGGACAAAGCTCCCCCTTGACACATTGAACCCCGAATTAAGGGAAATTTTTAATTTTCCCTCTATCCTACTGGCAACTGAAATAAAAACACAGCAACAGGCAGCTGGAAAACACACCCCAAAGGTCAGGACAGAACAAGAATTGCTGGAATCAGTCTTGGATATTGAGGACCTGAAGGTGACTCTCAGTGCTGCTGGCACTGGGACGTTTCCGGACCAGATTCCTCCGGATTTAAATAATAATTTCTATAATTTCTCCTTTTCTTATCACTTTTGGATGCATGTCTAGATGGATACAGGATATTTCACCATTTAATGTGTTCAAAATATTCAGGAATTCCTGCTTAAATTCCTTTATTTTTTCGTTCCTGCTTATATTTTATGCTGTGAATGAACCCCCTGCATGCCGGGCATCTCTTAAATTCCCATTTAAATCCTCCCTGCTGCACTGAACTTTTAAAATATTTCTTTCAAAAGCTGCAAAAATGAAATTTTTATTAATAAATCCTTCCTTGAGCTGAAACTTAAGGAAAAAAAAAACAAACAGCCCAGAGTTACAAAGAGCTGGGAAAAGAGCTTGGAAAAGAGAAATTGCAATAAATATTCCACATCTCCCACGCAGTGGGAACTGAGGATCAACCCAGTCAAGCACTGAAAGCAAACAAACAATGAAAAATATTCAATTCTTGTGCTCAAACTCTCACACAAAAAAACCCTGCTTGCCCTACAAATTCCAGCTGCCCAAAAATCCAACCGGAGCCGCTGCTGCTGGCAGGATTTCAGGAGGAGGTGGGTGAAAATAAGGCCAAAAAAGCAGATTTGGGGTGCCAGAGAAAGCAGCAGTTCCCTGGCGAGGAGCTGCCAGGCACAAACCCCAGAGGGACCAGAAACCCTGGAGCTCTTCCCACAGCTCCCAAAACCTCCCAGCAGAGCTGTTCCTCCCGTTGCTGGGGGGAATCAGAGCTGCTGGGGAGAAAAAAATCCTGAGATTTTTGTGTCTTCGGAGAGATTTGCTGGGGTTTCCTGCCGGGGAAGGGGCAGGCTCGGGGTGCAGGTGCTGAATTCCAACCCTTTGGAAACACTCTGGGAGTTGCCGTGGTCTCAGAGGGGTTTAAACCCCATTTTAACCCCAGCTCAGATCCTGACTCCACTGCTGCCTCTCTGGGATCTCACAATTTCCCATTCCAGGGAATTCCTGGAATTCTGTTTCCCCTGGAAACCTCACCTGGCCACCGTGGGGCAGCATTTCCAGACACGGAAACCCCTGGAATTCCAAACTCAGCGAGAGCTGCGGGTGCTCGCAGGAGGAGGAGGAAGAGGAGGATTTACCACAGAACTTCAGATTTTTGGGACCAGTTACTCCAGATTCTGACCCACCTAAAGGAGCTTTGTGTTCCCAACTCACAGTTTACTCCTGGAGTAACTGCTCAGAGCAGCTGAGCACTCTTTTCCCTGCCATCCCCTCCTTTTGGGTGACCCAAAATGTGGGACAAGGCAGAGCCCGGGCCCGGCTCAGCACCTGGGGCCGTGCAAAAACAGATTTTTTTTTTTCCCCCTGTGAAGTGTCCACCAGCCGGATCCAGGGCACGCCAGGAGGTGTGGGGACCTGGCCAGCAGGCGAGCAGACCTACCTGGATGTTTTTTTCACAGTCAGTTTGCTGGTGGAGGGACAGCTCACTCTCTAGCACAAATTTCTTCCCACATTTGTCGCAGATCTGCATCCGCCTGTGGGTGACGTTCATGTGCTTCTCCAGGTACCAGCGTGTGTTAAACACCCTGGGGCACTTCTCACAGGTCAGAGTCTCCTTCTCTTCACACTTTGATTTCTGCACAGGTGCCTTGGGCTCCTTTGCAGCTTTCTTCTTACGCTTGGGGGGCTCCGCGCTCTTCCTGCGCCCCCGCGTCGCTCGGGGCGCCGGGGAGGCGGCGGCGGCCGCGGCGGAGGCGGCTCTCCTGCTTCTCCTCTGGCCAACACTAACCTTCTCCACTCTTTTCTCCTTTTTCTTCTGCCTCTCATTCTCCTCATAATCATTACTGTCTTCCGTGGCCTCTTCCCCACTGTCACCCTCCTCTTCCTCACTGCTGCTCTTAAGGACAGCAGTCTCTTTGGACTGGGAGGGGACACCCTTCTCCCCTTTGGACACATTTAAGGTTTGGTTGTTAAGGTTTACCTCCACTATAATCTGCTCCCTTTTGTAAGTCACTTCATCTTCCTCCTCTTCCTCCTCCTCAGAGTCGTCAGAGTTTTCCCTGTCTTCTTTCACAGCCCGGACCTCTCCTACCGCTCTGCTCTCCCTGAAAAACGGCTGCTCCTCCCTCTCGTGGAGGTGGCCCTTGCTCACTTTGCTGTCCACCAGCACCGAGAAGGGGCTCCCTGACTCCCTCTTGTACACCTTGGTGGACAGGTCGAGCTCCTGGCTGGGGTAGAAGGCGGGCGGCCCCTCCTGCGCCATGCCGGCCCCGGGGGGCTCCCCCTTGGCTGCGTGGCTCATCTGGGGGGGCTCATGGGGCGCCCTCCGTCCCGCGGGGCTGCGGCTCGGGGGGGCTGCTCCGGCCCGGCGCCTCTTCCATCGGAGCCCGGCGGGGTCGGGGGTCCTGGCTGGGCTGGGGCGAGGGTCGGGATCACGGCAGGGGCAGGGCGGGGAGGGATCTTCGGCAGCAAGCAGAGCCCTCGAGCATCTCATCTGCAAGAGACAGCGGGAGAGCGGCGTCAGTGGGGAACGGGGGCATGGGGACAGCCCGGGGGAGCCTCCCAGGAGGAGCTGAGGGTGGCAAAGGGAGGGACAAACAGCGGGGACCAGGAGAATTCCCAACAGCAGGCTCCCAGGGAATGGAAATCCAGCAAGGGATACTCTCCATCAGCCGTTCCTCCTGGATTTTTGGGAGCACTGAGGGCCCCACAAACAGCAAAATCCAGCAAGGAATACTCTCCATCCACCAGAGATAACCACAACTGCTCCTCCTGGATTTTTGGGAGCGCTGACGGCTCCACAAACAGCAGGGACCAGGAGAATTCCCAGCAGCAGATTCCCAGGGAAAGGAAATCCAGCAAGGAATACTCTCCATCCACCAGAGATAACCACAATTGCTCCTCCTGGATTTTGGGGAGCACTGACAGCTCCACAAAGAGACTGGCAGGAGGCTCCCAAGGGAATGGAAATCCTGGCAAGGAATACTCTCCCCATCCACCACAGAATCACCTCTGGGCCACAAGTGCTCCTCCTGATTTTTGGGAGCACTGCTGGCCCCACACACAGCTGGGATCAGGGCTGGCAGCAGATTCCCAAGGAGGGGAAATCCAGGCAAGGGATGTTCTCCACCCACCAGACCACCACAGCTGCTCCTCTCCTGCGTTTCTGGGAGCACTGACGGCCCCCAAACTCTGCTCTGCCCCCACAAACACGGGGCACACCCACCCCAAAAACACCCCGGACCCCCCCAGCCCATCCTCACATACTCCAGAGCCACATTCCAACAACGGAGCCGAGCCCTGAGGAATTTCAGTGGAGCCCTTCTCACCGCACAGCACTAGACCAGCCCGGGAACACCCCAGAGATCCTGGATTCTGAGGGATCTGAGGAATTCTTCCTTTGTCTCTCCCTCCCTTCCCCCAGCTCCTTAATCCCCACGGCACAATTCCGGTTTGCCCATCCACGTTTCCCCCACGGTTTTCCAAGCTGGAATTTGCCTGGGATTTTGCTGCCACTTCCTCCTGCAGGAAGCACCACGTGGTCCCTTCATGGACACAAAGCAATCAATCCCTCACATTTCTCTCTTTTTTTTTTTTTTTAATTTTTTCTTCCCACCGGGGCAATTCCAGTTTGGGAGCTCGGGATGGCAACAGCGAGCCCAAGGTTTTGGGCTGGGCTGATCCCGTCAGGAACAGCCTGGGAATTCCTGAGCTAAACCCAGAGCTAAAGCTGGGATCAGAGGGTGCAGGGGAGGAGAATTAAGGACAGAGACATCCCAGGATGGGATGGAAGGGACAGCAAATCCCACCCAGGGACACCTTCCATAAGCCCAGAGAGCTCCAGCCTAGCCTGGGACACTTCCAGGGATGGAGCAGCCACAGCTTCCCCAGGGATTCCATCCCAGCCGGGAATTCCTGCCCAAAATCCACCCGATCTTCCTCTCTTCCAGAGATTCCTGTATCATCATTTCTGTTCCACCAGAATTTCCCTGCCTTGGAAGTGAATTTTAACTGGACAGGAGATGAAGCAACCAGTGCCTGAGTAAGTAATATTAATTATTAATAAGAATAAAGAGAATCTTTGTGAAGTGGCACACTGGGGAAAGAAAGGAAAAAAACAACCAGTTTGATGATGAACTTCATTAAAACACTCGAGCGCTTCTCCGGGGTTTCCAAATTACTCCAAATTAATTTCCTGGAGGTGCCTGGCAGCGACTGCAGCCTCAGCACCACAGCAGGGCCCATTCCCACTGCGCCCATCCTCAAATCCCACATTCCCAGCCCCACAGGAAATCCCAGGAGATGGGCTGTTAATGCTGGACTGCGGGCACAGCGCACATTCAGATGGAAAAAATTATAAAATCAACTGGTTTTGGCCAGGTGGAATTCCCAATCCTACGCCCAGGAAGCCGTGGGAAGGATGAATCCCAGTTTAGCTTTTCCCTCGAGTGGGATGGATTATTCAGGAGCTCAGGATATTCCCAGCTCCATGTAGAAAATACCTGATTATTCCCTCTTCATATTAAGCATCTCTAGGAAGCTGCAGAAGGAAATCAGGAATTCCACTGCAGAGCCAGAAAAGCACAAAACTTGCCAGGAAAAGGAAATTTCACCTTTTCCCCCATTTACCAAACGGCAAAACATTCCTGCCAGTATTTGACCTCCGCTCACTAAAGGGATATTGTGCGTAAAAAAACCCTTTTTATCAACAGGTACCACCTCAAATCAAGCCCACAGTGGGGTTTATTCTGAATTATCAAAGCTGCTTGCCCTGAAAACCGCTTCGCTCTGGCTGCTGCGGCTTTGAACCTTTCACTGCCGCCCTCGAGGGACCCACAACTTCCAAAACCATTATTTAAATAAAAAGCAAAGCCCTCCTTGGCCATTTAGTACAAACAGCAGCTCTGAAATAGTGCCCTAAAAATGCTCTTAAAACACATTCCCCCCCCTTTTTAAATTCCTAATCCCAAAGCAGCGTTTGGGTGCTTTTAATCCCAAAACACCCCTTTTTTTTTTTTTTTTTGTTGTTGTTTTAAAGGTGAATTTAATTTTGTCGAGGCAGATTTTTCCACAGAACAAATTCCAGTCTCGCTGCCAAATGAGAGGCGCAGGCCGTGATTAAGATGTAAAAAGGAATCAAGAGTTTCAAAGCGATTTTTGATGCTTATCAAGCCCCAAACCTGGGGAATATCTGGAGCAATCAAAGGTGTGCAGAGACTCCGACGTGAAAAGCTCGAACTCTGAGGGAAAAAAAAAGCACAATTTGCAGACAAAAGAGTGGGTGGAGGAAGCTGGTGAGTGTGTGGGAGCAACTTCACACCGAGCTTCTGAAGAAAAACCGCATTTTTTGGTGTTACCGGCACTAAAAATAGAGAGATTCGGGCTCGGCCGGGGAGGCCTCGGCCCAGCCTGGGCTGGGCTCGGGGGAGAGGGAAGGAAAAAGTGAGGAAAAACTGAGGGAAAAGCGAGGAAAAAGAGGATTTCAGGAGAAGGTGAGGATGTGAGGGAAACAGGGTTTGAGGAAAAGTGAGGAAAAGCTGAGGAAAAAGTGAGGAAAAAGTGAGGGGAAAACTGTGGGGAACTGACTGAGGGTGTGAGGGGAAACTGAGGGGGTCGGAAAAAGCTGGGGAAAAACGGAGGGAAAATTGAGGAAAAACTGAGGGCGAGAGGGAAAAAAATGAGGAAAAACTGAGAGTGTGAGGGGAAAATTGAGGGTGTGAGGGAAAAATTGAGGAAAAACTGAGGGTGTGAGGGAAAAATTGAGGAAAAACTGAGGGTGAGAGGGAAAAACTGAGGAAAAACTGAGGGTGAGAGGGAAAAAATGAGGAAAAACTGAGGGTGGGAGGGAAAAAATGAGGAAAAACTGATGGTGTGAGGGAAAAATTGAGGGTGAGAGGCAAAAATTAAGGAAAAACAGAGTGTGAGGGGGAAATTGAGGAAAAACTGACGGTTTGAGGGGAAAAATTGAGGAAAAGCTGAAGGTGTGAGGGAAAAATTGAGGAAAAACTGATGGTGTGAGGGAAAAATTGGGGAAAAACACATCTGAAGGGAATTATTTCAATTATTTCTCTCAGGTCAAAATCACTTTTTTCTTGTGCATCCTGGCTGCTTTAGGTGAAAAAAAAAAAAAACAAAACAAAAACAAAAACCAAAAAACCAACAAAATAACAAAATAACAAAACAACCCTGAAATCTGTTTTTAAGTGGGGAAATTTTATCTCCCAGAGCCTCACTCCGATGCTTTTGCATTTCCATGGGAAGTGCTGGAGCTGCCTGAGCCCATGGAAATGCAAAATAAATGCAAAATAAATGCAAAATACAGCGCTGAGTGCTGCTAACGACCCTATTCCCATTCCCAAAGCTCCGGACCCACCTGAGCAGCTCAGCAGAGCCTCAAATCATCAGGAAAATAATCCTGAAAAGGAATCGGGGAGGAGAAATCCCATTTACTGGGAATGGTGCAGGAGGGTATTTGGGAGCAGCATTCCCAATTCCTGCGGAAAACAGGGAAATCAGAACCCTCCTGCAGCCCCGGATTCCCTTGGAATAGCTTTTCCTTCAATTCCAGAGAGCCTGGACAGGGACACAAAGCCCTGGGGAAGAGGGGATAAATCCTGTAAAATCTGCAATTCCAGAATTTAAACAATTCTGTGTGAATCCCACCTCGCCTGACCCTTTTTTTCCCAGTTTTTTGTTTTTTTTTTTTTTCTTGAGCGTTCCTAAAAGAACCAAGGGTAGGTGCAGGAGAGCCCGGACAGGGACACAAAGCCCTGGGGAAGAGGGGATAAATCCTGTAAAATCTGCAATTCCAGAATTTAAACAATTCTGTGTAAATCCCACCTCGACTGACCCTTTTTTTCCCAGTTTTTTTTGTTCTTGAGCATTCCTAAAAGAACCAAGGGTAGGTGCAGGAGAGCCCGGGCAGGGACACAAAACCCTGGGGAAGAGGGGATAAATCCTGTAAAATCTGCAATTCCAGAATTTACACAATTCTGTGTAAATCCCACCTCGCCTGACCCTTTTTTCCCAGTTTTTTTTTTTTTTTTTGGTTCTTGAGCGTTCCTAAAAGAACCAAGGGTAGGTGCAGGAGAGCCCGGACAGGGACACAAAGCCCTGGGGACGAGGGGATAAATCCTGTAAAATCTGCAATTCCAGAATTTAAACAATTCTGTGTAAATCCCACCTCGACTGACCCTTTTTTTCCCAGTTTTTTTTGTTCTTGAGCATTCCTAAAAGAACCAAGGGTAGGTGCAGGAGAGCCTGGGCAGGGACACAAAACCCTGGGGAAGAGGGGATAAATCCTGTAAAATCTGCAATTCCAGAATTTACACAATTCTGTGTGAATCCCACCTCGCCTGACCCTTTTTTTCCCAGTTTTTTTTTTTCTTGAGCGTTCCTAAAAGAACCAAGGGCAGGTGCAGGAGAGCCCGGACAGGGACACAAAGCCCTGGGGAAGAGGGGATAAATCCTGTAAATCCTGGAATTCCAGCCCCCACCTCATCCCGCTGCTTTTTGGCCATTCCCAAAATAACCCGGGCTGGGACTTTTGCTGACTCAGCAGGCAGCACTTTTATTTATTTAATTTTTTTTTCCCCCCCTCCTCTCTGTCTGGAGCTGGGAATTTCCCTCCAAGTGTTCCACAGGCTCCTGAAAAATCAGATTTCCAAATCCCAGAAAAATACCCATGAAATCCTGCCACTAAAAGTGAAAAGCCACGAGGAAGAACCCTCGGGCTTTTCCCATTTTTCCAGAGAATTTCCAGATCAATCTGGCTGCATCCAGATTTTTGGGAGACACAAATCTTTTCCAACCAGTGGTTCCTGGATTTTTTTCAAGCATTATCTCCATGAGAAATCCATTCTAGAGGTTTCCATCTGGGAATTCAGCATTAAAATCCCTCGGATTTTGCAACAAACGAGGGGTGTTTTATTGAATCCAAAGGGGTATGAGATCTAACAGCCACAAACTCAACGTTTTTCAAAAAATCTTAAAATAACTTTGAGCTGTTTACCCCCAAATCACCACCTGAAATACCTAAAAATTAAAAGGCTGTGGCTGAATTAGTAAATTCCAGGTATTCCAATCTATTCCTGCATCTTTTAATTAAAAAAAAAAAACAAAACCAAAAAACACACAAAACTGAAAATAAGATTTAAACACCCCCGGATGGTTCACATTTCCCATTTGTCACTTTTTTAATCATTATTTGTTCATTTTTAGACAAAAAAAAAAAAGCTTTTCATGACCACACTAAAAGGTCATTTGACCCTTTAAATTTGTCAGATTGTCCAAATAGGTGCCAAAATTCCTTTTTTTTCCTTTAAAACCTCTTCTTTTCATCCCTCTCTGCTGATGTATCTTCAAGAAAACTAAAGCTGCACTAAGATTTTATTCAGATTTTATTTCAATTATGGCACTTCCCATTGAGCACCACTGACCCCGAGGTCCAGGACCGGTGGAAATCCCAAAAAGGAAATCTGCCATCAAGATCTCTTGCCCAAAATTAGCATTTTTCCCCCCAAAGAGGCCCCGGAGGTGTCTCTGTGTCCTTGGATATGCAGAGGTGTAAATGAAGTGTGAATATCCTGCCTCAAAGCCACCTTGGAATTCCTACCTGGACATTTCCCTGGCAGGAAAAATCCCATTTCCAGGGAGAAAAAAATCGTATTTCCAAGGGGAAAAAAATCGTATTTCCAAAGGGGGAAAAAAATCCCATTTCTGGGGGGGGGGGGGGGGGGTGGGAATCCCCATTTCCAGGAGGAAAAAAATCCCATTTCCAAAGGGAAAAAAAAATCCCATTTCCAAGGGGAAACGAAATCCCATTTTCAGGGGGAAAATATCACCTTTCTAAGGAAAAAAAAAAATCCCATTTCCAGGGATGAAAAATCCCATTTCCAAGGAAAAAATCCCTTTTCCAGGGGTGAAAAAATCCCAATTCTAAGGAAAAAAAATCCCATTTCCAGGGATGAAAAATCCCATTTCCAAGGAAAAAATCCCTTTTCCAGGGGTGAAAAAATCCCAATTCTAAGGAAAAAAAAAATCCCATTTCCAGGGGGAAAAAATCCCATTTCCAAGGGGAAAAAAAATCCCATTTCCAAGGGGAAAAAAGTCCCATTTGCAGAGGGGGAAAATCCCATTTCCGAAGAGAGCAGGCCCAGCAGGTGGTGCTGGAAAAGCTGCTGGGAATTCCTGGGAAAATCCCAGTGTGAAACCTCCCGAGGGAAGGGTGTCAGGAAGGGCAGGAGCTGGAGCTGCTGCTGGCACCTGCCAGGGTTTCACTCCCTGGTTTTTTATTTATTAATTTTTTTTTTTTTCCTCTCCAGGGAGGAGCAGCCCACAAAATTCCAGGTCCAAAAGCAGCTGGAAAACGAAAGGAATTTGGGGGGAAAAAAAATCAGGATTGGATTAAAATGCTCTTTGAGGCGTGAAAGCCGCGACAGATCCCACCCAAAACGCCCCTTGGGGTCCAGATTTTTAAATTCTGCTCCAATCCAGGAGCTGCTGGAAAGGATTTTAAGACCTTGTGTTTACAGTTAGGAATGGGGCACTGGGATCCAGGGAAGAATGGGTTAAAAAAATCCACTTTTTGGGTGGAAAACACTGGGAAAATTCAACCACATTCCCCTGAGGGAGCAGGGAGAGCTCACCTGGATCTGCTTTAGTATTTAAAGGGTGAAACTTCAGGAGAATAAAATGAACTTTGCAGAAAAATCCACATTTTTCCCCGCATTACTGTTGGGGGGGGAAACCTCCAAATACTCGCTGAGTAAAATTCTGAAAGGACAAACAGCACAGATTTAGCAAAACGTAAATGGGTGCTGTTTTGAAAAGTAAAATTATCCTTAAAAATTGAGTTTATCTCCCTTTTAGAAGGCCTGGATCTCGCAGGGAGAGAGCAGAGCAGGCTGAGAGTCTGTGCTGGAGGAAGTGAACCAAGAGAAGTAAAATATTATATTTTCTATGTCATGCATCATATCATATATGACATATTAGAAATAATAAAATGCATAACATGTAGTATGCAATGTGTAACACATTATATATGTATTAAATTATATATTAATATACAGTATATAGCATACGGCGTTACATATAATACTTTATATCACATAATATTATAATATTTATTATTATACTAAATATTACTGTGTGTTAAATATTATTATATTATAAAATATTTTAATATAATAATTATTCACAGAATATCAGAGAAATCTCCCTCTCCTCAGCTGCCTGCTGCCTCTTCCTTTTTTTTCTTTTGTGGAACCAGGAATAAATTTAATTTTTTTTTAATTCTTTCTCTTTTTTTGGCCAGGCCCCTGAGAGCTGCAGAGAGAAATAGGTCAGTGAGGAGAGGAGTTTTGTAAGCACCTGAAATCCACCTGTGCCATCTCAGGTGTGCTCCGGGCATGTCCCTGCTCCTCCTGTTTACTGCAAAAATCCATCTCAGAACTCTGGGAATCCTTCCCAAGGCGTTCCCACGGGGAATCTCCTGCTCTGAGCCCAAAAGGAGTCTCTGGATAGATAAAAACTTTACATTTTTAGGTAAAACTGCAGCTCTTGGGGTAAAATCCCCACATTCTGTGATTCTGGCAGAGAGGAGGAAGGCACAGCACCCCAATATCTTCTATTTTTGGATGATTTATCCCTATTTCCTCCCTCCCCACAGCAAGATTTCCTCCAAAAACATCAGTTAAAGGCTCCCTGCAGCATAATTAGATAATAAAGTCAATCGAACCCTTCAAAACTCACAATCATCTCCAACACCAAAGCCACTTCTGATCAGATCAATATCCCAAAGGTGTTTTAACAAATAATCCCAGGCTTGGCCCCAAATCCCATTCCTGCAGCTCTGAGCTTCCCCTCCAGCAGAAAAGAAAAATTCCAAACCAGCCCTTAACCCCCTGGCAGCCCAGGAAACGCAGCTGCTTAGCCGGAGAAACCAAAAAGCCTCCATGAATCTGCACTTCTCTTTCACACAGCCTCTGGAAAAGCTCTCGGAATCCCTGTCCCTGCTGTACCCAAATTTTGGGATCACATCTGGAATTCCAGCGCTGCCTGCCCGGGGCAGGGATGGGGCTCTGCATCCCTCCGGGCTGCAGGAGAGCGGTTAAAACCCACAAAAGCAGCAGAGAAACGCACACAGGTGGGGAGGTGGAGGGCGTAAAAACCAGGCTGAGAACGCCGAGCCCAGGTAAATTATCAGGTATGATAAACGCGGGGGGAATGATCAGATATCAGAGGCACAAAGCCCTTTGAAAATCACACTTGGCAACCCCACAGCCCTTTCGAAACCATCTTTTAAAAAATCCTTTTTTTTTTTAGCACGGATCAGGCGGCGGGGCAGAGAAACAGAACAGAACTTCCAGCTGGGAAGAGCCCAGGCGCTTCCCAGAGCTCATCTCCTCATCCCCTGCCCACAGCGCTGCCGGTGCCAGCCCCGGGAGGATAAAAACCTCCCGCTCCTCGCATCCCTCCTGCACCTCCGGGGCTTCTCCCTTCGGTCACTTCCACCAAACTCGCCTGCGATTAAAGGTCTCGATGCGATTCCGGTAAAGCCGAGGAGACGCCGCTGTCGCTGCCTCGGCTCTTCCCCGCACCGGGACACCCAAAGTCGCGCGGAAGGCGCTCAAAAATCACGCCCAAAATCCCAACCCCGGGGCGCACGCACCGCAATGCGAGCCGGGAGCGCAGGGAAGGGGAAAACACCTGAAGGGAAAGGCTGAGAGTGAGAGAAACCCCCCCGAATTCACACCCAGAGCACGGTACCGGGCACCGCTGCCAACCGCGGCCCCAGAGCCGAGCGTGGCCGCGGGACCCGGGGGTGACACCAGCCGGGACACGGCAGAGGGGGCACGTTCCAAATCCCAATCCCGCAGGAATGCTGTCTTCCCTCCCCTCCCCTCCCCCAGGCAGGTGACACGGCCCCGTGCCCGCGGGGAGGGGACACAGCACCCCGACCCCCGGGAGAGCTCCCGGAGCCCGGGCAGAGCCCCCCGAGCTGGGACAGAGCCCCCGGAGCCCGGGCAGAGCCTACAAGCCCGGTGGAACCCCCCCGATCCCGGGCAGAGCCCCGGGAGCCCGGGCAGAGGCTCCAAGCCCGGTGGAACCCCCCCGATCCCGGGCAGAGCCCCGGGAGCCCGGGCAGAGCCTCCATGCCCGGTGGAACCCCCCCGGAGCCCGGGCAGAGCCCCCGGAGCCCGGGCAGAGCCTCCATGCCCGGAGGAAACCCCCGATCCCGGGCAGAGTCCCCGGAGCCCGGGCAGAGCCCCCCGCCCCAGGGGAGTCCCCCGATCCCGGGTACAGCCCCCCGGTCCCATCGCTGCCCGCCCGCCCCCTCCTCCTCCAGCTGCCGCGGGGCTCCCCCGGTGTCCCCGCTCCTCTCCGGGCCGAGAGGCGCCCGTGCCCCGCTCCCCCCGCCGCCCACCGCCGGGCCGGGCCTAGCGCTGCTCGGCTGCGCCGCCAGGCCCGGGGGGAAGGAAGGGGGAAGGGGCTCGGCGGCCGCGCGGGCGGCCCCGCACTCACCCAGGCCGGTGCCCTCGGGGCCGCCCCCGCCGCCGTCCATGCCGGGCGGCGCGGGGAGGGGGGCGCGGGCGGGCGCGGCGGCGGAGGGCGGAGGGCAGGGCGGCCGGGGCCCTCCCTCCGTGCCTTCCCTCCGGCCCCTCCGCTCGGCCCCCGTGCTCCAGTGGCCGCCGCCGCCGCCGCCGCTTCGGCCCGGGGCCGGCGCTCAGGCCCAGGCGCTGCCGCCGCGGGCGGGCGGGCGGACGCGGCTCCCGCTGCCCCTCGGCCGCCGCCGCCGCCGCCGCCGCCGCCGCAGCGCTACGTGGCCGCCGCCGCAGCCGCCGCCGCCGCCGGTCCTCGCGGGGGGCGCGCGCGCGCGGGGTTCGGTGAGGCGTGCGGGGGGGGGGGGTGGGGGGAGGATGGCGGGGGCGCGCGCCCCGTGCCTGGACCGGCGCGCGGCGGGAGCGCGCGCGGTGGGGGGGGGTGGCGGGGGAGCGCGCGCCCGCGCGGCGGGAGCGCGCCCGGGCCGAGGCCGCGGTTGCAGGGCCGGGAAGGCTGGGGAGGGGAGGGGAGGGGAGGGGGGGGTTAGTGAGTGTGTAAGTGCGCGTGTGCGGGAGCGCGCTGTGGAGGGGGGGGAAAAGAAAAAAAAAAAAAAAAAAACCCGCCCCGTAGCATAGGCCGAGGGCAGCGGGGACGGCGGATGACGGCGGGCTGGGGGTGACACACACCGGGGAGGGGGTGGTGGTGGTTGGGGGGTGGGGGGGGGCAGCGCGGGAGCGCGCACGGGTGGAACGGGGGCACGCGCGGGTCGGGTCGGGGGTGGGGGGGGAGGGAGGCGGCGCGGGGCGCATGCGCCGCCGGGGGCCGTTCCCGCGCTCCCGCCCCTTTCCCGCCGTCGCTTCACCTGAGGCGGCGGCGCGCGGGGCGCAGGTGAGGCCGGGGGGGGTGCGCATGCGCGGGGAGAGAGAGAGAGAGAGAGCGGGCTCGTTACCCCTCGCCGGTAATTAGCGACCGTGCCCTAATTAGCGACCGTGCCCTAATTAGCGCCGGCAGGTGACGGCGGGGGGTGCGGGGTGTTGTGTGAGGGGGTTGATGGAGCGGGGTAAGGGGGGGCGCCCCGGCTGCCCCTCAGCCCATTGCTCCGCGCGGGTAATTAGCGAGCCCGCCGTAATTAGCGCAGCCAGGTGAGGCGGGCAGGCCGTGGCCGAGCCCTCACGGAGCCCCGGGGCCCTCAGGGCGGGCGGGGCTGGCTCCCACCCTCGGAGCTGCCCCTCGGGCCCTGAAGGCCCCGGAGCAGTCGGTGCCAAGCCCCAGCTCCCGCTCGCCCCGGCCTCGCTCTCCCCTCAGCACGCTAATAACTGCTTAACGCCAGCCTAGCCTGCGCTTTCGTGATTGCGCCCTGGCGAGCGCGGGCGACGCGACAAGAAGCAGCGCCTGTGGCAGGTAGCTGGGGACAGGTGTGGGCCGGCTCTGCCTTCCGCAGGTGCCCCCGCCCCCGGGAAGCTGCAGAGCCCCGGCCGCAGCCCCAAAACCGCTGCCGGGGCTGTGTAGGAGGGGACAGCGCTGCTGTGGTTTGGGTTTGGCAGCCGCGGAGGAATTAGCGAGAGCAGCGGGAGCCGGCAGGGGGAAGGGCACCAGGGGCACCCTGTGGCAGCGCCGCTGTTTTCCCCGAGGACTTCAGGGCTGCTCTCAGCTTTGTGCTCCTCTCCTGAATCCTTCAGTCCGCAATCTCCACCCGTGGCTTTGCTTCCTCACCTGCGAGTGCCCCCCACGGCGGAGGGCACTGGCTTTGAGATTCTGCCAAAACGTCTCGGCGCCCCCGGAGCTGCAAATGCCAAATTCCAGAGGGTTTGACTTGCTCTGCATTGCTGAGCACAAACCCCAGACCTGAGCTGCCCGTGCCGCGGGGATTGGGGCTCGCAGAGGCGAAGTTCAGCAGGGAGTTAAAAGGGCAGGGCGGGCTGGGGAAGCCCCGGGGCGGGATCAGAACAATGCTCCCCGTTTTCCTCCTTGCCCCAGCTGTTCCTGGAGCAGAAGGGGACACGCTGACCCAGTCAGAGCTGTCCCAGTCTCTGCTGGAAATGGTCCCCTTGGAGTGCCTGGACACTGCTCCGTCTCAGCCCCGTGCGGTGCAGCTCCTGGAGGACAGCCAGGGACAGGGCGTTGGGGCAGGTGCTGCTGCTGCATGACTCTGGGTGAGGATGTGCTGGAATTCCCTGCCTTGGAGATGGAAGGAAGAAGAGTTTCGGGGATTTTTTTTTTGTTCCTTGGAAGGCGAATGCAATTTCTCCTTCCCCAAAAGAGAAGAGCCCTTGGTGCTGCTCAAGGATCCTGGGAAGGGAAACTGAGGCACAGACGGTGCTGGCACCTCCAGCTCTGCAGCCCAGCCGGGCTCCAGGGTTATCCTCCAGATCTGCTGCTCAGGATGCCCTGGAGCAGCGGGAGAGGAAGCAGAAGGGGAACAAAGGGATTTTCCTGCTGGATTCTGCCACAGGAAGCCCTGGGAGCCGCCACGGAGCTTTGAGGCCGTGTCGCTGCAGAGGAGAAGCTACAGCAGAGGAAATTCCTGTTCCCTTTCCCAGTCCAAAGGCACAATTAAAGATTAATTGCCTCCAACCAGCAGAGCTGACAGCCAGCAGCATCTCCCGGTGCTGGGACTGGGGAGCGCTGGCAGCTCCGTGTGGGGCTGTTCCTTCTCTTTGGGCTCCTGGGGAACACGAGTTCACCGTCAGAGCCAGCAGCCTCTGCACGAAAAACACCAAAAAATTAAATTCCCCTTTGGTTAGCCTTGGCTTTGTGCTTTTTTTTTTTTTTTCCCCTTTTTAAGTTAAGCACTCTACGGATTCCTCACGGGGAAGTTCTGAAGTTCGTGCTGGAGCAATCACTAGATAAAAATGTCGCCACGGCAGGTGCTGGGCATTTCTGTGCCTGTGGAAAAGGACACCTCTGCTCACGTCAGCATCACAGGAGTGCAGGTCCTTGGCTGCTGGGGAACAAACTGGTTTAACTGGAGTCCTTTCGCTGCCCATCTCCCAGCCTGACCTGGGACATGATTCCTGCTCTTTCCCATGTGATTCCTGCTCTTTCCCACGTTATTCCTGCTCTCCTACCCCTCTGTTTTTCCCAGGACATTTTCTGCTGGATTCCCTCGGGTACAAACAGCACAGAGGAAGCCGTGAGGAAACTCCTCCCCATCCCCTGCTCTCCCCGAGCTGCCAGCTCACTGCAGGGCAGGAATTATCCCGGTTTGGGCCCTGTCCCACCTGGGGGATGATTCCAGCTGGCTCCGGGGCAGGAATTATCCCGGTTTGGGCCCTGCCCCACCTGGGGGATGATTCCAGCTCACTGCAGGGCAGGAATTATCCCGGGTTTGGGCCCTGCCCCACCTGGGGGATGATTCCAGCTGGCTCCAGGGCAGGAATTATCCCGGGTTTGGGCCCTGCCCCACCTGGGAGATGATTCCAGCTCACTGCAGGGCAGGAATTATCCCGGTTTGGGCCCTGCCCCAGCTGGGGGATGATTCCAGCTGGCTCCAGGGCAGGAATTATCCCGGGTTAGGGCCCTGCCCCACCTGGGAGATGATTCCAGCTCACTGCAGGGCAGGAATTATCCCGGGTTTGGGCCCTGCCCCACCTGGGGTGGCTCCAGAGGCTGCCCAAGAGGCTGCCTCAGGTGCTCCCGGCCGTGTCCCCTCACCCCGGGCGGGCTGTCTGTCACTGAGCCGGGCTCAGGGGACGCTGAGCACGGAAGAAATCGGCAGTTTCAGTTTCCCGTTTGTTTTCGGGGAACAAAAGCCCGGCTGGCTGCTCAGCTCCCGGCCACCAGCAAGGAAGGAAAAAGGGAGGGAAAAGTCTCCCAGGAAGCCAAAACCAGTCTGTGCTGCCATTAACCACCAAAACCACAGCGCTGCAGATGAACAGCTGCCGAGCCCTTCCCTCCAGCACGGATTAATCAGGACCCGAAAGCTCAGAGCTGTTTTCTAACATCCTGAAGCCATTGCCAGGCGTTCCTGGGGCTCCTGAGGGAACCTGGGGCAGGTGGGGAAGAAGCAGAGCTCAGGGGTCCTGGGGTTCAGGTGAAGCTCGGGCAGGTGGGGAAGGAGCAGAGCTCGGGGGTTCCTGGGGTTCAGGTGAAGCTCAGGCAGGTGGGAAGGAGCAGAGCTGAGGGATTCCTGGGGTTCAGGTGAAGCTCGGGCAGGTGGGAAGGAGCAGAGCTGAGGGATTCCTGGGGTTCAGGTGAAGCTCGGGCAGGTGGGGAAGGAGCAGAGCTGAGGGATTCCTGGGGTTCAGGTGAAGCTCGGGCAGGTGGGGAAGGAGCAGAGCTGAGGGATTCCTGGGGTTCAGGTGAAGCTCGGGCAGGTGGGAAGGAGCAGAGCTGAGGGATTCCTGGGGTTCAGGTGAAGCTCGGGCAGGTGGGAAGGAGCAGAGCTCGGGGATTCCTGGGGTTCAGGTGAAGCTCGGGCAGGTGGGGAGGAGCAGAGCTCGGGGATTCCTGGGGTTCAGGTGAAGCTGGGGCAGGTGGGAAAGGAGCAGAGCTTGGGGGTTCAGGTGAAGCTCGGGCAGGTGGGGAGGAGCAGAGCTCGGGGGGTCCTGGGGTTCAGGTGAAGCTCAGGCAGGTGGGAAAGGAGCAGAGCTTGGGGGTTCAGGTGAAGCTCGGGCAGGTGGGAAGGAGCAGAGCTGAGGGATTCCTGGGGTTCAGGTGAAGCTGGGGCAGGTGGGGAAGGAGCAGAGCTCGGGGTTCCTGGGGTTCAGGTGAAGCTCGGGCAGGTGGGGAGGAGCAGAGCTCGGGGGTTCTTGGGGTTCAGGTGAAGCTCGAGCAGGTGGGAAGGAGCAGAGCTCGGGGGGTCCTGGGGTTCAGGTGAAGCTCGGGCAGGTGGGGAAGGAGCAGAGCTCGGGGGGTCCTGGGGTTCAGGTGAAGCTCGGGCAGGTGGGGAAGGAGCAGAGCTCGGGGGTTCTTGGGGTTCAGGTGAAGCTCGGGCAGGTGGGGAGGAGCAGAGCTGAGGGATTCCTGGGGTTCAGGTGAAGCTGGGGCAGGTGGGAAGGAGCAGAGCTCGGGGGTTCTTGGGGTTCAGGTGAAGCTCGGGCAGGTGGGGAAGGAGCAGAGCTCGGGGATTCCTGGGGTTCAGGTGAAGCTCGGGCAGGTGGGAAGGAGCAGAGCTCCGCGGGCTGCAGGGCTGGGAGCAGGCTCAGGGCAAACCGGGGTTTGCAGCTTTCCGAGTGCTGGAGCAGTGAAACGCCGGGGATGATTCTGGGAGCTGCAAGGGGCAGCAGGGACTCCTGACGCAGCTCAGGCAGCTCCTGCTCTTCTCCTTCCCCCCCTGGACACTCTGTCCACGTCCTGGCCTGGGCAGGGTGACCTCGGGGCTCTGCTGTCCCCACCGGAGCTCGGGGACACCGCTGGGCACCGCGGGTCTCCCCGGGCAAAGCCGATGCTGCCAGCCGGTGGGAAACAGCCCGGCCTTCCTCCTCCTCTTCCTCCTGGTCGGGTGTCCTGCACAGGAAAAAAAAAGGCGGGGGGGGCGGGGGGAAGGGGGAAAAAAATGGGGGAAATGTGGGAAAAAAGGGGGAAAAGGAACCCCTGGAAACGGGCACCTCTGGAAAAGATGAGAAAAGGGGGGAAAAAGGGAACCCCTGGGAAAGGGCACCCCTGGGAAAGGGCACCTCCTCCCATTGTTGCTGTCACGGTGAGCAGCAAAGCTGCCCCTCCACCGCTCACCTGCGGAACCATTTTTGTGCTAAACCGGACAATTTGTTGGAGAATCACGGAATAGTTGGGGTTGGAAGGGACCTCTGGAAGTGCTGGAGTCCCAGGCAGGGTGGCTGGCAAAGCCCCCACAATGAGACACTCTTACCTGCTTACAGCAGCTCAGACTCACATGCCAGGCTCTGCCAGGATCGATCCCTCTTTGCCAAGACTTTTCCCAGCTAGCCCTGCCCCAGCGAGCCCAACCCTCACTCCTCCCGAGACAGCAGCACGAAAAAAAGCAACGACCCACGGTGCCAGCCTTGGGACTGTGACATTTATTGAAGGCTGGTTACACAGTCTCACCTGTCACACCCTCCTCACAGCTCCCCTCGGGAAAAACAGCAGCGATGGCACAGAGGGTTTCTGCCCCTGGAGCAGCGAGGGGCTGGCACAGGAGCCCACGGGGCAGGACAGGGACAGCTCAGGGGGACGGGGAGGAGATCCCCAGTCCCAGAAGAGTTTTCCTGCACAGAGCCAGAGGAAATCTCTGCTCCTGTCACCCTCGCAGAGCCCCTGCCCTGAGGAGGTGTCCCCAGCTCTCAGGTGACACCTGGAGGGACTGGCGTGGCTGAGGGCCCTGAGGAGGTGTCCCCAGCTCTCAGGTGACACCTGGAGGGACTGGCGTGGCTGAGGGCCCTGAGCTGAGCTGTCCCCAGCTCTCAGGTGACACCTGGAGGGACTGGCGTGGCTGAGGGCCCTGAGCTGAGCTGTCCCCAGCTCTCAGGTGACACCTGGAGGGACTGGCGTGGCTGAGGGCCCTGAGCTGAGCTGTCCCAGTCCAGGGCTGCAGGAGGGCACAGCCCCAGCCAGCCTGAAGGCACTGAGGCAGCTCTGAGCCCTGATCGAGGCAGCGCCCCTGGCCAGGGACTCGCCTGGGCTCCATCCCAGGAAAACTCTGCTCCTGCTGCTCCAACTGCCTGGAAAGGGGCAATTCCCAAACCCTTTCTGAATTCCCAAATTTTCCTCAACTCCCAAATTCCGAGTCACTTCAGGCCGTGCCGTGACCGCGCAGGGGAGGAACCGCAGGCCTGGTGTCGCCAGCGTTTGCTTTTATTTGATTACCCACCCGAAAAAAATAAATCCCTCCGATTTCCAAACTTCCAAATTTCCGTTTCCTCCGCGAGGAAACTGCAATGATTTTTTTTTTTTTTTCTTTTTTCCTTTCCCCCCCTCTTTATTTCTTTTTTTTTTTGGTGTTTCTCTGCCAGGGCTGGCTGGCTCACTGGGGCAGCTGCAGCAGCACGGACTGTCCCGAGGGCAGGTAGGTGATGTTGCGGGAGCGCGAGAGCTGGTACGCGATGTCCTCGGCCGCCTCCAGCTTGCGCAGCTCGATCAGCCCGTCCCCCGCCGTGGCCAGCGAGTTGGCAATCAGCTCCGCCGCCTTGGAGTCGCCCTCCGCGGAGATCACGGCTGCCTTCTTCTGCTGCTCGGCCTGAGGGGGAAACGGGAGCGGACGGACAGACGGACAGGAGAAAGGGTTTTGGTTTAGGGTGGTGCTCTTTAAACTGGGTTGAAGTGTGGGATAAAAAATAACCAATTTGCCTACTGTTGGGAAAGGGAAAAAAAGGCAATTTTGAGGTGAATTTTGGTGATTTTTCGGCCTGTCCGTCCCACCCGGAGATCCCCAGTGTTTGGCAGTTCCCTGGGGATGCTCCCAAAGCCAGAGGTCTGCAGTCAGCTGAAATGTGAGCTGACACAAGAGATGAAAACCCCACTCTGCTGCTGGAGACCCCCAGAGATGATCCAGAGTGGATCCAAGCAGGGATGAGCCAGGAGCAAACAGTGAGCACGGCTGCAATCAGCACTGTGGGGCGGGAGGAGGAGCCTTCTCCAGCCGGGTTCACGCTGGATATTGGGGAAAACATTTCTGAGCTGGATATTGGGGAAAACATTTCTGATCGGTGCTCCAGGAAGGCTGGCACAGGATATTCAAGGAAAAACCCCTGGAGAGGGAAGGAGAGAGCAGAGCAATCCCAAACCCCCTGGAAGGAGCAGGTACCTTCTCCACGATGAACCTGGCCCGCTCTGCCTCCTGCTGCGCCACCTGCTTCATCTCCACCGCCTCCGTGAACTCCTTGCCGAAGGTCAGGTGGGTCTGGGGGCACAAACCAAACCTGGTCACAGCGGGGACAGCTGCCAGCAGCTCTGCTGCCACGGTGACACCGGCATGGGGACGGAAACCGGGATCCCTGACAGAAATCCCACACCCGAGCCCAGGGGAAAGCTCCAGAAACAAAGTGTCCAAATTCCCCTTCGGCAGAAACAAAGTCACCTGCTGCAGAGGCTTCCTGCCCGGCCCTGTGCTCCCAGCAGGACAAATTCTATTTCTACAGGGAGCCGGGAGGGCAGAGCTCCCTCCTTGGATATCTTAGCAGAGGAACCAGTGGGAATTTTCTGCTGTCCCAGTGGGAATTTTCTGCTGTCCCAGTGGGAATTCTCCCTCCTGGTGCTTCCCGGGGTGCCTGTGGAGCTGCTGCCCCATCCCAAAGCACCTGCAGCCCAACCCACCCCCCTGAGCAGCTCCTGTGGGGCTACAAAACCCCAGCACAGGCAGGGCTGAGGCCACCCAGAGGCCACCGAGGGCTGCCCCCCGTGACCTCGACGTCCTCCCAAACACAGACACGCGTGTCCAGACGCCCGAGCGCCCGGCCCGCCATCCCCCGGCCACCCCCGGGGGCACAGGCGGAGCTCACCAAGGACACGTCGTCCAGGATGAGCCCGAAGGTGGCCGCTCGCTCGGTGAGGTCCTCGCTGACCTGCCTGGACACCAGCTCCCGCTGCGTGATCAGCTCGCCGGCGTCAAAGCGGGCCTGCAGCGCAGGGAGCGGCATGGAACGGGAGGGAACGGGACGGGAGAGGAGGGAAAAGGAGGGAAAAGGAGGGAAAAGGAGGGAAAAGGAGGGAAAAGGAGGGAAAAGGAGGGAAAAGGAGGGAAAAGGAGGGAAAAGGAGGGAAAAGGAGGGACACTGCTGGGAACGGGATGGAATAGGACGGAATAGACGGAGCGGGAGGGATAAAGAGGGAACGGGAGGGAAAAGGAGGGAACGGGATAGGCACCCCTGGGAATGGGATGGAAACTGCTGGGAACGGGAGGGAATAGGATAGATACCACTAGGAACAGGATAGGCACCCCTGGGAATGGGAGGGAATGGGATAGGCCCCACTGGGAACGGGATGGAATGGGATGGACACTGCTGGGAACAGGATGGAACGGGATGGACACCGCTGGGAATGGGATGGAAACTGCTGGGAACGGGATGGAAACTGCTGGGAATGGGATGGAAACTGCTGGGAATGGGATGGAAACTGCTGGGAATGGGATGGAAACTGCTGGGAACGGGATGGAACGGGATGGACACTGCTGGGAACAGGATGGAACGGGATGGACACTGCTGGGAACGGGATGGACACTGCTGGGAACGGGATGGAACGGGATGGACACTGCTGGGAACGGGATGGACACTGCTGGGAACAGGCAGGGACCAGACACAGCCCCAGGCTGCACCAGTGAGGACAGCAGCAGGAATGTCCCCACGGAAGGGGCCTCCCGGGCAGGTTTGCAGTCCCCACCCCTGCAAGTGTCCCAGGCCAGGGGTAGGGCTGGAGCTGGAGCAGCTCCCAGACGCCTCCCCACCCAAACCAGGCTGGAATTCCGCGATCCCAGGGCACGGCCCCTTCCCCACTCCCTGCCGGGAGAGGCCGGGGCAGCCCAGGGCGCGCTCACCACCACGGACTTGAGGATCTCGGTGGTGATGGAGGGCAGCACGCGCTCGTCGTAGTCCTCGCCGATGCTGGTGAAGATGCGCGGCAGCTGCGCCGTCACGGGCCGGAACAGGATCCGCAGCGTGATGTTCACGTTCTGCAGGTCTGGGGGGCAGCAGCTGCCTCAGGGAGCGGCCCCGAGCTCCCCGGGCTGCTGCAGGAGCAGGGACGAGCTGCCCAGTGAACTCCCCAGCTCCGCTTTGCCAGGAAAAGTGAGTTGGTTTCGCTGCCCTGTTCCCCTCTGGGGTCCTGCTCTGCGCTGCTGTACAGGGGGAATTCCAACCCCAGCCGTGTCACCTGGCCCAGGTGAGCTCCATCCCAACCCCAGCCGTGTCACCTGGCCCAGGTGAGCTCCATCCCAACCCCAGCCGTGTCACCTGGCCCAGGTGAGCTCCAGAGGTCCCTCCAACCCCAGCCGTGTCACCTGCCCCAGGTGAGCTCCATCCCAACCCCAGCCGTGTCACCTGGCCCAGGTGAGCTCCAGAGGTCCCTCCAACCCCAGCCGTGTCACCCGGCCCAGGTGAGCTCCATCCCAACCCCAGCCGTGTCACCTGGCCCAGGTGAGCTCCATCCCAACCCCAGCCGTGTCACCTGGCCCAGGTGAGCTCCATCCCAACCCCAGCCGTGTCACCTGCCCCAGGTGAGCTCCATCCCAACCCCAGCCGTGTCACCTGGCCCAGGTGAGCTCCAAAGGTCCCCCCCATCCCCAGCTGCTCAGGACTCAGTGGTTCCCAGCCCCAGAGGAAGAGTTCTTTAGTTAAAGCCATCAAACCCTTCCTGTGTCACACTGGGACACGTGGCATCTCCAGAGGTCCCTTCCAGCCCCAGATTATCTGGGACCCAAAGGAAGAGCTCTCCAACCTTTATGTCCTGTATTAAAAACCTCAAACCACTCCCCTGTCAAAGGGGGACGTGTGGCATCACCACAGCCAAGGGGCGGCTTGGGCAGGGGGATCTCCAGAGGCCCCTCCCAACCCTAAATATTTGGGACCAAAGGAAGAGCTCCTCAAGCTGCTCTTCATCAAAGAGACCAAACCACTCCTGGCTGCCCCTGGCGCAGCTGGGCTCGGACCCAGCCAGGGCAGGCTCACCTGCAGCAGGTGACACAGGGGGGCTTGGGGTCTGTGGGCCCGCAGAGGGACGCTCCAGGCCGTTCCTGGTCACCTGTCCCCATGCTCCATCACCCTTACCTCACGCTGGGGTGCACCCTGCTCAGCTTCTGGCCTTTAGGACCAGGATTCCAGGTGCAGGAGGACAAACCCGAGCCCCTGGATGCCCCCGGACCCACCTTTGCTGCCGGTGATGACGGGGACGTTGCGGGGCCGCGAGCGGCAGTCGAAGATGATGGGCTTCTGCACCCAGGGGATGAGGAAATGCGTCCCCTCGCCCACCACCACGTCCTGCACGCCGCGGAAGCGGTCGAAGATCACAGCTCTGTGCCCTGCGTCCACTGCGGAGGGAAAGAGCAGTCAGGGCCTTGATTGGGAGCCTTAATTAGCAGCACGGCGGGAAATGAACGGCATCGTTCATCGACCGAGCCCGGAGGAGCTGCGGGCGGAGCCCCAGGGCCCCGCGGTGTGCCCCTCACGGGGCAGCGCCGTGGCTTTCGGAGGAAGGAGCTCACGGTGCCCGCGGCACTGCAAGGCCTCGCTCTGCTTTTACTGGGCAGTAAAAGCGCCGAGACTCGCACAGAAACACAAAACCAGCCCGTCCCACTCACCGTTGTAAAGAGCCGAGTTGACAACTCCCCCCGCCACGGCCAAGCCCAGGCCGAGCTTCCCGATGCTCTCGAACACCTTGGCCGCCATCTCAGCGCTCCAGCCGCAGCCGCCGCTCCGGAGCCCTGCTGCGAACCGCCCCGCACCGCTCAGCCCTCGCCGGGCGCGCCCGGGGGGCTGCGAGCCCTGCCCAGAGGCCCCAGGCCGTACCGGGCAGCGCCGCCCGGGGGCTCCCTCTGCCCCACCAACACCCCGGCCCCGGGGGTCCCCCCGGCCCCGGGGATCTCCCTCCCGCCACCCTCCCCGCGCTCGGCCCCGCAGCACCCGGGCACCCCTCCAGGGCCGCCCGTGCCCCCCGGGCCTCCCCCTGCCCGCTCGCCCCCAGCGGGGGCACCGCAGGGGCCAAGGCCTCGCTGTCTCCGCCCGCCTCAGGGCCCGGCCCGGGCGCCCCGGCCGCCCGGACCCACCGCCGCTCCCGCCGCGCCGCTGACCTCCACATGAATCCGCGGCCGCCCCCCTCCCCAGCGCGCCTGCGCGCCGCGCCAAGACGCGCGCTCCTCATTGGCCCGCGCCCCCCGTGGCTCTCTGGGATGCGTAGTTCCCGGCTGCCGTGCCCGCTGCCGGCCGGCCTCTAGATTCCGGTGTACCCCCGCGGCGGCCCGCCGGCTGAGCAAGGCCGCTCGCTATTGGCCGGAGCGGCGCGCCGCGCGCTTGGCCTCTTGGGAGATGTAGTCCTGGCGGGGGAAGGCGCGTGGGGGGCTTGCGGGGACAAGGGACACGCGGGGGACACGGGCGGGGCAGCTCTGCCCGCCCCCAGAACGCCGGAACAGCTGGGACGGCTCCTCCGAAGGTCCCACCGGCAGGGGCACCTGCCCAGGCACGGTCATCTGGAGCAGGTGACACGGCGGGGTTGGAATGTCCCCAGGCCCTTCCTGGTCACCTGTGCCGGCCACCCTGCAGGGACGGCTCTCCCTCCTGCCGAGGCGGGACTTGTGGTTCATTTCTGGCCATTGCTCCTCGTCCTGGCGCCGCTGAGCAGAGTCTGGCACCTCCTGGAGGTATTTCCGTGCTTTGGTGGGATCCCTTTCCCGAAACGAGAGATTTCCACGGATATCTGAGATGTTTCCATGCTTTGGTGGGAATCTCTCCAGTCACAGATTCCCGTGGATATTTGAGCTATTTCCATGGACATCTGAGGTTATTTTCATGCATTGACGGGATCCCCTCTCCAGTGACAGATTTCTATGGATATTTCACACATTTCCATAGAAATGTGGGATATTCCCGCTCTCAGCCTTCCCTCCTCCAATCTAACCAGGCCCAGCTCCCTCTGTCTCCTCACCCGAGGTGCTCCAGACCCCAAATCATTTCTCTGGCCTCCCTCGGGCCCTTCCCAGCAGCTCCCTGTCTTTCCTGAGCCGTGGACACCGGGATTCAATGTCCCTCCCTTGTCCCTGGAGCCGCAGTTCCCCTGCGGGCACATTCCCGGTCCGTGTCCCCGCCTGTCCGCTCCTGTCCCCGGAGCCGCTAGAGGGAAGCAGCGCTCTCCCCTTTGGCTCCGGAATCCCGAAAAACGGGGGAAAAGGGGGGAAAAAAACCCACCCCACCCCCGCGCCCGCGGCGGGTTCCGCTCCCAGGTGACCCCGCTGGATCCAACAGGGTAAATCCCATTAAATCTGGGAATTATGGCTCGGGATTTGCACCATCCTCGCTCGTGCCGGGTTCACGTTGCTCATTCCCATTCCCAATCCCATTCCTTTTCCCATTCCCATGCGGGATGAGCTCTCCCCATTCCCGTTCCCATTCCCATTGTCATTCCCATTCCTGTTCCCGTTCCTGTTCCCATTGCCATTCTCATTCCCATTCTTGTTCCCATTCTTTTTCCCATTCCCGTTCCCATGCGGGATGAGCTCTCCCCATTCCTATTCATTTTCCCATTCCCAATCCCATTCCCGTTCCTGTTCCCCATTCCCGTTCTCATTCCCGTTCCTGTTCCCATTCCCGTTCCTGTTCCCATTCCCGTTCTTGTTCCCATTCCTGTTCCCGTTCCCGTTCCCATTTCTGTTCCCATTGCCATTTTCATTCCCATTCCTGTTCCCATTCTTTTTCCCATTCCCGTTCCCATGCGGGATGAGCTCTCCCCATTCCTATTCATTTTCCTATTCCCAATCCATTCCCGTTCCCGTTCCCATTCCAGTTCCCATTCCCGTTCCTGTTCCCATTCCCGTTCTCATTCCCAATCCCATTCCTGTTCCCATTCCCATTCCTGTTCCCATTCCCATTCCCGTTCCCATTCCCATTCCCGTTCCCATTCCCGTTCCCGTTCCATTCCTGTTCCCATTCCCGTTCTCATTCCCATTCCCGTTCCCATTCCCTTTCCCACGCGGGATGAGCTCTCCCCATTACCACAGACAGGGACAAAGCTTCGTGCCCGTGGCCACTGCTGGTCCCGGGCCGGTGTTTGGGATGGGAGCAGTGGGATCGCCGGCGGGAGCAGAATCGGCCCCTTCGTGGGGTCCCTTCGTGGGGTCCCTTCGTGGGGTCCCTTCGTGGGGTCCCTTTGTGGGGTCCCTTTGTGGGGGACCCCGGTCACGGGGGGCACGGGTGACACGCGCTGGCCTCACCGGGGGGACCCCGAGTGTCCCCCGCACCCCCCGAGCTGTCCCGGCCCTGTGGGGTGGGGATGTGGGGTCCGGGATGGTGTCAGGGGCTGGAGCACCCCGGGAAGGGCCGGGGGGGCCACGGAGGGCCCCAAAATTGAGCTGGGAATGCGTTCTTTGGGTTGCACCCCAAAATTGAGCTGGGAGCGCGTTCTTGGGCGATGGCTGTGGGGTTGCACCCCAAAATTGAGTTGGAACCCCGTTACTGGACTTGGCTGTGGGATTGCACCCCAAAATTGAGCTGGGAGCGTGTTCTTGGGGTTGGCTGTGGGATTGCACCCCAAAATTGAGCTGAGACACCACTGGCACTGATGGCTGTGGAACTGCACCCCAAAACAGCGCCGCAACCCCGTTATTGGGTGGTGGCAGCAGAACCGCGCCCCAGAATTGGTCTGGAGCCCCGTTATGGGGTGGGTGGCAGCAGAACCGCGCCCCAGAATTGGTCTGGAGCCCCGTTATGGGGTGGTGGCAGCAGAACCGCGCCCCAAACCAGCGCTGGGCCCCTCCCCGAGGCCGCGGTCCCGTTTTGGGGGACATTTCCTGGCGGGCAGCGCGGGCGGCTCAAGAAGGGCTCATTGTCCCCCCCGGGCTGGGAACAAAGCGCCTCCTCTTCTCCACCCCCCCGCTCCCCGAAAACTCCGCGGCACGAAAGCGCCGAGGCGCCCGCCGAGCCCCGGGGCCGGGGGGGACCCGCGGGGATTCCGGGCCACGGCCACGCCCGGGAGGGTGGAAGGATTTGGGGTTTTTCCACCCCAAATCCGGTGTGGGGCTGGCGCTGATCCCACTCCCACCCAGCCCGTCCTTAGGGAGGTCCCTGCCCTTCCCGAGGGTCCCAGCCCAGCCCGGGGGGTCTCAGCCCTTCCAGGACGGTCCCGACCCATCCTGGGGGTCCCTGCCCAACCCTTCCCAGGGGTCCCAGCCCTTCCCGGGGGTCTCAGCCCAGCCCGGGGGTCCCAGCCCAGCCCTTCCCGGGGGGTCCCGACCCACCCTGGGGGTCCCAGCCCTTCCTGGAGGTCCCGACCCATCCTGGGGGTCCCTGCCCAACCCTTCCCAGGGGTCCCAGCCCTTCCCAGGGGTCCCAGCCCTTCCCGGGGGTCTCAGCCCAGCCCTTCCCGGGGGTCCCAGCCCAGCCCTTCCCGGGGGTCCCGACCCACCCTGGGGGTCCCAGCCCAGCCCGGGGGTCTCAGCCCTTCCTGGAGGTCCCAGTCCAGCCCGGGGGTCCCGGCCTTTCGCGGGGGGTCCCAGCCCAGCCCTTCCCGGGGGTCCCAGCCCAGCCCCACACCCGGCACAAACCCGAATTAGGCTCAATAAGCGTTTAAATTAAATTAGTGAAACTGCATTAAAGCCCTGCGAGGACACGGCTCGGAGTGGAAACGGCCTTAATGTGATTTCGGCCGAGTTCCCTGCCGCGATTTGCAAGTCAGAGAAATCGAATTAGGGCTGTTTGCATTCTGAACTCTGTCCACACGGCCCCGCACTGCAGCTCAATTAATCTGCTTTAAAACCCAGCCTGCCTTCCGCTCAGACAGCTTCACCCGGCTCGCCCCGGGGAAGCCAAAAATCCCCCCCGGGCGGGCACCGGGAGCCCCGGGCAGACCAGATTTGGGGCTGGGAGATGGCGGAGGGTTTGGGGAGCAGCGGGATTGTCCCCCATGCCACCAGGGAGTGACCCGGGGTGCAGCCCCGAGCGGAGCCCCCGGTGCCGGGCTGGGCGGTGCCCGCAGAGCCGCGGTGGCAACGGGACCGTCCCGTTCTGCCGGCCCGGGGTCCCCGCGGCCCGGTGGGCGCCAGGGCCGGGGCTTCTCGCTTCTCCCCGGTGGCTACCGGCCCTTAACCGAGTTTCCTCCCCAGCTGGCACCGGCCGCGTTATCCGAGAAGGTTCCGGGGGCTGGGAATTGTCAGCTCCAAGGAAATTGGGGCAGGGCCAGGGAAAAGCGCAGCCCCCCAAACCCCGCAGCCCCTGCGGTTCCCACCTTTCCCCATCCTCCTCTTCCTCGGGCTCGCAGCGGATTTGCGGAGCGAAGGGGTCTGGGCACCAAAAGGCGATCCCGGGGGCTTGGGGACATTCCCGGAGCGCGGGGACACCGCGGGAGGCGCCCGTGCCACCCTCCCAGCTGCCGCGGTCCCCGCGCAGGTAAAACGGCGTCCGCGGAAAGGGCTGCAATTAAAAGGGAGTTAATGACTTAATGAATCCTAACCCGATCCCCTGCATTAGCGCCTGAACCTCTGACCCTCCCCGGCCGCGCAGCTTTTCATTTCCTTCCGAATTGGGCTCGGGTTTAATGCCCTGGAGCGGGGAGAAAGCGGGGGCTGGGGAGCGGGGGCTGGGAAACTCGGCCTGGAGGGGGGGAACCCCATAATCCCTCAAAATTCCCCAAAATTCCCCCATTCCTTCCCTCTTCAGGACAAGTCCTGCCCTCCTGGGACAGATCTGCTCTCCCCGGGACAAATCCTGCTCTTCCGGGGTAAATCCTGCCCTCCCCGGGACAAATTCTGCCTGCTCCAAGACAAATCCTTCTCTCCCGGGGTAAATCCTGCCCTCCCTAGGTAAATCCTGCCCTCTTCGGGACAGATCCTGCCCTCCCCGGGGCGAATTCTGCCTGCTCCAAGACAAATCCTTCTCTCCCTGGGTTAATCCTGCCCTCCTCGGGACAAATCCTGCTCTCCCTAGGATAAATCCTGCCCTCCGGGGTAAATCCTGCCCTCGCTGGACAAAGGCACTTCAGTGTGGCCTCTCCAGCTGCCCGTGGGGCCGGAGCCGCTTCCGCCGCCGGGGGGGCTCCGAGGGCCCCGGTGCCGCCGGTCCCGGCCGGGCTGAGCATCCCGGTGCGGCCGTTTCCAGGGATACTGCCCGGGGGTCAGCGAGAGGTCTGGGATGTTCCAGTCCCGCCGTAGCGCCCTTAATTGCTCATTTATTCAGTGCAATTAGTCCCAGGTGCTGGCGCACGGCCGGGTGACCCCGGCGGGTCCCTCCTCAGCCTCGGGATCGATCGGGCCCTGGCGAGGGGCGAGTCCGCGCTCAGCGCTGAGCCACGGTCACAGCCCCGCCCCGGGACCTGTCCTGTCCCTGTCCGTGTCCCTGTCCTTGTCCCTGTCCCTGTCCCTGTCCCGATCCTGATCCCGATCCCTGTCCTTGTCGTGATCCCAATCCCAATCCTGATCTCTGTCCTGGTCCCTGTCCCGATCCTGATCCTGATCCTGATCCTGATCCTGATCCTGATCCCGATCCCGATCCCTGTCCCTGTCCCGATCCTGATCCCGGATCCCTGTCCTCGTCCTTGTCCTTGTCCCTGCTCATTCCCGTGCAGGAGGGATGGGATGGGATGGGATGGGATGGGATGGGATGGGATGGGATGGGATGGGATGGGATGGGATGGGATGGGATGGGATGGGATGGGGGACGCTGGATGCCTCCCCAGGGTGCGCAGCCCTTTGGGGCACAGGATCCGCCCGGAGCATCCCCAGGCCCGCAGGAATCCCTGGAAACGCCTCCCCCCCGTTTTCCTGTGTCTCGCAGGGGCAGCGGCGGCCGCCGGGGGGAACAATCCGGCGCTTTGTGGAGCGGGAGCCAGCCCGGGGTCAGGGAGCCCCCGCCGCCTCCTGTGCCTCGGGCAGAGCCCCGGGGGGACGGGGGGGACAGCGCGGGGCCCCTCGGCTGAGAATGAGGGCAGGGAGGGACCGGGGTCACAGATATCGGGGGGTCACAGATATCGGGGGGTCACAGATATCGGGGGGTCACAGATATCAGGGGGTGACAGACTCTGGGGGGGTGACAGTATTGGCGGGGTCACAGATATCGAGGGGTAACAGACACTGGGGGGTCACAGATATCGGGGGGTCACAGATATCGGGGGGTCACAGATATTGGGGGTCAGAGATATTGGGGGGTCACAGATATCGAGGGGTGACAGATATCGGGGGGTCACAGATATCGGGGGGTCACAGATATGGGGGGTCAGAGATATGGGGGGTCACAGATATCGGGGGGTCACAGGTAGGGGGGGTCACAGACATCAGGGTCACAGACATCGGGGGGTCACAGATATCGGGGGGTCACAGGTAGGGGGGGTCACAGACATCAGGGTCACAGATATCGGCGGGTCACAGATATTGGGGGGTCACAGATATTGGGGGGTCAGAGACATCGGGGGGTCACAGACATCGGGGGTCACCCCTGTGGTGCTCCCATCCCCTGCTTTTCCCCCCACAGCACAGCCTCTTCCTTCAGCAGCCCGGCCGGGTGGCCCTCGGGGGGGGTTCGGTGGCCCAAGGAGGGTTTGCCAGCCCCAGCCCTGTCTGAGCCCCCCCAGCGCTTCCATTTCTCGGCTCTCACGGCGGCCAGGCCGGGGCCGTTCCGTGCCAAATGCGCCCGCAGCGCTCCCCAGGCGTCACTTCCCGCATGGCTCCGAACCAGCGCTGCCATTCCCTGGCACCGGCAGCGGCCCAGATGGGACCTCTCCGCCGCCTCCCCCGGTTCCGGGGCGCGTTAATTGCCCGCGATTGATCCCCCAAATTCCCCGCTGACTCCCATTAGGGCGGGCTGGCGGCTCCTGGGGAAGGGGCGGGATGGATCCAGCCGCGCTCGGAGCACGGGGAATCGAGGGGGGGAAAGGTGAAAAAGCCACTTTTGGAGGCCGGGCTGCAGGAAAGGATCCCCTGGGGCAAAGTTTGTGTCACCCAAAAGCTGCCCTTGGCTGCGGGAAAACCCTGGGGAAAGCCAGCGGTCACTCTGAGGGGATCGAGCCCTGCACCTGAGCTGTCCCTGGGGAAAAGCAGCCCCTGGCACTTTTTTTGTTGTTGTTGTTGTTGTTGTTTTTTGGAAGGAGCTGAGGACGGCGCGGGGCATTCCCAGCCCTTGGAGCGGCTCCCGGGGCCAGCACTGAACGCGGGTTTTGCCCGGGAGGCAAAAATCCTTTTTGAGCCCTGGGAAATGCCGGCTGAGGGATGCGGGGGAGCCCCCGGGCTGCCCCCAGAGCCCTCGGGCGGGCATGGAGCTGCCGCTGCACCAGGAATTGTCGGACCCGGCAGATCCCGCTCCCCCCCTGCCGACTGGAAGGAGCCCGGAGCAGCTGGGTTGATAATGACGATTGATAAACCGTGGATGAATGATTGATAAAATCAGCTCCGGCTCCTGCCCAGGGCAGGGCTGCCGCTCGCAGAGCACAGACCCAGCACCCAGAACCTCCCCAGGGAGGCTGACCGCCCCAAATCCGGGCTGATCTCCCTGGAGGAGCCCATCCAGCTCCTTCCCGCCCTCCTCCCCTCATCCCCGGCTGCTGAGGGGGATCCAACCTCCCCAGGAGCGCCCCTGGATGGGTCGGGAGGCGCCCCGGGGAGCTCGGCAGATTAAAGCCCTCAGCAGCTGGAATCGGGGAAATTCCAGCCCGGATTTCCAGGAAGGCTCCGGGTTTCTCCCCAGCAGGAGAGCAGCGATGGATGACAGCACAGAGAAGGTGAATGAGGCTGCCCGGGAAGGAGCACGCTCCGAACTGGGTCAGCCGTCAAGGCAGGGCTGGGCCGGCCGAGCCGCCCCGGAGCATCCCCGGCCCCGGGAGAGGGAGCCGCGGTCCCGGCGCGGCTGCGGAGCGGGTTGCAGATGGGCAGGGAAGGGAGTCAGCCAGCGCTGCCGCTCGGGGCCATAAATTACCCTCCAGGTTTCCTAATGGGACCCTGATTTATCTCCTGCCTCTGTCTGGACTAATTGAGTTCATTCCGCTCGGTGATTCATGCCATGGAAATGGGTTCCAGGGAAAATGGGACCTCAAGCGGCTTCAGCAAATCCCCGGCGTTATTGGCCTGGGAGCCGTAATGCTTTTAGAACCGGCGGATCGGCGAGGGCAGCAGCCCCTGGCCCATCCGTCACTGCCAGGGCGCGGCTCGGGTTTCACCGGGGCTGCCGCGTCCGGCCCGGCCCCGGCCGGGACTGCCGGGAGGGCCCGGAGGGCGAAAGCGCGGCGGGAGTGACCCCCTGACCCCCCTGGGAAGGGACCCCGGGTCTGTCCCGGAACATCCCGGGGTGGGGAGGGACAGGGGGAGGGAAAAGCCCCGGGAAAGCACAGGAGGGGAAACGGGGCTTGGAGGGATGGATGGATGGATGGATGGATGGATGGATGGATGGATGGATCCGTGATGGATCCATGGATGGGTGGATGGATGATGGATCCATGGATCCGTGATGGATCCATGGATGGATGGATGATGGATGGATGGATCCATGGATGGATGGATGGATCCATGGATGGATAATGGATGGATGGATCCGTGATGGATGGATGGATGATGGATGGATGGATGGATGGATGGATGGATGGATGGATGGATGGATGATGGATGGATCCATGATGGATCCATGGATGGGTGGAAGGATGATGGATGGATGGATCCATGGATGGATGGATGGATGGATCCATGATGGATGGATGGACGATGGATGGATGATGGATGGAAGGATCCATGGATGGATGGATCCATGGATGGATGGATGTCGGATCCATGGATGGATGATGGATGGATGGATCTGTGATGGATGGATGGATGATGGATGGATGGATGATGGATGGATGGATCCATGGATGGATGGATGGATGATTGATGGATCCATGGATCCATGGATGGATGATGGTTGGATGGATCCGTGATGGATCCACGGATGGATGAGTGGGTGCATTCCTCACGGGTGGAAGCGGGGATGAGCATCCCACACCTCAGCCAAAATCCCCCAGGGCAGCGGGGGAGCAGTGGCCACCCAGCCGGACCCTGCCCAGCTCAGCCCAGTTGGGAGAGGATCCCATGGGATTGGGAGAGGATCCCATGGGACTGACAGAGAATTCCATGGGGCTGGCAGAGCCCCCCCCGGCCCAGCACGGGACCTCTCCAGGTCCCCAAACCTCTGTGCACACCCTGAGGGGTTGCAGGGATCCATTTCCCCATAAATCCAGCTCTGGGATCCCTCTTTAAATCCCCCAGGCAGCCCTGAGTGACTCCAGGATCTTTCCCCTGCTCCAGGCCCTTCTCTCCCGGCTGGACACGCTTTCCCTGTCACTGTCATGTCCTGGCCCTCATTAAATCCCTCCTACAAGCCAGGATAAAATTGCTTTTACCCAATTTCCTCCTCGCTGTTAGCTGGCTCGGAGAATTCCAGCGGGGCCGAGACAGCGCTGCCCGTCCCAATCCGATTATCCCGGCCCGATCGATGCCCGGCTGCCTGACCTTTGGCAAACTCTCACCTGACTCCCAAAGCGCCCGCCGCCCCCTCCCTCGGCTCTTCCCTGCACCAATTCCCACCGAAGCTGCCCCGTCCCACTGGGAAACCGTTCATTAAAACGAAACTAATCGCGGGATAATTGAGGTGGTGCAAGCGGCGCGGCCGGGAGGGCGCGGCGGGAGCGGCCCCACGGATCCCTCTGGATGTGCAGGGACACGGGGCTGGGTCCGGGCACGCTCCCGGCTCCGCTCCCGGCTCCGCTCCCGGCCGCCTCCCGCAGATGCTCGCGGCTCATTTGCATAAGCAATGAAGGCAGCAATTAAGTTCCCCCATCATCTCGGCGGGCTGGGAAAAGAGCTCCCCCCTCCTGCGTCAGTCACTGCTGGGAAGAGGCTCTGGAGAGGAGAAATTCCCACCCGGAGGTGAAAATCCCACCCGGAGGTGAAATTCCCACCCCCACTTCCACAGGGGAAACTGAGGCACGGCTGAGCGGGCAGCTGGAATTGCCGGCACAGCCACGGAGAACCTCCCGGCCTGGAGTGGGCTGGGAGGAGCCCAAAAATCCGCTGGATCTCCTCCGGGCTGCACAGTGGGATTAGAGGGTTGTTTTAGGGCCCTTCCAGTGGGAATATTCAATCCTATTCTATTCTATTCTATTCTATTCTATTTATTCATCTCTATTCTATTTACCTCTATTTTATTTCTAATTTACGTTTATTTTACTTGTATTTTTTTCCTAATTGATTTATTTTTTTTCTATTTTTTTCCCTAATTTATTTCTATTTCATTTCTGTTCCATTCTATTCATCCCTCTTCCCTTCTGCCTTTATCTCATTCTACTCCAGCCGTGCACCGAGCCAATTAAAATAAATCCCCACCCCCAAACTGAAAACAAACGCAGCGAAAAGCGCAGCCCTGAGCCAAGGAAGATAAAAAATCTCCTCTCGGCCGGCTCATCCCCACTGACACTCGTTTCCTCCCGGCAGCGGAATTCCTGATCCATCAGCAACAACCCCGGGATCAATCGGTTCCCAAAGCCGGGCCGGGAGAAGGAGCCGCGGGGCGATCGATGGATCATCGATAACGCTGCTGCCGCTGCCGGGCGTGGCCCCAGCCCTCATCCCTGCCCGTCCCCCATTCCCGGGATTTTCTCCCCGGGATTCTTGGAGCTGCCCGGGCCCTGGTTTCTCTCTGGAGTTTGTTTTTCCCAGCCCGGCTCGGCTTTCCCGGAGATTCCTCCAGGCCGGCCTTATAAGGGCCCGAGGATTCATCCCGAATCCCCCCTGCTGCCGGCAGGGTGATGGATCGCGCTGGAAAACACGGGAAGAAAGGGAAAAAGGGAAGGGGGGAGGCCGGGAGCTGCCAGAGCGGGGGAGGGAGGGAGGAACTGCAGGCCTGGAAACCAGGGAGAGAAACCCAAAGCAGAGCGGGACACCCTGAGGGGAACGGGAGCCGCGTTTGGGGGAGTTTGGGGAGCGCTGGATCGCTCCCGCCCTGGGGCTTTTGGGGTGCTTGGAGCCTTGGGGTCACATGCCCCATCCCTGTAGGAATAAAAGCCCCATTTCCATGGAATAACTGGACCCTATTTCCATGGGAATAACTGGACCCCATTTCCATGGGGGGAATAACTGACCCCATCCCTGTAGGAACAACAGCCCCATTTCCATGGAATAACTGACCCCATCCCTGTAGGAATAACAGCCCCATTTCCATGGAATAACTGACCCCATCCCTGTAGGAATAACAGCCCCATTTCCATGGAATAACTGACCCCATCCCTGTAGGAATAACAGCCCCATTTCCATGGAATAACTGACCCCATTCCTGTAGGAATAACAGCCCCCTTTCCATGGAATAACTGACCCCATCCCTGTAGGAATAACAGCCCCCTTTCCATGGAATAACTGACCCCATCCCTGTAGGAATAACAGCCCCCTTTCCATGGAATAATTGACCCCATCCCTACAGGAATAACAGCCCCATTTCCATGGGAATAACTGGGCCCTATTTCCCTGGAATAACTGACCCCATCCCTACAGGAACAACAGCCCCCTTTCCATGGAATAACTGACCCCATCCCTGTAGGAATAACAGCCCCCTTTCCATGGAATAATTGACCCCATCCCTGTAGGAATAACAGCCCCATTTCCATGGAATAACTGACCCCATCCCTGTAGGAATAACAGCCCCCTTTCCATGGAATAATTGACCCCATCCCTACAGGAATAACAGCCCCATTTCCATGGGAATAACTGGGCCCTATTTCCCTGGAATAACTGACCCCATCCCTACAGCAATAGCAGCCCCATTTCCATGGAATAACGGCCCCATTTCCATGGAATAGCGGCCCCATTTCCATGGAATAGCAGCCCCATTTCCATGGAATAACAGCCCCATTTCCATGGAATAACTGACCCCATCCCTACAGGAATAACTTCCGAGGTGTGTTATTAATTCATCCTCATTTCTATCTCACCCTCACCGCGGGATCGGCTTTGTCGGGAAGGGAATTTCACCCCGGTTTGGAGTAAAAGCATTAAAAACTGCTCAGGCCCCGAGTGTTTAACCTGGGCTCCTTCTGGGGGCTCTTTCGGAGCCCCCGGGGTGGAGGGAGAGGGGAAACATCCCCTGGAGCCCCGCTGGGAAATCTGGAGGAGCCCGAAGGGAGATAACGAGGGGGTGAAAACGCTGCGGGGCCGGGAGGGACTGCACGCGATGTCTCACCCAGCTCTAATTGGCCTTTCGCTAATTAATCCTGCCCTTTCCGGCGCTCCCTCCAGCAGGGAAACCTCTCCATGCGTGACCCCCTCAGCCTGAAGGGAGCTCGAGAGCCGCCAGGAAAATCCGTGGAAGGTTTTTTTTTTTGTGATTAAAAGCGGGGCCGAGCCCTCCCTGAGCTGCTCTCACAGCACGGACCCAGCCCTGGCACGGCCCCGCCGTGCCCTGCTGGCACCGGCAGCGTCACCGGGAGTCGATTTTGGGTCCTCCCGACGGCCACGAGGCTTTTTGGGACAGTGATCGGCCTCACCCAAGAGCCAGTGGCAGGTGGGTGAATTTTTGGGCGACCTTAGGGGTTGCAACGCTCCGAGAGTTTCATTCCCCCCGCCCGCCCCCCAAAAAAAAAAACCCAGAGCCTTTGGGTTTAATTCCAGGAGGTGACAGCAGACCTTCAAGAGGTTCTTTGTCACCTCACGGAGCCGGGAAAGGGCCACAGCTGTTTTGGGGACGGGAAAAAGGAGGCGCGTGTGATTCGGTGAGGAATTCCGCGAGTCCCTTCTCCAAAGGAGCCGCGGAGGGCTGGGGTGGAAGCGGGAATTTCCCCCCCAGCCCGGCGCAGATGGAGCCCGGCTGGGCGGGACGGGCTCTTCCAGGGCCGCGGTTTTTCCCGGGATGGTTCCCAGACTGGCACCGGGACACGGTGGTGGCAGGGACGGAGCTCGGGGACCGCGGGCCACGAGCTCGGTGTCCCCAGCACGGGGGGAGGAGGAGGAGGGGGAGGAGGGATTTATCCAAGGGCCCGAGGAAAACATCTGGATTTGCCACTTGCTGCGGTGAATTAATTGCGGGATCCCGCGGCTGCTCCCTGCTGTGCCAGCCCTGCCTCGCGGCTGCTCCCGGCAATGTCCCCAGGGACGGTGTCCCTTTGTCCCCTGCAGCCGGAGGAAGCTCGGTCACCCCATCCCGTCCCGCTGGGGCTGCGGTGTCATCGGTGATCCCATAAAAACCCCGTAAAACGCTGGCATTGTGGCTGGCATGCCAATCCTGAGTGGGCACCCTAACCCCCGGGTGGGCATCTCAGCCCCCGGGTGGGCACCCTAACCCCCGGGTGGGCATCCCAGCCCCCGGGCACCTCCCGGCCCATTCCCACCTGGCCCCAGCGTGGCTTTTTTGGCTGCGAACGCTTCTCCATGTGGCTCGCAGATGTTCCGCCCGTGACGAGAACAAACGGCAGCTTTGGCTCGGCTTTAATCCCACGGAAAAGCTGTGAGAGAGGGAATTCCGTGAAGCCCTTCCCGGGCTGAGCCAGCGGGAGCAGCCGGCCCCGAGCACCTCGGAGGCTCCAGAATTGGCTTTTCCAGAGGAAATCCAGCGGAGCGGCGCTTTCCCACCGTGACCCGCGGGATTTTGGGGATCCGGTGGCTGCAGGGGTGGGAACTGCTGGATTTTGGGAGCCCCAAAAGCACCTGCAAGAGCCCGGAGCGGGGAGGAAACACCTGGAGCTGGACGCACACGAGGCCAAATCCGCTGTGCCGTGGCCACCGTGGCCACAGGAGCCACGCCGGGGCAGTGACAGCGAGTCGGGGCCGTTCCCAGTGGCACCGGTGGCCCCGGGCCATTGTTGGGTGACCCCGCAGAGCCGTGCCCGGGGCTGACGCAGCCCTGGCATTTCCAGCTGCCGGCGCTGTGGGATCGGGGAGGGCAGGAGGCCAGGCAGAGTCACCCTGGAGCGCCAGGACAAAGGAGGGTGGCACGCGGGGACCTTTTAGGGACCACGGGGCGCCCAGATGGGATTTTTTTTTGCTGTGGAGGGCAGAAATACAAAGATTTAATTCAGCCCCCGCCGCGTGTCCCCCTCTGGGGGCCTCTGGGTGTCACCCGCACGGCTGGGACGGGCCTGCGGTGTCCAGGGTGTCCCATCCCCAGTCCGGGGGTGTTGTCCCTTGTCCCCTGCAGCCGGGGCAAGTCTGGTCACCCCATCCCACCCCACGGGGCTGCGATGGCGTCGGTGACGCCACCGCGGGGACGGAGCCGCTGGGGACACGGCGGGGACGGGGACAGACAGAGGGACGCGGGAGAGGAGGGGATGCAGAGGAGGCTGAAGGACGGACGGACGGCACAGGAGGAAAAGCGATGAATGGGCTGGAGAGCCCCGGCTGGGCTCGGAGCGAGCGCACCCCAAAAGCGCTTCGTGGGCGGGCGGCGGGGCCGGGGGGGCTCGGGGGGGGCCCGGGCTTTGTGTGGCGGCGGCGGAGGGTGCGGGCTCGGCCGCTCCGTGATGCTCCGGGGGCGGGGAGGAGGAGGAGGAGGAGGAGGAGGGGGAGGGACTTGCAGCCCTTTTCTGGCCGCCGCCGCGGCGGAGAGCGGCAGAGCGAGGGCAGCCCGGCCGCGCTCCGGCTTTCGGGGGTGTCACCGGCCCCGCTCCCCCCGCGCCATGGCCGGGCTCCTGCCGCTGCTGCTGCTCCTGCTGCCGGCGGTGAGTGCGGGGAGCAGCGCCCGGGGGAGCCCCGAGAGCCCCGGCGGGGAGGGGATGCAGCGTCCCGGGGGCACCGGGAGCGGCGGGAGCGTCCCCGGAGGCACCGGCGGCTGGAGAGTCCCCGAGGCACCGGGCGGGGGTGGGATGGAGGGGCCCGGAGGCTTCACCCGGGGGTGTTCGGAGGGTCCCGGGGGCCCCGGGATGGGAGCCCCGCGGGTGAGGGGCGGGGGACAGCACAGGCAGGAGCGGGGTCCCCGCCGTGCGGTGCTGGAGGGTCCCGGGGGCACCGGAGAGCCTCCGGCGGGGGCGGGCAGAGCTCTTTGGGGTGCGGAGGGAGGGGGCGTGGGGAGCTGGGTGCGGATGGGGGTCCCGCAGCCCCTCCGGTGCCGCTGCCCCCAGCTCTGCCACTGCAAAGAGTGACGGAGCCCCAGCCCGAGGGGAGCGGGGGCAGAACCCCCCCAGTGCCTTCATCACCTGCCCCCCACGCACCCCCCGCAACCTCTCCCAGACTTTCCCGGCTCCCAGCTGCCCCAGAGCTGAGGCTGTGAGCCTTTTCCTCCCGGCAGAGCCCTCGCCGTGTGACCCAGACAAAAAATTTCAGGGCACGGGCAGGGGGGGGGGCCAGCAGAGAGGGGAGTGCCCGGAGTGGGGCCGGGGGGCTCCAAGCCCGCAGCTGGGGCAGGAACGGGGCATTTTGGGGGGCAGGATTTGCCGGGGGTCCCAGGGGGGCCGTCAGGCAGCCGGACACCCCTCGGGCAGGATATTAAAGGCGGAGTTCAGCGGCTCCGTGCAGGGGCTGAGGAGCGGAGCGGGGCTGGCACCGCCGTGCCGGGGGTGGGGGGGGGTCCTTTCCCCCACACCCCCACGGGATCGGGATGGCCAAACTGCCCCGGGATCGCTGGCACAGCGGGCGGGGGGCAGGAGGGCCCGGAGCTGTCCCAGCCAGATGGATCCCAACCTTTCCCCCCAGGGCATCGCCCTCTCGCCCCTCCCCGGCTGCTGCAGCGGGGCCGGGCTGTGATGTCCCCAAATCGCCACTTCCCTGCGCCGGGGTCACCTCGGGGGGCTGGTTCTGCCCTCCTGGACTGCACCTGCGGGGCTGGGAGTGTCCCCGGGGGGGACAACAGGGCTGTGCCCCCCCAGCTGTGCCCGCAGCCCCCCGCAGCCCGGCACCCCGGGACCCCGGCCCGCCGCGCTCGCTGCTCGGTACCTGCGCTGCTCGGCCCGGGAGCGGCAGAGCCTCCCGGGGCCGGCCGGAGCCGCAGCGCCCGGACGTGGCTTCCCGAGCTGCCCAAACTTCGGGAATCGCTGGGAGCCGGGATTTGGCCTCTCCCAGACGCGGTGCTCGGCCAGGAGAGGCAGAGCGCGCCCGCCGGGCTCGGATCTCGCAGCCGGGCTCGTCTCCAGCTGGAGCATCCCCTGCCTTGTGCCGGGCGCTCCGCGGTGCCAGGGCTCCGAAATCCCGCTCGGAGCGGCTCTGTCCTCACCCAGCAGCGCCTGCTCGGGCTCCAACCCCCCCGGCACGGCTCCAAAAAGCAATTAAGAGCTTCCAGAGGTGTCGCCTGCGCCCTCCGCCCGCGGCCGGGCCGGGCCAGCTGTCAGGATGCTTTATGGCGTTAATACCCGCGGCTTTGTCACCGGGAGCTGCGCTAATAACGCGCGCATTTCCGCGGCCTAACGCGGACCAGGTGCCCCTTCCCAGCCTCGGGGGGGGGGGGGCTCGGCGCCCCCAGCCCCGAAGGGAAAGCCCCGGAGCGAGGGGGGCCCGCGGCACCTGGAGCGGGGAATTGCATTTTGCTCAGCGTTTGGGGAGCGTGGGCGGGGGAGGCGGCGGGGGGTGGCAGTGGCCCCGCGGGGAGGGGACAGGTGGCCCGAGAGCGGATCCGGGTGGCGCGGCCAGGCCCGTCCCACGCGGGGCCGCTCGCAGCTGCCTGCGGCGTGGGGGAGCTGGAATGGAAGATCTGGGATCGGGGGGAACAGCTGGGATCTCTGGGTGCTCTAGGATTGGGAGATGCTTTGGGATCTCTGGAAGCTCTGGGATCTTTGGAAGCTCTGGGATCAGGGGAAGTTCTGGGATCTCTGGAAGCTCTGGGATCTCTGGAACCTCTGGGATCAGGGGAAGCTCTGAAATCGTGGGAAGCTCTGGGATCGTGGGAAGTTCTGAAATCGTGGGAAGTTCTGGGATCTCTGGAAGCTCTGGGATCATGGGAAGCTCTGGAATTGTGGGAAGCTCTGGGATCGTGGGAAGCTCTGGGATCCCTGGAAGCTTTGGAATCACGGGATGCTCTGGGATCATGGGAAGCTCTAGGATCTCTGGAAGCTCTGGGATCTCTGGAAGCTTTGGAATCACGGGATGCTCTGGGATCTCTGGAAGCTCTGGGATCACGGGAAGCTCGAGGATCACGGGATGCTCTGCATGCCCCCATGGCCAGCCTAGTCACTAGCCACAGCCAGGCATGTCTGGCTGCCCCCAGCCCCATTCCCAGCCTCTGGAAGCGCTTCCCAGGGAGCTGCGAGCGGCCAAACCCTGCCCGAGTGGAGCAGCGGGATGAGCTGCGGCCAGCTTGGCTCCAAAACCCCAAATGCCAATGTGCTCCCACGAGGGGTGTGTGGCCTCACCCCAAACCCCCTCCCAGGGGACATTTGGGGGTGCTGGGAGGATTCCCGATATTCCAATCCCTCCTGCCCACCCGGAGTGGGAAAAGGGGCCTGGGAAAACGGCCTGGGAAAAGGGTCTGGGAAAAGGGTCTGGAAAAACGGTCTGGGGAAAGGGTCTGGAAAAATGTTCTGGGGAAAGGGTCTGGGAAAAGGGTCTGGAAAAAGGATCTGGAAAAAGGGTCTGGAAAAATGTTCTGGGGAAAGGGTTTGGAAAAAGGGTCTGGGAAAAGGGTCTGGAAAAAGGGTCTGGGAAAAGGATCTAGAAAAAGGGTCTGGAAAAAAGGCTTGGAAAAAGGGCCTGGGAAAAAGGTCTGGGAAAAGGGTCTGGAAAAAGGGCCTGGAAAAAGGGTCTGGAAAAAAGGGGCTGCCAGGGCGGGCTGGCGGAGCCGCGGCGGGGAGGGGGAGCGGCCGCCTCGCAGCGCCGGGTAATTGGAGCACTTTGTCATTCAGCTGCCTGGAATTGGCGCTCCATTGTCTCGGCCCCGCCGGATGCGGCGCGCGGAGCTCCGAGCGCCGCACCGAGCGCGGAGACGCGGCCAAGGCGCTGACGAGGCCGCCAGATGCTCCCCCGAGCCTCTCCCCCCTCTTCCCCAAAATCAGCCGTGGGTGGGTGGCAAAGGGACGGAGCGGCCCCGGGGCTGCGAGCAGAGGGAGCAGGGGGAGGGCTGGGACCTGCGGGACAGGGCTCCTGCCCCCCGCCGTCTGGCCAGGAGAGGTTTTGGGGAGCAGCTCGGCCCTCCCCGGGCTGCAGAGGGCCCGTGGGAGGTTTGTGGCTTTCGGGGGTGGTGACAGGTTGTACCAGCGGGGACAGCCGGTGCCAGCACGCAGGGAGGTCACCGAAGCTCCTGCTGCTCCTTCAGTTCCTCATTTCCATCTCATTTCTGGTGCCCGGAGGTTTTGGGGGGCAGAGGTGCCAGCCAGGCTCTCCAGACCCTCCATCGAGGCAGGAATTTCTCCTCTCCTCTCCCATTCCCCAGGCTGGGAAGGGCTGAGCCCCCCGGGACGGCGCAGTGCCCTTAGGGGAGGTGGCTGAGGGAGGGACAAGGACAAACCGAGGCCACACCACCCCAAAACACCCCTGGGGCCCTCCCGGCTCCCTGCAGCCGCAGAACTCGGCAGGGCCTTCCCTGAGGAGTGAATTTTGCCTGGAAAAGCGCTTTTCCCTCCCAAACCTGCATGTAGCACGAGTGGGGTGTCCCCAGAGCAGGCCCTGCCCCGGCTGTCACATCCCCCGGGGTGACAGGAGTGACCTCCCGGCTCTGCTCTGCCGCCAGGGCCCCGCCGGCGCCTCCAAGGACGAGTGTTTCTCCAAGCTGTTCACGGCCAGCGGGGAGTGCTGCCGGGTCTGCAACGTGGGCGAGGGCGTGGTGCAGCCCTGCGGGGTCAACCAGACCGTCTGCGAGCCCTGCCTGGACAGTGAGTACCCCCAGCGCCCGGGACAGCCCGCGGGCTCTCCCCGAGCATCCCTCGTTCCCTCCTGGAAGCGTCGCAGCGTTCCCGGGTCACCCCCCTGCTGAGCCAGGAGGGGCTCGGGCCGGGTCACTGGAGAAAGGATTGGTCAAAACGGGAGATTCTTCCCCCAAAATGGGAGTTTGGGGCACGGGGAGGGGCACAGCCCCACAGCGGGGTCTGGGCAGCGCTCTCAGGCACGGGGGAGAGGGGGCTGGTTTGGGATGGTGCCGTGCACGGGAGGAGCCTCGGGATTGGGATATTCCCGGACTCCCTGCTCTGGCACCAGCGTCCCTGCAAGGACGCGTCCTGGGGATCCCTCCCCACCCTGGGGATCATTCCCAGCCCCATCCTTGCTCTCTCTCACCTGCTGGCCCAACATTTATCCCCAAAAAGTCCCCCAGCCCACCCCGACTGACCTCAGATCCACCCCCAGCCACGTCTCCCGTTTAATTTTTTTTTTTTTTTTTTTTTTTTAATTTCCAACCTTGCAAAGGCCACAAAGATCGCAACAAAACTGAGAAGGGAGAGGCAAACCCCGGCAGGGAGGGAGGGAGGGAGGGGCAGGCGCTCTCCAGGCACGGCTCCCGAGTCCAGCGCTCCATAAATGTCGGTGGGAGACGCGGGCGAGCCCCGCGGGGGCGCCGGCAGAGGAGCGGGGCCAGGATCGCTGTCACACAACGCCGGGAGCGCCCTGCCCTCGCCAGGCAGCGCCGGGAGCGCTCCGGGGCGGGAGGACGGGGATCTGCCGGGGATCTGCCGGGGATCTGCCGGGGATCTGCCGGGGATCTGCCGGGAACAGCGGTGCCAGCCCGGCCCGGGCGGCTCCAGGAAGGCGATGGGAGAGGGGGAAGGGCCGGAGCGGGGCTGGGAAGGAGCGGACAGGAGGCAGAGGAGGCTGGAGGAGCCGAGCAGGGACAGAGCAGAGCGAGGGCAGGGCTAAAAATACCTCAGCGTCCTGAGAAATCGATGGACGGCGCTGCCTCCCTGCGCCTGGCCGGGAAACGGGGCTGGATCCCTCCTGGATGAGGGGATGGATCCCAGTGAGGGGATGGATCCCAGTGAGGAACGGATCCCAGTGAGGGGACGGATCCCAGTGAGGGGACGGATCCCAGTGAGGGGATGGATCCCAGTGAGGGATGGATCCCAGTGAGGGATGGATCCCAGTGAGGGGACGGATCCCAGTGAGGGATGGATCCCAGCGAGGGACGGATCTCACCGAGGGAAAACTCCTCTCCACCCTCAGCTCTTCCCTGAGAAGGATTTTGGGATGTGGAGGGAAGGAAACCTGCAAACACCTCAGCCGTCCCTTGCTGGGATGGGGAGAGGACCCCTGTGGCCCTGGATCCCTCTGGAGCCCCCCGGATCTCCCCAGATCCCTCTGGAATCCCCTGGATCCCCCCAGACCCCTCTGGAACCCCCTGGATCCCTCTGGACCCCCTGGGACCCCCCCGGATCTCCCCGGATCCCGCTGTCGCGGGCCGGGCAGGTGGAGGCAGCCCCGCTCCTGGCACAGCCTCTGCCCCAGGAATGCGGGCACGGCCCAGGGCCGAGGGTCCCCACCTGCACCCCGGGCTGCCTCCTCCGAGCACTCCCTTGGACGCGTTCCCGACCCGCCGGGGGAATCGTTCCGGAAAAAATCAGCTGCAACCAAAGCCCGGCCCCCGCCAAAGCCCGGGGGGGCTGCCAGAAACCACCCCAAAAGGGGGGGGTTTGCTCTGATTCCCTCTTTTCCCCCCATTCCAGCCCTCCCCAGTGCCCGGGTGCTGCCTCATGATTTATTTATCCCTCGCAGCCTCCGGGGGAGGGAGGGATGGGGGCGAGGGGCCCGTTTGAATCTGGGCTGTAATTGCTCAGCTCAGATACCTTCGGCTGCCACTGCAAATGTGCCCACTCAGCCGAAAGCCTTTCCTGGCCACTTCCCCGCTCTAATGGCGCCCATCAATAATTCAGGATAATGCGAGGGATGAGCCCAGGTTAATGGGAGCCGCGTGTGCCGCCCCGGGGCTGCTCCGGCGCTGCTCGCCCGGCCGGGCACGGGGCAGGGGCTGCTCGGCCACCGCGGGGCTGGCAGCGGCGGGGACAGCGTGCCCAGGGCAGCCGTGGCTGCCCCGTCCCCGGGAGTGTCCGAGGACGGGCTTGGGAGCAGCCTGGGATAGCGGGAGGTGTCCCTGTGCAGGGACTGGCTGGGGTTTAAAGTCCCTCCTGACCCAAACCATTCCAGGATTTTGTGATTCCACATCCTCTGCAGATCCAGGGAAATCCCCAGGGGAGGCGCAGGACACGCAGGCACAGGGTGAGGGAAGGTGTTGGGGATGGGAAAGATTCGCTGCCGAGGCTGGGATGGAAGCCCCGTCCCTCCCATCCCGCCCGTTCCCGGGGGTTTGGGGCGCTTCATCCCCCTCCGGAGCAGCCCGAAATTCCTGTCCCAAACCGCTCGGTGTCCCCAGGGAAGCTGCTGGGAGCAGGAGCCATTCCCAGCACCATCCCTGGGGCTGACCGGGGGTCGGCACGAGGCCCAGCAGCGCAGGGATCCCGGCCCCTTCTCCATCCCTGGGGCTGGAATTCCCCCGGGATGGGGCCGGGGCTCCGGTGGGATCGCCGGGAGCGGCCGGCGCGGGGGCAGCAGCAGCTGCGCCCTCCAGGACGGGCTCCTCTCCCTCTTCCGGGGCTAAAAATATCCCCAAACTCCTCCGGGAGCGGGCACAGCGAGGCGCGGGGATTGATTTCCCCGGCAGCAGCGCGTCCTGCGGGATGAAACCGGAGCGCAGGAGCCGCGGGGTCAGGCAGAGTCAGCGGTTCGGCGATGTCACCGCATCGCATCCCGAGCCGGGGACACGCGGCCGGGCAGGGGGCGCGGGGGACCCCCGGGAGGATGTGGAGGAGAAAGTGACGGGATGTGAGGAGCGGGGATGCGCGGAGGGACCGTCGGGAGGTCGGAAATGGGAATAAAACCAGGAATTAGCGCCGGGGCGTGAGCAGAGAGCGCTGGGATGGGCGCTGGGGGCAGCGCAGCCGGGCTGGACCCCCGCGGAGCTGGGAATTGAGGCGGGAATGGGATGAGGAGGCGAGAACGGGGATGATGTTAATGGGAAAAGGAGCCTGGAAGGATGCTCCAAACTGGGAATTGCTGGGGAATGGGGAAGGTGTCAATGGGCCTGGGAGATGTGGAGCTGGGAATTTCTGTGGGAATGCAGAAGGAGTTAACAGGAAGCTGAGTCTGGGGGGGAGGGGGGCACAGAGGGAGGACCCCTCTCCCCCTGACCCCAGAGGGAAACGCTGGGGTGGGAAGCAGGGATTTGATCCCAACCAGCATCTCCCGGCCCCCGCAGGTGTCACCTTCTCGGACACGGTGAGCGCCACGGAGCCGTGCAAGCCGTGCACGCAGTGCGAGGGGCTGCAGAGCATGTCGGCGCCCTGCGTCGAGACCGACGACGCCGTGTGCCGCTGCGCCTACGGCTACTTCCAGGACGCGGCCAGCGGGAGCTGCCGCGAGTGCCGCGTCTGCGAGGTGGGCTTCGGCCTCATGTTCCCCTGCAAGGACTCGCAGGACACGGTGTGCGAGGAGTGTCCCGAGGGCACCTTCTCCAGCGAGGCCAACTTCGTGGACCCCTGCCTGCCCTGCACCACGTGCGAGGAGAACGAGGTGCTGGTGCGGGAGTGCACGCCGGTGGCGGATGCGGAGTGCCGGGGTAAGAGCCGTGCCCGGTGTCGCTGTCTTTGTCACCCAGGGACACTGCCGGTGGAGCTGCCGAGGCGCGGCTCGGCCTGGCTTTAGGGAGCGGCGCTGGGATCTGGCAGCGCTGGGCGAGAGAAAGGAGCTGGGGCTTCCTGCCTGTCCCCGTCGGCATCCCAAGCACAGCTCCAGCCCCGCGGGGAAGGGGAAAAGGGGGGAAACAGGGGCAGAGCAAAAGTCAGAGCTGTGCCGAGCTCCTGGAGGATGCGGGGCTGCTCCAGAGGGGCTGCTCCAGCCGGGGCTGCTCCAGAGGGGCTGCTCCAGCCGGGACTGCTCCAGAGAGGCTGCTCCAGAGGGGCTGCCCCATCCAGGGCTGCTCCAGAGGGGCTGCTCCAGCCGGGGCTGCTCCAGCCGGGGCTCCTCGGCAGGGCCAGCGGCAGTTCCCGGGCAGGAGCGGCGTCACTCCCTGCCCCGAGCGCGGCAGGGAGAAAAGCGCTTTGTGCCAGCCACTGCCGGGCCGGGCAGCGGGGCAGCTCCCGCGGAAGGGTCGAGTAAATGGAGCCACAAGTCAAGGACACAGGGCTGGCTTTGTCCGCGGCGGGCTCGGGAGCGGCTCCCAAAGGGCAGCGGGGGCCGGGACACGGCAGGGCAGGATGCCACCAACCCCCACCAACCCCCCCCCTGCGACAGCGCTGCGGCCCCGGGGCCGGCGGGGCCGAATTCCAGCCTGGCACAATCCCAGCTCGGCACCATCCCAGCCCAGCACAATCCCAGTTTGGTACAATCCCAGCTCGGCACCATCCCAGTTTGGAACAATCCCAGCTCGGCGCTGATCCCAGGGGGCTGGCAGGGGTGTGACAGGGCGAGGTCCCGGCTCCTGTGGCGATTCCCGGCTCATTCTCACTCTGGGATGGGGCTGGGGGACGTGGCCCTGCCCTGGCACCGGGCAAAGGCCCGCAGAAGGCACAGGGAATTCAGGATGGGGTGGGATGGGGCACCCACGTATTTCTCTGGGGCAAGACCAGACTGATCCGCTGCTCCTGGGACACGCTCGGGTGTGGCAGGAGCGGGGTCACTCCCGGACGGAGCCGGCAGGGGCCGGGAAAGGGGCAAATCCAGGCCCTGGCACTGCGGGAGCGGCTCCGTGCGGGCTGTGGGGCACCTGGGCTGCCTCAGCCCGCTCCTGGGGTGGATTTGGGGCGGAGGGGGAGCATCTGGGGAATCTCCGCTGGATTTGGGGGCCGGCAGCGGGAGCTGAGCCCCAAGGGGGCTGTGCTGGGACAACGCTGACAAAGCCACGGCCACCTCCAGCCACCCCCAGGGCAGGGGACAGCTGTGGCTTGTCCTGGAGACAAGCCAGGCCAAGCCTGGGGACAAGGGGACATGGCAGGGCTGTCACCTCTGCCATCCCCAGAGCCTCGGGAGGAGATCCCTGTGGAAATGCCCGTCCTGATCCCGATTTCCCTTCCCCTCCGCCCTGGCAGGACTCCACCCTCGCTGGACAACGCACGCCCCGTCCCTGGGGGCCTCTGAGAGCCCCGAGCCGGCCACCAGGGAGCCGCTGAGCACCGAGGGGGTGGCCAGCACCGCGGCGGACACGGCCACCACCGTCATGGGCAGCTCGCAGCCCGTGGTGACCCACGGCACCAGCGACAACCTCATCCCCGTCTACTGCTCCATCCTGGCCGCCGTGGTGGTGGGGCTGGTGGCCTACATCGCCTTCAAGAGGTACCGGGCCACGGCAGGGCCAGGGATTTGGGGAGGGGGGAACAGTGGGACCCCCGCTCCAGGTGTCCCACAGCCACAGCTGCCACCACCGAGGGCACCAGGCTGGGCGGATTTCCAAAATTGTGTCAGGGGTGAGGTTGCTGAGGGGTGAGGAGGGAGGTGGCAGCAGGGTGGTGACCCACTGCACCCCTGTCCCTGTCCCTGTCCTTGTCCTTGTCCCTGTCCCTGTCCTTGTCCCCTGTCCTGTCCCTGTCCTTGATCCCTGTCCTGTCCCTGTCCTTCTTCTTGTTCCTGTCCCTGTCCCTGTCCCTGTCCTGGCACCAGGACAGAAACCAGAAACAGGGACAAACCCCAGGGAAGGGGACAAACGCCTGGCAGCTCCTGGGGACGTCACCTGCGTGTCCCTGTCCCCGCAGGTGGAACAGCTGCAAGCAGAACAAGCAAGGGGCCAACAACCGCCCGGTGAACCAGACGCCGTCCCCCGAGGGGGAGAAGCTGCACAGCGATAGCGGCATCTCCGTGGACAGCCAGAGCCTGCACGACCAGCAGCCCCCCGGGCAGGGCACCCAGGGGCCAGGTGGGACCCGCTGGCACAGCCAGGGTGGGCAGGGGACGGGCAGGGACACCCCAGGGATGGGAGGGGACAATCTGGGGTGGGCACGGACACCTGGGGATGGACACGGACACCTGGGGATGGACAGGGAGGATGGGCAGGGACATCCCAGGATGGACAGGGAGGATGGAAAGGGACACTAGGGATGGGCAGGGACAATTTGGGATGGACGAGGATGCCATAGGGATGGACAGGAAGGATGGACAGGGACACCCCAGGAAGGACAGGGACACCCAGTGATGGACAGGCACACCATGGGATGGAGAGGGACACCTGGGGTTGGGCAGGGACATCTAAGGATGGGCAGGGACACCCAGGGATGGGCAGGGACGATTTAGGATGGACAGGGACACCCTGGGGAGGATGGACAGGGACACCCGGGGATGGGCAGGGACAATTTGGGATGGGCAGGGACACCTGGGGATGGACAGGGACAATTTGGGATGGACAGGGACACCCGGGGATGGGCAGAAAGGGCGGACAGGGACACCCGGGGATGGACAGGGACAATTTGGGATGGACAGGGACACCCGGGGATGGACAGGAACACCCGGGGATGGGCAGGAACACCCGGGGATGGGCAGGGACAATTTGGGATGGACAGGGACAATTTGGGATGGGCAGGAACACCCGGGGATGGGCAGGGACAATTTGGGATGGACAGGGACAATTTGGGATGGGCAGGAACACCCGGGGATGGGCAGGGACAATTTGGGATGGACAGGGACACCCGGGGATGGGCAGGGACACCCGGGGATGGGCAGGGACAATTTGGGATGGGCAGGAACACCCGGGGATGGACAGGGACAATTTGGGATGGACAGGGACAATTTGGGATGGGCAGGAACACCCGGGGATGGGCAGGGACACCCGGGGATGGGCAGGAAGGGCGGACAGGGACACCCGGGAAGGGCAGGGCGGACGGGCACGCCCCCCGGGATGGGTTTCAGGCCGTTTCCCCCCTCGCAGCGCCCAAGGCGGACGGGAGCCTGTACTCGGCGCTGCCGGCCAGCAAGCAGGAGGAGGTGGAGAAGCTGCTGGGCAGCTCGGCCGAGGACACGTGGCGGCAGCTGGCCGGCGAGCTGGGCTACAAGGAGGACCTGATCGACTCCTTCACGCGCGAGGAGTCGCCGGCCCGCGCCCTCCTGGCGCACTGGGCGTGCCGCGAGTCCGCCACGCTGGACGCGCTGCTGGCCGCCCTGCGCAGGGTCCAGCGCGGCGACATCGCCGACAGCCTGGCCAGCGAGTCCACGGCCACCTCCCCCGTCTGAAGGGCGGCCCGGGGGGGCTCCCCCCGCCCCCTCTGGGCTCTGGCGGGGAGGCAGCGGGGTCGCCCCCGGCGGAGCTCCCGGTCCCGGTACCGCCCCCTCCCCGCGCCGACCCCGCCCGGCAGCCCCTGACGGTGTCGGGGGGGGCTCAGCCCCACCCCGATCCCAAATCCCGGCTGCGGCCGGAGCGTTCCCAGCCCCGGGAGGCTGCGGGATGGACGGACAGACGGACAGATGGACACGGGGGTGACCACCGTGCTCTCAGCCCTCTTCTCTCCCCCGTCCTTTCTCCCTGGGGCTCCTCTTCCTCCTGCCCCGCCCTGTTCCCCACCAGCGCCCCCAAATCCGGCTGCTTTCCCCCAAAAGCGGGGGAAGGGCGGGGCTGGAGCGCCCCGGAGCCGCTGGCCCGGGATTTGGGGGCTCTGAGGGGCTGCGGGAGGGGGCCCGGCTTCGTACACTGTGAAATTTGGGGTGCGGCCTCCCCGCAGCTCCGCGGGGATTTGGGGGGAGCAGCCGGGACCAGCCCGGACACTGAGGAGCAGATTTTGGGGTGCCACGACCCCCCCCGTGGGGGCTGCAGGAGACACCGAGGGGACACCGAGCGTCCCACGGGGACAGTGAAGATGGAAAGCGCTGACCAAGCGCCTGCCCCACCGCGGGGACACCCCCGGGCTCCTCCCTCCCTCCCGCCCTGTCCCCGCTGTCCCCGAGCTGCAGGGCCCGGGCCGAGGCCACCCTGCCACCGTTGCACTGTCCCCGCTGTCCCCACCCTGCTTGAAAGGGCTCCTGCTGTGCCAGCACTGTGAGGGGCGGCTCGGAAATGTCCCCGCGGGTCCCCCTCCCCCTTGGGTGACCCCGGCACCTCCCCCTGCCACCTCCCCGGGGAGGGGACATCGCTCAAGGGGCGTTTGGGGGCGGTTTGGCCCCGGCTGGGGAGCGGCCCGGACTGGGGAGTGTCCCCATGGCTGGGGAGTGTCCCCATGGCTGTCACCGGCCTGGGCAGTGTCCCCTGGGCTGCCACCGAGCTCCCGGCGAGTGTCCCTCGAGCTGGGGAGTGTCCCCTGGGTGTCACCGAGCCCCAGGTGATGTCCCCTGGCTGTCACCGAGCTCCAGGTGAAGTGCCCTGGCTGTCACCAAGCTCCAGGTGATGTCTCCTGGCTGTCACCAAGCTCCAGGTGATGTCCCCTGGCTGTCACCAAGCTCCAGGTGATGTCTCCTGGCTGTCACCAAGCTCCAGGTGAAGTCCCCTGGCTGTCACCGAGCTCCAGGTGAAGTCCCCTGGCTGTCACCGAGCTCCAGGTGAAGTCCCCTGGCTGTCACCGAGCTCCAGGCGATGTCCCCTGGCTGTCACCGAGCTCCCGGGGATGTCCCCAGCGCTCTGCCCGGAGCAACCCGAGGTGGCCGCGCTGCCAGGTGAGCCGGGCACGGCCCCGGGCCGGGCGTGGCCGCTCCGGATTCATCCCGAAATTCCTCCCGAAGGCAGAGCGGGAATTTCCGGCCCTCCTGGAGGAGAGACTTGTAAATAGGAACTGAGCCAGTGCTCCATGTGCCCCCCCTGGGGACAGCCCTGTCCCCTCTCCACTTCCAGGTGGGAATTCCCATCCCAACCCTTCGGTCCCACCTCGTTTCTGGCCTTAAAGACTCCAGGGGAGGCAGAGAAACGCTCGCCCTCCCCAAAACCCCGCGCCAGGGTTGGGATGATCCCGGGAGAGCTCGGACACTCCCAGGGACTGGAGCTGCCTCCGTGGGATTCCAGATCCCCCAGATCTTCTGGAAGTTTCCCTCCCTGCTGTGGTCTGGCGATGGAGAAGCTCGGGCTGGGGTTTGGGGGAAGAGCCACCCCCGGCTGGAAGAGCTGCAAACCCCAAACCCGAGCCCCAAACTCCTCCTGCCACCCAAATCCAGGGAAATTCGCCCCAGATTTACAGCCCCGCTCGCAGCGGGGGTTGGAAAGTCCCAGCCCCTGCCAGGCCGAGCCACACGATGGGATGGATTTGGGGTGGATTTGGGATGGATTTGGGGTGGATTTGGGGTGGATTTGGGATGGATTTGGGGTGGATTTGGGGTGGATTTGGAATGAATTTGGGGTGGATTTGGGATGGATTTGGAATGAATTTGGGATGGATTTGGCATGACTTTGCGATGAATTTTGGATAAGTTTGGCATGAACGTGGGATGGATTTGCGATGAATTTTGGATTAATTTGGCATGGATTTGGGATGGATTTGGCATGAATTTGGGATGAATTTGGGATGGATTTGCGATGAATTTTGGATTAATTTGGGATGGATTTGGGATGAATTCCATCACTAGCCACCTTCAGGTGGTTCCCATTGGTCTGGGTTTCTTGGAAAAGCGACTCCAGCACAAACTGAGGGTGCCTGGGAGGAGGTGCCCGGATCCAAACTGAATTTCCTGGGTAAGCCAGCCCGGCCCAGCCTCTCCTGCTGGGAATTCTTTTCCTCAGGACATCTCTGCCTCACTCTCAGGTTTTCATTGCCATGGGAAAGGGATTTCAGCACCCACAATCCCAAAAATCAGATTTTCAGGGCCGAGGGAATGGGGACAAACTCAGCATCCAAAGAGGAGCCGGGGGCTGCCTCAAACATGGAAATAAAATTCAAAAAAAAAAACCCAAAAAAACCCCCCAAACCCAGGAGGGAAACCCAAGCCAAAGTCAGAGCTCGTTTTGTGTTGTACCAACCCCGTGTGTTCCTCCACCCCCCACTCTGTAATTCCAGGGCCGATTTCGTAGGAAGTAGAAGGATTTGGGGGGGTTTGGGGGGGTTTGGGGGCAGCATGAGCTGGGGGGGATGCACGGGGGAGGCCCGGGGGGTGGAATTTGTCCGTGTGTATCCTTGGGATGCCAATAAAGAGCATCGTTGTCGTTGTCCCGCTGGCTTCTTCCCACTCTCCCAAAAAAAAACCTGGGAATCCAGGGTGGGAAAAAGCCCTCGACGCCTTCCTGATGGGATTTTCCCCCTTCCCATTCCCATTCCCATTTCCATTCCTGTTCCCATTCCCATTCCCATTCCCATTCCCATTCCCGTCCCCATTTCCATTCCCATTTCCCAGTCTGATCCCAAATCCCTGAATTCCCAGAGCAGGAAAAGCAGGAAACAAGGAGGGCTTCGTGTGTGGGATCAGGGACAACAGCCAGATTTATGGGGAGAGAGGGAAAAAAAAGGGAAAATTCGGAATAAGGTCTGGAAGGGAGCCTGATGTTCACATGGGCTGCGGGAAATCCCTGGAAAAGCTCCTTCCCCTTTTTTATGGGAGTCTGGGGAGGGCCAGAGCTGCTTAATCCCACATCTGCTGCCAGGGAGGCGACAGGGACAAATCCCTGCTGGATCCACCGAGAAAAATCCCAAACCCCTCCCGTGCCCCAGGCCCTGGGAAAACGCAGCAATCACTGGAAAAAAAAAAAAAAACGGGGGGAAATTTCCAAATTCAGCTCCACGGAGGCGCTTTTCACTCACCCCCGCCCCGGGGGCTTCCCGTGGAGCGGGACGGAGCTGGGAAAGGAAATCTGGGAAAGGAAAACCGGGAAGGGAAAGTTGGACTTCCCGGGGAGCAGCGGCTCCCGGCCCAGCTGCAGCTGAAATCCCAAATCTCCCCGGAATTTCCTCCCGTCGCCCCCGGCTGCCTCCGGGAACTGCCCCGAAAACCTTCCACGTTTTCCCGCAGGTTTCTCCCAGCTGTTCGCCCCGGATTTTGGGGCGCAGCGCCCGCAGGGAGAGGGGGTTTGGAGACGTTCCCGATCCCAGCGGGATCCCCGGGCGGGATCGGCCCCCCTCGCCCGATCCCCCCCGGGCAAAATCTGCCTCCCAGATGGAGCCGCATTCCCAGATAATGGGAAGCAGTTGGAGCAAAGGGCGCTGGTTCATCCCCCCAGGCCGAGCTGCAGCCGAGGATTTTCCAAAATATCCCGCGGGAGGCGCATCCCGGGCACGCGGGACCCCCTTTAACCCTTCCAGGACCCTCGGGAGAGCCGGGACTGCCCCCCCGGCCCCCCCCAGCCCGAGCGCTGCCCCCGCTGGAAGGGGATTTGATTCCAATTTCCTCCTTTAATCCCCCCCTGCGCGGGGGTCCCGAGCCTGGCACCGCCTCCCGCCCCCATTCCCGATCCCGGCCCCTTCCCAGTCCCGGCTGGGAGCGGCCGGGCCCGGCCGGGCTCGGCCCGAGGTTCTGGGGGTCCCCTGGAGGAGGTGACCCTGCCCCAGCCCAGCGCGGATCCCCTGGGATCCCCCCGGGATGGGGGGGAAAACCCAAAGAGCCCCAGCCCCCACCTGGGAGGGGCACGGAGGGATTTCGGATCCAGAGGGATTTGGGGTCTGGAGGGATTTGGGATCCAGAGGGATTTGGGGTCTGGAAGGATTTGGGATCCGGAGAGATTTATGATCTGGAGGGATTTGGATCCAGCAGGATTTGGGGTCCGGAGAATTTGGCATCTGGAAGGATTTGGGATCCAGAGGGATTTGGGATCCGGAGGGATTTGGGATCCAGCAGGATTTGGGGTCCAGAGGAATTTCGGATCTGGAAGGATTTGGGATCCGGAGGGATTCATCCTGCTTTGCTTCCCCAAGCCGTGCTTCGGGGTGTGAGGGGTGGAACTCCAGGGAATTCCTTTGGGATGCTCCACCCCGGGTTTCCAAACCCCAGTCCCGGCCCGGGAGCCCCCGGGATGTCCCGGCTGCAGCCCCGGGAATCCCGGGGGAGCCCGGGGCCGGTAAATCCCGGTGAGCTCCTCTGCTGAGCCCTTCCCTTCCTGCAGCCTCCTGGAAAAGGCGGATTTTCCCAGGAAAAATTCCCTCCTCCAGCTTCCCCCACACCTCCCACGCTCAGGGAGAGCCTCTGGACGCACCTGGCAGGGCTGGGGTGGAGGGAGGGATTTGGGAATTCCGGGGGGATGCGGGGTCGGGACTGGGATCCATTATCCCTTGGGAAAGGGCCGGATCCCCCAGTTCCTTGGAATGGGATCCCCAGGGATCTGCAGAGGGACGGCGCCACCCCGGCTGGGTTTGTGCGGGAATCAGGGCTCAGGACGGGATTTTGTGGGAATTCCGAGGCTGGAAGGAGCTGGGAGGGCTTTCCCTGCCCCGCCGGGATTTGTGCCGGAAGGAAGGAAAAATCCCGGAGCTTTTCGGCAGGAAAAATATCCCAGCTGAGGATGAGGGAAAAGCTGCTGGGTTTTAGCACTCCATAAATCCCCCCAGCCCGGGATCATCCCGGGAAATCATCACCTCCTCCCAAACAAAGCCCAGCACCGGCACGAGGGGAAACCTTATCCCGACTTCCCTCCCCGCTTCCCCCCGGCGGGAGGTTTGGGGGAATATTCCCAGAATTGGAGTTTCCAGCAGCTGACACTTCCCTGCTTTCCGTCAGCTGCGGAGTCTCGGATTCCCAGGGAAAGGAAGAGAAGAAGGAATTGCAGCTCCCTAAAAACGGCCCTGCCCCGAGGAGATCTGGGGTGAAATGGAAACCCGGCATCCTGTTTGCCAAAAAAATCCGGGAGAGGGGGAGAGGCGGGAGCCGGAGCAGCTCCCGAGCCTCCCTGGGCTCGGATCCCGGCTTTGCTGGGGAGAGGAGAGGGAAAACCGGGAGCAGGGAGGGGAACCGGGATGAAGGGGCTGGGAGCAGGGAATGCCATGGGATGCTCGTGCTTTGGGGTGCTCCCCTTTCCCCCATTCCCTGGGGATCCCGTCCTGGCCCCATTCCCGGCTCAGCTTCCCGGGAATGTCCCCGGAGCCCCAGGGATGGAGCCTGTCCCAGCTTCCCCGGAGCTCTGCCGCCGCAGGGAGGGAATTTTCCTCCTTCCCCGCTCCCGGGGCGATAATTGGCTCTGGATTGATTGGAGCCGTTTCCTGGAAATGCCTCGGGAATAAATTCTGCGGGATCGATGGATGCCTGGGAATTCTGCTGCCCTCAGCAGGACCTGGAGCAGCCCTGTCATGAATCCCTAATTCCTGCCAATTAACCCTGCCCAACTTTCTGGGGCGTTCACGGGGATTAATCCCGGATTTGGGGTGCCAGTGGGATTTGGGATTCCCCGTTCCACCCCAAACCATTCCATGATCCTGCCATAACCCGGAGGAGACTCCGGCAGCTCCGGCGGCTCCTGGGGAAGATTCCAGAGGCTCTGCTCCGTCCATCTGCCCTTCCCTGCTGGGCAGGGGCGGATATCGCCTTCCCTGCAGGCAGAATTCCCAGCCCGGGGGCGGGAATGGATGGGAAAGGCAGCTGGACACAGCCCCGGCCGCGCTGGAGGTCCTGGAAGGAGCCCGAGGAGGAGGAGGAGGAGGAGGAGGAGGAGGAGGAGGAGGAGGAGGAGGAGGAGGAAGAGGAGGAGGAGCAGATCCTTGTGCCAGGACATGGAGATCCCAGCCAGCCCTGGAATCTGGGAAAGCATTCAGCTCCATCCCAGTTCATCCCAGTTCATCCTAGCTCATCCCAGCTCCATCCCAGTTCATCCCACTTCATCCCAGCTCATCCCAGCTCCATCCCAGTTCATCCCAGTTCATCCCAGCTCATCCCAGCTCCATCCCAGTTCATCCCAGTTCATCCTAGCTCATCCCAGCTCCATCCCAGCTCATCCCAGCCCCATCCCAACCCATCCCAGCTCATCCCAGATCCACCCAGGAGCATCCCTGGGATGAGGCTCTGCAGCCCCACTGGTCTCAGGGCCATCCCAAAAACACCCCAAAAATATCCTAAAACATCTCAGAACATCCCAAAACATCCCAGAACATCCCCAAAACATCCCAAAACATCCCAGAACGTCCCAAAAATATCTTAAAACATCTCAAAAACACTCCAAAAATATCCCCAAAATATCCTAAAACATCCCAAAAATATCCTAAAAACATCCCAAAACATCGCAAAACCTTCCCAGAAATATCCCAGCCCAGAGCCAGGCCGAGCCAGGCCTCCCAGATGTCATCCCAGCCTTAATTAACGGAGACATCCCGGCCTTAATTACCGGAGCTCGGCCTCTCCTCCCCTCCCGGCCCTTCAGGAACAGCAGCCAAGGCTCCGGCGCTGGGATAAACACTCGGCTCCCGGGGGATCTTCCCCATTTCTTTTTGTGGGATTTTTCTGCTCCCTCGGCCCCGAAGATTCCGGCTTGGGCAGCAATTCTGTTCCCTCCGAGTCCAACCCCGGGCTGGGATCCTAAAAATATCCCTGATTATCCCCGAATGATTCCCTGCCTGGTTTCCCAGCCCTGGGTTTGTTCGTCCTTCCCAGTCCCGACATCCCAGATCCTGCTCCCGCCTGGTCCCGGATCCGAAGGGGTTCGGAGCAGCCGTGGGGATTTGGCCACCTGGAGTGTTATCCCTGGAGACCCAAATCCCAAATTCCCCTGGAGGGACCCTGATCCCAAATCACACTGGAAGGACCCAAATCCCAAATTCCCCTGGAGGGACCCTGATCCCAGATCGCCCTGTAAGGACCCAAAATCCTCCCTAGAGGGGCCCAAATCCTCCCTGAAGGGACCCAAATCCCAAATCCCCCCTGGAAACCCAAATCTTCCCTGGAGGGACCCAAATTCCCCTGCAAGGACCCAAATCCCCCCTGGAGGGACCCAAATCCCCCCTGAACCCCCTTCCCGGAGCCGGAGCGGGCTGGAAACCCCGGATCCAGCTGGGAATGTCTGGGATGAGCCCCGGGACCCTCCCGGCTGAGCCGAGGCTCCAGTCCAGCCCCGCCTGGGGACACTCGGGGACACTTGGGGACACTTCTGGGGGGCCTGTGGTGGCCACGATCCTGCGCCAGGAGGGGATCCCGGCCTGCAGCTCCTGCTGGTAAAACATCGGGAATTTACTGGTGGAAACATTGGGAATTTACTGGTAGAAACATTGGGAATTCACAGGTGAGAACATTGGGAATTCATTGGTAAAAGTTTGGGAATTCACAGGTGAAAACATCGGGAATTCACGGGTGAGAACATTGGGAATTCATTGGTAAAACTTTGGGAATTCACTGGTGAAAACATCGGGAATTCACAGGTGAGAACATTGGTAATTCATTGGTAAAACTTTGGGAATTCATTGGTAAAACTTTGGGAATTCACTGGTGAAATATCGGGAATTCACGGGTGAGAACATTGGGAATTCATTGGTGAGAACATCAGGAATTCTCTGGTGAGACCATCAGGAATTCTCTGATGAAACATCGGGAATTTTCTGGTGAAACATCGGGAATTGGCTTTGCCTCCTGCCGGGAAGCCCCCGGCCGGAGCAAAGGATAAAACCCCGATTGTGGGGACAGCGCGCCCTGAGTCACATCCCGACCCTGAAAGGTCCCTTTGTCCCATCCCGGCGCCGGGAGCGGCCCGTCCGAGCCTCGGGAATGCCGAGATCCCTGGGAAGGAGCCCTGGAGCAGCCGGGGGGGCTCGGCCGCGCCCTCCGCGGATCCCAAATCCCCCCGGAGCCGCTCCTGTGCTCCCAGAACTGCGCTGATACCCCAGAGTTTGGGGTGCCCACCCAGAGTTTGGGGTTCCAGCCCAGATTTTTGGGTGCCAGCGCAGATTTTGGGGTTCCGGCCCAGATTTTGGACTTCCATCCCAGATTTTTGGGTACCGGCCTGGATTTTGGGGTTCCATCCCAGATTTTGGAGTTCCAGCCCAGATTTTGGACTTCCATCGCAGATTTTTGGGTGCCGGCCAGGATTTTGGGGTTCCGGATCAGTTTTTTGGGATGCCCGCCCAGATTTTGGGGTTCCATCCCAGATTTTTGGGATGCCCGCCCAGATTTTGGGGTTCCATCCCAGAACCTGCCCCCCATCCCCACCCTGGATTTGGGATCTGATCCCTCCAAAGGAACCTGCCCCTGTCCCAACCCCAGCTTGGGATCCAGCCAAGCGATTTTGGAATGAATTCCTGCAGATATTCCCACTTTCCCGGGGAGGTTTTGGGATGTTTTTCCCTCCTTCTCCCTCCCAGCCGGCTCTGGCATCAGCTGTGCTCGGGCTCGGGTTTCACCCTTCGCACATTCCCGGCTTTGGAGCCGCCGTTCCCAGCGGGGGGAGCTCGGGAAGCTCGGCCTGAGCGGGAGCACACCGATCCAGCCCGGGAATGCGAGCAGGATCCCGGGGAATCAGAGCCGGGACCAGCGGGAGAGGGGCGGGAAGGGCTCCGGGGGCTCCCGGAAAAACGGGGAGAGGGGAGAGGTTCCAGCTGGAAAAGGGACAGAGGGAAAGGGATGAGGGACGAGAGAGGGGATGGGAAGAGTTATCCCTGCTGCAAGCGGGGGGAATCCAGTGAAATTCCCACTGAAATGGGGAGAATCCAGTGAAATTCCCACTGAAAAGGGAGGAGGGAGGGGAATCCAGTGAAAATCTCACTGGAACGGCCACAAATCCTGGGAATTTCAGGGATCCTGGCTCCCGGCCATTTCCCACCCTGCAAATCCCAGGATTTAGGGCCAGGCTGTGCTGGCGGCTGTGCACAGCTGGGGCCAGACCCCGGGAATGGGGAAATTCCCACTGGAAAGTGGAGATTCCCTCTGGAATTGGGAAAATTCCTGCTGGAATTGGGAGATTCCCACTGGAATTGGGAGATTCCCACTGGAATTCAGCTCCAGTGGCACAAATTCCCTCAGCCCTCACCCCCTTGGGAATGGGAAAAAACAAGGAAAACTTCCCCAAAATCCATAAAATCCCTGGGAGAGGATGGACATCTCCAGAGCGATGACGTCACCAGCCTGGAAAACTTGGGGTGACATCAATCCATCCCGGGATTAATTGGATTAATTACCCGGGTTAATCACGGCCGAGTCGGTGCTGGGACACCGATCCTGCTTTTTACCTGGAAAAACCATCCCTGGCTTCATCCCAGCACACCTCGGGGGGAGGAAGCTCCATTTTCCAGCCAGGAAAATTCCATTTTTTCCATGGAACTGCGGCTTTTCCCTGCCCTGCTGGGGGCTCCTGGCAGCCCCACTGTCCCCCCAGAGGGTCCCCGATATTTTGATGTTTTTCCCAAAGACAATCCCCAAAATTTTCCCTGAATTCCCAGCTCAGGGAGCTGCCAGGCCTCGGACAGATGTTTTCCATAAATAACCAAACAAGGAGCGCACGGGAACAGGGAAAGCAAATCCAATTAGGCTGGAGAAATTCTCTGGAAAGGGGCTGCGCTTTAATCAGCTCCGTATCAAAATAACAGATTTTAGCTCCAAATTCCGCCTTTTTTCCCAACAAAGCCTGGCTGGGAGCGCGTCCTCTTCCCTCTCTCCCTAAATCTCAGTCCAATCTCCTCATCCCAGCCCTTTAGAAAAGAGACCGGGAACATCTGAGCCAAGAGAAAAAGGCAGGGGGAAAAAAGGGTCTTGCCGACAGAAGGGAGAGAGCTTCAGATCTCGCTCGATTTTCTCCAATAAAAATTGATTTTTTTTCTCCTGCTGCTGGCTGGGATTTTGGCTCGGGATCGGGATCCCCTGGGACTGGGATTCGCAGTGTGGGTTTCGCTCAAATGGACAATTTGTTGCTTTAATTGGCCAAAACCTCAAAAGCCACAACAGGAGCGGGCCGGGGAAGCCGCGGGAGCCGATCCTGCCTTTCTCCAGGGCCTGGGAGAAATCCAATCCCCACAAATCCCCCCCCGGATTTTGGCCACCCGGCCCCTGTCCCCCAAACCCAGCAGCCAAGCGGGGGATGTGGAGGAGGAGCCCCGGGCACGGGGTTTGTTCTGGAACTGGAGCAGGAATTGGGGGAAGACGGCTTGGAATGGGATGGAAAATGAAAAAATGAAAAATCCACAGAGAAATCTGCACTGGAGTCAGGGAGCGAGGCTGGGGCTGTCCTGGGGGGCGGCCCGGGATTGTCCCGGCCCCAGAGACTCCGGGTGGGTTTTGCACCAGGCAGGAATTGGAGAAATGTGGGAACCGGCGATAGCACAGGGAGAAATCGGGGGAGCACGAGGGAGGGAGGAGGGAAGGCGGTCACTGCTGGGGTCACTCCCCGTGGTCACTGCTGGGGATGGGATGTGGCCTTTCCCAACCTAGGGAAGGACAAGAAACTCCCCAAAAAGCACCAGAACCCCCAGTTCCTTCCTTCCTTCCTTCCTTCCTTCCTTCCTTCCTTCCTTCCTTCCTTCCTTCCTTCCTTCCTTCCTTCCTTCCTTCCTTCCTTCCTTCCTTCCTTCCTTCCTTCCTTCCTTCCTTCCTTCCTTCCTTCCTTCCTTCCTTCCTTCCTTCCTTCCTTCCTTCCTTCCTTCCTTCCTTCCTTCCTTCCTTCCTTCCTTCCTTCCTTCCTTCCTTCCTTCCTTCCTTCCTTCCTTCCTTCCTTCCTTCCTTCCTTCCTTCCTTCCTTCCTTCCTTCCTTCCTTCCTTCCTTCCTTCCTTCCTTCCTTCCTTCCTTCCTTCCCCCACGGGGATCCCCCAAAGCAGAGTGTGGAGGGTGGGACTGGGCCAGCACGGGGGGTGTCCCCTGACCCCCCCAGTGCCGCCGGTGCCACCTCCTTGTACCGCCCCAGACCCCGCCCGTCCCCAGCGCAGCCCCAAACCCCCCGAAGCCCAGAACCCCTGGCCCAGGTGTTTTTTTTCCCGGGAATTCGATCCCCGGCCGGGCGGGCTGAGCTCGGCCAGCGCCGGCCGCCCCCGCCTTGGAGCATTCCCAGGTTGCTGCTGGAGAAGAGCCGGGACCCCGCGGAATTCCTGCCCTGCGCCTCCTGCTGAGAACAGCTCCAACCGCAAACGCGGAATTTTGGGACTGGGAGGTCGCTGGCCGGGGTTTGTCCGTCCCGGAGGCCGCTTGGCACTCCCGGATCCTTCTCCTCCCAAGGGCCGAGAACTCCCGAGGTTTTCCCGGATGGTTTGGATCCCGAGCTCCGCGGTTCCTGTGCCAGGAACCCCCCGGGTTGGCGTTCGGGGTGTGACCCGGGAAGGGTCCCCGGCCCTGAACCCATTTTATCCCGGATTTATCCCTTTTTATCGCTGATCCCGGCGGGAACGGTCCGGGATGGGCTCTGGATTCCAGGGAACCGTCCCCTCCTCCAGAGCTCCCTCCCTGCAGGACAGGCAGGAAAATGAGATTATTTCCCCCCCCCCCCCCCCGAGGATTTTAGTTTTGAGGCTCCAGGTTTGGATCAGCTGCTGGCACCGGCTCTGCCAGGTGCCAGGGGAGGAGTTTTGGGTAAATTAAAGCTTTATTTGGGAAAAAAAGACACATTTTACACCCAAAACTCAGGGAAGGGCTCACGGTCCAAGGCTCATCCCGGCACAAACACTCCTCTGGCATGGCTCTGCTTTCCCTGGATTACTCCTTCCCCGGAGAAGAGGCTCTGGTTGCCTCTCTGGTTGTTTTTAGGGAATCCTATTCCCCAAAACTTGGTGGGAAGGGAAATCGGAGCCGCCTGTCCCCACTCGGGGGGACCCACGGGGCTCCCCAGCCCGGATCCAGCTGGGATCGCTCCAAAGCCCTCAGAGCAGCAGCCCCAAGCTCTTCCCTCCCCTGTTCGCCCCCAGAAAAGCAAAGGAGAGGAACCCAGAGGCTCCGGGATGGAAAATGAGCGCAGGGGAACGGGACGGGCTCAGCCGTGGTGTCCCCGTTTCCCCGGGACAAACAGGATTGCTCCTCCATTCATCCCCGGAAAACACAGGCTGGGAGCGGCTCGGGCGGCAGCCGCCGCTCCCGGACCAGGATCCACTCCAGCCGGGATCCACTCCTGGGTCGGGATCAACTCCCAGGCCAGGATCCACTTCAGCTGGGATCCACTCCATCTGGTATTCCCTTCTGTGTTGGGATCCACTTCCAGCCAGGATCCACTCCCGGGCTGGGATCCACTCCTGGGCCAGAATCCACTCCCTGGCTGGGATCCCCTCCCGGCTGGAATCCACTCCAGCAGGGATCCACGCCAGCTGGGATCCACTCCTGAGCCTGGATCCACTCCTGGGCTGGGATCCACTCCTGGCTGGGATCCACTCCTGGGCCAGGATCCACTCCCTGCCTGGGATCCCCTCCTGGCTGGAATCCATGCCAGCTGGGATCCACTCCCGAGCCCGGATCCACTCCTGGGCCGGGATCCACTCCTGGCTGGGATCCACTCCTGGCCTCAGGGTCCGTGGGAGGTTCCCAGAGGAAAACCACAGAATTCCAGGACGGTTTGGGGTGGAAGGGCCTTAAATCCCATCCGGTTCCAGCCGCAGGGGCACCTCCCGCTGCCCCAGGCTGCTCCCTGGACACTTGCAGGGATCGGGGAGATTCCCAGAGCGTCCTGCCAGGAATGACCGCGCCTGCCCTCCCTCAGCCCGTGGCTCGGCTCACCCAAACCTCCCCTGTCCCCAGGAAATTCCCGTTCCCGGCCGGTTTTGTCTCTCCCATCTCCTCCCATCCCCAGTTCTGTAACACCACGTGAGGAAAACGCTTCCCAAAAGCAGAGCCGGGAACGGGGAGCGGCTTTGGGGCTCTCCAGAGCCTCTCCCGCCCCGTTCCCCTCCTTTCCCGGCTCTCACCCCGCGGTTTCCCGGCCGGGCTGAGCGCCCCCAGTCCCGGCCGCTCTTCCCAGCCCCGGGTCCCGCTAGATGGCAACAGAAAACCGGGAAAGAAGCGCCGGGAAAAGGCCTGGCAGCACCGCCAGGGCTCCTCTCGGCTCGGCTTCCACCTCAGCGGCGCCCAAACCCCCTCAGGTGCTCTCCTGGATCCCGGGCCGAGGGTGCGGGATCGGCCGCGGACCCCCCAAAACCAACCCGGGATAGGGGGAATTGTCCCTGCCCGCGGCACGGTGGGATTGGGATGAGCTTCAAGGTCCCTTCCCACCCAAACTGCTCCAGGATTCCATGAAAACCGGGCAGGAACCGAATCCCTGCAGCTGTAGGAAAAGGTTTCCAAAAAAAAAACCAGGAATTTGTGGCTGAGCAAAGCCAGAGCCAAACCCTCGGCACTGACTGACCCCATCCACACCCAGGGGCCGGATCCCGACCCCACACCCCAAGCCAGGACCCTCCTGTGGGATACAGCAGGAAAATTCCCTTTATCCATCCCGCTGCTCCCACTCCTCATCGAATTCCCGAGTGTTTCGAAGGAAAGCTGGCCCCGAAGTCCGGCCTGGATGCGTTTTTGCTGCTCCTGGGCTTCCAGCGCCGCTCGGGGAGGGCAGGAAGGAGATCCCTGGATGTGCCCGGGCTCCGGAGGGAGCCGGAGCAGCTCCTGAATCAATCCCGGTTTGCTCCACTCCCGGCCCCAGGGAAGCCGGGAAGCGACATAAAAGCGTTTTTATCCCTCGCTCTCCCTCCTCATCCCCAAAGCTGCTTCCCAAGGGATTCCCAAACTCAGGCTCAGCCTGAGAGCGGGTGGGACGGGCCCGGCAAGGGCCGGGGGAGCTCTGGGAATGCAGGGATGCAGCGCCTGGGATGGCTGAGAAGCCGGGAATGCCCGGGGCACTGGGGAGTTTGATGAGGATCTTTTATGGGAATCTCGGCAGCCCCTGAGGGGATCCCAGCCGGGCCGGGGCAGCGCCGGGGCCGGCGGATTTCCTCCAGCTCCGCGTGCCTCCGGCTTCTGGGAGGCTCCGGGGTCTGCTTCTGCGGGAATATTCTGGAATTTACCAGCCCTGGATGCCAGGGAGGGTTTCTGGGGGGATCCGTCACATTTTTGCTCCCATTGATGCGGGAACCGGGATCTCCTTTGGGATTAGGGAGGAGTCTGAGAACCGCAGGGTCAGAAAGGCTGGGAAAGACCCCGAGGTCCTCAAATCCCACCTTTCCCTAAGGAATCCATTCCCCATGCGGTGCCACATCCCCTTGCCCTCCCGTGTCCCCAAGTGCCACCGCGCCAGGGAAGCTCCTCAGGGAATAACACCCGATCCAGCTGCCAGGAAATTCCTGCCCAAGGTCAGATTTCCAACAAGATTCAGCTTTCCAAGAATTCCAGGAGGAGCCGAGCAGCGCTTGCAGGAACCCAGCATTCCTCCCCTTCCCAAAAATCCCCGTCCAGACCCAGCCCCGCCGTCCCGGTGGGAATCTGGCCGGCCCTGCTGGGCAGATGGGGGCTGGCGGGGCTCCAGCAGCTCACCCTGCACCACACCGGGATCTTTCCCGGGAATTCCCTCCATTTTTAGTATCGTTGCTTCCCAAAGCAGCTCACGGAAAGGAGGCATGAGGGGAGGATGTGGAGAGGAACACAAAGGGATGTAAGGAAAGGGATTTTCTCCTCAGGGCAGGAGAATCCCAGGTTTGATCCCAGTCCTCCCCATGGGAAGTTAATTCCCAGTATTCCAAGTTCTGGAAGGTGGGAAAAGGAGAACTGCTGCCCTCCATGGGATAAAAGCCATCACAGATCCCAAAACAGCGGCCTCTGGCTCCTTTCTAAGGGATCCCTGTCATTCCTATATGGATAAACTGGAAACCGAGGTGACCAGGGGCTTTTGCCTTTCCCTGGAACGGGGGGATGGGGCAGAGCCGATCCCGGCAGGGCCAGAACTGATCCTGAGCCAGAGGGCGATGCCGGCGACAAGGACAGAGCCGTGGACCCCCTCGGGTCCCCCTTGTCCCCCCATCCCAGTCCGCTCCCGTTCTCCCAGTTCCGCCCCAGCCTGGGCTGCCCCTCCCGCGGGAGCCATGGGGGCTTTGCCAGAGCCCGCCGGGACCCCCCCCAGCCCCCAGGGACCCCTTCGGGGGGCTCTGCTGGGCCGCGGGCACCAAAGGGTTACTCCGGAGGTGCCGCTCGGCCCCGGCACCTGGCGGGGGAGGCGGGAGCGGAGCTGGAGCGGGGCTGGAGCGAGCAGGGATGGAGCGAGCCGGGGATGGAGCGGAGTTTCCCTGAGACTCCGGCGAGCGGCGGGCGGGGGAGCGGAGGAGCGGCCGAGGGGGCCGGGAGGCGGCGGGGCGGGCAGGGGGACAGGGGAGGGGACCGCGAAGGGGACACGGGGACGGCAGCGGCCGCAGGTGAAGCGGCCGCGCCTCGCCCGGAGCGGCCCCGCGGGGCGGGAGCTGCCGGGGCCACCATGGACCGGGGGGGGCCGTAGGGAGCCGCTTCGCAGAGGGACCCCCCCCTTCCCCTCGCTGACGCTGGAGGAGAAGGGAGGGAAAGACGGAAAAAGGAGGAAAATCCCAGCGAAATCCTCCCCAAAGCGGAGCCGCGGAGAAGGCGGCGGCGCCGGCTGGAAAATGCATCTTCCTCGGAGCTGCGTCCTCCTCCTCCTCCAGGGCAGCATCGCGCTGCTGGTGAGCGCCGGGAGGGCAGGGCAGGGGGGGACCGGGGGCTGCGGGCACCGGGGGTCGCGCAGCCACGGGGATGGGGCGTGCGGGCAGCCGGCAGCGATCCCCGAAGCCGTCCCCGCAATCCCCGCCCGCCCCCGGGAAAAAACGCGTCCCAAAACTTCTGTTATTTGTCCGCGGGGAGCGGGCAGGGCTGGCGAGGAGAAAGCTCCGGATCGCCCCAGAAATCCGCACGCCCCCAGCCCCGCGCGGCAGCCCGGGGAGGGCTGGGGCAGAGCCGGGGCCAGGCCGGCTCCGGGCTCCGCTTCCCGCTGCTTCCTCTGCTTCCCGCTGCCTCCTCGGCCAGGTCAGCCGCGGGCACCCCGGGGCTTTTCCGGGTCCCCCAGCCCCGGGCGATGGGGCTGCAGCCCCCCCGGGTGCCCCCAGCCCCCCCGGCAGCCTCTGGATGTGGCGGTTTGGGGGTTCCGGGAGCGGAGCTGGCGGAGGAGCCCGGGGCAGCTCCCCGGGTGACAACTCCGCTCTGCTGTCCCTTGTCCTGTCCCGTCCCCCCGGCCCGGGTGTCCCCAGGCCTGGCGGGGTTGGAGGGGCCGTGCCGGGGGCAGGGGTGGGGGTGAGGGCACAGGGGGTGCAGGAGCTGTGCCCCGAGCCAGCAGAGAGCGAACCGGAGCCATCCCGGCTCCTCGCACCCATTCCCAGAGCAGCCGGGAGGGAGGAGAGCTGGGGAAGCCGCTGCCGGAGAGGAAACAAAACAGAGAATAAAGGGGAAATCGGAGGAGCGAGGCTGGGGAAGGGGCTGACGGGGGTGAGTGATCCTGGGGAGGGGGCTGGCAGGGCTCGGTGTCCCTGGGGAAGGGGCTGACGGGGGTGAGTGACCCTGGGGAGGGGGCTGGCAGGGCTCGGTGACACCCCCAGCCTGCAGCTCCTCCATCCCCGTGTCCAGGTGTTCTGCGCTCCAGAGGAACTCGGGAAAGGCGCGGATCCAGGCGAGCCCCGGGCCCGCGGGAGAGCCTCGGGGCCGAAGCTGCGGGAGCTGCTCTTCCCAAAGCCCCTCCCGAGCCTGAGCCCGGCCCCGCCGCAGAACCGGACCCTCCCCAGGCTGGGCAGCGGCTCCCGGGAGCTCGGGGGAGCCCTGGAGGGCCGGGCCGGGCGGGACCTCGGCCCGCGGGCACAGCGGGACCCGCGGCCCGTCCCAGGCAGGCTGCAGAAGCTTTTCGGCTGGGGCGACTTCTACTCCAACATCAAGACGGTGAAGCTGAACCTGCTGATCACGGGCAAGGTCGTGGATCACGGCAACGGCAGCGTCAACGTCTTCTTCCAGCACAACTCCACGGGCCACGGCAACATCTCTGTGAGCCTCGTGCCCCCCACCAAGGCTGTGGAGTTCGACCTGGAGCAGCAGATCTTCATCGAGGCCAAGGAGTCCAAGGTGTTCAACTGCCGCGTGGAGTCGGAGCAGGTGGCCCGGGCCAGGAAGACCTCGCTGTGCACCTTCGACCCCGCCAAGACGTGCTCGCAGGAGCACACGCAGAGCCGCGCGGCCTGGCTGTGCTCGCAGCCCTTCCGGGCCGTGTGCGTGTACATCACCTTCTACAGCAGCGACTACCGCCTGGTGCAGAAGGTGTGTCCCGACTACAACGCCCACAGCCGCCGGCCCTACTTCCCCTCGGGATGAGCCCCATGCCGCGGCTCCCGCGATTCCCAGGGCAGCGATTCCCAGGGCAGCGGTTCCCGGGGCAGCGGTTCCTGGGATGTGATTCCCGGGCAGCGATTCCCGGGGCAGCGATTCCTGGGGCAGAGATTCCCGTGATTCCCAGGACAGCGATTCCTGGGGCAGCGATTCCTGGGGCAGCGATTCCCGGGATTCCCGGGATGCAATTCCTGGGACGCAATTCCCGGGGTCCCGCAGGTGCCAGGGGCAGGGGGAGGGATGGGGGTGTCTTTGGAGCGGGAAATGCTCCCTGGAAATCGCAGGCGTGGAAGGAAGAGGAGAATTTCCCATTTTCCCCGGTGGGAAGAGGGACAGGGGTCTGCAGAGACTGGGATGTGGAGCAAGGGCTGGATTTGGGATGTGGGAACACGACAGAGAGCCACGGTCGGGACTCGATTTCCTCAGTGCAATAATGGATCGGCCTGGATAGGGGTTGGTGATTCCAGGTAAAGGGGGCTCCGGAGGAAGGGTCGCAACCCCTGGAGACCAGGAAGAGCTCGAGAAGCGGGGGGAAAAGTCACCTGATGGTGCCACCTGTCCCTGGGCACCCCTCGGCTCCCCCAGGCCCCGGCTCTGCAGGAGCTGGGGATGAGCTCTCCCATCCCAAAGGCTCCCGGGATGGAAGCAAGCCGGGACAGGCGGGGGGCTCTCCCCATGCCAGGCCGGTGCCGCGGGGGGGGGGTTCGGGGACTCGGAGCTGCATTCCCAGGCAGAGCAATCCCGGTGGAGCGGGTCCGGTGTACGGGCACAGCGAGGGATCCACGCGGCTCCCCCGGGTGCTGATTCACGCCCTGCTTCCCCTCCATCCCCTCCCTGCCCCGACCCCTGCCCCATCCTGTCCTGATCCCTGCCCTGATCCTGCCCTGATCTCTGTCCCCATCCCTGCCTGGATCCCAGTCCCGATCCCTGACTGGATCTCTGCCCAGATCCCAGTCCTGATCCCTGCTGGGATCCCTGCCCCAATACCAGTCCCGATGTCTGCCCGGATCCTTGCCCTGATCCCAGTCCCAATCCCTGTCCCCGGTGCCGCCGTTCCCGGGCAGAGGGGTGGGAACGGGAGCTCAGGGCCAGGATTTCATTCCCAGAGAAGAAACAAAAACTCCCCTGTGCCGCCCGGGGAGGGAATAAAGCGCTCATGGTGGCACCGAGGCAGGGCCGGAGTTTTTCCTGGAAGTGTCGGCAGGGAGAGGGAAAACAAACGTGGAGGGTTGGGAATGAGGGATGGCCACGATCCAGGCCCGAATCCAGCTCCTTCCTGGGAATGGGGTCCAGCTTTGGGCTGCCAGGACCTGGATTCCCAGATTCCCTTTAATGTGGGTATTCCCAATTTCCTCCCCCTGCCCAGAAATCCAAACCTCAGGCTCCCATTTTTGTGGTATTCCCAGTTTACTCCCCTTGCCCAGACATCCGAATTTCAGTCTCTCACCTATTTGGGCATTCCCAGCTCCCAGGTATTCCCAATCTCCTCCCCTTCCCAGACATCCAAATTTCAGGCTCCTATTTTTGGGGCATTCCCAACCTCCTCCCCTTCCCAGACATCCAAACTTCCGTCTCCCACTTCCACTGGCACATTCCCTCCTCCAGAAAAGACCAAAAAAAGCCACTTCCCTTCCCTTCCCTTCCCTTTCCCCCCAAATTCCCTGAATCCAGAGCACCAGGCCAGTTCCAAAATTTCCTTCCCATCCTCACAGGACAGGTCCTGCTCCCAGAGCAGGGTTTGTACTTCCCAGCATTTATTTATTCCCAAAATAAATCCCTTCTCCAGAGCTCTGGGAGGGCTTTGCCGGCTGCTGGCGGAGTTTCAGGATGAGCTCCCACATCCAGCCAGGAGCTGCTTCCCAAAACCCACGGAGCCTCCAGAATCCATGAGGAGACTTTTCCTCACCGAGCCCCAAAAGTTGGAAAAAGCTCTGGGAAATTTTGCGTTTCCAGGAAATAACGGGAGCGAGGTTTGGATTCAGGAGGGGAGGGAGAGGGAAATGTGAGGAACTAAAAATATTCCCGAAGGATTCAGGTTTGCTGGAGGAAGGAGACAAAAAAAAATCGCAAAAATCTCATTGAGGTGACACAAAAACAAACAAACAAACAAACAAAAAAAACCCCGCACAAATGTTGGAGAAATGCGGAGAAATTCCAGAGAATCGCCGCCGGGAGAAGCCCCGGGAGCGGGCGGGAGCAGGAGGAGGCTCCAAGGATGCGCGGCTGCCGGAGGGATGCGGAGCCGCGGTTTCTAAGGAGACCAGGACGGGCCATTATTCCAGCCCGGAGGGGAGAATTCCTGCTCCAGGAGCCGCGGCCCGCGCGGGGAGCGAGGGAGGAGCTGCAGGACCAGCAAGGGCCGAGGGAAAATCCCCGCATCCCAAACCCATTCCCGGGGGCCGCAGGGGAGGCACAGCAGGAGCGATCATTCCTGGAATTCCCGGTGCTGGGGGTTGTTGCTGCACAGGGCAGCCCGCCTTTGATCCAGGAATTATCCCGCATTTCCCCGTCAGAGCCACATCCCAAAGCCCGGCAAACACCGATGTCAAACATTCCCGGTTTTCCAGCAGGTTCTGGGACTGTTCTCCCTCCCATCCACAGCACAGGGCAAAGCTCTCCCGGGAAGGAGCTCCCACCACCAACCTCTCCCCATCCATGGATTGTCCTGTGCCGTGGGGGAGGAAAAACCTTGCGAATCCCATCCTAAAACCTTGGGAATCCCATCCCAAACCCTCCCAGCATCCAGGTGGGGAAGGGAAGGGAAGGGAAGGGAAGGGAAGGGAAGGGAAGGGAAGGGAAGGGAAGGGAAGGGAAGGGAAGGGAAGGGAAGGGAAGGGAAGGGAAGGGAAGGGAAGGGAAGGGAAGGGAAGGGAAGGGAAGGGAAGGGAAGGGAAGGGAAGGGAAGGGAAGGGAAGGGAAGGGAAGGGAAGGGAAGATTGGGATGCAATCCCAAAGGAAGAGGCTGGATGGCTCCAGTGCCAGCCTGGCTTCTGCCATGTTTTCCATGGCTGTGGGGGCTTTTCCAGCTTCAGGGGCTCCTCCTGAGGGCTACAGGAGGTGCCTGGATCCCCTGGCATCAGGGAGTAGCTCCTGGGAATGCTGGAACCCAGCACGGAGCATCCCGGTGCTGCCAGCGCTCCCGGGATCCACAGGCAGGAGAAGCAGCAGGGTAACGGGAGAGGGAAGTGTGGGAGGATGGAAAACACAGTTCAGACCTGGAGAAAAAACAAGAGGGAAAGCTGTCAAGGACAGGAATGGAAAACTCATCCAGCCCCAGCTCAAATCCCTCCAGACTCCAAGTCCTCAGCAGAGAATTCCCAGCTCAAATCCCAGCCCTGCCTGCAGTGGAAACGCCGTCAATAATTCAGGATGGGCTCCGCGGAACGCTCCCGGGGGGAACGGCTCAGAAGGGCTGGGATGGAGGAGCCCCCACCCCATTCCAGGATGGCTCCCGGGTTTGGGAGCTGCTGCTTCCACTTTCCATGGAATTGTGGTGGCTGTGGAAATCCGGGAATGCAGGAGAGGATCAAACAGGGAGGGGGGGAGGCTCCCACATTCCCAGGCTTTTCCAATGTCTCTGTTCCAAACTGCATCCAAAATGGCCACTTGCATCCAGGGCATTTCCCCAGAGGAGAGAAAATCCCTCTGCTGTTGGGAGAACAGCCCAAAGCAGGAGGGAATCCCGAGCTCCAGGCACGGGGCTCTGGAATTTGTGTCCTGTTCAGGGACACACAATTCCAACGGTAAATCCAGGGAAGAGACGGCGCTGAAGGAGATTCCTGGTGGATTCTGTCCAGGGAATGATGGATAAACGAGGGAGCGAGGCAGTGCTGGAGCATCCCGGGATCCTGCTGTGCCCGTGGAGCAGTTTGGGATCTCCTGGTGTTTTCCAAACCTTTGGAATTGCATCTTGGTTTTAACTCTGCTCCCTCTCCTCGCCTCAGCATCCGACACATCCCCCTGGATGCCAAAATCCAGCCTGGAATCTTCCCATTCCCATCCCCATTCCATTTCTATTCCCATTCCATTCCCATCCCATTCCCTTTCCCATTCTCATTTCCATTCCTATTCCCATTCTCATTCCCACTCCCATTCCATTCCCTTCCCATTCCCTTTCCCATTCCATTCCCTTTCCCACTCCCATTCCTATTCCCATTCCATTCCCTTTCCCTTTCTCATTCCCATCCCCATTCCCATTCCATTCCCTCTCCCTTTCTCATTCCCATCCCCATTCCCATTCCATTCCCTTTCCCATTCTTGTTTCCATTCCTATTCCTATTCCCCTTCCATTCTTATTCCCATCCCCATTCCTATTCCCATCCCCTTTCCTATTCCATTCCCTTTCCTACTCCCATTCCCATTTCCATTCCCATCAATTTCCAGATGCCTGCTCCCATCTGCAGTTGTTTTTCCCCTGGGGGGAAGCAGAGCCATTCCTGGATTTTCCCTCATCCCAGCGCCGCTCCCCTTGGATTTACCCGGATTTTGGGATGCTCCAGCACTTTCCACGGACAGGGATTTGCTCATCCCAGCCCTGGGTCACAGCAAATGTTGGGATCTTTAATTAACGCCCTCCTTGGCTCGCGGGGCTCAGCCAGATGGAGCTTAATTTAATTAGGAGATTTTAATTACCCATAATAGCAGGATTTCCAAGCCATGGACACCAGCGAGAGGTTTTGGGATCAGCCCCAGTCCCCCCCTGGAGCTGCCCATGGGACGCAGGGAATGCTGGTCACTGCTTTCCCAAAAACTGGCTGGATTTGATCAACATTCCAAGGAATTTTTCTACGATCTCCTCCAATATCTGTGGGAAACCAGGCCTGGAGTGGCCACACCCAAACAAATCCATTGGGAAACTCCATCCGTCCCAAAAATCCTCAGCAGGGGGGAACTGCTGAGCCTGGAGAGAGCTCTGGGAAGAACAGCCAGGTTTGTTTGGTTTTTTTTTTGTTCAGGGATCAGAATTTGCCAAGGAATGCAGGCAAAAAATCCAGAGGGATCTCCAGGACCTCATCCCTGCTCCGAGGGCTGGGGCTGTCCCAGTTCTCCCAGTTTGGCCAGTTTATCCCCCACCAGCTGGATGAAATCCTTGCCTCTTCCCGCTGTTCCTGGGGGAATCAGGGATCCGGGGATCTGAGCTGCTGCTGGGAGCAAGAGGGCAAGAATAAATAAAGAAATAATATAAAAATAATAAAAGAATAAAAATAAAATATATTAATATATCAATAGATAAGAATAACAATAAATAATGATAATGATGATAATGATGATGGTGGTATTATTATTATTATTATCATTATTATTATTATTATTATTATTATTATTATTGTTATTGTTATTGTTATTATTTCCAAGAGGAGCCCTTGGTCCCATCCCTTCCTTCCCAGGATTCCTTCTCATTCCATGTCGTAATTCCCCTCTTCTCCCCTTCCCAATTTACTCCCTCAATTAACACAGCTCCTCCAGGGATTTGAATAATTCAGTCCCACAGACGGAATCCGACGGAAGGAGCAGCAGAAATCCCAATTCCACTTGAACCAAAGCTGGGCTGGATTTCCCTGCCCACGCTTTGCCCAGGAAACTTCAAAAAGCCAAATCCTACGGAGCGGCTCCTGCTTTATTTATCCAGTTTATTTTCCAAAAGCCTCCCAGGCCACTTATTTCTCCAATTATTTCATGTGCTGCTCTTTTATTTTTCCCTGTTTTTTCCCAGTTTCATTTTCCTGCCCCACTCAGGGTAGTCTCCCCCCATTTTTGTGCATCCACAGCACCCCCAGCTTTATATTAAATTAAGTTAAAATGAAATTTATATTTATATTTCAATTGAATTGGTATCAAACACACCCAAGAATCTGGGATTGCCAATTTTCCTGCAGCCTGAGCCTGGAACTGCAGCCAAGGAGCAAAGTGGGCAGCAGGTCAGGAAAGAACAAATAAACCCAACCAAACCCTCTCTCATTTAATTAAATGTCTTCATATTAAATTAACTCCAAAGAAAGTCACTGGGAACAAGTAGGGGGATTTGGGACACCAGGACGGAGATGAAGGAAAATGGAGGGAGAGGGAGAATTTCAGAGAATAAATCCCAGGAAGAGGAGAAAGCTTCAGAAATGGAGTCCAAAAAAAATGAAATCAAATCAAAATTTGCTCCATCCCCTTTCCTGGGAGAGCTCCCACAGCCAGGAAAATCCCCCAGGAAACACCTGGGACAAACGGGGACAAATGGGGACAAATCCAGGGAAAAGTGTCCGGGGTTGGATGCTCTGAGGGGCTGGAGTTGGGAGCAGGGACAGGGCAGGGATCCAGGGATCCATTCTAGGGATCCAGGGATCTGTTCCCAGGGGATCCAGGGATTCAGGGATCCATTCCTAGGGGGTTCAGGGATCCAGGGATCTGTTCCTGGGGGATTCAGGGATCCATTCCTTGGGGGTTCAGGGATCCAGAGAGCCATTTCAGGGATTCAGGGATCCAGGGATCCATTCCAGGGATTCAGGGATCTATTCCTGGGGGATTCAGGGATCCATTCCTAGGGGATTCGGGGATCCAAGGAGCCATTTAGGGATTCAGGGATCCCTGGAGTTGTTCCTGGGGGATTCAGGGATCCATTCCTGGGGGATTCATGGATGATTCCTAGGGGATTCAGGGATCCGGGGAGCCATTCCTAGGGGATCCAGGGATCCGTTCCTGGGGGATTCAGGGATCCCTGGAGCTGCCCCAGGGATCCAGGGCAGAGCAGGGAGAAGGAGGCACATCAAAGATGGCCCAGGGGGATGAAAGGTCCCTGTCTGATCCCTGAGGAAAGGGAGGAGCAGGAATTCAAAGGCAGAATTCAAAGCAGGAGCACAAGGCCCAGGCTCAGCGTGGCTCCTCTGAAAAGCTGACTGGTAAATGTTCCCTGTGCCTGTGGAATTCCCAGCTCCAGCTGCTCCCTGTCCTGGCCAGCCCTGCAGCAGCAGCCCCGCGGGGATCAGGGATCGCTCAGGATCGGGGATCAGGATCCGGACAGGCTGGAGTTGCCTCTGGCTGTGGGAGGGGGCAGGGGCGGGAGCAGGCGGCTCCAGCTGACACCAAAACCAGGGACACGGAAACCCGGGATTGACTCGGGACAACAGCAGGGAACGCTTTGGGATGGATGGGAGGGAGCTTAAAGCCATCCAGGGACACCTCCCTCTGTCCCCGCGACACCCCCAGGGATGGGGCAGCCACGGCTGCTCTGGGAATTCCATCCCAGCCCCTCCTCAGCATTTTGGGAGATATTCCCAGGACACGCTGCCAGGGAATGCCGGGGATGAGATCCCTGAAGCCCCTGGGTGTGGAAAAGGGAGGGAGAGGAACTCTCCTTCCTCCAGGGATGGAAAATCTGGGACAGGAGATCCCTGATCCATTCCCTAGGATCCATCCCCTGCCCAGTCCGGGCATTCAAGCTCAGATCCCTCTGGAACTGCTCCCATTCCCTTCCCAAGGGATTTGGGGCTCATCCCAACATTCCTGGCCGAGGAACATCCCAACATTCCCTCATCCCAGCCATCCCTAATCCTGAATCCCCCATTAGGATTGTCCAGCTCTCCCTCCTCACCTCCCGACAGGTGCAGGTGAAGGGAAGGACCCAGAGCTGGAATCCCGCAGGAATCATTAAAAACTCTGGAATTTTGGCCTCACCTGCAAGGAGAAACAACAGATTTGTATTGCAATTCCCCGTGCAACATTCCCAAAGGAATCTCCCCTGGCTTCCAGGAACCTCAGGGCACCAGCAGGACACGGCAGAGTGAAGAGAACCTGAGGAGGCTTAAAAACGGAAGAGAATTTAAAAAACAACAAGGAAAAGAAAAGGCCAGAGATACCACAGGGTACAAAATAGGAATTATTTATATTTTCCAAAAGAAAAACAAAAAGAGTTCCCAGCTATTGAAACATCTCTGCTGTAAGAAGTGACTAAATAGAAAGGGACAGGGCTGGCCCCAGACAGCCAGACCAGGTACAAACAGTGTAAGAATCACGGAGCAACTCAGGGACGTCGCACGCAGCCGTCAGCAAGAGTGAAATTCGTCCTGGGGGGGATTTTGGTTGTTTTTTTTTTTTTCTTTCGTTAAAAAAAGAGGGAGGAACGGGGAAACAGAGCAGGGAAAAATGCCCAGAGCATTTCCCACGCTGTGTAAAACAGAAACCGTCGGTGCTGCTCTCGGCTCGAGGGGTCTGCAGTCCTCTCCCAGCACAGCCGTCACCGCCCCTCGCGCTCCGAGCTGGCATTTCATAGAAAAAGGGGGTTTTGAACCATTTTTTGTGTTTGCAGTGGACACACAAGTGCTAAAACAGCAAATTCGTCTCCTGGCCGAGGGCAGCGGGGCACACGCACATCCAGCTCAGCTCGGCTGCCAGGACTTTCGGAACGTTTGCCATAAATACTCCTGGAGGTTTCCTCCCCAAAACCTCGGTGGAACTTCTGCCTTCGCTCCTCCCAAAGCGAGCAGAGTCCTCTGCCCCCGGCATCCCACACACACAGAGCCCCGGGCCGGGAGTGCCGGGGGAACAGCCGGATCCTGGAGGGCCTCAGGCGGGTGCAAGGGAACACACAGACACAGGGAATCGCAGGAACAGCCCCAGAGCCCACCCTCCCCCCTTTTCCCAAAGTTTCTCGGTGCTGTTGGACAAAGTCTGGATGTCACACGGAGCAGCCTCTTCCCCCCAGCAACAGAGTCCAAGCTCCACAGGCCTCGCCGGCTCCCCGGTGGTCAAGGGCTGGGCAGCAGCGGCAGCAGCAGCTGGGGCCGCTTCCAGAAAAGCTCGGGATGAGGGTGGCAGGGCTTTAGGATTGCTTCAGCCGCTTGCGGGGCGGGCCCAGGAACGGGCACTGCGCCGAGGCCAGCGAGCGATAGGCCTCGGCCACCAGGTGCGGGTGCGACACCACCATGGACTTCCAGCCCGACGTCTCCATCACGTCCGAGGCGTGGCTGCAACACAGACAGGGCCGGCCTCAGGGACTGGGAAAACTGGGAATGGGGACTGGGATAACCAGGGGCAAACTGGGATCAGGGACTGGGAAAACCGGGAATGGGGACTGGGATAACCAGGGGCAAACTGGGATCAGGGACTGGGAAAACTGGGAATGGGGACTGGGATAACCAGGGGCAAACTGGGATCAGGGACTGGGATAACCAGGAGCAAACTGGGATCAGGGACTGGGATAACCAGGAGCAAACTGGGATCAGGGACTGGGATAACTGGGAATGGGGACTGGGATAACCGGGAGCAAACTGGGATCAGGAACTGGGATAACCGGGAATGGGGACTGGGATAACTGGGAGCAAACTGGGATCAGGGACTGGGATAACCAGGAGCAAACTGGGATCAGGGACTGGGATAACCGGGAGCAAACTGGGATCAGGGACTGGGATAACCGGGAATGGGGACTGGGGTGAGGGACTGGGATAACTGGGAATGGGGACCAGGATCAGGGACTGGGATAACAGGGAGCAAACTGGGATTAGGGACTGGGATAACAGGGGGGAAATGGGGGGGAAAGGGGAAAAGGGGAAAAAGGGGGAGAAAGGGGGGGGAAAGGGGAAAAAGGGGAAAAAAGGGGGGGAAAGGGGGGGGAGAAGGGAAGGGTTTGTCCATCCTGGAGCAATTACTCACTAATTAATGAAGTCCACGGCCTGGGTTTTGAGCTGGTCTGCACTGTGCAGGTCAGCCAGGATCAGGATCTCAGCTGCGTTCTCCACGGACAGGTTACTGCAGAGAGCATCCTCACACATCACCTTCAGCCTCTCCAGGGCATACTGGGGACAAAACCATGGAATTACACCTGGAATTACACCTGGCTATGCCCAGGGACCCTCACACATCACCTTCATCCTCTCCAGGGCATACTGGGGACAAAACCATGGAATTACACCTGGAATTACACCTGGCTATGCCCAGGGACCCTCACACATCACCTTCATCCTCTCCAGGGCATACTGGGGACAAAACCATGGAATTACACCTGGAATTACACCTGGCTATGCCCAGGGACCCCCACACATCACCTTCAGCCTCTCCAGGGCATACTGGGGACAAAACCATGGAATTACACCTGGAATTACACCTGGCTATGCCCAGGGACCCCCACACATCACCTTCAGCCTCTCCAGGGCATACTGGGGACAAAACCATGGAATTACAGCAGGGAACACCTCAGGGGGGTGGGAATCCTCAGGCTGTGCTCCTCCACTCCAGGTTTGTACCCAGGAATGTTCTGTGCCCTGAGCTGGGATCCATTTGTGGGATCTTAGCCATGGGATCAGCTCCATCACCATCAACTGATTTATGACTGACTGATTTTAGGTTCTGACTGAGATTTCCCCGTTAGGTTTGGATTTAAAAGCAGAATTCCAGCTTGTGAAGCCCTGAAGCCTGGCTCATAACAGAGGCAGAGCACTCGGAGTTTTCTCTGGCAAATTGAGAGGGCAAATCAAATTTCTTTGCTAATCTGTCTCAATAAATAAAGCAGTTTATGGGGCCAGCCATGAGTTTGGATAATTGCCTGTCAGAGCCTCGAAATATAACAAATAAAGCTGGGCACTCTCCTGCTGGAGATGGAACATTCTCCTCCATGTATCCACTTTTTAGTTCCATTCTTGCTACAAATAACTCATTTTTAATTACATTGTTGGCCCCGAGTGGCCACTGTGGGCTCTCAGCAGCAACATTTCCCCTTCCTCCTTTTTTAATTCCACGTCAGCTCCCCCCAGCCTCCTGCACCCAGAGCTCCTGAAGTTGAATTTTGCTTGGTTTTGGGCCAATTACAGCTTTTTCCTAAGAGACAGCAGAGCTCTGAGGGAGCTGCTTCAGTCCCCGGGGGTAAATATTGGTTGCTTTATGTGCTTTCATGGAGGAGTTTTTTATTCCTGCTTTTAAGGCACACAATGAGCTGGAAAGGGAAAGCAAAGCTGTGTTAAAAGGCAGGAAAGTCAGAATTAAAGCTCTCCCTGCCTTAAGTGCTGCTCCTCCAGTCAGTACCTTGGAATATTGGATAAATGTGGGGATGGTTGTGACCACTCCTGGAATCTCCTGGTTCTGATTCCCACCTCAATCCCGGCTGGAATGGAGCTTTTCCAGCCCTGGGATGGAGCCCAGGGACACAAAGGGGCACAAAGCACCCCCAGCCCAAAGCCCCCAGCCCAGGAGAATCTCAGGAGCAGGTCGGAATCCCGGGATTCGGGCTCCAGATTGGATCTTTCCCTAGCACTGAGTCACTTCTAAGGGAAAAAAATAAGAAAAAGGGAATAGTTTGGGTGGTAAATTATGGATTTTCAGGGGTTAACAGAGCTCTCACTCCCATCTCTGGGGCTGCAAAGGGGAGGGAGTAGAGTCCCAGGGAATTCCAGCAGCTCCCAGGAGCAGCAGGGACTGGCACTGCAGCAGGAAAACCAACACCATTTCCCACTCCTGGATTTCCAGAGCCTCAGAGCTGGCAGGAGGCAGGACAGGAGGAGAACTGTTTGTCCAGATTCAGCACTGCTCTGGGGATTTGGGAATAACCACATGGAAAAACATCCCTGGGTCTGCTCTGTAATTGTCTCCTCAGCCCAGCTCGGATCATGCTGAGCAGGCTCTTCTGGGAGCTCCAAAAAATCCTTAAAAATGAGCAGTAGAGCAAAAATTCCTGATGGTTTAATGGGAAAATCTGCAGCAGAGTCCTCTGGAAGCTTCAAAAAATGCTCAAAAATGAGCAGTGGAGACAGAAATCCCTGGTGGATCTCCAGCTGTGCAGCTCCAGGTGTGTTCTCTGTCAATCTGCTGGGCCAGGTGTGTTCCCAGGTTTCCCTGGAAGCCTCAGCTCTGAGGAACCTGCCCATCCCAGGGCTCTGGGAGCACTGGGGAGAGGAACTCCCATGGCATTCCAGCTCCCCCAGCACCCATAAATCCCGAGTTTACCTTGTCAGCAGCTGCCAGCAGGTCATCAGCCATCTTGTCCAGGTTTGGGGCCTTCCCAGTGTAAATGAAACACATCATTTCCTTGAAAACCTCGGGCTCCACGTCGTTGATCTCAACCCGGTTCTGCAGGGGGAAAAGGGAGCCTTTTGGGGTCTGCCCAGGGGCTCCAGGGCTCCTCCTGCCCCAAAACCCTTCAGTGCCACAGGGAAATCGGTTACAAGGAGTTGAACTTGAGAAAGAAAGGGAAAAATAGGGGGGGAAAGGGGGAGGAAAGGAAGGGGGGAAAGGAAGGGGGGAAAGGAAGGGGGGAAAGGAAGGGGGGAAAGGAAGGGGGGAAAGGAAGGGGGGAAAGGAAGGGGGGAAAGGAAATATGTGGATGGAGCAAGAACAACTCCAAGCTGTATCCCTCATTCTCCACTTCCCCCTGTCTCCCCCAGGCTCCTTCCCGAGGGAACAAAGGGACAGCTGATCCCGGATCCCTCTTCCCCTGCTCCCTGCAGGAGCAGGGAGGTGCCCCTGTGCGAGAGGCGAGGAGCAGCTGCAGTGCCAGAGGCACACGGGGACCACCTGAGCAGGGCCTTTCCCTGCTGGGGGTGCTCCTCCCCTGGCTCTCACCTTTTTGCTCTCCTCCATCTCGTGCTCGAACATGGCGCTGAACACCGGGGAGCGCGCTGCGGGGGGAACGGAACTCGCTGGGAATGCTGCATCCTCTGGGAAGGGCTGCGGGCTGCTGCCAGCACCTCCCCAGCTCCCAGCACTTCCCACCAGGGACTGCCCGGGGCAATGGCATTCCCAGAGGAGCTGTGGCTGCTCCTGGATCCCTGGAAGTGTCCCAGGGCAGGCTGGATGGGGCTGGGAGCACCCTGGGATTGTGGAAGGTGTCCTTGCCACGGATGAGCTCTGAGCTCCCTCCATCCCAAACCATTGCCTCCATCCCAAATCACTCCTCCCTCATTCTCCCATTCCCTCCACACCCCTAATCCCTCCAGCCCAAACCGTTCCCTCCTATTCCCAAACCAATCCCTCCATCCCAAACCACTCCCCCCATTCCCTCCATCCCAAACCATTCCCCCAGCCCAAACTATTCCCCCATTCCCTCCATCCCAAACCACTCCCTCTATTCCCCCATCCCAAACGACTCCCCCATCCCAAACCATTCCCCCATCCCAAACCACTCCCTCCATTCCCCCATCCCAAACCACTCCCTCCATTCCCCCATCCCAAACCAATCCATCCATTACCTCCATCCCAAACCATTCCCCTCCATTCCCTCCATTCCAAACCATTCCCCCATTCCCTCCATCCCAAACGACTCCCCCCATCCCAAACCATTCCCCCATTCCAAACCACTCTCTCCATTCCCTCCATCCCAAACCATTCCCCCAGCCCAAACTATTCCCCCATTCCCTCCATCCCAAACCACTCCCTCTATTCCCCCATCCCAAACGACTCCCCCCATCCCAAACCATTCCCCCATTCCAAACCACTCTCTCCATTCCCTCCATCCCAAACCATTCCTCCATTCCCCCATTCCAAACCACTCCCTCCATTCCCTCCATCCCAAACCATTCCCAAACCACTCCCCGCTGTGTCCCACGCCCCCAGGGCAGTCCCAGGGCACACCCACCTGCCAGGATGGCTTTGTGGCCCTTGAACTCCTGGCCGGCCACGCAGAGGCAGCAGTCGGTGAAGCGCGAGTTCTCCCAGAGCCCGCCCAGCTCGTCGGCCAGGCGGCACTCGGGCACCTTCACCATGTTCATGGTGTTCTGCCCCGAGATGTTCACCGAGTCCTGCACCACGCTCACCTGGGGACAGGGACACTCACACGCTGCCCCGGCCCTGCAGCAGGCTTGGCTTCCAGGGCAGCCCCGCCGCGCAACCCCAGGCACCGGGGGGTTAAAAATTCCCCACTTTTAAAGGATCCTTTGCAGAGATCCCTGCAGCAGGTTTGGGATTTGGGTGTCCATCCCAAACCCCAGCAGCAGATTTCCCTCCCAGCCCCACACTGACAGCACATCCATGCAATTCAGGAGGAGGCTTCTGAAGGAAGTGGAATCGGATTTTTGCTCTTTCCTGATTTTTTCCAGACACCACACCTGACCCAGTTTTTCCTTCCATCCTTGTGAAACCTCCCCAATCAATAATGCAACAGCCACCACTCCAGGGGAAATGAGGGATACACAGAGCTCCCAGAGCGCAGCACAGACCCCACAGGGGCAGGGGCTGACCCCTCAGTGCCCTCCTGCTTCTCCTTCCAGGAGAGCTAAATATTCTGCAACACAATTAAAGCCCACCCCAGACTGAGTTCAACAAACCCCAGGTTTTGGCAGACAGTGAGGGAGATCTGGAGGAGGCAGATTCCCAATCCCTGCTCCAGAGGTGAGGAATCTCCTCCAGAAGGGCCTCGTTGGGAGCCTGTGCAGCACCTGGGTTAAACCTGGGTAAACCACAGCTGCAGCAGAGGCCAATTAGCAAAGCTCAGGGATTAATTGTGCCCTGCTGCGATCAGGAGTGATGGAGGGGAAGCAGAAGTGAGGCCATTCCCTGGATTTTCTGCCCAGCCCAAGGTAAATTCCAGTTCTGTTCAGGACTAGTAGCCAAGGGACAGCAAGGACAGCCAGGGAAGCTCCACAGGGTGGGAAAGGAGAGGGGAAGCAGGAAGAGAAGGAGAAAAGAAAAGAAAAGAAAAGAAAAGAAAAGAAAAGAAAAGAAAAGAAAAGAAAAGAAAAGAAAAGAAAAAAAGAAAAGAAAAGAAAAGAAAAGAAAAGAAAAGAAAAGAAAAGAAAAGAAAAGAAAAGAAAAGAAAAGAAAAGAAAAGGATCCCAGCCTTGGATGCCAAACTAGGTAAGGATTTGTTTCTGCCATGCCAGACTCTCCTTTCTCCTCCAATTTTGTGCTCAAGGAAGGGCTCCCTCCATCCCCAGGAATTTCTGCTGCTGATCAAACATCCTTGAGATGTTTGCTCATTTAAACATGTGCATGATTATGATGGCCAAAACCTGAAAAAAAACCCACCCCAAAAACCCCCCAAAAATCCCAGCTGTCAAAGGACTTTGAAGCCCTTCTTTTATTCCTGAAAGAAAACACAGCAAAAGAAAAGACTCCCAGAAAAAAAAGTGCAGGAGAGATGCAAGGAGAGAACAACTTGTTCTGCTCTCTTCTGGCAAAAAAAAAACCGAAAAAAATAAAAAAAAAAACAGCTCCAGGAGAGGGTTTGCAGTTAAAAAGACAATGGGAGTGAGGCAGAAGAAGCTCTGAAGACATTAAATTAGAGTTCCTATTTGCTCATTAAGGTTTTTCAACTTAAATCTCTGGGTTTGGAAATAACTGGCTGCATCTTTGCCTGGAATAGCACAAATGAAATAATAATGATGTTGTAGAAAAACACAAACACAATGACCAGAAAATGGTGATTACTGCAAAATCCCCTTTTCTCAGATTTTTCTCTTTGCTGGCTGTGCAGACACATTGAAGGAAATAAAGAGAAGCTCACTTTTATTGAGCAGGGCAGTTCCCAGTGCAGATCCAGGCTGTGATTATCCTAAGCAAGCCCCAAATCAAGGAGCACAAACAGAGGGATGGGAACGCCAAAGCACCAGAAGTGATCCTCAAACCCGCCCAATTCCCACCACCACTCCGGGGAAAAGCCAAGCAGGAAGCAGCCAAAAGGCAGAGGGATGGACCAGGCAGGGAAAAAGGCACAGGCAGAGCAGAGAAGCCCAGGGTCAGAGCACCCCGCAGTGATCCCGACCCCGTGAGAGCGGGGTGAGGGAAGGCTCGGCCCTGCCTGGGCTGGGGAGCTGTGTGGGGCTGCAGCAGGGCTCACCTCACAGAACAGGGTCAGTTTGTCATCTGGCAGGAGCCCGTTGGCCTCGTCCAGCAGGAAATCTCTCCTGATGAACTTCTTGAAGCCCCAGTCCTTGCCTTGCACGAAGCGATAGGCGCGCTGGCTCTCTGCGGGATAGGCCTGGCTTAACCCGGGCCAGGGGCACAGCAAACCCCAAACCCTGGCCCAGCTCATCCCAGGAGGGGTCTCACCCACCCAGAGGGGTCTCAGTCACCCCAGGGGGGGTCTCACTCACCCCTGGAGGGGTCTCACTCACCCCAGGCATGGTTTCCCTTCCCCAGAGGAGTCTCACTCACCCCTGGAGGGGTCTCACTCACCCCCAGAGGGATTTCTCTCCCCCAGAGGGGTCTCACTCACCCCTGGAGGGATTTCTCTCCCCCAGAGGGGTCTCACTCACCCCTGGAGGGATTTCTCTCCCCCAGAGGGGTCTCACTCACCCCTGGAGGGATTTCTCTCCCCCAGAGGGGTCTCACTCACCCCTGGAGGGATTTCTCTCCCCCAGAGGGGTCTCACTCACTCCTGGAGGGATTTCTCTCCCCCAGAGGGGTCTCACTCACCCCAGGCACGGTTTCCCTCCCCCAGAGGGGTCTCACTCACCCCTGGAGGGGTCTCCCTCCCCCAGAGGGGGTCTCACTCACCCCAGGGGGAGGTCTCACTCACCCCAGGCACGGTCTCCCTCCCCCAGAGGGGTCTCACTCACCCCTGGAGGGGTTTCCCTCCCCCAGGGGGGGTCTCACTCACCCCAGGGGGAGGTCTCACTCAACCCAGGCACGGTTTCCCTCCCCCAGAGGGGTCTCACTCACCCATGGCCTTGGTCTCCTCTCCCTTGGCGTTGAGGATGGAGAACTTGAACTTGGCCCTGACCTCGCTCTTGGGGCAGCTCACCAGCAGCAGGTACAGGGACAGGTAATCCTTGCTCTCCTCGTCCAGCCCCTTGGGATTCACACGTAAACACCTGCAAAAGGGGGGTTGGGAATGCTGGCAGGTCAGGGATGCTCTGCAGGAAGGGCACGGTGGGATTTTCACATCTGCACAGCAAACAAGGGCTGATAACAATCCCTGAGCCACAGGGGAGCACGGGGGCTGAAAGGAGCAGAGATGGGGTACAGCTGCACCCCCACACTGAGAAAAACACCCAGGAATTATGGCAGCCCACCAAATCCCTAGGGAAAAGAGCAGGGAGAAGGGCTGGAATCACTGAGAAATCACTGAGAAGCCCCCTGGATACCAATCCTCACAAAAGGAAAGTGAAATAAATAAAATTGAGGCAACGGCCTTGGGGAAGTGCAACAAACGCAGAGAAATGGTTGATAAAATTCCACAGGAGGCAATTGCAAGGAACAAGGGATTTCTGGAAGGCTGGTGGTTCTTCAACAAAAAAAAAAACCAAAAAAAAAAAAAAAAAAAAACCACAAAGGTTAAAAGGAAAAACTCCTCCTGTGTGAAGAAAAGGCAGGAAGAGGCTCTTCCATGACCTGAAACATGACACAGAATCCACCAAGAACAAAAAGCAGACAGATAATGAACAGCTCCCACACAGGGACCAAATCCACAGATCCAGATGTTCCAGGGAGGGCTGAGAGCAGAGGGGACAAAGGTGACAGGAACAAAGGCAGGCCAAGGAAAGCACAGCTCTGCCGCCCAAAGGAGGGAACTCACACTGTATCCCATGGATACAATTCATCCAGGGGCTGCTTTCCCACCAGTGCTGCTGAAAAGGGCAATTCTGAACCCCTCAGCAGCAGGGTAAAACAAGGAATCAGAGCCCATGGATGCACCAGGACACAGCTCAGAGCAGACACGGGCTCTGAGCAAAGTCCACTCTGAGTTACTGGAAATGACTGAGGCCTCAGGGAAGATAAGGAAGGTTTAGAGGACAGGGAAAGGCCCCAAATGAGGTCACCCAGAAGAGGCAGCAGCTCCTGGGCAGGAGCAGTGAGAGGACGTTGGCACTTCCCTCATCCCTGAGCTCTCCACGGCCACAAAAAGCTGCCACTCACAGAAAGGGAATTCACAGCAGGAAAAATTCACTTTTGAGCCCCATGGAGTATGAGGGGCTGGAACTGGGGGGGTGATTTGGGCTGTGCACCCTCACGGCCTCACCTGGGCTCGTCACAGAAATCTGTTTTGAGGGTAAATATTGGTTTGTGCGCAAACAATGCTGAGGCATCAGGGCTTCCACGTGCAGGACAACCATGTTTTCATGGATTCCCCTGTCCCAGCCCAGCTGGGACGAAGAACCCCTCTCCCTCTCTCCCTGGGCCTCACCACTTGAGTTTGTCGTTGGCTCCAGAGGAAAAGGTCGAGCTCTTGATGACCTCCCCCATCTCCTCCCGGCAGAAGCTGAAGTTGTTGATGGTCCACATGTAGGAGAACTTCACCACCTTGATCTGGATGGAGAGAACAGAGTTCAGGGTCAGCCCTGCCCATCCCAGAGGGACAAAGTGCAGCCCCCAGCTCCGGGCGTGCCGGGAATGGCTGCCAAGGGCACCGGCTGCTCCTGAGTGACAACAGCAGTGTGTAACCGCTGTGTAACTGCTGAGTAACTGCTGGGATTGCTGTGTAACTGCTGTGTGTAACTAGAGTGTGTGACTGCTGTGTGTGGTGTGTAACTGGAGTGTGTAACTATAGTGTGTAACTGGAGTGTGTAACTGCAGTGTGTGATTGCTGTGTTTAACTAGTGTGTGTAACTGCTGTGTGTAACTAGAGTGTGTAACTGCAGTGTGTGATTGCTGTGTTTAACTAGAGTGCGTAACTGCAGTGTGTAACTCCCCCGTGCGAGTGCCCTGTGTGTAACAGCAGTGTGAAAATGCCCTGTCTGTAATTCCCCCGTGTAAATGCCCTGTGTGTAACTGCAGTGTAAATGCCCTGTAACTCCCCTGTGTAAATGCCCTGTGTGTAAGTGCCCTGTGTGTGACTGCAGAGTGTAACTGTAGTGTGTAAGTGCAGTGTGTGACTGCAGTGTGTAAATGCCCTGTGTGTGACTGCAGTGTGTAAATGCCCTGTGTGTAACTGCAGTGTGTAACTCCCCTGTGTGTGACTGCAGTGTGTAACTCCCCTGTGTGTAACTCCCTGTGTGTGACTGCAGTGTGTAAATGCCCTGTGTGTAACTCCCTGTGTGTGACTGCAGTGTGTAAATGCCCTGTGTCTAACTGCAGTGTGTAACTCCCCTGTGTGTGACTGCAGTGTGTAACTCCCCTGTGTGTAACTCCCTGTGTGTGACTGCAGTGTGTAAATGCCCTGTGTGTAACTGCAGTGTGTAACTCCCCTGTGTGTGACTGCAGTGTGTAACTCCCCTGTGTGTAACTCCCTGTGTGTAACTCCCCTGTGTGTAACTGCAGTGTGTAAGTGCCCTGTGTGTAACTCCCCTGTGTGTACCTGCACACCCCCAGCCCAGCCCAGCCCAGCTGACCTGTGTGTAGCACCAGCTCTCGGCCACGGGCCCGCTGGACATCTCTGCCGGAGGGGGGGGACTCGGCACCCTGGACATCGCCAGCTTGGAATCAGGCAGGGCACAGGGGCAGGAAACGGAGCTCAGCTGCACCTGGAGAGAGGAACCACAGAAATCAGGAATCAGCAGGGAACAGAGCTCAGCTGCACCTGGGAGAGAGGAACCACAGAAATCAGGAACCAGCAGGGAATTGGGAGCTCAGCTGCACCTGGGAGAGAGGAACCACAGAAATCAGGAACCAGCAGGGAATGGGAGCTGAACTGCACCTGGGAGAGAGGAACCACAGAAATCAGGAACCAGCAGGGAATGGGAGCTGAACTGCACCTGGGAGAGAGGAACCACAGAAATCAGGAACCAGCAGGGAATGGGAGCTGAACTGCACCTGGGAGAGAGGAACCACAGAAATCAGGAATCAGCAGGGAACAGAGCTCAGCTGCACCTGGGAGAGAGGAACCACAGAAATCAGGAACCAGCAGGGAATGGGAGCTGAACTGCACCTGGGAGAGAGGAACCACAGAAATCAGGAACCAGCAAGGAATGGGGGCTCAGCTGCACCTGGTGGGGGGGAGAGGAACCACAGAAATCAGGAACCAGCAAGGAATGGGGGCTCAGCTGCACCTGGGGGGCACAGAGAGACAGAAACCATCAGAACTGAGGACAAATCAAACCAACCCGAGGGGTTCGATCTCCCTCTAAACACCTTCAAAACGTGATGTTACACTGCAAGGTTTCACTGAAACATTTCCAGCCAACACAAAGCACCCCAAAGCCCAGCCTGGAGCCCAGGACGGAGGGATTTGGCAGAGGGAAGAGCCTGGCTGAGCCTTCTGCTCACGGCTCTGTGTCCTGCAGCACCTCACATACAACGGGGTCACGGACTCCTCCAGCAGGAGCAGCAGACAGGGTTTTTGGGATTTGCCACCTGTCTGCATGCTGAGCAACAAGATGGTCAGGGATGGAAAGGCTTCAGCAGGAGGAAATGCAGGGAATAAATAAATAAACCACGAGAGCAGGCCATGAAACTGGATTTTGTTGTTAAAATTGCAGTAAATTTCAGTGATTTAGTTTGTAACTAACACTTTTTTACTCGTTGCCACGCAAGGTATTCTGATCTCTGGAAATGCAGCTTGTATTTGAGAAGGGTTAAAAGGATGGATTTTAAAAAGTCATAAAAACAACTTAAAATAACTTTGGAATCCCCTGAAACAGCAGTTCCACACATCCCTGGCCAGAAGGTGGGAATGAAACCTCCAGCCACAACCAGCTCCTGGTCTTCTCCCTCACAGGGAATTCTCCACTGGCTGGGCTTGCCTGCTCAGGACACTCCAGATGTCACCAGGAGTCACTTCCCCAGCAGTGCTGGCACCTCTGCACCGCAGCTGCATGGAAAAGCACAGCAGGCACAGAGGTTTGAGGGAAATATTTGGGAAATAATTCAGATATCACGGCTCAGGAGAGGCAGGGACACACGTCAGGCACAGGCAGAAATATCAAAACACAGGAAACAAAACAGAAAATATTATTTTATGGCCCCCTGTGTACAGTGAGAGTTTGCTACTCCTTGGCTATAAATAACAAACTCCTGGCTCGGGACAGAGTTAAAATCACAGCTCAGAGCAGAGCGAGTCTCACCCCATTCCCAAGCACTTCCAGATGGAGACACTGGATCCGAGGGCAGAGCCAGAGCACCTGGGGAAGCACAGGAAATGTTCCCTTGTCACCCTGTCCTGCCAAAATCCCCTCCCGGCTCCACAGCTCAGCTCTGCCTCCAGCAGGGAAACCCCTGAGACCTCACCTGCCACAGGTGGGCACAGAAACCCAACAAACAATCCTGGGACGGACTCTGGAATCACCGGACTTTTGTCCCAAAAATCGGTCATTTTCTGCCTCTCAGGATAAACCAACTCCCTCCTAAGAAACGCAGCAGAAATTCCTGGGAATTTCCACTTCCAGCCAGGTTTATTCACGGAAAGGGAACTCAGGGCGGGCTGGGAAGGAAGGAGATTTTTAATTGAGGGGTTCAAAAGATGAGTGGCTGCTCCTGGGGCCAGCAAAGCATCAAAGAGTGCCTGGGAACAGCGCAGGGAGAGGGAGCGGGACGGGATCATGGAGCAGGAAAACAAGGGATGAGGCAGGAAAAGCTCCTTTACTCCCTGCATCCTTCAAAGCCTCGGGAAGGACAGCAGGAGGTTGGCTTTGGAACAGGAAAAAGGGGAGAAAGGGCAGGGAATGAAAGGGCAGAGCTGCCCATTTCTGCAGCAATGTGGGCAGAGCAGTAATCAAAGCCACCCTTCAAAAACGACACAAATTCCTGAATGACTTTTTCACTGGCCCAGGACAGCAAACAAACTCGTACCTGTCCAGCTCTGCTTTCCCTGCTCAAGCCTCCCTGTTTGCTCTGCTCAGGGCTCAGGTTGGCCCCAGCCTGAGGAGATTTGCACACTTGCAGCGATACTGGAGGCTCTGTCCCTGGGCTGGACCGAGAGGAGGAATGCCCCAGCAGGCCCAGCTGTGTGTGTGAGCCCCACAGATGACTCTGGGGCGCTCCCCAAGGCCCGGTGCTGCCCGTGCAGGGGCTGGGATCAGCTCCGGAGCTGCGCCTGGCTGGCTGCACACCCGGGCTCTGCTTTCAGAGCCTTGCAGCCTCTGCTGGCCCTGCCAGGCCGGTGCCACCACGGGGGCTGTGCCAGCTCTGCCCTGCTGGGACACGGGGGGCTGTCCCCTCCAGGGACCCGAAATCCCGGGCAGGGATTTCACCTGGTGAAAAGTCTCTGCATGACACGACCCAAAATGTCCCTGAATGCCATCAAATTAAATGTTTGTACCCTGAGCACTCCAGAGTATTTTCACCAATATTACTGACCTCACAAGACCCCTAATATCTAAAATTAGCTCATTTTCAGATTAACCTCTGGACTTCTGCTGTGTTTAATTCTGCCCCAGGTGTGCACAAGGCCGTTCTCTGCTGCTGGAAAATGATTTCTGTTATCACAAGCTGGATCAATTTTCAAAGCCCCAGCATTGCTGTGTTTAATTCACAGCCCGACTGTGACACCAGAGCCAGCCCCAAATGCACAACTTAAACCTTGTGTTTGTGCCTGAAGCCATTTTTAAATCCTAAACCAGAACCTTCCCAGGAGGATCTGTAACACAGGCTGAGAAAAGCTGAACCGAGGTCTTAATATGAAAATTTCAGCCCTATTTTCTCTAAAACCAGCAGATCCACCTGGGTTCTGCTGCATTCATGGCCAAACCAGCACCTTCCAGATGGGAATGTTTAATCCCTGCCATGATCCTGACTTTATGAACTCTACAGATGCCTAAAAATAAACTTTATGACCTCCACAGATGTCTAAAAATCCCTGGAGCTGTGAGGCCAGCAGCACCTCAGATCACAGCAGCGCAAGCCTTGCCTGCAGCCAGAGAATTCCCTCCCAGGACACCCAGGAATTCCCCAGGCACTGACCACAGTCAGGTCTTTGGTGCCTTTCCAGCCCCAAAAACGTGGAGGGAAAACCCCAAAACAACCCCAGCCACCCCCCAGTTCCAGCTCATCCCTGCTCCGTGCTCTCCTCCTCCTCAGCCGTGCACAGCAGCACAGAGACTTCCAGAACCTCTCGTGGAACAGCACAAAGCCCACAGGAATCACCCACAGCTCCTGGCCCTGCACAGGCCATCCCAAAATCCCATCCCTGGGCAGCCTTGGGAATGCGCCCATTCCCTGGGGAGCTGTTCCGTGCTCCACTGCTCTCTGGGGGAAGAGCTTTTCCCTAAAATCCACCCTAAATCTCTAAAATCCACCCCAAATCCCTCCTGACACAGCCCTCGGGTCCTGTCCCTGCTCACCAGAGAGGAGAGCTCAACACTCAATTACCACTCAGCTCCTTCCTCCCACAGCATGCACTGAAGGGACATTTAAAATCAGGAAAACAACAACAAAAAGAATCCAACTGATTCCCAGATCAGCTTCTGAACACCAGCAGCTCCTCTGCCTCCTCGGGGGTACCAACACCTCACCCCACAGCAGCTTCCTGCCCCATCAGGTGTTTCTGGACTTGGCCACACGTTTTCATTCCAGGGCTCTCAACTCCAAGCACAGAAACTCCCGGCAGCAGCTCCTGGACTGAGAACGAAGGAGCAGCTCTCTCACTAAAAGGGTTTTGGCCGTCCCCGTTTGTTTATTTTGGGCTTTCTCCATTTTCCGACAGGTTTCTGCTGCGTTTCCTCTCTGCACCGAGCAGCAAATCCCAGCAGAGCGAGGCTGAGGAGCCAGAGAGATCTTACATAACCCTCCAGCCGTGCAGCAGATCCAGCCGGAGCGGGTGGGGAGCAGGGATCCCACAGAACTCCCGTGGGATTCCCAGGAGTGGAGCTCCCGCAGCGCAGCACAGCTCCGGGCTGCTCGGGGAGCAGCAGCTCCTGCCCGAGCTGCCAGGGAGAACCCCCAGGACTGGGATGATCCCGAGCTCCCAGGCGGGCGGGAGCGAGCAGCAAACCCCACGGGGAAGTGCTGGGCACTGCCAGGAGCGAGGCTGGGACGTGCCCAGAACGATCCCGCTGGGAGCAAGCTCAGCCCCCAGTCCCTGCCCAGGAGAGGCTCAGCGAGCTCCCAGATTAACCCCAGTGCAAACTGGGCCAGGAGCTGCTCAGTTAACTGGTTTAACATTTAGCAGCACCGGAGACTCCTCCGCAGGAAACCAGCGGGAAACTGGAGTAAGGATGGCACAAGAAACTGTGGGGTTTTGAAGCACTTCAGGGTGGGCTGGGCCAGCAGTGATGCCCTCACTTTAAACCCCCCTCCCCGACCTGTGTTTGTGCTCAAATCCTCGAGATTTTGGGGAGAAAAGGGGTGGTTTTATATCAGGAACTCCACTCCAGCCAATCAGGCTGTCAAACGTGGGAGCAGTTTCCATTTGATAGGCACGGTTCTGCGCCACTGTCCCCTGCTGATGCAGGGACAGGGTGACACCCTCTGAGCCTTCTGCTGCTGGGCTGTCCTGAGCTCAATCCCACCCATAAAGTAACAAAAAGATGGAAAAAAAAAAAAAAACCAAACCAACAACATCTGTTTTTTCTTCAAGTGACAACAAAACAAGGGAGAAAATGACACCAAGTCGTTCTGGGCAGCTGGTTGGAAAATGTCACTGAAAGAGAAATCAAGTGGGTGTTTTACTGAAATTATTTAGGGTTTTGAGTTCTGTTTTATAAAGCGTAAATAAGTGTCATTCTTCAAACTCTCACAGGGCTTCGCAACAAGCCACCACTTAGAACTCCAAAGGCAAAGTGAAAAAAAAAGAGGAAATGAGGGAAAAGTGTTTCTTTTCCTTATGTCAGGACGATGCTCTGGATCCACAACACAAACACATTCAGCCATGCTGAGTTAGAGAGAGCTGACAGCAGAGCTCATCACACCTGGGATCCTCCTGCCCCTCTCAGAACTCCTGTCAGACCCAGACAGCTCCATCTCCCGCTCCAGGCGCTCTGTTTCCCCTTTGGAACACCAGGAATGCGGACGATGCTTGGCAGCAGCAGCGGCAGCGCTCCAGGATGGCCCCAGCTCCCCGGGAAAGGGAATTATTTCCCTTTCCACACTGCAGGATGATGCACCATTTCCTCCAAACAGCACCACAGGCCCGACACCCGCCTGGGCAGCACAGCCGCGAGCCCGGCTCCCATTCCCAGCCAGCCCAACTTCGCCCCTGCCTCGGGAAGGGGCTCACACTGTGGCCAGGCCACAACCTGTCACCCCTCAGGGCCTGATGCTGCCGCTCCTCGTCCCAGCGCTCCCACTCCGGCCCGCTTCGCTGTTCCCCACTCGTGCTCCCTCACCCGGCCCCAGGCACCCCACAGCCCCTGTGCCCCAGCCTGGCGATCTCCAGGAATCCCCGCTCCAGGTTTTTCCCCAACTTTTCCCCGCCGCACCCCCCCTTCGCCCTCGTCCCTCAGGCCCTGCGCTCCCCCCCCCCCCCCACCCCTCCCCTCACAACTCCTTCCTCTCCGCTCTCACCTCGCGGCCCGAGGAGCGGCCCCGCCGGCGGTGCGGCGCTGCTGGGAGGCCTGAGGGAGGCGGGGAGCGCTGCCCGGGCAGGTGCGGTGTGTGGGGACGGCCCCCGGACCCCGCAGCCCCCTCAGGAGACCACCAGCAGCTAGGGATCACTATTTGGCAGCATGTCCTCCCGGGCCGGTCTCCGCCGAGCGCGACCGGGGGATCACTATTGCGCAGGTGCCCGCAGCAGCTCAGCGCGCATGCGCGCGGTGCCGGGGCGGCGTTGGGGGGGGGCTGGCCGGGATATGGCGCTGCCCCAGCGCTCCCCTCACGGCCGCGCACGCGCACTGCGGGACTGACGCCGCCGGCCACGCCCACCGCCTTTTTTTTCTTTTTTTTTTTTTCTCTTTTTTATTTTTTTCTTTTTTTTTCTTTTTTTCTTTCTTTTTTTTTTTTTCCCCCCCCCAGCCGCGCGCCCGTCGCGCGAGACCTCTCCCCGCGCCGCGAGCACGCGCGGCCGGGGCGCGGCCCCTGCGCATGCGTCGTGTCCCAGGCCGCTCTTTGTGGCGGCTCCCGTCCCTCCGGCGCTCCCACACGCGGGTCACTTGGTGGCGGGCGCGGCCCCGGCGGCCCTGCCGCGCTGCTCCCCGCTGATGAACGCTCGTCTGGCCTCGCCGGCCCCGGCCGGCACCGGCTGCTGCTGCTGTCGCGGTGCCGTTCCACCGCGGGGTCGGCGCGGGCGGCGCTCTAGTTGCCCACATGTCCGCCACAGAGCCCTGCCCCACGCGGCCCTCGCAGGCGGCACCGCCTTTCCCCCCGTCGCTGGGGAGGTTTCTGGGCGTGCCATCGTCCTTTTCCTCACGGCTCCATAAGGGGACGCCTGCCTGAAGAAATGGCGGGTGCTGTTTTGCTCTAATGGCTCCATGAGGGGATACCTGCTGCCTGACGGAATGGGGGATCCCCTCACAGATCCGTGAGGGGACACCTGCCTGAGGGAATGGTGGGAACCATCTTCCCTCACAGATCCGTGAGGGGACACGTGCCTGAGGGAATGGTGGGAACCATCTTCCCTCACAGATCCGTGAGGGGACACCTCCGTGAGGGAATGGTGGGAACCATCTTCCCTCACAGATCCGTGAGGGGACACCTCCGTGAGGGAATGGTGGGAGATGTCTCTCCTCCCTCACGGCTCCATGAGGGGACACCTCTCTGAGGGAATGGTGGGAACCATCTCCCCTCACAGATCCGTGAGGGGACACGTGCTGCCTGAGGGAATGGCGGGAGCCATCTCTCCTTCCCTCTTGGCTCTATGAGGGGACACGTGCCTGAGGGAATGGTGGGAACCACCTCCCCTCACAGATCCGTGAGGGGACACCTCCCTGAGGGAATGGTGGGAGATGTCTCTCCTCCCTCATGGCTCCATGAAGGGACACCTGCCTGAGGGAATGGCAGGAGCCATCCCTCCTTCCCTCACGGCTCCCTGAGGGGACACGTGCTGCCCGAGGGAATGGCGGGAGCCATCTCTCCTTCCCTCACGGCTCCATGAGGGGACACGTGCTGCCCGAGGGAATGGCGGGAGCCATCCCTCCTTCCCTCACGGCTCCATGAGGGGACACGTGCTGCCCGAGGGAATGGCGGGAGCCATCTCTCCTTCCCTCACGGCTCCATGAGGAGACACGTGCTGCCCGAGGGAATGGCGGGAACCATCCCTCCTTCCCTCACGGCTCCATGAGGGCCTGGCTGCCCGAGGGAATGGCGGGAGCCATCTCTCCTTCCCTCACGGCTCCATGAGGGGACACGTGCTGCCCGAGGGAATGGCGGGAGCCATCCCTCCTTCCCTCACGGCTCCATGAGGAGACACGTGCTGCCCGAGGGAATGGCGGGAGCCATCCCTCCTTCCCTCACGGCTCCATGAGGGCCTGGCTGCCCGAGGGAATGGCGGGTGCTGCTTCCCCTCACAGTTCAGTGAGGAAGTGTTACCAAGATCCTCCAAAAACATCCTGAAAAACAACACTCCACCCGTTTTTCAGTGTTATCGAGTCAGGCCTTGCTTTCTTCTTGGCCCAGGCTCCCGTGTGCCTGACAAAGTCGCTCCACACCCACCCTGATACAAAACTTTTTAACTTATTTATGTATTTTTAGCAAAGAAAGCAATTAATTCGTTGGAATGGCTCTTCTCTGCTTCTTTGTGACCATTAAAGCAAAGATGTCATTGTTACCAGTCCTTAATTACCTGCAGGTTTGTAGAGAAGCTTACCCAGAGCGAGCCTCCCCCTCCTCACCTCCAGCCTCGGGGTGCACTAATTCCACTACGCACAAAGCACCCCCAGAACAGAATTACCCAGCTTCCAGGGCGCTTATTGAAATGGGAAATGCAAAACATTTCTGCCTTGTCTCTCCTTCTCCCAGGTGAGAAATGCTCCTCCTGGCCAGGGGCTGCCACGTCCACCCGCGGCTGGCTCCTGGATTTTTGGGAATGCTCTCTGCAGCGTCCCAGGTTTTCCTGGCCAGCGTCTCCTCCTCCGAGCAATCCTCGGATCCTGCTGCATTCCTTCGTGTCCCCAAGTGCTGCCCGCGGTGACAGAGCAGCAGGTGATGAAGAAATGGCTCTGGGAGGTGCAGGGCTGGTGTTTGCATTCCCGCGCTGGCCACACACTTCTCCTGGAAACCGCCTTTCATCCCTTTTCCATTCCCATTTTATATTCCCACCTAAGCTGCGGGTTTTTAGCGATGTGTTTCTCCTCTCGGAGCTGAAGTAGCAGAGGAAATTACAGCACCAGTTTTACAGACAACAAAGAGATTCCCCCTCCTCCCCGGCAGCCTCTCCATAACCAGAACAAACAGAAAATCTCCTTTATTCCAGCACTGGCCAAGGGTCGCTCTGCAGTGGGGAAGTCAAATTCCTTTTCAGGTTCTCCTGATCAAAATTCTCTTGTTCCCAGGAAGTGGAAAATCAAATTGGGCACCTGTGGAAATGGAGGTGGAATTTCACCTCTCCTCCCTTTGCGAAAGTCTCAGCTCTGTCCCCCTGGGTGGCTGGGAGAACTACTGTCACCTCTTCGTGCCTGGGACACGATTCTGTGGTAAATAAACAGCTCCAGGTGCTTGAACCTTGGGTATTGGGATGGGGATTTTGGCGTGTGTGAAGTGAGAGCTCTGAATTCCCAGCTCTAGGGACAATTCCCGCCTGGATGGCAGCAGGCAGGTGGCATTTCCCTGTGACAAGGGACACCAAACGCTGCCGTACCCGCAGGTCTGGAGGTGTCACCCTCTCACTTTGACTTCCGCGGGAAGCTGATTAAACCCATGGCTCTGACAGGAGCTGTGTGCAAGAATTTTAACTAGCTGCTGCTTTTTAATATTCACTTCCTCTTCGGGTTTAATTATTTTGTTCCTGCGTTTTCCCTTTCAATTTACTAAAACTCCAGAAATGTAATTAGGGAGAGGCTGAGCTGCGGAGAGCTGCCAGCGTTTCTCCGCCGTGATTAAACGGAGCGGCCCTGCCTCCAGCGCGGGGCTGCAGGACAGGATTCCAATCATTATCCCCTTATCCAGGAAGGATCTGCGGCACGTCGGGATCAGAGTTATTGAAAATGCAGCACTAATTAAACTCCCCTATCAGGAGAGGATGAAAACGCAGTTATTTCATTTTTCCCTGGATTTGCCAGCTCTGTTACGAACCCAAACAAACCCGCCGCAGACAAAGCCCAGCTCAATCACGGGGGAGACTTAATGAGGCTTTAATTTGTGCAGCACTCACGGAACCGGTGCGAGGTGCTGCTCCCCTCTGCCCGTGCCAGGGGCACCTGTGGAGCCCATTTCCCATCTGGAGAGCACCAGGAACGCTGTGCCACAGATTGCCACGGAGCCTCGGCCAGCTCTGGGGAGCTGCTTGCTTTGTGCTCCGTTTAAATCATTAAATAACGTGGATGCCACAGCCTGCGATGTGAAATGGTCATTTTTTGCTTACAGCCAATCAAGAATCCGTTCTCCCCCGCTGGTGCCGGGGTGTTTCCATCCCTCGCAGATCTCCTGCTCCCCCCGGCTCAGCCCAGCCCCTCTGGAGGTTTTCTCCTGTCACAGCCGCTCAGGCTCTGTCACCTCAGTGTGTCCCAGGGGACGCACGGGGGCTGGGGACGGGCAGAGCTGCTGGATCCTGCAACCCCTGAGCCGTGGAAGGCTGAGCATCCTCCCGGGAAGGGCAATGGAGAGCCTGGGGTTTTGGTTTTATTTTATTTTATTTTATTTTTTTTAATTTGCGTTTGTATTTGCAGCCCTTCTCCTCCGGGTGGGATTCACGGTGGAACAGCAAAAGCTGAGCGGGAGGCTGAGCCCTGCAGTGCCAGCTTCCCCTTCCCCGTGAATTAACGGGGCAGGAGGGGAGGGGAAATATCCCCACCTTCAACAGCTCCTCCAGTGGAGAGAGGTCAAGCAGTTATTCTCCTGTGTAAATAAAATATCGGTGCCTCTTACAGAAATACATCAAATATTGATTCTTTTATATTCGGGTAGGAAAGAGTGGGGGAATTGGTTCCTTCCAGGTCCGAGGCAGGAATCCAGAGGGTTGCAGGATTTTCCTTCAGGTGGATTTTCCTTCCCTGGGAGGGCGGGGAGGGGCTGGGATGGAATTCCCAGAGCAGCTGTGGCTGCCCCTGGATCCCTGGGAGTGTCCCAGGCCAGGCTGGAAGTGGCTTGGAGCCACCTGGGACGGTGGGAGGTGTCCCTGGGTGGAACTGGATGAGCTTTGAGGTCCTTCCAACCCAAACCCACTCTGGAATTGTGTGATGGAGGCACGCAGATCCCAAACCATGACAGTCCAGCACAGCCCTAAATTCGCTGCAAACCCACAGGGACCAGCCCTTCCATGAGGGAATTCCTGCTGCTGTGCGGGGTCAGGCCCTTCTTAAACCATTCCCAGCTCCCTGCTCTGAACATTTCCCACCCAGGTTTCCTTCCCCGACTCCCGAACACCTCCAGAAACCTTCCCTCAGTCCCTGCTGCCATGATTAAAAGCCACTTTTGTTTGGGAGAAAACAAACACCGCTTAAAACAAACCCTGCCCTGGAGGTTTCAATCGCGGGAAATCTGCTGGGTTGCTATTTTTACCTGGATTGGAGAGACATCAAAGCCGATTTTGGAGGAGAGGAGGAACTCAGCCTTTCAATTGACAACGGCGAGCGAGCAGCTCCCCCAGCCCTGAGCGGGCTCTGCTGCTCGTTAGCAGCAGCTCCTGATGAGGCTGCTCTTGTTTTCCAGGCTGCTTTTGATCCCGCACTCATTAAAACCTCATCCTGCTGTGGAATTGTTTCCCTCTCCCCCAAACCTCGGCACCTGCGGGGTGGGGGGGGCCCAAAGCGTTGTCCCCAAAGTCCCCCAAATTCATCCCGAGCCAGCTTTTCCCCTCAAACGGGAGCTCGTCCTCGGGAAGCAAAGCCCCCTGCCCAGCTCCCTCCCAGCCCAAACCATTCCAGGATTTTGTTTTCCCAGCCACGCTCACAACAAAACAAATTAACAAACGAGGGGTTTGCTGCCTTGGAATATTCAGGGTTTGGGGTATTTGGAGCAGAGTTTTCTGCTGGCTGCTGCTCCTGCCCCAGGGCTGCCTCCAGGTCCCTCCTGGGGGCTCCAAACATGGAGTTTGTGAAGGGAAAATCCCAATATTTGATTCGATGTGGGGACAGTTAAACCAAACCTTCAGGGAAGCAAATCATCAAATCATCCTCCAGCCTGGAAACCTTTCCTTGCTGTCCCCAAAACATCCTCGAGGTATTTCAAAGGACCGCCAAGATCCCAAGGGAATAACAACAATTCCTTACCCACCTTTACTCTCCCGTGACCAGAAAATCATCATTTACACCATTATCTCCATCCCTACAAAATACCCAAAATTTCAGTCCCCTCCACCTCCCTCTCCAAACATTTGGGTTTTTGGTTTTTTTTTTGGTTTTTTTTTTTTTTTTTTTTGAGCCATCTGCTGCTGGAGCTGCAGGAGGAGCAGTGGGGATGAAAGGAGAGGGAGCGGAGCTGCCAAATTCCTGCTGCGGGTGCCGGGCTCAGCTCCTCAATCCCACCTCCCCTTCCCGGCCCGGTTCGGATCGCAGGGGGATCCTCCCCTGAGGGAGCTTCCCGGGAGAATTGCAGCGGGAACGTTCTCCCGGGAGAATTGCAGCAGGAACCTTCTCCAGGCGCGGTGCCGAGCCGGGAGGAGCAGGGCAGGATTTCAGCTCCAAGCCCGGCTCCAGGGGCTCTGCTGGTGGCCGGGAAGGATAAAACACGTAAAACACAACGAAAACGGGAGGGGGAAAAGCTGGAGAAAAGCTGGATTTGCAGCTGGGTTTGGCTCGAGCAGGGATGGCACAGGAGCCGCTTTCCGTTGGGTTTCTCCCGGTGTTGGTCGGGAATGGTTAAAGCAGAGTTCCCCCTGCCGGTAACTGAGGCCGGAGTGGGCTGAAATTGGGATCTGAAGCCAACAAAATCCGGGAGGGAGGAAAACTGGGATCGGTTCAGAGCTGCTCAGCTCGGCCCGAGACACCTGCACCCGCAAATTCCCAGCCCGGCTGTGGGGGAGCAACCCCTGGGAATTCCCTGCGGGAATGTCCTGCCCTGCCAGGCCAGCCCCAGAACATTCCAGAGCCTCACTCCTGCCCCAGAATTCCTGCTGGGAAAGAGCTCCTGATCCCAAAGCTGCACAGGCAGAGGGAGCTCCACTCCCAGAGCTGGGAAAACCCCAAAAATCTTTGATTTACCTGGATTTGCATCCCATGAGCTGGAGAAGGTCTGGTCCAAGCTGGGGCTGAGCTGGAGCCGGTGAAGCCCAGAGAGCTGGGGAGACCCTGGGCACTGGGATTTGTCCCTTGGGAATTCTGAGCTGCCTCCAGGCGCACTTACACTGGAAATCACGGAATGGCTGGGGCTGGACAGGACATTAAATCCCATCCAGTCCCACCCTGGGCTGGCTGGGGCTCCCTCGGTCACTTCCTGCCGGGAATAAACCCAACAGGCCTCGGCAGCAGGAATTAAAATCCCTTTTGCCCTTCCCTGGATGCTCTGGCAGCACTTTGTGCATCCCTGGCTCTTCCTCAGAGACAGGAGGAGTCTCCTGAGGTTTCCCCTCAATCCAAGCCCTGCCTTGGGTTGGGAAAAAAAAGGAGCAGAGCCCAAAACCCACGGAACAGAATCTTCCCTCTCCCGAAGTGCCTTGGAGAAGAAGCAGCAGCAGAGGATGGAAATTCCTCGAATCCCACCCCGTTCTTTCGGGGTTTATTCCGAGGGACAGCTGGATCCAGGCAGCAATATCCCAGAGACTCCTCAGGAGGGGTCAGGAACCCCAGAGAGCTGCTCTGGGAATTCCTGCTGGGGGATCCCAGGGGATGGGAGAGGAGCTGCCCCGGGCGTCCCAGGGGGTTCAGCCCCAGAGCTGCCCCAAATCTGGGGAATTCTCATTTCCTGGGAGCCAGGACAGGGAGCCGAGGCAGTCCAGGACTTCCCTGCTGACACATCCCAGTGGGAGAAAATCCAAGGGGCTGCTCCGACCCTCTGGAAAACCCCACGACACGAAGGGGGTGCTCTAACAAGGCTTTAATCCCGGGATCACCCCTAAGGACTGGGATCATTCCTCTCCCTCCCTGGAGAGCAGAGCTGGGTCCCCCCCAAATCAGCCAAAATCCGCCCCCCCCCCCCCCCCAAAAAAAAAAAGTCCTGGAGAAGTGGCCATTGTCTGGTTTTCTTTAATAAAGATAGGAAGGATTTGTGTTTTCCTGTTAAGGCAAGGATCTGCTGCTGCTGCTCGGCTCAGGGGGCAGCTCTGATTACACAAAAAAAAAAGCAAAATTACACCTCAAACTGAAGGATTACATTTTAGAGACCATTTAGAATTAAAAAACTGAACCAAACTCAACCCAAAAATAAACTCCACACGCTTTCCTTCTGATTCCCTGTCCTGAGTCCAGTTCCACACCAGATTCTGAGGTACAAGACAATAAATTAAAAGTTCATTCCAACTGTGGGGTCGCCCGATCGACCTCAGTGCGACGTCTTCTTCACCCCCTTCCCGAATTTGGCATCGAGCCCAAGGCCTGGCAGGAGACAAAACACGAGGCTTGTGTTCTTCAAACCAGCAGGGAGATGGGAATTTTGGGAAAAATGAGCTGAACACCCCCAAATTCACCCATGGAATGAGCTGGGGGGAAGGGACTGAATCGCTCTGCCGGTCCTGCGCTCCCTCCGGAGCATCCTCGCCCCGTTCCCACTGGTTTGAGGAGCTCCCAGGGCAGGGATCCCGTGGGTTTTTCCCCCAAACTCACCCAGGAACACCAGGACGGTGCCCACCCACTGCATGGGGCTGATGGGGTTGGCGAAGAGCACCACGGAGGCCAGGATGGTGAAGAACTTGCGGGTGGTGGTGATGATGGAGCAGGTCAGGGGCCCGAAGTACACCACGGTCATGAAGATGAAACTCTGCCCCACCAGAACAGAGCCCCTGTCACTGGCACTGCCAGGACAGGCAGCCAAGGGGGAAATCCCAGAGGATCTCCCTTCAAATCCTGGTTCTTCCTGGGTTAAAGTGGGTTTATGGCATCCTGGGATGGGCTGGAGGGGCCTTGAAGCTCACCCAGGGATGCCTTCCCCAATCCCAGGGTGCGCCAACCTGGCCTGGGACCCTGCCAGGGATGGGGCAGCCACAGATTCCCTGGGAATTCCATTCCAGCCTCTCCTAGGGAAGGAAACCCCACCCAAAATCCCGTCCCTGACCCCATGGGACCCAGCCCAGGGCACCGACCTGGCCCAGGGCGCTGGTGAGGCCGAAGAGGAGGATGTTGGAGATGATGCTGGGATAACGCTCCGTGAAACTCAGGAACTCCCAGAGCTCCCCCGTGAACAGGATCCCTGGAAAACAGCCCGGGAGGAGCAGCCTCGGTGGGGATTCCCACCCACGTGGGGACAGGCTGGGCTCAGAACCCCCAAACCAGCCAGTGAACCCCGCAAATGCCAGCAGGAAACGCCAGCAGCAGAAGCAATCGCCCTCCTGGTTAATTAGCGAAAGGAAGATCCTTAACTGGGATCAAATTCCAACAGAACACTCCCCAGCAATTAATCAGGAGTGCTAATCCTGGAATGGTTGGGCTGGAAGGGACCTTAAAGCCGCTCCAGTGCCGGGGGCAGCTCCCAGCCCTCCTGGGCTCCAGTCTGAGCTCCCAGCTGGAGCAGGAGCTGCTCTGGGAGCTCCAGGAGAGCCCGGGGAGGGGCAGGGCTGGGCCAGGAGCGAAAAACCCAAAAACGCCCAACAAAGCCAAGCCCCAGAGCAGCGCAGGCCAGGGCGGGGCCCGGCCGCAGCCCTGGCTCCTCACCTGCCCCCAGGAACAGCGTGGACCAGAGGTTGACGTTGAGCATCATGTGGTTGGAGCCCGTCTGGTAGTGAGCCCTCATGTGGTCCTGGGACACCCCCGTGAGCCCGTCCAGGGTCAGCGACAGCAGCTGGGCACGGACGGACGGACGGGGGACAGACAGACGGGGGACAGACAGACAGATGGGGGACAGATGGGGGCAGACAGACAGATGGGGCACAGATGGGGCACAGACAGACAGATGAGAACAGATGAGGACAGATAGAGCACAGACAGACAAAGGGCAGACAGACAGGGCACAGATGAGGACAGACAGACAAACAGGGCACAGACAGACAGACGGGGCACACGGTCAGGCCCCCGTTCTCCTCCCCAGGGAAAATGGCAATTCCCCCCTGTGCAGCAGGGAGCAGCAGGGGCTCTCAGTGGGGCTGAGGGGGGAGCAGAGCGCAGGAGGCTCCTCGCAGCCGCCTGGCCTGAGAGCGGCACGGCACACCGGGCAGCTCGGTGTAACCCCGGGGTAAATCCCACCGGGCAGCTCAGTGTAACCCCGGGGTAAATCCCACCCGGCAGCTCGGTGTAACCCCGGGGTAAATCCCACCCGGCAGCTCGGTGTAACCCCGGGGTAAATCCCACCCGGCAGCTCGGTGTAACCCCGGGGTAAATCCCACCGGGCAGCTCGGTGTAACCCCGGGGTAAATCCCACCCGGCAGCTCGGTGTAACCCTGGGGTAAATCCCACCTGGCAGCTCGGTGTAACCCCGGGGTAAATCCCACCCGGCAGCTCGGTGTAACCCCGGGGTAAATCCCACCCGGCAGCTCGGTGTAACCCCGGGGTAAATCCCACCCGGCAGCTCGGTGTAACCCCAGGGTAAATCCCACCTGGCAGCTCGGTGTAACCCCGGGGTAAATCCCACCCGGCAGCCCGGGGTGTATCGCAGGTGTAAATCCCACCCGAGGGTTTATCCCAGATGTAAATCCCCCCAGAAAGCCTGGAATTTATCCCAGGTGAGGGTGTAAACCCCACCTGGGAGCCCAGGGTGTATCCCAGGTATAAATCCCCCCTGAAACCCCGGAATTTATCCCGGGGCGGGGGGGATAAATCCCACCTGAGTCCCAGGATTTCTTCCAGGACTAAATCCCACCCGAGTCCCCCGGGGCTCCTCCCAGGTGTCCCCCCCGTGGGGTCCCTGCACTCACCAGGAGCAGCTCCCCGTAGCCAAAGACGTGCTCGGTGTCCCCTGTGCCTTTTTTGGGCTTGTAGAGGAACAGGGCCACCCCTGCCACGATGAGCAGCACGCACAGGTACTTGGCGGGGGGGTACCTCTTCCGCAGCAGGGTCACCCCCAGCAGCATCACTGGGGAGAGAGAGCTCAAAAACTGCCCCCAAATCCACCCACGGGAATTAAACCCCACAAATGTCACCCCCAGCAGCATCACTGGGGAGAGAGAGCTCAAAAACTGCCCCTAAATCCACCCATGGGAATTAAATCCAAAAATGTCATCCCTAGGAGCATCACTGGGGAAAGGGAGGTAAAAAACTGCCCCCAAATCCATCCATGGGAATTAAATCCAAAAATGTCATCCCCAGCAGCATCACTGGGGAAAAGGACACCAAAAACTGCCCCCAAATCCACCCACGGGAATTAAACCCCACAAATGTCACCCCCAGCAGCATCACTGGGGAAAGGGACACCAAAAACTGCTCCTAAATCCACCCATGGGAATTAAACCCCACAAATGTCACCCCCAGGAGCATCACTGGGGAAAGGGACACCAAAAACTGCCCCCAAATCCATCCATGGGAATTAAATCCAAAAATGTCATCCTTAGGAGCATCACTGGGGAAAGGGACACCAAAAACTGCCCCTAAATCCACCCATGGGAATTAAATCCAAAAATGTCATCCCTAGGAGCATCACTGGGAAAAGGGACACCAAAAACTGCCCCCAAATCCACCCACAGGAATTAAACCCCACAAATGTCACCCCCAGGAGCATCACTGGGGAAAGGGACACCAAAAACTGCCCCTAAATCCATCCATGGGAATTAAATCCAAAAATGTCATCCCTAGGAGCATCACTGGGAAAAGGGACACCAAAAACTGCCCCCAAATCCACCCACGGGAATTAAACCGCCCCAGTCATTCCCAAATCATGGCTGGGGAGACAGAACATCACACCCTGATCCCAAACCCCTCCCTGGGATGGAAGCCAGCCCTGCCCCAGAACTCCAAAAACCCCCCAAAAACGGGCAAATCTCTCACCTGGGATGGGTTTGCAGGACTTGCCCAGGACCTGGGAAGGGAAGATGGGCGTTAATGATCCACACCCCAGAGTGAGAGCCCCAAAGAGAGAGAGAGAGACCCCAAAGAGAGAGAGAGATCCCAAAGTGAGAGAGAGAGACCCCAAAGTGAGAGAGAGAGAGAGAGACCCCCAAAGAGAGAGAGAGAGAGAGAGAGAGAGAGAGACCCCAAAGAGAGAGAGACCCCCGAAGTGAGAGAGAGAGAGACCCCAAAGAGAGACCCCCGAAGTGAGAGAGAGACCCCCGAAGTGAGAGCCCAAAGAGACCTCAAAGAGAGAACCCCAAAGTAAGAGACCCCAAAGTGAGGCCCCAAAGAGAGAGACCCCAGAGTGAGAGAGCCCCAAAAGAGAGAGAGCCCCCAAAGTGAGAGAGAGAGAGACCCCCAAAGTGAGAGAGACAGAGCCCCCAAAGACCCCCGGGGCAGCTGAGTCTCCGCAGGGAGAGCTCAGCCCCGGCCTCAGAGGGAGTGACCCCAGTTCCCTGCCAGGTGACACTGCCACCATTTCTGTCCCTTCTCGGAGCCCTCCCTGCGCCCCCAGCAGGGACTGGGACACAGAAGTGACCCCAGGAAAACGGCAGGGGCGGTGCCACAGCCAGGGTCACAGCCGTGTCCCCACGTCCCCCGGGTGGGGTGGCTGCGTCCCCCCATGTCCCCGTACCCACCTGGGTGGGGTGGCTGCGTCCCCCCGTGTCCCCGTGCCCCCCTGGGTGGGGGAGCTTTGTCCCCCCGTGTCCCCATAGCTGGGTGAGATAGCTGTGTCCCCCCCGTGACCCTGTGTCCCCCCATGTCCCCGTACCCACCTGGGTGGGGTGGCTGTGTCCCCCCGTGTCCCCGTTCCTGGGTGGGGTACCCGTGTCCCCCCGTGTCCCCGTTCCTGGGTGGGGTACCCGTGTCACCCCGTGTCCCCCCGTGTCCCCGTTCCTGGGTGGGGTACCCGTGTCCCCCCGTGTCCCCGTACTTGGGTGGGGTACCCGTGTCCCCCCGTGTCCCCGTACCTGGGTGGGGTACCCGTGTCCCCGTACCTGGGTGGGGTACCCGTGTCACCCCGTGTCCCCCCGTGTTCCCGTACCTGGGTGGGGTACCCGTGTCCCCCCATGTCCCCGTACCTGGGTGGGGTACCCGTGTCCCCCCGTGTCCCCGTACCTGGGTGGGGTACCCGTGTCCCCGTACCTGGGTGGGGTACCCGTGTCCCCCCGTGTCCCCCCGTGTCCCCGTACCTGGGTGGGGTACCCGTGTCCCCCCGTGTCCCCGTTCCTGGGTGGGGTACCCGTGTCCCCCCGTGTCCCCGTACCTGGGTGGGGTACCCGTGCCCCCCCGTGTCCCCGTACCTGGGTGGGGTACCCGTGTTCCCCCCGTGTCCCCGTACCTGGGTGGGGTACCCGTGTCCCCCCGTGTCCCCCCGTGTCCCCCCGTGTCCCCGTACCTGGGTGGGGTAGCTGACGAACTGCAGGGCGGAGTTGCTGGACACCATGGCGCCCAGGTAGGACAGCGAGCAGGCCCCGTAGAGCCAGCCCCGCGTGCGGTCCGGCCGCGCCGCGTCCACCAGGCGGATCACTGCGGGGACAGCGACGGCTGAGGAGCGGCCCCGGCCCCGCCGCCACCGGCCCGGGGCTCCCGGGGCTCCCGGACTTACGGAGCTTGGCGAAGGCGGCGTTGATCACGCACTGGATGAACACGAGCGTCAGCGCGTACTTGAACTTCTCCTGCTTCGCGCCCTCCCCGTAGCGGCCCCGGGTGCTGCGGGACGGACACCGCGATACAGCGGGACACCGGGGACACCGGGGACCGAGCGCGACCGGCACCGGGGACACCGGGGACACCGGGGACCGAGCGCGACCGGCACCGGGGACACCGGGGACCGAGCGCGACCGGCACCGGGGACACCGGGGACACCGGGGACACCGGGGACACCGGGGACCGAGCGCGACCGGCACCGGGGACACCGGGGACCGAGCGCGACCGGCACCGGGGACACCGGGGAGCGAACCCAGGGGAAGGAGAGAACACGGGAAGCAGCGGCGCGCCCCGGCCCGCTCCGGCTGCCCGGGTCTGCCCCGGTCCCTCCTTCCCAGAGCCCCCAGCCCCGGGTGTCCCCGTCCCGTGTCCCGCCAGCCCCGCTACTCCCCAGCCCCAAGCTCCCGCCCCGTGTCCCCCCGTGTCCCCGGTCCCCGCTCCGCCCCGGTGTCGCGGTGTCCCTCACATGCTCTCCTGCAGGATGCCGTAGTAGAAGTAGCAGGCGAACACGCCGAGGAAGCAGACGGGCAGGCGGAGGCGCTCGGGCAGCCCCGCGGCCGCGCTCGCTCCCATGGTGGCGGCGGGGCCGCTCAGCGCGGGCGGCACCTCCAGTGCCACATCCCGCGGCGCCCCGGGCGGCCTCATCGGCCCCGCCGCGCCCGCCCCGCCCCGCGCCGCCCAACGCGCCGCCGGACCCGCCGCTAGGGGAAAGGCGGGCGAGGCGCGCTGGGGACAGCGCGGGGCCGGGCGGGGGCTGCACACCGCGATCTCCGAACCCGCCCCGGGGCTGAGCCCGCCGCGGTTCGGCCGCGGTGGGACCGGCGGTGTGCGGGGCGGTGCAGGCAGTACTGCGGGCACCCCAGCCTTAGGGGCCTTCTCGATGCACGGCGCGCGCGGGAGCGCCACCAGATGTGGAGCGCGGCGATTGGCTGGGATGAGGGGGCGGGATAGAGGGCCGGGTTCTGATTGGTGGTCCCGGCGGAGAGGCTCCGCCCACCCTGTGCGACGCCGAGCGGGACCTTCCAGGGTCCTTCCGCCGGCCTGGGCCCGGCTCGAACGCGGCGGGGCGGAGGTGCCGGGTCCCGGCCGGGTTCGGTTCCGCCCTTCCCAAGGCCCCGTTCAGTCGCTCCCGCTGCTCCAAGCCGCGCCTCTGGGAGGTTCCCGGGCTCGGCGGGGCCGGGGAGCAGCGAGTCAGGAGAGTACTTTGGCCGGGGAGGGACGAACCCCCGCCATGGCACTTTGTCCTTCACAGTTCCTCTCATCCTTCCGGGAATTCCAACACGATTCACAATCCCCGGGCCGCACATCCCACCTCCAGGGCACTGCTTCCCGCAGGCTCCGCGGAGGAGCTGCCGGTGCTGCAGTTCCCGAGGCTTCTTCACACCACGAGGGAGCTCTGGAAGCTCCTCCGCCTGCAGCTGGGCGCTGCCCGCACTCAACACGGCGGCCTCGGTAACGGGCGCGCAGCGCCCCGCCGGTCCCGTGCCCGTATCAAACATGGCGGCCGCCACTGCCGCCCCCGCCCGGCGCCCCAATCAAAGATGGCGGCGCGCGGCTTCACTGTCGGCGGCGCCTGCCCGGCTCCAAGATGGCGCGCGGTCACGTGACGGGGGGTGTGGGCCGCGTCCCGGCGGAAGCGTGAGGGACCGAGCAGGGAACAGCGGCTGGCGGCGGCAGGAGCGGGGCTGGCGCCGCAGGAGCAGACGTGCCGCAGGGCGGGGGACACGGCTGTCACCACGGAGTCCGCCAGCAGCAACACCGCGGCGGCCACCGCCGCTTCGCGGGCCGCGGGCGCCGGGGACCAGGCAACCTCGCTGCCCCCGCCCAGGATGCAGCGCAGGAAGGTGAGCACGGCCGGGAAACGGGGGAGGCGCCCGGCGGGGAGACCGGCGAGCTCGGGCCGCTGCTTTCTACCCTTCCCCAGCGCCTCCGCTCCCTCTCCCGGCTCCAAAACCGGGGGAAAAATAGCGGCCTTGAGCCCCCAGCGCCCGCCTCCCGCGCTCGCTGATTGGCTGGAGCACTAGCAGGCCGCGCGCTGATTGGCCGCGCTGCCTGTCACTCATCACCCCCAACGGCTACCGTTCCCCCTCCCCCGCGCCGCCAGCGGGGCCCGCCCCTTGCCGTTTCCGATTGGACACGCGCTCGGAGAACTGGCCGTCTATTGGACGGGTCTCCGTGCCGGGCTGGCCGCTGATTGGCTCTTGCTGCTGTCCATCCCCGCCCCCAACGGTCACCTCCCCGCGCGAGCCTCGTTTCTCCCTTCCCCCATCGCGCCGCGGCCCGCCCCCCCCCCCCACGGCTGGCGTTGCCGTGGGAGCAAGCCTCGCGCTGATTGGCCGCCGTCCGCTGTCAGTCACGCGCGGTGGCGGCCCGCCTTTTTGCTCCCAGAGCTGCCATTGGTAGGCCTCCCTCTCGGCCCCGCCCACGCGCGCTGTGATTGGCTGGGGCCGGCGCGGCTCCGCTGGGGGCAAAACAAAGCGGCGCGGGGGCCGCGCTCCCGCCACCGGCGCGAGGCGCCCCCCGCTCCCCTCACGGCGGCCACGCCCTCCCCGCTCCCCTCACGGCGGCCACGCCCTCCCCGCTCCCCTCACGGCGGCCACGCCCTCCCCGCTCCCCTCACGGCCGCCGCCATCGCCGCCCCCTCACGGCCCTGCCCGCGCCCGGCACCCGTAGCCGCCCCCCAGCCCCGACCGGCACCTGCCGAGACCCCCGGCCTCCCCTCACCGTGTTGCCGTTCATCCGCCCCTGGGAATCAGGCACAAGCCTGGAATGGGGGGGGTGTGGGGGGGAAGCAAAATTAAAGCTTTTAGGTTGGAGTGTGAGCGGTTTAATAATGAGAAATGAAGTGGAATACTGTGGTGGTGTTAAATAAGCGTGATAACAGAAAGGGAAACGGGGAAAAATCGCAATTGCTGAGCGGTGCCGGGCACCCTTCCGACATCCAGAGTGCTCCCCCCGCTTTGGGATAATTCTGATGGTTCCTGCAGTTTATTTCCTGGGAATGGCACCCTGTGGTGGGAATACCCCTTCGGCCCTGAGGGATCACCTGTCCCGGTTTGTTTTTGGAAACTCCTCGCTGCCAGAGCAGCAGACACAAAAAGAAGGAGAAAAGAAGAATCCCTGACTTGGCATAAACCTCATCGGTCACCCCTGCAGCTGAAGCGGCTGGGAGGACGTGGGGAATACGAAATACTCGCTGAGTGTTTTGTGGTTTTTCGCAGTAGCCGTACAGCGTTTCAGTGCAATGTGTGCCGTTGCAGAGGAACGCGGGCAGCAGCTCGGATGGAACGGAGGACTCGGATTTCTCCACGGACCCCGAGCACACGGACAGCTCCGAGAGCGACGGCACCTCCCGCAGATCCGCCCGCGTCACCCGCTCCTCGGCCCGGCTCAGCCAGAGCTCCCAGGGTGAGGGAAGGGCTCTCCTCGAACCGGGAAGGGCTCTTCCTCAAACTGGGGAAAGCTTTTCCTTAAACTGGGGAAAGCCTTTCCTCAAACTGGGGCAAGGCTCCTCCTCAAACCGGGGAAAGGCTCGTCCTGAAACTGGGGAAAGCTTTTCCTTAAACTGGGGAAAGGCTCTTCCTCAAATTGGGGAAAGCCTTTCCTCAAACCAGGGCAAGGGTCCTTAAACTGGGGAAAGGCTCCTCTTTAAACTGGGGAAAGGCTCTTCCTTAAACCAGGGCTAAGCTCCTCCTCAAGCCTGGGAAAGGTTCCTCCTCAAACCAGGGAAAAGCCTTTCCTTAAACCGGGGCTAAGCTCCTCCTAAAATCGGGGAAAAGCTCCTCCAGCCAGGAAAAGGCTCCTCCTTAAACTAGGGAAAAGCCTTTCCTTAAACCAGGGCAAGGCTCCTCCTTAAACCGGGGAAAGGCTTCTCTTCAAACTGGAGAGAAGCTCCTTAAACTGGGGAAAAACTCCCCTTAAACTGGGACAAGGCTCTTCCAGCCCCACACACAAATCCCAGCTGAACCACAGGCAATCCTGCTGTTCCCGAGGGTTATGGCTTCTTATCTAAACTAAGGGATCTTTGCTTCTCCGAATGGGAGCTGGGTGCTAATTACGGCTCAATTAAGTTGTTAAACCCGGAGAAAGCTGCTGTCACTCCAGACTGCTCCAAGTGTCCTGAGATTTTATCAGGCAAAGCCAGAGCATGGTGACATGGGTAGGACAGAGTCACGGGGTGTCGGTCAGCGAGGGACAGGGGGGCCCCGTGGGCGCTGTGGTGTCCCCGTGGGTGCTGTGGTGTGACTGTGGTGTCCCTGTGGGTGCTGTGGTGTGGCTGTGGTGTCCCTGTGGGCGCTGTGGTGTGACTGTGGTGTCCCTGTGGGCGCTGTGGTGTGACTGTGGTGTCCCTGTGGGTGCTGTGGTGTGACTGTGGTGTCCCCGTGGGCGCTGTGGTGTGACTGTGATGTCCCTGTGGGTGCTGTGGTGTGACTGTGGTGTCGCTGTGGGTGCTGTGATGTCCCTGTGGGTGCTGTGGTGTGCCTGCGGTGTCCCTGTGGGTGCTGTGGTGTCCCCGTGGGTGCTGTGGTGTGACTGTGGTGTCCCCATGGTGTGATTGTGGTGTGACTGTGGTGTCCCCGTGGGTGCTGTGGTGTGACTGTGGTGTCCCCGTGGGTGCTGTGGTGTGACTGTGGTGTCCCCGTGGGTGCTGTGGTGTGACTGTGGTGTCCCTGTGGGCGCTGTGGTGTGACTGTGGTGTCCCTGTGGGCGCTGTGGTGTGACTGTGGTGTCCCCATGGTGTGATTGTGGTGTGACTGTGGTGTCCCTGTGGGCGCTGTGGTGTGACTGTGGTGTCCCCGTGGGCGCTGTGGTGTGACTGTGGTGTCCCCGTGGGTGCTGTGGTGTGACTGTGGTGTCCCTGTGGGCGCTGTGGTGTGACTGTGGTGTCCCTGTGGGCGCTGTGGTGTGACTGTGGTGTCCCTGTGGGCGCTGTGGTGTGACTGTGGTGTCCCTGTGGGTGCTGTCGTGTCCCCATGGTGTGACTGTGGTGTCCCCGTGGGCGCTGTGGTGTGACTGTGGTGTCCCTGTGGGCGCTGTGGTGTCCCCATGGTGTGACTGTGGTGTCCCTGTGGGTGCTGTGGTGTCCCCGTGGTGTGACTGTGGTGTCCCCACGGTGTCCCCCGGTGTAAGTGTCCCGTTTCCCCGGGAGCAGACTCCAGCCCGGTGCGGAACCCGCCGGCGTTCGGGCCGGACGAGCCGGTGTACTCCACGCGGAGGGTGACCCGCAGCCAGCAGCAGCCAGCTCCTGTCACCCCCAAGAAGTACCCGCTGCGACAGACCCGCTCCTCCGGCTCCGAGACTGAGCAGGCCGTGGACTTCTCGGACAGAGGTACCCAGAGGGGCAGGGAACGCTGCACGGGTACCCAGAGGGGCAGGAAGTGCTGCCTTGGTACCCACAGGGGCAGGGAATGCTGCATGGGTACCCAGAGGGGCAGGGAATGCTGCACGGGTACCCAGAGGGGCAGGGAGTGCTGCATGGGTACCCAGAGGGGCAGGGAACGCTGCATGGGTACCCAGAGGGGCAGGGAACGCTGCACGGGTGCCCAGAGGGGCAGGGAATGCTGCATGGGTACCCAGAGGGGCAGGGAGTTCTGCCTTGGTACCCACAGGGGCAGGGAGTGCTGCATGGGTACCCAGAGGGACAGGGAGTGCTGCTCCCGGGGTGGGAGAGGCTCTGTGCAGCCCCTGAGGCATTTTCGGGAGCGTTTTTGGGAGCTCTCCCCTCAGCTCCATCCCCTCTGCTCCTCCCCAGACACCAAAAACGCGGCGGATCACGACGAGTCGCCGCCCCGCACGCCCACGGGGAACGCGCCGTCCTCGGAGTCCGACATCGACATCTCCAGCCCCAACGTGTCCCACGACGAGAGCCTGGCCAAGGACATGTCCATGAAGGACTCGGGCAGTGACCTCTCGCACCGGCCCAAGCGCCGCCGCTTCCACGAGAGCTACAACTTCAACATGAAGTGTCCCACTCCTGGCTGCAACTCCCTGGGTAATCCCCACGGCCTTGGCTGTCCTGCTCCGGGATTCCTGCTGGGCTGGCTGTAAATCCTAAAAGTAGGCAGGGAATCGGGGTCGGGAACGTCAAGGAGCAGGTCTGGAGAAGGGATGTGAAGCGTAAATAGGGGGATGTTATTCCTGGAGGTGTTTTATGTTTTGGGGGGTGACAGGGTGAGGAAGCAGACAGGAGAGTGAGCACAGGTGTGGGAGGAAATGTCCCAGATTTGTGGGACTGGTTTTTGCCAGAAACAGGATTTCAGTGCCAAACTATTGCAGATCCCTGTCTGCTTTGTCTTAGTGTGAGAAAGATTTTCCTTCCCTTTAAAACCAGGGAGTTTCCTCCTCCTATCTCCCTGTCGGTGATCCTGTGAGGGATCTGCCCATCTGGGAGACTTCCTCCACCTCTTTGGGGCCATTTGTCACAAGTTTTGTGGTTTTTCTGGCCCCTTGCAGGACACCTGACCGGGAAGCACGAGCGCCACTTCTCCATCTCGGGGTGCCCTCTCTACCACAACCTCTCAGCAGATGAGTGCAAGGTAAACGTGAATGGTTTTGCCTTCTGATTTCTCCTCCTTTGGAGTTTTTAGGGTAAAATGCTGAGCCTTGTGATCTGTGAGCAGCAAACTTGGCTGTGAGGCAGCAGCATTTGTGTGTCTCACCTGGAAGGGCAGGGGGGTGACAGGAGGTGGCTGCAGCCCTGACAGGTGAATTTTGGCCTCCAGGTGCGAGCGCAGAGCCGGGACAAGCAGATTGAGGAGCGGATGTTGGCCCACAGGCAGGATGACAACAACAGGCACGCCACCAGGCACCAGGTAAGGGGCACAGCCTCAGCTCCCAGCTCCCAGCACAGGCCCTGGGGCCTGGGCTCCCTTGTCCACATCCTGAGGAGCTGCTGGGGCAGTCCTGACCCTGCCCAGCTGCCATTCCGGAGGGGGAATTCCCTGGATCCCCTCAGTGAGGTTGGAGCAGGCAGCGAGAGCAGAGCTGTGTTCTTGGGATGATCCTTCCCCTGTGTCTGGATGTGCAGGACCAGAATTCCTGCAGAGCTGTAAACTGCAATTTCCCTCTGAGTAACCAGCAGAGAGCCAAACCAGGGGAATGACATTTCCCAGTCCCTGAGTCAGCTGGGAGCTCTTCCCCAGCACGGAGCATTCCGTGGGGAGCTCACCCTGTCCCGTGGTGGGAAGGAAAATTTCCTGCTTTGCATTCCTGTGCTGCAGCTGCAGTGCCCTGTGATTAGCAGAGGATCTGGCTCAGACCTCGTGGAATGGCAGCCAGGATGGAATTCTTTGGGGTGGGCAGGGAACGGGGAGGTTTGGAGGGGCTGCAGCCTCTCAAGGTCCCACCTGGGCTTTCTTTCAGGCCCCCACAGAGAGGCAGCTGCGGTACAAAGAGAAGGTGGCTGAGCTCAGGAAGAAGAGGAACTCGGGGCTCAGCAAGGAGCAGAAGGAGAAATACATGGTAAAAGCAGGAATTCTATCCTTTCATTCTCCCCTCCCCGCCCCGGGATGGAGTTTGGCTCTCCCCGTCATCCTGCAGCACTCCCAGCTAGAAAAGCTACAGGATCCAACAGCTCAGCAGCCAAAGTGCTGTCCTTTGGTTTTCCAGGAGCACAGGCAAACCTATGGCAACACCAGGGAGCCTCTCCTGGAGAACCTGACCAGCGAGTACGACCTGGAGCTGTTCCGCCGGGCTCAGGCCCGCGCCTCCGAGGACCTGGTGAGATCCCTGCCCCAGGCACCCCCGGCACAGCCCCGGGGGCTCTGTGGGACCCGGGAGGCAGCACGGGGAGCTGGGCAGCAGCTCCAGGCCAGCACAGTCAGCCGGGGCTGGGGGTGAGTGCCAGCCGTCCCCAGGGAGTGCTGGAGCTGAGCTCTGCGCTCAGGAATGTGTGGTGGCATTCCAGGGGTGCTCCCAGGGGACAGTGACAGCTTCAGCGTCCCTGCTGAGGCCTGGTGACAACAAAAGCCACCTCGGCCTTAGCCCGTGACTGAGTTCACAGGCTGGTGTCGCTGAAGCTCCTGGGGAGCTTCCCAAAGCCACATCCCATTCCAGAGAGGGATCAAACGATCCTTTGATGCTTTCCTGGGACACTTGGGGTACCTGGGGCAGCGCCTTGGGCTGTGTCACGGAGCCACAGGATGGACTGGGCTGGAAAAGCCCTCTGAGGTCATCGAGTGCCACCCGTGACCTGACACCACCTTGTCACCAAGTGCCACCTCCAGGGATGGCGGCACTTCCCTGGGCAGCCCCTTCCAATTCCCAATTCCTCTTTCTGGGAAGAAATTCCTTCTCATGTGCAGCCTAACCTGGCCTGGCACAGCTTGGGGCCGTGCCCTCATGTCCTGTGGTTCCCTGGGAGCAGAGCCTGGCCCCACCCTGGCTGCACCCTGAAGAGCCAGGAGATGTCCCCTGATCCTTTCCTCCAGGATAAACACCCCCAGCTCCCTCAGCTGCTCCTCACAGCACTTGTGCCCTGTCCCTGTGGCTCAGGAAAGGAGCAGGGAGTGGCGAGGAGCTGTAGGAATTCAATGAAAAATGAACCCAGAAAAGGAAAAGAAACCCCAGTTCCCCTCCTGCCACTTGGAATTAACTTTTTGGCTAACCCTGCTTTTCCCCCGGGGCAGGAGAAGCTGAGGCTGCAGGGGCAGATCACCGAGGGCAGCAACATGATCAAGACCATCGCGTTCGGGCGCTACGAGCTGGACACGTGGTACCACTCGCCCTACCCCGAGGAGTACGCGCGCCTCGGGCGCCTCTACATGTGCGAGTTCTGCCTCAAGTACATGAAGAGCCAGACCATCCTGCGCAGGCACATGGTGAGGGCTGGGGGTTGGGGTCTGCTGGGAATGCTGCTGTGGGGTCAGGGAATAGCTCAGTCCTGCTGGGAATGCTGCTGTGGGGTCAGGGAATGGCTCATTCCCACTGGGAATGCTGCTGTGGGGTCAGGGAAGGGCTCAGTCCTGCTGGGAATGCTGCTGTGGGGTCAGGGAAGGGCTCAGTCCTGCTGGGAATGCTGCTGTGGGGTCAGGGAATGGCTCAGTCCTGCTGGGAATGCTGCTGTGGGGTCAGGGAATGGCTCAGTCCTGCTGGGAATGCTGCTGTGGGGTCAGGGAGAGCTCAGTCCTGCTGGGAATGCTGCTGTGGGGTCAGGGAAGGGCTCAGTCCTGCTGGGAATGCTGCTGTGGGGTCAGGGAATGGCTCAGTCCTGCTGGGAATGCTGCTGTGGGGTCAGGGAAGGGCTCATTTCCACTGGTAATGCTGCTGTGGGGTCAGGGAATGGCTCAGTCCTGCTGGGAATGCTGCTGTGGGGTCAGGGAAGGGCTCATTTCCACTGGGAATGCTGCTGTGGGGTCAGGGAAGGGCTCATTTCCACTGGGAATGCTGCTGTGGCACCGATGCCCAGCCAGGCTCAGCCCGTGCGCGCGGCAGTGCCTGGCGCCAGGCTGGCGTGGCCGGGTTGCAGCGGCAGGCCAGGCTGCAGCTCCCTGTCCCCCTGCAGCAGCTGCTGTCCCCAGGCCAGCGGTGACAGCCCCGATTTTGTCCCTGTGCCAGGCCAAGTGTGTCTGGAAGCACCCCCCGGGGGACGAGATCTACCGCAAGGGCTCCATCTCCGTGTTCGAGGTGGACGGCAAGAAGAACAAGGTGAGCGGGACCGGGCTGGGCCCTGCTGGCCCTGCAGGCAGCCAGGGTGGCCCTGCTGGCCCTGCTCACGGAGGGGCTGCTGCAGTTTGGCCGTTCCTGCAGGAATGCTGCTGCTGCTCCTGTGGTGCTCCAGCAGCTCCCTCTGCGTCTCACCCAGCAGAGGTGAGGGGCGGGATCCAGGCTCATCCATTTCCATCACCAATGGAATTGTTTCCTGGCACAGCTGCTCTGTCTCCCCATCATTTCTCAGATGATTCTGACTCTTTTTGTCCTTTCCCAGGTGGTTTTTCCCACATTTGGGGTATCCCACTGGAGTAAACACGTACATCTCTTTTTTGTGCCCAGATCTACTGTCAGAACCTGTGTCTGCTGGCAAAGCTTTTCCTGGACCACAAAACCCTTTATTATGATGTGGAACCCTTCCTCTTCTACGTCATGACGGAGGCTGACAACACTGGCTGCCACCTGATCGGGTATTTCTCCAAGGTCAGTGGAAAACATTCATCCCCCACCTCACTAAAATGGGATTTAGGGCCCTCCTTATCAGCACTGAATCCCTTTTGCAGTCTCAGGATTTGCTGCTTTTGGGAGCAGATAAAAGTCCAAGGCTGAGCTGCAGGGGTTGTTCTGTTTGCTCAGGGACTGCAGGTGTTGTGCTGCTCCATCTTTTCTCATTCCCAGCAAAAACCAAACCAGCTCCAAGGAACTGTTGTTGCCAGGAAGCAGAGTGGTGTCTTCATTAGGGAGAAAGAAACTGGGAAGGAATGTGGAGGAAAATACATTAAAATAAATATTAATCACCATGATTAAAAAAAACCACCAAAACAGCTAAAGGAATAAAAATTCTGAGTTCTGCCCCTCCTCTCTGCTCGTTTCCAGGAGAAGAATTCCTTCCTCAACTACAACGTGTCCTGCATCCTGACCATGCCCCAGTACATGAGACAAGGCTATGGCAAAATGCTCATTGACTTCAGTGAGTGTTGGGGGGGAAATTCCAGGGACAAATCCCTCCAGCTCCACCAGGAAATCTCACCTGGCTGCTGCTGCTGCTGGAGCAGCTTCCACCCTGGCTCGTTTCATAGTTATTTTGACATTTTTTAGGCTATTTGCTGTCTAAAGTAGAAGAAAAAGTTGGCTCCCCAGAGCGTCCCCTGTCTGACCTGGGCCTGATCAGCTACAGGAGCTACTGGAAGGAAGTTCTGCTGCGGTACCTGCACAACTTCCAGGGCAAGGAGATCTCCATCAAAGGTCAGGGGGGTTTTTGGGAGCACCCCCGTGCCTCTCAGGCCTGCCTCACCCACCCAGGTGTTTGTGCAGCACTGAATTTCATGGGATGTTCCCATGGTTGGGAATGGGCCATTTGCAGCATTTTGAAAGGATGAATTGGCTGCCTGATGAAAAAATGGCAATTTTAAAAAGATTCAACAAAAACTTAATCCAGCTGTGTATTAGAATCTTTATTAAAAAAAAAAAATGGACCCAGCAGCCAATATTGAGAATATTTGGCCTTTTATAATGGCATTTCTCTGTTGGTGGCACCTGGGAGGATGTGGAATTTCCTGGGGAAAGCAGGATTGCATCTCCTCTCAGGAGATTTCTTACAGATCCCAAACCCAGCACCCCCAGACCCCTGCAATCCTGGCTGTGCCTGCTCAGTCCCGCATTCCCGAGGGGATTGCACCGAGCTGCTGCTGGAGCCCGGGGCTTTGGGGCTGTTTCAGAGGCTCTGGGTGGGCTCTGATTGCAGAGATCAGCCAGGAGACCGCCGTGAACCCCGTGGACATCGTCAGCACCCTGCAGGCCCTGCAGATGCTCAAGTACTGGAAGGGCAAACACCTGGTCCTCAAGAGACAGGTGAGCCTGGGCCTTCCTGGGGGGATCTCCCTTTACCCCCTCCTTTTTCTTGCTGGAATCAGAGGTTCCATGGGTTCTCCTCCTTTTCCTTGCTGGAATCAGAGGTTCCCTGGGTTCTCCTCCTTTTCCTTGCTGGAATCAGAGGTTCCCTGGGTTCTCCTCCTTTTCCTTGCTGGAATCAGGGCCTCCATGGGTTCTCCAGCCTGCTCATTCTCATCTCCAAGTAAAACAGGAGGTGGGAATCTGACCTCATTCTTCAGCAGGGCAGGAATGAGCCCTGCAGGACAGCCCAAAATCCCACCCTGAGCATCCCTGGGAGGGTTATCCAAACACCCCTGGAGCTCTGGCAGCCTCAGGGCCGTGCCCATTCCCTGTTCCAGTGCCCACCACCCTCTGGAGGAAGAACTTTTCCCTAAAATCCAACCCAAACCTCCCTGACCTGCTGTGAATGGGACTGGTGGAACCCTGCATGGCTCCTGCTTGTTCCCTCCCTGATCAATCCCTGGGTGGTGGGGTTTGAACCCCAAACCTTTTCCCTTCCCTGGGACCCCTTTGGAGCTCATTTGAAGGGCTTCTACCAAACTCCATGGGGGAGAAGTTGTTCTTTTGGGGTAACTTTGGGGTAGCTTTGGTGTTGTTTTGGTGTTACTTTGCTGTTATTTTGGTGTTGTTTTGGTGTAACTCTGCTGTTGTTTTGGTGTTGTTTTGGTGTTACTTTGCTGTTTTTTTGGTGGTTTTTTGGTGTTACTTTGCTGTTATTTTGCTGTTCCTTTGAGGCATTAACGGCTGAGCCCCCCTCCCCTTTGTGCTGCTGTCCCAGGGGTGATTCCCCACCAGGATCAGCCCTAACCTGCCCCTCCCCTGCTCTCCCCAGGACCTGATTGATGAGTGGATCGCCAAGGAGGCCAAGAGGTCCAACAGCAACAAGACCATGGATCCCAGCTGCCTGAAGTGGACCCCTCCCAAGGGCACCTAAGTGTCCCCGCCAGCGTCCCCAGCAGAGAAGCGCCGTAGGGATCCGTGTGGTGCCGTGGTGGTTGGCTGCTGCAGTGTCCCCAGGGCGGGTCACCCCCGGGCTGGCCTGGCCTGGCCCTGTGTCCCCACAGTTCTGAGGAACTCGGATGTTTCGGCCTCAGTGAGGCCGCGAGGACTGGAAGTGTCTGGGAGCCCCAGGAGGCTGAGGAGCTCTGACTGCTGGGCTTGTCCCTGTCCCTGCTGTCCTGCTCTGTCCCCCTGTCCCTCCTGCAGCTTCCCTGGCTGCTGGGGTCACCCCTGGCTCTTGGACAATGCTGGAAATGCTTCTCTGGGGCAGCGCCGCGGTGGCAGCGACGTCGGCTCCTGTCCCGTTCCGTGTCTGAAATAGCTTTAGTGGGATCATTCCCCCTGTCCCAGCAGTTTTCCCTAGGATCCAGCAGATCTTCACTTAGTTCCTGTTGTACAGCCAGAATTGCACCTCCTGCACCTGAGGGAGCCACTGGGTGTTCCTGTCACCCCCTCCTGGAGCCACCACAGCCCTGCTGGAAGCACCTCTGGATTAGAATTCCCATTTTTTCCTGGTGTGTATCTCGTGGAATTGCTGAGTTCCTGTACATAAACAGCCTGCTGAGTGTATTCCCCTGGAGATGTTTTTCCCAGAGCAGCCTTCCTGGAATTGCAGGTCCCTTTTTATTGGAGTTTTTTTTCCCCTCCAGGCGGAAGGAATCCAAACTTTGGCCTTTTCCAAAGAGCCACAGGAACTCCCAGCACCAATTCCAGGAGCTGTTGGGCTGCTGTGCTCCAGGGAGGGATGGATTCCCTGGCAAGGCAAAAAAACCCCTTTGATTCCTCCCTCCCATCAGCAGAAATATCCCGGAATGGCCTCCCAGTAAAACCACTGTCCTTGTGCCACCCATCCCTGTGTGGCTCCAGTGTCACTGGCAGAGGGGACAGCCTTGGGAAGGGGCTGAATTCCCTGGTCCCAGTGCTGATTTCAGTGATCCCAGTGCTGGATTCCCTGCTCCCAGTGCTGATTTCAGTGATCCCAGTGCTGGATTCCCTGGTCCCAGTGCTGATTTCAGTGATCCCAGTGCTGGATTCCCTGCTCCCAGTGCTGATTTCAGTGATCCCAATGCTGAATTCCCTGGTCCCAGTGCTGATTTCAGTGATCCCAGTGCTGGATTCCCTGGTCCCAGTGCTGATTTCAGTGATCCCAGTGCTGGATTCCCTGGTCCCAGTGCTGATTTCAGTGATCCCAGTGCTGGATTCCCTGATCCCAGTGCTGATTTCGGTGATCCCAGTGCTGGATTCCCTGATCCCAGTGCCGATTTCAGTGATCCCAGTGCTGATTTCAGTGATTCCAGTGCTGGATTCCCTGGTCCCAGTGCTGATTTCCTCCATCCCGGTGCTGATTTCAGTGATCCCAGTGCTGGATTCCCTGGTCCCAGTGCTGATTTCAGTGATCCCAGTGCTGGATTCCCTGGTCCCAGTGCTGATTTCCTCCATCCTAGTGATCCCTCACAGAACAGGGTGTGAAATGAAGCACTCCTGGGAAGGTGGGAGCCATCCCCATTAACCACTGCCCCATCCTGACTGGAAAAGTTCCTGCAGCTCCTCTCGTTCCCTGCCTTTCTCCTGGAGCCCCAAAGCAGCCCCAGCCCCTCGCTGCTCGTGGGCATTACTGACTCCTGCTGTCCCTGCTCCCGCCTCGTCCCCAGCTGGCATTCCCAGGAATGTCCCAGGCCGTGGCTCTGGAGCAGGGAATGGGGCGAGGCCGTGCTCCTGCTCCCATCCCTGCTGGGCTGTGCTGCTCCCGTACCCACTCCTCAATAAAAGCATGTTCCTGCTCCAGCCGTGACTCCTGCTTTCCCTGCAGCTCCAGGGAGCAGCAGCTGCTCGCCTGTGTCCCCAGGGCTCCTCTGGAGCCCATCCCCAGGCCTGGGGGTTTTAGGATTGGGACTGGAGCAGCCTCGGGGTTGAGTCTTTCCCAAACATCCTGCTCTGGACAGTTCCAGTGCTTTAAACCCTTTCCATAAAGGAATTTTTCCCTGATATCCATCCTAAACCTCCCCTGGCACCTGAGGCTGTTCTTGGGACAAGAAGATTTTTCCCCACATGGAGTTTTTTCCATGAAGGAATTTTCCCTGATAACCATCCTAAACCTCCCTTGGCACAACCTGAGGCCGTTCTTGGGACCAGAAGAGTTTTCCCCACACTGAGGGAAAACTGCTGAAGGAAAATTCCCCGAGATCTCCCTGAATTTCCAGGAGCTGCTCTGTGGTTCCTGATCCCTCTCCCACTGGAACTCCTGCTGGCTTCTCCCTTTTGCTGGGATGGTTCGGGGCAGGATGTGGCGGGGAACAGGGGCTGATATTCCCAAAAGGAACCGGGGAAGCAGGAAGAAATGGGAGCTAAATCCATGCAGTGACTTCAGCTGTTCCTATGGTGATCCTCAATCCATGGGGACAATCCCTGTGCCCCTGGCCTCCCCCCCGCTGTCCCAAACCCACGGAAAGAGCTGGACCAGCCTCTCCTGGCCAGGGAAGAGCAGCTCTATTCCTGGGATCATCCCCTGTAATTATCTCAGCCTTTCCTGCCCTCCCCAGCCCGGCCCACGCAGCCCCGAAACCACCAGAGGTGCAGGAGAAAAACGGGAGCCAGGAGAGGGAAAAGAAAACATCCCCAGGAAACCACGGATCCCAAAGGCTCCTGCGGCTTTCCTGCAGGAGAGCTCGGCCCCCGGAGCTGCCAGATGGGATCTGACACCTCCCTGCCGCCCAGGGAGCTGGAATGTTCCTGGGTCCGGGCCCGCTTTGGGATCACAGCTCGTGGAACGGTTTGGGATGGAGGGATCTTAATTCCCTGCGGTGGGCAGGACACCTTCCACCATCCCAGGGTGCCCCAAGCCCCATCCTTGGACACTTCCAGGGGTGGAGCACCCACGTTTTCTCTGGAAAACCCATTCCAGCCCCTCATCACTGCCTGCTGTTCCCTGTTCTCCCAGTTTGGGCACACCTGGAGCATCCTTTCCTGAGCTGAGCAGGGAGCTGGGAGCAGGAGGCTTCTCCGCCTCTGGAGGCCCAGCCTGAGCCCGGAGCAGCTGGGAAGGAGCAGGATCCCAGCAAAACGGGGATTTGGGAAAATTCCAGCGAGTTCCTGGTGAGCCAAACGCCCCGGGAAGCCCCGGGGAAGTGGCAGTGAGGGAAAACCTTCCCGAGGTTTTCCAGCAGCACTGGGTTGCCGGGAGGGCAGCAGAGGGTGCTGCTTCCCCGGGCAAAGGCAGGAAACTCCCGGGAGCTCGGGGTGGCTTTTGCTGGGAATTTATCCCTGATTTCTGGGCAAAAAGAGAGGGATATTGGGGTTGTGGGAAGGGCACGGGGAGAGAGACAATTCCCGAGCTGTGCTGGGGTGTTTGAACCATTCCCAGCTCTGCAGGGTGTTGGTGGGGAATCAGGGAATCATCAGGGAATCATCAGGAATTCGGGAATCCCAGCCTGGACTGGGCTGGCAGGAGCCCAGAGCCCCTCCAGTGCCCCCCTCCCCTGTGCCAGGGTGATCCCTGCCCTTCCCTGCCAGCCCAGGACATTCCATGGGCTGTGTTCTCCTCGTTTCCCTTCCCGAGAGAGCCCCGAGCATCCCGGCCTGCTCCGGCTCCTGCCGCCAGCTGGGACAGGGAATTCCTCCTCATCCCATCCCAGACGGGCCGGGATGGGGATGAGGATGGGGGTGCTGTGGATAACGCACCGTGCCTGGCGTTTATCCCAACTCAGGGACTCCTTTTTCCCTTCTTTTCGTGTCTCCTGCTCTGCCAGGGAGGAGGTTCCCAAAAGGAACCGGGACAGGTGATCCTGAGTGGGATCCCGAAACCCCGGATCCCAATAACCATCCCAAGGTTCCAGGATCATCGGGAAAGGCTTCTCTGCACGGAGCCCTGGCATTGTTTGGGCAGAGCAGGGCCTGGCTCGGACTCAGATTCTCCAGGGGAGCTCTCCCTGTGGATCCGGCTGGATCAGGAAGTTTTCCTGGTGATTCACCGGGAGCTGCTGCTCCCTGTGAGTCACTGCAGAAGAGGAGGGATGGAAGGAGGGATCCACAGAATACATGGATGGAGGGAGGGATCCACGGAATCCATGGGTCTATGGATGGATCCATGGAGGGATGGAGAGATGGATGGATCCATGGATGGATGGACGGAGGGAGGGAGGGATCCACAGAATCCATGGATCTATGGATGGAGGGATGGATGGAGGGATGGATGGATGGATGGATGGAGGGATGGATGGATGGATGGATGAATCCATGGATGGATCCATGGATCTGTGAAGGGATGGATCCTCATCCCGAACTGGTAACGGAAATCACTGCTGTGGCTCCTGGGCTCCATCCCAGTGGGAGAAGAAAGGAATAGGAATTTGCAGAAAAAGGGCCTCAGGATGAGATTTTTCCACCAGAAAAGCACATCCCAGGCCAGGCCAGGATATCCCAGGACAGGTCAGGATATCCCAGGCCAGGCCAGGATATCCCAGGACAGGCTGGGGGTGTTTGGCTGCCCAGGGCTCTCGCAGGGCTCTCTCCTTTTCCTGACATCCCCAGGAATTCCCCGCAGCCACTCCAGGGATGTTGGGGCTCAGGGCATGGAGGATCTTTCCCGAAATGTTCCTCCCTGCCCGTTCCTGAGGAGCAGAGCCTGGAGCTGCTGCTGGCCCGGCCGGGCTCCAGCCCCGTCCCTCTGTAATTACGGGATATTTTTGGCATCCCTTCCTCTCCCTGTTCCGGGCCCGCAGCCCCCGCAGGATGAGCCGGGGAAGGTGCCGGGCTCGGGAAGCAGCAAATCCCGGCTTCCAAAGGGCCGGGAGGAGCGGGAGCCGCTGGCAGGGCTGGCAGCGAGCCCCGGGCCAGCCCGACCACAGCGATCCCAGTGCTCCCAGTGTGCAAGGGATGGGGGAGCTGGGCTGGGCCAGGCCGGGAAATCCGGGGGGTTTGGGGGAGCAGGGGGTGCTGTGCACCTCGTTCTGTCCCTCTGGGGCAAATTCCCAGCTGATTGTCCCCAGAAAACTGGATTTGATGCTGGAGGTGCTGCTGGGGGCTGTCCCCATTCCCAGAGCTGCCCTGGGACTAGGATTTCTCCTGGTTTAGAGCTTTTCTTTCCTGAAATCCTGTGTTCAAGCCCCTTTTGATTTTATTTTTGTATTCACCAAATTGCAAGTTTTCCACTGAACAAAATTTGGGATTTGTTGTCACCTGTGGGAGCTGCCTTAGGGACAACAGCAATTCCCTCGGGAGTAGGTTTGGAACCTTGGATCCGAGGCTGGAAAAGCAGCACGGAGGCTCCTGGTTCCGGGATGTGGAGCTGCCTTTGCATTCCCGCCAGAAATGCTCGGGCTGAGCCAGCCCTGCACTCCCAGGCTGGATCCAAAGGGCCCTGGGAGCCACCCTGGAGCAGCCCCGAGCCTCGGGCCCATCCCATCCCACCCCACCCCATGGATCCCATCCCATGTATCCCATCCCATTGTCCCACCCCATGGATCCCATCCCATTATTCCATCCCATTATCCCACCCCATGGATCCCATCCCATTATCCCACCCCATGGATCCCACCCCATGGATCCCACCCCATGGATCCCACCCCATTATCCCATCCCATGGATCCCATCCCACCCCATGGATCCCACCCCATGGATCCCACCCCATGGATCCCATCCCATGTATCCCATCCCTTTATCCCACCCCATGGATCCCACCCCATGGATCCCACCCCATCCGTCTCTCCCATCCCGCTGTCGGCTCCTGCAGCTCCGGGTGCCGCCTCTGGAGCAGAATTCCCAGCACAGCTGCTTCCAGTTACGGCCCCGGCAGATGAAAGGGGCGCGGGTTCACATAGAAATTGAAATTTAAATTTAGCCGGGCAGGAAGAAGGAAAAGCCTTTTATCCTCCTGCTGCTCATCCCGGCCCCAAACCCATCCCGGGAGCCACCGGGGAACCGCAATTCCCGCGGGATGGGGCTGCGGAGCCCGCGGGGCCAGAGCCAGGGTGGGCTGGGCAGGACAGGGACAGGGACAGAGGGACAGAGAGACAGGGACAGAGAGACAGGGACAGAGGGATGCAGGGACAGAAGGACAGAGAGACAGGGACAGAGGGACACAGGGACAGAGAGACAGGGACAGAGGGACATGGGGACAGAGGGACAGAGGGACAGAGGGACAGGGACAGAGGGACGGGACAATGGGACATGAGGACAATGGGGCACAGGGACATAGGGACAGAGGGACACAGGGGCAGGGACATGGGGACAGTGGGACAGGGTCAGGGAGACAGAGGGACAGAGAGACAGGGACACAGGGACATGAGGACAGAGGGACTGGGGACAATGGGACATGGGGACAATGGGGCATAGGGACAGGGGCACAGGGACAAAGGGACACAGGGACAAAGGGACACCACCAGCACAGGCAGCGTCTTGGCAGCGTGGCCTTTAAGGTGCCCCGGATCCCTCAGTTCCCGCTCCCACAGTCGGGGGTGGGAATTGGGGATTTTCACCGGTTCTAACCAATTGGCCGAATGGATGGTGAAAAGATGAGATGTGGTTTATCAGCTATAAATGACATATGGGGTGTGGTTTATCAGATATTAATGAGATATGGGATGTGGTTTATCAGATATTAATGAGATATGGGGTGTGGTTTATCAGATATTAATGAGATATGGGATGTGGTTTATCAGCTATTAATGAGATATGGGGTGTGGTTTATCAGCTATAAATGAGATATGGGATGTGTTTATCAGATATTAATGACATATGGGATGTGGTTTATCAGATGTAAATGACATATGGGATGTGGTTTATCAGATATTAATGAGATATGGGATGTGGTTTATCAGATATCAATGAGATATGGGATGTGGTTTATCAGATATCAATGAGATATGGGATGTGGTTTATCAGATATTAATGAGATGTGTGATGTGGTTTATCAGTTATTAATGAGCTATGGGATGTGGTTTATCAGCTATAAATGAGATAGGAGATGTGGTTTATCAGATGTAAATGAGATATGGGGTGTGGTTTATCAGATATTAATGAGATGTGGGATGTGGTTTATCAGATATTAATGAGATATGATTTATCAGATATGATTTATCCAGTATACATAAGATAGAATGGATTTATCAGATGTGATTTTTCATATCTGAATCAGATGTGATTTATCAGAGGTGATTTATCAGGTATAAATGAGATTTCAAGGCCAGCCTGGAGCACCGGGGGTAGTGGCAGCTCCATCCAGGGGCTGAGCTTTAGGGTCCAGCCCAGCCCATTCCGTCACGAGGGGCAGGAAAAGCCCCTGGAATTGTCACCGGCTGTTTGTCACTGCCCCCACCCCAGAGTTTTGTTGCACTTTGGGGGCTCAGGCAGCCCCAGTTTCCCTGGGTTTTCACCCAAACCCCACAACATTCCCCTTGGGAAGGCTCACCCGGCTCCGGCTCCCGGTCCAGGGGAGGAGGGAGCGGCTGCCAAGGCCGGGGAGAGCTCCTGGCTGGGAGCTCCTGGCTGGGAGCGCCTTTTCCTCCCGCCAGGGGGAATTTGGGTGGATTCGCTCCAGGTTTGTGTTGGCTGCGATGGGACTTGGCCCCCGCTCCTGCTGCTCAGCCCTGGGGACAGCGGGAGGCGTTGGAGCATCCCCGTTCCCCGCTTTTCCGGGGGTGTCAGAATGGCCACGGCTCGGTTCGGATCCCAGCGGGCCCCGGTTCCTCCCAGTGGCCGCCGCGGGCCCGTCCCAGCACGGAGCTGCCCCGGGAGCAGCGGGAATTTCCAGGCTCCAGGGATGAGGGTGTCCAAAGCCAGGGCTTGAATTCCATCTCCCGCCGCTGATTCCAGAGGTTCTCTCCCCTGGGAAACCCCTGGGATGAGCTCTGTGTGTGCTGGAGCAAAACCAGTTTGGGACTGGGACCAGTCTGGGATCAAACCGTTTCCTTCGCTCTCTTTCCAAGAATTAATTTTATTTTTCCAGTGGATCTGGAGCAGAGAATGTTGAGGTTTGGATTGTTTGGGGCTTTTTTTCCCCTTGCCTTGTGTCTGGATGTGTTCCCAGCCAAACACCGAAAATGAAGTTTTTCTTCTTCTTCCCAGTGAGAAAATTCCTTCTTTTCTGGGAAGAGGTGCCGGGGTCGGGGTGGAACTGCCCCGATCCCCGATTTGGGAGGGGCAAACGCGGCCAGGGAATGCAGAGCCCGGAGAAAAGGCGCAGGGAAAGGCTGGGATCACTGCAGGGAGCCCGCCCCGGTGGCTGCAGAGCGTTTTCCTTCCCCACAGCTCCCAGCCCCTTGGATTCCAAACGCTCGGGGGGAAAGGGAAGGGAGGAATTCGCGGCTGGAGGAAATGGGGAGATGCCCAGGTTGGGTTAACTCCCACTGGATCCGCGGCTGGATCCCGATTTCCAGGCGGGGACCGGAGCCTGCGGGGAGCCCGCAGGGACCAGGAGCCCTCGGGAACTGGGAGCCGGCGGGGACCGGGAGCTCTCGGGGAGCCGGGAGCCCGCAGGGAGCGGGAGCTCTCGGGGATCCGGGAGCCCGCACGGAGCCGGGAGCCCGCAGGGACCGGGAGCCCGCGGGAACTGGGAGCCCGCGGGGACCGGGAGTTCTCGGGGAGCCGGGAGCCCGCACGGAGCCGGGAGCCCGAAGGGACTGGGAGCTCTCGGGGATCCGGGAGCCCTCAGGGACCGGGAGCCCGCATGGAACCGGGAGCTCGCAGGGACCGGGAGCCCGCAGGGAGCGGGGCGTGGCGCGGAGCCGCCCCGGTGTTTGTTTGGATCCTGCGCCGCGGTTTCCCAGCGGTGCCCGCAGGTCTGCGGGAGCAGCCGCGGGAGGAGCCTCGCCCCGGGCCCGGGATGGTGGGAATGGAGCTGGGAGCGGCTGTGGGGTCACTGCCACCCCCTTGGAGCTCTGAGGAGCTTCCCAAAACCCCGATTTAACCCCGATTTACCCCCGTGCCCAGCCGGGGGCTGGTCAGGAACGGGGGGCGCTCTGGACTTTCCCAAGAATTGTGAAATCCCCCAGGGAAGGTTGGAAGAGCGGGAATATCTCGGGCTCCAGCACCGTGGAAGTGCCAGGCTGCGCCAAGTTGGACTCGATGATCCCAAATCCCGGGATTTGGGGCGGGGTGGGGGGGGAGCAGCGGCACCCCCTGAGCTCGCCCTGCCCCTCGGGGGGGGGTTCGGGGCTCCGCCACCCACGGCGCGAACGGCGTCACCCAGGATCCCGCGGCAGCATTCCAAGGAATCCGGGGCTGGCTCCGCTCCCCGGGCCCGTTCCCGTCTGCAGGTAGGAGCAGGCTCGGGAGAGCGGGGCTTGGAATGAGCCCAGGGCCCCTCCGAGCGCCCCAAACCCCGGGACGGTTCATCGGCCGCCGGAGCCGCTCCCCCTCGGGCCAGGGAAGCTCAGGGAAGCCGCAGCTCAGCCCCCGAGGGCTTGGAGGTGGATTCTCCGCCTCATCAGCTGCAAAATCGGGAACCGTGTGGAAATCCGAGCAGAGGAATGAGAGCGGGACGCTGCAAAGGGGGGGATGATCCCAGAGAAACCAGGATGGGCCCCGGGATGTGGGAGCTGCGCGAACAAAGCACGAAAGGGGCGAATGGGCTTGCCCAGGGCGGTGCAGGAAGCCCGTGAAGGAGCCAGGAAATCCCATCCAGCCCCATCCCAGCGCTCCAACTGCTCCCGGCATCTGGAGCATCCCTGTTTAGGGAACGGCCCCGGGGGCAGAGCCCTGACCCGGATTTGCCCCTTTTGGCACGGGAACGCCCCTGTGAGGAGGCTCCTGCCTGGAGCCGTCCCCGCGAGGCTCCCGGGAGCCGAATTCCCTCTCCGAGCCCCTCGCGGTGGAACCGCGGGCCGGACCGGGGCTGATCCCAGCCCATTCCCAGGCCATGGGCGCGCTGTTTCCCAGCCGTCCTGGCCGCCGTTCAAAGCCGGGCAGCGCAGAAACATCTCCAGGCTCATTCCCATTCCCTTCTCCCAGCCGGGCCGGGCTCCTGGAGCCTTCCCTGCCCGAGAGAAGCCCGGGACCGGCTCCTTGTGGGATCTGCCCCCGTGCCAGGCTCCGGCTCCGCTTTCATCCCGCCGTGCCTGCCCCTCCTCGCCTTTGATTCCCGGCGCTGGAAGGAGGCTGGCGCAGGGAATTGTCAGCTCCGGCCCCTCCCGCCGGCTCCGTGCGGTGCAGACGGAGCGGGAGATCAAAGCCCGGCGCCTTTTTTTAGCTGGAATGCGGCGGGCCGGGAGCTGCGGCCAATTCCAGCGGCGGTTCCTCTCCCGTAACTCGATCCCACATCCCTGGAGGCGTCCCCGGCACTGACAGGTGACACTGGAGCCGCTCCGGGCACGCCGCTCCTCGGGAACAAGTCTGACTTTGCAGCGCACGGAGCTTTTTCCGGCAGGATTTGGAGGCTGCGGTCGGGATGGGATGAGCTCGGCTTGGAAAGGACTCACCTGGATGGGATTAACCCTTTCCAGAGCTCCAGGATTCTTCCCTGCCGCAGTTCCGAGGGATGCGCGGCCTCTCTGTGGGATTTGGGAGCAGCTTTTTGTGTCTTTTCCTCGCGCGATTCCCACCATGCCGATCTCCCCGTTTCCCACGCTCCTCAAGTGGCACCATCAGGAGGAAGCTCCAGCCGGGATTTCCCTCACTGGAAGCAGGAAAATTGCTCCAGCCTTTCCCACAGCAGGAGGCTCCAGGAATCACCTCTTGGAAGAGCTCCTGACCCAGTTTGACCTCGGGGAGGGGGGCAATAAATCCCAATAAATCCCAATAAATCCCACTGGGCTGGGAGAAGAGCCTGGGACATGCCCAGGATCCTCTCTGGGATCACATCCAGGCTCGGGGGGGTTTTCCCAGCCCCAGGGGATCCTTTGGGGAGAGAGGATGAGATTCCCCAAACCCCAGAGCAGGTTCGGTGTCTCCGTTCCCGGCGGAGAATCCTGGGAACTGCCGGGAAAGCTCCGATAAGGACTTCGCTCCCAGGGATTTCAGGGAATGCCTGAGGAGGGAGCAGCCCGGGAACAGGAGGACGGGAATTCTCGGCCGGGATCTCGCCCTGGAGCAGAGGCCTCGGCCAGGGCAGGGGGCAGTCCTGGAGTTTGGGATGTTCAGGGCGTTTTTCTTGGACTGCTGGGGTCAGACCATTCCTGTGGGGTGTTCCCTTCAGGAAATCTGGGAAGCCTCCTCTCTCCTCCCTGGGCGTGTTTGGGGAGAAATGGCTCCGGTGGGATCATCCCAGAATTTCCTCCAGGACAGGAGCTCCGGGCACACCCGAGCCCGGCAGGGGGGCACGGCACCATGAAATCACGGAATGCCCGTGCTTGAGGCAGGGAATGAGCCCTGGAATGGGAACAGGTCCCAAGGAAGCCTCCGGGATGCTCCAGTCCCACACGGCAGAAGGGAAACTGAGGCTCGGGGCAGCATTCCAGGGCCAGGGAATGCTCCCCAGGGCTCCTTTCCCTGCGGAAAGGAGCCGCAAATCCCAGCCCAGGGCCCCTCCGGGTTCAAAGGGCTCCACAAACAAAGGAGGGCTTTGAACTCCACCTTCCCAACCTTAGCCCCCAGCCAGGGAATATCCTGGGATCCCGCTGGATCGGGCCTGGGGAGCAGGAATTCGGGATGAGGTTTGGACAAGGTCCTTTCCCCCCCGGTGGGGCTGAGGAGCAGGACAGGGATTAATCCCTACTGCTCCAAAGCTGGGCCTGGATCCCGGATCCCGGGTCCCGGGTCCCAGGTCCCGCCCCATCCCAGCTCCTCCCGCGATTCCAGCGTTCTCCTCCCCACCCTGCAGCTCTTCCCAGGCCTCCATTCCTGGGAGGATCCCACGGCAAGGGCAGGACAGGGGAGAAATGGGGACACGGAATTTTGGGAGCTGTTGCTGTCCCAGAGGTGCCCGGGAGCGGGAAGGAGAGGACGGAGCCCACCAGGAATTCCAGCCCTGGCAGGGATCCCAGCCTGGCGTCTGCAGGGGCAGCCCAAAAGTGCCACCAGGGTGAGGTGACAGAGCCAGGAACAGCCCAGGTGGCAGTGGCAGGGCCGGGAAATGCTCTCCCGATGTTTATTCCCTGCTCTGGCCTGCTTTTCCCAGCCTGGCAGCGGAGGAAGGGGATCTGGGGGGAAGCAGAGCCCGGCGTGAGCGCAGAGACGTTTTCCATGATCCCGCGGTGCCACTCCCCGAGCCAACCGCCGCGGAGTGCCAGGGCTTGGAGGGAGATCCTTGGGGAAGAGGCGCTCCCAGACTCCGGGATGAGATGAGATAAGGGCTCCCGGGATGAGATAAGGGCTCCAGGAGGTGCCGGCGCAGTCTGGAGCGGTGTTTTCCTTCCTCCATAGGTGGCCTGACTGGCAGCTCCGTGGTGCCTGAGCAAACAATTCCATGGGGAGAGGAGCCGGGGCCAATTCCCTGCCGGCTGCGGGTTGAACCCTCATTAACAGCCGGCGCTAATTGCGCTCCGTGCACGGGCCGGGCCAACGCGGAGCTGGCAGGAAAAGCTGCGGGCTCGGATCCCTGTGCAGATCCGGATCCCCGATAAGGAGGTGATTTATCCCCCTCCGCTTCCTTCCTCGTGGGCACGGAGACATCCCGGAGGAGGCCTCGACTTCCCGGGCCACTCCCGGGTGAGCTCATCCCGCGCTGGGCCGGCACCGGCAGCACCGTGAGCTCCACGTGTGACCCCAGGTCCGGGAGCCGCGCTGGGGCAGCCGCGGCTGGAACTGCCCCTTCCCCAGGGCTGGAACTGCCCCTTCCCGGGGGCTGGAACTGCCCCTTCCCGGGGGCTGGAACTTCCCCTGCCCCAGGGCTGGAACTGCCCCTTCCCGGGTCTGGAACTGCCCCTGCCCCGCGGCTGGAACTGCCCCTGCCCCGGGGCTGGAACTGCCCCTGCCCCGGGAGCTGGAACTGCCCCTTCCCGGGGGCTGGAACTGCCCCTTCCCCAGGGCTGGAACTGCCCCTTCCCCAGGGCTGGAACTGCCCCTGCCCCGGGGCTGGAACTGCCCCTTCCCCGGGGCTGGAACTGCCCCTTCCCCAGGGCTGGAACTGCCCCTGCCCGGGGGCTGGAACTGCCCCTTCCCCGGGGCTGGAACTGCCCCTTCCCCAGGGCTGGAACTGCCCCTGCCCGGGGGCTGGAACTGCCCCTTCCCGGGGCTGGAACTGCCCCTTCCCGGGGGCTGGAACTGCCCCTGCCCGGGGGCTGGAACTGCCCCTTCCCCAGGGCTGGAACTGCCCCTGCCCCGGGGCTGGACCCGGGGGGAACTCAGGGTCCAATCCGTGCCGGGATCCCAGGATTTGTGGTGCTGGAGCCACGGGAATGAGGTCACCCTGCGCTGGTCCAGGGGGACCTCTTGGAAAAACTCCCTCTGGAATATGATCTGGCTCTGAATTTGCTGCCCGGACAAAGGGAATCTGGAAATCTGGAGATCCAGGAATCCAGGAATCCTGGAATCTGGAAATCTGGGAATCTGAGAATCCAGGAATCTGGGAATCCTGGAATCCTGCCGCTCCCTGGCTCTTCCCACGACGTGGGGCTGGGACAGAGGAGCTCCTGGAGCTCCACTCAGGGCCAGGAGGTCATGGCAGGTTCTGCTCTTTGGGAATTCAGCTCCAGGCAGCACCCCTTGGAAAACCTCCCGTGACCTTCCGGGGTCCCTCTGAGCTGGGGGTGCCGGGAATAAAAACATTCCCTGTGTGGGGAAGACTCCCGAATCCCCGGGGCTGTGCCAGCCCTGCTCCGCCGGGAGCCGAGGTGACACTCGGGAGCCGAGGTGACACTTGGGAGCCGTGGTGACACTCGGGAGCCGAGGTGACACTCAGGAGTGGAGGTGACACTCGGGAGCTGTGGTGACACTCGGGAGCAGAGGTGACACTCGGGAGCAGAGGTGACACTCGGGAGTGGAGGTGACACCCCAGGCTCCCTCTGCTCCCTCCCCTCTTTCCCAAGCCCGCCCGGGCAGCCCCGACCTGTTCTTCCAAAGTTCTCCCAACCCACAGCTCCGGGATTGAGGAGCGGCTGGCCCGGGGCATTCCCACCTCCCAGGGCACCTCTGGAATGCGGCGGCTCCGGAACAGGGCCAGGCCCTCCCGGGAGCTGCACGAGAGACCCCAAAACGGGACTGGGGGGACAGCGGGGCCTCTCCGGGTCATTTCCATGGAATGAGGCTCTGAGCTGGAGCTCCTGGGATTCCCGGTCAGCCCGGTGCTCAGCAGAGCAATCCCAGTCCAACCAGTGCCTCCCAGTGCCCTCGCTGCTCCCGCTCTGCTGCGGGGCTGGCTCGGGCACGGGGTACCGGGCTTGGGGACACCAGGCTTGGGGACACCGGGCTTGGGGACAGCGGGCTCAGGGGACAGCGGGCTCAGGGGACACTGGGGACAGATTCTCTGCTCCTGGCCAAGCACCCCAGAGAAATTCCCGGCTGCTGACGCAAGGCCGGGCCATGCCGGGATTCATCCCGCTGGAATGAGGAGCAGCAGGACAGCTCCCCCCAGGCAGGGTGGACACCAGGAGCTGCTGGACACCAGGAGCTGGCCCAGCTCAGAGCAGCAGGACGGGCTGTGGGTTGGTGGGATCCATGGGATTGGGATCTGTGGGATTTGGATCCATGGGATTGGGATTAATGGGATTGGGATTAATGGGATTTGGATCCCTAGGACTTGGATATCTGGGACTGGGATCCATGGGATTGGGATCCATGGGATTCTCTTCCACTCTCCCAGGGTGCTCCAAGCTCCCATCCAGCCTGGCCCTGGACACTTCCAGGGGTGGGGGATCCACAGCCCTTGGGAAACCCTGGCTCCCTGTCAGGGATGGGAGAGGTTCCTGGCAGGAATTCCATCTGCATCCCAAGGAACCCCTGCTCCATGTGGGCTCCTGGAGCCCTTGCAAGGAGCATTTAAGGAATCATCGACCTTTAGGCTGGGAAAGACCTCCAAGGTCACCAGATCCAGTGGGAAGGGAGACACAGCTGGCTCAGGGCCGTGTGCTGGAATCCAGCCCGGAGCTGGAGAACTCCTGGGAAGTTCTGACCTCCCCAGGGCCCCTGTGCGGGTCAGGAACCGCCCCAGCACCTTTGTGCTCCTGGGATTCCTCCTGAAAGGGAAAGGGAATGGGATTGGAGGCAATTACCAGGAACAGGAGCAGTGATTTGTGTTTGGGGGAAGGCACAAAACCGCTCCCAACCTCGGGAGCAGGGAAAGCTCCTGGGCACTGAGCCCAGCTGAGGGAAGGGACTGAGCCCAAAAAAATGCCCCAGGAGAAGCCCCTGCCACCCTTGGAAGTGTCCAGGGGTGCCCGGGTGGCACCTCTGGAGCAGCTGGAGCTCGGGATTTCTGGGTGAGCTCCACGTCCCCCCCCTCTGGCTCCACATCCATCCCCCCAGGCTCGCGATTTTCCAAGAGCTCCTTCCTTGAGCAGCTCCCGGCGCCAGGCACGGGGCTCCCGGGATGTGCCCGGCCCCGCATTCCCGGGATCCGGGCCCGGCCCCGGTGCTGAGCGGCGTTATCCCTGTAGATGGCATCCCAGGATCTCGGCTGGGATGCTCCTGGGTCCCTGTCCTGCCACCGGAAGGATCCGGCTGATCCCGACACCCCGAGGGTCGCTGGAATCCTGGATCCCGGCCAGGTGACAGCGTGGATCCACCCTGGAGAGAGAATCAAACCCGGGCTGGGTTCCAGACCCCGGCTCCCGGTGGGATTTGCTGGGGGATTTAAATCCCTTCCCCAGCAGGATTCGTGTCCCTGGGGACATGCGGGGAAGCTGCTCCCGTTCCCTTTGAAAGGGAGGAATTAAACCACATTAAACGCCTTTATTGGGAATTCACCCCGCTGTGATGTGGCCGGGTTTCATTCCCCCCGGGAGTGCTGAACTCCACGAAATTAAACCCAGTTCCGGCCCGGTTGTGAGTCGGGAGCCCAACGGGCTTTGACTGATCAGCTCCAAACTCACACTGTTCATTAATCTGAGGTGATTTTCCACACTGGCTCCGGGTGGATCGGCCTGGCAGGGAGGGAAAACGGCCGGGACACGGGCGGGATCTGCGGGATGGCATTCCCTGTCCCGGGGTCAGACAGGACAGGGACGGGGCTGGGGGGTCTGGATGGGCACCAAGAGTGGTTCAGCCAGGCTCTGTGATGGGACAGGGACGGGGCTGGAGGGTTTGGAGCAGCACCAGGAGCAGCTCTGCCCGCTGGAGCCCTGGCCCGGCTCCGGGGAAGCAAAGCCCAAAGCCCTGGAGCGTCTCCAGGCCGTGGGGTTGGGGTTTGGATCTCCCCCAGGGAGTATTTTGGGCAGTGCCGCCCTCTGCTCCCGGCGTGGGCAGCAGAGCGGCCCAAAGCCGCTGGCAGCGCCTTTTGGAGCCTCTCCGGCCCTTCTGGAGGGCTTTTTTTAACTCTTTGTCCCTAAATCCAGAGGGTTCGTCCCACTCCGGGGCCTCTGGATGTGGCTGAGCCCAGCTCAAGGCTCAGCCACCACGTGTCCCCTGTGCCACATCCCAGCGGGTGGCACCGCCAGGCTCCCAGTAAACAGCGCGCCCTGCCCCGGGATTGTGACATTCCAGCCCCAAAATGTGGGTCAGGGACGTGGGCAGGGACAGGACAGGGACAGGGACAGGGACAGGGACAGGGAGAGGGGACAGGGACAGAGCACAAATCCTCGGGACCCAGCGCTGCTCTGGCTCCCTCAGGCACTGTCGGGCTCCCATTTTCCAGAGGGAAGATAAGGCCTGGATGGCCATTAGAGGAATTAATTAACGGATGCTTGATTAATGTCTGATTAGTGCTGTGGGGTTACACAGCCCCAGGAAAACACAAGGACTCCTTACATCCCAGATTCCCAGAGTGCCTCAGCACCAGAGATGGATCCTGCCAGGATTTGTGATCTGGGTTTGATCCAGATTTGTTCTGGGTTTGTTCTGGATCCGTTCTGGGTTTGTGCTGGATTTACTCTGGGTTTTATCTGGATTTGTTCTGGATTTTATCTGGATTTGTTCTGGGTTTGCTCTGGGTTTTATCTGGATTTGTTCTGCATTTGATCCAGATTTGCTCTGGATTCGATCCGGATTTGCTCTGTATTTGTTTAGGATTTGTTCAGGATTTGATCCAGATTTGTTCAGGATTTGACCCAGATTTGTTCAGGATTTGACCCAGATTTGTTCAGGATTTGATCCAGATTTGTTCAGGATTTGATCCAGATTTGTTCTGGGTTTGTTCTGCATTCCCCTGCAGGGAGCTCTGGGCAGAACCTGCTCCTCTGGGCGTTCTCCACATTTCAGATTTTCCCATCCCATGTCCAAACGTCCCCGGGAGCTCCCGTGACCCATCCCGGCGTTCCCGCTCCCCCCTGCTCCCCTCCCGTTCTCCTCAGCGCTGTTTCCCACAAAGCCCTCCCGATTGTCGGTATTTATTCACTATCCCAATCCCTCCATCCCCTCTGCCGATCCCGGAGCTCTCCCTCTGCCTCCCTGCGATGACAAAACCCGCCCAGACAGGAAATCTTCCTTAATCTCCCAAACCCCAAACACTGCCGGCAACGCCAGATAAACATTTAATGACAATAATTGAACAATGCTCAGCCGCACTTGCGTTTTCTCAGCCCGCTCAGACACGGGCTAATTAATTAATTAATTGCAGATTTACCCGCGGGGTGGTGAAAGGATGCCCCGGCTGAGAGGGAAAAGGCGCTGCAAGCAGAGCAGGGATTCCGGAGGATCTCCATAAATCACGGCGGGGAAAGCGGCAGCCCCGGGCACTGGGAGGTCCCAGGACACTCCCGACCATTGGCGAATCCAAACTGGATCCAGTTGGAGCTCCCGGCATGAGCGGGGCTGGGCGGGAGCTGATCCCAGCCCAGCCACTCCCGGAGCAGCTGCCCCCAGCCCAGGGTAATTATTATTCGTTAATTATTTGTTATTTATTGTCCGTGTAGTGGGGTCCGGCCGCTCCCGCTGCCCTGAGTCCCGCGGATTTCCCGGAGAATTCCCGAGCCAGCGGGAGGGCGGCGGCAGCCCCGGGACGTGGCAGCAGCTCCGGGCTCCGCTCCAGCTCCCGCTGGCACCGCCCGCGGCTCCCGGGGACTTTGGTGACCCCATCAAAGGCCACCAGCGCTGTCCCTGTCCTGTCCCTGTCCCTGCCCCTGCCAGGGCCGGGCAGCGGCGGGGCCGAGCCGCGGATTTTGGGGACACGGAGCCAGGAGGGCGAAGGTCACGTGGCCAAAGGTGGCGGAATTCCCAGCGGGACCAGGAGATCGGGAAAGGCGCAGGGAGAGGGAAAGTGGCTGTGCCAGAGCCGGGGGACTTCGGGAGCTGCCCTGGCACGGGTGGCATCACCAGAGCTGGGAGAGAGATCCCTGCTTCCATCCATGGATCCATCCATGGATCCATCCATCCCTGCTTCCATCCATGGATCCATCCATCCGTCCATGGATCTACCCATCATCCCTCCATCCATCCATCCATGGAGCCATCTATCCCTGCTTCCATCCATGGATCCATCCATGGATCCATCCATCCCTGCTTCCATCCATCCATCCATCCATCATCCATCCATCCATCATCCATCCATCCATCATCCATCCATGGATCCATCCATGGATCCATCCATCCATCCATCCATCCATCCATCCATCCATCCATCATCCATCTATCTATCATCCATCATCCATCCATCCATCCATCCCTGCTCCCATCCATGGATCCATCCATCCCTGCTTCCATCCATCCATCATCCATCCATCCATCCATCCATCCATCCATCCATCTGTCCATCCATCCCTCCATCCATCCACAGGTCCCTCCATCCCCCATCCCTGCTCCCATCCGTCCTTTCCTCCCACAGGAGCTGAAGATCCTTTGGATCCCTCTCTGGCCTGGGCTCTCTCCTTCCTGCCCCTTTCCCGAGCTGCTCCAGAGGCTCGTGGTTTGCACAGCAGGAATTTGGGGCCGGCTGAGTCACAGGAACAGGAGGGGACAAACCCCCACCATGGCCCCACAGGAAAGGATTTCCCAGCTGTTTCCAGGTGCCTGTGGGATCTGGATGTGGGGGCCCAGGTTCCCCTTCCAGAGATGGGAAGCGTTCCCCCTTCCCTGCAGGTTTCCCTTTATTCCCCTGCCCCATCTCCCTGTGAACATTTTTCCCCCTGGAATTTCAATTTACGACACCGATGTTCCCCTTTCCTTCTCCTTGTTAAAATCCTGGGGATCCCATGGGGGAGCCAGAGGCCTCGGAGCCAGGCAGGGTTGGGTAACCTCTGGAAAAACACGTTCCCAAAGTTCCCGGAGTTCCCGGGGCGGCTCCTCCCTCCTCCCGTCCTGCTCCAGCACCTGCAGCTCAGAGCTCCCTCCTTTGCCAGGGTCTGCAGGGGAAAGGGAAAGGGAAAGGTTTTATCGGGAATGTGGCTGTGGGAAGCTCGGGGGGAGCTGCAGCTCCGTGCTGGGGTCACTCCCAAGGGAACATCGGGACAACCCCGCCCGGCTTTGCCCTGAACTCTAAATCCCCTCTGGCTGCCCGTGGGTGTTCGGGGCATGGGAAGCTCCAGGAGGAATTCCCTGACCCCTCAGGACCTGGGAAATCCCAGGGATCCCACACGGGAGGCGCCTGGAGGGAGCAGTGCCATCGCCTCGGTGCCACCACCTCAGTGCCACCTCCTTGGTGCCACGTCCTTGGTGCCCCCGCCTCAGTGCCACCACCTCGGTGCCACCACCTCAGTGCCACCGCCTCGGTGCCACCGCCTCGGTGCCACCGCCTTGGTGCCACCTCCTTGGTGCCCCTGCCTTGGTGCCACCGCCTCGGTGCCACCGCCTCGGTGCCACTGCCTCAGTGCCACCACCTCAGTGCCACCACCTCGGTGCCATCACCTCGGTGCCACCGCCTCGGTGCCATCACCTTGGTGCCACCGCCTCGGTGCCACCTGGCCATGCCCAGAGCCAAATCCCTTCCCACTGGAGCAGAGCCAGGACAGCTCCCAGCCCTTGGGACCCTCTGGATGTCCCCTCCTGGTCCCGGTGTCATTCCAGGCCGATCTTTTCCTGGCCATTTCAGTCCTGGAAGAGCCAAAGCCACCGGCAGTGGCCGGCGCTGGCTCCTGTCCCGGGAAAGGCACCAGGGATGTTCCCATCCCTGAGCCGCCCCTGCAGTCCCTGACTCTGCCCGGATCCTCTCCAGCTGCAGGAATTCCTGACTCCCATGGCTGGAGCCAGCCCAGGGCCCGGCAGGGTCAGTCCCAGGTGACGCCTGTGTCACATCCCGCTCCGGCCCGGAATGGGGACACGCCAGGATCGGGAGGCAGGAACCTTCCTGGGCTCTGAGACAGCTGGGATGAGGCATCCTGGGCTCTGCAGAGCTCATGGAAAATCCAGGCCAGTGCAGGGAGTCTTTCCAGGAGCGCTGATGGGTTTGGGGCCAAGCCTGCGGTTCGGGAGCCAGGCTCGGAATCTTCCAGCTTTTTCAGGGGTTTGAGGAGGGAGTTTTGTGTCAGCTCCACTTCCAGCCTGATTTCCTTAGATTTCCCTGGAGAAGGACACCTGGGCTTGCTCAGAGCTCCCCTGGCTCTGGGGGACTTGTGGGACACTCCCAGAATCCTAAGGGATCAGAATCCCAGTGGGATCAGAATCCCAAGGGGAGCAGAATCCCAGTGGGATCAGAATCTCAGTGGGAGCAGAATCCCAGTGGGAGCAGAATCCCAAAGGGAGCAGCATCCATCCGCTGCTTCCCATCACCCAATCCACGTTGCAGGGCCCAGCAAGGAACACTTTCTCTGGAAAAGGGAATCCAAGGAATTTTGGGACACTGAGGTGCCTCCAGGTCTCCCTGGCTCCTTGAGGATGCTGATGATTCCAGAGGGGCTGGGGAGCAGGGATTGAGGGAAGTCTGAGTCAGCCCAAGGGCACGAGCCGGGGAGGGTTTGCCTGGATCCCGACACGTGAAGCTCCATCCCCGTGGGACACGGGCCTGGGGTGTTTTCCTGCCCGGATCCACGGCCTGGGCTGAGGGGATCTGCTCTGCTTCACAGCTGGGACTTCGACTCCGTGATCTCTGTGGGTCCCTCCCAGCTGGGATATTCTGACCCTGTGGAAAGGCAAAAGGCCCCGAGGATCCCTCCCTGGTGCATCCCCAGCTCCCTGGCCCAACCAGAATTTCCCCTTTTCGTGTTTCTCCATGCCAGGGCCTGGATCCAGGGCTCTCCCGGCTGTTTGTGTCCCTGGGAATGCTCCTCGTGGTGGAGCTGAGGCTCCATCCTGGAAATCTGGGTGGCGACAGCACTTCCCGGGACGTGCAGGTTCCTGCTGCATCCCAGGAGGGGGCAGGGAGGCAGAATTTACCTGCAGGAACCTCTCAGACTCTGCCTGGATGGAGGATCCGGCTGGAGCCAAGGATTCTGCAAGCTGGGCAAAGCTCCCGGCCCGGGAAAGCTTCCTTGAAACTCCTGGAGCAGGCGGTGCCTCCCTTGGCTGCTGCCGTGGCCAGAATGTCCGGAGGCTGTTCCAGGGCAGGACTGGAGCCTCCCGTGTTTTCTGATGAAATCCTCCCACCCCAAACCTGCCAAGAAATCAAAGGCATCGCGCCTGTCCCAGGGCTACACACTCAGCGCTGCGAGCCCCGCGCCGCCGCCGCTGCTGAGGGATTAAAGGCGACTCTGCCTCCCCCCGGCCCGGTTCCACCTTCCCCCGGCCCGGTTCCACCTTCCCCCGGCCCGGTTCTGCCTCCCCCGGCCCGGTTCTGCCTCCCCCGGCCCGGTTCTGCCTCCCTCGGCCCGGTTCTGCCTCCCCTCAGCCCCGCCCGGCCCAGCTCCCCCCGACCCGAACGAACCCAGCGCTTTTTCCCAGCTCGCCCCCAAATTGCAGCCCCTGGAGCCAGGGATGGATCCCTGGAGCCAGGGCCAGGATGGATCCCTGGAGTGGTCAGGATGGATCCCTGCAGCCAGGGATGGATCACTGGTACCAGGGTCAGGATGGATCCCAGGATTCCTGGAGCTGTGGCCAGGATGGATCCCTGCAGCCAGGTCCAGGATGGATCCCTGGATCCCTGGAGTGGCCAGGATGGATCCCTGGAGCCGTGACTGGGATGGATCCCTGCAGCCAGGGCCAGGATGGATCCCTGGATCCCTGGAGTGGCCAGGATGGATCCCTGGTGCCAGGGTCGGGATGGATCCCTGCAGTCAGGGCCAGGATGGATCCCTGGATCCCTGGAGTGGCCAGGATGGATCCCTGGTGCCAGGGTCGGGATGGATCCCTGCAGTCAGGGTCAGGATGGATCCCTGGATCCCTGGAGTGGCCAGGATGGATCCCTGGTGCCAGGGTCGGGATGGATCCCTGCAGCCAGGGCCAGGATGGATCCCTGGATCCCTGGAGGGGCCAGGATGGATCCCTGGAGCTGTGGCCAGGATGGATCCCTGGCCAGGGCTGGAATGGATCCCTGGCGCCTGGACCCGGGGTGATTCTCCCACCCGATCACATCGAGGCTCCTCTCCCTCTCCAGGCTCAGGAATGTCAGGATCTGGGGCTTTTTAAAGGACCTTTGTCTTCTCCCTGCAGATTTCCGTAATTCCGCACATGGGCACGAGGGAATTCCTCCCCAGCCCGTGGAACTCCAGCCCCGTCCTGCCTGGAAAAGGGGTGCTGAGCCTGCCCGGCGCTCCCGGGCCCGTTCCCACCTGGGGGGCTCCCATGCCTGTGGTGGAGCAGGTGGAAATCCGGAGCCAAGGCATTGGGAAAGGAGGGGAAATACCTGGATGGGGATTTTCACACCTCGGGCTCGGGGCCGGGTGGGGAGGGCTCCTCCGGGAGGCTCCCTGCAGCATTCCCGGCTGGAGAAGGGCGCTCCGAGGGTGGCTCTGGGTGCCCGAGGGAGCCTGGGCAGCGCCGGTCCCTCTGCCGGGACAGACCCCGGCTCCCTTTTGGGGATTTTGGGCTGCTCTTCCCAGTTCCTGCCCCTTCCCGGGAGCCCTTCCTGCTTTTCCCAGCCCGGCCGGGATTCCCGAGGACGCAGCCGAGCTTTCCTCCCGTGCTGGGTTTGCTGATCCCGGGAAATGTCCCTTGGGATCCAGGGGAGGATCCAGCCAGGGCTCAGCGAGCGATTCCCACTTTGGGATTCACCCATTCCCTCGGGATCTGCGTTTGTTGAGTATCCCAAAACACCCCGAGCTGGGAGCGACCCCCCAGCATCACCCTGGCCCCGCACAGGGCACCCCAAAATCCCACCCTGTGCCTGGGAGGGCTTAAAATTCATCAACCAATGGAAAAATTGGAATTTTGCTGCAAAAGGCGCCAGAAGGGCACCGGGGGTGACACCTCGGTGGTCCGGGAGGGTGACAATGATTTGCCACTGCCGTTCCCAGCCGGGCCTCCGACAATTTGATAATTAACGAAGAAAGGTAGAAAATAATTAAAGAGAGAAACCTGCCAGGGCCGCGCGGGGGGAGCATCCCGGGAGAGCTGGGCTGGAATTCCGGCCCGCGCGGCATCAAAGGCTGCCCCGAAACCTCACCTGGCCGGGGCCGCCCCCTCTGCCCGCCGAGGTGACCCAGGTGACCCCCGGGGTGTCCCGGGACAATCGGGACGGGAGCGGGGCCGGGGCCCAGGTGGGGCCGCAACAAAGGGACCTTCAGTGGGGGCGGGGCCCGGGGTTTAGGGGGGTTAAGGAGCTGAATTCCCAGGAAATTCCGCGGAAATCGGCGGATTCTCCAGCACAACCAAGGACAAAGAAACCAAAGGCGTGAGCGGAGCCCCGGGGGCACAGCCCGGCCCCGGGGTGGCTTTTGGGGGGGAATTTCCCTTTGTCACCCTGGCCTGGGGTGACGGCAGCGCCCGCGGTGTCCCCCAGGACCAGACGCGGGATTTGGGGAGGGGCTGGGGAGCGAATCCCGGGTTTTGAGCGGGGCGATCCGGGCCGGGCCCGGGGCAGCGCTGTCCCCGCGCTGCCACCCCCCGTGCCCGGGCGTGCCCGGTGCCCCCGCGGGGCGCTGGCGCTGTCGCAACGCGGGGACACGTGGCAGGACCGGCTCCGTGGGCCCGCGCTGATGTCACGGGGACACGGCGCTGTCACCTCACGCCAGGACTCGTCCTGCTGACACAGCCCGCTGGCCCCGGCTGCCGAGGAGGACGAAATTCCCTGGATTCGGGGCTTGGGAAGCCCGGACGCCGCTGGATTCACCCCGGGGAGCTCAGAGCTGTCCCCAGGTCCCCTGGGAGCCGAGCTCGGAGTCGCTCCCCTCTCCCTCACCTGGGATGCAGGAACACAATTTATCCTCCTCGGAGCAGATTATCCTGACTTTTCCCCGTATTTTCCAGAGAAACCTGGGTTTGGAGGACGTTCGTGAAGCGGGAATACAATTTATCCTCCCTGGGGTGGAACTCCCTGATTTTTCCCAGTATTTGCCAGGGAAATCTGGGTTTGGAGGTCCTCAAAACCCGGGATGTGACCCAAGTTCTGCAGAGCAGGAAAGGATTTGGTTTTCCTGGGGCGCTGCCGTGACCTGGCACCGTTCGGAAACGATTTTGGATCTGGGATTAGGATTCCTTGTACCACGTCCCGGGCAATTATCTGCCAATAATTACGGTGTCAGATAATTCCAGGAGGAGTTTATTTAACATCAACACTCGGGAAGGGAGAGAGGCTGGGATGAGGCAGAGCCCAGGGGCTCGGGAATGCCGGGTTTATTCCCATGGAATTCCCAGACGTGGCTCCTGCAAAGAACTCCGGTTTAGCCAACCCAAACCTGGAACAGGGTTGGGATTGTTTTGGGGAATTCCTGCTTTTCCCTCTTGAATCCCGTCCTGATCCCACTGTTGGTGTCTCAGGGGGGTTTTGCTCACTGGGGAATTGACAGGGAATTTATTGGGAGTTTACAGGGAATTTACTGGGAATTTACTGGGAATTTATAGGGAATACACTGCGAATTTACTGGGATTCTACTGGGAATTTACTGGGAATTTACTGAGAGTTTGCAGAGGATTTACAGGGAATTTACTGACAGTTTACTGGGAATTTAGTGGGAATTTACAGGGAGTTTACAGGGAATTTAGTGGGAATTTTGTGGGAATTTACCGGGAATCTCAGTCCCGTTCCAGGCCAGGCTGGAGGCCCTGCTGGGCCCATCCCAAGCCCTGACCCCTTTTCCTGGGATCTCCATGGCTGCTGCCGCAGTTATCCAGGTTAAAGCCGAGGGGAAATAGGTCAGGAACGGGATCTGTGTCACCGGGGAGGCTCCGAATGTCCCCAGTGTCACCGGGCAGGAGCTGCCCCGGGGCTGAGCCACGGCTGAGCCCCGCTCCTCACTGGGGCAGGGGCACCAAGGGTTAAAAACGCCTGCACGGAGGAGCCGAAGGCTCCCCGAAGTTGGGTTTAATTCCCGGGGTTTTGTCTCTCCTGGGCTCCCAGCGGGGTTTGGTTCCCTCTCCTTGTGGGAATTGTGGCACCGGGGGGGAATCTCCCTTTTCCTCCTTCTTGCCCAGAGGAAATGTTCATTTTGGGCGTGAGGTGAGAAAGAATTGGGGTTTTTGGTGCGCCCAAAAGTCTTCGGTTGCCTGTTTAAAGTGACCTTCCTCAACAAAAAAATCCCAGTTTTTTATTTAAAATCCAGAAACACCATGGAATTCACCCTTTTTTTCTTTCAAATTGAAGCCAAATATTTTATCCCTGGTAAAGCCTCTTTGTCGTTCCCACTCTCCCATTCCCATCCTTTAATGAGAGATCCAAAACATGAAAAAACCCTCAGTTTGATGGATTACATCTGGGTTTAGTTTGATTAAACCTGGGATTAGGTAGGGTTTAAGCAGAAATTTCATTCCCAAAAAAAAAAAAAAAAAATCAATTTTTTATTCTTTTTTTCTTTTTCCTCATTGTTTTGCCTAGAATTTCGGGAGCTGCCGAATGTTCCAGGTGTCCTGCCCAGGTGTGGGGCCTGTGCTGCTCCCGCTCTCCACACAGGGTCTCCCTCGCCCTGGACAAGGCAACCTTTAATTAATTAACCCTAATTAAGATCCCATTCCCGGCCCTGCTTCTCCCACAGTCCCTGGATGTTCTGCCCCCAGCCCTGGTGGGAAGGGGGGTTGTGGATTCCGTGATGAAACTCAGGATTCCATCGATGGATTTTCCTCCTTCTGGAACATTCTGGAGCTGTGAACCAGACCCCGCTCCCTTTTCCGTGGGATTGACGGGAATTTCTCCTCCTTCCCAAAATTCCACCTCGGCCTGGCAGCCAGAACCTGGAATTGGAAGGATTTGAACTGGATAAAAACCCCCGGGAAGCAGGAAAACAACAATAAAACCAGCGATTCCAGGGACTCTTCACCCTCTGCATGCAGGGAGAGGATGTGGAGGATCCCAAGCCGGGGACGCTCCTCGGAGCTTTCCCCCCATCCCGGGATCCCCAGTTTGGAATGATTCCAGGCCAGGAGCCCCTCTCACTCCTTTGGTCTCCTTGCCTGGGGACGTCCCAGATGTCCCGGGTGCCTCCAGAGGTCCCTTCCCAGCCAAACCACGCCGGGATTTGATTTCCCTCCCGTTTATTTGCCCTGCTCTCCATGAGCCAGGACAGTTCCCTTCCGGCCTCGTCCTTGTCCCCACAGCTGTCCCGGCAGAGCCTTTCCCGGGGCTGTGCCAGCCCCTGGCTCCTGGTGGCCCAGGAGCAGCATGTCGCAGCCCCTGACTCCAGGTAGCCCAGGAGGAGCCTGTGCCAGCCCCTGACTCCAGGTAGCCCAGGAGGAGCCTGTGTCAGCCCCTGGCTCCAGGTAGCCCAGGAGGAGCCTTTGCTAGCCCCTGGCTCCAGGTAGCCCAGGAGGAGCCTGTGCCAGCCCCCGGCTCCTGGTGGCCCAGGAGGAGCCTGTGTCAGCCCCTGGCTGCAGGTAGCCCAGGAGGAGCCTTTGCCAGCCCCTGGCTCCTGGTGGCCCAGGAGGAGCCTTTGCTAGCCCCTGACTCCAGGTAGCCCAGGAGGAGCCTTTGCTAGCCCCTGGCTCCGGGCAGGACCTGCAGCTTCCAAGTCCCCGCGGAGCCCCCGTGCCCGTCGCTGCCCGTGGCGTTGCCACATCCCGTATCTGCTAGCCCAGAACGGCTTGTGGGGCTTTTTCCGGGCTGGACTTTGAAGGTGGAAGCCCGGCCGGGGACGCGGGGTCCAGACGGGCGGCAGCTGCTGCGGGGTGGCTTTGTGGGGACCAGATTTTCAGGAGATGGGAGCAGGTTTTTCCAGGTGGGACCGGGTGCTCCGGGCCCCGGCGCCTCCCCGGGAGTTCTGTGTTTTTCCAGCAGCACCCCAGGAGCTGCAGCGGGAGCCCAGGGGCCCCGGGCCGCTCTGGGGGAGGCTCCCCGTGGTCACAGGGGTGAAACCGGGCTGGAAAATCCCCGGGATGAGTCCCCAGCCCCCCCAGGCAGGGATTTTGGGCGCTGCAGCTGGTTTGGGATCCCCGTGCAGGGCGCTGTGATTAACGGCTGATTAACGAGATTAATTTGTACCTAATTAACCCAACATTGATTGGATTTGGTCCTTGGGCAGAGGCAGCCTGGGATCTCCCGGGGTTGCGCTCCCGTGGTTTCTGTGGGATGGACCAGGATCGGATCCAGGTTCTGATGCTGCGGAGCCCCACCCCAGGGAGTCTCTGCCCCTCTTCCCAAATCCTCCGGGATTCCCTTCGGTGAACCCCACGTGATTTCCCAATTTCCCGATTTCCTGATTCCCCGATTTCCTCTGCTCCACCAGAGAGGACTCGGCTGAAGCCAAATCCGGATCCCTGCCCTCCGCCAGGTGTGGGCAGCGGGAACCTCTGGCTTTTTCCAAGGATTCTGGACCCAACGCCCTTTTCCCAATCCTTGACTCCTTTCCCCTGGGAGCAGGAGGAGGAGGAGGAGGAGGAGGAGGAGGAGGGTGTTGTGGATCCGGCCCCAGGACCTGCTCCCCACACTCCTCACCCACGCCGGGCCCCGTCCCAGCGGCCTCCCGGTGACTCCGTGCCCAGGAATGCCGCGGATCCATCGGGAGTTGCATCAGGAACTCGTTGTGCACAGGATGGGGCGGCGGTGGCAGGGACACCCGTGGCAGCGGCGCTGTGGCAGTGACACCTGGGCAGTGGCCATGGTGGCAGTGGCCATGGTGGCATCTGGGCCATGGTGGCAGTGGCCATGGTGGCATCTGGGCCATGGTGGCATCTGGGCCATGGTGGCATCTGGGCCATGGTGGCAGTGGCCATGGTGGCATCTGGGCCATGGTGGCAGTGGCCATGGTGGCATCTGGGCCATGGTGGCATCTGGGCCATGGTGGCAGTGGCCATGGTGGCATCTGGGCCATGGTGGCAGTGGCATCTGGGCCATGACACCTTTGCAGTGACACTGTGACAGTGGCACCTGGGCATTGTCACCTGGGTAGTGGCACCTGGGCAGTGACATCTTTGCAGAGATGCTGTGACAGCGACACCTGGGCAGTGACACCTGGGCATTGTCACCTGGGTAGTGGCACCTGGGCAGTGACACCTTTGCAGAGACGCTGTGACAGTGACACCTGGGCATTGTCACCTGGGTAGTGGCACCTGGGCAGTGACACCTTTGCAGAGACGCTGTGACAGCGACACCTGGGCATTGTCACCTAGGAAGTGCCACCTGGGCAGTGCCACCTGTGGCAGTGACAGCAGTGGCAGTGCCACCTGTGACAGTGACACCGGCCCTGTGCAATGTGACCGTGCTAGGGGACGAGGAGGGTCCCACATCCCCCTGGCAGCGGTGGGAGGGGTCCTGGCAGCCCCCAGAGGGGGTTTGGGATTTGGGATTTGGGATGTGGGATATGGGACATGGGATTTGGAGTTGATTTTGGGTTTGGGATTTGGGATATGGGATATGGGATTTGGAGTTGATTTTGGGTTTGGAATATGGGATACGGGATTTGGGATTTGGAGTTGATTTGGGATTTGGGATATGGGGTTTGGGATATGGGATATGGGATTTGGGATTTGGGATATGGGATTTGGGGTTTGGGGTTTGGGATTTGGGATCTGTTCCTACTCCTCCCGGCGGGGTTGGGATGAGCCCTGCTCGGTCTCCAGGGAGTCTGGGATTTTTCCAGCCCTGCTGAGCTCATCCCCACAGCCCTGGGCTCTCTCGGCCTCGCAGCTCCCAGCTTGTCCTGGTTTTCCTCAAAAAGCTGCTCCTGCTCCGCATCCCCGGGCTCTGTCCTGACCTTGAGCTCCGGCGAGGCTGATCCCAACCCAGGCATCGTCCCAGGGACATTTCCCAGCTGTTCCCAACCATGCCAGCAGTGCCTGGTGACCCCAAAGCTCCCTTTTCCCACCTCCCCCCGTCCCTCCCTGCGGAGCTGAGCCCTTCTGGGACGGCCGGGGTGGATTTGGGGAGCCCCGGGAGCCGCCGGGGACCCACATTCCCTGCTGGGACATCCGAGGCTGGAGGAGCCCCGGCGATTCCCCCCCACATGAAAGCTGATGAGGAGCCTGCTCCGTTCCCACCTGAATCCATGAACGTCCCATTTCCCCAGAGCTCCTCCTGCCCCTCCGTGCTGCTTGCCAGCCCCGGCTGCTGGGGCTGGGCCTCTCCTCACCCCGAGCAGGACAATTCCCTTTGATCCCAGAGCTTCCAGCCCCTTCCCTGCCCCTGCAGGTCCCTCCCAGGCCTCCTCCTTCATCAGCGAGGTTCAAAATCCCCTTTGTGTTCTAGGGGAGATCCCTGGGAGCCAGACTGGGGGAATTCTCCTCCATTTCTGCTGGGAACGTTGATCCCAGGATTTCTGGTTATTATGGTATTCTCCTCCATTTCTGCTGGAAGCATTGATCCCAGGATTTCAGCGGGGTTCAAAATCCCCTTTGTGTTCTAGGGGAGATCGCTGGCAGCCAGACTGGGAGAATTCTCCTCCATTTCTGCTGGGAACGTTGATCCCAGGATTTCTGGTTATCCCAGGGCTGGATAAGGCACCCGGGAGTTTCTCCTGGCTGCTGGAGGCAATTCCTGGAATTCTCAGTGTTCATCCTGACCTCAGCTGCACAATTTATCTCCAGGTGGGAAAAGCGTTCCTCAGGAATTGCCCAAAACCTGTGAAAAACCACCAGGATTCAGGCAGCTCTGGAGCTGCCCGTGAGAACATCCCGATGCCAAAAATAAAATGAAAAGCAAAAGAAGGAATGGCTGAGAAGCTGGAAAGAAAATATTTTTCAAACCCAGCTGACTTTTGGGAAGAAATCACTCCAGAAAGGAAAATTTATGGAACAGAAGGAAGCAGCCCTGAGTTTGGGCCAGACTTTGCTGGAATAAAGCCAATAAAATCCTGTGCCAGCCCCGGGTCTGTGCTCGGCACCGGGACAGGGATTTGCCCTTTGCTGTTTATCCAGCTTTGGATTTTTGGGAAACGCCAACATCTTTTTTTTTTTTTTTTTTTTTTCCCAATTATTTTTTGGGTTGTCGTTGTTGTTTTCTTTCCGAAAGAGTCAGAAATTTCCAAATGCTGAAACTCTTCCCAAAAGGAACCAGCTGGGATTGCTCAACTGCCCGTTCCTGCCCCCGCCCTCCCGATGAGTTACGGAGGGTGTGACATCCCGGGCCGGGTGTGACATCCCGGGATCGCTGATCCCAGCGGCTCCAGAGCCACTTCCAGCTCCCGAGGAGGCTCCGGGCCTGGCTCAGCCAGACCCTGCTGCGGGAACATCCCATTCCCTGCCTCCGGAGCCCATCCCAGCAAATCCAGCTGCTCCCGGCCCCGCGGGATTCATCCATGTGGGGTTTATCCAAGTGGGATTTATCCATATGGGATTCATCCATGTGGGGTTTATCCACGCAGGATTTACCCATGTGGGGTTTAACCAAGTGGGGTTTATCCATGCGGGATTCATCCATGTGGGTTTTACCCATGTGGGGTTTATCCACACAGGATTCATCCATGTGGGATTTATCTATATGGGATTTATCCATGCGGGATTTATCCTGATGGGATTTATCCACTCAGGATTTATCCATGTGGAGTTTATCCATGTGGGATTTATCCACTCAGGATTTATCCATGTGGAGTTTATCCGTGTGGGATTTATCCACTCAGGATTTATCCATGTGGAGTTTATCCATGCGAGATTTATCCATGCAGGATTTATCCTGATGGGATTTATCCACTCAGGATTTATCCATGTGGAGTTTATCCGTGTGGGATTTATCCACTCAGGATTTATACACGCAGGATTTATCTATGTGGGGTTTATCTATATGGGATTTATCCACACAGGATTTATCCACAGGGGATTTGTTCATATGGGATTTGTCCACTCAGGATTTATCCACTCAGGGTTTATCCATGTGGGTTTGCCCCCCGTGAGCCCCATGGAAGGCGTCCCCTGTGGAGTGAGATGAGCTGTAAAATCCCTTCCCACCGCAGCAATTCCAGGATTTATCCCGGTGTCAATAAAGCCACATTCCCGAAAGGGCCGAGGCAGCTCCAGGAGGGGACGGGGGATGCTCAGGGATGTCCCGGCCTGGAGGGATCCCTGCTCCAAGCACAGCCTCCTTCCCTGGGAATTCTCTCCCAGAGCCTGGCGATGATTATGGAAAATGCAGCAATTAGGGAAGAGCTGGGGAGGTTTGGCCTGGGAAAGAGGGAAATGGGATGGGGCAGCATGAGCTGTTCCAAACGACGGAGTCTGATGGATTTCACTTTCTTCTCTGGAAAAGTGTCCAGGGGTATTGGGAAGGAGGAGGAGAAGGAGGAGGAGGGTTCTCCCAGGGGAATTGATCCATGGATTGGGACCAATGGCAGCACCCAGAGCAGTTCCCAGGGGTGGATAAAACACTTGAGGATCCATAAAACACTTTCCAGATCCATGGAAAGCCACTGAGAGCCCTCAGATCTGGATCCATGGATCCACTGCTGCCTGTCCCTTTTCCCTGTTCCCCTGGCTATGGAACAGCTGGAATTCCAGAGAAAAGCGGCTTTTGTGAACACCCAAAAGTTTAGGACATTTTTGTGGTGGGATCTCTGCAGTGGAAGTGTCCCGGGCCAGGCTGGACAGACCCTGGAGCAGCCTGGGACAGTGGAATTGTCCCTGCCCGTGGCAGAGCTTTAGGGTCCCCTCATCCCGGGCCATCCCTGTTTTCTGGAGCCGAGGGAAGCCCTTCCCCCGTGTTTTGCCCTCCCTGCTCTTCTCCAGCACAGCAACCTCAGCAGAGCCGGGCCGGGCCGGGCCGGGCCAGCCCAGGACACCCCGCAATTACCGCGGCATCCTGGGGATGCCAGCCCGGCCGGATCCCTTTGATGCCGCGCGTATCCCGGCAACCTGCTCCCAATGCCAGCCCCGGGAGCCGGGAAAGGCCCTGCCGGGGCTGCGGGGCCGCTGTGGGCAGCGCAAACAGGAAACCGGGGCCGGAGCCCTGGAGCCGCCCCGCCCTGGCCCGGGGCTCTTGGGCAGAGCCGGAGCCGCCTCTCCCGGAGCTGCTCCCGCTCCCGTGACGCGTTGTTGTTGTGGATGAGGAATTCCAGGAGCGTGGATGTCCCTCGGCTTCGAGGGCGGCGTCACCGCCTGAGGTTTTTGGGGTTAAATCCACACAGGTGCCGACCTTGGAGGCCCCCAGGGATTTGGGGGCAGTGTTTGTCCTGCACGGGGCGCCAAACGATGGGGATGGACACCAGGGAGGGACGATGGAAGGAGCAGGAATCCCAAACCATGAGAGAGGAACAATCCCAAACGATGGGAGAGGAACATTCCCAAACCATGGGAGAGGAATAATCCCAAACCATGGGAGAGCAGGAATCCCGAACCATGGGGACAGGAACAATCCCAAACCATGGGAGAGGAACAATCCCAAACCATGGGAGAGGAACAATCCCAAACCATGGGAGAGAAACGTTCCCAAACCATGGGAGAGGAATAATCCCAAACCATGGGAGAGGAACAATCCCAAACGATGGGAGAGCAACAATCCCAAACCATGGGAGAGGAACGTTCCCAAACCATGGGAGAGGAACAATCCCAAACCATGGGAGAGCAGGAATCCCGAACCATGGGGACAGGAACAATCCCAAACCATGGGAGAGGAACAATCCCAAGCCATGGGAGAGGAGCAGCAATCCCAAAGGCTGAGTCACCTCCCGGTGCTCCCAGCCCGTAGAGGGAGCTGCTGGAGCTTGGAATCACCGGCCGTGATAAATCAATAAACCCGGCCCTGGGTTACGTAAGAGTGGGATGCTGGAATTCCTGCATGGAAGGAGCTTTGGGAGCTTCCCGGGAGCGCTTTGGTCTCTCCCGGTGCCGCGGTTCGGTTCGGCAGCTCCCGGAGGTGCCGGGCGGGCCGGGATGACCGGAGCGGGGGACAGGTGACACTCGGTGTCCCTACGGACCATCCCGGGCTCCCGGCTGTCTCGGCTTCCTTCCCGACCCAGGGATGAACCCCTGAGCAAACCCCAATCCCTGAGGAGAGGAGAGGACAGGAGAGGTCCCGGAGCAAGCAGGGAGGGATGAGCGGCCTCGTGTCCCCCGTCCCCGCCGGGATCCCCGAGCCTTGCGGGGAACGCTCAGGTCCAGACTTGATCCAGCAGCGCCGGGAGCTCCCCCGGCAGATCCCGCGGGCAGGGAATGGAGAGGGGGATGGAGAGGGGGGAATGGGATGAGGGAAGGGATTGGGAGCTGTGGGGCTGCAGCAGCTGAGCCAAAGCAGCCCCGGCTGCCCCCGGGTTCTGCATCCCCCTCGGGAGCAGAGATCCCCTGGGGATCTTTGCAACCCAAATCCCTTGGGATCCTGCTCCCAGATCCCTGGGGATCTTTGCAACCCATATCCCTTGGGATCCTGCTCCCAAATCCCTGGGGACCTCTGCCCCCCAGTCCTTGGGATCTCTGCCCCCCAGTCCTTGGGAATATCTGTGCCACAATCCCTGGGATCTCTGCCCCCCAATCCTTGGGATCTCTGCCCTCGTCCTTGGGGATCTCTGCCCCCCAATCCTTGGGATCTCTGCCCCACAATCCTTGGGATCTCTGCCCTCGTCCTTGGGGATCTCTGCCCCCAATCCTTGGGATCTCTGCCCTCGTCCTTGGGGATCTCTGCCCCACAATCCTTGGGATCTCTGCCCTCATCCTTGGGGATCTCTGCCCCCCAATCCTTGGGATCTCTGCCCCACAATCCTTGGGATCTCTGCCCTCGTCCTTGGGGATCTCTGCCCCACAATCCTTGGGATCTCTGCCCCCCAGTCCTTGGGATCCTGCTCCAGCCCCTCTGCTGTTCCAGGGCCGCCACCCGAAGCCCCACAGGAGCATCCCGAAAGCTCCTCTGGAGCGGGCAGACCTTTGGGATGGGAAGCTGGGGAAGTTTCCAGCGCTCCCGTCCCTGCTCCCTCTGGTCAGGGCCGGGCACGACCACAGGAGCGCCGTTCTCACGGTGCTCGGCGCATTTCCTGCGTGCTGCAGGAAAACCGGGAGCGCCTCTGGAGTCGGGAGGAGGTCGAGGCTTTGTGGAACCACAAAGGCTCCGGATTGGAGCTGGGCACGGGCTCGGAGTGCTGGGAAGGGGGTAGGGATTTGTTTTCCCGAATCTGTGCTGCCAGTGACCCCCTCCTCTGCATGAAGAGGTGATTCCACCACGCGGAGAAGTCCCGGGGTGCTGCAGGAGCCCCAGGTGGCTTTTTCCAGCACAAAGCTGGAGTTTGTCTGTGTTTTCCTGGGATTTCTCCTGTTGGGACAAACATTTGTAACCAAATTAAACCCAACCACAGCAAAAGGAGCCAACAGGAAACCCGTCGGCTCCAATCACCCCAAATCCTCGGAGGATGTGGGGACGGGAGCCTGGGAAAGCAGCTTGGGGCTGGGAAAAGGGACAGCGGGGACTCGCTGCCACCTCGAGGGGTGGCCTGAGTCCCTGCAGACTTCCAGCCACATTCCTCCATCCCACCCCACAGATTTATCCCATCCCATGGATTTATCCCGCCCTGCAGATTTATCCCATCCTGTGGATTCATCCCACCCTGTGGATTTATCCCATCCCCTCTGATTCATCCCACCCCATGGATTCATCCCACCCCATTGATTTATTCCATCCTGTGGATCCATCCCACCCTGTGGATTCATCCCATCCTGTGGATCCATCCCATCCTGTGGATTTATCCAATCCTGTGGATCCATCCCATCCCATGGATTTATCCCATCCCATGGATTTATCCCATCCCATGGATTTATCCCATCCTGTGGATCCATCCCATCCTGTGGATCCATCCCATCCCATGGATTTATCCCATCCCATGGATTCATCCCATCCTGTGGATTTATCCCATCCTGTGGATCCATCCCATCCTGTGGATTCATCCCATCCTGTGGATTTATCCCACCCTGTGGTTTTATCCCACCCCATGGATTTATCCCACCCCATGGATTTATCCCATCGCATGGATTTCGTTTGGGACACTTGAATTCCTCCGGCCAGCCCCATCCCGTGTCCTTTCCCTTGGCCCCGGCAGTGCCGAGATCTGATCCCACCTCCTGAATACCCCAAATCCCTGGGGATGGAATCCCACTGCTCCCTCGGGCCCCCTTCTCCAGGAGGCCCTCCCCAGCCCCGGGATGAGCTGAGGGAACACGGCCCAGCCCACCCAGCCCTGCCTGGAGCACATCCCAAATCCCGGAGGAAGTTTCCTGGGACAATCCTTTCCCGATCCTTTCTTCTCGCCGTCTTTTTCTCCCCTTTTCTTTCTTTCTTTTTTTTTTTTTTTTTTTTTTTTAATTTTTAATTAAACGAAATTAAGTTTCTGCAGCATCCCTGGTTTCATTATCCCAGCTCTCCACCGGAGGCATCGCTCGGAGTCCCTCAGGACGAGTTGGACAACGCCGGGAATGCTCCGGCTGAGGCTCTTCCCACTTTTCCTCCCTGCCTTCCCTCTCCCCGCTCCGCTCCGGCCCCAGAGCGGCTCCGGCCTTCCAGCACTGCCCGAGCCGCACTTCAAAGGCTCCGGGAGCTTCCCTGCGCGTCCCGGCATTAATCACCCGGGCCCTGCCAGCCCGGGGGGCTCTCCCAGCACAGGGAACGCGGGTCTGCTCCCCAGGGATGGGGCGTTTCCATTTCGGGGGGGGTTTCGGGTCCCCAGAGGCGGCTGGAGGGGACAAACAGGGCCAGAGGAAGGTGGGGTTGGATGTGGAGGCAGGCTGGGAGGGCTGGGAATGTTCTCCTGGAGAGGGGAAGGCTCCAGGGAGAGCTCAGAGCCCCTAAAGGGGCTCCAGGAGAGCTGGGGACAAGGGCTGGAGGGACAGCGCACAGGGAATGGCTCCCACTGCCAGAGGGCAGGGCTGGATGGGATACTGGGAATTGGGAATTGTTCCCTGGGAGGGTGGGGACGGGCTGGGATGGAATTCCCAGAGCGGCTGTGGCTGCCCCTGGACCCCTGGCAGTGTCCCAGGCCAGGCTGGACAGGGCTGGAGCAGCCTGGGACGGTGGGAGGGGTCCCTGGGTGGGATTTCAGGTCCTTCCAACCCAACCCACTCCCGGATTCTCTGGTTCCACGGTTCCAGGAGGACTCCTGGCACCTCCAGGCAAGGCCAGCAGAGATCCTGCAGGATTCAGGGAGGATCCTGGCAGGTGAGGCCGTGTGGGCTGGTCCTGATCCCGAGCCGATTTCCAGCTCCAGATTCCAATCTCCTGCACTTCCTCTCTCCCTGGGGGAGATAAAGATCCTGGGCAGGCAGGGCTGAACTGCCGGGAATTGCATCCGCTCCCACAGCCCGGCCCGGCGGAGCGAGGCCTCTCCCGGCTCCCGGGGATGGGAGGGGACGGGGAAGGGGCAGGCGCCGCCTTCCTGTGGGTGTTCTCCAGGGAGAAACCGGGATGGGGCCGGCACCTGCCGGAGCAGGTGACTCGGGTGTGAGGAATGCGGGCCCGGGATGTGGGCTGGCAGCGGGGACGAGATGCAGGGGAGCTGGGAAAGCTCCAAAAGGAGACGGGAAGAGTTAATCCCGGCGTCTCCAACGGAGCAGGATCACCTGGAAGTGGTGCAGGACTCATCCCCACAGGCTCTGGAGCTGCCAACGGCTCAGCAGGAAAAGCAAAAATTTGGAAAGGCTTTGGGATGGTGGGAAGAGCGGGAATTCAGAAAAGGAAGTGGGAAAAGGATTAAGGGGTCGGGCACAGGGGAAATCCTTACAGCTGGCTGGGAATGGCAGCACAGAGGAGGAAGGGCCAGGCAGGAGCTATTCCTAAAATCCCCAAACCACTTCCTTTAGGGTCAGGAACTGCAGGAATCCCAGGTCACCCTGGAATGGTTCCCCTCCTCCCTGAGACTTCCCTGCGGTAATGCTGGGTTTGCTCTCCCGGCCAAGGCAAGGATCCCTCTCTTCTTGTCGAGGACAAAACCTGGATGATGGCAAAGCACAATTCCCTGTGGGACTGGGAAAACCCCACATCTGAGCAGATCCTGCAGGAATTCGTGCTTGGGATGGCTCCCAGCCCTGCAGGTGCAGAGAGGGCACAGCGAGGTCCCTTCCCTCTGGAGCCAAATCAGCGCCGTGTGCAGGGCCAGGGCCAGGGCCAGGGACAGAGACAGGGACAGAGACAGGGGAACAGGGCCAGGAATGGGGCTGCTCTCCCACAGTGGGTTTGGAGCAGGAATTTTCCTTTTGGGGCATCAAGTTTAGTTTGGTTTGGTTTGGTTTGGTTTGGTTTGGTGTGGTTTGGTGTGGTTTGGGAGGGAGGGAGGGAGGAGATGGGGATGGGGATGGGATGGAGATGGGGACGAGGATGAGGATGGGGATGTGGGGCAGGATGCAGAGGGGGCTGCACTCCCCGCGGCATTCCCGGCCCTGCCCCTCCGCTCCTGCCGGTGGAGCCGGGACAGAACCGGCTCGGGGCCGGGCTCAGCCCCACGTGAACAGAGCTCACACGTCCCTGTCCCATCGCCTTTGATCTCCAGCCCTGGCAGGGAAGATGTCCTGGCAGGAATCCGGCCCGTCAGGTCCCATCGGAGCCGGTGGCACTTGGTGACCAAGCCCTGGCAGCTGAGGTGGCCCCGGTGTGAGCCAAGCTCCACCTTCTGCCCCCGGGGCTGCGGGGAGGATCCTGCCCCGGCTCGGGAATTCGGGGGCTCTTCCTGGGGGGGCTGTCCCGGCTGTCCCCGATCCTGGCGGGGACAGGAGCTGCTGCTCCTCTGTGACACCTCAGTGATGAAAACAAAGACATAAACAAGGTGGAGAATTATTTCCATGGGCAGACAGTGATGGAACAAGAGAGAATCCTTCCTCCTCACCCTCCTCCTCCTCCTGCTGCTGCCCGGGGTGGCCCCGGGTGGCCCCGGAGCCGCTGGCAGAGCCGGGAGAGGCCGCTCCCGATTACTCACGGGGAGGATGCGGGAGGGAAAAGCAGAGCCAATGGAAAAGATGGAAAGCGAATGGAAAAGATGGAAAGAGGGCACTGGGTTCTCCCGCGGCCGCAGCTGGAGTGGAGCTCAGCCAGAGGGACAGGGACAGGGATAGGGGACATCCCCTCCTGGGTGACTGGGACACACTGGGGGGCTCTGGCACCACTGGGGAATGCTCTGGAACTATTGTGGGGTCACCCCTGTCAAAAACCCAACCCAAACCCCCCTCGGTCACCGCACCCGGGGTGAGGCGGCAGCCGGACCCAAACCCACAGGATGGGAACAAAGCAGGATGAAATGGGAGCCCTGGGGAGCCCGGCCGCATCCAGGTGCGATTCCCAAAACAAAGGAGACAAAAGCTCGGCCCGGGATGTTCAAAGGAGCCGCGGCCGCGGGGCCCCCCTGCCCCGGCCCGGGGGGAGCCGGGACCCGACCCCGTGCCCGGGCGCTCCCCGGCTTTGTGCCCGGCGGGGTTGGGTTACGGGCCCGGCGCTGGGAAGGCTGCTCCGCGGGTGGATTAAGGAATTCCAGCCCCATTCAGTGCCCGCTGAACCACAAATAATTCGGGAGCTGCAAAGAGAGGGAGGGCCGGGGAGTGTTCAATGGAAAAGGAACCTGCCAGGCGGCTGGAATTCGGGGGGCGGTGAGGAACGGTGGGATTTGCCTTCAAACCTGGGATTTTTGGCCTCAGACCCGGGATTTTTGGCCTGGCTGAGGGTGGCAGGGTGGCAGCGGGGAGTTCGTGTGTCACCTGTGCCATGGGGATGCTCCCAGGAACAGGAAAAACCATCACGCGCTGCGGGTGGATGTTGGGGATGGGTCACCCGCTCCCAGGGACGGGACAGGACGGTCCTGCCTGGCTTTGGAAGGGGTGTCCCGGTGCCACAGCGCCCCTGATGATGTCGCATCCCTCGGGGCAAGTCCCCTGAGCCCTCCCGGCCGTGCCCGGGGGGGACTTCGGCACCCAGGAGCCGTCGGGGTGGCAGCGACTGAGCCCGCCCTGGTCCCCGGGAGACTCCTGGGCGCCTCTTAATGGCACCTTAATTACACATTCACCGTCCCCGCTCGTCCCTCCCTCTCCTTCCCTCCTCCCTCCTCCCTCCCGAGCTTCCCCGGGATGGAAATGCCCGGCGCGTGCTGCCGGGATTGTCACCGCCACTAATGACCCCCTGCGAGCCGGGGCGGAGCTCGGTGGCGTGGGGACACGGGAGGTGACACTGGCCCGACCGGCCCGGGCTGGCCCCGGGGCCCGGCTTTGCCTCCGGCTCTGCGGGGAAGCGCTCGGTGGCTCCGGGCTTTGGGGACACGGCTGTCACCGGCCGCGAGAGAGGGGGCGACCTGCGTGTGGGGGGGTGTCCCCGTGCTCGCTGCGAGCTCCCGGTGTCACCGTGCCAGCCCTGCCAGTGTCACCGTGCCAGCCCTGCCAGTGTCACCGTGCCAGCGCTGCCACTGTCACCGTGCCAGCCCTGCCAGGGTCCTGCCGGAGCCACCACCGAGCGGGCGGGGGGCTCTCCCGAGCTGTCCCGTGCGGGATCTGCAGGGATCGAAGGCTCCGGTGCAGCGGGGACAGCTCGGGATGAACCCCGGGGTGCTCCCAGCCCCGGGATCCGGGCCCGGAGCGGCGGCCTCTCTCCTTTCCCCGCTCCTGAGCCAGACCCCGGCTCCTCTCGGAGGGAAATCCCGGACGGAGAGCTCGGCTGGAGCCCGGGAATTCGGCCCCAGAGGCTCCAAGAATTCCTCGTACCCGGCACACGCGGAGGAAAAAATTAAAAAACAAAACAAAAACAAAAACAAAAACAAAACAAAAAAAAACCCAGCCAAAAAAACCAGAAACGGCACGAGGAGAGGAACAATTTCCTCCACCGCTAATTGTCCCTCTGTTAATTAACGAGAGTGTGGGGGCGCTGATTAGGATCTCCCCAAAGCCACAGGTCCTGGCTGGGGACAATGGTGACCACACAGGGCTGAGCCCGGCCGGGGCCCGGGGCAGGAGGGGGTCCTGGATTTGGGAAGCTCTGTGGGGCTGGGTTTGGGATTGTGGAATTGAGATTTGGGATTGGGGAACTGAGATCTGGGACTGGGGAACTGAGATTTGGGATTGGGGAACTGAGATCTGGGACTGGGGAACTGAGATTTGGGATTGGGGAACTGAGATCTGGGATTTGGGAACTGAGATTTGGGATTGGGGAACTGAGATCTGGGATTTGGGAATTGAGATTTGGGATTGGGGAACTGAGATCTGGGATTTGGGAACTGAGATTTGGGATTTGGGAATTGAGATTAGGGATTGGGGAACTGAGGTTTGGGATTTGGGAATTGAGATTAGGGATTGGGGAACTGAGGTTTGGGATTTGGGAATTGAGATTAGGGATTGGGGAACTGAGGTTTGGGATTTGGGAATCTGCCCCACTGCCACCCTCGTGGGTAAATCAGGGACTGCAGCATTCCTGTGGCCGGGGCCTGGCTCGAGTGACCACAGCAGGGTCCGGCTTCCGCCCGACCTCTGCAGCTCCCGGAATTCGGGGAGATGCAAATGAAGGTCCCAAAGCCTCTTAAGGAGGTTCCGTTCCCAAATTAGCGGGGCCAGGCCGGGGCTAATGAGTGGAATAATTGATTAAATCTGTCCCATTTCCAGCGGGGGAATAATTCATTCTCCCCCAAAGCGGGACGGGAACGCGGGGAATTCCCACAGCGGAAAATTGATCCCACAATTAATGCCAGGCTCTTAATGAACCCTCCAAAGGACGGTCGGGATGGGGAGGGACTGGACCCTCCCGGGGCTGGGCCTCAGCTCCGCTGGCCGGGAACGGGCGGGAATGGGAGAGAACGGGAGAGAACGGGAGGGAACGGGAGGGAATTGAGCAGGAATGGTCAGGAATGGCCGGGAACGGGAGGGAATGGCCAGGAATGGGAGGGAATGGGAGGGAATGGCCGGGAATGGCCAGGAATAGCCGGGAATGGCCGGGAATGATGGAATTGTCACCTCTACGTTTTTGGGCGGCAAAGCCGGCGCTGGTTTGCTCCTCTCCAAGCAGGAATTTGGGAATTCTCCCCACTCCTCCATCCATCCTTCCATCCACCGATCCACCCATCCCAGTAGGGATGGAAATCCAGGGGCAATTTCCTCCCGGGCCATCTCTCATTGTTGTTTCCACCAGGCCCCTTTGATGCCTTTGCTTTCCAGCCACGCGTCCCCGGGAAAATCAAACTCAGACCGGCGTCCTGGAAAATATTTGGAGGTTCTGAAGCAAAATATCGGCTCTGGGAGGGGGCGGGGCAGCAGCGCTGGGTTTGAGGATTTTGGTGACATCTCTGTGGTTTCATCCCAGCTCTGGGATGGGCAGGGGAGGGACCCTGGGTGTTGTGCGGTTGTGGTGTTGGGGAAATGCTGATTTACACCCCTGGGTGAGGATTTGATGGCACCACACCCCCTGCAGACCCTCTGGGCCTTGGGAATCGGGATGGGAATTCCCAGTGGGAGCCAGCGTTCACCTTCCCAAGCCCATCCAAGCTCCAGGACCCGGAGCCACTTTTTGAGCCTCTTTTGGCAGAAAATTTCAACTCTTGGGCTTGTTGGAGCTTTTAAAATAAAGAGCGGGGGAATCAGCGCCATCTTTGCCTTCCCTTGCGTCCCTCTGCAAGTGTCCAGCCCCCGCTGTGACATCGCTGTCACCTCCCACGTCCGTGTGTCCCCTGGGGCCACCTCTGCGCCACGAGGTCACCTCCGGACATGATTCATCGCAGGGGGAGCAGGCCCTGGGTGCTCTGGGGGTGTCTGGCAGCGCCCGGGGGACAAACCCCGGCTCGCTGCTCCCCTCTGGGGCAGGACCAGCCCCCGGGACCGGGACTTTCCCCTCCCTGGATGTCCCCCCCTCCCCTCCCAGAGGATGCTCCCCACCATCCCCTCACCCCCCTGCTCTCCCGGCCCGGCTTTTGCCGGTGCCGAGACGCCCCAAAAGCCGGGGGGGCCGCCCGGGGCGGCGGGGGGAGCCCAGCTCGTGCTGCAGCGTCTCCCCGGCTGCCCCGGGACCATTCCCGGCTGGAGATAGCGCGGCTGCTCGGCGGTGGCAGCGCGGGCGTGTGGGAGGGCAGACGCCAGGCTGTCTGCTCCCACTCCGCTGGGCTTGTTATTAACTTCTCCTTGGGCTGCCATTAACCCAGAATTCCTGCTCCTGGCTCCAGGCTTTCCCCGCGCCGCTCTATCTCCAGCCTAATTACAGCTGTTGGGATCTCCCTTTATCTCGGGGGATCTTTGGGGTTGGTTACCTGGCACACGCGTTCCCGCCCCCCCCCCTCCCCCCCGTCCTCACACGCCCATCCCTGCTTTCCCCTTTAATCCTCGCTGCTTTCATCAGCCCCGGCGGACGGCAGCAGCGCGGCTGTGCCCGGGTGGATCCGCATCCCGCGTATCCCGGGAGCATCCCCGTCCAGGTGACCGCCAGCGACGTTATCCCCGCGTGTCCCGGCGCGCCCCGGCCACCGCGCGGGGCCCGGCGTGTGCCGGCACCTCCCAGCCCCGCCACCGAGGCCCGGCGTTGGCTCCGAGCGCGGCCGTGATTTATTTTTTTAATTCAGCGCGGGTTGAGTCGATGTGTTTGTCTTGGCAGCGAGGCCCCGCTCCAACCCCAAACTCCGCTCCAACAGCCCCGTCCTGTCCCTGCCAGCCCCCGCTGACACCCACCGGGCTGGCACCCGAGCCGGCCGTGCCCTGTGCCCACATCTGTCCTGGAACCCTCCCAAAACCAGCCCCGGGGCGAGCCGGGGGCTCTGCACAGCCCGAGGGCTGGTGCCGGACTTTAATCTCCTCTCCCGAAGGGGTTTGGAGCAGGCGGTGCTTCCCTGTCCCTGCCCCTGCCCCTACCCTTGTCCCCTGTCCCTATCCCTGTCCCCTGTCCCTGTCCCTGTCCCTGTCCCCGTGCCCACCCTTGGCACAGAACGGGGCTGAGATTGGCACCTTCGGACCCCCGACCCAGAGGGTGGACAGGCAGGAGGATGATGAGGAGGATGAGGAGGGTGCCACCACTGTCCTGCTGCTCCCCCTGGGCTGCCCCTTCTCGTGGGTCCCCCCCTGGGGGTCCCCAAATGGGGGGGACCCCTCCCCACTGGCTCGGTGGGATGGCATGGGGTGGGATAATGGGATGGGGTGGGATGGAGTGGGATGGGATAATGGGATGGGATGGGGAGGGGTCCCGTCCCTCCTTCCCCCCCCGATAGAACAGAGCTGTGCCCCTTTGCCCCAGCAGGAATTGAACCCTGGGTGTCCCCCCTGCTCCTCCCAGAGGGCAAATCTTGTCCCCAGACATCCCTGGGGACACCATCCCGCAGCACCTGGCACAGAGGCCTCGGCTCCCTGCTTTAGGGTGGACATTTTGGGGTACTTTTATTAATTATGGGTATTTCTTCCATCCAGCTCTCAGCAGAGGGCTGGGAAAGCCTCACCAGGGGCTGGGAAGGGGGTCTGTGTCCCCCCGATCCAGCTCTGGGACATTCATGGGATCCCCCACGAGGAGCCTCTGTGGTGGGAGGGAGGGGGCATGCCGCCCCTAGCCCCAGCACCCCCTTTGTGCCCCCCAGCACCCGGTGAGGTGCCGGGAGGGAGCGGGGCCGGCGGGAGCCGATCCCGGCAAGCCGGCACCCGTCCCGCAGCCGGTGGGGCTGAGTCACCGGGGAAAGTGAGGAGCGGGATAAAAGCAGATCAGGGGAGCTTTCCTTTCCTTCGCTCCTCGCCCTCGGTGCCGGCTGGGCCGGCTCCCCGGGCACGCGGCGCGGGCAGGGCTGCAAACATCTGGAATTCTCCTCTGGCTGCTGCTCCGCCCCCCTTTGGCCTGGCTGGGCTTGGGGACATCCCCTGTTGGTCCTCAGAGTTTTGTGGCCCCCGCAGAGGCTTCGCCCCACACCCCAGTTGAAAGCTGTTGTGGGGTTTGGAGCCCGCGTTGTCCCTGAGCATCATCCCGGGGACAAAGCTCCGTGCTGGGACGGGGGGACAGCACCGGGGGACAGCCCGAGGGTCCTGGGAATGGGCTCAGGTGGGGCTGGGGACAGAGGGCAGGAGCGAAGGGTGAGGCCGGGCTGTCCCCGAGCGCGGGGCAGGACGCGGTCCCCGCGCGTCCCGGGTTCAGCCGGGCTGGGTTATTTATATCGGAGCGCCGGCCCCGGCGCGGGTGACTCAGAGCCCCCGGTGGCCGCATGGAAACGCGGCTGGCACCGGCCTGAGGCGAGGGGGGGACAGGGGGCCCTCCCTGCCCGCGCCCCCGGCCGCTGTCACCGCTCCCGCGGAGCCGCTGCTCCCGCCGTGCCAGCGGGGGCGGCAGCAGGGACAGCGCTCCCTTCCCGCCGTGTCACCCCGCTGTCCCCAAGGCCATCGCAGCCTCCGCCACCGGCACGGCCGGGGCTCCGCTGGCTGTCCCCAAAGGCGGCGACAGCAGCTCCGGGGGTTTTGTTCCCGGTGTGCCCCGGCTGCACGGCGGGGCGCCGCTGGGGCCCCCCCGGCCCGAGGCCCCTCCGGGGTCACGGAGGACGCGGCCGGGCAGGTTGTCACCCGCCGGGAACGGGGCCCCGCGGGGACCGGGCGCTGCCGGCGCCGGGAAGGGGCCCCCGCGGCTGCCGGGGGTGGCTCGGGAGGTGCCAACCCCGCCTGGCACCCCGGGAGCGCCCCCCGCCCCCGGAGCACACGGGTCCGGCCCGCCCGTGTCCCCCTGCGCCCCGAGCGGCCTCAGCCGCCCCCGCCTGCTCGCGGGGCTGCCCCGTGTCCCCCGGGGGTCCCTGAGAAGGGGTTCCCCCCCCAAACCTGCACGAGGGTCACCCCCCCTCGGGGGACACCGCCAGGACACGGGGGGGGCGGGGGTCGCGGTGTCCCCCAGCCCCGGGGAGGGGTCACGGTGGCGCAGGGGGGGGATGGCCTCGAAGGGGGTCCCACACTCGAGGGGGGGTGGGCACGGGGTGAAGGGGGTGCCCCGGGACGTGACGTCACTGCGGGGGCGGGGCGGGGCGGGGCGTTCGGGGCATCCCCGGGGCCGCGGCAGCCGGAGCCGTCGGGGGTCGGCGGGGGCTCGGCTCGGCTCGGCTCGGCTCGGCTCAGCTCAGCTCAGCTCGGCTCTGCCGCGGGGGCTGCGGGCACTGCCCGGCCCGGCCCGGCCGGACCATGACCATGAGCTCGGTGGCCGAGACCCTGCTGGGCTCCGACCCCTCCAAAGCCGCGTTCCTGGAGCTCGGCCCCCCCCAGCACTACCCCCTGCACGGCCACCCCCAGCACGACCCCCCGCCCTTCTCCTCCTACGGCCGGTCCGGGCACTTCCCGTACCCCGGCGGGGTCCCCCCGCCGCCCCACGGGGGTGCCTACCTGCCCTACCCGCCCCCCGGCGCCCCGCACGCCCCGGCCCCCGGGGCCAGGCTGCAGGACACAGGTAAGGGGGGCGCGGGGGGCGCGCACCCGCCCCGGGCACCCTCCCGGCCGGGAGAGCCGGGGTTGCGCCGGGAGAGCCGGGACGGAGCCGTCGGAAGCGCTCCAGGGCAGCGGCGGTGCTGGGCCGGGCTGGGCCCGGTGTGGGGTCCTGGGGGGCAGCCGGGGAGGTCGGGGGTGGTGTCCCCCTGCTCTCAGAGCGCCCCGACCCGCGGGGACACGTGGGTGGCTTCGAGGAGCCGCGGGCACGGGGAGCATCAGCCCCTACAAGCCGGTACAGGTGCCCCCGGGACCCCCATGCCCCCCCATCCCCCCCATCCCGTGCCCTGAGCCCCTCAGCTGCCCACACGCTCCAGCTGTGCCCCCCGGGCCGGGCAGGCTCTCCCCTCTCCCCACACCCCAGTCCCTGCTCCGTCCCTGTTCCCCGCTCTTTGCCCCAAAAGCCGAGGCAAGGAAGCGGCAATCTGAGCCTGGAGAGAGCCGAATCGGCCTGGAGAGAACCGAACCGGCCTGGAGAGAGCCGAACCGGCTTGGAGAGAGCCGAACCGGCTTGGAGAGAACCGGCCCCGGGGCTGCCCCCGCGGGTCCCGGCCCTGGCTGTGCTCCCTGGGTGACAGACACCAGGCAGCTGCTGCTGGGCCAGGGACCCCCAGCGCGGCCCGGTGGCTCCCCCGGGGCAGGGGGGTCCATCCTGGTGCTCCTCCGTCCCCGGGGTCCCCGCCCGGCCCCCCCGGCCGGGCACAGGCCGAGGCCTGGGTCCCACGTGCTGCTGGACGTGGACAGCGGCTGAATGGTCCCATTCTTCCCTTCCTCTTCCTCTCCTTTTGCTTTCCCCGAGGTTTAAACACCAGTGAAGAGCAGCCCCCCCACCACTTATCCCCCCTCCCTTCCACAGACACCCCCAGGTAGCCGCGGGGATGATTGGGGGTGGTTTTGGGTAGTTTGGGGTGGTTTGGGCTGATTTCGGGTTGGTTTGAGGTGTTTTTTTTAACCTCCCCGTGTGTCTGATGGACCGTGGCTCCTCTCCCCGCTCCCCAGAGGCCGAGAAGCCGCTGGCCGTGTCCAACGGGGAGCTGCGGCTCGCCGGGAAGGGCAAGAAGCTGCGGAAGCCGCGGACCATCTACTCGAGCCTGCAGCTGCAGGCGCTGAACCAGCGCTTCCAGCAGACGCAGTACCTGGCGCTGCCCGAGCGCGCCGAGCTGGCGGCGCAGCTGGGGCTCACCCAGACCCAGGTACGGCCCAGACCCAGCTACGGCCCGGCCCGGGACACCGCGGGCCCACCGGGGCCGGACGGGGCCACCGGGACGCGCCGTGTGCCCCCCGGGACGGCTCCGGCTGCGGGCCGTGCCCGGCTGGAAGCGAGCCGAGCCGAGCCGTGCCGCGGCGGGGGAGCTGGCGCCGGTGGGCCCGCAGGGCTCGGGTTTGGGGCGCCCCTGCCCGCACCTCCCAGCGGCAGCGGGACTTTCCCAGCCCCGGAGCCTGGCTGGCGGCCCGGCCGTGCCCGGCGCTGGGCGGCCCCGGGCCGCGGGACGGGGCGAGTGGGTTTTTGAAGGCGATGGGGAGAGACAGGCAGGCGGCAGCGGTGCAGCCCCGGAGCCAGGGGCGAAGCGAGCTCATAAAGCCGGGGAAGAGGAGACAAGTGGGAACCTGCCGGCAGCGCGGGGGGGACCGCGGGGAGGAATGAACAGGGCCCGGCCCAGCCCCGGCACCGGCACCCGGCGGGGCTGGCACGGCCAGGGGGACCCGGGGACACTCCCGGGGACTCTGCCTCGCTCTCCGGGCTCCCGGTGCCTCTCCCCACAATCTCCCCCCGCCACAGAGGGGAGTCCCGGGTGCCTTGTGAAGGGTTGGGCTCCCGGCCCGTTTTGTGCCCCAGACCCCACAGGAATGGGGTCAAGGGGGGCTGGGGGTCTGTAATGGTTAAAGTGGGGGTTTAGGGGGTGTTGGCCTCTTCGTCCCCCCTCACCCCCCTCTCTCTGCCCCCAGGTGAAGATCTGGTTCCAGAACAAGCGCTCCAAGTACAAGAAGATCATGAAGCAGGGCCCGGGTGCCCCCGAAGGGGAGCAGACCCCGCACAGCGTCCCTGCCCTGTCCCCCTGCTCCCCCGGCCTCCCCCCGCTCTGGGACCTCCCCGGGCCCGGCAAGGGGCCCCCGCTGGCCCCCGGGGGCTACATCAACAGCTTCGGGGCCTGGTACCAGCCGCACCCGCAGGACGCCATCCCCAGGACCCCCATGATGTGACACTGCCACCGCTCCAGCACCGCCGGATCCGGAGGGACACAGAGGCACACTGAGGGACACCGAGGGACGCTGTGGGGGGCGCTCTGCCGCTGCCCCCCAGGGGACTGGGAGCCCAGCGAAGCCCTGGGGGAACCCAGCGAATGGAGGAGGAGGAAGAAGAGGAGGAAGAAGGTGACAACGATCGGCAGGAGCCCGGGGATGTCCTGCTCTGTCACGCTCCGCAGTGCCCCGTGCCCTGTGCGCCATCCCAGTGGGACAGGACTCGGCCCCGGGTCCCCCCAATCATGCACAGGGGGCAGGAGGACCCCAGGAGGGGCTGGGGGGTCCCCGGCCCCCCAGGTCTGGCTTTATTTATAAATTCTGTCGGTTATTGGTTGTGCCCCCGTTTATAAACAGGCTGAACATCAATCGGTTCTGCTCCTCCGCACTCCCCGCGGCTTTGAGGTGTCCCTGGTTTGGGGCAGACTCTTCCATCCAGAACCTCCCAATTCCTGGGAAAACAGCCCAGAGGGGCTGGGGCTGCAGGGTCAGGGGCTGGGGCTGTGTCCCCCCAACATCTGCCTGAAATGGAGCCCAGTTACAGGAACTGTGGGGCTGGGGCTCGCGAGGGGCTCCTGGCCCCTCCTGCCAGGAGTTTGGGGCAGTTCAGAGCTGTCGGAGAGGTCTCCCCCAGCAGGGGTGGCAGTGGGAGGGCAGGGGGACACGGGGCAGGCTGGGGACCCCAGCTGAGCCGGGGTCCCTGCCCGGTGTCCCCACAGACACCCGGCCCTGGGAGCGAGGAGGGTGTTTGGGGAGCAGGGGGGGATTTCCCTCTGTAGGTTTGGCTTTGTGCTTCCAGAGGCCAGAACCCGGCTGGAAAATACATCCTTGTTGTTTCCCTTCCTTTCCATGTCGTTATTTCCCCCTTTTCCCAGTCCTGCTCCATGTTTGTCCCTTGCAGTGGGGGCCAGGCCCCACCGGGACTCCCCCGGCTGAGGGGCAGCAGCTCCATGCCCCCCTGGCACGAACACTCCGTGATCCTGGCCCCCGAAATTCCCACCCCGTGATCCTGGTTCTCAATATTCCCACCCCGTGATCCTGGCTGCTGATATTCCCACCCCGTGATCCTGGGCCCTGATATTCCCACTCTGTGGTCCTGGTCCTCGATATTCCCATCCCATGAGTCCCCTGCCCCAAGGGCCCCTTCCTGCCCCCTTTCAGGAGCTGCTCTGCTTTAGCACCTTCACGCCTCACAGGACCAGGGTGACCCCCGGATCCCAGCTGAGGGGTCGGGATCGAGGGCAGGGATCGGGGCTGGGGTGGAGATCGGAGCCTGGTGGGGGAGAGACCACCAGGCCTCTGGAGACCGGGGCTGGTGGCACTGGGGACCCCCATGTCCCCATTCCCAGCCACCCTGGCAGTTCTGATCCGTCAGCCGAGGGCTTTGGGGTGCTGATCCCATGGGATGCGTGTCCCCAGCTGTCCCCACAGGGGCTGTGGAGCCCAGGGGCTGGGCCTGACCGGGATCCACAGCCAAGCCCGTGGTGGGTGATGCTCCCAGTGGAATTTTCCCGGAGGACGGAGCCCACCCTCCCCACAGAGGATTTAGGGAAGGGGTTGGATTTGGGCCGCGGTGTCACCTCCCTGTCCCCAGCAGGACATCCCCAGGGTGATGGGGACAGACCCCGCTAAGGGGACGGTGCTGTCCCATCTGCGGGGCCCTCCCGAGCCCCGGCTGGCAGGGCCGTGGCTCCGGGTGAGCCGAGGGCTGGGCCGGGCCCGGCTCCAGGGCTGGGGCTGCCAGGCCGGGCCGTGGGCGGGCGCTGCCCCTGCTCCCGGGGCTGGCACCGGGTGACGCAAGGGCTGCAGGTGTCGCAACGGGGCAGGAGCCGAGCGCGGGCTGGGAGGGCTCTGCTGGGCCCGGGGGGACAGCGGGGGACAGGGCACTGCCACCCCCGGCACTGCCACCCCCGGCACTGCCACCCCTGGCGCTGCCACCCCCGGCACTGCCACCCCCGGCACTGTCACACTTGTCACTGTCACCCCTGGCACTGCCACCACCCGCTGGGACCCACAAAAGCCCGGTCCTGCCATCCCAGGGCTGTCCCCGCTGCCCTCAGGGGTAACTGGGATAACTGGGATGACTGGGATGACTGGGATGACTGGGGGAGGTCGTTATGTGCCTGTGCCAGGACAGGACGGGGATGCTGGGGACAGTGTGGGGATGTCCCCACACCTGTGGGGACCCTGCCCCTGGCTCCCATTCCCGCTCCCGTTCCCGTTCCCAAACCCCTTTCGGGAGTGTGCCGGGACCCCAAACCTGGCCCCGGGGAGGGATCTCGGGGTCCCACAGCCGCTTTTTGGGGAATCCTGGGGCGTCCTCGCCACGGCTGGGCTGGGACAGCTGTGGGGGGAGCTGGCGGTGACCCCCCCGGGGGGCTGGAGATGGGGATGAGGGAGGACAAAAGGGGGACAGGACCCCGGGGGGACCCTCTGGGGGACGGGATGGGGGGCTGGGGGAGCTCCCCGACCCCAAGGCTTTTCCCGGAGCCCCCAGACCCCAAGGCTTTTCCCGGAGCGCATTCCCGGGACAGCGCGATCCGCGGGCAGCGCTGGGAGCGGCGTTCGCGCCTGGCCGTGGGCAGCGCGGCACCCGGGATTTACATAATCCCTGGATATGTAACCCGCCGCCATCCTGGGGTTTTTTTTCTCCTCCTCTAAATGAAAAAAAAAAATTAAATTAAAAAAAAAAAGAAAAACTAAAACGAAACCTCCCCAGCGCCAGCTCCCGGCACGGAGCTCCCGGCTCCGGTCCCTCCCCCTCCCGTGGGATTGGGAACGGAGCCTTGGGGCTGCAGCTTGTGGGGGGATTTGGGGGGCGAGGTGGGAGGGAAAGTCCTGCGTGGGTTTGGGAACGGGGGCCGTGGGGACACGTCTGGGACACTGAGAGCCGGGAGCGTCCCGAGCTGTGGCGCTGGAGCCCCCGCGGGGAACGGGGCCGAGCGGGGTTTGGGGTCCCCACAGCCATCGGGGGTGATGGGGACAGCGCTGGGGACAGCGTGTCACACCCGTGACACGGCGAGGGGCACACCGGGGACAGCAGGACAGGGCCACCACAGCCCTGGACACCCCCCTGGCGCTCCTGGGGTTCACTGGAGCGCCCCAACCCAAAATCCCATGGGACCCACACATTCCCCCACAGCGCTGAGGGGACGGCGCCTCCCCGCAGGGAATGTGTGGGTCCCATGGGATTTTGGGGTCTTGGGAGGGCTTGTCCTGTCCCCACCTTGTTGTCCCCAAAAGGGACCTCGGGGCAGCGCAGCCGCCCTCCCAGTCCGAGGGCTGGCAGCTCACTGGTCCCAGTAGGAGCAGCGGGAGGGAAGCGCCAGGGTCCCGCGGCCGTTTGGGGAATGCTCTGAATACCCGGGAAAAAATCCTATTCCTGCCCCAAATTCCCTCTCAGCAGGACAAAGTGGGGTTTGGGGTCAAGCAGCATCACCCGGTGCCACTTCATGCCCAGGCGTCTCCCAAAAATGGGGTTTAATTCCACATTTCCCAAAGTGGAAAAACCCCAAACCCTGCTCCCTAAAACCCTCCAGAAATCGGGGGGAAACGGAGTTTGGAGCTTTAAATTCAGAACTTTTATTAATGAACATTTCCAGCCCGGCTTTGGGTCCCTGGGAAGGAGCAAAGGACGCTCAGGGACACCCGAGGGGGGCTCCCATCAACCGGGGGGGGGGGGGGGAATTTTCCTTAGGAAAAAAGAAAAATTATAGACAAAAAAACCCAAAAAACAAACAAACAAAAAAACCCAAACAACCAAACAACCAAAAAAAAAAAAAAAAACCAAAAAAACCCAGACCGAAACCAGTTTGGTTTGGAACAACTTTATACAAACGAACCTTATGTACACTCCCTTTTTTTCCCCCCAAAACACCCCTATTTATAGAAGGCAACATAAATAAATCCCCGGGACTGTACAACACTATGAACACTCCTTAAAACGGCACTTTTTGCTTAAAAAAATAGCGGTATTCTCTTAAAAAATAGGAAAGAGCTCGGTTATTTTTTTTCCTTTAAAATAAGTCGTCGATTTCCATAGAAAAGAGGCATTTTCGCCGTTCCTTTACCCACAGCTGGAGGCACAGCCAGAAAACGGAGATGAATGCGAGTTTTTCTCTTCAAACAATAACTTAAAACCACTCCTGACTTGCTTAAATATTAAAATATTTCCCTCCCCACACCCCCCCCCCACCCGATTTTTTGTTTTAAATCACCACCTTCTGGTATGAGCATCGTCCCGGGCGATTCCGGCTGGGGTGAGGGTCCCGCTTTGCTCCCGTGGGGGGTCCGTGAGCCCCAAAACCGCTCCCAGTTTCGGAGCCTGGGCCCAGCACCTCGCCTCGGCTGGGGACAGGCACGCCCCTGTCGCGACAGCGGTGACACAGCTCCTCCACCCCGGCGGGATCCGGGGTCACTCAGCGGGGTCACCCCAACAGGCAAAGCTCCGGCGAGGGGTTGGGATGAACATCTTCGGGGGCCAAATTTGTCCGGGGGCGGGGAGGGGGGAAGTTGCGATGGAAAAACGTCAGAAATTAAAAAGTACAGGAGGATTTTCCAGCTTTTCCTGCGCTGGGAGCGGAGGGTTTGAAGCCTTTGCAGTCCTCTGGTTCCTGAGATGAGCGAGGCGAGGAGCGAGGGTTTCTAGGGGTGCGCGGGGGGAGGGTTCCTTTCCTTTGGCTTGTCGTTGCTGTTTTTGGGGTATTTTTTTTTCTTAGGAAAAATCAGGAGGCAAAACCAAACCGGGGGTGGGTTGCGGGGGGGGGGGGTGTGTGGAAAAAAAGGAGGCCAAGGAGTTGTGCAGCGTCTCTGAGCCCTCCGTGCCCGTCAGTACACGGCGCCCGTGCTGGGGGGCCCGGGGGACGGGTGGTGCATCGGGGGGGCCGCCTGCGCCTGCGGGGGTCCGTGGGGGCCGCTGAGGCTCTGGGGGTGGTACCAGGGGTTGTGCTCCTCCAGGAAGCCCGGCGAGGAGCTGTAGGGCAGCGGCTGCGGCAGCGGGGTGCGGGCGCTGCCGCCGGGACTGTCCCACACCGGCGACGGCGGCGAGTTGCAGGCCATGGAGTCGCTGTTGTTGGGGCTGTGCTCCAGCGGCACCTCGCCATTCTTGTAGAGCTTCTTGAACTTGGAGCGCCGGTTCTGGAACCAGATCTTCACCTGTGGGGTGGAGGGGAAAGGGTCAGAGAGCCGGGAAGGGAGCGGGAGGGATGGGGGAGAGGGGAGAGGACAGGGGATGGGGTGGTTTGGGCCGTAGGGACACCGGACACGGGGGTCACAGGCAGCCCCGAAACATGAGAAGGGATATGGGGGTCACGGGGGACTTTCCTGGGCACTGGAACCAACCTGGGTCAGGGGGGTCACAGTGACCCCAGGGACACGGGAAGGGACATGGGGGTCACAGTGACCCCAGGGACACGGGAAGGGACAAGGGACAGGGAGGTCACAGTGACCCCAGAGACACTCTGGCACGTAGGAAGGGACAAGGGACACCGGTGACACATGAGGCACCACGGGAAGGGACATCATGGGGACCCACACGATGCATGGCAGGAAACTCCTCGGGACAGGGGTGTCATGGGACACATGGACAGTGACCCTCGGTGTGAGTGTCATGGAGAACACGGACACGCCACGGACACTGCATGGACACACCACGGACACACCACATACACTCCACAGACACGGACATTCCATGGACACTTCATGGACCCTCCAAGGACACACTACAGACACTCCAGGGACATTCCACGGACACTCCACAGACACTCCACGGACACTCCACGGACACTCCACGGACACACCATGGACCCTCCATGGACACTCTGCAGACACTCCATGGACGCTCCATGGACACACAACGGACACTCCATGGACACACCACAGGACCATGGACACTCCACGGACACTCCACGGACACTCCGCAGACACTCCGCAGACACTCCGCAAACACACCATGGACCCTCCATGGACACTCCGCAGACACTCCACGGACACTCCAGGGACATGGACAGTCCATGGACAGGGACACCCCGTGCTCTGGGGACAGCACCCACGTGACAGCGGGTGTCACAGAGACCCCTCTGGGGACACGGGCGTCACGAGGAGCCCGTCACGCCACACGCCGGGCGTCGGGAGCGTCCCCGCGCTGGGCGAGGCGGCGCTGGACGCCCTTGGCCCTGGGCGAGGGGCGGGGGTGGCGGTGGTTGTCACCCAAACAGGATGTCCCTCTGGGAGCGGGTGACGCGCTCCGTCAGCCCTTTGCCGAGTGTCCCCGATTGCTTCATCGCCCAAGGGAGGAGGAGGAAGGCCAAGGGCGGCACAAGGGCGCCGGCGCCGGCCCCGAGGCAGGGAGGGCACCGCGATGGGGCGCGGGGGAGTCACGGGCAGCGGGGACAGCGGGGACAGCGGGGACAACCCGCTCCCCTCCCACCCGCAGAGCCAAGGGGACGATTTGTCCCCGCGCCAGGCAGGACCCCAAGAGCGAGGGTTTCGCCCCGAATCTGGGCGGCTCGCGGGGAGGAGGAGAAGCTCATCCCGCACGTCCCGGCTCTTCCAGTCCAGCCTGCAGGGCCACCCCAGCGCTGGGGACAGCGGGCGTGGAACCGGTCCCCAAATCCCTTCTCCCTGCACGAACCGAGCGGGATGGGGCAGCCAGAGCCAGGGGAGGCCTTGGGAAGTCTGGGCAGTAGAAGCAGGGTCCCCCCTCAGGTCCCTGTTCCGGCAGGATTTGGGTTCAGTAGCTGCTGTGGGGATGGGGCGTCCCGAGAGCCCCGATCCGAGATCCCCGATCCGAGAGCCCCGTCCCGAGCAGCCCGGCTCGCCCGGGACTTGGTGCCCCACATTCCTGGTCCCGGGTGTGCCGTGACCCGGGACTGTCCCGGGTGCCGGGGCAGGATCCAGCCCCAAACCCCGTGGCACTGCGAGGTCTGGGATGGGGCCGGCTCCAGAGGGAGTGGGATGAACCCCAAAACTGCCGAGTGGGGCATGGCTGGGCTCCCCTCTCCCTGCGGCCTCCGTCCTCTCCACTTTTCCCTCGGATCTGCTCCAACGGGGAAATCTCGCCCGGGGACCCTGCAACCCACAGCAAGCGGGGAACTCCATCCCTGTGACCCCCAGACCCCTTTTGGCTCCCCGGGAACCGAGCCCTTCCCAAATCCAGGATTTATGGGGGGCGGGGGGGGGGGTGTGGCAGCTCGGGCTCCCCCTCTGCTGCCCGCAGGGGGGATTTGGGGTGTCGGGGGGGGCTCAGCCCTCACCTGGGTCTGGGTGAGCCCCAGCTGCGCGGCCAGCTCGGCGCGCTCGGGCAGCGCCAGGTACTGCGCCTTCTGGAAGCGGCGCTGCAGGGCGGCCAGCTGGTAGCTGGAGTAGATGGTGCGGGGCTTGCGGATCTTCTTGGGCTTCCCGTTGACCATCCGCACCTCCGGCTCCGGCTCCTCCTTCACGGACACTGCGAGAGGGCGCGGGGTGAGGCGTGAAGGGCTCCCAGGGCAGCCACCCCGTCCCCAGCTGGGTGTCAGCCCGTCCCCAGCTGGGTGTCAGCCCGTCCCCAGCTCGGTGTCAGCCCGTCCCCAGCTCGGTGTCACCCCGCTCGGGGTGCTGGCAGCGCCCCGTCCCATGCGACAACCACCGGGACACCCCCGGGACATGTCCCGGCCTCTGCATCCAGCACGGATCCGTCCCCACGGGAACGGCTGAGCCCCGACAGCCGCCAGCTGTCCCCAGCCCGGGGACACCCGGAGGGGCACAACCCTACAGAGACTGGGGACATTCCGAGGGGTAAAACCCCACAAACACCGGGGGGTTAAAACCCCACAAAGACCGGGGACACTCCGGAGGGATAAAACCTCACAAAGATCGGGGACACCCCGAGGGGTAAAACCCCACAAACACCGGGGGGTTTAAGCCCCACCAAGCCCCCCCCGGCACGCCGCGGGAGCAGCGGGGTGGGCACGGCCCCGGTGCCCCGGTCCATCCCTACCTGCCTCCTGCGCCGGGAGCTGCTGCTCCCTGAAGTGCCCGTACTGGCGGTAGGAAGGGCTGTAGGAATACTCGGATTTGGGCGAGTAGGTGCCGGCGGCGCCGATGCCGTTGAGGTTGAATTGGGGGTAGGGGTAGTGGCCCACGGGCTGCCCGTACGACTGGCCCGGGTAGTAGTCGTGCTGGCCCGTGTAGTAGCCCAGGTCGGTGACCGAGGACTCCGGCAGGGTGGGAGAGTCCTTGGAGGCTGCGTGGCAGCTCAGCGAGCCCGAGAGGTCCGTCAGGATGCTGGAGAGCTTCTTATCGAAAGAGCCGCTCATGGCTGGCAGCGGGGAGGGGGCAGCTGCCTGCCCGCGCCGGGGACCCCCCCAACCTGGCGGCCGCCGCGGCCTGGCGTGCCCCGAGCGGGATCCGGCGCTGCGGCTGCTTCGCGAGGAGCCACCGAGAGACTGTGCCCAAACCTCCGGCCCCGGCCGCCTGCTTAAAGCCTTTAATTAGGGAGCAGGGCAGGGTGGGTGCGCATTCCGATTGGCTCCAGAAATATTGCCTGGGAGGCAAAATAGGCTCCTGCCTCCTCCTGTGTGGGTTTTTTTTTTCTCTCTCTCTCTCTTCTTTTTTTTTTTTTTTTCTTTCTCTCTCTCAAGAAACAACAAAGAGTGGGTGAAGGAGGGTGAGGGAATAAATAAAGTGTGCAGGGTCCTGTCTGCAGGAGGGGGGTCCTGGGGACACAGGGGACACTGTGGGGGACAGGACAGGGCTGGGCATTTTGGGGCTGTGGGGGGGATTTTTTGGAGGAGTGTTTGGGGTTGTTTGTTGTGGGGCAGGGAAGGGGGGTTGGGGTTTGGGACTGGGATGGATCCGTGCTTGGGCCTGGGGGCTTTAGGGGTTTGTTTATGGCTCCCCCATTTCTCCCCTGCTCCCACCTTCTCCCAGCAGCATCCTCCAGTCCAACACCACCCCCCAGGCATCCCCCCCGGAGGATCCTCCCGTACCCCCAACCCTGCCTCGCTCCCCCCGCGCTGGGGGCACCTCGGGGCAGCGACAAGCCCCGATTTTGAGGGGACACCCCCCGCGGTTCCGTGCCCTTCTCCCACCCTTACTCAGAGCCATGACCCCTCTGCTGGCCCAAGGACCCCCAGCAGCGTGACCCAGCCGGGGGTCGCGGGCCAGCCCTGCCCCCCCTCACCTCGGCCACCCTCCGGGCTGTCCCCACCGCCCCCAGCACCGGGGAGGGGGCTTTGCAAGGGGGGGGGGCTTTTTTGGGGGGGAAGAGGGGTCTCTGCTTCTGCGGGCAGGAATTTCCCCTGACAAGAACTGGGGGGCTGGGAGGGGTCTGGGTCCGTGGCCCGGGCGGGGCTGTCCCCTCCTGTCCCCTGTGTGTCCCCTCCTGTCCCCTGTGCGGGGTGTCCCCCCCCCCGACCCCGCATTGTCCCCGCGGTGCCCCCCGGCCCGTCCGCGGCGCGGGGCAACGGCTCCGCCTGGCGGCCACGGCGGGAACTGCGCCGCGCCCCGGGAGCCACGGGTTCGAGTCCCGGCACCGCCGGAACCGCCGGGACCGCGGTGAAAGAGAGAGGAAAATAGGGAATGGGAGAGGAGAGGGAGTGGGAAAGGAGTAGGAATGGGAAGAGGGCAAAGGGAAAGGAGAGGGAATGGGAGTAGCAATGGGAAAGGAGAAGGAATGGGAAAGGAGTAGGAATGGGAAGAGGGCAAAGGGAAAGGAGAGGGAATGGGAGTAGCAATGGGAAAGGAGAAGGAATGGGAAAGGAGTAGGAATGGGAAGAGGGCAAAGGGAAAGGAGAGGGAATGGGAGTAGCAATGGGAAAGGAGAAGGAATGGGAAAGGAGTAGGAATGGGAATGAGAACGGGAACAGGAATGGGAGTAGGAACAGGAATAAACAGGAATAGGAATAAGAATAGGAACACGGATAAATAGGAATAGAAATGTATAGGGAGAGGAATAAGAATGCATAGGAAGAAGAACAGGAATATGAGTAGGAATAGGATCAGAAGTAGGAATGGGATTAGAAACGGGAATAGGAATAAATAGGAATAGGAATAGGAATAAGAGCAAGAACAGGAAAAGGACAAACAGAAATAGAAGTAATAGAAATAGAAAGAGAAACAAATGGAAATAATAGAAACAGATAGGCAGAAATAAAGAGGACAGGGATGAATGCCCAAGGGAAGCAGGGGGCTCTGCAGGACGCCAAGCGTGACCCCGGAGCTGGGGGAATGGCACGGCCTCACTTCCCACGTGGGAATTGTAGCTGGTGATTCCAGGAATTCATTCCGAGGGGACAGAAGTGTCTGGGACCAGCCCAGCCCTGGGAGCTGCGCCGGGATTCCCTGGGAGGTTCCCAGGGTCCCCAGGAGCCGCTGGGACATCCGCAGGTCCCCAGCCTGGCTGTCGCCCTCCAGCAGGGCTGTCGCCAGGGCTGGGCCCCGCCGGGAGCTGCGTCTGCGGCAGGAAAAGCCGGTTGTGGAGCTGGAGGCCGGGGAGGGCAGCGGGGGAGCGGGGTTGGAGGGGGAGCGGGTCCGGCCAGTCCCCGACCAGTCTGGGACTGGGAGCTCTGGAGCTGCCAGGGGCTGCCGGGCCGGGCTGGGGCCTGTGGAACCCCCAAATCCGGGAGCTCAGGGGTGGGGAGAGGCTGGGGGGGGCAGTTTGGGGGAGCTGGGGCAGTGGGGGGGACAGAAGTCGCAGTTCTGGGGCACCCGGGGGTCTCTGGGGGGGACCCACAGGCGGGGCTGAGCACAGGGTCCAGTCAACCCCCACCCACGAGGGTCCCCCACAGGGCTGGGGGTGCCCCCCTCGCCCCCCTACGGCCCCCCCGTGACCCCCCAAGGCTGAAGAGTTTCCTCCGCATGTCCCCCAAAAAGGCTGGGGGGGTCCCGGAGCCCGGCAGTGTCCCCGGGAGTCCCCGCGTGTCCCCCCAGCCCTGTCACAGCCGTGGGGGTTGAACCTGGGGGGTCCCCGATCGCCCCCAACCCCCCCCGGAGCATCTTTGGGTCAATGGCGTCACCTCGTGGCCTTTAGGGGCAATGACACCGCGGGTGACGTCATCGGTGTCACTGGGGGCGCGAGGGGCGGGGCCGGGCGTGGGGACAGGGGATGGGGACAGGGGATTTGGGACAAGGGACAGGGGATGGAGACAGGGGATTTGGGACAAGGGACAGGGGATGGGGACAGGGGATTTGGGACAAGGGACAGGGGATGGGGATGGGGAGAGGGGATTTGGGACAAGGGATTGGGGGACAGGGGATTTGGGACAAGGAATTGGGGGACAGAGGATGGGGACAGGCAACAGGGGATTTGGGACAGGGGATGGGGACAGGGGATTTGGGACAAGGGACAGGGGATGGGGACAGGGGATTTGGGACAAGGGACAGGGGATGGGGACAGGGGATTTGGGACAAGGGACAGGGGATGGGGACAGGGGATTTGGGACAAGGGACAGGGGATGGGGACAGGGGATTTGGGACAAGGGACAGGGGATGGGGATGGGGAGAGGGGATTTGGGACAAGGAATTGGGGGACAGAGGATGGGGACAGGCAACAGGGGATTTGGGACAGGGGATGGGGACAGGGGATTTGGGACAAGGGACAAGGGGATGGGGACAGGGGATTTGGGACAAGGGACAAGGGAATGGGGACAGGGGATTTGGGACAAGGGACAAGGGAATGGGGACAGGGGATTTGGGACAAGGGACTGGGGGACAGGGGATTTGGGACAAGGGATTGGGGGACAGAGGATGGGGACAGGCAACAGGGGATTTGGGACAGGGGATGGGGACAAGGGACAGGGGATGGGGACAGGGATGGGGACAGGGAGGTCCCCGTGCCAGGGCCGGCTGCCGCTGCGGGCAGCGCTGCCCGCGATGTCCCTGTTGCCGTCACTCTTTCCAGTGCCGATGACACGGCACAGGGGCACGGGGACATCGGGCGGGGGACACAGGACATCCTGCAGCCCCCCCAGTCCCCCCAGGCCAGCCCAGCCCGGATTTCCCGGCACGGTGGGAGCGGCGCGGTGGCTCCGGGTGACCTTTGCCGGGGTCGGGACGGTGACAGCCGCGGCCGCCACCCCCGGCAGGGAAGTGGCGAGGCTGCCATGTCCCCACGGCCACCGCGGGTCCCCTCCCTGTCCCCGCAGGGGCGGGGCTGTCCCACGGCACGGCCCCGCCCCGGTGCCGCTCTCGGGGTCCCGGTGTGACCTCCTGCCATGGGGGGGGGTCTCATCCCATAAAGAGTGCTAACTTGGGGGTCCCCTCTCTCCTGGGGGGTCCCATGGGGGGGTCCCATCCCAAAGAGGTGCCAGGTAGGGGGGTCCTACCCCGGGGGGATTAGGGCGGGAGGAAGAGGGGGAATTGTCCCGCGGGGGTGTGGGGAGGGGACAGTGGGGTGGGGGGCGCTCGGAGGGGTCTGGCAGGGGGAGGGGTCTGGCATGGGGCGGGGTCTGAGGCCCGCGATCCCCTCGCGGGGGTGACACAGCTGCGGCGGACGCGGACGCGCTGCCCCCAGGTGCGCCCGGCCCTCCCTGCCCCGCACACCTGCGCACGCAGGTACCTGCGGTGCGCAGCGGGGTGCGCGGCCCCTTTAAGGGGCGTGTCCGGAAGCGCCCCGGCCCCGCCCCGGCCCCGCCCCGGCCCCGCCCGGCCCCGCCCCCCCCGCGCGCACCGGTCCCGGTAGGGCGGCAGGGCGGGTACGGCGGCCGGTGCGGGACATGGCGCGGCGCCGCCGGCTGCTGCCGCCGCCCCTGCCGGGGCTGCTGCTGGGGCTCGGCCCGGTGCTGCTCGGCGCCGCCGCCGCCTTCAACCTGGACCGCACCTTCCCCGTGCTCAAGGAGGGCCCCGCCGGAGCCCTGTTCGGCTTCTCGGTAGCGCTGCACCGGGAGACGGAGCGGCGGGAGCGGAGCCTGTGAGCGCGGCCGGGGGGCGGGGGGCGAGCCCCGTGCAGTGGGGGGCCCTGGCTGCGCTCCCCGTGCGGTGCGGGAGAGCGAGGGGAGGTTCACCTGGGGGGTGGGGAAGAACGGGGAGGGGTCCCCCGTGGGGGTGCGGGGGGTCCCCGGGAGGATCAGAGGGGGTCTCCGGTGGTTGGGACCCCCGTGAGGCGGAGGAGTGAGACAGCGCTTTACCTGTCAGCGGGGGCGTCCCCGTCAAGTGCGGGGTCCCCCGTGGGGGGCGGAGGCGTTGAGAGTGGTCCCCGTTAGGGTCGGGGTCGCCCGTGGGGTGCGGAGGGATCCCCGTGGGGTGCGGATCCCCCGTGGGGTGGGGAAGAGCGGGGAGGGTCCCCCGGGGGGGTGAGGAGCCCCCCCTTGGGATGGGGGTCCCACATGGGGTGGGGTCCCTGTGGCACGGAGGGTGCCCCGGGGGTGCTGGGGATCCCGGGGGGGTCCCGGGGGGGGTCCCTGTTCTGTCTCAGGGCGAAGGTCCCGAGCCCGCGCCGCTGCTGTGGGGGCGGGGGGCGCCCGGGGGTGCTGGGGTGGGCGCGGGGGGTCCCTCGCGGGGCCCCTCCAGAGCCCAGCTGAGGGGGGGGGTCCGCGCTCCGCTGTTGGTCCTCGGGGGATGCGGGGGGCTCCCCTGCTCGTGGCTTTTCCGTACCCCGGTATTGCCGGGGGTCCCGTCGCTGGGGGTCCCACCCCGAGTCCCCTCCTCATTCCCCGCGTGTTGAGCGCCCACTGCAGGGTCCCAGTGACACGCGGGGGGTCTGGCAGCAGCTTGGGGACACCCCGTGCCCCCCACCAGGTGCGCTGGGGGGTGGGATCCCTTCCCAGCGGAGCGGTCCCGGCCGGCGCCGACCCTCAGCGGGGCGGTGGCGGAGCCCCCCCGCGCCCCCCCGAGCTCCCGCCGGTGCCGGCGGGGCCCCGTACCCGGGGAACCTGTTGGACTGTGGTTCCTGCTGCCGGGCAAAGCCCCAACAAAAGCCCTTTTCAGCCGGGGCATTCCCCGTGCCGTCGCACCGCTGTCACTCGCTGTGTCCCCCCGCTGTCCCGGACCCCCCCGCTCCCCGTTCCCGGTCCCGCCTGGCCGGGAATTCCCGTCCGTGCCGGGAGAAAGCTCCGCCGCAGGGGCTGGGCTGGCTTTGTCCCCCTCAAGGGCGCGGGTTTTTGCTGGATCACCTTCCCGCGGCTCTCCCGGCTGCGGGGGGGGTCCCTGGAGACCCCCGGGAATCCCGTTTTTCCCGGGGGGCTGGCAGCAGCTGCCCGCTGCAGGCATGTGCCGCTCCGCATTCCAGGGATGCATTTGGGGCCGTGGGATGAGGAGCTGTTGTTGCTCCCGTGCAGGAGGGAGCGGAGCCGTTCCCTGCGGAGCTCCGGGAGGGGGTGCGGGACCCCCCCCTGCCCTCGGGGACACGCGGGCCCCACCCCCGGCCCGGTCCTGCCCGCTCCGCTGGCACCGGAGCAGCTGCCGGGGGGCACCGGGCGGGGGTCGCGGCTGGCACCGGGACAGGTCGGGAACGGCCCGGGGGGGTTTGGGGGGGCCTGTGACAGGGACGCGCCACCCCCCCCACCTGCGCCACGTGTCCCAGCGTGTCCCAGCTCGATCCCGGCGGGGCGCGGAGGCTCCACCGGCGGCGGGGGAGCGGCTTCGGAGCCAGAACCCCCCCGGGCATTCACGGCCCGTCCCCCGGGAGCCTCCGCTGGGAGCAGCGCGCGGTTCTCTCCGTCCGTGGGGCGGCCCCAGTTCGGGGTGCCGGAGCCGCTCCGGGGTGCGGCCGGCGCAGGGGGTCCCCCGGAGCCCCCCGGGGGTCGCACCCGCGTCCCGGTGCCGGGCGAAGGCTGCGGTGCCCTCTGCTCACAGGTGCAGGGTGGGGACAGGAAAGGGACGCTTCCTGCCACTGTCATGCCCCGTTAGCCGCGCGGGAGGAGGGGTCCCGTGCTTTTTTTGGGGGGGCTGGCTCCTGCCCTGGCTGTTGGGATGCTCCGGGGCAGCGCCGGCATTCCCGAATTCCCGGGCGGGCGCTGGCGGGGGGCCAGGAGGGCACGGCGGGGCCGGGGCGATGCCGCAGCCCCCCACGTTCCGCCCCCGCCGAGTTCTGCGCGCCCCGCGGAGCTGTGCCCATGCAAAGGTTTGTTTGCTCGCTCCTCCCCGGCCAGGTGAGCGCGGGCTGGGAGCGGGGCTCTTATCAGCCCTGCCGAGATTACGGAGCTCCTCGGGCCGCCCGCGTCCGGCCGCTCCCGCCGGCTCCGGCCGCTCCCACCGGGAGCCGCTTTGGCTCGCGGAGCCGCTCAGTCCGGCCCAGGTGGGTTTGGAGGTCCCTGGGTGACCTGGGGAAACTGAGGCACGGGAGATCCGTTCCAGGAAAGCTGAGGACCACCCCCACCCTCCCAAAATCTTCAGCCAGAGGGGAGGCAGCACCCACATCTGCAGCCCTGAGGGAACTGGGGCTCTGCCCGGGGCTCGGGGGTCTTCCTGATTCCAGCTGGCTGCTGAGAGCGCTCTCCTGGCTGCGTTCCCGGTTTTCCCTCCCCCCGGCCGGGCTTTTGCGGATTGCTGGAGCTGGCTGAGCTCCCCCTGCCTTGGCCCGAATCCGCCGGGATCCTGCGGGGCTGCGGCTGCTCGGCAGGAGGAGGGGGACGGATGTGGAGCCGTCCGTCCATCCATCCATCCATCCATCCATCCATCCATCCATCCATCCATCCATCCATCCATCCCTCCCGGAGCCATCCCCCCTCTCCCGGCTCCTTCCCAGAGGGGTCCTGGTGGATTTCCTGCCCAGGGACCCCCATGGCAAACACAGCGGCACTGGGGAGAAACTGGGGGCGGGCCGGGCTCCCCCCGCCTGCTTCTCCCCTCCCGGCTCCGTCACCCCCGCAGCGTGACGGGAGATGGATGAGGAGCTCCCCTCGCTGCCCAGCTGCTCCCTGGGGAGGGGGCTCTGGGGCTGGGGGCCTCAGGGGGCTGCACGACCCCCCTGTTCCAGACGGTGCTGAGGTGTCCGGGTGGGATTCTCTGCCATCCTCACCTCTCCCACCGCAGGGGACGCCACAGTTTGGGGTCCTGGTGCCCGGAGCCTCCCATAGCCCCCCCTCCCAGCTGAGCCAGCGCTGGCAGGGAGCCCCCCCCCCCGCTTCCATCCAGCCCCCCCCGCTTGCCAGGGCGGATTAGGACGGAGCACGGCCTCACATTCCTGCTTCCCTCCCGTCCCGGCCTCCCCCTCGTGCCGCTGTTTGACCATCTCGAGCACAGCCCCAGCTCCCCGTCCCCCCAGCCCACTGGGACCAGTGCCACAAACTGGTCCCGGGCCCCCCAGAATCCCAACTCCGCTCCCCCGGGAAGCCGGGGGCCCGTGGCTCCTTGGCTCACGCCCGGGCGTGGGCCGCCCCTGGGTGCCCCCCCTGCTCTGGAAGGCCCCGCACTCCCCCTTTCCCAGGAGCAGAGCTGCGGGTGGGCTGCCGTGCCGGGAATCTTGGCTGGAGGCAGCGGCGTGCCGGAGCTGCTTGGCTTGGGTGGGCTCCCGCCCCCCGGGGACGGCGGGGTCCGGCTGGGTCCGGGACCACCGGGGGAGCCTGGGGGCACCCCCGGCTGCGGCACCCCCGGGGCTGCAGGTCCCGGTGGGGTTCGGGGTGTGGGGGCAGCACCCCCCCAGCTCTGAGTCACAGCAGCTGCCCTGAGTCACTTCCCCCCCCAGGTAAGAGGGGACAATGGTGCCCCTTGTGCCCCCCCTTGCAGCTGGGGGGGCAGATTCCTGTGTGCCGAGCTGGCATCACCAGGAGCCATCACCCCCCTCGTTCCCCTCCCTGCCCAGCGACTCCCGCTTTCCGGCACCCCCATCCTGGCAATCCTGCGGGGAGCAGCCCCCCCGGACCCCCCTTTGGGCTGAGCGGTGCCAACCCCCCCCACCTGCAGCCCCGGGCTGACTCAGCCGCCGCGGAGCCGCCCCGGGGGGGTCCCGGCGTGCCGGGGCGGGGGCTGCCCGGGGCCCCGCATTCCTCCTGCGCCTGGGCTTTGAGTCAGCGCCCGGCCCGCCCGGACGTGCCCGCGCTGCCGGCCCCGCATTGCTCAGCTTCCCGGCACTCCCTGCCCGCCGGCGCTGCCGTGGGGACAGCGGCGTTTGGCCATGTCTGCCGGCGCTGGGATGGGGACAGCGGGGATGGGGACAGCGGCGTTTGGCCCTGTCCTCGCTGGTGGCCCTGCTGAGGACTGGCCAGCTCGTTACACCAGTGCCCCGTGAGCAGCTCTGGGTGCCGTGACCCCCCCCCGTGCCCTAGGTGCCATGTCCTGGGTGCCGTGTCCACTCCATGTCCTGGGTGCCGTGTCCCCACCGTGTCCTGGGTGCTGTGTCCTCGGTGCCATGTTCCCTCGTGCCCTAGGTGCCATGTCCTGGGTGCTGTGTCCCCTCCATCTCCTGGGTGCTGTGTCACCCTCATGTCCTGGGTGCCGTGTCCACTCCATGTCCTGGATGCCATGTCCTGGGTGCCGTGTCCACTCCGTGTCCTGGGTGCTGTGTCACCCTCATGTCCTGGGTGCCGTGTCCACTCCATGTCCTGGATGCCATGTCCTGGGTGCCGTGTCCCCTCCATCTCCTGGGTGCTGTGTCACCCTCATGTCCTGGGTGCCATGTCCACTCCATGTCCTGGATGCCATGTCCTGGGTGCCGTGTCCACTCCATGTCCTGGGTGCTGTGTCACCCTCATGTCCTGGGTGCTGTGTCCACTCCATGTCCTGGGTGCCATGTCCTGGGTGCCGTGTCCCTGCCGTGTCCTGGGTGCTGTGTCCTGGGTGCCGTGTCCCCCTCATGTCCTCGGTGCCATGTCCTGGGTGCCGTGTCCCCCCACGTGTGTCCCGCCTGCCAGAGGGAGGCACTTCCTCCCCAGCACGGCCACCTCCACGCCATTGTCCTTGCGCTCCCGAAGGACTTCCCGGCGGAAAGGCTGGCCCTTCCGGAGCCCTCCGGCCATGCCAGGGCCACGGGGCCTTGCTTGGGGTCCCCAGCATCTTCCTTTGGGCTGGGGGGGTCCCTTTAGCATCACGTGAAGGGGCTGGGGAGCACATCCAGCCTGGAATGCCGACGTCCCCCATGGCACTGCCCTTCCTGGAGGAGGTCACCCCTGGGAGGTGCTGCTTGTCCTGGGACAGCTGGGTGCTGCCCGAGCCCTGCCAGGGTGAGGGGTGCTTGTCTGGGGTGAGGGGTGTCCATCCCAGACGAGGGTGTCTGTTCGGGGTGAGGGGTGTCTGTCTGGGATGAGGGATGTCTTTCCGGGGTGAGGGGTGTCCATCCCAGATGAGAGGTGTCCATCCCATATTAGGGGTGTCCGTCCAAGCTCCCCTCCCCGCTCCCGGGGCTCTGTCCCCTGTCCCTGCGTTCCCTGGCACGGCAGCTCGGCGCTGTCGGCCGGACACGCCGCAGCTGTGCCGGGGCTGCGGATGGATCAAAGCCTGGCCGGGAAGGGCCGGGGGTGTTTGCACGGACGGGCCAGGGCTGCCCTGGGGGTGCAGAGCAGCCCCTCCCTCTTGTTTTCCCCGCCAGCACAGCGAGGTTTGGGGGGGTCACTGTGACCCCTCCTCCCACCCTCCATGCACAGGGATGGGGCTCAGCCATGGGATGGGGTCTGTGGAGGAGTGGGGGAGCCGTGATTCCATCAATCTGTCCCTGAGGCCGTTCGGGGTCCCTGTGTCCTCTTCCAGCTCTGGAGATAGGGCTGACCCCATTATCTGGGGGTGTCAGGGTGTGCCAAACTCTGGGGAAGCAGCTCCGGTGTCCTCCAGGTGTCCCCTCCCCAGGGCACCTACCTGGCTCTGCACCCTAAAATGAGTTGGAGGGGTTTGGGGGGTTGGACCTGCTCCCCCCATCACCCACCCACGTGCCCCCTTTGTGCCCCCCAGGCTGCTTGTGGGGGCCCCCCAGGACGCGGAGCCGGTGAATGGAACGCGGACGGGCGCCGTGTACGCATGTCCCCTGAGCGCCACCACCCGCGACTGCCAGCGCCTGGCCATCGAGCTCAAGGGTGGGTGACCCCCCTGCCCGGGGTGTGTGACCACCCCAAAACCCCCCTGGGATTGGGGACCCCCTCTCAGGCTGGCTCTTCCCCCGCAGATGAGCCGGACAAGGCCATCATCGAGGACATGTGGCTGGGGGTGACAGTGGCCAGCCAGCGGCAGCCACCGGGGAGGGTCCTGGTGAGTCGGGGGCTTTGCACAGACAGATCCTTGCACACTCAGATCCTTAGCCACCCAGATCCCGGTTCCTTGCACACCCAGATCCCTGTTCCTTGCACACCCAGATCCCTGTTCCTTACACACGCACACCCTTGGGGTGTCCCCGCACCTTTGGGGTGTCCCCTGAACCTTAGTGTCCCTGCTGTCCCCAGGCCTGTGCCCACCGCTACACGCAGGTGCTGTAGTCAGTCCCTGAGCTGTCCCTGAGCTGTCCTTGTCCCAGGCCTGTGCCCACTGCTACACGTGGGTGCTGTCCCTGAGCTGTCCTTGAGCTGTCCCCTGTCCCTTAGCTCTCCCTGAGCTGTCCCTGAGCTGTCCCTGTCCCTGCTGTCCCTGAGCTGTGCCCTGTCCCTGAGCTGTCCCTGAGCTGTCCCTGAACTGTCCCTTAGCTGTCCCTGAGCTGTCCCTCAGCTGTCCCTCAGCTGTCCCTGTCCCTGAGCTGTCCCTGTCCCTGTCCCAGGCCTGTGCCCACCGCTACACGCGGGTGCTGTGGTCGGGGGCGGAGGCGCAGCGTCGCATGGTTGGCCGCTGCTACGTGCGGGGCAATGACCTGCGCCTGGACCTGGGGGACGAGTGGCAGACGTACCACAACGAGATGTGCAACGCCAACACCGACACCGACGAGACCGGCATGTGCCAGATGGGCACCAGCGCTGGCTTCAGCGCCAACATCATCTACTTTGGGGCGCCCGGTGCCTACAACTGGCAGGGTGAGGGTCCTGGCGGGGACAGGGGGGCACCTGCCAGCCCTGGGGTCGCCCCTCTGGGCACCCCTTTTCCTGGGGGTTCCCCTTACCTTTGGGGACACTTCCTTGCCCAGGGGGTCTGTGCCCCCATGGGACCCCCTTCCCGAGGTGCCCGTGCCCCTGTGGGACCCTCCAAGGCTGTGGGGTGACCCCCCCTCACCGTTCCAGGCACCGATTACATGCTCCAGCGGGACTCGTGGGACCTGCACGACTTCTCCTACCCCAACAAGAGGAACGGCAACACCTATATAGGTGGGAGGAGCCCCGGGAGGGGTTTGGGGTGAGGAGGAGGAGGTTTGGGGGGGATGGATTGAGGGGGAACGCTGGGGTGCATGTTAAAGTGGTGGGGGGACTCAGGGAGGCTTGAAGACCCCCCTGGGATGGTGAGACTGGGCGGCAGTGGTGACATTCACGGAGGGAGAAGATGGGGCGGTGATTTGGGGTGAGGAGGAGCTTTGGGAGCTGTGAGTTTTGGGCGGGGATGTCAAAGGCGCTGAGGACACTTGGGAACACTTAGGGACACTTAGGGACACTTAGGGAGGGTGTGAGCCGTTCCCAGTGCTCCCCCCGAGATACCCGGGGGGTGCAGGGGCCCAGGGCGGGCTTTGCGGGGTGCGGGGGGCTCGGGGAGGACACGAGGGGATCTCGGGGGTCCCCGTGCCCTCCCTGACGCGGCCCCCGCAGGGTACACGGCCGAGGTGGGCAGCGCGGTGCTGCAGCAGGACGCGGTGACCGTGGTGACGGGCGCGCCGCGGTACCGGCACACGGGCGCCGTGCTGCTGCTGAGCCGCGGCGCCCGGCAGACGCTGAACCGGAGCCTGCTGCTCCCCGGGCCGCAGGTCGGCTCCTACTTCGGCAGCGCCCTCGCCCTGGCCGACCTCAACAACGACGGGTGAGGGGCCACGACCCCCCGGCTGCGGGGCGGGGCTCACCTGGGGGTCTCACCTGGGGCTTCCCGAAGGTCACCTGGGCTGGGATCTGTCAGCTCCTAAAAATGGGGGGGTCTTAGGATATCCTGAGGCTCAGGTGGGCTTGGACCCTCAGCTCCCAGGGGTGGGGGTCTCACCTGGAGCACCCTGCAGCTCCTGAGGGTGGGGGTCTCACCTGGAGCACCCTGCAGCTCCTGAGGGTGGGGGTCTCACCTGGAGCACCCTGCAGCTCCCAGGGTGGGGGTCTCACCTGGAGCACCCTGCAGCTCCTGAGGGTGGGGGTCTCACCTGGAGCACCCTGCAGCTCTTGAGGGTGGGAGTCTCACCTGGAGCACCCTGCAGCTCTTGAGGGTGGGGGTCTCACCTGGAGCACCCTGCAGCTCCTGAGGGTGGGGGTCTCACCTGGAGCACCCTGCAGCTCCTGAGGGTGGGGGTCTCACCTGGAGCACCCCGCAGCTCCCCTGGGATCTCTGTGGGTCCCAGCTGTGGGCTGGGGAGGTGTTTTTGGGGGAATCACATTTTCACAGCTCTGGGGGAGGTCCCCCACTACTTCAGGTGTGTGGGGTCACAGCCCCGGCCCCCAGCACCTCGCTGTCCCCGCAGGTGGCAGGACCTGGTGGTGGGGGCCCCCTACTACTTCGAGCGGAAGCAGGAGGTGGGGGGCGCAGTGTTCGTGTACATGAACGAGGCCGGGGGCTTCCAGCAGCTCCCCAGCCTCGTCCTCACCGGGCCCAGCTACTCCGGGTTCGGCTTTGCCCTGGCCAGCATCGGGGACATCAACCAGGACGGGTTCCAGGGTGAGCGGCCGGGGACACCTTCATGGGGAGCCACGGGGGGGGCTCAGGAAAGGAGGGGGCCTGGGGGGGCTCTGGAGAGGTTTAGGGCGAAGAGGAGGAGATGGAGGATAGCTTGGAGGTCCTGATTGTGCCATTATTCCTTGTGTCCACCCCTCCCTCCCTCCTGTGCTGAGTTTGTGGGGTCTCACAAGAAGGGGGGACCCCAGACATGGCTGGGGCTGCCTGGCTGAGGCTGGAGCTGGAGTTTGGGGTCCCAGGGAGGGCCCTGGGGGGCTGACCCTGCTCTTGTCCCCCCAGATATCGCTGTGGGGGCTCCTTTCGAGGGGCCTGGCAAGGTCTACATCTACCACAGCAGCGCCGAGGGGCTGCGGGACCGACCCCGGCAGGTAACGGCCCCGGGGAGCCCTGACCAGGCCAGGGCCTGGATCCCTCCCCAGGATCAGGGCTTTGGACACCCCCTGAGACCCCCACTCCAGGGCACTGGGTGAGACCCCCCCCGCCCCCCAAATCCAGGTGATCAGCGGGTCAGACCTGGGCCCCACCAAGATAAAAACCTTCGGGTACTCGCTGAGCGGGGGGCTGGACATGGACGGGAATTCCTACCCAGACCTGCTGGTGGGCAGCCTGAGCGAGCGCATCGTCCTGCTCAGGTACAGCACTGGGGACAGGGGACGGGTGTCCTGCCCCCCCTGCCACCCCTGGGGTGGGCACGGAGCAGGGGGGCTCAGCCAACCTCAATCCCTGCCCAGAGCCCGTCCCGTGATCAACATCCTGGACAAAACCTTCACGGTGACCCCCAGCAAGGTGGACCCTGCCCAGTGCACGCCCAAGTCCTGGTGAGTCCCCGGTGTCCCCGTGGCTGCTGGTGGCACCCCTGGCTCAGCTCACGGCCCCTTTGTCCCCCCAGCATGACGGTGACCCTGTGCTTCTCCTACAACCAGAGCGCGGGGGACCCCAACTACAGCGAGAGGATCAGTGAGTGGGGGGTGCTGGGGGGCAGGGGGACACAGGGACATGGGGACACGTTGTGGGGGGTGTTGGACAACTCGTGCTGTCCCCCAGCCCTGCAGTACACGCTGGAGGCCGACAAGGACCGGCACCCGCCCAGGGTCAGGTTCTCAGGGTCCCAATCTGCCACCTACACCGGGGACTTCTCCATGCCCGACACCCGCTGCCAGTCCCAGGAGCTCCTGCTGCTGGTGAGCGTCCATCCATCCATGGATCCATCCATGGATCCTTCCATGGATCCCTCCATCCCTCCTTCCATCCCTTCCTCCATCCCTCCATCCCCCATCCCTGTGGTCACTCTCTGGGGTCTCTCACTGGGCTGGCAGCAGCAGAGGGGGACCCCAGCCGTGGCTGGAGCTGCGTTTGGGGCCAGGCAGGGATCTGTGTGTGATTCCCACCCCTGCAGGACAACGTCCGGGACAAGTTGCACCCCATCGTGCTCTCCATGAACTACTCCCTGCTGGAGAGGCCCAGAACATTCCAGCTGGGCCCCCACTCCCTGGACACCTTCCCCGTCCTCAACCAGGACCAGTCCCACGAGAACGAGACCAAGGTGAGCCGGGCGGGGGGACACGCTGGGGTGCCCCAGGGGTGGCGGGGACTCAGGGGACATCCCTGTCCCTGCAGATCGAGTTCCAGAAGGAATGTGGCTCCGACAACCAGTGCTACAGCAACCTCCAGCTGCAGAGCAGCTTCGTCACCGAGCAGAACCAGCCGCTGCCCAGGTGACAGCGGGGCCCTGCGTGTCCCCCCGGGGGTGTCCCTGCGCCACGGGGACGGCTGACCCCGCTGTCCACGCGCAGGGTGAACGGCACCCAGGTGCTGCAGTACAGCCGGGACGTGCGCAAGCTGCACCTGAGCATCAACATCACCAACGTCCCCACGACGCCCTGGAACGGCGAGGACGCCCACGAGGCCCTGCTGAACGTCACCGTGCCCCCCAGCCTGCTGCCCTCCTCCGTCCGCCCGGTATGGGGGGGACACCCTGGGGCCCCGAGTCCCACCGGGACCAGCTAGGCTCGGCCAGGAGGTTCCTGACCCCCTTTGCCCTCCCCAGAGCGGAGCCTGCACCTTTGGGGACACGGTGCTGTGCGAGCTGGGAAACCCCTTCAAGAGGAACCAGAGGGTGAGAGCTGCCCCCAGCTGCCCCCCTGGCCTTTCCCGGGGGGCTCAGCAGGTGGGGTCCAGCTGAGCTGCTCCCTGTGCCCCCGTGTGCAGGCAGAGCTGACCATCACCTTCGAAGCCATCGGGATCATGCTGGACACGCGGGAGGTGGCCGTGTGGCTGGACCTGTCCACGTGAGTGGGAGGGGGTGGGACAGGGGCGGGGATGGTCCCGGTGGGACGGGGGAGATGCCAATCCCGGTGCCCCATCCCGGTGCCCCGGCAGGCAGAGCACCCAGGAGGATCTGCAGCCCGTGCTGGCCAAGCTGCTGGTGGATTACAGCATCCAGTCCTCGCTGAGCATGTGAGCGTCCCCTGCACCCCCTCAGCGTCCCCTGCACCCTCTCTGTGTCCCCTGCACCCCCTCAGCGTCCCCTGCACCCTCTCTGTGTCCCCTCCACCCCCTCAGCATCCCCTCCACCCCCTCAGCATCCCCTGCACCCCCTCAGCGTCCCCTCCACCCCCTCAGCGTCCCCTCCACCCTCTCTGTGTCCCCTCCACCCCCTCAGCGTCCCCTGCACCCCCTCTGTGTCCCCTGCACCCCTCTGTGTCCCGTGCCCCCCTCTGTGTCCCCTCCACCCCCTCAGCGTCCCCTCCACCCCCTCAGCGTCCCCTCCACCCTCTCTGTGTCCCCTCCACCCTCTCTGTGTCCCCTCCACCCCCTCAGCGTCCCCTGCACCCCCTCTGTGTCCCGTGCCCCCCTCTGTGTCCCCTCCATTCTCCCCACCTGAGTCTGGCTGTGCCAGCCCTCCGTGTCCCAGGAATGGGGTCACAATGGGGTCGCAGTGGGATGTCCCCTGTGCCCCTCACGCCGTTCCCGTCCCCCATCCCGTTCCCAGAGCCTCCTCGCACATCCAGTCCTACTTCAGCGGGACCGTGGTGGGCGAGTCGGCCATGAAACAGGAGCAGGACGTGGGCAGCCCCCTCACCTTCGACTTCCAGGTGAGCTGGGCGTGGCCGGGGCCGGAGGGAGGCGGATTTGGGAACGCCGGACTCCACCTCCCGCCCTGCCCGCAGGTGACCACCAAAGGCGAGTCCCTGGGCACGCTGGGCACCATCCTGCTGGGGTTTGAGTGGCCCTACGAGATCCCCAATGGCAAATGGCTCCTCTACCCCACGGAGATCCTGGTGAACGGCAACGACACGTGTCACCCCCCCGGGGGGGTCATCAACCCCCTCAACCTCACCGTGAGTTACCCGGTGCCCTCAGGGCCGTGCCCTTGCCCCGCCGCGGGTGTCCTTCAGCCCCCCCGGCGCAGCCCGGGCTCTGATGGGGCTCGTGTCCCCCCTCAGCTCCTGCAGGACCAGGCTCCATCCCGGCGGAGACGGGAGCTGGAGCCCCCCGAGCCGGGAGAGCCCCCGGTCACCTTGGCCACCGGCCGGCGCCCGAGGTCCGAGGCGGCGCTGGTGAGTGGGGGCTGAGGGGGGTCGGGCAGCGCATCCCCCCTCCCGGGTCACTGTCCCCGCTGCTTCCTGGCGCCGGGGTGGTGCTTTGGGCCCCCCTGACCCCCGTGTCCCCCAGAGCTGCTCGGCGGGCACGGCGCGCTGCGTGTGGTTTGAGTGTCCCCTGCTGCACACGCAGATCCCCTCCAGCTTCAGCCTCCGCGCCCGCGTCTGGAACAGCACCTTCATCGAGGTCAGTCCCGGGGCTGCGGGCTCAGGGCTGCCTGAGCCCTGGGGCGGTGTTAAACAGGGCCCCGAGTCTGCCAGGGCTCAGCTCAGCAGCTGGCACCCACCCCTGGGTGTCCCTACTGTCACCTGTGTCCCCCCCTCCATCCGTGTGTCACCTCCGTCATCCTCCATCCACCTGTTGCCATCTGTGTGTCCCTGCCCATCCCCGTCCCTGTCCCTCAGCCGTGTCCCCGCTGTCCCCAGGAGTTCCGGGACTTTGACCGAGTGAAGGTGACGGGCACGGCCACGCTGTTCCTGCGCTCGCAGGTGCCCACCATCACCATGAGGAACCACACGGTGCGGGTGAGCCACACCAGAGCCCTGCTGGGGCAAACTGGGCGGGACTGGGGCCGCTGGAGCTCCGTGCCCCAACGAGGCCCTTCCCACCCCCCCCCCAGTTCTCCGTGGACGTGGACTCGGAGCTGCAGGAGGAGCAGCCGGCCGAGATCGCGCTCTGGCTGGTGCTGGTGTCGGTGGCAGCCGGGTTGCTGCTGCTGGGGCTCATCATCCTCCTCCTCTGGAAGGTGAGTGGGGTCCCAAATCCCCTTCCTGGGGAAGAGGGGGTGCAGGAACCGTGCTGAGACCCGACAGGCTCGTGTCACCCATGGCCACCTCCTCCCTGCCTGGCGAGGGGTGCGAGAGACTCGCAGCTGGAAGATTGTCCCCTCAGCTGGAAGATGCCCCCGCGGGTGGCAGGTGTCCCCCGGGTGGGAGGTGCCCTCGCAGCAGGAAGATTCCCGGCTGGAGAGGGATGAGGAAGAGGAGCAGAGACGTTCCACACGTGTTTTGGGGTGCAGAATATTTTTGGATGTGCACCCAAAGCGGGGCTGGACCTCCTTCCCTGTGGCTGCGCTGCAGGGACTGGGGGACCCCCACAGCCCCCTGGGGACACCCCCAGCTTCTTGAAGCCCCCTCTTTTACCCAGGAGGGGGTCACTGGTTCAGCAGGACCCCCCACCCTGCAGCATCCCTGTGGGGCATCTCCCTGCCCCGCTGCCCCCACCTGCGGGGGGTGCCCAGGACCCCCCCAGCCCCTGTCCCAGCCCCCCTGACCCTGTCCCCTTCCCTGCAGTGCGGGTTCTTCCGGCGGGCCAACACCCGGGCCATGTACGAGGCCAAGGGGCAGAAGGCAGAGATGAGGATCCAGCCGTCGGAAACCGAGCGGCTCACGGACGACTACTAACGGGGGGCACCCCCCGTGCCCCCCCGGGCGCCGCGGGCCCCGCCTGGTAATGCCCCGTGGGGCCGGGCTGCAGCGGCATCTTCCTCCTCTTCAGCCTCCTCTCCTCTTCCTCTGTCCCGCAGGGTCCCTTAGGGCTCCGCGGGGTCTCCGAGCGGCTCCAGGATCGCTGCTCCCTTTGCTCTGCTCTTCGCCGCCTCGGGGGTCTCTGTCCCTCTCCCTGACCCTCTCCGGCCCCTCACTGACCCTCTGTCCTCTCTCTCTCTCTCCTCCTCCCAGTGTGACTTTTTCCAGCGGACCCGTTACTACCGGATCATGCCAAGTACCACGCGGTGCGGATCCGGCAGGAGCAGCGCTACCAGCCCGGGGGGCTCCTGCCCCGCCGCCGCAAGAAGCTCTGGGTGACCAAGTGGCAGGAGCCGGACAAGTACTACTGACCCCCTGCCCCCGCCCGAGCCCCTGCCAGGGGGGCTCTGACTTTGCACAAGCGCATCTCTCCCTGCCCCATCCCCTCGGACGTGGTCGCCCCCGGCGCTGGCTCCCGCAGCCCCTCCCGGCTCGCCCGGGGGGCTCCCGCAGCCCCTCCCCGCTCGCCCGGGGGGCTCCCGCAGCCCCTCCCGGTTCGCCCGGGGGGCTCCCGCAGCCCCTCCCGGCTCGCCCGGGGGGCTCCCGCAGCCCCTCCCCGCTCGCCCGGGGGGCTCCCGTAGCCCCTCTCGGCTCGCCCGGCGTTGGCTCCCGCAGCCCCTCCCCGCTCGCCCGGGGGGCTCCCGCAGCCCCTCCCCGCTCGCCCGGGGGGTTCTTGCCCGCTCGTGCCTTGCACGCTTGTGGGGGCGACCCCCCAAATGTGCCCCCCCTTCCCCGCTCGCCGAAGTGCTGCTGGCCTCACCGAGTGCCTTCCCCCCGCGCTGACACTCCGCTCGCCACCTCCCCGTCCCTTGTCCCCAGCCTCCCTGGGACACGTCCCGGCCCCTGGGGACACGTCCCTGCCGGTCGGGACACGCTCGCCCCCCTCCCCTCGGCAATGGGTGCGGGACCCCTCTGCTTTCCCCGGGGGGGGGGGGGCTGGGCTGGGGGAGCTCATTCCCTCCTGCACCCCCTCCTCACCCCAGACCCCTCGGGGGTCTCCCCCTCCTCACCCCAAACCCCTCCCGCTGTTCTCGACCGCTGCTTTGCCTTGGGGGGGGTGCAGCGCTTCAGGCCGTGTCCCCCCCCATCATCCCCGACCCTCGCCCCCCGCCCCGGGGGTCCCTGTCCCGCCCCACGGGGTTAAGTTATTCCGTGTCTCTCCGTGTCCGTGTTTCGGTGTCGAGTCCCGGCGTCCGGTCGGTACCGGGGGCGGCTGGGGAGGGGGGTCCCGTACCCCCAGCCCCCACCCGGCCCCCAAACCCCCCGTCCCCTTCCTCGCCGGGGCCCAATAAAGCCTCGCTCTGGGATTTGTAACCTCTTGTCCCCTCCTTGTCGTGGCTGCCGGGTTGGTGGGGGGCGGGCTGAGGGTTGGGGGGCTTTTGGGGGTGGGGAAAAAAGAAGATGGGGGGGATGACGTATTCGGGGCACAGCGGGTGATGGGGCGGTAATGCGGGAGCTGGGGTGGGCTCAGACCCCCCTAAAACCTTCGGGAAAGGCTCAAACCCCCCCGAAACGCCCCGGGAAAGGATCTGGGACCCCCGAGGGGCTGATGGGAGCCCCGGTTATGCAAATCAGCGCCGCTGCGTCAGCGAGGGGCGGGGTTATGCCGGGTGGGGCGGGGCCAAAAGCATAGCGCGCGCTGATTGGCCGCGAGGCGCGCGCTGATTGACAACGGGGCGGGCAGCATTCACTTCCTTGAGGGGCGTGGCTCGCGGTGATTGACAGCGGGGCGTGCCCAGCGGATAGGCACGGGGGGGTTGGGGCGGGGTTTTGCTGCATAGCGGGCCGCTGATTGGCTGGGTCCCGTTGATTGACAGAGGGTGTGTTGTTTGCGCGCGGCGCGGCGGGGGCGGGGCCGCGGCCGGGCCCGGGGGGCTCGGGGGGCGCTGAGGGGAAACTGAGGGGACCCTGAGGGGACCCTGAGGGGACACTGAGGGGACACTGAGGGGACACTGAAGGGACCCTGAGGGGACAGCGGGGCCATGCGGCTGCTGCGGTGCCTCGGGAAGCGCGCGGCGCTGGCCGGCGTCCCCACCTACATCGAGCACTTCAGCAAGTTCTCGCCGTCGCCGCTCTCCATGAAGCAGTTTCTGGACTTCGGTAAATAAAGGGAACCCCCCCCCCCCCCCCCCCGCCCCCGACCGCGCCCCCTGCCCAGCCCCGGGACCCCCACCTTGCTACGGCATGGGGATACCCCTCGTGTCGACCCCAGGCCCTCCCCCCCTCGGCGGGGACACCCGGTGTGGGGGCGATGCTCGGGGGAGGGAGCTCCGTGCACACCCCCGGGAATTCCCGGCCCCCTTTCCCAGGAATTCCCAGCCCCCCCTCCCCGGGAATTCCTTCACACACCCGCCCCCAAGGCGTTTCTCCCCTCCCCACCCCTGAGGGGTCTGGGGGCTGCCCCCCACTCAGTGAGTGTGTGGGGCCGGGGTAACCCTGACCCCCCCCAAATATCCCGTTATTATTGGGGACGGGGAGAGTTAACAACGCCCCCCCCCGGGTAAATAAGTGCGGTTGGAACGTGGTTTCCTCATCGGCCCCTTTTGGGGGTGTCCCCTCTGGCCCCCAGACCCCCCTCATTTGGGGCACGTCCTGACGACGACAGCTGGGACCCCCCCCAATCCGCTCCAGTGCCCCCGGGGGTGGGGATGTCCCCCCGTTGCTGTCACCCAGCCTGGCCCTCTCTCGTCCCCTGCTCCCCAGACGGGCTGGGGGCTGCACTCCGGGGTCCTCCCTGTCCCCCCATCTCCATCCCACTATCCCCTGTCCCCAGGGATCTGCCCCTCCAGGGCTTTGGGGTCAGCTGTGCCCCCCCTGCCTTGTGGGATGTTGGCTCCTGCTTGGGGACCTCTCTCCGAGTCCCTGGCCTGCTTTGGGTTCTGGTGCTGGCCCAGCTCCTTCTCCCCTCCCAGCTGCACTCGGGGGTCTCCGAGCCCCAGTTTGGGCTGTTCTGGGTGGCACTGGGCACCCAGCCTGTCCTCCCCAGTGGGCTGAGCACTGTCCCCCTCCCTGTCCCCCACAGTGTCCCCCAGTGTCCCCCAGCCCTCACACCCTCCCCATCCAAGGACCAGAACCTGCTTCTGTCCCCTCTCCCCGCTGCCAGAGGGGTGGCAGTGCCGCCAGCGCTGGCTCTGGGGTGCTCACCCGTGTCCCCCCCGTGTCCCCCCCGTGTCCCCAGGCTCCAGCAATGCCTGTGAGAAGACGTCGTTCGCCTTCCTGCGCCAGGAGCTGCCCGTGCGCCTCTCCAACATCATGAAGGAGATCAACCTGCTCCCGGACCGGGTGCTGCGCACGCCCTCCGTGCAGCTGGTGCAGAGCTGGTCAGTCCAGGCCCTTGGGGACACGGGGACACTGCCACGGGGGCTGCTGGCACTGCCGCCCCCCACTCCTGTGCTGCCACGGGTCCCCCCACTCGCCTGGGGTCCCACTGCCATGGGTCCCCTTGTTGTCACCCTCCCGGGTCCCCTGCGCAGCTCCCATTGCCACCGCGGCTCCTGTCGCTGCCCGCGGGTGCCACCACCACCGTGTGTCCCACAGCTGTCACCAGCTGTCCTCCCCTGCAGGGAGCTGGCATGGGGAGGGGGACAGAGGGAGGGGTGACAGGGCACTCCGCAGCTGGTGCCACGCCGTGCTCTTGGGTGACACGGGCTGCAGGTCCTCTGGGGACACTCCCCTGCCAGCGGGGGAGCCACCAGTGCCACCTGCTCCCTGAAGGGACCGGGCCACAGGATGTCCCTGTCCTGGGTGGGTCTGAGTGTCCCTTTAAATGCCATGTCCCCGTGCCAGTGCCAGCAGCGTGACCCTTCTCCCGGGCCACCACGTGACACGTTGTTTGTCCGGTGTCCTGGGCCGCTGCCAGCGGGATCTGGCCGTGCCAGGGGGTCTGGCCGTGCCACCCCATCACAGCCCCACCCCCATCAGAGGGGCCGTGTCCCCAAGTGCCAGCACTGGGGTGGGACAGCGACCCCTGGTGCAGCAGGTTTTGGGGCGGGGGCCTGGGTTGAGGGGTGCTGGCCCCTGGCTCTGTGTGGTGTCACCTGGGGTGTCCTCTCTGTTTGGGGGTGCCAGCTGTGGGATGACCGTGTCCCCCCAGGTACGTCCAGAGCCTGCTGGACATCATGGAATTCCACGACAGGGACCCCGAGGACCAAGCCACGCTGGGACAGTGAGTCAGGAGGTGACGGCGTGTCCTTGTCCCCAGCTGCGGGTGTCACCTCCTCCCAGACCCGTGCTGGTGTCACCCAGGGTCACCCCGAAGCGCCCCCACCCCCGGTGCCACCGGAGCCAGCTCCGGGTTTTGCCAGCGCCCCCAGCTCCCGGGGAATCCCGGCCTGGATCGGGGCTGTGCCTGGAGCGGGTGTCCCCAGCGCTGTCCCTGTCCCCTGGGCAGGTTCACCAACGCGCTGGTGACGATCCGGAACCGCCACAACGACGTTGTCCCCACCATGGCGCAGGGGGTGATCGAGTACAAGGAGACATACGGGGACGACCCCGTGTCCAACCAGAACATCCAGTATTTCCTGGACCGCTTCTACCTGAGCCGCATCTCCATCCGCATGCTCATCAACCAGCACAGTGAGGGGCTCGGGGGGCTGCCCGGCCTGGGGGCTCCTGGCTGTCCCCCAGAACGGGAGTGTCCCCAGAACCCCCCGGAGTGTCCCCAGGGCTCTGTCCTGAGGGTCCTCCCAACCCCAGGGGTCTGTCCTGAGGGTCCCTGTCATCACTAGATGTCCCCACAATGTCCCCCCATCCCCAGGGGTCTGTCCTCAGGGTCACCTCAGCCCCAGGGGTCTGTCCTGAGGGTCCCCATCATCTCTGGGTGTCCCCAGAATGTCCCCCCATCCCCAGGGGTCTGTTCTGAGGGTCCCCACTAACCCCAGGGATCCTGTCTTGGGCATCTCCCCTGGTGTCAAATGTTCCCCCCACAGCCCCAGGGTCTCCCAGAGGTGTCCCCGAGTGTCCCTGGGGTGCCCCCAGCTCGTTGTCCCCTCCCCAGCCCTGCTCTTCGATGGCAGCACCAACCCCGCGCACCCCAAACACATCGGGAGCATCGACCCCCACTGCAACGTGGCCAACGTGGTGAGAGGTTGGTGGGGTCTGGGGTCCCCACCCCACGGCAGGGGCAGTTTGGGGGGTGGGGGTTGCTTGAAAGTCCTCCTGGCACCACTCGTGTCACAAGTTTGGGGTGACCTCAGCCAAACTGTCCCCTGAGCTGTGCGGTCGCTGCAGGAGACCCCAGGAACGTCCCGGGTCTGTAGGAATGGGGAATGTTTGGGGGTGGGGGGACCCCAAAGACTGCCCCTGTTGGTCCTGGTGGTGCTGAGCCCTCTGTCCCTCCCTTTGCCAGACGCCTACAACATGGCCAAGCTGCTGTGTGACAAATACTACATGGCCTCGCCCGACCTGGAGATCGAGGAGGTCAACGGTGAGGGGACAGCAGTCTGAGGGGACAGCAGGGCTGAGGGGATGGGGGGGCCAAGGCAGGGGGATCGTGGGTGGCTCCTTTAAGTTTGGGGATTCTCAGGTGGCTCCTTTGGGTTTGGGGACCCTGGGGCAGGGGGATTTCTGTGTGGCTCGTTTTGGGTTGGGGTCTGCACGGCAGGGGGCCCTCGCCTCCTTTAGGAATGGGCTCCCTGTGACAGGGGATATTGGCTTCTTTAGGTTTGGGGGGTCCCTGTGATGGGGGGATTCTCAGGTGACCCATTTAGGGCTGGGGGAGGTTTCAGGTCAGGATTGTCCCCACCAATCCCAGTGTCCCCCCCAGCCTGCAACTCGGAGCAGCCCGTGAGCATCGTCTACGTCCCGTCCCACCTGTACCACATGCTCTTCGAGCTGTTCAAGGTAGCCCAGCCCTTTGGGGGGTCGCGGGGGGGGGGCTGTGTGGGACCCCCTGACACCCCCGGGGGCTCTGTGTCCCCAGAACGCCATGAGAGCCACGGTGGAGAGCCACGAGAACAGCCCCCGGCTGCCAGCCATCAGGGTGATGGTGGCCCTGGGCCAGGAGGACCTGTCCATCCGGGTGAGGGACCCCAGCCCCACCCTGGCGGGGGGCGCTCCGGGGAGGGGGGACAGGAGCGGGGTTGTCACCTGCTGTGGTGTCCCCAGATGAGTGACAGGGGCATGGGCGTGCCCCTGAGGAAGATCGAGCGGCTCTTCAGCTACATGTACTCGACTGCCCCCACCCCCCAGCTGGGCTCCGGGGGGGCCCCCCTGGTACATGACCCCCCCCAGGGGAGGGGGAGAGGGAGAAGGGTTTGCGGCTGGAGTGACACGGGGAGGTTTGGGGGTCGTTTGGGGACCTGGAGTGGCAGGGGGAGATTTGGAGGTGGCTGGAGTGGCCTAGGAGTGTTTTGGGGGTGATTGGGGTGGGCTGGAGTAGCACGGGGAGGTTTGGCCTTGGCCTGGCACCTTTTGGGGATGTTTAGGCTGGCGTGGGGACATTTGGTGGCATGGGGGTGCTTGGAAGTGGCACGGGGACACTTTGGTAGGCTGGGTGTGATGTGGGGACTGTTTGGGGTGGCAGTGGGACCCTTTGGGGTGGCATGGGGACCCTTTGGGGTGGCATGAGGACCCTTTGGGGTGGCAGGGGGACCCTTTGGGGTGGCATGGGGACCCTTTAGGGTGGCATGGGGACCCTTTGGAGTGGCATGGTGACCCCTTGGGGGTGGCATGGGGACCCTTTGGGGTGGCAGGGGCCCCTGTGTGCATTCTGGGGCCCTTTGACGGTGCCACCACGACCGCTGGCAGCGCCAGGGGACACTCCTGGCGCTTCTTGGGGCGCTGTGGCGAGGCCAGGGGTGCCCTGGGGGTGCCCCCTCAGCCCTGGGGACCCCCCCAGCCCAAGTGCCTCGTCCCCCCCAGGCTGGCTTTGGCTACGGGCTGCCCATCTCCCGCCTCTACGCCAAGTACTTCCAGGGGGACCTGCAGCTCTTCTCCATGGAGGGCTTCGGCACCGACGCCGTCATCTACCTGAAGGTGGGTGCCCGTGCCCAGCCCCGGCCTGGGGGGGCGCAGGACCCTCCCTGAGCCCCGTGCCCCCACCCAGGCGCTGTCCACGGACTCGGTGGAGCGGCTGCCCGTGTACAACAAGTCGGCGTGGCGGCACTACCAGGCCAGCCAGGAGGCGGGGGACTGGTGCGTGCCCAGCACCGAGCCCAAGAACACCTCCACCTACCGCGTGCCCTGAGCCCCCCCCGGGCCCCCCCAGGCACCGGGACCCCTCAGCCCCCCCACCCACGAGGTGTCCCCGAGTGCCCCAGGGGGTGTTTGGCATTCGGGTTCTTCAGGGGGCTCCTTGGGAAGTGTGGGATGTGGGGGTGTCCTGGTGTCCCCGCCTTGGTGGCACTTAGGGACAGAGATGGGGAGGGTTGGAGCAGTGCCTGTTGTTCCTTCACTGCCCCCCCCCGAAGTTCCCACCTGCCCCAGGGGGTGTCCCCCATCCCAGCAAGGGACTGGTCCTTGTCCCAGTAGGACCAGTAGCACTTCCCTGCACCCACAGCCCTGATGGAGTGGGGGGACCAGGCCTGAGCACCCCCCCCATGTTCCTGTCCCTGTTCCTCCCTTTTATTGCACTACTGAGCTGTCCCCACCCCCACTGGCTGTGACCTGCTCAACCCTCCCCCCCCCTCCATTCCCCAAATTCCCCCCTGACCCTCCAGACCCCTCCCCACTGGCAATAAATTGGATGTTGACTGAACCTCTGTGGTGGTTTGTGGTCCTGGTGGCTCAGTTTACCCCCTCCAGCCTTGGGAGGGGGCTGAGGCTTCAGTCCGGGGGTGGCACCTAGGGACACAGGGCCGGGGGAGCTGCTGTGTGCCCCCCCCCAGTCAGGTGACACCGGTCACTCCGGTTTGCACTGGCCCTTGATACCCTTTTATTTCCTGGGGTGGCCTCGAGGGGCCGCGTTTGGGGCTGGGGGGGGGGCGGGGTTCACTCCCCGCCCCCGATTTGGGGGTGCCCGTGTGTAGGGGGGGGGTCAGGTCATGCCCTGTCCCCTCCTGTGCCAGGGGATACGGGGTGGGGAGGGGGCTGGGACCCCTCGGGGGTGGTGACAGGTGCGGGTGACAGGACGGGCTGGGGGTGTCCAGCCCCGGAAAGGGGCCCGGGGGGGGGCCGGGCTGGGCGGGGAGGGGGCGGCTGGAGCCGGGGGTGGGGGGCAGGTGCTGCTCCCCCCACCTGCCCCCGCTGTCCCTCGGCCGTGCCCCGTGTCCCCGGCGGTGTGTCCCGAGGAGGGATGTGGGTGGGGAGGGGGTGCGGGGACCCCCCCCCCGTTCAGCTCCGCCGCTGCTCCTGGTCCTTCTTCTTCTGCTTCTCCCGCTGCTTCTCCGCCTTCTCGCGGGCCTTGCGCTCCCGCTCGGCCGCCAGGCTCAGCTCCTTCAGCCGCCGCTTGAGCACCGCGCGGTCCTGGGAGCTGCCCACGCCCAGCGCCTGCGGCAGCGCGGGCTGGGCACGGACACCCCCGGACCCCCTGCCCCGGGACCAGCCCCACCCCGGGACGCCCCCCGGCCAGCAGCTCCTTCCAGAACCGCCCGTCCGTCCCTTGGGATCGATCCTTGGGATACCCGGGCCTCCCGCCCCATGGAGCGGCCAGCTTGGGCAAAGGGGTTTGGATACCGGTGGAAACCTCCTTTGGGGTACCCCGGACTCTCCCAGACCTTCCTGCCCCACGGAATCCCCCACTGGGGTACCCCGAACCCTCCCAGACCTTCCTGCCCCATGGAATTGGGCACCCCAAACGCTCCCAGACCTTCCTGCCCCATGGAAACCTCCTTTGGGGCACCCCGAACTCTCCCAGACCTTCCTGCCCCACGGAATCCCCCACTGGGGTACCCCGAACCCTCCCAGACCTTCCTGCCCCATGGAATTGGGCACCCCAAACCCTCACAGACCTTCCTGCCCCATGGAAACCTCCTTTGGGGCACCCCGAACTCTCCCAGACCTTCCTGCCCCACGGAATCCCCCACTGGGGTACCCCGAACTCTCCCAGACCTTCCTGCCCCATGGAAACCTCCTTTGGGGTACCCCGAACCCTCCCAGACCTTCCTGCCCCATGGAATTGGGCACCCCGAACCCTCCCAGACCTTCCTGCCCCACGGAATCCCCCACTGGAGCACCCAGACCCTCTCGCCCTCCATCTTTTGGGGCCCCTGGAGCCCCCCCGGCCCCGCACCTTGAGCTTGGCCCCGTCGAGGTGCAGCAGGCGGGGCCCGTCCACGCCGCGCTCCGCGAATTCCCGCACGTAGCGCTCCAGGCCCAGGCTCTGCAGCCACTGCCCCACCTGGCCGCACGTCCAGCCCGCGGCCGCGCCCGCCGGCTCCTCCAGCAGCTGTGCACGGGGGTCAGCCGGGGGTCCCCGGGCCACCTAGGGGGGGTACACCCCCGTCCCCGAGCCCCCCACGCCGCCCTCACCTCGTCCGAGGACTGGGACAGGGTGTGGTAGGGGTACGAGCACTTGGGGGAGCCGGGCAGGCGGGGGCTGGCGCTGGACGGCGGCGAATCCTCGCTCAGCTCGGAGTCCTGGGGCAGCGAGAGGAGCAGGGCTGGGCCCACAGCGACCCCCAGAGCCACCGCAGAGCCCCCAGTGCCCCCAGAGCCACCGCAGGGCCCCCAGCGACCCCCCAGAGCCACCCCACAGCTCCCAGTGACCCCAGAGCCACCGCAGAGCCCCCAGCGACCCCCAGAGCCACCCCACAGCTCCCAGTGACCCCAGAGCCACCGCAGAGCCCCCAGTGACCCCTCAGAGCCACTGCAGAGCCCTCAGTGACCCCCAGAGCCACCCCACAGCCCCCTGTGACCCCCAGAGCCACCCCACAGCCTCCAGTGACCCTCTGAGCCACCCCACAGCCCCCAGTGACCCCCAGAGCCACCCCACAGCCCCCAGTGACCCCCCCAGAGCAACCCCAGAGCCACCCCACTGCCCCCAGTGACCCCAGAGCCACCGCAGAGCCCACAGCGACCCCCAGAGCCACCACAGAGCCCCCAGTGACCCCAGAACCACCCCACAACCCCCCAGTTGGGCTGCCAGACCCCTCAGAGTGTTGATCCCCCCACAAAGCCACCCCAAACCTTGAAGGCTTTGGCGACCCCCAATACCTGTCTTGACTCTACAGGGCTTTGACACCCCCACAAAGCCACCCTGACCCTATGGGGCTTCGAGTCCTCTCCCTGTTGCTACCTGACCCTACGGGGCTTTGTCCCCCTGTCCCCAGAGCTGGTGTCACCTCCTCTCCTAGAGCCACCGAGCTCCCTAGGGGTCCCCAGGCCCATCCCCACTGCCGGGCGCTCACCTGCGAGGTGGATTTGGCGGGGCTGAGCCCCTCGTGCCGGGGGGAGCCAGCGGGGGACGCGGAGCCGGGCGAGCCGGAGCCCCTGGCGCTGTCCGAGAACCAGGAGAAGGGCAGGAACGGGGACCCTGAGGGGCGGCCAGGCCCCTCTGCCACCTCCCTAGGGACAGAGCAGTGTCAGGGGGCGTTCCCAGGTTGTCCCCAGGATGTCCCCAGGATGTCTCCAGGTTCTCCCCCTGCCCGGGGGTGGGATCCCTCACCTGCTGCCCATGGACAGGCGGTTGCTGCTCTTCTCCTTGCGGCTCTTCCCAGAGGATGCCCGGCGCAGGGTCACCCTGGGGACAGGGGTGGTGACCTGAAGGCTGGGGCACCAGGACCCCCTCCGTCCGTCCATCCATGGATCCCTCCATCCATCCATCCATCCATCCATCCATCCATCCATCCCTCCATCCATCCATCCATCCTTCCATCCCTCCATCATCCATCCATCCATCCCCCATCCATCCGTCCGTCCATCCATCCTTGGATCCATCCATCCCCCATCCATCATCCATCCATCCCTCCATCCATCCATCATCCATCCATCCATCATCCATCCATCCATCATCCATCCATCTATGACCTCCATCCATCCATCATCCATCCTTCATCCATCATCTATCCATCCATCCATCCCCACAGCCCTCTGTCCCTCCCCATCCCCCCTCCTTCCCCCTGTCCCCCTCTGTCCCCTCCCCATCCCTCCCCCCCTGCCCAGGGACGAGCTCTCACCCCAAATCCAAGAACTTCCTCCGTGTTTTCTTATCGAGCCCCACGGTCGGGCTGGCGGGCGAGGGGGGGCTCATGTCCCGGCTGTCATCTGCAGGGGTGGCACCGGGCTGTCACCCACTGTCCCCCCAGGAGTCCCCAGGGGGCTCAGGGGGGTCTCACCTTCGCTGTGCTGCCGGGGCCGGCGGTCGCGGCGGGCGAAGCCGGGGGAGCTGTCGGAGCTGGGGCAGGACTGGGGCGCGGGGGGGCCCGAGAGCCCCTCCTGGGACGGGGTGTTGGTGAGGGGCCGGTAGCGGCTGAGGGGGGGCGTGGGGGCCGGGGGGTCCCCCAGGCCCGGCCGTGCCACCCCCGGCTCGAAGGAGAAGCCGTCGGTGCGGGAGAAGGGCGAGGGGGCCGGGGGGCTGCCCTCGCCCTCAGTGCCCTGCGGGGGCATGGGCAAGGGGGGTCAGACCCCTGCAGCCCCCCGGAGCTGTCCCCTCGGCCACCTTCCCTGCCCCCAAACATGGCATCCCCCAACCCCATCCTTGGTGTCCACAGTGCCCCCCAGGCCTGTCCCTGGGGTCCCTGGTGTCCCCAGCCCCTGTGACACCCCCAGCCCTGGTGTCCCCAGGATCCATGACACCCCTCTGCCACCCCTGGGGGCTGCAGTACCCCACGCCCCTGTGACACTCCCAGCCCTGGCATCACCTGAGGTCCCCAATCTCTGTGACCCCCAGCCCTCGGTGCCCTCCAAGTCCATCCCTGAGGTTCCCAATCCCTGTGACCCCCCAGCCCTCAGCGTCCCTCGACTCTGTCCCTGACATCCCCAGTCCCTGTGACATCCCCAGCCCCCGGTGTCCCCCAAGTCCATCCCTGAGGTCCCCAGTCCCTGTGACCCCCCAGCCCCGGTGTCCCCCATCTCACCGCGGCCTCGGGCCCCTCGTCGCCCTCGGTGGAGCTGGCGCTGTCGCGCAGGCGGGAGCGCGAGGGCCGCTGGCGGCGGCCGCGGGCCAGGAGCCGGGCGCGGGCCTTGTGCAAGCTGCTGTCCAAGCGCGGCGTCTCTGGAACCACAGCGGTAAAATCTGGGAGTGAAAGAGAGACCGGGGCAGAGAGAGACAGACGGACGGACACACGGACACCGGGATGGCGTGGGGTGGGATGGAGAGAGCAGGGACGTGGGGGTGGATAGGGGGATGGACAAGGAGGGAGATTGGGTGGATGGATGGATGGATGGATGGATGGGGGATGGATGGATGGATGGACAGACGGATGAATGGATGATGGATGGATGATGGATGGAGATCATGGATGGATGGATGGATGATGGATGGATGGATCCATGGACGGACGGATGGATGGGGGATGGATGGATGATGGATGGATGGATGGATGGATGGATGGATGGATGATGGATGGATGGATGATGGATGGATGATGGATGGATGGATGGATGGATGATGGATGGATGGATGGATGGATGGATGGATGGATGGAGGGATGATGGAGGGATGGATGGATGGAGGGATAGGGGATGGAGGGAGAGATGAGCAGGGAGAAGGGGACAGGGAAGCGTTGGAGGCAGGTGGACAGACAGGGAAGGCCAGCCCAGTGGAGAGGGGACAGAGGGACAGGGACAGACGGACAGGGCAGGAGAGTCAAAGGGCAGGTGGGCGGTCCCAGGACAGGAGGGGGCACAAGGAGAGGGAAGCATTGGGGACATGGGTGGGGCACCCCGGTGGGGCAGGACAGGGGACAGGGGGACAGAGAGAAATGTTCAAAGAGATGGCCCAGCATGGGGTCAGAGGAGTGGGGTGACCCTGAGGACAGAGTGTCCCCGTCACCCAGGAGGGACACACTTTGCCCAGGTCCCACCGGGATCCCCCCAATATCCCCACCCTGCTCTGACCACTGTACCCCAATCCCACCTGAGGGGTGGCTCTGGGCCATGTCCCCTGCTATGTCCCCAAGTCCCTGTCACCCCCTGCACACCCCTGTGCCTGTACCCCCATTCCTGTGTGCCCTGGATGTGTCCCCATGTCTTTGTCACCCCCACACCCCCGCGTGTGTCCCCATGCCCCCATCCCCAGGCACATCCCTGTGTCCCCAAGCACACATTGTCCCCAAGCCCAAACACGGGAGGACACTGAGGGTGGGCGGGGACCCACGGGTGGCTCTGCACCCTCTACACCCCTCGGGGGGTTCTGCACCCCCGCCCCCCCCCACAGGAACTCACCAAAAACCTCGTCCGTGTCTTGCAGCTTGGAGACCGACATGGTGGGACAGGGCTGGGGACAGAGGGGACACTCAGGGGGAAGGACCAGCCCCTCTGTGCCTCCCCGTGTCCCGCGGGACGGGGGGCTGGGGACATCCTCTGCAGAGCGGCCGGGAAGGGGTTAAACCCCCCCGCCCCCCGGTGCTCGGGGAGTCTCGGGGAGGGGAGCGGGGGCTCCTCGGGCCTCGGCAGCATTTGGGGGGGGGGGGGTTGAAGCAGCCCCGGGAGGGGCCGGTACCGGCGAGGGGCTGGACCGGGGATGCTGGACCGGGAATGGCGATCGGGGATGGAGCTGGACCGGGAATACCGAACCGAGAGGATGGGGCTGTCCCGGGGGAGGGGCACTACCGGGAACGTACCGAGGCTCTGCCGAGGCTGTACCGGGGCTGTCCCGGGGGAGGGGCACGACCGGGAACGTACCGCGGCTGTACCGAGAGCTGTACCGGGGGCTGGAGGAGTACCGGGGCTGTACCGGGGCCGCTGTCCAGGGGTGACGCCCTGCCCGATCCCCCCTCCCCACTCACCCGCGCTCCTGGGGCATCCTGATCGCCCCCGGTCGCCTCGGGCCGGGCCGGGCCGGGGTCGGGGCCGGGCCGGTGGCGGGGCCGGTGGGAGCGGAGGGCGCTGCCGAGCCGCCCCGCCGGGCCGGGGGCCGCGGGGGGGGCACAGGAACCCGGAAACGGCGGGGGCGGCGGGGGCGGGGTCTGCCCCGCCCGGAACGAGCCCGGTGCCGAACGGACACCGTGGGGGGGACACCGGGACCCGAGGGACAGCAAACACACGCGGGGTGCTGAACGGACAGCGCCGGGGGGGGCACCGAGGGCACGGGGACACCGGGCACGGAGGGACACGCGGCGGTGCTGAAGGGACAGCGACCGGAGGGACACGGGCACGCCGGGCACGGCACAGCGGTGCCACCCGCCCGCCACAGGCTCCCCATCCTCCCCAGTGCCCCCCAGCCCAGGGGGCTCCTCCCAGTGCACCCAGTCCTTCCCAACCCTCCCAGTGCCACCCAGTGTCCCCCATCCTGCCCACTCCCCTGTGCCCCCCCGGCTTCTTCCCACGACCTCAAATCACTCCCAGCCCTCCCAGTTCCCCCCATCCTTCCCAGTGTTCCCAATTCTTCTCACCCCCCTCCCCAGTGCCCCCCACCCCTTCCTAATCCTTGCCGTGACCCCAAATGATTCCCCACATTCCCCCCCCACCCTTCCCAGTCCCCCCCAGTGCCCCCCCCCCGTCCCATCCGCCGGCAGAGGGGGGCGGGGGGTGGGGGGGGAGGCCGAGGCCGCGGTTGCGGGGCGGGGCGGGGGTGGGGGGGTCGCGGTTGTGGGGCGGGGGGCGCTGAGAGCGGGAGCGGTGCATACATAGGTACATTATATATAGTATATACACCCACAGGTACACGTGTGAGATTAAATAACCCCGGCCCCCCCCCCGGGGCTCGCGCTCCCCGGACCCCTCCCCCTCTTAAATAGCCCCCTCCCCCCTCCCCAAGTGGCTCCAATCCAGTCGGACCCCCCAGCCCCGCCCGCCCCCCCCTCCCCCCCCCCGCCGCCCCACGCGCCCCCCCCCCGCCTCCCCTTCCCAGTATAACCAGCTCTGGCTCCCAGTTGCCCCCACATCCAGTTACTGTCGGAGACTCGGGGGCGGGGGAGGGGGGGGGCAAAATAGAAATGAAAATTAAAGGGGTTCCCCCCGGGCCGAGAGGGCGGGACCCCCCCCCCCGGGCCGGCGGGGGTGGCCGGAGGTCGGGGGGGGGTGTGTCCCAGCCCCAGAGAAATGCTGTGGTTTTTGGGGGGAGGGGGTATTTACAGGTGAGGGGATGGGAGCATCGCCCCCACCCCTGAGGGGACCCCCGTGTGTCCCCCCCGCCCGGGGAAGGCGAAAGCCCCGGGCTTGGGGGGGGGCGTTGGCGGGGCCGGGGGGCAGCAGGGCGTCCCCACAGACGGGTGCCAGGCAGCCCCCCCTTTCCCGGGGGGGGGCAGTGGGGCTGGTGCCCCCCCATCCCCTGCGGGGTTGGCAAAGGCTCGGGGGTCCCCCCCTTGCCCGGCGATGGTGGCACTGAGTGGGGAGGGGGGGGAGGACACTTGGGGTCCCCCCCATGGCGATGGTCCCGGGGTCGCCTCGATGTGGGGCTGGGGGTGAGTCTGTGGATGGCGGGGGGGGGCAAAGACCACCGCCCCCCCCCGGCCGTGCTCCAGCGAGTCCCAAGAGAAGGAGCTGGGTCTGGGGGGGCTTCCAGGGTCCCCCCCAGCATGGCTCGCATTTGGGGTGGGGGGGGACATTGCCCCGTGTCCCCTCCCCCCAGCGTCCAGCCAGGTGCCAGCTGTGTCTGGGGGTGAAGGGGGGGAGGGGGGGGGTCACGTCGAGGGGAAGGGGGGGCCTGGGGGGGGCCGCGCCCCCCCCCGCGGGTCCATCACGTCACCACGAGACTCACACTGGACACGGACACGAACGCGGGGTGTCCCCCCCCGACCCCCCGCGAGCCCCCTCCCGCTGTCTGTGCCCCCGTGGGGGGGTGGGGGGGCACCAGGAGGGCCTTGGCGGGGTCTCACCTCCCCCCACCCCCCCGGGGAAGGGCTGGGAAGGGGAGGGGGCAGGGCCGGGGCTTGGCGGGGGGAGGGGGGCCCCCCCCCCCAGGATCGCTGCGGTTTGAGGGTGGTTTAGGTCGGGTTGGAATTTTTCAAAGTCTGCAGCTTGGCCTCCAGTTCGGAGATCTGAAAAACAGCAAAGGGGACAGGTCTCAGCGGGGGGGGGCCGGGGGGGACACACCGGGGTGGGGGGGACACGGGGACACGCATGGGGACGTGGGACGGGCGGGGGGACACGGTGGGGGTGGGGGATACAGCCATGGGGACAGGGAAATGGGGGGGACGGATGGGACAAGGGGGGCAGGACATGGGGGGGACAAGGGGGGTGGAGGGTGGGGGCTGGCACAGGGGCGACAGGGAAGACAGGGATGGGACAAGGGGGACAGAGGGACACGTGGGGGACAGACTGGGGACACAGGGGTGACCGGGGGACACACTGGGGGACACACGGGGGTGACTGGGGGGACACACGGGGGTGACTGGGGGGACACACGGGGGTGACTGGGGGGACACGGAGGTAACTGGGGGACACACTGGGGTGACTGGGGGACACACGGGGGTGACTGGGGGACACAGAGGTAACTGGGGGACACACTGGGGTGACTGGGGGACACACGGGGGTGACTGGGGGACACAGAGGTAACTGGGGACACACAGGGGTGACTGGGGGACACAGAGGTAACTGGGGACACACTGGGGTGACTGGGGGGCACACAGGGATGACTGGCGGATACACAGGAGTGACTGGGGGGCACAGGGATGGGTTGGGATGGGGAGGGGGCTGCAGGCAGGTGCTGGGCGAGTCTCTGTGGGATGCCGGGGGACATTTTGGGGGTGATGGAGGTGGCTGAGTGGTGGTGGGGGAGCCTCTGCTGGGTGTTGGGGACCTCCCCGCTGTGCCCTGGTGCCCCCCGGCCGGGCAGGGCCGGCCCCTCCCCCGTGACCCCCCGGGCGGGATCCTTTGGGATCCGGTGGCCACGGGGGATCCGCTGTGCCCTGCACGGCCCCGGCCCCGCGCTGGGGCCGCCGCAGGATCCGCAGGTCCGTGGGGGGATCCAGCATGACCAGCATGGGATCCCAACGGGAGCGCGCCGGGCCCCGCGCTTGGCGCCGGTCACCGGGATCCCGCGGATCCCCCACGCGCCACCGGGATCCACAGCCCGGGGAGATCCCTCTCGCCCTCTTAGGGGATGTCAGGCCCCAAAGCTGAGCCCGGGCAGATCCGCTGCAATCCAGAGCGAGATCCAGGGCCGGGAGAAGACTCGGGCGCCCGAGCAGATCCGAGCAGATCCCGAGCGATCCGGCGGCGGGAGCAGGGTCCGGTGGGAGCAGATCCCCCACGATCCGGCGTGGGATGCGTGGCTCAGTCCAGAGGGAGCCGGCGCCCCGCAGAGCTCCGGCGGCCGAGCAGATCCCCGGGATCCATCGCTGGGAGCGGCGGGGCCGGGCGGGGCCGGGCGGGGGGTCAGGGACATCCCGCGTCCCGGCGCCCCGTGCCCACCTTCTCCTGCAGCTTCTCCATCTCCTCCTTGTGCGCCAGCTCCGACTCCTCCAGCACCCGCCGCTGCGCCGTCTCCTTCTTCAGGAACTCGATCTCCCTGTGGGGACCCGCAGGGTGGCTGCTGTGGGGACAGCCGGGGACGTCCCAGGGGGACCCCGGGGTTTGGGTGCCAGGGCAGGACCCTGCTGGGTGGGTTGTGGTGCCCAGGGATCTCCCGGAGGATGGGCCATGCTCAGGAAGGAGCTGGTGCCTCACGGATCATGGGATCCGGGGAGGGTTGGGATCGGGAGGGAGCTCAAAGCTCATCCTTGGGCAGGGACACTGGCCCAGGGTGCTCCAGGACGGAGCCATGCCACGGGGAAGGTCCCTGCCAGTGGACAAAAGGTGCCCAGAAGGATTTGGTGCCCCAGGGATGGGTCTGAGTCAAGGGGAAGGAGTTGGTTCCCCAGGGGTGAGCCCACGACCAGGGAAGGTCCATGCCCGGAGCCAGAGAGTGCCCAGGGAGGATTTGGCACCTCAGGGATGTGACCCTGCCCGAAGGATGGTCCGTGCCCAGGGACAGAGAGTGCCACGGAGGAGTCAGAGCCCCTCGAGGTTCCACACCAAGGGCACAGGGACAGGGGCTGACCGGGGAGGATCCGGTGTCCAGGGATGGACCCATGGCCAGGGATGGACCCATGGCCAGGGGATGGACCCATGGCAAGGGATGGACACACGGCCAGGGGATGGACACACGGCCAGGGGATGGACCCATGGCAAGGGGATGGACCCATGGCAAGGGATGGACACACGGCCAGGGGATGGAACCATGGCAAGGGGATGGACACATGGCCAGGGGATGGAACCATGGCAAGGGATGGACACACGGCCAGGGGATGGAACCATGGCAAGGAGATGGACACACAGCCAGGGGATGGACCCATGGCCAGGGATGAACACACGGCTAGGGGATGGACCTATGGCAAGGGGATGGACACACGGCCAGGGGATGGACCCATGGCCAGGGATGGACCCACGACCAAGGGATGGACCCATGGCAAGGGATGGACCCATGGCAAGGGGATGGATACACGGCCAGGGGATGGACACACGGCCCAGGGATGGACCCATGGCAAAGGGATGGACCCATGGCCAGGGAAGGACACACGGCCAGGGGATGGAACCAAGGCCCAGGGATGGACCCATGGCCCAGGGATGGATACACGACCAAGGGATGGACCCATGGCCAGGGATGGACCCATGGCCCAGGGATGGACCCATGGCAAGGGGATGGACACACGGCCAGGGATCCAGGGATGGACCCACGGGGATGGAGCCATGGCCAGGGGATGGCTCGACCCACTGGCACAGTCTGTACCCAGGGACAGGGGTGCCCGGGGGGAGGGGGTGGGACACCCTGGGGACGGGTTCCTTCCCGAGGGGACACCGGGAGCTGCCCTCACTTCTGCTGGTACTCCTTGATGAGCCGCTTGGCCTTGCTGTACTTGCGCTCCAGGGTCTGGTACTGGGCCTGGGTCTCCTTGAGGTGCTCGTCCACGGCCTGGCACAGGTTCTGCGCCTCCATCCAGTACCCCTCCAGCTTCTCCATGCGCTCCTTGTTCTCCTCCACGCTCTGCTCCAGCTGGGCCTTCTCGGCCCTCCAGCGCGCCTTCTCCTGCTCCAGGCACTGCAGCTGGGGACAGCGGTGTCACCACGGGGTGTGGCACAGCCAGGGAGCGGGGTGGGACACGGCACAGCCAGGGGATGGGACACGGCACAGTGTGGCATGACATGGCACAGCCAGGTGACAGGCAGGACACGGCAGGACGTGGAATGGCCCATGCAGGGCAGGTGGAGAAGGACATTCAGGGTGCTAGGGCAGCTGTCAGGGTGTCCCCCCACCCCCGGGCAGCCAGGACCCCCCCTCACCTTCCTCTTGAGCTGCTGGATCTCAGCCTCGGTCACGGCGTGTTTGATCTGGAGCTGTGGGAGAGCCGGGGTGGGCACGGGGTGGGCACAGCCCCCCGGGCAGGCACCCCCTGCCCTCTCCCAGCCCCTCCTCACCTCCTTGAACTTGTGCACCAGCTTCTCGGGGTCCATCTCCACGGGGGACAGCGTGTCCTCGTTCTCGGCCAGCTCGAACACCTCGATGGCCATCTCCCCGCTGGGGAACATGGGGCTCATCTCCTCCTCCTCGTCCGTGGCGTACTCCCCGGTCTGCGGCGGGCACGGGCCGGGGTTGGCACCTGGGGGTCCCCACCGTGCCACCCCCGGCCCGTGTCCCCTGCCGGGCAGCGCTGTCCCCTCACCTCCTCGTCGTCCTCGGTGTACTGGGTGTAGCGCTGCTCCATCATCTCCCGCTGCCACCGCTCCTGCTCCAGCGTCTGCTGGATCAGCTGCGCCACCTCGCTCTGCTCACCCGGCTTCTCCCGCCCGATCAGGAACCTGGGGGGCACCGCGGGTCACGGGGGGGCACAGCCAGGGGACAGCCCTGCAGCTCTCCCTGCAGCCCTCTCGGGTTCAGGAGGTGTTGTGGGGGCTGGGGATGAGTTGGGAGCACTTTGGGGGGCACCGGGGTGGCACTCTGGGGGGAGACGGGGGACTCGGGGGACAGGCTGGGGGGATGGGCTGTGGGGCAGGGATCCCCGGGGGTTTAGCACGGCCTGGGGGGGTCTCAGGGCTCCCACCCCCCCAAGGCCCAGCTCGTACCGGACACGGCCCTTGGTGTTCCTGAGCACGGAGGCGGCGAAGCTCTGCGTGACCCCCACCAGGCTGGTGCCATCCACCTCCACGATCAGGTCGTTCACCTGGATCCTGGGGACAAGGGCACGGTCACAGCCCCTGGCCAGCTCCGGGGCACAGCTGGCAGCCCCGGCCCCGCTGCCCCCCGGCCGTACCTGCCGTCCCGGTGGGCTGCTCCCCCTTCCGTCACGGTCTTGACGAAGATTCCCAGCTTTTCCAGGCCCATGTCGGCCCCCGCGCCCATCCCGATGATGCTGATCCCGAGCCCTTCCGAGTCTGTGGGGACACAGAGCCGTGTCCCGCCGGGGTGGCACCTCCAGGGTGCCGCAGGGCGCCCGGGGGGCGCTTTGGGGGCAGGACCCACCTTTCTCCAGCTCCACGGGGAAGAGGTCGAGCCTCTCCACCCTCTTCTCCAGCTCGTACTCGGCCGAGGCTGCCATGGGATCCACGTCCTCATTCCGGCGGTCGTAATCCTCGTTGGAGTAAGTGCTGAACACCTGGGGGGACGAGGGAGGGCTCAGCCAGGGGGGAAAACCCCACAGGTGCCCCCCGAGGAACGCTGGGGTGGGACCGAGCCCGTGGGACCCCGGAGAACCCTGGCCCCAAATCGTGCCATGGAGCGAGGGGGAGCTGCGGGAAGGACAAAGGGGTTGAGGGTGGCTCTGGGACAGGGGACGGTGCCTGGACACCCTAAACCCTCCCTGGCTGACCTGGGCTGGGCCACCAGGCTGCTGTCCCCAGGCTGGTGCCATGCCCTGCTCCCTGGGGGCTGTCGGGGAGGGGCTGGCCGGGCCTGGCAGATGTCCCTGGAGGGGCCCCGGCCCCTCGGTGCCTCCGGAGCGAGTGGATTAGGGACAGCACACGGGATAAAGCCTGGCCACAAAGGGCATTAGGGCTGAGTGTCAGGGGACAAAGCCTGGTGACACCCACGGACGGGCAGGACCCACGCGTGTGGCACCCAGGGGTGACAGGGAGGAGCAGGGCCGGGGATAGACCGATGTCCCCCTGGGCTCAGGCAGTCCCTGGGGGGCTGTGGGGGTCCCCTGCTGTGCCCCCCATCCTGTCCCTGGGTTCTGGGGGATTTGGGATGTGGGGGGGGGCCTGCAGTGGGGAAGGGACTGCAATGTGCCCCCACTGCTGGGCTGGGTGGGGGTCACCAGTGTCACCCGCCCCCCCTCCCCACAGTGGGTTTGGGGGGCTCAGCATCACCCGGGCAGGGGTCTGGGGTGCTCTAACACCTGGGTGTCCACCCCACCCACCCCCACCTGCCCCTTACCCCCCCCCAAGCTGAGAGCCTTTGGGTTGAGTAGAGCACCCCAAAAACCCCAATGCATGGGGTGGGCAGAGCACCCCAAAACCCCCACGCATGGGGTGAGCAGAGCACACCAAAACCCCAATGCATGGGGTGAGTAGAGCACCCCAAAACCCCCATACATGGGGTGAGTAGAGCACCCCAAAACCCCATCCATGGGGTGAGCAGAGCACCCCAAAACCCCCACGCATGGGGTGAGTAGAGCACCCCAAAAACCTCATCCATGGGGTGAGTAGAGCACCCCAAAACCCCATGCATGGGGTGAGTAGAGCACCCCAAAACCCCCATACATGGGGTGAGTAGAGCACCCCAAAACCCCATCCATGGGGTGAGCAGAGCACCCCAAAACCCCCACGCATGGGGTGAGTAGAGCACCCCAAAAACCTCATCCATGGGGTGAGTAGAGCACCCCAAAACCCCCATGCACAGCCAGGGCACCTTCCCCAGGGCTGGGCTGGCTGTGTCCCATGGGACCAAGGCCACCCTCAGCGTGCAGCCCCCCAGCTCACGGCCACCACTGTCCCCCGGCCGGGCCACGGCAGTGGCTGTCCCCCGTCCCAGGTGGGGCCACCCACCCGCTCTGACTCAGAGCCAGAATATAGGCCGGGCTCTAAAAATAACCCGGCTCCGGCACAAAGCAACCGCTGCTCCTGCGGTCGGGGGGATCCGTGCCGGAGGGAACACCCCGAAATAGCTGCACGGCTCCTTTATCCCCCCCGCATCCCGGGTGGAGACCCCGAACCCCGCAGGATCCCTGCCGGGAGCGGGGGGGGGGTGCTGCCGCCCACCCGGCCACGCTGCCGAGCCACTTCCCCTTCCTCCTCTTCCTCCCCTTCCTCCCCTGCCTCCACTTCCCGAAACCGTCCTGGGCACGGGGTTGGGCACACGGGGGTGGCACATCCCCCCCCCCATCGCCACCTTGTCCCCAGCGACCCCCGGGCAGGGAGGAGCCCCGGCCCCGAGGGATCCCCCAGCCCCTCACGCTGGAGGATTTCGGGCATCCCCACCCAAAATATGGAGCGGTTTTGGCCCGGCCTGGGCACGACAAAGGGGGGTTGGCACTGGGTGCTGTGCCTGGCCCACCACAGCGGGTCCCAGTGCCACCTGTCCCCATCACACCGGCCCTGGGGGGTCCAGGAATGGCCGTTCATTAACCAGCTCGTTAGCCAGGCCCGGGGCCTGCTTCCCCCAGCACAGGGACAGGGACAGGGACAGGGACAGGCAGGTACCCCTGTCCCATGGGAGGCACAGGGCATGAGGACACAGACCCCCAGCCCCTTTTTCTGTCCCTGCCAAAGGGGTGATGGTGTGGGGGTCACAAACCCCAGTCTGGGCTGCCCATCACCCCGGGGTACCCCTCACTCTGGTACCCTCACCCTGGGGCACCCATCACCCTGGGGCACCCATCACCCTGGTACCCTCACCCTGTGACACCCATCACCCTGGAGCACCCATCACCCTGGGGTACCCCTCACTCTGGTAACCTCACCCTGGGGTACCCCACACCCTGGTACCCTCACCCTGGGGTACCCCTCACCCTGGGTGCCCTCCCTCCCTCCCTCCAGGCTCACCTGGATGGGGGCCGTGCTGAACTGGATCTTGCGGTTGGGGACGGGCTCCTCTTCCTCGGACAGCCCCGGGATCTCCACGCAGCCCGACTCGGGCTCGTACAGCCCTTCGGCCTCCTCCTCCTCCTCCAGCCCACTGCCCCCCGAGTCCTCCCCGAGCCCGCTGTAGGCACTTATGTCCACCAGATCCGCCTCGGAGAAGTCCTCCTTCTTGGCCTCCTCGGAGCCATCGCCCTCCTCCGCCCGCTCGCCCTTGACGCCCTCCTCGCCCGTGGCCGCCCCCGAGCCGCTGTCCAGCCGGGGGGCTGCGGCCGCCAGACCCTCGTCCCCTTTGGCCGGTTGGGGCGCGGGCACCGCTTCACCCGCCACCGCTGCCGCCTCCTCCTCCTCCTCGCCCTCTCCACTCTCCTCCACCTCCACGGGCTTGATCTTGCAGACCTCCTGCACCCTTGGCGTGGCTGCTTCCTTCTCTACCGGCCGCCCGCTCTTCCCGGCCGCCTTGTCCTCGTCCTGCGGCCGGGCACGTGCCGGGGCGGCGTGGCCATCGCCCGGGCGCGCGGCCTCGGCGCCGGGCGCGAACACCCTGGGCCGCTTGGCCACCACCTTGGCGTTGAGCGGCGCGGCCGCCCGGCCCTGCGCCTTGTGCAGGTTGTTCCTCAGGTCGGCCTTCTCGAAGACGGCGCTGAGCTGGCTCACGGTGGGCGACACGGCGTCGGCGTCCAGCTTGTCCAGGGACTCGGTGCTGCCGTTGAACCTCACCACCACGTCCAGCTTGCGGTCCTGGAAGCCGGCGCGCTCCTTGCGCAGCAGCAGCTTGGTGGTGGTGGCCTTCTCCTGCGGGCTCCTCTCGAAGATCTTGCGGGTCTCCTGCAGCTTGGAGAAGGGTTTGTCGGGCTTGGAGTCGAAGCGGCTGACACGCTCCGAGACGCTGGTGCCCAGCTTGAGGAGGCTGCCCTGGTCCACGCCGTCGCCGAGGCTGCCGGCGCGGGGCAGGGACAGGCGCACCGGCTTCTCCTTGGCCTTGGCCAGGTCGCAGGCGCCCTCGGGGCCGGGCGCCGTCCCCATCTGCAGGAACATGTTCTTGATCCGATGCACGTTGGAGCCATACTTCTTCCCGCGGCTCTTCTTGCCGTCCTCGCCATCGGCCTCCTTTGTGGGCGCCAGGGCCTGGATGGTGGCCTCGTAGGCGTTCCGGTGCGGGGACGCGCTGCGCAGCCCCCCGGCCCCCGCCGCGCCCCCGGCCGAGGGGGCCCCCCCGGCCCCGCCGGCCTCGGTCCTCAGCATGGTCCCGGCGCCCGCATCGCTCGCCGCCACCGCCGCCGCTGCCCCCGGGCCCCGCGCCCGCTACCGCGCCATGGGCGGGGGGCTGTGCCGGGGGGCTGTGCCGGGGGGCAGCGCTGCCCCGGCCCGGTCAGGCCATGGCCATCCCGCGGGCCCCTCCGCCGCGGCGTTTCTTCCTTCCTGCCTTCCTTCCTTCCTCCCCGCTCCTCCTCCTGCTCCTCTTCCCCTTTCTGCGCGCCGGTGATGGAGCCGCCGCCGCCGCCGCCGCCGCCGCGCTCTGCCCGCCCCGCTGCCCGCAGAGCCCTCTGGGTCTGAGCAGCGCTCGCTCTTCCTCTTCCTCAGCCGCGCTTCGGCCTCAGCGCCGCCGCCGCCGCCGCAGCCCGGCCATGGGGACCCCCGCGCGTCCCCTGCGGTCCCCTCCCCACGCCCGCACCGGGGTCCCCTCCCTGCGGCGGGGCCCCCCCGGCAGCCGCGCTGTGCAGTGTGGGGCCCCCCCACGCCGGCTCGGCCGCTGGTGCCACCCCCCAGCTCTGTCCCCGCGTGTCCCGTCCCCCCCCCAGTTCTGTCCCCACGTCCCCCTCCCCAGTTCTGTCCCCACGTCCCCCTCCCCAGATCTGTCCCCCTGTGTTCCCCCAGCTCTGTCCCCTTGTCCCCGCCCCCCGCGTTCTGTCCCCATCTCTCCCGCAGCTCTGTCCCCGTGTCCCCTCAGTCTCGTCCCTGCACCCCCCGGATTTGTACCCACCCCCCGGATCTGTCCCTACGTCCCCCCATCCTGTCCCCACGTCATCCCCCATCCTTCCCTTACATCCCCCCGGCTTTGTCCCCCATGTCCCACCATCCTGTCCCCTTATCACCCCCCAAGTTTGTACCCACCCCCCCCGCCCCGCGTCATCCCCTTGTCCCCCCATTTTGTACCCCCGTCCCCCCCTCCTGTCCCTGTGCCCCTTCCGGCTCTGTCCCCGTGTCCCCGCTCCCGTCCCCGTGTCCCCTCAGTTCTACCCACTTGTCCCCTGCTCCCCCTCCCCGGGGCCTCCCAACGCCCCAAACCCCCCAGGCCCGGGTGTCCCTCGGTGTCCCCACAGGACCCCAATGTCCCTCTCAACCCCTCCGGGGGTGCAGCACATCCCCTGGCAGTGCCGCTCCGTGGTGGCGGGAGGGGACACTGTGACAAGGGGGCCGGGCCGGTGGGGACAGTGGGGCCCCCCCCTTTTCTGCGCGGCCGGGGGGGTATTTTGGGGGGGGTTATTTGCGTTTTTTGTCTTCCCACTGGGTGCCTGAGGACGAGGGGGGCAGACCCGACCCCGTGGCCGTGTTGGGGTCCGTGCTGCGCGGGGGGACACAGGGGACACCCCTGGTCCCCAGCATGGAGGCGCACGGGCAGCAGGACCCTGCAGATGTGTGATTGTCCCCTCCCCCGTGTCACCCGTGGCACCTCCGGCCCTTTGTGCGTGACGAGGCGTGACGCGACACAGGGGGGCGGCCCCCCCACGACCACCCCCTCCCCTCCCCTTCCCCTTCCACCGCTGCCATCGCCCCCCCCCACGCCCCGCAGGTCCCCGTCGCTGCCACCCCGCGCTGTCCCAGCGCCCTCCGCTCGTGTCACCGTCCCCACGCAGCGCACACGCGTGTTCCCGTCTCGCAGGTGGCCGTGCCGGGGGCCCTCGGCTGTCCCCAGGTGGTCCCCAAGTGTCCCCCCCCGCCGCCATCCCGCTACCCCTGAGTGGGGGCACTGGGACAAGCCCTCCCTGGGGACACCTCAGGGGGACACGGGAGCCCCTCGGAGCGCCATGCCTTGGTGACAGGAGGCGGCGGTGGAGGGGTGTCCCCTGTGGGACCCCCCCGCGGGCCCCCCCGGCCCCGCTGCCTCCGTCAATCAGCGCTGGCCCCGCTCCCGGCGCCGGGAACATGGAGGGCCCCGAGCTGCTCCGGCTCTGGGTGCTGGCAGGCGAGTGACAGCCCTGTCACCCCCGGGGGACACGGCCGGGCCTGGGGGGCAGAGGGGAGGGGGACCCCAAACTGGGGGGGACACAGGGGGTGCAGGGGCGGAGGACAGCGGGGGACGGGGCTGGGGACGTGCCGGAGCTAAAAAAAGCTACCGTGTGTCCCGGGTGCCAGCGGGTTCTGGGACAGGGCGGGGGACAATGAGTGGGACTTCTGTGTGACAGCCAGGGCCAGGGAAGGTGCTGTGCCCATCGTGCCCTTCTCCCCATCCTGTCCTCTGCCCTATCCCAGCCCTGACCCCGTTCTGTCCCTGTCCCACCCCCCCCAAATATCCTCCGCTCTGCCTGGGGACACCTGGCACTGCGAGGACACCTGGCATTGCAGGGACACGGTCCTGCCCCTCTGAGAGTCCCAGGCTCTGTGGGCACTGGGGAAAACTGAGGCAGGGAGGGGCCGTGGTCCAGCCCTGGCTTCAGCCCCGTGTGTGTGGCCACAGCCCTGGCCCTGGGGGTGTCCCTGGCCACCGTCCCGACCACCACGTCCTCCCCGACCTCCGCGTCTCTGCCGAGACCGGAGCCATCTTCGTCCACGAGCTGGAGCGGGAGCCGTTCCTGGAGGCCTTCAGCGGCAGCGAGAATGACGATGGTGAGGGCCAGCCTGGGGGCCTGGGGCGCTGGGGATGGTAAAAGGGGGGGCCACTGGCCGATGGTTCCCTCCAGGATCACCCCAGCTGGGCTGTCCGTCGGTCCATCCATCCCACCCTCCACCCGTTTGGGGCTCCCCTGAGGGGTCCCCTCTATTTGGGGTCACAGCTCAGACCTGGCAGCAGCACCCCCAGGGACGATCCCTTTGTGGGGACCAGCTGGATGGGGCGGGGCGGGGTGGGGGCACAGCTGGCGGTGCCCGTGCCCACCCCCGCGTGTCCCCGCAGCCCCCGTGACCTTCCGTGCCCACCTGCGGGGCCGCCCGGACCTGCCGCGGTGGCTGCGCTTCGCCCAGCGGGGCCCCGGCCAGCCCGGCTTCCTGTACGGCTGCCCGCTGGCCCCCGAGCTGGGCACCCACAGCGTCCAGGTACGGCCCCCGCCGCTCTTGGGGTGGCCCACGAGCAGTGCTGGCCCATCCAAGTGTCCCCTCTGTCCCCTCAGGTGCTGGCCTACAACCGTCACACCACCTTCGCCACCGCGTCCCAGCGCCTGGTCATCAGCGTCACCCCCCGCCCCAGGTAGGGCCCGAGCGCCCCGAACCGCCCGGGATGGCCCCGCCGTGGCCACGGCGTGTCCCCACGGGTGCCACCTGTCCCTGCAGGTGGGGACGCGCCCTTCCAGGCCGAGTTCCTGGTGGGGAACAGGGACGTGGAGGAGCTGCTGCCCGAGGCGGCGCGGGAGATGTTCCTGCAGGCCTCGGCCGGGCTCTGGGAGCGCGGGGACCTGCATGTCATCAATGTCACCTCCGCCCTGGACCGCGGCGGCCGCGTCCCGCTGCCCATCGAGGGCCGCAAGGAGGGGTACGGGCAGGGCTGGGGGGTCCCGGGGACAGCCTCGGCCTCCCCGCGAGGCTTTTGGCGTCACCTGCCACCGGTGGTGGAGGTGAACGTGCGGGGTCTCCTCACCGTGGCTGGCTTTGGGGTCACCTGCCGCGCAGGGTGTACGTCCAGGTGGGCTCCCACAGCCCCTTCTCGCCGTGCCTGGCGTCAGCCGTGGTCCCCGCAGAGCCGCTCCCGCTGTCACCGCGGCCAGCGTCCCCCTCCGCCTCCTGCTACGACACCTTCGCTCCCCACTTCTCCATCCACTGGTGCAACCTCACCCTGGTGAGACCCCCGTGTCCCCCCCGTGTCCCCGGAGCCCCCCAGCCCCTCCTCACGCCCCCTCCCCTGCAGCTGCAGGTCGGTCCCAGCCCCACCACGCCGGGGCCGGTGTGGGGGTCCGGGGTGCTGGAGGAGGGGGGCGGTTTCGAGCCGCCCACCGAGGTCGCCCCCCGGGAGCTGCTGCCCGCCTTCCTGGTGACGCTGCTGGTGCCGCTGGCGGTGGCCGCGCTGCTCTGCCTGCTCCTGGGCCACCTCATGTGCTGCCGCAGGGAGGGAGTGTGAGTCGGGGGGTCCCCCCACCCTGCCAGGGCGTGGGGACCCCGGCCCGGGTGTCCCTTCCCCGACCCTTGTGACAACCGGGACAACCCGGGGGTGGTGAGAGCCCTTCTCACCGTAATTATTGGATTTTTCCCTTTTTTTTCTCTTTTGTAGGGAAAAACGGGACTTGCAGACATCTGAGTGAGTCCTGCTTGAGCTGTGGGGGTGCTGGGGGGGCTGCTTTGGGGGGCCGCTTTGGGGGGGGGGTTCTTCCAGCCAAGTGTGGGGGGGACAGGGCTGGCAGGAAAAGGGGACAGGGAGCAATCGGCTCTTTGGGGGTGCCATGGAGCCTAAAGGTCCCCCCACCCCAAAGGGGCCCCTCCAGCCCCCTCCTGCCCTCCCCACCCCTCGGGCCCCCCAAAAACCCTCTCAGACACGGGGTGGGGGCACAAAGAGCTGCTTCACTTCTGTGACAGCCTCTGAGGGACCCCGGGCAGGGAGGAGACCCCAGAAACGACACACAGACCCCAATGATGGGGTACAGCCCTCACTTTTGGGGGGCAGACCGCAATAAAGATGGGGTCCAGACCCCAATAAAGGCATTCAGACCCCGCTGAAGGGTGAGCAGACCCCCGTGATGGAGCAGGCCCCCAGTGACGGGTGCAGACCCTCCTTTTGGGGTGAAGATCCCGATTTTGGGGCGCACGCCCCAACGCCGGCCGCGCTGGCCCCGCTGACGGGATAGGGACCCCCAGTGAGGGGTTCCTCAGGGGGTGCTGCTGGCAGCCCGGGCTACATCCCGCGCTGTCCCCGCAGCATCCAGCTGGTCCATCACAGCTCCATCCTCGGGGACACGCGCGAGCTGCGGCTCATGGCCGGCAGCCGGGACGTGCCCCGGCCGCTCTCCACGCTGCCCATGTTCAACGTCCGCACGGGCCAGCGCACCAACCCCATGCCAGCGCCCGCCACGGGGCCCGCGCCCCCGCTGCTCCCGCACTGAGGGGACACCCGCGCCGCGGGGGACAACGCCAGCGCAGGCAACGGCGTGTCCGGGTTGGCTTTTGTCGGGGGACAAAACCCCGGCAGCGGGAGGAGGACTTGCGGGTCCGGCCGGGCTCTGCCCGGAGGATTTGGGGTGTCCCCGATTTAGGGTGAGTTTCGGTGCATAAATTGAGTCTCGAGGGACGAAATGAGGCTTTGTGCTTTATTTACGGGGTAGGTTTGGGGGGTGCTCAGCCACGACCCCCCCATCGAAACTCGTAACCCCCCACAAGGGCTGGGGTGACTCCGAGTGACCCCCCCCCAGCCCCGTGGGGGGACAGGGGAGCGGGATGAGACCGGGGATTGGGACCAAGGGGGGAACGCACTCCCAGAGCCCCGCGATGACCCCCTCCCCCAAATCCCCCCCCATCCCAGCTCACCTGGGTGTCCGTGTCCGCCTGGGTCCCACCCGGAGCCCCCGAGGGCTCGGCGCGCTCCGCTCAGAGCCGGCCATCCCGGCCGGCACCCCCCAGGACCCCTCCCCGCCCCCGGGGGTGCCCCGGCCCCAGCCCCGAGAAGAAAGAGGCTCTTTGAGAGCCCCCCCCCCGGCCGGGGCGGCGCCAGCTGGGGGAGAGGAAAGCGCGGGGGCCCCGCAGAACAAGGGCAGCCATTGATGGAGCGGGACAGGGCCGGCGCTGCTGGCCCCAGGGCTGGGGGGGTCCCCGCGTGCCCCCCGCCATGGGGAGGGGGCACAGACAGAGCACAGCCCCCACCCCCACCCCCGGGCACCCGCGGGCGTGAGGGGCGCGGAGTGGGGGGCTCGTCGTGGGGCACCTCCACAACCGCCCAGCCCCTCACCCCTCTGCCCCAATTTTGGGGCGTCTCTTTGTGGCCGCCCCCCTCCCCAGCTCTCCCTTTCGGGGGTCGCTCTGAGCTGAGCCCCCCCTCCCCCCCGGTGTCCCCAGCCTGGCAGTGCTGCCCACAGCCCTTCCTCCCCTCCAGCCCCCCTCCCCATTTGGGGACACAGACCCCCCCCAGACCCCTCCCACTGGGGGTTCCCAGCGGCTCTGAGCCCCCAGCCCATCCCAACCCCCTCCCCTTCCTTCCTCCCCCCGTCATGCCGGGATGGGGGGGCTGGGACAAGAGGAGGAGGAGGAGGAGGAGGGAGGAGGAGGAGGAGGAGGAGGACGGGCAGGGAGCGGAGCGCAGAAGTCGTCGGGAGCAGAGCGGGATCGGCCAGGACCAGAGCGGGATGGGGGACGAGGAATTCCCAACATCGCCCAGCCAGGACCCCCCCCGAGCCCCCCGAGAGCAGAGCAGAGCAGCCCGAGGTTGGTTGGATCATTTCACATGCCTTTATTTCAGCAGTCAGGAAAAAAAAAAAAAATCCATTTAGAAAAAAAAAAAAAAAAAAAGAAAAGAAAATAAGAAAACCCCAAACCACTTTAAAATCATTAATTACTTAATTAATTAATTATTATTATAATACATTATACAGACTAGGTACAAAACCGGGGAAAAGCCGGAGCATCCGCCGGGACCCGGCAAAGGGAGTGGGTTCGTGGCCCTCTGTGCCCGGGGAGGATGCGGGGATGGAAGGAGGGAGAAAAAGCTGCTGGAAGATGAGAGCGGAGCTGAAGTTCCACCTGCTCCACCTGGAAAATCGATTTATTCCTTTTCCCCTTGGGATTTGATGCCTCTTGCCTTGCGGGATTTGCTCGTGGGGTGGTGGAGGTGGGGGTAGGGGGGGAGTAGCACCTTTGGAAAATTCCCGAGCGGAGCTGAGCAGCAAAAAAAAGAGGGAAATAAACTGTAAAATAGAGGGGGATTAGAACAGACCAAGCTGAGACCTCTTTGGAGGTTGTAGCACCAGGCGGTCCCGGGGTTGGGTGTTCCGGGGCCAAAATTAAAGAGAATATTTAAAAATAATAATTAAAAAAAAAAAAACCAAAAAAGGATAAAAATCCTGAGGGAAAGAAAACCTCCAAAGGAAAATCAAAATAAGAGAACAACAGAGCAACCAAAGAGAAAAAAGGGGGGAACATGATGGGGGAAAGTTAGCACCTTTGCTCTGAACCTGGCAAGAAAGTCCCGGCACGGCTGAAAAGCTCCAAACGAAGCTAAAAAACAAAAAGAACCCCAAAATTCAGACTCAAAAAGACGATGAAACACCCCGAGAGTGGTGAGGTAGCCATCCGGACAGGGGCGTCAGCGCAGGGCCGGAGCTGCTCCGCGGCTTGGGAGTGAATTGGTTTTGCTGCCTGAATGAAAATAAAACGAACAACAAACAACGAACAAAACAAAACAAAAAAATCATGATAAAAAATAACCAGAACAAAAGGAAATCGAGAGAGCTCAAAATCAGCATTATCAAAAAAAAAAAAAGGGGGGAGAGGGGAGGGAAAGAGGGAAAACAAGGGAGAAAAAGCAAATTATAGCCAGGAGTTTGACATCTTCCTCGCAGCAAAAATTAAAATTCTAATGAGATGCAAGAAGCAAAGGGGCTGGTGGGGAGGGGCCCTGGGGGTCCCGGGGGGCTCGGGGACCCTTTGGGGAGCTGAGCTTTGCCATCTCCGGGGCTGAGGAATGAGGGGGGGGCAAGCAAGCGAACCCACTTCCTGGTGATTTTGTTTGAAAAAGTCATTTATTTGTTTTTTATTTTTTTATATTTTTTGAGGGGGTTGAATGCGGTTTGTTTGGTTTTTTTTTTTTTTTTGGGAGGGTTTTTGAGGTTTTTCTCTTACGGCAACGCAACCGGAGTTGTTCTAGAGACGCTGGATAGAAACCGACACAAATTCAAGTCCATGTGAAATTTTCTCCTTTTTTTTTTTTTTTTTTTTGGCTGGTTTTTTTTTTGTGGTTTTTTTTTTTTATTATTATTATTATTATTTTTATCATTATTATTACTCTCTCCTGTCACGCGTGGGGCGTCCGGGGTTACAAGAAGCAGACGGGGCCGATGTCGATGCCGAATTCCTGGTCCGGAGCGCCGACGTCCATAGGAGCCAAATCGATGATGGGCAGGCGCGAGGTCTTCGTCGTCTTGTACTCGATGACTGTCTTGCCCCAGGCGCCCGTGTGACTCTGCGGGGACACCACGGTCACCCCCCGTCCCCAGCGGGCGTCCCCCACCCCCACCGCCCCCGGCACGCACCGTGCAGCCGTCCTCGGTGACGCCGTAGGTGAAGCGGCTGTTGCCCTCGGCGCGGATCTCGATCTCGTTGGCGCCCTGCAGCAGCAGGGCCTTCTTCAGGTTGCCGCTGGCCTGGTCCATGTAGGCCACGCTGTTCTTGCAGTGGTAGGTGACGTTCTGGGCGGCCTCAGTGGCCATGAGGCGCAGGAAGGTCAGCTGGATGGCCACGTCTGCCGGGTCGGAGCCCTCGCCGCCGTACTCGAACTGCGCCAGGGGACGTCGGTCACCGCCGTGCCGCTCCGGCGCCCCCCGCCCCATCCCCTCGCCCCCCCAACGGTGGCCCTCGCGCCCACCTGGAAGCCGTCGCTCATGGTCTCGCCGAACCAGACGTGTTTCTTCTCCTTGGGGTTCTTGCTGAGGTACCAGTTCTTGCGGGCGATGGACGCCTGCGTCGGGTACACGCACGTCTCGCCCGTCTCCATGTTGCAGAAGACCTTGATGGCGTCCAGGTTGCAGCCTTGGTTGGGGTCGATCCAGTACTCGCCTGAGGGGACAGGGACAGGGTCAGGAGAGGGGGAAGGAGGCTGGAGGAGAGGGACAGCCAGGAGGGAACAGGGGAGGGACAGCTAGGGGGGTGGAAGGGAGGAACAGCCAGCAGGGATGGAGGATGAAGGTGAGGAGCAGCCCCAGAGGATGGAGAATGGAGCTGAGGAACAGCCAGAGGGATGGAACAGGTGAGGAGCAGCCCCAGGGGATGGAGAATGGAGCTGAGGAACAGCCAGAGGGATGGAACAGGTGAGGAGCAGCCCCAGGGGATGGAGAATGGAGCTGAGGAACAGCCAGAGGGATGGAACAGGTGAGGAGCAGCCCCAGAGGATGGAGAATGGAGCTGAGGAACAGCCAGAGGGATGGAACAGGTGAGGAGCAGCCCCAGGGGATGGAGGTAAGGAGAATCCAGGACGGAACAGGTGAGGAAGAGCCAGGAGGGATGAAGGATGAGGGTGAGGAACAGCCCCAGGGTAAAGAGAATGGAGCTGAGGAGCAGAGGATGGAGGGATGGGTGAGGGCCAGGGACTGGGAGAGGAAGGCTGGGAGATGTTGAGGGTGAGAGAAGGAAGGAGGAAGACAAGGAGCAGCCATGGGAGGTGAGGAGGGAGGTGAGGAAGGCAAAGGAGGGAGATGGAGGTGGAGCGTGGAGCAGGAAAAGAGGAAGAAGAAGGGGAGCAAACAGGAGAGGGACGGGAGGGACACGAGGGGGATGGAGGATGGAGGATGGAGGAGAGGGCAGACAGGAGAGACAGGACAGACGAGGGGCGGTGCGAATGCACCGGGAGGTGCAAGAAGGACAGAGGTGAGGAGCAGCAGAGGGGACAGAGACGGGGTGACAGCTGCGAGGGTCCGGCGGGGACCGGGGGGACACCGACCGCTCTTCCAGTCGCCGTGGCACATCTTCAGGTCGCGGCAGGTGCGGGCGGGGTTCTTGCGGGTGCCTTCGGGGCTGCGGATGTTCTCGATCTGCTGGCTCAGGCTCTTGAGGGTGGTGTCCACCTCCAGGTCGCGGTCGCGCATCACGTTGGCGTCATCGGCCCGGTAGTAGCGGCCGCCGTCGTGCGCCTTCTCCTGGGGCGGCTGGGGCAGGAAGCTGAAGTCGAAGCCGCCGCTCGGAGGGCCGGGAGGACCGGGGGGCCCGGGGGGGCCGGGGGGACCCTGCGGGGGGAGAGGAGGAGGATGGTGACGGAGGAGCGGGCGCTGAAGGCGGGCGGCTCTGGGAGGGCGGACGGGTCGGGACGTACGACGGGACCGACGTCGCCGGTGCGGCCGCGGGGGCCGGGGGGGCCGATGGGGCCGGGCAGCCCGTTCAGACCGTCCTTGCCAGCAGCACCAGCGGAGCCGGGAGGACCCTGCGGGACGGGAGAAAAGCGTGAGCGCGGCCGTGCGGCCCCGGCAGAGCCTCCAGCCCCGAGGCACCACCCCGCGGGAATCCCGATGGCGGTGGGGGCCCCCCGCCCCCCTGCGATGCCACGGCCGTGGCCGGGTGCCGCAGCTCGTCCCGGGACTCACTCGGGGACCGGCGGGACCAGAAGCACCAGAAGGACCTTGTTCACCAGGAGAGCCCTGTGACAGTCGAGGAGGAAGAAGAGGCGACATCAGAGGTGACATCAGCAGCTCGTGCTGCCTCCTGGACGGGCGGCAGCGCCCGGGGCCACCGTCACCCCGCAGGACTTACGGGAGGACCGGGTGGGCCCTGGAGACCGGAGAAGCCTCTGTGACCCTTCATGCCTCTGTCACCCTGTTCACCGGCTTCACCTTTGTCACCACGGGGACCTTGGGGACCCTGCAGGAGGAGGAGGAGGAGGAGGAGGAAGATGAGTTGAGCGGGATCCTGGACAGTCACTGCCCCCACGCCTGTGGGGACACAGAGGCACCGAGGAGGACAGAGCAGAACATCACTTACAGCAGGACCACGAGCACCAGCAGGACCAGGGGGGCCAGCGGGACCTTGGGGACCCTGGGACAGGAGAGAAGGGGACAGGTTAGAGCATCCTGCACCTCCTGCTGCTGCTGGCTTGGGGCACAACCACCTTGAGGCGCTCAGAGACCCCCGAGAGGGGTGGTGGCACCTCTGAGATCGCCCTTTGCAGGGTGGTGGCACCTCTGGCTTCCTGGAGAAGCTCCTTCCAGCAGCAGGAGCTGAGCCCGGGGCCAGGCCCCAGAACCGGCTCCTTCCCGGTGTCCCCGGGCCGGGGGGTGCAAGGGGGCTTCTGGGCAGAGCATCACTTACGGTCTCACCACGATCTCCATTCTTGCCAGCAGGACCAACGGGGCCGGGGGCACCGGGGGCACCGGGAGCACCAGGGGGCCGGCGGGGCCGGTCTCACCACGATCGCCCTGCGAGCAGGAGGAGGAGGAGGAAGAGGAGAGGTCAGTGCGGGCCAGCACAGCCCCATCACCCCTCCCGCGCCCCCCTCAGAGCCCACTCACCTTGGGACCAGCAGCACCGTCACGGCCGGGGGCACCTTCAGCACCGGGAGCACCCTACGGGGAGAGAGACCCTCGTTAGGGGTGGGGGGGGGTCACGGGGGTTCTCACAGCCCCCCACGGGCAGTGCCCATCAGTGCCCTGAGTGGGCACATCCTCAGCACGGGGGGTCCGTGCCCCCCAGCGCCGATGGTGGCCACGGGCTCACCTCACGTCCGGCTTCTCCGGGGGGTCCGGCCAGGCCGGGGGGGCCCATGGGGCCGGGGGGGCCGCGCTCGCCGGGGGAGCCGGAAGGACCTTGTTTGCCGGGTTCACCCTGCGGGGGGACACAGCGGGGGCTCAGACACCGTGGGACAGCCACCCCGGGGGCTGACAGAGCCTTCGGTTGCCGGGAGCCCCCCCGGTACTCACGGAGGGGCCGGGCAGCCCAGGGAAGCCTCGCTCGCCTCTCTGGCCGGGGAGACCAACGACACCGCGCTGGCCGGCGATACCTTGGGGTCCGGGCGTGCCGGGAGCGCCCTGCGGGGACAAACGGCACCTCAGGGGGGGCAGCGGCGGGCGCCACCCTCGCCACGGAGGGGACAGCGAGAGGCGGTGACGAGCAGAGGGATCCGGGCGGGGGGCGGACTCACGATGGGGCCGTCAGCGCCGGGGGCTCCTTTCTCGCCGGGGGGGGCCGGGGGGGGCCGGCGGGTCCCGGTTCTCCGGGGCGGCCAGCGGGGCCGGTCTCACCGCGGGGTCCTTTGCCACCTTCCTTCCCGCTGGGGCCGGGAGGGCCGGGGAGGCCGATGTTGCCCTGCACGGGGGGGAGGGGATGCCGTCAGGCCGGGACCCCCCCGCTGCCAGCTGAAGGGCGGCCAGAGGCGTCCCGGTGCCAAGTGGGACAGGGCGGCCACGTGCAGCACCTGGACGGTGCCCAGCACCTCCTGTCCCGTGTCCCCAGCACCCCCTGTCCCGTGTCCCCAGCACCAGCCCCCCCACATCTCCCCCCCAGGGGTACTCACAGAGGGGCCGGGGGGTCCAACTCTTCCAGCAGCACCAGGGAAACCAGTAGCACCCTGTGAGGGAGGAGAGCTGCGTCAGTGGGGTTGGATCCGAAGGTCCAGGGGACAATCCCCTGGCTGGGAGTCACCGCAGGGAACCCCAGGGCTGGTGGTCAGGAGGAAAGCGCCCGCCTGGGGGGCTGATTTGGGGGGTGTAAAGGCAACCCCCCTTTTCCCTCTGCTCTATCCCCTGCTGGGATGAGGCCACCCCACTCCATCCCCAGACGGTTTTGGGGGGGCAGGGCCGGAGGTGCCCCACGGTGTGGGGGGAGCAGAGGCAGAGTTAAAGCACCTCGGGGTTGTTCCAACCCGGGGGCGCCCCCAGACTCCCCCAAGCGCCCCTTCCCCACAAGACCGGTACTTACAGGGGGTCCAGCGCTGCCGCGAGCACCTTTGGGACCGGGAGCACCAACAGCACCCTGGGCAGGAGGAAGAGGAGGAAGAGGAGGAGGAGAGGGGTGAGCTGTGCTGTGGGGCTGCAGCCCGGGCCGTGGGGGGGGATGAGGGGGGCACTTACAGCAGGTCCAGGAGCACCAGTGGGGCCAGCGGGGCCGGGGGGACCGGCGTCACCCTTGGCTCCAGCATCCCCAGTTTCACCTTTAGCACCAGGCTGGCCGTCAGCGCCCTGCGGGACACGGGGCCGGCGTGAGTCCGGGGGGCTCAGAGACACCCTGAGGGGTGGGAGCGGACCCCCGGGTGGTGGGGGGGGCAGCCCGTCGCACTTACGGGGGGGCCAGCAAATCCAGCAGGGCCGGGAGGGCCGGGCTCGCCGCGGTCACCCTGGAGAAGAGAGATGGGAGGGAACGGCGTGAGACAAGCAGGGGACGGCCACCATGGCCACCAAGGAGTGGCCACCCACGGCAGGGCCATCGTCGAGGGTGGGGGACACTTACGGGAGCACCACGGGCGCCAGTGGGACCAGCGGGACCGGGGGGACCGGCTTCACCCTGGAAAAGGGGAGGAAAACAGAAAAAAGAGATCAGGGCTGTGGCGAGGAGGTGGCGGTGACTGCCTGGACACATCTGTCCCTGCGGGATGTCCCCACCTTGTCACCAGGAGCACCAGCAGGGCCGGGGGGGCCGATGGGACCGGTCAGGCCTCGGAGACCGTCTTTGCCAGGAGCGCCATCAGCACCTTTGGGACCGGGGTCACCCTGAGGGAGAGACACAAGGGTGGGTTACGGGGACACGTCCCTTGGAGGGTGCACTGAGACATCCCCGGTTCTTCATCCTCCCTGGGACGGGCTGGGACCATCCTCCTCCTCCTCCTCGCAAGAGCTGGGCTCTCAGCGAGGGATTGTCCCCAAGGGATGGGGACAGAGGTGACACAGAGCATCCCGTGCTCAGGACCCTGCTGCCCACCGGCCTCAGCTCGGGGGCACACCCAGCCCCGAGGGGGTGCTGAGGGGGCACAAGGATGATGGGGAGCAGGTTACCAAGGGGGACAGCAGGGTTCTGGGGACACGAGGGGTGTGGGGACACGTACTCTGTCACCCTTGGCGCCTGGCAGGCCGGCAGCACCACGCTCTCCGGGCATACCCTGCAGACCGGGGGGGCCCTGGTTCCCGGGGGCTCCGGGAGCACCAGCATCGCCCTGGCAAAGAGGGAAAGCAGGCATTAGTGAGATCCCGGCACGGCAAATCCACCCCGGCCTCAGCCCACCCTCAGGGGGTGAGGCCAAACCCAGCCACCCTCACGGCTGTGCCCCACAAGCTGGGCACAGTCCCCCCCCACGCCCAGCCTGGCACCTACCTTAGCACCATCGTTACCGGGAGCACCGTTAGCACCACGAGGACCTTGGGGACCGGGGGGGCCTTGGACACCGCGTTCTCCAGGGAATCCTCTCTCACCCTGGGGAGGGGAGGTGGGACAGGGCCCGGGCCCGTCAGGGGCCTGTGGGGAACTTTGGGGTGCCCAGAGTTGAGGGGAGACGGGGGGGTTCAGCTTACCCTGGCACCGGCGGGACCGGGGGCTCCGGCGTCTCCGGGGACACCCTGAGCGGGAGGGAGAGGGTGACAAGTCAGAGGGGAACGGGTGGCACTGGGGATGGGCAGAGGGGACCCCGGGGTGCCCTCAGGGGTCCCTCATTCCCTGGGCAGGGCTAGGATTCCCACTGCTCCCTCACTGCATGGAGCACCTGGGGTGCCCTGGGGGGACCCCAGCAGCAGCAGCTGCCCCTGGTGTGACCGGGAGAGGGGCGATGGGGAGGGGACAGGAGGGTCCCCAGTGCCCACACTCACCTGCTCACCGGGCTTGCCAGCCTCACCAGGGGGGCCAGCGGGGCCGGGCAGACCCTGGGGAGGAAGAAGAGGAGCCGTGAGCCACCATGGAGGGGACAAGGGCAATGTCACCCACGCTCTGGGTGCTCTGTCCCCTGCCGGGGAAGGGGATACTCCTCACCTGGAAGCCAGGAGCACCAGCGGGACCTTGTTCACCTCTTTCTCCAGCGGGACCCTGGGGGACACAGGACAGGCATGGAGGGGGGCAGGTGGCTCCCAAGACCCTTGTCCAGTGGCCGGGCGTGGCCGTGGGTGGCCGCGGGCCGGGGGATACTCACGGTGGGGCCGGGGGGACCTTGGGCACCGGTTTCACCATCTTTGCCAGCAGGGCCCTGGGGAGGAGGGAGAGGAGGGTGTTCAGAGCAGCCCCCGCAGGGCTCTGTGTCCCCCCCCCGCCCCGAGCTGGCCGTGGGCCTGGACACGGCCACGGGATCCTTCGAAGGCCGGGAGACACCGCGGCGAGCTGCCCGCGGCCACGTCACCGCCGCTGTCCCCGCTCCAGCTCCGCCGGTAGCCACCGGGACGGGATCCCAAACACCTCATCCCGCTGCGGCCTCAGGCCAGGAGCCTTCCCTGGCTGCCTCGGCCCCCTCACCCCGCGTTCGCACCCCATTCGCACCCTATTCACACCCCATTCGCACCCATCGCGCTGACCCGTGCCAGGCAGGCTCTCCCCGCCACCCCACGCTGGGGTGATGCTCCCTGTCACCCTCCCTGTCACCCCACAGCACGGTGACCCTCTCCGTCACCTCACACCGGGTCCACCCCCCCACCCAGGGCTGTCTGTGCCCCACCCCAACTCACCACGGCGCCGGGGGGACCGGGAGCTCCTCTCTCGCCAGGTTTGCCGGGTTCGCCCTAAAACCAGAGGGGGATGAGCCCGTGACGCACCGGGGACGCGGGACAGGTCCCGGGCGCGTCCCTCGGGGAGCAGGGTGCGGCAGCGGCCCCGGGGTTGGCACTTACCGCAGCACCTTTGGGACCGGGGAATCCCATCACGCCGGCCTGGCCTCTGGCTCCGGGGGGACCGGGGGGGCCGGGCCGCCCGTCTTGACCAGCGGGACCCTGTCGGGGGGAGCCAGCGCCTCCTTAGCCGGGCCCGTGGCGAGCCAGGGGAGGAGGGGACATCAGCGGGGACAACTTACAGGGGGGCCGGTCTTGCCGTCGGGACCGGGGCTCCCGGGGCTTCCAGTCAGACCCTGCGAGGCAGCAGGAGGGGGGTCAGGAGCTCAGCACTTCCAGGGGGTGCTCCAGAGAACGGGAGCGTCCTGGAAAGCGGCTCCTCCGCCGGCACAGGACAGCCCTGTGGCCGTGCTGATGAGGCTCCGCGTCACCGTGTCACCGTGTCACCATGCCCGCTCACCTTGGCACCGGGGAGTCCGGGTTCCCCGGGGCGTCCAGCTTCACCAGGAGATCCTTTGGGGCCAACGGGGCCGGGGGAGCCGCGCTCGCCGGGGGGACCCTGGGAAGGGGGGACTGGGGTGACCCAGCTGCAGGACAGCAGCCGGGGACCGGCACAGAGCCGTGTCCCCGCGGGTGGCAGCCACTCGGCGCCGCTGTGGCCACTGAGTGGGCACAGGTGACAGCGGCCAGAGTCCGCAGGGCCCCGCTGAGGCGACTTTCTCTCGCAGACGGACGCGGACACCCACCTTAGGACCGGCGATGCCATCGGCGCCAGGGAAACCGCGGCTGCCAGGAGCACCCTGAGGGGGACACGGCAGGGTCAGTGTGGGGACACGGGGGGGACCTCGGGGCTGCAGGGGAGGCGTGTGCCAGAGCGGGACATGGCCACCAGTGGGAGCAGCCTGAAGGGGCCGGGGATGTCACCACGGGGTCCCCAAACACGCACGAGGTTCAGCCGCTGGACACGGGGGGATGGGAGGAGGGCGGGGATGGGGACAGGGACAGGGACATGGCGGGGGTGGGGACAGGGACATGGCCGGGGTGGGGACAGGGACGCTGCTACTCACACGTTCGCCAGCGGGGCCGGGCAGCCCAGCGGGGCCGGGCTCACCACGGGCTCCTCTCTTGCCTTCTTCTCCAGCGGGGCCGGGGGGGCCTTGGACACCAGCGGGACCCTGGGGAAGGACCAGCAGGGATGAGGACCCCCGGGAGGGGCCGGAGCCAGCAGGGGCCGTTCCCCCAGGGACACATCGAGGGGTCACTCACGGGTTCGCCTTTGGCACCGGTGTCACCCTTGTTGCCTGGAGCACCGGGCTCACCCTGGAGGGGAGAGAAGAGAGAAAAGGTTCAGCGGCGGATTGAGGAGCAGAGGGACCCCCGAGTCACGCCCGATGAGCTCTCAGAGGGACCAGAGCGCAGCATCTGCCACGCCCTGCACCACCCTGCCCCGGCAGGGCTGCAGAGACCATGGGACACCTCGGGAGGCACCTCCAGGCGGGGCTGCAGCAGCGTCCCGGGGCGGAGGAAAGGCTCCCAGCCCGGGAAGAGGCAGCTGGAGGAGCCCGGGGGTACTCACGGTGTTCCCCTTGGGGCCGGGGGCGCCGCTGGGACCCTGGGGTCCGGAGGGACCGCGGGCACCGGGGAAGCCGGGAGCGCCAGCGATGCCAGGAGCGCCCTGCAAGAGGCACAGGAGGCCGTGAGGAAGCGGCACAGCCCTTCCTGCCCCGGCCGGGGGGGACGCGAGGGACACTCACGGTCGCGCCCTTGGCACCGGGTTGGCCGTCAGCACCGGGGTTGCCCTGTGGAGAGAAGGAGGAAGAGGAGGGTCACGGCGGGGCTGGCAGGACGCGAGGCCAAAGGACAGGGAGCCTTCGGATGTCACTTACAGCAGGACCGGCAGCGCCAGCAGGGCCGGGGGGACCGGGCTCACCGCGAGCACCTTGGGGACCTTCGCTGCCACGAGCTCCCTGGGGACCGGTCTCACCCTGGGGAGGAAGAGGAGGAGGAGGAAGAGCCGTGAGCGCCAGGGCTGCCCTGACCCCCGCAGGGCTGGTTCCACCTGCGGCTCCTTCCCGTGGTGGCACAGCCGGTACAGGTGCCCAGAACACGCTGGGGACGTCCCCAGGGGTGCCACTGTCCCAGGCAGTGCCAGCCTGGGCGCTCCGGCCTCGGGGACCCCTTCCCTGCCCAGCGCTCCCCCAGCCCACACTCCCAGTGCCCCCCAGTCCCGCAGAGCCAAGCAGGCCCTACCTTAGCACCAGCGGCACCGGGGAAGCCGGGGGGACCAGCAGGACCAGTTGGACCCTAAATGGGAGAGAGGGCACGGCTCAGAGGGGAGATCCCGGCCCACAGCTGGCACAGGGGGATCCCCAGGCAGCAGAGCCCCCCTGGCTCCCGGCCAGGGCTCCCCATGGGGGCAGCCGGGATGGGATCTCCCTCCCCAGGAGGGTGCATGGTGTTGGGGGTACTCACGGGGGGACCGGCAGCGCCGGGAGCACCGTCGTTGCCGCGAGCGCCCTGGGGGAGAGGGGACAGCGTGAGTGACGCCCACGGGTGGCACAGGTGACCCCCACAGGTGGCACAGGTCCCCGTGCCCGGGCAGGGATCTCAGCCCTGCCCATCCCAAATACTCACAGCGGGGCCAGATGGGCCGGGACGGCCTCTCTCACCGGGAAGACCACGAGGACCCTGGGGAGGGAACAGGACACATTTAGGACACGTTTGGGTCACCTGCATGGACACTTCCCCCTTTCTGAGCCTCCTCCCATCCCTGTGCCCGCCACTGCTGCCCACGGTGACGTTCCCAAGGGGTTCAACCCCTCCCACCCCATTCCCTGGCGGATCCCTGAGGAGGAGCTGGGTCCCCACCGGGTGTCACCCCCCATCCTTGTCCCCTCCCACCCAGAACCCCCTGCACCCCTGGGTCCAGCACTCACCATCTGCCCAGGAGCTCCGTTCTCTCCGGGGCTGCCGGGCTCTCCCTAAGGAGGAAGGACACCATGAGGGACCTGCTCTGCAGGGAGAGCAGCGACATTGCTGTGACAGCGGTGGCACTGCCACCACTCCTCACCTTGGGGCCAGCAGGTCCAGGCTCACCCTTGGCACCATCCAGACCACTGAAACCCTGGGGGCAGGAGAGAGAAGGGTTGGGGGGTCAGGAGGGGACCCTGGGGGAGGTCAGGGGTCCCTCGCCCCCTGAGTGTCACCAGCACGGGAGGGGGGACTCACTCTGTGTCCCTTCATGCCTGGCAGGCCGGCGGTTCCGGGGAGACCTCGAGCACCCTGGGGGAAACGGGAGGTGGTGACGGGGGCGCTGGGGGGGCTGTCCCCACACCAGAGTGCCCTGTCCCCGAGGGGGGGACAGCTGGGGGTGTCCCCTCGTGTGTCTCACCTGGGGGCCGGGGGGACCCCGCTCTCCGGGGCGGCCAGGCTTGCCAGCTTCACCCTGAGGACAAGAAAACGGCCTTGGTGGCATGTCCCCAAGCCAGGCAGCCCCTGCTCACCTGGGGGGGCTGGCAGGGCCACCAGGCCCTAAAGTGGGGGGGACCCCACGGACGGGCCACTTACGTCATCTCCGTTCTTGCCAGGGGGGCCAGCGGGACCTCGGGGGCCCATGGGACCCTAGGAAAGAGGGAGGGCAGAGGTGAGGGTGCTGAGGTGACAGCTGCCCCCTGTCACCCTGCCACCCGCCCCGGGCACTGCCAGGCCCTGGCAGCCCCACTGCCATGGATCCCAGAGCAGGGACAGTGTGGCCACAGCCAGGGCTGGGAGCAGCAGCAGTGTCCCCAAACCCAGGGGACATCGGCAGGTGACAGCACTCACAGAAGCACCAGGCTCTCCAGGTTCACCAGGGGGACCTTGGAAACCTTGAGGACCCTGTGGAGAAAAAAATAAAGGGTAAAAAAATGGGTCAGAAAGTGAGAAGCTTGGGCCTGGATCCCCCCGTGGCAGTGGCGGTGTCCCCCCATATGGTGGCACGAGGACTTTGTCCCCATGTGCTTCTGTAGCTGTCAGGAAGGGTATGACACCCTCTGACCTGTCCCCCCACCACCCAGAGTGGCTGTTTGTCCCCAAACCCAAACGGACAGGAAGAGGTGACACTCACGGGAGCACCGGGAGGGCCGGGGAGACCACGGGGACCAGCTGGGCCCTGGGGAGAACAGAAAGAGTCATCAGTGGGTGCCTTGTCACCCTGTCCCTGTCCCTGTCCCCATCACCGCCCCACTGCTGTACCCACTGGGCCCTGTTGCCACCCCACCACCCTCCCCGCTGTCCTCACCTCCACCCCATCACTGTCCCAAAGCCAGCCCTTCCCTGTCCCCCACTCGCTGTCCCCATTGCCACCCCAGCCACTGCATTCCTTGTCCCCAACACCAAGCATTGCCTGTCCCCACTGCCACCCCATCCCTGCCCCTATTGCCATGCCCCCATCGCCCCATTTTATTGTCCCCATTGCCTGTCCCCACTGCCACCCCAACACCATGTCCCCATCTCTGTTCCCACCTCCACCCACTCCTTGTCCCCATCACCAACCTGTCCCCGGCTCTGTCCCTGTCCCAATCCCTGCACATTCCCTGTCTCTGTTGTCACCCCATCCCTGTCCCCATCCCCAACATCCCTGCCATGTCCTGGTGCTCAAGTGACATCACCGGCACAGGGACCACTCCTGTCCTGTCCCCTCGCCCAGCTTCCCCCTGTGCCCCTGGTGTCCCCCATGCCCCCATGCCCCCTGGTGTCCCCTTGTGCCCCTGGTGTCCCCTTGTTCCCCTGTGCCCCCCATGCCCCCTGTGCCCCTGGTGTCCCCCCCTGCCCCTGTGCCCCTGGTGTCCCCCCGTGCCCCCGGGCTCACCATGGGCCCGGGCACGGCCATGCCTCCAGCCTTCTCATCGTAGCCGTAGGACATCTGGGGAGCGAAGTTCTGCGGGGAGGGAGAGCGGGGGGTGAGCGGGGCAGGGACCCCTGGGGGGGCTGCACCACCAGGGACCCCCCCACACTCACTCCGCCGAGGCCTGGGGGGCCAGGAGGGCCTGGGGGTCCTGGGAGTCCGGGCTGTCCGGGGATTCCATCTCTGCCGGGGGGGCCGGGGAGTCCCTGGGGAGAGAAGAGAGGCGTGAGGCCCTGTGGGATTGGGGTGAGCCCAGTGGGATTGGGGTGTCCTCCTGTGGGATTGGGGTGACCTCCTGTGGGATTGGGGTGACCTCCAGCAGGATTGGGGTGACCCCAGCGGGATTGGGGTGAGCCCAATTTGGGGATTGGGATGAACCCCAGCAGGATTGGGGTGAGCCCAGCGGGATTGGGGTGTCCTCCAGCAGGATTGGGATGAACCCCAGCAGGATTGGGGTGACCCCAGCGGGATTGGGGTGTCCCCCAGAAGGAGTGGGGTGAGCCCAACTTGGGGATTGGGATGAGCCCCAGCAGGATTGAGGTGTCCTCCAGCAGGATTGGGATGAACCCCAGAAGGAGTGGGGTGTCCCCCAGCAGGATTAGGATGAACCCCAGCAGGACTGGGATGTCCTCCAGCAGGACTGGGGGGTATCCCCAGTTGGGGATTGGGGTGTCCCCCAGCAGGATTTGGGTGATCCCCAGTTGGGGATTGGGGTGTCCCCCTGTGGGATTGGGGTGAGCCCCAGCAGGATAGGGGTGTCCCCCTGTGGGATTGGGGTGAGCCTCAGCAGGATGGGGGTCTCTGCAGAGCAGGGGGCTCTGAGGGGGGCACACCCACCCTGTCTCCTTTGGGGCCGGTGTCTCCTTTAGGACCCTGTGGGGCAGAGACAGAACAGGTTAGAAAAGGGGGGCTCCAAAGACGGGGGCGGGGTTGTGGTGAAATTGGCGGGGGCTGCGTTTTGGGGAGCCCTTACCTCCACTCCAACACTTTCTGGGTAGGCAGGGGAGGCTGTGGGGGGGTGGAAAAAAAAGGGGTTCAGAGCAGCGCAGCATCACCCAGGCACCCCGGGGGAGGGGGACGCGGAGCCCGCCGGTCCCCGGGGGGGTGGGACCCCGCGGAGGGGATGTCGCGGTACCGTCGGTGTCGGGACAGATGGGGCAGCACTCTCCGAAGGGGATCTCGGCGTTGGGGCAGTCGGAGGTGTCCTCGCAGATCACCTCGTCGCACAGGATGTTGCCGCTGTCGCAGACGCAGATCTGGCACGGTTCTGGTTTCCACACGTCCTTGTCGTTGTACGTGAGCCCATCCTGGATGCAGCTCCCGGTTTGGACTGGGACGGGGCGGGCGGCAGCGTCAGGATGGGCGGACCGGAGCCCGGCGGGCTCCCCCCTCCCCTCACCCCCTCCCCGCTCCCGCAGCGCTTCTCCCTTTCCTTCATCTGGTTCTCATCAGCGCAGCGCGGTGACACGGGAAAAACTCCACAATAAACTCTTCCCACACCGGCTGGAATTTAAACAAAAAATCCCCGCAGCCGCTCGCTCGGGCCGGCCGGGGCCAAGGCAAACACCCCCCGAGGCAGGGGGGGGTCCCCGGCATCCGTGGGGGACGCGACAGCCGCGGGCTGGGGGGGACGGACGGGACGGGACGGGCGGGCCCCGGAGTCTGGGCTGAAATTGGATCCAGGGATGGGGCTGGATCGGGCCAGATGGGAGCGGGAAGGGGACGCCAGAGAGCGGAGGCGGGCGGGGGCTGCGTGGGGAGGGAGGGGAGGGCAGGGCGAGCGGCCAGGCCCGGCGGTGGCCCCACGGTGGGGAAGGGTCCTGGCGTGGGGAAGGGGAGAGAGGGGCTGCGCCAGCTCGTGGAACACTCCCCCCGCCCCTCCAAAAAAATAAAAAAAAGGCAAAAAGTTAAAAAAAAAAAAAAGGAAAAAAAAAAAAAGGGGGAAAAAAGTGTTTAAAAAAGGCAAATGGAAAATGCAAAATTCTTCTGGGGAAAAAAAAAAAAGGGAAGAATGGGAATGGGAAAGGCAAAATGCAGAATGGGAAATGCAGGACGGAGAACGGGGAATGGGAAATGGAGGAGGGGAAATGCGGGATGGGCATTGTCAGTGCAAAATGCATAATAATAATAATAATAATAATAGTAATAATAAATGATAATAATAATTAAAAAGGCATTTAAGGAAAACACCCAAAAAATCCCCAAAAAAGGACAAAATTGGGCAAAAAGCGATGGGCTCCGGGCCCAGGGTCCCGCCGTGTCCCACTGGCGCAGGTGGCAGCGGGGCACGGGGGTCGTGGCGTGGCATGGGGGGGTGACCCCAGCCGTGCCCCCGGCCCGCGCCGCTGGCAGCCCCCGCTCCCCCGGCTGCCGAAACATTTTGCTTATGAATCATCCGAGACTTTTCTAATTCTTTCCTGATGGCTTTCGCAGATCCCGGGGCTGGGCCCCCCCTCTCCCTCCTCTCCCCCCTCTTCTCTCTCCCGCGCTCTTTCCCCCCTTTCCTTTCCCTTCCCGGCCTCCTCCTCCTCCTCCCCTTCGTCCCGGCTCCCTCCTTCCCCGCCGGCTCCTCTCCACCCTTCCTTCCCTCCCCGCTCTTGGCAGGGCGCCCCGACACCTCACCCCCACAGCCCCCTAAACCCCTTTTCCCCCAACCCCAAATCCCTTCAGTCCTATTCTCTCTTTTTTTTTTTTTTTTTTTTTTTTTTTTTTTTTTTTTTCAATTTTCCCCTCATTTCCCTACTTTGCCCCTAATTCCCCTCTCCTCTCCGCACGCCCACCCCGAGTTCCTCCTCGCCCACCCCGGAGCAGCCGGGCCGGGCGTCGCCGGTGCCGCGGGAGCCGGTCCCACCCCACAGCCGCGTCCCGCCGGGGTGAGCAGCATCACCCAGCGCCCACTACTCACTGTCTTCCTCTCCTTGCCCGCGGGCGAGTAGGACAGTCGCTGCTATCAACAGCAGTGACCGAGAATCCACAAAGCTGAACATGTCTAAATATTAGACATGTAGACTCTTTGGGGTCTCTTTTGTTCTTAGCTTGGGGTCATACGGGGCCGATCCAACCCTGGAGCTCCAAATCCAGACCCCAGCAGAAACTTCCTACTGCCCTTTGCCCACTTCTCCGCCGGCCCTTTTATACGATGCGCCGCCGCGGAGAGGTGGGACCCGGCGCGAGCAGCGGATTTTGGACGGCCCCCTCGGCCAATCAGAGGCACCCAGCGAGTCGGGGGGCACCCCCTGACCCCCCCCGGGCCGTGTGGCCGTGCACACGCAAACACGGCCGGGCACACGCACACACGGCCCGGCACACGCGTGTGCTCCGCAGCCGAGCCGGGGGCCAGGCCGGCTGGGATTGGGGTCAGGGGGGGTTTGGGGTGCGGGTTTTTGCGGGGGGGGTTGTGATTTTTGGGGGGGTTCTGCACACTCGGAGGTGTCTGCAGGGCTGGGTGGGTGGGGGCGGGCGATGGGGCACGTGGCGCTTCGGGGACCCCGGTGCCACGCGACGCCGGGAGCTGCACCAGGGCCCTGCCACCCTCCCCCCCCCCCCCCCCCACAACAGCCACCCCGCAGCTGGGGCACCCCAAAACCCACCCACGGCTCCCATCGGGGACCCCCCCAGCGGGACCAAACCCCAGCACGGTGCAAGGCCACCAGTCCCCAGAGCATCCACTGGACGGTCCCCAGGAACATCCCCTGAGGGACCCCAATCCCAAAACCCCTCCAAGAACCACAGACACCCCAAAGCCCTCCCCTAAACCCACTCACTTTGTGTTTTTAGCCCTTTCTTTCCCTCTTTTCCCTTCCTTCCCCTCGCTCCTCTCGCTCCCCGCGCTCCCCCCCTGGCACGGCTCCACGGCCGTTTCCACATTTGAAGGAGCCACGTTGGTTGGAAAAAGCAAAAGCTCCTGGACAATGATCCACAACCTACCGTGCAATTTGGGGAGGGTGTAATTACACGCCAAAAAAATCCCCGCCCGTCCCCGGGCCGGGAGCTCGGCAGCGGAGCGGGAGGGACACGGCCAATGTGGCACCCGGGGGAGGGGGAGCTCCCGCTGCTGCTCGGGGGATTTTTGGGGAATGCGGTGGGAAATGGGGCCGGGGGCGAGGGAAAAGGTGGGTTCAGCCCTGGTGTCCCCCACGCTGTGCTGGGGGGCTGTGGGCTCGTGGGATACTGGGAGCACTGGGAGTGCTGGGAGCGCTCTGTTTATCCCCTCTGTCGCTGTGCCGAGAGCTTGAGGGCTCAGTGGAACACTGGGAACACTGGGAACACTGGGAATACTGGGAACACTGGGAACACTGGGCTCACTCCATTTGTCCCCCTCCTCCCGCTATGCTGAGGGTTTGAAATCCCGTTGGAATGCTGGGAAAACTGGGAGAACTGGGAGCACTGGGCTCGGCCTTCACACCTCCACTTGTCCCCCCCACCAGGGTACAGAGGGCTTGGAGATCCACTGGATTACTGGGAATACTGGGAGAACTGGGCGAGCGAGGCGTATTTAACCTCTGTCCACCCTGTCGCTGGGACTGAAGGCTCATCGGAGTACTGGGAATACTGGGAGCGCTGGGAGAGCTCCGCTTGTCCCTCCTGCCGCCGCGCCAGGGTTTGCAGCGGGATTGGAATTCCGGGAATTCTGGGAGAGCTGGGCTCAGCCCTCAGCCTGCCCTCCCAGCAGCCGCGAGAATGGGAGCACTGGGAATACTGGGAATACCGGGAGTACTGGGAGCACTGGGAATACTGGGAATACTGGGAGCACTGGGAGCGCTGGGAGCACTGGGAATTCTGGGAATACCGGGAGTACTGGGAGCACTGGGAATACTGGGAATACTGGGAGCACTGGGAGCGCTGGGAGTACTGGGAGCACTGGGAGCACTGGGAACACTGGGAATACTGGGAATAGAGGGAGCAGTGGGAGCACTGGGAGTACTGGGAGTACTGGGAATACTGGGAGCACTGGGAGCGCTGGGAGCACTGGGAATACTGAGAGCACTGGGAGCACTGGGAGGGCTGAGAGCACTGGGAGCACTGGGAGCACTGGGAACACTGGGAATACTGGGAATATAGGGAGCAGTGGGAGCACTGGGAATACTGAGAGCACTGGGAGTACTGGGAGCACTGGGAGCACTGGGAATACTGAGAGCACTGGGAGCACTGGGAGCACTGGGAACACTGGGAATACTGGGAATATAGGGAGCAGTAGGAGCACTGGGAATACTGAGAGCACTGGGAGTACTGGGAGTACTGGGAGTACTGGGAGCACTGGGAATACTGAGAGCACTGGGAGTACTGGGAGCACTGGGAATACTGAGAGCACTGGGAGTACTGGGAATACTGAGAGCACTGGGAGTACTGGAAATACTGAGAGCACTGGGAGCACTGGGAACACTGGGAGCGCTTGGAGCACTGGGAATACTGGGAGCACTGGGAGTACTGGGAGCACTGGGAATACTGAGAGCACTGGGAGTACTGGGAGCACTGGGAGCACTGGGAGCACTGGGAGCACTGGGAATACTGGGAGCACTGGGCTCACTCAGTCTGCCCCCACCACCACTATGCTGAGGCCTTGCAGCTCAGCAGGTTACTGGGAGCACTGGGAATACTGGGAGCACGGCAGAGCGACCCCACATCGAAGCGGGAGGTCCCACGAGGATGTTCCCTGATTTTCCTTCAGAAAAATCCCAAATCCGTGCAGTTTAACAGTGAAATAATAGGGGGGGGGGACACACACACACACCGTGTCACCCCCTCCCCTTTTGTGCCACCGGGAGAGCTTTTTTTTTTTTTTTCCCTGCCATTAAATTTAAATATTAAATAAAACACACACTGGAGGAGGGGAGGGGTGGGGGTCACTCGTGTGCCCAGGCGTGTCCCAGTCCTGTGCCCAGCCCTGTCCCCGTATCCAGCCCCACATCCCTTCTCCAGCCCCATATCCATTCTCCAACCCCGTATCCAGCCCCACATCCCTTCTCCAGCCCCATATCCATTCTCCAACCCCGTATCCAGCCCCATATCCATTCTCCAGCCCCATATCCATTCTCCAGCCCCATATCCATTCTCCACTCCCATATCCAGCCCCATATCCATTCTCCAACCCCACATCCCTTCTCCACTCCCATATCCAGCCCCACTTCCCTTCTCCAGCCCCATATCCATTCTCCAGCCCCATATCCAGCCCCACTTCCCTTCTCCAGCCCCATATCCATTCTCCAACCCCATATCCAGCCTCATATCCCTTCTCCATCCCCATATCCCTTCTCCAGCCCCGGATCCCTTCTCCAGCCCTGGATCCATGCATCCAAGACACGTTGCAAGCGAAGCCTCCTCCAATCCTGCCCCGGCGACTCGAAAAGCCCTGGCCGGGCTCCAGGCTGAAGATGTGTCTTTAATTTTTGCAGCATGACAGAAAAGAAAAGAATGTCATCGGCTTGGGTGTTTTTTTTCTTCCCTTTTTTTTTTATTTTTTATGTATATATGGAGAGGGAGGGGAAAAAAAAAAAAAAGCTGGGGGGAAGGACGGGATGATGCCACCTCATCAGCCCCCGGCCGCCCGCCCCAGGAATGCGGGACAAGGGGATGGGGGCTGGGAAAAGGGAAGAATTCCCACTCCGAATAAGAAAAAAAAATAATAAAGAAGACGAATATGAAAAAAAGAGGCTGGAAAAGTCATTAGGATCCTCGGAAGCAGAATGGGAGATGCCGAGCGCAGGCCTGGGCTCCTGCAGGGTTTTGGGTGCAGCCACCTGGGACCCTCCTGCTCCTTGGGGGTGTTGGGGATGGGGGTGTCACACTCAGCCCCCCCTCAGCTTCTGGAGGAATCCCAGAGCCTTTTCCGCATGTCCCAGACTGGTTTTTACTGGTGCAAACCGGGCATGTGGCCACAGGGGTCAGAACGGAGGCAGACACCTCAAAAAGAAGAGAGTCACCCCAAAAACTTGGGGGCCACCCCAAAAATTGGGGGATCCTCCCAGAAAACTCAGTGGTCGTGCCAAAAAGTTGGGGCATGCCCAAAAATGCAGGGGGTTCCCCAAAAGTTTATGGGTGCCCCAAAAAGTCGGCGGCTGCCCCAAAAATCCTCCGGGCCAGGGGTTGCCCCGAGGGTGGAGGGCGAGGATGAAGGGGGGCAGCCCCCCACCCCTTTTGGGAGGGAAGCGCCCAAAAAGGGGGTGCGGGGGGGTCGGGGGTAGGGCAGGGGTTTGTTTGCCGAGGAGCTGGAGCAGACAGCGGCATCTGGAGCCGGTTAGCTCCCCCCGGCAGCCCAGACACATGGATCGGATTAATTCCCTTCTCTCTCTCCCCCCGCCTTCCCTCGGCAGCCCCGGGAGCCGCTCCCGGGTCCCCCCCTCATCGCCCCTTCCCCATCCCGCACGCACAGGACCCCCCCGGGCCGTGTTGCCCCCCCTTGGTGGCCGTCGCGGTGAGGGCGAGGGCGGTGTCCTGCCAGGTGGTGACACGCAGGTGTGTGACCCCACCCCTGCCCGTGTCCCCCAGGGGAGCGCGGTGTCCCCCAACCCACCCCCAGACCCACCACGCCACCACTAAGAGGCCTTTTGGTGAGGGGGTGGAGTTCCCCGAGACCCCCCTCGCTCAGACCCGACCCCTCCAGACCCCCCCCCCCCCCAACTTGTCACCCTCCCGTGGGGACGTGGTGGGCGACGCGGTGCCTCAGTTTCCCCCGCGGCGGCCGCAGCCCGGCACCGCCCCGGCTATTCCTGGTGGCCTCCGGCCCTCGGCGCCCTCAATTGTGGCGTCAGGGCAGAACCCCGTAATCACGGCCGCGACTCCCCGGCTATTTCCAGGGAAAATTGCTTAAATTGGCCTCCGGGATGCCAACGCTGCGCCGCCCTCGGCGGGGGCACCGCCGGCCCGGGGGGACAGCAATGGGGTGGTCGTGTCCCCACCGGGGACCCCCGGCTTGAGCGGGGGATCTCGTCCTGCTCGGGGGGTGCCGCCACCCAGCATGGGTGCAGTGGGATGGGGAGCAGGGGTGTGACCCCTCCCAGTGGCTGGGACCCCCCCGGGGGGCTCATTTCCCCCTCTGCACCCCCACATTCCCCCCACAGCCAGGGCTGGGGGTCACCCCCAATCTGCACCCTCCTGTCCAGGGCTGGGACTCCCCTGGGCACTCATCCCCCACATCCAGGCCTGGTTCTTTTTTGGGGAGTTGATCATCCCCGCCTTTCTGAACCCCTGAACCGCCACAGCCAAGGTTGGGCCCCTCCTGGGGGGCTCCTTCCCCCCATCTGCACCCCCTCATCCTGGGCTGGGCCCCTCCTGGGGGGCTCCTTCCCCCCATCTGCACCCCCTCATCCTGGGCTGGGCCCCTCCTGGGGGGCTCCTTCCCCCCATCTGCACCCCCTCATCCTGGGCTGGGCCCCTCCTGGGGGGCTCCTTCCCCCCATCTGCACCCCCTCATCCTGGGCTGGGCCCCTCCTGCACCCCCTCACCCCAGGAGTGGGGTCTGGAGTGGAGCTGGGGGGGCTGGGGGGAGGTTTTGGGGGTCCAGGGGGTCCCAGGCCGGGAGCAGCCGCCCAGGCCCGGCCCCGCTGTCTGGGCTCGCAGAGCCGGGATGGAAACTCTGAGGGCCGAGCTCCACGCCGAACATTTTCCGTTCCCGACTCCCTTTTTTTTTTTCCCTTTTTATTTCTTTTTTTTTTTTCCCTTTTTATTTCTTTTTTTTTTTCCCTTCTCCTCTTCAGTTTCATTGAAGAATTTGCTGGCCCCCCCCGCCCCTCACTCCCCGCGCCAGCCCCCGGGGCAGTCCGGGGAGGGGGCGATGCTCCCCATCCCCATCCCGACCGTGGGACTGGGGGGGACGTGGGGGCACCCCGAGCACCCCACAGCCCCCCCGGGGAGGGGATTCCTCACCCTTGAACCCCCCCGGAAAGCATCCCCGGGATCTGCCGCGCTCACTCCTGGCGGGAACGGGGACAGGGTGCGGACAGGGTGGGGACAGGGTTGGGGACGGGGACAGGCAGGGCAGGGGACAGCCGCGGCAGGGGACAGGAGCGGCAGGGACAGGAACGGGAACCGAGCGCTCCCGCGCTGCCGGCGGCCCCGGGGCTGGCCGGGAGCTGTCCCGGTGACCTCATCGGCCGTGGCTGGCCCCGCGCCCGCAGCCTGGCGGGGACGGTGGCTCCGCTGCCACGTGGCCGCGTCGTGGCGCTGCCAGCACCCGCCTCGCACCCTCCGCCACCCCCATGGCGGGGCAGGGGGGGTCCCCTGGGGGAGGGCCGTACCCCAAAACCTTGGTGCGAGCGGCTGAAAACCCCGAGAGCCCCCCAGGAGGGAGGGGGTGATGGTTTGGTGGCTTTGGGGGGGCAGACCTGTGGGGTGTCCTCGGGGTGCCAAAGGGCTCATCTGGCACCAAGGTCTCCCCAAAAATCTGCGGCTTTGAGGGGGATCTGACTGCCGGGGGGAGCCAGGCACTGCTTGGGGTTCTTGGGTTGGGGTTGGGGTATTTGGATTGGTGGGAGGAGCTGTTGGGGTGGGGTCCTCAGGTGGTTTGGGTGCTTGGGTTGGGGTCCTCGGGTTCCTGGGGTTGTTTGGGTTGGGGGTTACCTGGGGTTGTTTGGGTTGGGGGTTACCTGGGGTAGAGTGGTTGGGGTTTGGGGTGTTGGGTTGGGGTGTTTGGAGTTTTTGAGTTGGGGCTGTTGGGGTTGTTGGGGTTGGGGGATTGGTGGTTGGGATTATTGGGGTATTTGCCTGGTTTGGGTTCCTGGGCTGGGGGTCAGGACCCAGCTGTGGACTCAAGACCCTTCCTCCCCAAAAGAAGAGCTGGGGCCAGGCAGGGGGAGCAGGGCCCGTGCCCCCCCCCGGCCCCGCCGCCCCCAGCGAGGGTCGCTCCAGCTGGAGCTCGGCCCAGCAGCAGCAGCAGCGATGCTCCAGCTCCAGCTCTAGCTCTTCCTCCTCCTCCTCCTCCTCCTCCCCGGCCCCACGTCAGCACCTCCCTGCCCGCTCCCCCAGTTGATCCCAGTTCCCTGCCAGGGGCCGGGAGCGGCACGGCCGAGGGGGGGTTAACTCTTCCCTCACAGCCCGGCAGTGTCCCCTCGTCCCTTCCGTGCCCCCCCCCAGCCCCACGGGATCCCCCAAACCGACGCGGTTCCCCCAGGGCCACCCTTATCCCACGGTGTCCCCATTCCTGACGGGGTGTCCCCCATTCCTGCAGTGTCCCCCGATCCCCGCAGTGTCCCCCTGTCCCTTCCCTGCTCCCCCACCCCCGCAGCGCTCCCCATCTCCAGGGAATCCCCATTTCTGATGGGGTCCCCTCATCCTTTCCGTGTCCCCCCCATCCCCACGGTGTCCCCCCCATCCCCACGGTGTCCCCCCCGTCCCCACGGTGTCCCCCCCATCCCCACGGTGTCCCCCCCGTCCCCGCCACGTCCCTTTGGCAGCGGGACTCGGCCGTCGTGGAAATAGAGCGGGGGGGGGGGGGCTGGAAGGGGGGGGAACTGGGGGAACTGGGCGTGGTGTGTCCGTGTGGGCGTGGCCTGCGGGGAGGGGGCGCGGCCACCCAACAAAAGGGTTTCAAAGGGATGAAATTGGGGCAAAGCCAGAAAACTTTAAAAGACTTTCCCTCCCCCCCCCCCGCCCCCAGCAAAAAAAAAAAAAAAAAAAAAAAGAAAACAACCCCCGTCCGGCGGGCTTTTCCCTGGCTCTGCACACGTGTGAGGGGAAACTGAGGCACGGCGGGGCCGGGGGGAGCCCACGGTGTCCCCATGGCACGGGCGGTGCCGGGGATCCCGCACAGACCGCAGCAGAGGCAACAGCGGGGAGCAAGGCAGGGGGGGTCCCCCCGGCCCGCGGGCCCCGCCGGGAGCAGCCGTGTCCCCACGCGGGGACAGCGGCGGTGGCGGGGACGCGGCGGGTGCCCGACACATTCCGCCGGCCGCCGCCTCCTCCCTCGGCGGGGCTGCTGAAGCCCGCACCCCCCCAGCCGAAATTCGGGGCGGGCGCACGATGCCCTTGGCTCGCACCCCACCCCTGACACGTCTCCGGCGCAGCCTCCACGTCGGCAGCGGGAGGGGGGCCCGGGGGCTGCGCCGGTGGCTGGGGGGGCTGGGGGGGGGGGTCCCCGCCTTGTGCCGGGCCGGGACCCACTCTGCTCACCCCCGCGGGGCTCGGAATGGGAAGCATCCCCCGAGGTACCGGCAGGGCACCGGGCAGGGCTGGGGACACCGCCGCTGGCAGGGCTGGGACTGCCACGCTGTGCCACGGGCAGGGCTGGGGACAGTGCCACCGGCAGGGCTGGGGTGTGCCACGCTGTGCCACAGGAAGGGCTGGGCCGCGGGCAGGGGTGGGGACAACCCACGCTGTGCCACGGGAAAGGCTGGGGACACTGTGCCGTGGGACAGAGCGGGGACACGCCACGCCGTGCCACAGGCAGGGCTGGCATGTGGCACTGGCAGCGCTTGGGGACTCACCACGGGCGGCACCGGGGGGCTGCACCCCCAGACCACCGACAGGACACTCTCAGGGCCAGATAAAGGTGGGTGCCCAGCCCTGCCCGTGGGCACAGCACATCCCGTGGGCACTGGCAGGCCCGGGCACACTGGGCTGTGCCATGGGGACATGCTGGGTGCCACGCCGAGGGCTGTGGGACACCAGTGACACCTGTGGCACCAACGGGCTCACCCCCAAGGGGGGCAGGGGGTCAGTGCTGCTCTGCAGGGCTTGGGGGGATAACAGGGGGTTGTGGTGAGCCCAAGGGGGTTGTAGGGGCTGGTGGTGCCACACTGTGAAGTGCCCCTTGGCTGTGACGCTGTCCCTTGTGCCAGCTGCCTGTCTGTCCCTTCTCTCATGTAACCTGTCATCCATCCTTCCATCTACCATCTGTCCATCCATCCACCATCTGTCCATCCATCATCCATCATCCATCCATCATCCATCATCCATCATCCATCCATCCATCATCCATCATCCATCATCCATCCATCCATCATCTATCATCCATCCATCATCCATCCATCCATCATCCATCCATCCATCCATCCATCATCCATCCATCCATCCATCATCCATCCATCCATCATCTATCCATCCATCATCCATCCATCCATCATCCATCCATCATCCATCATCCATCCATCATCCATCCATCCATCATTCATCCATCATCTATCCATCCCTCATCCATCCATCCATCATTCATCCATCCATCATCCATCCATCCATCCATCATCCATCCATCCATCCATCATCCATCCATCCATCCATCCATCCATCCATCCATCCATCATCTATCCATCCCTCATCCATCCATCCATCATTCATCCATCCATCATCCATCCATTCCTCCATCATCCATCCATCCATCCATCCATCCATCCATCCATCATCCATCCATCCATCCATCTATCCATCCATCCATCATCTATCCATCCCTCATCCATCCATCCATCATTCATCCATCCATCATCCATCCATCCATCCATCATCCATCCATCCATCCATCCATCCATCCATCCATCCATCCATCATCCATCCCTCATCCATCCATCATCCATCGATCCATCGATCCATCGATCCATCGATCCATCCATCGATCCATCCATCCATCCCTCATCCATCCCTCATCCCTCATCCATCCATCCATCCCATCTGACTACTTTACACCCTTTTTATGTATTTCTCCCCCCATCCCTCTGCCCCTCCATCCCTTCTCCATCCCCACAGGAGCTCGGGTGGGTGCAGCCCCTGCGTGTGCCGAGGTGTGCCGGGCGTGCGCAGCCACACGCCTGTGTCACGCGTGTGCTCTCAGGGACAGACCCCCAGGGGCTACCCCCGACCCCACCCGATGCCGCCATGGCCGCGGTGGCACCCTTAGCCCGTTCCCGTTCCCGGTCCCGGTGGAACCCCGCTGTCCCTCGGCCGGTGCCGGGTGGCCGCGCTGCCGGCGGTGTCCGGCTCCAGCCCGGCGGCCGGGAGCCAAATTCCTCCGCCTCCGCAGGAAGCCGTCGGCGCTGGCGGCGCAGCGGGGCCGGGCCCGGCCGGAGGGATGCCGGAGGGATGCCGGGGCGGAGGAGAGAAAGCAGGTCAGCCCCGAGCCGCCAGCGTCACCCTGGCAGCGGCAGCGGCGGCTCCTTCGAGGAAGCAGGGCGAGGATCCGGCCCCGTGACGTCCCTCCGGCCCGGCCTGGCCGAGGCGCGCTCGCTCGAGGAACCTGCCCGGCCCCGGGGCCTGGGGAGCCCCAGGCAGGGGGGGTTTGCTCCCCACAGCCTGAGCGTGAGGAGGGGGCGTCTCCTGACGTGGGCTTGGCTCGGCCGTCGCTGTCCCGGGAGCCTTAAGGGTGGGACGAGAGAACGTTCGGCTCAGGCAGTGCCGGCTCTGTGTCCCCAGGATTTCCTTCCCTGGGTGCTGCTCCCATCCCTGGGCACTGTTCCCATCCCCGGGTACCGCTCCCGCCCCGGATGCTGCTCTCTGCGGTCCCTCCAAGCCCAGGTGATGTCCCCAGCCCAGGTCCCGCTCCCTCTCCAGGCGCTGAGCTCACCCTGATCCCTGCTCCCATTCCTGGGTGCTGCTCCCACCCTCGGTGCCAACCCCCTCCCGGCCAGTCCTCCTCCCCAGGCCGGAATCCCCCTCCCATGCCCTCCTCCCTAAACCCTTCCCCCCACGCTGTCCCCCTCCCCGCGGTGGCATCGGGGGGTCCCTGCCCTTCTCCCGCACTCCCTCCCTCCTGCCGGCGCTGCTCAAACACAAACACGGCTCAGTGGAAAATGTGACCGGCCGATAACTGGGGCCGAGCCGGGGCCAACTGGAACAGCACGGGCTTGGCTGCGACCCCGGCCGAGCCCGGGCTGGGTGGGGGACCGGGGGAGCCGGCGGGGGGGACAGCTCGGGACTCCCTCGCACCTCGCTCCTCCCCACCCCCGGCACCGCTCTGGCAGCAGCCTGGTCACAGGCACGGGACACGGGGGAAGAGGGGACACCGAGGTGCTCAGAGCCTGGTGGCACCTGGCTCCGGCCCAGCCCTGCCCTGCAGCGGGGCAGAGACCCCAGGGATGGTGGCAGGACGGAAATGCCCTGGGATGGTGACAAGAGGAGAGGATGAGGCACCCAGGGATGGTGACAAGAGGAGAGGATGAGGTGCCCAGGGATGGTGACAAGAGGAGAGGATGAGGCGCCCAGGGATGGTGACAAGAGGAGAGGATGAGGTGCCCTGGGATGGTGGCAAGAGGAGAGGATGAGGTGCCCTGGGATGGTGGCAAGAGGAGAGGATGAGGTCCCCAGGGATGGTGGCGCCTGGGCAGCACAGAGATGCCCAAGGACAGTGGCACATGGCCAGGACAGAGATGCCCATGGGTGATGCTGGGTGGGCAGCATGGAAATGCTCAGGGATGGTGCTGGAGGGGGAGGTTGGTGACATCCTGGGATGGTGACAGATGGGGACAGTTAAGATGCTCAGGGATGGTGACGTGTGCAGGACGGAGATGCCCTGGGAGGATGGAGATGCCGGGAATTGTGCTGGGTGGGGGCATGGAGATGCCTGGGATGGTGGTACATGGGCAGGACAGAGACAGCTTGCAATGGTGGCACATGAGTGGATGGAGACGCCCAGGGATGGTGCCGGGCAGGGAGGATGGAGGTGCCCAGGGACGGTGCTGATGGCGAGGATGGCAGTGCCAGCTGGGCAGGATGCAGATGCCCGGTGCCGGTGCCAGGTGAGGAGGATGCAGGTGCCCGAGGTCGCTGCCAGGAGGGCACAGGGAGGTGCAAGCCCGGCCCCGCGGCCGGAGGTGTGTGGGCCGGGAGCAGCCGCGGCCGAGGAGCCCGTTTGTTTCTCATTAGCGGCTCTTGGCAGGAGCTGTGGAAAAAATAGCTTCAAACAGGGAGCTGGAAGGGAAAAGGCTGGGCCGAGGGAGGGGAGAGGGGCCGCGGTGGGGAAGGGGGGCACGGGGCCAGGCGGGGGCGGGGAGGGGGCTGGGGGGACGGTGGCCTGGATGGGGATGGGGACAGGGGGACACACTGGGTCCTCTCGTCAGCGTCGCGGTGGCCGAGGAGCGGCGGCGGCATCCGTGTGGGGATCTCGGTCGTGCGTGTGCCTGTGCACACTTGGACACGCTTGCACACGCGTGTGTGCACAGGGCAGCGAGCACAGCGCGTGTGTGCGCACCCCACGGCCCGAGCGGCCCTGGGGAAGGGACAGGGACACACGGCCGGGGACCTTCCTCCGCAAGGGGCATCCCGGCCCCCGCTCTCCCAGGGAAACCGAGGCACACCGGGAGCGCCTGTGGGGCCCCGGCCCCGCCCCGCCGTGGGGCCGCAGCCACCGCCGGTTCTCACGTTTTTTGGGGGGCCCCGTCATCGCGGGTTACGCAACCGCGCGTCTGCGAACGCCGGCAGCGCGGCCGAGGCAGCCCGGAGCGGGCGGGGGGAGAGCGGGGCTGCCCGGGGTCCTCCCCGCCTCGTACCACGGCGAGGATTTAGCGGTGACAGCGGCGCGTCCCACCCCGGTGTGGCTGTGCCCGGGCGGCACCGGTGCCCGGCTGTCCCGCGTGTCCCGTCCCGGGACGCCGCCCTGGCCTGGGAAACGGGAGAGCGGCGAGACGGGGTCACCTGGGGACACGGCCGGGGATGGCGCTTGTCCCTGCGCCGGGGCTGGTGGCACCGTGGCAGCCTTGGCAGCCGGGCGCGGGGTTGGCACAGCCGTCCCTGAGGGCACAGGGTCCGTGTGCCAGGGGATGATGTGCGTGTGTGACCGTCTGTGTGTCTGTCTGTGTGTCCGTGTGTGTGTGTGTGTGTGTGTGTGTGTGTCCAGGAGTGTGCACCCTTCGTTCCCGTTCCCGTTTTCCCGTTCCCGTTCCTGTTCCTGCCCGGTGCGGCCACCAGCACCCACCTGGCGTCGCGGATGTTTCTGCCTCCAGCTGGGATTTCATTCCCCGCGGCTGGTGTGGAGCCCGAAGGGAGCCCCGGGCACCCTCTCATGCCCTGGGGGACACGAGGGGACACCCACCCAGCGCCCCGGGCTGGGCTCGTGGGGCAGCACCCGGCCCCGGGGGGGGAAGGAGCCCGGTGTCCGGCAGCAGAGACCCGACAAACTCATTTCAGCCAGCACTGAGGGGGGGCTCACCTGGCTGAGGGGGGGCTCTGCCGCATCGGCAGGCCGATTCTGGGGGGTCCCCACCAGGGCACAGGAGGACATGTGGTGGCAAATCCCCCGCTAAGCCCTTGAGCCAATTACGCGGCTGGAGCTGCCTGACCCGTGCGGCCAAGCCCCGGTGCCCAGGGCAGCCCTAAACCCCTTAGGGGGATGATCCTGCTTAGGGCATCCCACGGCCCGATCCCCCCGACCTTCCGCGGCTCCAGCTCCCCCTCCCAAACCGTCCCCTTGGTCCCACACCTGCCACCGCCTCCTCGTCTGCTCTCGGGCCACTCACCCGCTTTGTCACCCGCTGTCGCGGGGCCGGAGGCGCAGCGTGGGGCACGTCCGGATCACCCCCGGATCACGCCAGGTTCACCCACCGGCTCACCCCCCGGATCACCTCTGGTTCACCCTCAGATCGCCCCCGGATCACCTCAGGATCACCCCCGGTTCACTCCCCGCCTCTCCCTCCGAATTACCCCCGGATCATCCCCGAGTCACCCCTGGATCATCCCCGAGTCACCCCCGAATCACCCCCGGATCGCCCCCGGATCGCCCCCGGATCGCCCCGGCGCGGGGCTCAGGCGCTGATGGGATTTGGGAGCTTACGGTGCTGAGCCGGCGGCTCTTCACACCCGCGGGGGGATCTCGCTCCTTCGGCCTCACCGCTGGCTCCTCACCCTCCCCTCGGCCCAGGCACGACTCCTGGCAGGGCCAGGGGTCCCCTGTGTCACCCCGAACACCCCTTGTGTCACCCTGAGCACGCCCTGCGCCACCCAGGCCACCCCTCTCATCCCCCCAGTTCGGGGACAGCCCCCCTCAGCAAGGTGCCAGCCCCCCTTGGCATGGTCCCACCCTTTAAAAAGCCCCCAAGTGGCCCAAGTTACCCCAAACTGACCCACGGCGGGGTGCCCCGAGGGCCCCCCACCCAGGGCAAGGTCCGCAGTGGGGCAGGGAGGGTGCAAAGGGCGGCGGGTGTGGGACGCTGGGCGCGGGCCGTGGGGTGGCCCCGGTCCAGAGTGCGGCTGTGGCACGGAGGTGACGCGGCGGCGCCGGGGGACACCGGGTTCGTTGGCGGGGGGCCAGGGGGCCATGCCCGGGAGGGGTCCCTGGGGAGGGGGACGGGGGGGATGGAGACGTGGAGAGACCCTGGGAGCTCTGCGGGTGTGGGGACAGGGCTGGGCGGGGACATGCCAGCCCCCAGCACGCACTTCTTGGTGTTCCCAGGGCCATGTTCTTCATCATCATCATCACCTTCGTAGCCATCACCGTCCTCCTCCTCATCTTCCACATCATCCGCAAGCTCTGCCAGGACCCCGTGCCCCCCCCCGCCTACAGGAGCCCGCAGGGTCCCGCACCCGCCCCGCCCTACAGAGACCCCCAGGGCTCCGTGCCCCCCGCGCTGACCCTGCTGCCCACGCTGCCCAGTCTGCCCAGCGCCGCCATCCCCGTGGGGCTGGAGCCCCCGCCCTACAGCGAGGTGGGTCCCGCCCGGTGTGGGGCTGGGCTGAGCCCGGAATAGGGGCCGGGGGGGGGGGACTGTGGGGTGGGGGGTGATGGGATGTGGGGTGCGGGGTGATGGGATGTGGGGTGTGGTGTGATGGGATGTGGGGTGCGGGGTGATGGGGTGTGGGGTGGGGGGTGATGGGATGTGGGGTGATGGGATGTTGGGTGATGGGATGTGGGGTGATGGGATGTGGGGTGTAGGGTGATGGGATGTGGGGTGTGGGGTGATGGGATGTGGGGTGATGGGATGTGGGGTGTGGGGTGATGGGGTGTGGGGTGGGGGGTGATGGGATGTGGGGTGATGGGATGTTGGGTGATGGGATGTGGGGTGATGGGATGTGGGGTGTAGGGTGATGGGATGTGGGGTGTGGGGTGATGGGATGTGGGGTGATGGGATGTGGGGTGTGGGGTGATGGGATGTGGGGTGTGAGGTGATGGGATGTGGGGTGATGGGATGTGGGGTGTGGGGTGATGGGATGTGGGGTGTGGGGTGATGGGATGTGGGGTGTGGGGTGATGGGATGTGGGGTGATGGGATGTGGGGTGTGGGGTGATGGGATGTGGGGTGTGGGGTGATGGGATGTGGGGTGGGGGGTGCTGGGGCATGGGGCGCTGGGTGCTGGGCTGCCTTACCCACGAAGGGGGACAGCCTCTTTCCCTGGGGAGCCCCCTGAGTGTGCCACATGTCCCCCCGCACTGATGCCCCCTCGCCCTCAGGTGACAGCCAAGCCCTTCCTGTACCCCGTGCCCGAGGGGCCGTGCCCCGAATGTGGCCACAACCCCACAGCTCAACCCCCCTTCACCACCTGGACCTAGAGGTGACACCCTCCAAGGACAGCTGGTGACAACGTTCCCCTTCACTCGGGGGGACATGGACCTTTCGGGACCACCCGCATGGCCTGGGCTCATGGCCCCCCATTTCCACAAGCCGTCCCACTGAGAATTCCCCTATTTATTATATTTAAAAGTGTGAAGAATTCCGGACTCTGCTGGGAGGAGGACGGGGCTGGAGAAGCTCGGGGAGTACAAAGGGAGAAGGGGGGAAATTTTAAGGGGGTTCTGCACGCCCCATTTACCCCCAGCTGTGGGTGCTCCCTGTGCCCATCCCCATCCCATCCCTATCCCAACCCCATCCCCATCCCAACCCTCTCTCCGTTCCGGTCTCACCCCTATCCCTATTCCCATCCCATCCCATCCCTGTCCCCATCCCTATTCCAGTCCCTGTCCCTATCCCACCCCTCTCCCGCCCCCATCTCCATCCTCTCCCCAAAGACAGGTACTGGCCACTGGGACAGCGGGGTTTATTGAGCTGGGAGCCACTCCCAGCCCGGAGCCATCCCCGAGGACAGGTGTCCCCGAGGACAGGTGTCCCCAGGCCCGCTGTCCCCTCACGCCGTGTGCCGGCCCTGGCGCCGCTTGATTTTCCTCTTGAGGAACAGCAGGTCCAGGTAGAGCAGGCGGCCCAGGACGGCCGAGGCGCAGAGCAGCCCCCCGTGCACGGCCCCCGCCAGCCCGCAGGAAAACACGTCCTGCCCTGAGGACAGCCACCGTGGCACAGGGACACCACGGGGGGCACACGGCCACCCCCGGGGCGGGACACAGCCACCACCATGGGGGATGTGGCCACCACCCACTGCAGGGACACCTTGGGGACACCACCCAGAGCCTGGAGCTGCTCACGGGGACAGCAGGACATGGGGACACAGCCCCTCACCTGTCAGGTAGAGGTTCCTCACGGGTGTCTCGGGTCTCAGGGCGGCCACCACGGCGGGGCTGAAGCGGCGCAGGTCGTGCTCGCTGCCGTACATCTCCCCCCGCGCAGCCCCCAGGTAGTACTGGTTGCTGAGCGGGGTCGCCGCCTCCACGAACTCCACCTGCACAGAACGGGGGCTCACGGGTGGAACCCCACCCCCCGGGGCACCCCGGCCCTGTGGGACAGCCCGGCCCATCCCTTGGGGCACCTTGTCCCGCAGGTGCGGGAAGCGGAGCAGGGCCCTCTCCAGCAGCCGCTGGGCGATGTCCATCTTGTAGCGCTGGTAGTCGGGGCCGCGGTGGCGGGGGCGGCTCCCGGCCCACTCCTCGAACCACTCGTACCGTGCCATGGTCAGGATGGTCATGCAGGACCTGCCTGCGGGGCGGGGACAGCCGGTGACACCCCCCTGGGGGTACCGGTGGCAGCGCCCACCCCGTGCCGGGGGGATTGCAGATTCCCCGAGCCCGCGGAGGGGAGCTGGGGGGACGCGGGGGCCCCCCCGGAGGGTACCTGGGTGCCGCTGCTCGTACGTGGGGTCCTTGGCGGCGGGGAAGGTGATGAACATCATGGCCAGGTTCTCGGGGACGTCGTCGCGGCTCAGGGCGGCGTACCGGGTCATCCTGCGGGAACACAGGGGTGTGGTGCCCCCCCCCGTGCCCCCCACCCACCCGCCGTGCCCCCCCAGGGCTGCCGGGACCCCTCACATGGCATCCAGGTCGTTGTGGGGGTAGATCCAGAAGTTGGTGGGGGGCAGGCCCAGCTCGGCCGCGCTGCCCCGCAGCCCCACGAACACCAGGAAGGAGCCCATGCCCGGCCGCACCATGGCCAGGCAGGAGCGGACACCTGCGGGGACACGGGGGTGACACCTGACCCTGCTTGTGCAGGGACACGGGGGTGACACCTGACCCTGCCCGGACAGGGACACGGGGGTGGCACCTGACCCTGCCCGGATAGGGACACGGGGGTGGCACCTGACCCTGCCCGGGTAAGGACACGGGGGTGGCACCTGACCCTGCCCGCATAGGGACACGGGGGTGACACCTGACCCTGCCCGGATAGGGACACAGGGGTGGCACCTGACCCTGCTTGTGCAGGGACACGGGGGTGGCACCTGACCCTGCCCGTGCAGGGACACGGGGGTGGCACCTGACCCTGCCCGGATAGGGACACGGGGGTGGCACCTGACCCTGCCCGTGCAGGGACACGGGGGTGCCAGGAACGATGAGGACACTGGGGACACCAGGGATGCTGGGGACACCGAGGACGCGAGGGACACGGGGACACGAGCGCCACATTACCGGGGTGGCTGCGGACGTGGGGGGGCAGCAGCTTCCCGAAGGTGTTGAAGACCCCGGCGTCGGAGATGACCAGGGGGGCGCGGATCTCCAGCTCCTCCTCGCCGGGCCCCGCCCGCACCGCCACCCCTGGGGACACGCGGGGCGGGGGTCAGGGGGACACGCGGGGCGCTGCCACCGCGTCCCCAACCCGGGGGGGGGGGGGGTCCCGGCGCTCACCCAGGGCGGTGCCGTCGGCGCTGACGAGCACGCGCGTGACGGGGGCGCGCACGAGCACGGCCCCCCCCGCGCGCTCGATGACGGGCACGGCGTGGAAGGCGACCTCGCTCGCCCCCCCCCGCGGGTACCAGGCCCCGCGCTGGTAGTGGTGAAGCATCAGCGCGTTCACCAGGAAGCTCGAGTCCCGCGGCGCCGTGCCTGCGGCGACAGGGCAGGGTGACGAGGGCACGGCTGGCCCTGCCGTGTCGCGACGCGGCGCTCCTCACCGCGATATCGCCCTCCCTTATTGCGACACAGCCCTCCCGGGTCACCACGGTGCCCTCCCCTACCGCAACGCATCCTTCTACTGTCACGACACGGCCGCCCCCATCCCAACACAGCACTGCCCATGTCGTGATGGTGCCACCCCGGGTCGTGACACAACCTCCGCCACTGCAGTACCGCCCTCCTCCTCCACCTGGTGCCCTCCCTGTCGCGACAGCACCTCCCTATCGCGACGGCCCCTGACCGTAGAAGAGGTAGCCTAAGAGGGCGCGCAGGTCGGGGTTGGAGGTGAGCCGGGCCGCGGCCTGGCTGTGGCTAGTGGTGGCCATGCGGAAAACGGGGGACAGGCGGGGCAGGAGGCCCGAGCGGAGCAGGAGGGTGACGAGCCAGCGTGGGGACAGCTTCAGCAAGGCCAGCAGCGCCGCGTGCCGCGAGGCCACCTGTGTGACATCACCATGTGCCACCAGCAACACTGCCCTGCCTGGCCACCACCACGTCCTCGGGACTGTCACTGCTGTCACCCCAGGGCCACCCGTGGCTCAGCACTTGTCCCCCCAGCATCCGTGTCCTCACTGTCCCCAGAACTTGTCCCTACCATGCCCATCACCCGTGTCCTCTCTGTGTCCCCTCTGTGTCCCCTCTGTGCCCACTGCTTTTGTCCCCACCATTCCCACCACACCCATCACCCCTGTCCCCACCACCGCTGTCACTTTTGTCCCCACTGTGGCCACAGCCCCTTCCCCCAGCACAAGCACCCCCACGTCCACCCATCATCCACGTCTCCACCAGTGCCACCATCCCAAGCCCATCCCTGGGGACATGCCACCCCCGTGGGGAGGTGACCCCAGGGCCGCACCTTAGAGAGCTTCATGAACTCCCTGATGGCCGCCTTCTCGGCGGGGAACTGCTCCTCCAGCGCGGTGACAAAGGCCACCTTGCCGGAGCGCAGCAGGTAGCGCCGGGGTCCCAGGGTCACCTCGTCGTAGGGGTCAGGCAGGCGGTGCCAGCAGAGCTGCCCATCTGTCACCTGGTCCAGGGCCACCCGCAGGAGGCTCCCCTCGTGCAGCTGCCCCACGTAGTGGATGCCTGTGGCGTGGGGACAGGGGACACGGTGGGGGGACAGGGGGACATGGCATGGAGATGCAGCGGGAGCAGCCGTGGAGAGCAGGGTTTGGCTTTGCCTGGTGTGGCACTGAGGGGCAGGGGTGGGATCTGGGCATGGCAGGGACATGGCAGGGACATGGCAGGGACAGGGCAGGGACACTGCAGGGACAGGGCAGGGACAGGGCAGGGACATGGCAGGGACAGGGCAGGGACACTGCAGGGACAGGGCAGGGACAGGGCAGGGACATGGCAGGGACAGGGCAGGGACATGGCACAGACAGGGCAGGGACAGGGCAGGGACAGGGCAGGGACAGGGCAGGGACATGGCAGGGACACGGCAGGGACAGGGCAGGGACAGGGCAGGGACATGGCACACACCAGGGCTGGCAGCAGGTTCACAGTGGGGCCTCAGGGACGTGAGGGTGACAGGGGAGTGACAGGGGGTGACAGGGGGTGACAGGCAGTGACAAGGCATGAACAGGGGGGTGACGGGGGTGACAGGGCTGCCCGGGGGCCGGGGGATCCTCACCCACGTCGAACTCGACGCCGTGCTGCTGGAAGGTGTGGCAGCAGCCCCCGGCCTGGTCGTGCTGCTCCAGCACCAGCACCCGCCGGCCCGCCTTGGCCAGGGTGGCGGCCACCGTCAGGCCCCCCCACGCCACTGCCGATGACCACAGCGTCCAGCCGGTCCGGCACGCGCCGGGCGCTGAACCCTGAGCACATGCGTGTGACAGTGACGGCCAGGGCACGGCGAGCCCTGCACACCCAGCATCCCACAGGACACACGGACACACAGAACACTCACCCTGCTTCAGCACCCTGTCCCGGGCGCGCTGGTCAGTCACCAGTGGCCTTGGTGGCTCCAGGGGTGGCCCTGCAAAGGGGTTGCCAGATGGGGCCAGCAGCCGATGGGCCACCCGGGCCAGGGCCAGCATGGCCAGGGCCGCTGGCAGCAGCAGCAGCATGGGCCACATGGCTGTCACTGTGTGTGGCTCTGTACGGACACGGCAGGGACACGGCAGGGACACAGACACACACGGACACGGCAGGGACACACAGGGAGACACACGGACACACAGGGACACGGCAGGGACACACAGGGAGACACACGGACACACAGGGACACGGCAGGGACACACAGGGAGACACACGGACACACAGGGACACGGCAGGGACACAGCAGGAACACGGCAGGGACAGACACAGACACAGCAGGGACAAGGCAGGGACACACAGGGAGACACACGGACACGGTGTGGACACACAGGGACACACAGGGACACGGCAGGGACACGGCCCAGCCCGGCGTGTGCGGCCCCAGCCCTTATAGCCACGGCAGCTTAGGGACACGGGGATTATGGACTATGGACCTATGGACTGGCCAAGAGAGCGGCTTTAGAGCCAGCGCTGCTTAAAGACACAGAGCTCCCAGACACGGCACCCACGGACAGGGCACCCACGGACACGGCACCCACGGACAGGGCACACACGGACAGGGCACACATGGACAGGGCACCCACGGACACGGCACCCACGGACAGGGCACCATGGACAGGGCACACATGGACAGGGCACCCACGGACAGGGCACCATGGACAGGGCACACATGGACAGGGCACCCACGGACAGGGCACCATGGACAGGGCACCCACGGACACGGCACCCACGGACAGGGCACACACGGACAGGGCACCCACGGACAGGGCACCATGGGACAGGGCACCACGGACAGGACATCCACGGACAGGACATCCACGGACAGGGCACACACGGACAGGGCACCCACGGACAGGGCACCATGGACAGGGCACCACGGACACGGCACCCACGGACACGGCACCCACGGACAGGGCACCCACGGACTGGCACCATGGACAGGGCACCCACGGACACGGCGCTGCACACATAGACACGGGCACACCCACGCTTGTGCAAGGGGAGCCAAAACCCCCTTGCACGCCCAGACCCCCCTGCAAACCCCCTTGCACGCCCCCCACACACCCAGACCCCCTGCAAAACCCTTTGCACGCCCCCCACGCCCACTTGCACACCCAGACCCCCTGCAAACCCCCTTGCACGCCCCCCACACACCCAGACCCCCTGCAAAACCCCTTGCACACCCCTCCCACACACCCAGACTCCCTGCAAACCCCCTTGCACGCCCCCCCACGCCCACTTGCACACGCAGACCCCCTGCAAACCCCCTTGCACGCCCCCCACACACCCAGACCCCCCTGCAAACCCCCCTTGCACGCCCCCCACACACCCTTGCACGCCCACAGCCCCCCCCCCCGGTGCCTGCAGCTCTGCTGACCCCTCCCGGCAGCACCAAGGAAGGGCCCCGTGTGCGTGCAAGGTGACACGCGTGTGACACACTCATCCTCACCCCCCTCCCCGCCCTCCCAACGGCCTCCCAGCCCCAGCCTGGCGGGAAATGGCGATTTGCAGATAAAAAACCACCAGCGCCAGCAGGGACAGGGCTGGGGGTGAGGCGGCAGGTGTGACACAGGTGACACAGGTGACACAGGTGACACCAAGCCCCCCCTCGCGTTCACCACCAGGGACAAAGCCATTTTTCTCTCCTTTAATAAAATTCCCGGCAAAATACCAAAAAAGGGGGGGAACGGCGGGCAGGGACTGAGGGGACACGGGCTGCAGGGCCCGGGGCAGGAGGGGACACCCTGCACCCCCCGTGTCCCTTGGGGACACGCCATGTCACCACCCCAGACCCCCCCCGCAGCGAGTCCACAGCCCCCCACTGGGTTAATGACAGGGTTAATGACAAGGTCGGTTAAGGGTTAATTAAGGGTTAATTACAGGGCGCGGGGAGGGGGTTATTGCTACCTGGGAAGGGGTGACAGGGGACACAAGGGACAGTGAGCGACCCCCACCCCGGTAAGGGGAGAAGGGGGGTCCCCGAGGGGGGGGTTGTGGCCTGGGGGACAGGGAGGGGAGCCCCCCAACCCCGCACCCCCCCATCCCCAATCCGGGGGGGTCCCCACCCGGGGACAGGGGGGGCTTCCCCAGGTTCTGGCAGTGACTCAGCTGGGTGGGGGCTGTGCCCCCCCATGGGGACCCCCCTGGCTGCCCCTGCCCCTCCCCAGATTTGGGGCAGAGGAGGGGGGGAACAGAGGCTTGGCCTGGGGGGGCTCTGCAGAGAGCTCCCCCCGCCCCACGCGGGGCTGAGCAGCGAGCCCATCGCAGCGCTGGGTGAGACACAGCCCCCCTCGGCCCCCCAGCCCTCCTGCGTGGGTTGGGGGGGGTTGAGGGGAGGGTTCGGGGGGTCCCTAATAGACCCAGGTGACCGGGGACCCACTGGGGCTGCACGCGCAGGTGCTCCATGGCCTCCCGCAGCCGCCCGAAGGTGCGCTCCAGGTCGTCGTTGGTCAGGCTCAGGTCAAAGTAGTGCCCGTACCCGCGCTGGATGCGGCTGCTCTCCTCCACCGTGCGCTGGGCGTCCGCCTCCTGCACCCCAAAGCCTGCCTCAGTTTCCCCATCACCCCCAGGGATGGTGGGGAAATCCCATCGTGAGCCCTGTGCCCTCCTCCCTGCACCCTAAAGCCTGCCTCAGTTTCCCCCATCACCCCCAGGGATGGTGGGGGAAATCCCATCGTGAGCCCTGTGCCCTCCTCCTGCACCCCAAAGCCTGCCTTCAGTTTCCCCATCACCCCCAGGGATGGTGGGGAAATCCCATCGTGAGCCCTGTGCCCTCCTCCTGCACCCCAAAGCCTGCCTCAGTTTCCCCATCACCCCCCAGGGATGGTGGAGGACACCCGCTGCGACCTGTGTGTCCTCCTCCTGCCCCCCCCAAACCTGCCTCAGTTTCCCCGGACCCCCACCGTGAGCTGTTTGGTGGCCACGCCGCTCTCCAGGGCCGCCCGGTTCATGGCTCGCAGCCTCTCGGGCCCGGGGGCTTCGATGAACACCACGAATGGCACGAACTCCGCCGTTCTCAGCACCTTCACGGCCTGGGCGTGGGGACAGCGCTCAGCCCTGCGGGCCGGGGGGGGTCCGGTCCCGGCTGTCGCTGTCCCCTCGCCGTGTCCCCACCTGCGGGGTTCACGTCCAGGATGCACATCTTGCCCGCGTCCACCACGGCGCGGATGGAGTCGATCCTGGTGCCGTACAGGTTCCCCTCGTACTCGCCGTGCTCCAGGTACCGGCCCGCCTTGATGTCCGCCTCCATCTCGCCCCGAGACACGAAGCGGTAGCCCTGCCCGTCCCGCTCGCTCTCCTTCGGCTTCCGGGACGTGTCTGCCGGGGGGCGACCTCAGTGACACCCGCCCGCCCTGGGGTCCCGTCCGGGAACCATCACGGGGACCCGCGTGCGGGCGGGGACAATCACGGGGGACAGGGATGGCAGCGGGGGCGGTGACAGGAACGGTGGCAGGGGACAGGGATGGCAGCGGGGCGGTGACAGGAACGGTGGCAGGGGACAGGGATGGCAGCGGGGCGGTGACAGGAACGGTGGCAGGGGACAGGGATGGCCGCAGGGGCGGGAATGCTGGCGAGGATAGGGATGCTGGCAGGGACAGGGATGAGCACAGGGGACAGGGACGATGACGGAGCACAGGGGTGGTGGCAGGGGACAGCGGCGCTCCGGGGACACAGGGACGCTCACAGGGGATGGTGGTGCCGTAGCGCGCCTGGTCGGACATGATCAGCTTGTTCTTGAGGCTGCGGCGCCCCACGCCCTGAGCCCCGATCAGCACCAGCGTTTTCCGGCGGAACGGCGGCATCCGCGCCACCTCCTCGTAGATCAGCAGCTCGTGCCGGTCGAACTCTGGGCGAGGGACAGGGCTGGCACGCGTCCCTAGGGACCCCAGGGCACCCCGTCCCGGCGGGTGCCACCACCGCCTCCCCGGGGGAGTGCCCTGGGACACTCACCGGCGTTCTTCGTCGTCAGGTACATCATCCTCTTCTTCCTCTTCCCGCTGAGGCTGCCACACAGGGCCCCTGCCAGGATAAGGGGCTGGCTGAGCTGGGGACAGGGACAGGGCAGCACCCTGGCACGGGGACAAGGGGCACGGGGACAAGGGGCACGGGAGCTGGCTTCTTCCGCAGGGGCAGTGCCATGGGGACATCATCCTGAGGATCGGGGACTTCCTGGGGGACAGTGCCGAGGGGACAGGGCCAAGGGGACAGGGCCCTGGGGCGACGGGGACATTGCCACAGGGCGCAGGGGACCCGCCGTGCTCCCCCTCGGGAGGTGGCCCTTCCATCCCCTGCCCCGCCAAGCCGTGTCCCCCGCGGCCAGGCCGATGGCCCCGTACCCGACGAGGGGGCCACCTCCCCGTCCCGCTTGACGAAAGCCTTGCGCTTCTCCTCCAGCAGCTGGCTGGGCACCAGCCCCGCGCTGCCGCCCTCCACGTGGCACGCCTGGGGACACAGAGCCACGCATGGGGACCCCACGGGCTCCAGAGACCCCTCCGACCTCAGGGAGCACCCCCAGCTCGGGGGACCCCCACAAGTTCCACAAGGAACCTCCCCAGCTCCAGGGACCCCCCCAAATCCCGATAGAGACACACATCCTGAGCTCCAGGAAATCCCCTAGTTTCCAGGGACCTCCCAGTCCACACAGGAGCCCTCCCCTGCTCCAGGGATTCCCCCAATTCCCAAGTAGCCCCCCCCCCCCCAGCTCCAAGGACAGCTCCTGAGCTCCAGGGACCCCCCAGGGACATCCCAAGCCCACAGGGACTCCTCGATCTCCCCCAGAACCCCCTCGCCCTCCATGGCCCAGGATGGAGTGAAAGTGCCCCCACCCCCCAGACCACCCCTCCAGAGCCCCCCTGACCTGCCACCAGTTGGGGTCATCCTGGTTGACGATCTGTAGCAGGTCCCCGGCCATGAACTTGAGCCCGGCCTCCTTGCAGGGGATCAGGCTGTCGGTGGCCGGGTCGTAGTCGAAGTGACACTTGACAAACACCTGGGGACCGAGGGGTCAGCGGGGGGGGACCCCCGCACGCCCGGGATGCCCCCTCCGCACCGCCTGAGCCGCCTGAGCGTCCCACGCGCGCGGGGGGACACGCGGGACCCGTGTCACACGCAGCCACGCGCGTGTGCCCCGCTAGGAGCCCCCCCCGCCGGCGTGTCCCCCCCGTGCCCGGCGCAGCCAGGCCCGCACGGCCCCCGCGCACACGCAGAGGGCTCCGGCCGCCGCCGCCGCGCCCCACGCCACCACCACGGCCACCCCCAGGCACAGCCCCACGGCCACCGAGAGGCACACGACGGTGCCCAGCGCCGCCAGCGCCGCGCCAGCGATGGCGCACATGGGGACGTGCAGGGACACACGCCCGTGTGGCACACAGGGCACCGCGCCTGTGGCAGCGGGACAGCGTGGGGACAGCCTGCGTGGGGACAGCCCGCGTGGGGACAGCCCGCGCGGGGACAGCGCTGCTTTGTCCCCTCGGAGACGGGGGTGGCTGGCACGGGGCGGGGAGGGGCAGCACAGGGCACCCTTTGCCAGCCGGCACCCGGGTCCTGTGTGGGGTCGGGGACAGGGCAGGGACCACCATGCCCTGCAGAGAGCAGGGGGGACACGGGGGTCCCATCAGACAAGGGGCACATGGCACGGACAGGGGGACAACACGGGGGTGGGAACACAGGGCAGCGGGGGCTGTGGGCAGGGTGGTGAGTGCGGGATGCGGGGCGGGATGCGGGGCAGTACCGGGCAGGACGGGATGCAGGTGGAATGCGGGGCGGGATGCGGGGCGGGATGCGGGGCGGGATGCGGGGCAGTACCGGGCAGGACGGGATGCAGGTGGGATGCGGGGCGGGATGCGGGGCAGTACCGGGCAGGACGGGATGCAGGTGGGATGCGGGGCAGTACCGGGCAGGACGGGATGCAGGTGCGATGCGGGGCGGGATGCGGGGCAGTACCGGGCAGGACGGGATGCAGGTGGGATGCGGGGCAGGATGCGGGGCAGTACCGGGCAGGACGGGATGCAGGTGCGATGCGGGGCGGGATGCGGGGTGGGACAGGGCGGTACCTGGCGGGGCGGGTGGGGCTCCTGGTAGCTGGGCAGGATCTTGAGCACGACGCTGCCGCTGGCGTGGCGCAGGCTGTCCTGCAGCGCCCGCGGGTCGCTGCCCACCTCGCGGCCGTTCACCTCGCGGATCACGTCCCCCACGTGCAGCAGCCCCTGCTGCGCCACCATCCCCCCGTGCAGGATGCGGGCGATCACCAGCTCCCCCCGCTCCACCCGGAACGTCACCCCCTGAGGGGACAGCCCCGCTCAGCCCCCGCCGGGGACACACCGCAGCACCCGTGACACCCGCCCGGCACCCAACGGGCACCCCGCTACGGCCCCAGCACCCCAAAATTCTCCCAGTCACCATTAAAAGCCACGCGGCGCCTCGCAATGCCCACGGCACCCCACAACGCCCCCAGTATCCCATAATGCTGCCAATGTCCCCATCCCCCTACAACGCCCCAACATTCTCCAGCACCCCAAAATCTCCCAGCCACCTAAAATGTCCCACCGCCCGGCGTCCCTGCAGCATCCCCTGCCCCCCAGAGCGTGCCACCGAGCTCACCAGGTTCTCCCCGGCCGCCTTGCGGATCCCCACCATGCGCACGGCGTCGGGGGGCACGGGCTGCGACCCCAGCGAGGGCTCCGGGCCGGGGCTGCTCGGGGGGGGGTCGTAACTCTTGGCAGCCACCGAGTCGTGGGTCTCCAGCAGCGACTGGGACACGCGGGGCGTGGGGGTCACCCCTGTGTCCCACACGGCTGGCACACGCGTGTCACGCCTTCTGGCACAGGACGGAGGGTCCCGCTCGTGTGCCACGCACCTGGAAGTGCGGTTCCCGCAGGATCCGGGCCAGCTCCGCCGCCGCTCCCTGCGCATCGGGCCGCGCCAGGCGCCCGATGTCCCGCAGGATCTCCTGCACCAGCGCCAGGTTGTCCCCGCGCACCGCCTCCAGCTTCCGCTCCTCCAGCCGCTCGTGCGCCTGGGGACAGCGGGGGCACCCCCGGGGACGGGCGGGTAAGGGCGGAGACCCCCAAGTGCCGGGGGGATTCGGGAGCCCCGGGGCGATCCGGGACTTCCAGCGGTTGAGGGGAGCGAGGACGCTCCGGTGGGACAGGGTGTCCCCCAAGGACCCCTGGGGCGGATTAGGGACCCCCGGATGCAGGGGTGGGGGGGGCAGAAGGGTCTTCTGGGGGAAGGAGGGATTAAGGACACTCGGAGGGGCCGAGGGGATCAGGGAGCCGGGGGTCAGGGGTTGGGGACAGCAGAGTTGTTAGGGACCCTGAGGGACAGGGGGAATTTGGGATCTGGGGATGCTGGGGGGGGGATTAGGGACCCCCAGGGACAGGGGGAATTTGGGATCTGGGGGTGCTGGGGGGGATTAGGGACCCCTGGGTGTGGGGAATAGGGACACACGCGCGCACACAGGACCCGTGCACACGCACACACACACCCACACGGGGGGGGCACCCCCCGCACGTCCCGGGGGTGCCGATGGGGGTCCCGCGCCCCCCGCGCCCCCCGTACCTTGGCCAGGGAGCGGACGATGGGGCTCTCCATGATGCCGCGGAGGAAGATGAGGTCGAGGTCGGCCACCCCCGGGGTCCCCGGGAGCCCCATCAGGTTGTCCAGGACCTGCTGCATGGCTGGTGGGGGGGGGACACACAGGGACACACACAGGGACACGGTGGGGGGACACACACAGGGACACGGGGGGAGACACGGAGTGGGGGGAGGAGCAGCAGCGTGGGTGAAAGCGCAGGCGGGGGGGCTCGTGTCCCCCCCATTCCAGTCACAGGCACTCATGCCCCCCCCCCCCCATTACGGGGACAAGTCGGGGTCCTCTGGCAGTACGGAAACGCCCCCTCCTCGTTCAGAGGGACGAGGGGATGGAACCCCCCACCCCCCCCCCAAATTGTCACCGTGCATCCAAAAGCCCCCCGGAGCACCGAAAACGGGGGGTGGCTGCAAAGTGGGGGGGGGGGTGATGCGGGGGGGGCAGTGGAGGGGGGAGGGCTGAAATGGGGGGGCGATGCGGGCTGCGATGAGATGGGGGGGGGGGCGATGCAATTGAGGGGGGGCCGCATCCGGGGCCGCGGGGGCGGGAGCGGCTGCGCGGCTGCGCTGCAATGGCGGGGGACGATGGCGATGCAGCCGGGGGGGCGGGGGGGGACATCCATCAGCCCCCTCCATGGAGTGGGGGGGTCACATCACCACCCGAACCCCCAGCCCCATCTCCCTCCACCTGTCTCATCCCCCACCGCATCCCCAGCCCGAGCGGCCTCACTCCCCCCCACGCGGGGCACCGACCCCGACCCCTCCCGCCCCCCCGTACCTGGGGGTGCCGGGGGGGCGCGGGCGGGGGCCGGGCCGGGCGGTGGGGACCCGGGGCCGGGGCGGCTCATGGCTGCGGGGCCGGGCTCCCCCGCCCCAGATCCGGGTACCGCCGCCGCCCCCCCCCCCCCCGCAACCCCCCGGCCCCGCGTGGACCCCCCCCACCCGCGCCGGCCCCGCGCCCCCCGCCTTGCACACGCGTGTGCACCGGGCACGCTCCGGCCGCTTTGCACACCCGGCGGCGGGGAGGGGGCGGAGTGGGGGGGGGGGGGGGGTTGGGGGGAGGGTGGCGTGAGCTCACGAGCGCGGGCACGGCTCGTGCACGCGCGCCTCCGGAGCGCTCACACGCACGCGAGCACCCACGCGTGCAAACCACCCGAGCGCGCCCACGCGCGCGCGCGGACCCACGCGCGCCCCCCACCCCACCCCACCCCACCCCACCCCACCCCACCACCGCCGCGCACCCGCGCGGCGCGCTCGCGCGTGCGCGACCCCGCCGACACGCGCGCCCCCCGCGCGCGCCTACGCGCCTCCCCACGCGCGCTCCCGGCTCGCGTGCGGACCCACGGGCGCGCTCCCCGCGGCCCCCGCCCCGCCCGTGCTCCCCCCGCCCCGTGCCCGCTCACCCGTGCTTGCACACCCGTGCTTGCACACCCGCCCCGCTCGCGGGTGGGACCCCCCCCCCCCCCGCAGCGCCCCGCGGCGTGGGGAGGGGGGACGGCGGGGGCTCGGCCCCTTTAAGGGGGCGGTGGGAGGGGGGGCGGGGGGCGGGAGCGCGGATTTAAAGGGGCCGCGCCGCGCGCGTGCTGAGGCGCCCACTCGCCCTGCGCCCACCCGCGCAGGAGCGACCTCCCCCCAGCCTGGCACACGCGCGTGCCCGACGCGCGCACACGGACTCCCCCCATCCCCCCCCCCCCACTCCCCCCGAGCCTGTCCCTCACGCGTGCACGGGGGATGTTTGCACGCGCGCGTGCCCGCGCGTGTGCGCGCGCCAGCCCCCCCCCCCCCCCGGTGCGCGCTCACCCGTGACCGAGGCGGGGTCGGCCGCCGGCATCGCGGCGGAGCTGCGGGACACGCGCGACTGGCACCAACCGGATGGTGACAAGGGACAGGGACAGGGACAGGGACAGCCGCGTAGGCGTGTCCACAATGCCAGCACCCCCAGTGTCCCCAGTCACAGCCACTCGCTGTCCCCAGTGTCCCCAGTCACAGCACCCCCAGTGTCCCCAGTCACAGCCACTCGCTGTCCCCAGTGTCCCCAGTGTCCCCAGTCACAGCACCCCCAGTGTCCCCAGTCACAGCCACTCGCTGTCCCCAGTGTCCCCAGTCACAGCACCCCCAGTGTCCCCAGCGCAGCCACTCAGTGTCCCCCCCACCCTCAGTGGCTCAGTGCTCCCAGTGTCCCTTGTCCCCAGCATCCCCAGAGCCACCAGCAACCCCTCTGACCCCAGACTCAGCGTCTGTGACACCCCCGGTGTCTCCAGTACTCCCATTGCCCCCCGGCCAGTGTTCCCAGTGTCCCCAGCAGGCAGAGGCAGGACAGGCGGTGGCTGCAGGGGGTTTATTTTTGTTGTTGGGGGTCTGTCCCGGCCCCACGGTGCCGGCTCTGGGGGGGCCGGGGGTGCAGCGGGGGCGGAGGGGCTGCACCTTCTGGGCTTCTTCACCCACTCGGCCCCGGCGGAGTCCCTGAAACAAAAGCAGGGGTCACGCAGGGTCCCCCAGCCCCGTGTCCCCTTCCTCACAGAGTCCCCCGCTCCTCCCGGTCCCGTATCCCCCACCCTGACACCCTCCGGGCCCCCCCGAGACCCCCCAGTCCCACGTCCCCCACCCTGACACCCTGAGGGCGTCCCCCTGAATTCCCCCAGCCCTGTGCACGGCCCAGAGCCCCCCTTCCTCCCAGGCTGTCCCCGCTGGGGACACTGAGGCCGGGGGGAGCCGTGGGGGGACCCTTCCCGCCCCCCAGTCCCTTACCTGGCGCTCAGCACCCTGGGGCGCCGAGGGGCTCCTCGCCCAGCGCTCGCCCCCCTGCCCGCTTCCCGTACCTGCAACGGGGACGCGTTACGGGGACAGCGGCACACCGCGGGGAGTGTGTCCCGACAGGGAGAGGGGCACGACAGGGAGCGGGTCGCGACAGGGAGGGTGTAGTGATGGGGAGTGCATTGAGATGGGGAGCGTGTCACGAAGGGAAGCACAGCATGGTGGCAGCACATCGGGATGGGGAGCACATAGGGAGAGAGTCGTGATGCGGAGCACGTCGCGATAGGAGGGGGCTGTGTCGCGACAGGGAGCACATCAGGACCGCCAGCCCCGCGCCCTGCTCACCGCGGGCGGGTGACGACGTTCAGGTACTGCTGCAGGTCGTTGTAGAAGCGCAGCAGATCCTCCACGGGCGCGTCGTCCCCGGGGTACGCGGGCTGCGCCGGGGCCGCGCGGGGCCGCAGCGGCAGCAGCGCCACCACAGCGCAGGCCACCAGGAGCAGCGGCGGGGCCATGGCTGCGACAGCGACACCGGGTGACACGGGGATGGGAGCGGGAGAGGGTGTGCGCCGGCACACAGAGCGCGCACACACCTGAGCGCAGCTGTGCGCGCCTGCACACACCAGCGCACACCTGAACACACCTGCGCACACCTGTGCACACCTGAACACACCAGCGCACACCTGCACACACCAGCGCACACCTACCTGCACACACCTGAACACACCTGTGCACACCTGTGCACACCTGAACACACCAGCGCACACCTGCACACACCAGCGCACACCTACCTGCGCACACCTGAACACACCTGCACACAGCTTTGCGCGTCTGCACACACCTGAACACACCTGCACACAGCTGTGCACATCTGCACACAGCTGCGTACAGAGCATGCACACACCTGCGCACATCTGCGCACACATCTGCACACAGCTGTGCACACACCTGCACACAGCTGTGCACACACCTGCGCACACCTGCGCGCACACACCTGCGCACACCTGAACACAGCTGTGCACATCTGCACACAGCTGCGTACAGAGCATGCACACACCTGCACACGGCTGTGCACACATCTGCACACAGCTGTGCGCTTCTGTACACACACACCTGCGCACACCTGAGCACACCTGCACACAGCTGTGCACACACCTGCGCACACACCTGTGCACATCTGCACACAGCACGCAGAGCATGCACACATCTGCACACACCTGTGCACACCACACACACCTGCACACACAGCACACCTGAACACACCTGCACATGCAAACACACACCTGCACACAGCACACACACCCCTGCGCACACCTGTGCACACACAGCACACACCTGCACACACACAGCACACACCTGCACACACAGCACACCTGAACACACCTGCACACAGCACACACACCCCTGCGCACACCTGTGCACACCACACACACCTGCACACTCCCGCCCCCGCACACCCCGTGTGCCACCCCTGCACACTTTCAGCCTCGCACAAACCGTTGCACACGCGTGTCACACGCGCACCTGCTTGTCACACACCCGCAGCTCCCCGTCCCCACTCACCTTCTTCCTCGGGCAGGGGCGCGGGGACGCGGCGAGACGAGGGGACGCTGCTTGACACGCCGGGTCCTCGGTGCCGCTGCTGCCACCGCCGTGCTGGCCCTTATATCCCCCGTGCCCCCGCTGATGTCACCCTGCCACGCAGCACCTGTGGCCAGGTGCCCACTCGGACGGGGAGGGGGGACAGGGGCCATCGTGGGGGGGTGACAGGGACAGCTGGCCCCCGCACAGCTCTGGTTAATGTTTGACCCCGCGCTGAGGGGGCTCCGGGAGGGGACAGGACGTGGGCACGGGTGTCCGGCCCCACGGAGGGACAGAGGGACAGGTGTGGGGACAGAGGGACGAGAGGGGCACAGTCAGGGGGGCTGGTGGGGTGCAAGGGTGGCAGGAGTGGACGGGGTGGGGGGGAGTGGGACAGGGGGAAGGTGGAGGGGCAGCACCTCCACGACTGCCCTGTGCCCCTCCAGCACCCCGACATTCATCAGTGGCGGATCCCCCCCACCAGTGCCCCCCCATTACCCCACACCCAGTGCACCCCAGTATCCAACCCCAGCCCCCAGCTCACCCCACTCCCACCCTTCCCTACGCACCCCCTCCTCCAAAATTCCCACCCCTCACCACCCCTCACCCCCTTTCCGCTCAACTCCCCTCCTTTCACCCCCCCCCCCCAATCCCTCCCCACCCCCCTGTGACCCCCTCCCTGCACCCCGGCACCTCCTGTCCCCTGTTCCTCCCACCCCCCTGCACCCCTCCACTCCCCCTCCATCTCCCTCCACCCCTACATCCCTCCTGCACTTCCCCGACCCTCTGCACCCCCTGCCCGGCCCCGCGCCCCCCGCGCCCCGCACGCAGAGCGCCGAGCCGGCCGTGCCCACGATCGTGCTCTTTATTGTCGCTGCGGGGCCGTGCAGGGACCACGCGGGACCCCCCCGACAGCGCTGGGGAGGGGACGGGGTCGGGGCCCCCCCCGGCAGCGGGACGCCCCCGGACCGGGTTCTGGGGGTCCCCGGCCTTCCAGCGGGGGGTCCTGCGCTGGCGCTGGGTCCCCCGGCGGGGACCTGGAGAGATGGGGAGGATTTGGGGGACCGGGGGCTTGGGCGGGGCGGTCACCACGAGGAGTCGTCATCGTACCTGCGGGAAGAGCTGGTGTGAGAGAAGGGGAAACGAGACCCCCGACCCGCCCTGGGACCCCAAACCGCCCCGGGACCCCCACTCCGGGGTGTGCAGCCCACAGGGAGGACACAGGGACACAGGGAGGGGGACAGCGACAGGGACACTCACCGTGACCTGTCACTGCCGGCCCCCAGGAGCAGCTCCGTCACCGCGGCGCCGGGGCTGGCGCGTTTCCCGTACCTGCGGGACACGGGCGCGCGCCTGAGCAACGGGGACCCCGCGGGGGCGCGCGCGGAGGCGCCAAGGGTCCCCCCACGGGGACAGGGACGCGTGGCCGCCCCTGTCGCGCTCACCTCTGCCGCGTGACCAGGTTGATGTAGTGGCGAAGGGCCGAGAAGTACCGGGCCATCTCCTCGGGGGACGCGTCGTCCCCGGGGCTCTCGGGTTTCGGGGGGTACGCGGCCGCCAGGCACAGCAGGGCACAGAGGGACACGGCCACCAGCGCACGCCACGGCCGCGGGGACGTCACCATCTGCGGGGGACAGGGGCGAGGGGCGGCTGTGGCTGCGGGGGGGGAGCACCCCTATCACCCTCGAGACCCCCAACCCGGCTCTGCCCCCCCCCCCCCCAGCAAACCCCAGGACCCCCTTCCCCGTGGGATTGTCACACCCTCAGAGCACCCCCAGCTCCCCAAGGGTTTCATCCCCCACCCGGGACCCCAGCCCCACTACAAGGGACCCCCCCCCAGGGTCCCCCCATATCCCACGGGGACGTGTCCCTCCCAGAGACACCCCCTCAGTGTCCCCAAGGGAGCTGTCCCACCCCAAAGGACACCCCGGAGACCCACGTGCACCCAAAGGGACACCTCCCCTCCAGGGTCCCCACAGGTCCCCGAGGTGGTGGTCCCTCCCCTCAGGGACCCCCCGGGACCCCAGCCCGTCCCTGCACTCACGATGGCAGAGGCAGAGGTGACAGGTAGGGCCTGGCAGTGGGGTAACAGTGCCGGGGACACGGCGGCTCCTGCACCCGCCCGGGGTTTTATAGCCCGAGGGGGGCTGGTGGCTCCTCCCTCACGCGTGACAGACCCACGGGCACGCAGGACCCTGCGCCCCCCCCCGCCACGGCCAGGGGACACGTGCCAGCACCCTGTCACTGTCCCCCGGCACGGCCCCCAGCCTGGGGCACGGGGAGGACAGAGCGTGGGGGACACGGGTGGGGACACACGGACACGGGGACACGCGTGTGGCCAGAGGACACGGACATGGCAATGCCAGGCGGGCACGGGACACGCCACCATGGGCACAGGTGTGACATGTCACCGCAGCACACAGACAGGCGAGACAGGCAGCCAGGGCACAGTGACACGGATGTCACACACAGCCGTGGTGGCACGAGGACAGGGGACGTGGACACGGATGTCACACGCAGCCGTGGTGGCACGAGGACACGGGACGTGGACACGGATGTCACACGCAGCCGTGGTGGCACGAGGACACGGGACGTGGACACGGATGTCACACGCAGCCGTGGTGGCACGAGGACACGGGACGTGGACACGGATGTCACACGCAGCCGTGGTGGCACGAGGACATGGGACGTGGACACGGATGTCACACGCAGCCGTGGCACACAAACCTGCCCTGAGACAGCCGCGGGATGTGACAGCAGGACACAGGGACATCAGCCACACCCAGGGACACAGACATGGCACATGGGACATGAGCCATGGCCCTGGCACAAGCCACCCATGGGGGACAGTGGAGGGGACAGACACACCCACAGCCACGGCTGCCTCAGTTTCCCCAGACCAGGCACGAAGCCGCCACCACAGCGCTGTCACCGCAGCCCCGCCACCGCCATCGAGCGCTGTCACCACCCCCAGGACGGATGAGGTGACCTTTCCAGCCCCCCGTGCGGGGACATTAATCCCGTATGGATTTACCATTAAGGAGCAATCACCGGCTCCGGAGGAAACTGAGGCACGGAGGGACGCGGCGGGGACGTGCCCGCCGGGCAGGAGCCACCAAAGCCACCGTGGGGGTGCCGGGATGGGGAGAGGTGGCAAAAGGGGGTCCCCAAAACCGCCGGGATGGCCGCACGCAGCTGCAGCCGCATCCCCGGCCATGGGGTGGAGGGGACCCGGCCCACGGGGACACTGTGGGGTGCCACCAGCGCGGCTGGAGGCGACACGATTCGGCCGGAGGGGACACGGGAGGGTGCCAGCCCCGGCCGGAGGGGACGCGTCCCCCACTCCTGCCCCGGTTGTCACCCGGGCGAGTGGCGGCGGGGACGCGGCTGGTGGCAGCGGGGCGGGGGCTGTCCCCCGTGGCGTGGCCGCGCTGTGACACCCGCGGGGGTGCGGGGACACGGGCGGGGGGTCCCGGCCGAGCGGCGCCGGGCTCAGGGCAGCGCCGGGAGGGGCGAGCAGCCCCCGCAGCCCCCCCGGCCCCGAACCTCGCACGTCCCCGCGGTCGATGCGGAGCTGACGGGACCGAGGGGGCTGCGGGGACCCCTCGGGCTGCCCCACCCCGGGGCCCGGGGGGGCCCCCACGGCAGCGCCAATGTCACCGCGCTGTCACAGCCGTCCCCCAGGCGAGGCCGGGGGGGGGGATCAGGGCGCGGGTGGCCCCCAGCAGCCGCGGGGGGACCCGGGGGGAGGCGGGAGCTTTCTGCCCCATTTATCCGAGTGACAGCAAACAGACATTTTCCAAAGGTCACAGGATGGCTCTGCCGCGGGGGGGGGGGGGGGGCGCGGGCTGCACCCCCCGGCACAGCGGGGACCCCGGCGGGGACAGGGCGGGGGGGGGTCCCCTGCCTGCCCCCACCTCTCCAAGGGCAATGAGGAGGAAGAGGAGGGTCTGGGGGTGAAGGCGCGAGGCTGGAGCCGCCGGGGGAGGGGGTCCCGGGGGGTGAGGAGCCGCGGTGGCCCCCCCCGAGCAAACAGGGCTCTGCCGCCTGCCCGCGTTTTATGGCCCCGGTTCCGCCCGAGGCGCCATTAGGGCCCCCCCGGAGGAAGCCCCTTATCAGCCCTGTTTGCTTTTCCGGACAGGGCGGGGGGACACGGACACCGGGGAGGGACACGGACACCGGGGAGGGACACGGACACCGGCACAGCCCCATGGGGGGACACGGACACCGGGGAGGGACACGGACACCGGCACAGCCCCACGGGGGGACACGGACACCGGGGAGGGACACGGACACCGGGGAGGGACACGGACACCGGCCCAGCCCCGGGTGGGGGGGGGGGGGACACAAAGAGCTCACGGGGGACACACACAGCCCAGGGACAGGACGAGGACACTGAGGCCACAGCCCATGGGGACCCTGGGGGTTGCCAGCCCCACCCCGGGTCCCACTGCGACCCCCACCCGTGCCAGAACCCACCCACAGCCCCTCCACCAAGTCCCCCAAGTGGCTCCCCCCCAAGCGGCTCCCCCTAAGCCCCTCAAACTCACATCCCTCCCCAGACCTGCCCCCCCTAAAGGTCCCCCAAAACAGCCCCTCCCCTGCAGCAGCCCCTCCACCCCGAGCCCCTAAAGGAGCTCTGCCCTCCAAGCCCCCCCAAAAGCCTCTCCCCCAAATCAGTTCCCCCCAAAGCGACTCCTCTGAAGCAGTTTCCCCCAGAGCAGTTCCTCCCTCACAATCAGCTCCCCAAATCACTCCTGCACTGCAGTTCCAGAACCCCAAAAGCAGTTTCTGCCCCAAAAGCTGCAGCCCCTCACCCTGGCACCCAAAGCCGAGCCCCCCCGGGGTGAGACGTTACAGATTTCTCACTGCATCAGTAAAAATACATTTTTTTTGGGGGGGAAGAGGAGCAGTGACACCCCTCAGCAGGGACAGGGGCCCTGGCCACACAGTGGCCACCACCCCCCAGGCAGGACCCCCCCACCCATCCTCCGCCAAAATTATCAAATATTTACAAACAACACCCCAAAAAAAAAAAAAAATCAACAAATAAATAGCGGCGCTCCCTAAAAAACCCCTCCCACCCTTTATCCCCGTTCCCCCCTCATCCGTCGGTGGCCAGGATGACCACGGCCCCGAAGATGCCGACGTTTTGGCCGATGAGCTTCATCTGGTTCCAGAACTCGACGCGGCGCAGGGCGTGCCAGTAGCCCAGGTTGCCGTCGATGAGCAGGATGGCCAGCGGCAGCAGCACGGCCAGCACCTGCGCCGCCGCCCGCACGTAGTAGCCCGACAGGAAGGCCAGGGCCAGCAGCCCGTAGAGCAGGAAGAGCAGCTGCAGGGCCAGCTCGCCCCCCAGCAGGTGGTCCAGGTAGGCCAGGCGGTCCTCGGTGCTGTGCTGCAGGGAGTAGGCCTGCGGGGACAGCGGGGGACGCTCGCTCTGGGGACACCGGCACCGGTGCCATCCAAGGTTTCTCCCCCAGGGACAATGGGGACCTGGGGTGTGGTGGCACTGGGAACACCCACACGAGAGTTCTACCCCGGGGGTCGCAGAGTGGTGGCACTGGTGACACTGGAAACAATCCCCCAAGGACAAGTGCTGCCCAAGGCTTCTGCCCTGGGGACAGTGGTGACACCACCCTGAGGCTCGGTGACAGTGTGGGCTCGGTGGCACTGGTGACACCACCCTGAGGCTCGGTGACATTGGTGACACCACCCTGAGGCTCGGTGACATTGGTGACACCACCCTGAGGCTCGGTGACAATGTGGGCTCAGTGGCACTGGTGACACCACCCCGAGGCTCGGTGACATTGGTGACACCACCCTGAGGCTTGGTGGCACTGGTGACACCACCCTGAGGCTCGGTGACAATGTGGGCTTGGTGGCATTGGTGACACCACCCCGAGTCTCAGTGGCACTGGTGACACCACCCCGAGGCTCGGTGGCATTCGTGACACCACCCCGAGGCTCGGTGGCACTGGTGACACCACCCTGAGGCTCGGTGACAGTGTGGGCTCGGTGGCATTGGTGACACCACCCTGAGGCTCGGTGACAATGTGGGCTCAGTGGCACTGGTGACACCACCCCGAGGCTCGGTGGCATTGGTGACACCACCCCGAGGCTCAGTGACATTGGTGACACCACCCTGAGGCTCGGTGACAGTGTGGGCTCGGTGGCATTCGTGACACCACCCTGAAGCTCGGTGGCATTGGTGACACCACCCCAAGGCTCGGTGGCACTGGTGACACCACCCTGAGGCTCAGTGACATTGGTGACACCACCCTGAGGCTCGGTGACAATGTGGGCTCGGTGGCACTGGTGACACCACCCCGAGGCTCGGTGACATTGGTGACACCACCCTGAGGCTCGGTGGCACTGGTGACACCACCCTGAGGCTCGGTGACAATGTGGGCTCGGTGGCACTGGTGACACCACCCCGAGGCTCCCAGCAGGGACAATCTGGAGCACGGTCCCAAGGCTTCTCCCGCAGGGAACCGTGTCCTCAGCCCGCAGCGTGGCAGCACAGAGGTGCCCTCCAGCTGTCCCCTGGCTGTCCCCAGCCCCGTTACCTGGCAGATGAGGTAGATGCCCAGGAACACCTGGCCCGTGGACTGCAGGGAGCGGCTGCGGGGTTTCTGCCGGTACAGCTCCCCGGCGCCGCTGGCCAGGATCAGGAAGCCGCCGATGATGGCGATGGTGCGCGAGTACATCCTCACCTGCGGGGCCACGGCGCCCTCAGTGCCAGCCCGGGGCTCCGGGGGCACGGCAGGGCAGGGCAGGGCAGGGCGGGGGTCTCACCTTGAGCCAGTCGCCGTAGTGCACGTGGCCCCCGACGTGGGCGGCGTAGGTGGCCACCGCCAGCTGCAGCGCGGCCCCCAGGGCGAACCAGCGCCGCTTGACCCCGAAGGACATGAAGCTGGCGCAGAGCACGGCCACGCCCATGTCCACGTACAGGTAGGGCACCGGGATGTCCGGCTTCCTGCGGGGACGGCAGCTCCGGCACCCCCGGACTCACCCCCGAGCCCCCAAAGCCTCCCCCAGGTTATCGGGGGGCTGCAGCCCTGCCCCTGCCCCACAGAGCCCCTCCGGGCCCCCTCTGCTGCTCTGTCGCCTTCCCCAGACCCCAAACCCTTCCCCAGACCCAAAATCCTCCCCCCGACCCCAAACCCTTCCCCAGACCCCAAACACTTCCCCAGACCCTAAACCCTTCCCCAGACCCCAAAGCCTCCCCCAGACCCCAAAGCCTCCCCCAGACCCCAAACACTTCCTCAGACCCAAAATCCTCCCACAGACCCCAAACCCCTCCCCAGACCCCAAGCCCTCCCCCAGACCCCAAACCCTCCCCCAGACCCAAAATCCTCCCCCAGACCCCAAAGCCTCCCCCAGACCCCAAACCCTCCCCCAGACCCCAAATACTCCAGACCCCAAGCCCTCCCCCAGACCCAAAGTCCTCCAGACCCCAAACCCCTCCCCAGACCCCAAACCCTCCCCCAGACCCAAAATCCTCCCCCAGACCCCAAACCCTCCCCCAGACCCCAAACCCTCCCCCAGACCCCAAACTTTCCTCAGGACCCTGGCGCTGCCGGGGTCTCCCCTCAGCCCCAGGCAGCAACTCCGTGCCCCACCTCAAACCCCGCCTGCCCCAGCCCCACCGAGGGTCCCTGTCACCCGGAGCCGCCGCACACTCACCCAGGAGCCCCCCAGCTGCCCCACACTTCAGCAGCCTCCCAGCCCCCGCAGCCCCAGCCCCCAGGACCACCCCCAGCCCCTGACAGCCCCGGGCCTCCCCCCGGCTCCCGCACCAGCCTCTGCAGCCCGGACACCGGGGGCTCTCCCCCACACCCACCTCTGACCCTCAGGCCCTACAACCACCCCCAGGGCCTCACAAGCACCCCAGGCTCTCACAGATCCCCAGCAGCCCGGCCCCACAGCGGCTCCTCCCAGGCCCAGGCTCTCCCCACGAGCCCTTGCAGGCGCCCCCGCCCCGTCTCGCCCCGCGGGCGCGCACCGGCGCAGGTCGGCGCGCTCCGCGCACAGCAGGAGCCCGCTGAAGCAGTGCCAGAAGGGGAAGCGGGTGAGCAGGACGCCGCCGCCCGCCGTGAGCAGGCGCAGCGCCCGCCGCCTCCACCCGCGGCCCGCCGCCATTACCGGGCCGTCCCGCCGGAAACGCCGTGCCGGAAGTGCCGCCTCGCGGACCAATCAGCGCCGCCCTGAGCCCCGCCAGATGAAGCCACGCCCCCCCGTACAAACCACGCCCCTTCACTTGGAGCACCCTCATGAGGCTCAGGCCGCGCCCCTCCGCTCCAATGGCGGCTCCTGCTCCAAAGGAAGGTCCCCGCTCCCGAACAGCCGCGCCCACCGAGCCCCCGGCCTGCCCTGGGCCGCGCCTTCCCCCTGAAACCGCGCCCCATCGATCAAAGCAACCTTCATTGAAAATGCCGCGCCGGGCCCCGCCCCCCTCCGCTGAAGCCACGCCCCATAACAAAGGCGATAAACCCCACCCCGCGAGCCACGCCCACTCCGCAACCACGCCCCTCGCGAGGCCACGCCCCTCGCGAGGCCACGCCCCCATTGAGCCCCCACAGACTCCGGTGATGGTTAAAAAAATTTCGGGTTTTTATTGTTTTTTGCTAAACAAGACTAAAAAATTTTCCTTTTTTTTTCTTTTTTTTTTTAATTTTTTTTTTTTTTAATCTTTAATTTTCCTAAAGGCAGGGCTTGAATTGCTTTGAGTTTGATCTGCTGCTTTTTTTTTTTTTTTTTAATTTAAAAAAACAAACCAAAAAAAAAAAAAAAAAAAAAAAAAGAAAGGAAACAAAACGGGGAGAGGGAGGATCGTGGCAAAAAAAAAATTTAAAATTAAAAAAAGAAATTAAAAATTAAATGAAAAAGGGCAAAAAATATTTAAAAGCATAAAGGAAATGGGGGGAAAACCCCAAATCCAGGTTCTGGCTGCTCCCGAGGGGTTGTTTGAGGGATTTTTTGCCACGACCCTGCTGGAAGCAGACAAATATTTAAAGAACATTTTAATATATATTCATATATATATTTAAAGATAAGAAAAATAAGACTAATTCAAGCCTTGCCCTGTGCAAACAAAATTAAAACGAGACCACGTTGGTCATGAGGGTCCCGGATCGGCCACCGCAGTCAGCTCGTTAGCTTTATTTTCTGGAAGGATTTTTGGGGAAGAGGGAAGCAGGAGCTGGGAGGAAAAGGAAAATAAAAAAAAAAAAGGCCAAAAAATAAAATTAACCAAGTCTGACTGGCTGGAGGGAGAAACCATGGCGGAAAAACAAAGTCTGTTAGTCAAGTAATGCATGAGGAGCTTTAAATTATTCTCTTTTTCTCGTTTGTTTTAAAGTCTAAAGTTTGGAATTGGTTGAGATTCCCCAAAAAGAAAAAGGAAAAAAAAAAAAAAAAGAAAAAAAAAAAAAAAAAAAAGGAAATAAAAGTTGAAGGTGCCCCCGGCGCCGCCTCGCCTCCGAGGAGGGGACACGGGGACGGGGTGGTGGCCCCGAGGTGGCCTCAGGATGACAGGGACGTGTCCTTCTGTGTCTGCTGTGCTTGTGAACGCTGCAGGACCTTCTGGCTTTCCACGTCCCGGAAGTGTTTCTCCACCTGCGGGGAAAGGGGGGCACAGAGGGCTTTAAAGGAGCGGTGCCCAGGAGGGGCTGGAGAAGCCCAGGAGGGGCTGGGGAAGCCCAGGAGGGGCTGGAGAAGCCCAGGAGGGGCTGGGGAAGCCCAGGAGGGGCTGGAGAAGCCCAGAGGGCGGGAAGCCCAGGAGGGGCTGGGAAGCCCAGGAGGGCTGGAGAAGCCAGGAGGGGCTGGGGAAGCCCAGGAGGGGCTGGGGAAGCCCAGGAGGGCTGGGGAAGCCCAGGAGGGGCTGGAGGCCAAGCAAGGAGGGGTCCCGGTGTGTCCCCAGGGAGGTGACACCGCCCCAGTCCTCCCAGTGTCCTCAGCCCCTGCTCACCGCTCTGAGCACACGACTCAAGAAAGGGTGGCAGGGGGATCTGGAGAGGGAAGGGGATGCCCAGGAGGGGCTGGAGCCCCCGCCAAGGAGGGCTCCTGGCGGTCCCCAGGAGGTGCCACCCTCCCGGCAGTGCCACCCTCCCGGCAGTGCCACCCTCGCCGGTGTCCCCAGCCCACACTCACTATTTTGCGTACGGCTCAGGGCGCTTCCCTCTTTGCCTTTGCAGTTTTCCACCTGGTACGGAGGGCAATACGACGACTTCTTCCATCACAACTTTGTCTTCTCCTGCCATTTACAGTCTTTAATGCTGAGGGGAAGGAGGGAGGGACAACGGCTTCAGGGAACGCCGCCGCTGGGGTGGGCCCGTGTCCCACTGAGGGGACAAAGAGCCCCTGCGCGGTCACTCCAGGGTCCAGCTGGAGAGGGGTGGGACTGCAGGGGGGTGGGATGTGCCAGGAAGGGGGCAGGGAGCAGGCAGGGAGCCACTCTCCCCCCTGAGGACCCCACCCAGGACACACCAAGCCTTCCAGGGCAAACCCAAGAGCCAGCCATGGCAATCCCCCAAAAAGGCTGTGAGGGACCCCAAAAGGGAGCGTGGGGACCACCGAGGCGGGCACTGGGGACCCCGAGGCGGGCACTTACGTCTTATGGATGGTCTGGAAGAGCTGCTGCCCCTCCAGAGAGACACCAGCACTATTGCATACGCCTGCGTCATCTTCTCCTCCTTCTCCGTCCGTGCTTTGTTGGCAAGCTGGAAAACACAGACAGGGAATTGGGCTGGGAGCAGTGGAGGGACACGGGACCCCCCGACACAGCTGTGCCCCTTGTGATTCCAGCCTAAACTCCCCTTTGGAGGCACCCTCACCACTGCTGGGGCCCGCAGAGGTTTGGGGGATGGTGGTGCCATCTTTTCACACCCCTTGCCTTTTCTGAATAAACTCTGGCATTTCAGAGTTTATTCAGGGTGCAAATTCCCCCCTCACTGCTCAGTTTATTTGGATGGAGATGGGGAAGAAGAGCCTGGAATACCCTACATGCTGGGAGTAGATGCTCCACGCAGGAGTACGAGCAACTTTAGCCTGCAGCAGTTGGTTTGGTTCCCAAAAAATAACGCAAATGGTTATCTGGGAGTCGCATCCGTGTGTGGGGAGGTGTGATACACTCAGGGTGCTGGAATAGAGATGGAAAACCCCGACCCTGGCATCCCCATGTTGCATCCCATGGATGTGGGAGGAGAAGGAAGCAGAGCCTGGAGCAGCAGCCTGGACCAGCTGCTTTTCCCCGGCTGGAGCTGCCGCAGTGGAGGAGCCACAACATCATCCCTCCTCTTCCTCCTCCGGAGCCTCCTCTTTCTGGGAGCACACCCAAGCTGGACTGGCTTCCTGGTGCTGCCCGAGGGGGTTTCACCCCCTCCAAAGCCCCTCTGAGGACAGAAAAGCCCCAGCTCCCTCTGACTGGGGACACTTTAGTGCCCCTAAGGGACAGGAGTCCTCTCCCAGCCATCCCGAGTGCCCTCTTGGTGGAGCAGCACTGCTGAGGAGCACTGGGATGCTCCCCATGTGCTCCCTGAATGCCTCAGCGTGGACAGGAGCCTTCCTCACCCTCACAAACCACCCACCCCATTCCAGGGTGGAATGCGTCTCTCCAAGACCCCCAGTCAGGCTTCCAAACCAGACACAGCGTTCCACAGGAACTTCCCTGCACCCCACACCCTTCCCAGCCTTCCCTGGGCTGCCACAGCCCCTCACCCCTCCGGGGGCGGGCTGCCACAAGGCTGGAGAAGTGGAATCCCCCCCACCACACTGGATGGGCTGGAATTGTGAGCCCTGGGAATCCCCTCTCTGCGTCCGCCAAGAACGGATCCCCTTCCCAGCCAGACCAGACCCCCCTTCCTTCCACAGCCTGGGATGCTCCTCCAGAAGCTGCTGCAGTCCAGACCTGGGACAGCCCTGACAAGAGGCCAGCGGAGGTGACCAGAACCCCCGAGAGGTGCCAGCAGCAGCAGCACCCCGGCATTCCCATGGGATCCATCCCTGTGCTCATCAGCCCTGCAGCAGGTGCACCCTCCTCCCCCTGTGCTCATCAGCCCTGCAGCAGGTGCACCCTCCCTGCCCATCCCAGGAGGAAATGCACCCGTTTTCCATGAAGAAATGCACCCGTTTCCCATAAAGAAATGCACCCATTTCTCATCAGGAAATGCACCTGTTTCCCACCAGGAAATGGCTCAGGCTCCAGCCCCTGGATCCCAGCACTCCAAGGAGTTCCCTGCACACACCTCGTCAATGGATGAGTCACTCCCTGCTCCCTCGGGGTGACTGACGGAATTCAGGGATCGTGGGGGCCACCAAGGTTCATGCCAGGGCCACCAGGTGCCATGCCAGGGTCCCCCAGGGCCAGGGTGGCCCCTGGGTGCCAGCAGGCTGAGGAGATCAAGGGGATGACTCCAAAATCTCCCTGGAATGGCACCAGAGGGCTGTGCCCAGGTCCTCAGGTAAGTGCCAGCCCCGTGAGACAGTGGTGTCCCCAAAAGTCCCCAACTCTCTGGGTTCCCTGGAGCAGCGCCAGCACTCCCATGTGCCCACACCTCCTCCTCCCAGTACAACCAGTACTGGCCACCAGCATCCCAGTCCTGCAGCACCATGCCAGCCCTGCCTGCCTGAGCCCCCATGGGGGAGATGTGGGGCAGACCCCACAGAACTGCCCCCCTGCCACTGGAACAGCCCCTTCCAACCCGACTGCATCTGTCATTTCCCCACACACCAAACCCAAGTGAGCACTGGAATTCCTGAGGGGTTCCCCACAGTGAGCACTGGAATTCCTGAGGGGGCTCCCCAAAGAGCACTGGAATTCCTGAGGGGTTCCCCACAGTGAGCACTGGAATTCCTGAGGGGGTTCCCCAAAGAGCACTGGAATTCCTGAGGGGGCTCCCCAAAAAGCACTGGAATGCCTGAGGGGTTCCCCACAGTGAGCACTGGAATTCCTGAGGGGGCTCCCCAAAAAGCACTGGAATTCCTGAGGGGGCTCCCCAAAGAGCACTGGAATTCCTGAGGGGTTCCCCAAAGTGAGCACTGGAATTCCTGAGGGGTTCCCCACAGTGAGCACTGGAATTCCTGAGGGGTTCCCCAAAGAGCACTGGAATTCCTGAGGGGGCTCCCCACAGTGAGCACTGGAATTCCTGAGGGGGCTCCCCACAGTGAGCACTGGAATTCCTGAGGGGCTCCCCACAGTGAGCACTGGAATTCCTGAGGGGTTCCCCACAGTGAGCACTGGAATTCCTGAGGGGTTCCCCACAGTGAGCACTGGAATTCCTGAGGGGGCTCCCCACAGTGAGCACTGGAATTCCTGAGGGGGTTCCCCACAGTGAGCACTGGAATTCCTGAGGGGGCTCCCCACAGTGAGCACTGGAATTCCTGAGGGGGCTCCCCAAAAAGCACTGGAATTCCTGAGGGGTTCCCCAAAGAGCACTGGAATTCCTGAGGGGCTCCCCACAGTGAGCACTGGAATTCCTGAGGGGTTCCCCACAGTGAGCACTGGAATTCCTGAGGGGGCTCCCCACAGTGAGCACTGGAACTCCTGAGGGGTTCCCCAAAGTGAGCACTGGAACTCCTGAAGGGTTCCCCAAAGTGAGCACTGGAATTCCTGAGGAGTTCCCCAAAGAGCACTGGAATTCCTGAGGGGTTCCCCAAAGTGAGCACTGGAATTCCTGAGGGGCTCCCCACAGTGAGCACTGGAATTCCTGAGGGGGCTCCCCTCGGGCTGTGCTCTCAGCGATGTCACTCGCTGCAGTGACAGCCAACAGTCACATCGTGGTGGCAGCTGTGTCACCCGAGACCTCGGACGCGTTAATCCATCGGGAAGGGACCCAGGAGGGGATGGACACCCAGCTGGTGCCACCTGTGTGGCACAAAGCCCTGGGAGAGGTGTCCCTGTGGGACAAGGAGGTGACAGCTGAGCACCCCACACCTGGATTCATCCCAGCACCGAGGGCTCGGGGTCACCTTCCCTTTCCTTCACCTCACTGGGAATCAGAAGTGATCCCATTCCAGACTGGATGACAGGCAATTCCTCAGAATTCCAGGAGCTCCCCTTTATGAGTTCATCTTTACCCCTCCTGTGCACTCCGAAACGCCAACATCTAGATCCAAAATAGCATCATCCAGACCCCAAACACCACCACCTGGACCCAAACTACCAAAACCCAGGCTCCAAACCCCTCAAAATGGAAGCCCCAAAACAAGATCACCTTACACCCAAAAGCACCAAAATCCAGGTCCCCAAATGCCAAAAATACAGACATAGAATCCGGACCCCAAAACCACCCAAAAACCAGGCCCTAAATGCCAAAACCCCAGACCCTAAACCCAACAAAACCCAAGCCTCCAAGTGCCAAAATCCAGATCCCAAACGGGTAAAATCCAGCCCCAAATCAGCAAACCCTAGCCCCTGGATGGAACTCTGGGAAGCTGCGCTGGGAGCAGCTCCAGCGGCGAATCCTGCTGGATCCCTGCAGGATTCTGGGGGATCCCTGCAGGATTCCGGGGATCCCTGCTGAGGGGCTCTCTCACCTTGCTGACGTTGAGGGAGGCTAAAGGGGGAGGCGTTTCCGTGCGGTCATTGATTATTTCCACTTCTGACACGTACTGTAAGTTTACGAGCAGGATGTCTGCGTGGTTGGGCTTGCCACTGGAAGAGGGGCATTCTGGAGGAGGGGGTTAAGGAAAACAAACCCACAGAGAGGTTTTTGTAAGGTCCAGGAGCAAAGCAGGAGAAGGTTGGGTTTGTGGGAAGCTCCTCTGCTCCCTTGTCCCTACCTGGGATCATCAGTGATCCCATCTCACTCATCTCTCCTTGCACCTGTTTGGTGCTGACCCTGGTCTATCCCAACTCCAGACTGAGTTCTGCAGTCCTGGTGCACCAGCACCAGCCCACCACCACCACTGGCCTGAACCAGCACCACCAAATTTGCTCTTTTTCCACCAGAACTCTTTTCCTCCTGCAGGCAGCAGTCTCCCAGGGAGCATTCCCTGTTCTGGAAGGAATTCCCAGGAGAGGGACACACAAGGTTGGTTGTTGGTACTGCTGCTGGGAATGAGACAGCACCCCCCCAGAAAAACCCCACCCCTTCCAGAGCTGACAGGAATTCCTGCACAATTCCTCTGCTCCCATGAGGATGGAGGGATGGATGGATGGATGGATGGATGGATGGATGGATGGATGGATGGAGGACAACACGGAGAGCCTCTTCCATGCCAACACCATCTCCTCCTGGAAGAGATCCTCATGGAAGCCCCTGTTCCTCTCTCAGTCCCCTGAGCACAAGGCGGAGCCCTCCCTAAAAAACGCCGTCCAGTGGTGAGCAGGAAGCCAGGGAATTGCAGTCTCCCCCTTTGGGGGATGAGCTGGAGCACCCCAGCTGTGGGGTGAGCTGGACTTTGGGAAGTGCTCAGCCCCCCGTGGGGCTGACAAGCAGCACTGAGCAACCTGTCGGACCCTGTGGGACTTCCCTGCTGCCTCTAGCGGGACCTGGCTGCTCCCCTGGCTCCAACCACATCCCAGGCACCCAGGGGGCCTTTCCCTGTTGCGTTTCCCACAGCTCCAGCCACAAAACCCTCTCCCAGCTCCTCACTCCCTGCAGAACCCACCCGTGGGCCCCCAGAACTCCAACACCGGCCCTGAGCTGAGCATTCACCTCCCCCCCCCTCTCCTGCTTTCCAACAGCCCTCGGCTTTTCCTGTCCCTTGCAGATTCCCAACAAAACCGCATCCACGTGTATTCATCCTGGGGGGTGGGGGGTGGGCCCAGGGAACACCCCACTGCCCCCACTCACCCCAATACAAGGCTCCCAACACCCCCATTCACCCCACTACAGGGTTCCTCACTGCCTCCCCCCCAAAAAAAATATCTCCAGGACCCCACAGTCCCCACCATTCTCCCCAGAAGTGGGTGCTCTCTCTCCCCCCATTCAAGCCAGTACAGGGCTCCCCACCAGTGCCCCCCAGAAGTTCTTTATAATACAGGGCCCCCATTCACCCCAATACGGGCTCCCAATCCCCCCCATTCACCCTAACACAGGCTCCCCGACCCTCCCAAAACAAACCTCCTCACTCCCCCCAGAATCTCCCTACAGGACACCCCACATCCCATTCACCCACTACAAGACCCCCAACTCCCCCCTTCACCCCAGCGCAGGGCTCCTCAATCCCCGCGGCTACAAGCCCCCGCCAAATCCCTCCACACGGAGCTCCCCGGTGCCCCCGTTCACCCCGACACTAATCTCCCCAACTCCCCCAAAACCTCCCTACCGCGCTCCCCACTCCCCCCGTCCCTCGGGGGTCTCCCCGCTGCCCCTCAAACCCCTCCCTGTCGCCGCCCACCTCGATCCCCTCACACCCCCTCCCCTCCTTCGCCCCCTTTCCCCTCCCTCCCTCACGCCCCCCCCCCCCCCCCCTCATCGGGCGGGCCGCAGAGGCCCGAGCGGGCCGCGCCGGGGCCGGGACCAGCGCGGCGAGGCGCGGGCGGGTGGATACTGAGCGCCAGCATCTTGCTGGGGTAGTCGAAGGCGACGACCTCGCCCTGGAGGCGCTGCTCCTGGCAGGTGCGGCAGGACACCTGGCTGCCCACGCTGAAGTACTCGCCCGGCGCCGCCATCTTGTCCGCCCGCAGCGCCCGCGGCTCCGCTCGCCTCGGCCAGGCGCGGCGGGGGCGGGGCCGCGCGGCAGCGAGGGCGGGGATTGGCGCTCCGCCCCGCCGATCTGCTCCGCCCCGCGCCCTGATTGGCTGAGCCCACCCCGGCCGCGGTTTGTCCCTGCCGCCCCGCCGTAGCGCGGCGCGCCGCGGGTGGTGATGGGAAGTGTAGGCGGAAGAGGGCGCTGAGAGCGGCGGGAGGGAGTTCTGAGGGGTCCCCGGGATGAAGCCCCCCCCTCAGGTACCTCCCGCCGGTACCGGGGGGTGGGCAGCGCCACCGGGAGGTTCAGGGAAGGTCAGGGAGGCTCGGAGGATGCTGGTGGGAATGGGGAGCCCGCGGGTGTGATGTAGGGAGACCCCAGGGAGGCCTCGGGCCTGAGAGCCCAGGGAGGCCCAGAGGGACCCCAGGGATGCCCAGGACCCGCTGTAGGGAGAGCCCAGGGAAACCCCAAGGAATGCCAAGGGTGGCTCCAGGGAGACCCCAGGCCTTCTGCAGAATCACCACAGGACACCCAGGAGGTGTCCAAGGGAAAGCCCCCGGGAGGTGGTGGCTCTTTGGAGCATCTCAGCTGCTCCAGCAAATCCCACAGCGATGCCCCGGGATCCTGCCCTGGCCCCCATCCCAGAGCACTGGTGTGTTCTGCCCCCGGGCAGAAACTGGGGAGTCATCTGTGGGCAAACTTCAAGTGGTGAAGGAGTGCCTGAATCAGTGCCAAGGGTTGCTAAGGATCCCTCCACCTCCCACCCTGTCCCCAAGGGGTTCCCAAGGATCCCTCCACCTCCCACCCTGTCCCCAAGGGGTTCCCAAGGATCCAGCCTCCTCCCACCCTGTCCCCAAGGGGTTCCCAAGGATCCCTCCACCTCCCACCCTGTCCCCAAGGGCTTCCTAAGGATCCCTCCACCTCCCACCCTGTCCCCAAGGGGTTCCCAAAAATCCCGCCACCTCCCACCCTGTCCCCAAGGGGTTCCCAAGGATCCCTCCACCTCCCACCCTGTCCTCAGTGGGTTCCCAAGGATCCCTCCACCTCCCACCCTGTCCCCAAAGGGTTCCTAAGGATCCCTCCACCTCCCACCCTGTCCCCCAGGGGTTCCCAAAAATCCAGCCACCTCCCACCCTGTCCCCAAAGGGTTCCTAAGGATCCCTCCACCTCCCACCCTGTCCCCCAGGGGTTCCCCAGGGGCTCTGTGCCCGGGCTGATCTCCCTGCTGTGCCCCAGCCCGGTGCCATGGATGCCCTGCACGAGGCCGGGATCCACGCAGCCGTGGCCCTGCAGGCTGGGCCGCCGTGGCTGGAGCAGTTCTGGCTCTTCCTGACGTCCCACCTGGATCCCAATTCCATCTACACCATCTGCTTCCCGCTGGCCCGCGGGCTGGACGAGCGCGTGTCCCTCATGGTTCTCTGGATCGCCCTGGTGGCCGAGTGGCTCAACGTGGTCCTCAAGTGGTGAGGGGGGCACACGGAGGGGGGGCACCGGGGCACTCCCTGCTCCTTGCCCGAGGAATTCTGGGCAGAGGCTCCCTGCCTGGGGCATTCCGCAGGGTCACCCAAGCTGCCCTGAGCATCTGCCAGGAATTCCTGGCAGAGAAAAGCTCCGAGGGATCAGGGTTGGCAAGGGATCCTGATCCTCTGTGGCTTCAACCTGGAGATGGGGTTATCCTGGGATGGGCTGCAGGGATCCTGTCCTGATGGAGATCCCGGGATGGGCTGCAGGGATCCTGCCCTCCTGGCGATCCCGGGATGGGCTGCAGGGATCCTGCCCTGCTGGAGATCCCGGGATGGGCTGCAGGGATCCTGCCCTCCTGGCGATCCCGGGATGGGCTGCAGGGATCCTGCTCTCCTGGAGATCCCGGGATGGGCTGCAGGGATCCTGCCCTGCTGGAGATCCCGGGATGGGCTGCAGGGATCCTGTCCTGATGGAGATCCTGGGATGGGCTGCAGGGATCCTGCCCTGCTGGAGATCCCAGGATGGGCTGCAGGGATCCTGCCCTGCTGGATCATACAGGATGGGCTGCAGGGATCCTGCCCTGCTGGAGATCCTGGGATGGGCTGCAGGGATCCTGCTCTCCTGGCAATCCCAGCCTCCTGGATCCCAGGATGGGCTGCAGGGATCCTGCCCTGCTGGATCATACAGGATGGGCTGCAGGGATCCTGTCCTGATGGAGATCCCGGGATGGGCTGCAGGGATCCTGCCCTCCTGACGATCCCGGGATGGGCTGCAGGGATCCTGCCCTGCTGGAGATCCCGGGATGGGCTGCAGGGATCCTGCCCTCCTGGAGATCTCGGGATGGGCTGCAGGGATCCTGCCCTGCTGGAGATCCCGGGATGGGCTGCAGGGATCCTGCCCTCCTGGAGATCTCGGGATGGGCTGCAGGGATCCTGCTCTCCTGGAGATCCCGGGATGGGCTGCAGGGATCCTGCCCTCCTGGAGATCCCGGGATGGGCTGCAGGGATCCTGCCCTCCTGGCGATCCCGGGATGGGCTGCAGGGATCCTGCTCTCCTGGAGATCCCGGGATGGGCTGCAGGGATCCTGCCCTGCTGGAGATCCCGGGATGGGCTGCAGGGATCCTGCCCTGCTGGAGATCCCAGGATGGGCTGCAGGGATCCTGCCCTCCTGGCAATCCCAGCCTCCTGGATCCCAGGATGGGCTGCAGGGATCCTGCCCTGCTGGAGATCCCAGGATGGGCTGCAGGGATCCTGCCCTGCTGGAGATCCCAGGATGGGCTGCAGGGATCCTGCTCTCCTGGCAATCCCAGCCTCCTGGATCCCAGGATGGGCTGCAGGGATTCTGCCCTGCTGGATCATACAGGATGGGCTGCAGGGATCCTGCCCTGCTGGAGATCCCGGGATGGGCTGCAGGGATCCTGCCCCCGGCTCTCTGGGCTCTCTCCCACGCTCCGTGCCGTCCCTGCCGCAGGTTCCTGTTCGGGGAGCGCCCGTACTGGTGGATCCACGAGTCAGGGCTCTCCAGCCGGGAGCAGCTCCCGCTGCGCCAGTTCCCGGTCACCTGCGAGACGGGACCAGGTGAGTCCCAGCTCGGGCGGCCCCGGGATCCCCGGGGAAGAGCCCCAGGAGCCCCATCCGTGTGGGAACGCTGGGCTGGAGGCGGGAAGATCCATTCCTGAGCAGCGGGGAAGGGTTGGGCTTGACATTGCCAGCTCTCCTGTGCTTCATCCCCCAGGGAGCCCCTCGGGCCACTGCATGATCCTGGGGGCGGCCCTGTGGCCAATTGTCACCGCCCTGAGCAAGGCAGTGTCCAGGTACACTCGGAGGTGAGTCCAGAGCCGATGTGGGGCCGCTCCTGTGGGGCAGAACCCACGGGGAGCAGGCAGGAGGAGTCCCGGGATGGAGACTCCGTCCCTTGGAAGCTTCCAGAGCACCTGTGGGGAGAGGGGGTGGATGTGGGACCCCAGCACCCGTGGAGGGTGATATGGATCCCTTCCCTCCCAGCAGGGCGGCTCCAGGGGGACACATCCCTTCCCTGGCAGCTCGGGAAGAGGCTGTAGAGCCCCTGAATGCCCCCCAGGACTTTTTGTTGCCCCCCTTCAGCTGTGCTTTCCTCCTTCCCGCTGCCGGGCAGGGTCCACCCCGCCCCGCTGACCCCCGTTCCCTTCCAGCCGGCTGCTGAGGCTGATCCCATTCCTTCTCTACATCCTCCTGCTGGTGGCCATGGGGCTCTCCCGGATCTTCGTCCTGGCCCACTTCCCCCATCAGGTGGTCACCGGCTCCCTGGCAGGTGAGGGGGGCACCCCAGCTCCTTCCCCTTCCCTCGAGCCCCTTCCCAGTCCATCCCAGTGCCAAGCCCACCTGTCCCCCCGCCAGGGATGGCCCTGGGCTGGGGGCTGCAGCGCTGGCCCCCCAACTTCCTCAAGTGCCGGTTCTTCCTGCTGACGGCTCTGGGGCTGCTCCTGAGCGCGCTGGTCCTGCACGGGCTGGCCACAGCCGCGGGCCTGGACCTGGACTGGTGAGTGCCCGGGGGCAGGGGTGTCACAGGGGGACAGGGGTGTCACAGGGGAAAAGGGGTGTCACAGGGGGACAAGGGTGTCACAGGGGGACAGGGGTGTCACAGGGGTGTCACAGGGGGACAAGGGTGTCACAGGGGTACAGGGGTGTCACAGGGGGGCAAGGGTGTCACAGGGGTACAGGGGTGTCACAGGGGGGCAAGGGTTTCACAGGGGAAAAGGGGTGTCACAGGGGGACAGGGGTGTCACAGGGGGGCAAGGGTGTCACAGGGGTACAGGGGTGTCACAGGGGGAAAGGGGTGTCACAGGGGGGCAAGGGTGTCACAGGGGGACAGGGGTGTCACAGGGGGACAGGGGTGTCACAGGGGGACAGGGGTGTCACAGGGGTGTCACAGGGGGACAGGGGTGTCACAGGGGTACAGGGGTGTCACAGGGGGGCAAGGGTGTCACAGGGGTACAGGGGTGTCACAGGGGAAAAGGGGTGTCACAGGGGGACAGGGGTGTCACAGGGGGACAAGAGTGTCACAGGGGAAAAGGGGTGTCACAGGGGAAAAGGGGTGTCACAGGGGGACAGGGATGTCACAGGGGAAAAGGGGTGTCACAGGGGAAAAGGGGTGTCACAGGGGGACTGGGGTGTCACAGGGGAAAAGGGCTGTCACAGGGGTACAGGGGTGTCACAGGGGGAAAGGGGTGTCACAGGGGAAAAGGGGTGTCACAGGGGGGCAAGGGTGTCACAGGGGAAAAGGGGTGTCACAGGGGGACAGGAGTGTCACAGGGGGACAGGAGTGTCACAGGGGGACAGGGGTGTCACAAGACAACAGTGTCACAGGGATCAGCCTTCCGGGGTGCCGGGGGTACCCCAGGGATGTGCCCACCGGGGAGGGGTCTCCCCAGGGAGTGGCCCTCCAGGCTGGAGGGAGGCGTCCCCAGGAATCTGCTTCCAGGGGTATTTTGGGGGTGTGCAGGGACTAACTGCAGGGCTGTGCCCCCGGGGCTGCCAGGGCCAGCTCCCTCCAGGGATGTGCCCCCCGAGCTGTTTGGGGTGGGGGCCCGTTTCTGGTGGGGGGGCACGGCCCAAGCCCCGCGCTCCCCGCCCGCAGGTCCCTCCGCCGGGCCAGCGCCCGGTGCTCGGAGCCGGCGTGGCTGCGGCCGGAGACGCGGCCCTGGGCCTCGCTGTGCCGGGCGAGCGGCAGCGCGCTGGGGCTGGCCCTGGCCGCCAGGCACCCCCTGAGCCGCCGCGCCGCCGAGGAGCTGCGGGGGCTGGAGCCGCCGCTGGGCAGCGCCACGCTGGGGCTGCTGGCCCTGGACGTGCTGCACAAGCTGCCCAAGAGCGAGGACACGGCCCTGTGGTACCTGAACGTGGGCGCCCGCTACACCCTGGCGCCCGTGCTGGTGGGCTCCCTGCTGCCCCAGCTCATCCTCATCCTCCGGCGGCTCCGGGCAACCCCCTAGATCCACCCCCCTGCCATGTCGGGGAGAGGGGGATCTGCTCCCAGTTCATCCCCACCTGTCCCAGGGACCCCCAGATTGACTAGGGGGTGCCTGCTCTGTTACCAGTTCATTCTCACACTCCTTTTGCCCCGGGGACCCCGAAACTGAGTAGGGGGTCCCCATTCCTGTCCCAGTTCATCCTCACCCTCATTTTCCCCAGGGACCCCCAGACTGAGTGTGTGTTTGTGGGGGGTGTCTCTGCTCTGTTCCCGGTTCACTCTCACTCCTTCCCCCCAGGCTGAGCAGTTTCTCCCGGTTCATGCTCGCCCTCGCCTGCCCCAGGGACCCCCCCTCACTCCGGGCAGGGGGTCCCGGCCCCCCGGGGCCGAACCGGGGGTGCCCCGTGCCCAGCGGGTCTGGGGACACGGCCCGGGGACACTGAGCTGCCACCCCCGTCCCCAGCTGTCCCCAGTTCTCGGCAGCAGGGATGGGGCCCCCCCCGGGACCCCCCCCTCAGCCCGGTGTGTGCGGGGCTGCCCCCGTTTGGAACCAAATAAAGCTCCAGAACCGAGCCCGGCCCCGAGTGCTTTGTGGGGGGGACAGCGGGGACAGAGCCCCCCGAGCCCGGGGGTGACAAAGGGGACCCGCCCCGCTCCCTCCCTGCGCCTCTTGCGGTGCCTGGGGAAACTGAGGCACGCGGGGGACACGGCGGGGAGGACGGGGCAGGAAAAGGGGACCCGGGGACAGGAAAAGGGACACAGGGGCACCCCCCCCAAAGGCAGCGGGCCCGGCGGGTATTGCCAGAAACAGTTTATTTATACAAGGACGAACATGTGTGACATCTTACAAAATACTGAACCGAGACCCAGAGCGAGCGTGAGCGGGGACGGACAGGACCGGGGGGACACGGGGGACACACGGCGGGGCGGGGGGGGGACACCAGCCCAAAGCAAGCCGGGCACGCTGCCGGGGGACCCGAGCCCCTGCTCCCCCCCCCCAGCCCCAAAATCCTCCTGGGATGGGGAGGGGGATCCCCCAGCACACTCGGGGTGTCGCCAGCGTTGGGGGACACGCACGATCGCCCCGTTCCTCACCCTAAACCAGGGTCCTTCCCCCCTACCCCCCCAGGAGAGGTGACAGGGACAACCTTAGCCCTCTGCCCTAATTTGGGACCACCCCAAATTCCCCCCCCACCCACGGAATAATTTAACCCACGACGCGCTGTCCCTGTGCCAGTCCCCCCCTCCGCCCCCCCGTTAAAAAAATACTATTAAATAATCCATCTGTAATAAAATTATATCCCTTTTTTGGGGGGGGGGTTGGGTGGTTTTCTCTCTTTTAAAGCTACAATCGCTCTGAGGCTCCTCCGGCTGGTGACAAAACAGGAAAATAAAGTGGTTTGTCCTCTTTTTTTTTTTTCTTTTTTTTTTTCCCCCCCCTCTCTCCTATAAGGATAAATTTGATCCCAACAAAGGCGCCGGGGTGACAAAGTGACGGGGGGGTGAGGGACAGGGCTCGTCCCTTTGTCTCGCGTCCCCGTCCAAAACGGGGAGGCCGAAGGGGAAAAAAAAAAACCAAGAAAATTAAAAAAAAAAAAAAAACCACAAAATGAAGGGAAATTAAGGCATTAAAAAAAAATACTTACTTAAAGGCACGAAGATTTCCCATCGCCTCCCCCGAGGGCGGGGGACGGATCCAGAGCCAGGGAGGGAACGAGGGGGAGAGACACACAGAAATAGGGGGAAAATAAGGAAAAAACCCTAAAAAAAAAATCTCGAGGAGCCCCAGGGGGGGTCCAGGCAGCGCCGGGGGGACCCGACGGACACGGGGGGACACGGGGGGACAGGGGGGGACAGGGGGTGCTGGTGGAACCGCTGCTGCACAAGAGACACGACCGCAAACACCGCGGGGAGCCGGGGGCACAGGACGGGCGGGGGGATTTTTTTTGTGTTTTTCTCCTCTTTTTAATAGAAAAAGAAAATATTTTCCTCTTTTTTTTTTTTCTGGTTTTCCTTTTGATTTCTGCCTTTTTTTTTTTTTTTTTGTCTTTTTTGGGTTTTTTTTAGTGTTTTTTGTGTGTGTTTTGGATTTTTTTTTTTTCTTTTTACTGTGATTTTTTTTTTTTTGTGTGTGTGTGTTTTTCGTCTCTTCCGGGTGCTCCTTGGTTTTCGGGATGATCCGGGCGGGTCAGAGCGCGGGCTCGGCCTCCATCGGCTCCTCCGCTGGCCTGGGCAGAGGAGGGACAAGTGTCTGTCACCCCCCTGGGACACGTGTCCTCGCCAGTGTCACACCCGGCTCCATTCACCGTGTCCCTCAGCGTCACACCCCCGTGTCCCCCCGGTGTCACACCCGGCTCCATTCACACCCCCGTGTCCCCCCGGTGTCACACCTGGCTCTGTGCACCTTCCCTGTGTCCCCCCGGTGTCACACCTGGCTCCATTCACCGTGTCCCTCAGCGTCACACCCCCGTGTCCCCCCCGGTGTCACACGCGGCTCCATTCACACCCCCCGTGTCCCCCCAGTGTCACACACCCTCCATGTCCCCCAGTGTCCCCCGTGTCCCCCCAGTGTCACACACTCCCCATGTCCCCAGTGTCCCCCAGTGTCACACCCCCCATGTCCCCAGTGTCCCCATGTCCCCCAGTGTCACACACCCCCCCATGTCCCCAGTGTCCCCCCAGTGTCACACCCGCCATGTCCCCAGTGTCCCCATGTCCCCCAGTGTCACACCCCCCATGTCCCCAGTGTCCTCATGTCCCCCAGTGTCACACCCCCCATGTCCCCAGTGTCCCCCCATGTCCCCAGTGTCCCCCCGTGTCCCCCAGTATCACACACCCCCCGTGTCCCCAGTGTCCCCCTGTGTCCCCCCATGTCCCCCAGTGTCACAACCCCTCCAAGTCCCCAGTGTCCCCATGTCCCCCAGTGTCACACACCCCCCATGTCCCCAGTGTCCCCCCATGTCCCCAGTGTCCCCCCGTGTCCCCCAGTGTCACACACCCCCCATGTCCCCAGTGTCCCCATGTCCCCAGTGTCCCCATGTCCCCCAGTGTCACACCCGCCATGTCCCCAGTGTCCCCATGTCCCCCAGTGTCACACCCGCCATGTCCCCAGTGTCCCCATGTCCCCCAGTGTCACACCCGCCATGTCCCCAGTGTTCCCCCGTGTCCCCCAGTGTCACACACCCCCCATGTCCCCAGTGTCCCCATGTCCCCAGTGTCCCCATGTCCCCCAGTGTCACACCCGCCATGTCCCCAGTGTTCCCCCGTGTCCCCCAGTGTCACACACCCTCCAAGTCCCCAATGTCCCCCAGTGTCACACACCCCCCCATGTCCCCAGTGTCCCCCCAGTGTCACACCCGCCATGTCCCCAGTGTCCCCAGTGTCCCCCCGTGTCACACACCCCCCATGTCCCCAGTGTCCCCATGTCCCCCCAATGTCACACACCCCCCATGTCCCCCAGTGTCCCCCCATGTCCCCAGTGTCCCCCCCATGTCCCCAGTGTCCCCCCGTGTCCCCCAGTGTCGTCACCCCCCCCCGCGTCCACGGGCCGTACCTGGCCGGGGGCTCCGTCCCGTCCCGGCCCCGCTCGGCGCCCACGGACAGCAGGGCCATGGCTGTCACCGTCTCGGCCTCCTCGGTGTCCCCGCGCTGCGCCTCCAGCAGGGACCGGCCCACGGCGGCGGCGAAGCGCCGGACAGAGCCCCAGTGCCGGCCTGCGGGGACAGGGACGGGGCCACGGCTGGGACGGAGCGGCCGGTGCCCCCCCCGTGTCCCCCCGTGTCCCCCCGTGACAGAAGGGAGCCCTCAGGGACCTCCCGTGCCCCCGTTCTCACTCTGGATCTCGATGACCTTCTCCAGCGTGGCCACCGCGTTCACGTTGGGCTTCTGCTGCAGCAGGGCCGGGTCCAGGGGCTCCAGCTGGGGGGGGGGACACCCCGTCAGCCCCCCCAGACTGCCACCAGCACCCCCAAAGTCAGGGCAGGGATGGGACCGTAGCCCCCCACAACCAACGAGGGGAAACTGAGGCACGGCACGGGGTGAGCGCCCCAACACGCCCCTGGGGAAGGGCTGGGGGGTTCGGGGGGCCCTCGGGGGTGTCCCCCGTACCTCGAGGCCGAGCAGGGCGGTGACACAGGCCTCCGAGGCGTCGCAGATGGCCGTCAGGTCGTGTCCCCCCTCCAGCGCCAGCACCACCCGGCCCCCCGCCAGCATCATCAGCTGCTTCGTCAGGTGCCCGAAACCTGGGGGGCAGCGGGCACGGGGTGAGGGGCGGCCGGGCCGGGGTCCCCACCCCGGGATGCCCCCACACCCCACTCACACTTGGCGGTGACGGAGTAGCCACCGAGCGGGGACAGGTGGCCCTCGACGGCGTCGAAGCCGGCGGAGACCAGCACCAGGTCCGGGGAGAACTCGTTGGCGATGGGCATCACCACCGTCCTGGGGGCAGCGGCGGCTCGGGACCCCCCCAGGGCTGGGGGAGCCCCCCAGGAGGGCAGGGACCCTTCCCAGGGCGGAGGGAGCTCCCAGAGCACAGGACATGGGGACCCTCCCAGAATACAGGGACACCCCAGGACTTGGGGAGCCCCCCAAGGAGCAGGGACCCCCCAAGGTGTGCAGGGACCCTCCCAGGATCCAGAGGACCCCCTGATGCAGGCCCCCCCCCCCCCCCACTGCACAGAGACCCTTCCCCCAGCACACAGAGACCCCTCCCATAGGACAGAGCCCCCCCCCAAGGACTCAGGAACCCCCCCAGGGCACCGGAATTCCCCGAGGCACAGCCCCCTCCTGCCATGGAGCCCCTCCCCAGCCGTCCCCCCCACCTGAAGGCTGTCAGGTACTCCACGTCCCCGATCGGGGGGTCCACGCCGCCGGTCCAGGCGATGTTGATGTTGTAGCCCACGCCCAGCCCGCTGCCCACCTGGGCACAGCCACAGGTGACCCCCCCCGTGCCACAGCCAGGGCCCGGGGGTGGGAGGGGGGTGTACGAGGGGACCCCCAACCCCAAACTCCCCCCGGTACCTCCTCGGGAGCTCCGCTGCCCGGGAAGAAGTTGCCGTCGTCGTAGCGGTGCAGGGAGATGTAGAGCACGTGGGGGTCACTGTAGAAGGCCTGCTGGGTCCCGTTCCCGTGGTGGATGTCCTGGGGGGGCACCCGGGTGTCAGGGACCCCCCCAACACCCACCCAACGCGGTCCACAAGGCCTGTGGGGTCCCCCCCGTCCCCCCTTACCCAGTCCACGATGAGGATCCTGCCCACGCTGAGCCGCTGCTGCAGCAGCTTGGCCGAGATGGCTACAGAGTTGAAGAAGCAAAAGCCCCTGGGGACAAGGGACATGGGACATCAGCGGAGGGGGTGGCCCTGGGCAGGGGTCCCACCCCGTCCCTGAACTCACATGGCCGTGGACTCCTCGGCGTGGTGGCCTGGGGGGCGGATGACAGCGAAGCCATTCTGGGGGACAGAGAGGGACAGGGGTGGGACACAGAGGGACGTGTGTGTGTGTGTGTGTGTGACATGGAGACACGTGTGGCACTGGGACACAACGGGGACAGAGGGACACGGGTGGGACAGACAGGGACAGGGGTGGGACACAGAAGGATGGGTGTGTGTGTGTGACATGGAGACACGTGTGGCACTGGGACACAACGGGGACAGAGGGACACGAGTGGGACACAGACAGGTGTGGCATTGGGACACAACGGGGACAGAGGGACACGGGTGGGACACAGAGACACGTGTGGCACTGGGACACAACGGGGACAGAGGGACACGGGTGGGACACAGAGACACGTGTGGCACTGGGACACAACGGGGACAGAGGGACACGGGTGGGACACAGACAGGTGTGGCATTGGGACACAACGGGGACAGAGGGACACGGGTGGGACACAGAGACACGTGTGGCACTGGGACACAACGGGGACAGAGGGACACGGGTGGGACACAGACAGGTGTGGCATTGGGACACAACGGGGACAGAGGGACACGGGTGGGACACAGAGACACGTGTGGCATTGGGACACAATGGGGACAGAGGGACACGGGTGGGACAGACAGGGACAGGGGTGGGACACAGAGGGATGGGTGTGTGTGTGTGACACAGAGACACGTGTGGCATTGGGACACAGCGGGGACAGAGGGACACGGGTGGGACACAGAGACACGTGTGGCATTGGGACACAGCTGGGACCGAGGGACATGCACGGGACAGGGAGGGACACGTGCAGGGAGGCAGAGTGACGGTGACACGCGCTCACCTTGACCTCCCCGGCGGCCACCTTGAAGGCCAGCTCGAGCAGGCAGCCCACGGCCGTGCGCACCGCGCTGGACGAGTGCAGCTCGTTCCACACCGTGTCACTGTCCACCTGCGGGGGACACCGGGGCTCAGCGGGGCACGGCCACCCCGGGGACACCCCCAGCCCTGCCCCCAGACTCACCCCGATGCCCCCGCACGGCAGCACCGCGTACGTCTTCGGAGTGATGGGACCTGCGGGGTCGAGGGGTGATGGGGACACAGGGATCCCGTGGGATAAGGGGACCTCTGAGAGCCCCAAAGGATTGGGAAGCCCAGGGGACAGGGGGATCCCAAGGGACAGGAGGAACCCAAGGCATCCCAAGGGATGGGGAACCCCGGAGGACAGAGGGAGCCCCTGGGACCCCTGAACACCCCAAGGACTGGGACCCCCACGGGACACGGACTCTCCTGGACACACCAGGGGATGCGGACCCGCAGGGAACAGAAGGATCACAAGGAACAGGGCAGCAAGGTGACCCCAGCTCCAGAGAGGGGGGTCCCAGGCATCGGGGGCCCCCCAGCACCCACCCAGCAGCTTTTTGCTGTCCAGTTTCTGGCGGTTCAAGGGGCTGGTGCCGTAGAGCAGCGCGTGGTGCTCCGAGTGCACCGTCTGGATCTCCTCCAGCGTCGCCTTCCTGCCCCGGATCCGCTGGGAAGGGGCACAGGCTGAGCCTCCCGGGCTCCCCGTGTCATCCCGACCCCACCCGGGAGGCGGGGAGCCCCCCCCTCACCTCGCACTTCCCCAGCAGCCCCGTTTCCTGCAGCCGGGACCAGATGCTCTGGATGCGGCCGGCGTGCTCGGGGTGGATGGTGGTGTTCCCACAGGTGCACTGGTGCTTCAGCATGAACGTGTCGTACACCACGCCTGGGCACAGCACGGCTGGCACCCCGGGACACCCCCGGGGAGGGGCAGCCCCAGGGGGAAGGGGGATCCCAGGGGATACGGGGATCCCTGGGTACCCCGAGGTCTTGGGAGCCCCAGGAGACAATGGGAGTCCATGGGACTGGGGGGACACCAGGCACCCCCAGGTACTGGGAACCCCAGGGGACAGAGGGATGCTGTGGCATTGAGGGACCCCGGGACATTCCAAAGCATTGGGAACCCCAGGGGACACAGGGATCCTATGGAGTGGGGGGACCCCAGGACATTCCAAAGCATTGGGAACCCCAGGGGACACAGGGATCCTATGGAGTGGGGGGACCCCAGGACATTCCAAAGCATTGGGAACCCCAGGGGACAGAGGGATCCTATGGAGTGGGGGGACCCCAGGACATTCCAAAGCACTGGGAACCCCAGGGGACAGAGGGATCCTATGGAATGGGGGGACCCCAGGACATTCCAAAGCATTGGGAACCCCAGGGGACACAGGGATCCTATGGAGTGGGGGGACCCCAGGACATTCCAAAGCATTGGGAACCCCAGGGGACAGAGGGATCCTATGGAGTGGGGGGACCCCAGGACATTCCAAAGTACTGGGAACCCCAGGGGACAGAGGGATCCTATGGAGTGGGGGGACCCCGGGACATTCCAAAGTACTGGGAACCCCAGGGGACAGAGGGATCCTATGGAGTGGGGGGACCCCAGGACATTCCAAAGCATTGGGAACCCCAGGGGACAGAGGGATCCTATGGAGTGGGGGGACCCCAGGACATTCCAAAGCACTGGGAACCCCAGGGGACACAGGGATCCTATGGAGTGGGGGGACCCCAGGACATTCCAAAGCACTGGGAACCCCAGGGGACAGAGGGATCCTATGGAATGGGGGGACCCCAGGACATTCCAAAGCACTGGGAACCCCAAGGGACACAGGGATCCTATGGAATGGGGGGACCCCAGGACATTCCAAAGCACTGGGAACCCCAGGGGACAGAGGGATCCTATGGAGTGGGGGGACCCCTGGGCACCCCAAGGGACTGGGGACCCCAGGGAAGAAGGGAATCCCACGGGAGAGGAACATCCACAGCCCCAGCACGGAATGGGACACTGGCTGGCGGGAGGAGGGGGACACAGCCATCCCTGGGGACAGGAGCCCCCCCAAGTCACGGAGCCCCGGGGCACAGGGACCCCCTGACGCCCCCGGCGCCCCCAGTGCCGTACCTGTGGTGAAGAGGTGCTTGGGGGGCCCCTCGGGCTGGGGGGGCTTGACGCTGGCGGGGGACGACTGGGTGCGGGCGAGGGCGGGGTGGGGCAGAGCCAGGACCCCCAGGGGGGGCGCGGGGAAGAGCTGCAGCGGCGCCTCGGGGTACACCTGGGGAGGGGGCGGGCGATGAGTCACGGCAGGGGACTGGGCTGGGGGGGTCACGGCGCGGGGGCGGCGGGGACAGGGGGACGGGGAGGGGTGGGGGGGATGAGTCACCGACCCTTCCGAGTCATCGCTGCGGCAGCGTCCCCAAAAACGGGGGAACGGGGACACAGCACACGGCTGGGGGAGGGCGGTGGGGCAAGGGGTGCACGGGGTGCTCGAGCTGGAGCCTGGGGGGGATGGAGGGACCCAAATCACCCCCAGAAGTCTCACCTGCTTGTAGGTGACCCCCAGCTCAGTGACGTCGGGGTCCCCAGGGGCCTCGGCCTCGTCCCCGCTGTCACCCGGCTCCTGGCAGCCCTCGGGGTCCTGCGGCTGCTCCGGGGGGTCCCCGGCCTCTGGGGACACGAGGGCGAGGGGGGGACCGAGGGGGGGTCCGGGGGGGCCTCTCTCCCCCGGGGGGGGCGATTGCTGCTCCGTCAGCTCCTCCTCCGTCTCCTCGGGGTGGGTGGGGGGCTGCCGTGCCAGCTCCCCCCCCTTGGGGAGCAGCTGGGGGGGGCACGGGGGTTAAGTGACCCCCCCCCCCCCCACGCCCGCTCCATGGCCAAACCCGTGCCCACCCCAGGACCCCCTCTACCCACCCTGTACCCCCACAGCCACCCATACCCACCCCACACGCCTTTGTCCAGCCCTTCCCCAGCTTCCCATCCTCTGCCTCAGTTTCCCCTGCTCACACTACATTTTGGGGGTCAGCGGTGCCCCACAGCTACCCAACAGCCACCCCGCACCCCACTCACACCCTGTACCCCGTTCCCCCCCGCCCCCACCACGCCCCCAGCCCACCTTGAGCTGCTGCTTGTCCAGGAAGTGGTGCTGGAGGGGGCCGTGGGGCAGCGCCTGGGGGCTCTGGGGCAGCGGGGACGACTGGGTGCGGCTCAGGGGCCGGTGCCGCGGCAGTTTGCTCCCGCGGGGACCCCCCCCGCGCTCCCCCGTCACCAGCGGGGACTGCCCGTGCAGGGGCACTGCGGACACGGCGTCAGAGGGGCTCCCCGCGCCCCCCTCCAGCCCCCCGGGGAACCGGCGGGGGACAGAGCTGGGGACAAGCGGGACAGACTGGGGGGAACCGGGAAAGGAAACGGGGGGAAGGAGCGAGGGGTGAACTGGGCAGGACTGGGGGGAAACAGAGGGCAAACTGGGCAAGTACTGGGGGACACCACTGAGGGGACACCGAGGGGGGATAAGGGGGACACCCAGGGGGGACTGGGGGGACACTGAGCGAGAATTAGGGGGACACCGAGGGGGGTTCAGGGGGATACTGAGGGGGGATAAGGGGGGACACCGAGGAAGGACTGGGGGGACACCGAGGGGGGATTAGGGGGACACTGAAGGGGGATTAGGGGGATACTGAGGGGGGATAAGGGGGGACACTGAGGAAGGACTGGGAGGACACCAAGAAAGGGCTGAGGGGACACTGAGGAAGGACTGAGGGGACACTGAGGAAGGACTGGGGGGACACCGAGGAAGGACTGGGGGGACACTGAGGAAGGACTGGGGGGACACTGAGGAAGGACTGGGAGGACACCAAGAAAGGGCTGAGGGGACACTGAGGAAGGACTGGGGGGACACTGAGGAAGGACTGAGGGGACACTGAGGAAGGACTGGGGGGACACTGAGGAAGGACTGGGGGGACACCGAGGAAGGACTGGGGGGACACTGAGGAAGGACTGGGAGGACACCAAGAAAGGGCTGAGGGGACACTGAGGAAGGACTGGGGGGACACTGAGGAAGGACTGGGGGGACACCAAGGAAGGACTGGGGGGACACCGAGGAAGGACTGGGGGGACACCGAGGAAGGACTGGGGGGACACCGAGGAAGGACTGGGGGGACACTGAGGAAGGACTGGGGGGACACCGAGGAAGGACTGGGGGGACACCGAGGAAGGACTGGGGGGACACTGAGGAAGGACTGGGGGGACAGAGCAGGCAGGGGCAGGCCGGGCCGGGGCTCACCAGCAATGAGGGTGCTCTGCTGCCGCGCCTGCTCCAGCAGCAGCACGTGCTGCAGCAGGGACGGGGACCCGGCCGGGGCGTCCCCGTCCAGGGCCACCCCCAGCAGGCACCCCGGGATCGAGGACGTGCTCAGGAACTTCCCGGTGAGGGCGGCCCCGGGGCGCAGCGGGGACACCCCCGGGGGCACCCCCGGCCGCTCGCCCTCCGCCTGTGGCGACAGCTTGGGGGACACCTGCGGGGACAGCGGTGGCACTGGGGGGTCCCCACATCGCCCCAGGGGTGCTAGGTCCCTGCGGCACCCCTGTGGGGTCCCCACATCCCTGCTATAGGGTGCCAGGCCCCCATGCCACCCCCCACTGTATCCCCATGTCCCCCCCGCAATGGGGTTCCACGCCCCAGTGCCACCCACCACGGCGTCCCCATGTCCCCGGGGTGTCCCTCGTGTTCCCTCTGTGGAGTTCCAGGTCCCCGTGCCACCCCCTGTGGAGCTCCCGTGTCCCCTCCACGGGGTGCCAAGTCCCAGTGCCCCCCACCACAGGGTCCCCGTGCCCCCACTCACGGGGAGGTGGGCGCTGGTGACGGTGACAGTGGCCTGCAGCCCCAGGGACAGGTTGGGCAGCGACGGGGACGTGTAGAGGCTGAGCTGGGCCCCGTCCAGAGCCAGGGCGTGGGGCTGGGGCAGGAGCTGCTGTGGCACCACACGGCAAACACGGCATCAGCGCCCGCGCGGGGACACGACAGGACAGGCCACCAACACGTGTGGGGACACGACACCATCGACACACAGCCCCCGCAGGGGACACCCACGCGTGTCCCTGTCCCTGTCCGTACCTCGCTGTGGATGTTGGGGACAGAGGCGGCCAGGCCGTTGTGGGCACCGTGGGAGCTGTTGGGGGAGCTGGGCCCCGACCCGGGGGCACTGCTGCAGACCGATGACACTGCGGGACACGTGTGTGTCACACGGGCACGGGGACACTGACACTGCCCCGTGTCACACTGACACTGCTGTCACACTGACACTGCGGGACACGCGTGTGTCACACGGGCACGGGGACACTGACACTGCCCCGTGTCACACTGACACTGCGGGACACGCGTGTGTCACACGGGCACGGGGACACTGCACTGTGTCACACTGACACTGCCCCGTGTCACACTGACACTGCGGGACACACGTGTGTCACACGAGCATGGGGACACTGCCCTGTGTCACACTGACACTGCCCCGTGTCACACTGACACTGCTGTCACGCTGACACTGCGGGACACGCGTGTGTCACACGGGCACGGGGACACTGACACTGCCCCGTGTCACACTGACACTGCCCCGTGTCACACTGACACTGCCCCGTGTCACACACTGACACTGCCCTGTGTCACACTGACACTGCGGGACACGCGTGTGTCACACGGGCACGGGGACACTGACACTGCCCCGTGTCACACTGACACTGCTGTCACACTGACACTGCGGGACACGCGTGTCACACGGGCACGGGGACACTGACACTGCTGTCACACTGACACTGCGGGACACGCGTGTGTCACACAGGCACAGGGACACTGACACTGCCCCGTGTCACACATTGACACTGCTGTCACACTGACACTGCGGGACACTGACACTGCCCCGTGTCACACTGACACTGCGGGACACGCGTGTGTCACACGGGCACGGGGACACTGACACTGCCCTGTGTCACACTGACACTGCGGGACACGTGTGTGTCACACGGGCACGGGGACACTGACACTGCCCCGTGTCACACTGACACTGCAGGACAGGCGTGTGTCACACGAGCACGGGGACACTGACACTGCCCTGTGTCACACTGACACTGCAGGACACGCGTGTGTCACACGAGCATGGGGACACTGACACTGCCCTGTGTCACACTGACACTGCTGTCACACTGACACTGCAGGACACGCGTGTGTCACACGAGCATGGGGACACTGACACTGCCCTGTGTCACACTGACACTGCTGTCACACTGACACTGCAGGACACGCGTGTGTCACACGGGCACGGGGACACTGACACTGCCCCGTGTCACACTGACACTGCGGGACACGCATGTGCCACACGGGCATGGGGACACTGACACTGCCCCGTGTCACACTGACACTGCGGGACACGCATGTGCCACACGGGCACGGGGACACTGCCCCGTGTCACACTGACACTGTGACACGCGCGTGTCACATGTGTCACCCCACCCCAGAGGCCACGGGGGCTCTGGGGACAGCGCGGCAGGCAGCGAGCCCCAGCCGCGAGCCCAGCCCGTGTCCCCGCGGTGTCCCCGCCGTGTCCCCACGCACCGGTGATCTCGACGTGGCGCTTGCGGAAGGCGCTGAGCACGGAGCCGTCGCGGCGCCGCAGGAGGGGGCTGCTCCTCCGCTCCGCCACCTTCTGCTTCAGCCGCGAGCGCACCTTCAGGTTGGGCTCCGAGGCTGGGGACCCAGACGTGTCACCCGGGGCGCCACCATCACCCCCCGCCGGCGCGGCGCGCCCCCGCCCACCGGCACCCACCGGTTTTGCGGAGCGGGAAATCGTCCCGGCCGTCATAGGTGCCGAGGAGGGGGAGCTTGTAGGACGGGGGGGTCCCCGGGCTGCCGGTCTGGGGAGGGGAACTCTGGTCCAACGAGGTGTGGTGAGCCCTGGGCGGGGGGTGAAGGTGGCAGAGACCCCGCTAGGACACCTGGGTCACCCCCACGGTGCCTCGGGGAGGGTCCTGCGGGGCTCGGGGGCACCTACCAACATTTGGGGTGCTGGGGGAGGGAATGGTTGGGGGGGCCGGGGCCCGGCTCCTTCGTCTTGCTGAGCAGGAATTCCTGGAGCTTCAGCTTCACCTCCGTGCTGGCGATGGCACCTGGGGGCACGGGGAAGCGGGGGGTGGGGGTGGGTCAGGGGGGCAGCACGGCCCTCCCCTATGGATTCCCCACGGAATCCTCCAGTCCCACTGCACCCCCACATCCCGCCCCAGCCCCCGCTCACTGTCACGGCCCCGGTCCTTGGGGCGCAGGCTCTGGAGCTGCTCCAGGCGCTGCTGCTGCTGCTCCAGCTCCTGCCGCTCCCGCTGCCGCTGCTGCTCCAGCTCCTGCTGCCGCCGGGCTGCCAGGGCCTCCTGCTGCTGCTGTGGGCCGGGGGCACCGCCGTGGGACCCTCACCCGGCTCCCAGGGTGACAGCCCCGGCCCCGGGGGCAGGGTGGCCCATGGCGCTGGCACCCCTGGTGTCCCCCAAGAGCTCCCTCACCCTCCATCAGTGACACCCCAGGGCTCCGTCACTCCCAGGGTCACCACAATGGCTCCATCAACCCCAATGTCCCCCCCCAATGGCTCCATCACCCCCATATTCCTCTCCCAGCAGTTCCATCATCCCCAGTACCCCCCCAAAAGCTCCATCTCCCCCAGACTGGTGACACCCCACAGCTCCATCACCCCCAGTACCCCCCCAAAAGCTCCATCCCCCCCAGACTGGTGACACCCCACAGCTCCACCATCCCCAGTACCCCCACAAAAGCTCCATCACCCCCAGACTGGCGACACCCCACAGCTCCACCATCCCCAGTACCCCCCAAAAGCTCCATCCCCCCCAGACTGGTGACACCCCACAGCTCCATCACCCCCAGTACCCCCCCAAAAGCTCCATCCCCCCACAGACTGGTGACACCCCACAGCTCCACCATCCCCAGTACCCCCCCAAAACCTCCATCCCCCCAGACTGGTGACAAGTGACACCCCACAGCTCCACCATCCCCAGTACCCCCACAAAAGCTCCATCTCCCCCAGACTGGTGACACCCCACAGCTCCATCATCCCTCCCCAAAAGCTTCATCCCCCCCCAGACTGGTGACACCCCACAGCTCCATCATCCCTCCCCACAGCTCCATCCCCCCCAGACTGGTGACAAGTGACACCCCACAGCTCCACCATCCCCAGTACCCCCCCAAAAGATCCATCGCCCCCAGACTGGTGACACCCCACAGCTCCATCATCCCTCCCCACAGCTCCATCCCCCCCAGACTGGTGACACCCCACAGCTCCATCATCCCCAGTACCCCCCCAAAAGCTCCATCCCCCCCAGACCGGTGACACCCCACAGCTCCATCACCCCCAGTACCCCAAAGCTCCATCCCCCCCAGACTGGTGACACCCCACAGCTCCACCATCCCCAGTACCCCCCCAAAAGCTCCATCCCCCCCAGACCGGTGACACCCCACAGCTCCATCACCCCCAGTACCCCAAAGCTCCATCCCCCCCAGACTGGTGACACCCCACAGCTCCACCATCCCCAGTACCCCCCCAAAAGCTCCATCTCCCCCAGACTGGTGACACCCCCAGGCCTCCATCCCCCCAGATCCACCCCCCCCACCTCTCCAGCACCCCCAACCACCCCCCCCCCACCCCGGCCATGCCCCCCCACCCACCTTGAGGTGCTTCTGGAGCTGGACCTGGTGCTGGCGGGTGAGGTGCTCGTGCTGCTTCTGGAACTCGGCGAAGAGCAGCTGCTTCTGGAGCTGCTGCTGCTGCTTCAGGGCCACCAGCTCCCGCTGCAGCTGCTGCTCCCGCGCCGCCGCCAGCCCCGCGTCCACCCCTGCCTCCGGCCCCTCCGGCCCTGCCGGACACGCTGGGTCGGGGGGGGAAAAGGGCTGGGGACACCCCGGGAATGATGGAGGGGGCTGGGAGTTCTTTAAGGGGCAGGTTTGGGGTGGTTCAGGCATGCCGGGGGGGGGGGGCTGAGAGTGGTTAGGGGGTGTCTCAGGGGTGATGTGGGGGTGGAACTCATTTATGGGGCGCTTTGGGGGTGTTCCAAGGATGGGGTGGGGGGGAGTCAGTGGTGGTTTCGGGGGGTTCTGGGGGTTGCTGCGTGCGGCTCAGGGGCTGCTGGGGGAAGGGGGGGGGGTCAAGGAAGCCCTCAGGGGTCTCCCCCCAGCCTCATCCCCCTGGATCAACCCCCACCTCAGTTAACCCCCCCCCAAAAAAATAAAAACGAGGTGGGGGGGGTGGGGGGGAGGACCCCACCCCATCCGAACCGAATATCCCCACCAGAGACCCCCGGGGGGCACAGACCCCCCCCCCGCCCCCCCAGCAGCGAGGAACAGGGTGCGCAGGAGCGGGGGGTGGGGGCCGGCCCCACGCACACAGGAAGGCGGGGGCGGGGGGCACACGGTGCATGTCAATGAGCCCCCCCACCCCACCCCAACCCAGCCCCCTCCACCTGCCGCGGCCGCACGTCGGGCACTGACGTGTCCCCGCGCGGACCCACGGACGTCACGGGGCGCGGAGGTGGGCCACCAGACCCCCCCCCCCCCAAAAGGACAGCCAACCCCCCCCCGCCCCCCCCCAAGAACAGCCAGCCCCCCCCCAGGAGAAGCAGCACCCCCCTATCCCGACCACCCCCAGCCCCATGCAGCCCCCCACCGCAGCGCAGCCCCGGGGTTTGGCTCTCGCGGGGGGTATTTGGGGGTACACTGGGGTACTCCTGCAGCCCCCCCCCCCAAAAGGACAGCCAACCCCCCCCCCCTCCAAGAACAGCCAGCCCCCCCCAGGAGAAGCAGCACCCCCCTATCCCGACCACCCCCAGCCCCATGCAGCCCCCCACCACAGCGCAGCCCCGGGGTTTGGCTCTCGCGGGGGGTATTTGGGGGTACACTGGGGTACTCCTGCAGCCCCCCCCCCCCAAAAGGACAGCCAACCCACCCCCCCCCCCCAAGAACAGCCAGCCCCCCCCAGGAGAAGCAGCACCCCCCTATCCCGACCACCCCCAGCCCCATGCAGCCCCCCACCGCAGCGCAGCCCCGGGGTTTGGCTCTCGCGGGGGGTATTTGGGGGTACACTGGGGTACTCCTGCAGCCCCCCCCCCAAAAGGACAGCCAACCCACTCCCCCCCCCCCAAGAACAGCCAGCCCCCCCCCAGGAGAAGCAGCACCCCCCTATCCCGACCACCCCCAGCCCCATGCAGCCCCCCACCGCAGCGCAGCCCCGGGGTTTGGCTCTCGCGGGGGGTATTTGGGGGTACACTGGGGTACCCCTGCAGCCCCCCCCCCCAAAAGGACAGCCAACCCACCCCCCCCCCCCCAAGAACAGCCAGCCCCCCCCAGGAGAAGCAGCACCCCCCTATCCCGACCACCCCCAGCCCCATGCAGCCCCCCACCGCAGCGCAGCCCCGGGGTTTGGCTCTCGCGGGGGGTATTTGGGGGTACACTGGGGTACCCCCTGCAGCCCCCCCCCCCCCCCGAACCTGCCAGCTCCCAGCCGGGGGTACCCAAAGGGCCCCGCGGGGTGTCGGGGTGCAACGGGGGGTGGCAGCACCCAGCCCGTGGAGGGGGCAGCGCTAGGGGGGCTAAAAATAGCCCCCGGAGGTGCCAACCCGGCACTTTGGGGTCAGTGGTGGCTTTGGGCCACCCCGGGGCTGGGGCCACACCCCACCCTGCGGGGGCCCTCACCCTGCAGCCCCCCCCCCCGTGAGGGACAGGGGATGTTTAACCCCTCGCTGCCCAGGACCCCCCAAACAGAGAGGTGCCGTGGGCACAACGGGGGTGTCCCACGGAATGGGCACACGGGAGAGGCCGGGGATCCGCGATGGGGGGGCAGCACCCCCAGGGCTGGAGCGCCTGTCCTTGCACACGTGCCCTTGCACACCTGTTTGTGCAAGGGGGGGGGCTCTCCCTCTCACACACCTGAACACACTCGCGTTCAGCAGCTCCCCCCCTGCGCGCTCGTGGGGGATGTCACCGGGTTTGGGGCGGTGTCACCGGGTTTTGGGGGGCACGGGGGGCCAGCCCCCACTCACCTGGGGCGGGCAGGGCAGCGTGCAGGGGGACACGGGGCAGCAGCTCCAGCGGGGGCTCACGGCCAGACCCCCCCTCTGCAGAGAGACACCCGTGACCCCCTGAACGGGCTGGGAACTGGGGGCCACGTGCACCCCCAAACCCAACCTCAGCTCCCCAAACCCCTCCTTGGCGGCTGGGGGTCAAGGAGCATCCCTGGGTTTTGGGGTGACGGGAGGAAATGCAGCCCCCACACTCCAGGCAGGGCAGGGCCGAAGGGCCCCCCCCCCAAATCCAGGCTATTCTCTCTGGCGCCTGGAAATAGCCGGCGCACGGGAGGAGCCGGCTATAAATAGGGAATTGTGCCGGGGGGGGGGCCACGACAGATCCCGGGAGGGGATGCGTTGTGTCCCTCCCCTCCCCAGACACCCAGCTGCACCCCCGAACTGCCCCGGGGGGCTGGGGGGCACGGGCTGCCCTGGCTGGGGGAGGCTGTGGGGGGACTGGGGTCCCCACGACCCCCGCAGCTCCATCCCACCCCCCACATCCCCCTAATTGCCAGGGACATTAATCCGCATCAGCGCTGCCGGAATCAGATCTGGGATGTGCCGGGGGGGGGGGATTAGCCCCACTTTGGGAACGTGAAGGCAGACGACCCCCCCCCCCCCCACCCCGCTCCAGACCCCCTGAGTCCCTCAACAAGAGCCCCCCAAGAGGGGCTGGGGGGCACAGCTGCCAACTCAGCACATCTCCCGTGGGATCCGCGTCCCCACGTGGCTCTGCAGGGACACGGCGGGGGGGGGGTGACACCGTGCCGAGGTGTGGAATCCCCCCTTTTTGGGGACGGGGGCCTCCCCCTGGTTACGGGGACCCCCCCCGGCGCCCCGGCCGTGCGTAACCCCCCCCCCCCCCCCCAACCCCGGGCAGCGCCACGTTTATTTACCACGCGTTAATCCCCAGCCAAGACTTTTAATAGCCGGGATATTTCTGGGACACCCCCCGCACCCCCCCCGCTGCCCCCCCCGGGGTGCTTTGGGGCTTGACGTCAGCCCGGCTATTTCTGGTGCTGCCAGCGGGCAGGAGGCCGCGGGAATGGGCCCGCCTGGCTCCCGGACCCCCTTCCTGGTGCTCGGACCCCCAGTCCGACTCCCAGACTCCTTTCCTGGCTCCCACGGCAGGGCAGAGCGCTGCCCTGGCCCGCGGAGCCCCCTGCACAGGTGGTGGCACACCTGGGGGACGGGGGAGACCCGCAGGGATTTTGGGGGGAGTCGTGGGGACCGCCAGGAACTCCGGAAGGGAAGGAGGGGAGCGAGGGGGCTGCGCCCCGGGATGGGACCGGCACCCAGAGGACCCCCCGGTTCTGGGATGGGGCTGGGGAAAGGAGCCCTGGGGGTCACGGAGTCCCCGGGGGCTGACCGGGGACCACTGAGCGCAGGGGTGGCCTCTGCCACATTCCCGATGGCTCCAGCCCGGCCGAGACCTCCCAACTCGGCACCCCCGAGGGGTCCCCAAAGGCCCCCAGGCAGCCCCGCAGCCAAAGCCGGGAGGGCACCCCAAAGGAAAGCGCCGCAGGGATGGCAGAGGCGGCCAGGCCGTGTCCCCGTGCCGCCGTGTCCCCGTGCCACCGCGCCGCGTGCCAGCCCCGTGCCAGGCACGGCCGGGCGACGCTCCAGCCCTGCGGCCGCTCCAAAAATACCGGCGGGTGGCTCGGGGGGGGGGCTGGGGACAGAGGGGACACACGCCCCCGTCCCCAGCCGGCGGCGAGTCCCTGCAGGGGGACACGGGGCGCTGCCACAGCCCCGGGCCTCAGTTTCCCCTCCGGAGGCCGCGGTGTCGGCGCTGCCGCGTGTCCCCTCGGAGGCGGGGGGGGGGGGGGACATGAGCGCGTCCAGATGTCGCCGGAGTTCCCACCGGGATAATTACAGGGCGGCTCCGCCGGGGAGCCAGCGGGAGCCGGGACAGCGCGGGCACGGCCCTCGTGGTCACCACGGCTGTCCCCACGCGTGGCACCGCGGGGACCCGCCCCCGGTGCCATAAAGAGCCACGCGTGAGCCGAGCCACGACGGTGCCAGGAGCCGTGCCTCAGTTCCCCCTCCCAGCGGGAGGATGCCGGGGTCTGGAAACACCGGGAAGGGGGCGGCGGCACGGGCAGGGATAACCGGGGGAGGGGGCGGCTGGCACGGCCCCGGTGCCCCCCGGTGCCCGGGCACCCCCGGCTGGCGCGGATGTGCCCCGCTGGGCGGAACGCTGCTGCGGACCCCCAGTACCCCAATACCTGGGGTACAGCGGGGGGCTGCAGGGCCACAGCAGGGACGGGGGACACGGCAGTGCCCGGGCCGTGCCCAGGGCCAGCGCCCGGCTCTCGGAGCGGTGCCCAGCGGGGTGCAGCCCCCGCGGGCTCTCACCTGTGTCGCTCTGGGGGTCCATGGTGGCCCGCGGGTGCCGGGGGGGCTCGCAGAGGCGCGTGTCCGTCAGCGCCGGCCGGGGCACCGGGGCTGTGCCCGCGCCGCCAGGGAGCCCTGCGGGACCAAGCGTCGGTCAGCACCCCGGGACCCCCAAAACCTCCCCCCGCAGCAAACGGGGGGGTCGGAGCCCGCACCGAGCCCCCCTCAGCACCCACCCGGGGCAGGATGTGGCCCCCTGCCCTCCGCTGTCCCCCGGGATGGGGGGCCTGGGAGCACCCCCAGAAGGGACCTGGGGGTCGGCAGCGCTACACAAGGCTCTGCAGGAAAAGGGGGGCCCCGCAGAGGGGGAGCCCAGGGGGATAGCGGGGAAGGACCCCCCGGCCGTGCCATCCCTAAGGGACACGGATGGGACCCCCAAAAGGACACGGCTGGAGGGGGACACACGCTGACACCCCCCCACCCTCCCCCAGCCAGCGCCCCGGTGCTGCAACCCCCCCGAGATAGGGGGTCCCCCCAGAGACAGGGGTCTGGGGACGTCACCCACGAGGGCCACGCGGCGGGACACGCCACTCGCGCTGCCGGCAGCGCCGAGCCCGGCGCGGTGCAGCGGGGCCCCCCCGGGCCCCCCCCCCGGCCGCGCTGCGGAGCCGCCGCCGTGCTGGTGCACGGGCCCCCCGACACTGCGGGAACCCCGAACCCGCAGGGCCCCCCGAGGGCGCGGGGAGACCCCCACCGACCCCGGGACCCCGACCCGCACCGACCCCCCCGGAACCGCGCCGAGCCCCCCGACCCGTGCCGGGACCGCTCATTGCAGGGCCCCGCCGAACCTGCACCGGGACCCCCGAAACTGCAGGGCTCCCCCGGACTGCACAGGGCCCCCCCATTGCACGGGCGCTCTCCCCCCTCGAGCCGCACCGGGACCCCGCAATGCACAGGACCCCCCACCCGCACAGGGGTCCCCTCTTGCAGCCGCGCACCGGATCGCACCGGGACCCCCACTGCAGCCCCCCCCGGACGCGCAGCGGGCCCCCCCACCGGAGCCCCTCCCAAAGCACACAGGGACCCCATCGCAGCCCCTCCCGCGAGCTGCACGGGCCCCGCTGCGGCCCCGGGCCCGCACTGGGCTCCCCCCGCAGCGGCCCCCCCAAATCCGCACCGGGGTCCCCCGCTGCGGGCCCCCCCGCTCCGCACGGCGCACAGCCCCTCACCCCGCGGCCCCCCAAGCGCGCCATGATCCCGCACCCCCACCGCACAGACCCCCCCCCACCCCCCGCCCCGAACCGCACCGGACCTCCGGGATTGCAGCCCCCCCCCCCCCGCCGCCGCACGGAGCCCCCCCGGGAGCCGCACGGGGGTCCCCGACAGCGCAGATCCCGGCCCGCCGCGGGTCCCCGCCCCGATCTCGCCGGTCCCGGCGCCCCCCCACCCCGTACCTGGGGTCCCCCCGGTGCCGCCCGGCGCGCGCCCCGCCGCCCCCCCGCCTCCTCCTCCATCTTCGCCGCGCGGCCCCGCCCGCCCCGACAACAACATTCGGTGACGTCACTCCGGGTCACGTGACGGCGCCCGGCGCTAAAAATAGCCCCGCGCGCGGCCCCCCCCCTTAAAGGGGCGGAGCCTAATGTGGGGGCGGAGCCTAGTGGGGCCTTAAAGGGGCCGCGGTGCGAGTGAGTGCGAGACGGCGTCAGTGTGGGATGGAAAGGGCGTGCAAGGGCACACGGGTGTGTGAATGAGCGTGCAAGGGCACAGGGGTGTGTGTGAGTGTGCAAGGGCACATGGGTGTGTGTGAGCGTGCAAGGGCACACGGGTGTGTGAATGAGTGTGCAAGGGCACACAGGTGTGTGTGAGTGTGCAAGGGCACACGGGTGTGTGAATGAGTGTGCAAGGGCACACGGGTGTGTGTGAGCGTGCAAGGGCACACGGGTGTGTGAATGAGTGTGCAAGGGCACACAGGTGTGTGTGAGTGTGCAAGGGCACACGGGTGTGTGTGAATGAGTGTGCAAGGGCACACGGGTGTGTGTGAGAGCGTGCAAGGGCACACAGGTGTGTGAATGAGAGCGTGCAAGGGCACAGGGGTGTGTGAATGAGCATGTGTGGGCACACAGGTGAGTGAATGAGTGTGCAAGGGCACACAGGTGAGTGAGTGAGCAAGCATGAGTGTGCAAGGGCACACAGGTGAGTGAATGAGTGTGCAAGGGCACACAGGTGTGTGAATGAGCATGTACAGGCACACAGGTGTCTGTGTGAGTGTGCAAGGTCACACAGGTGTGTGAATGAGAGTGTGCAAGGGCACACAGGTGTGTGAATGAGTTTGCAAGGGCACACAGGTGTGTGTGAGCGTGCAAGGGCACACAGGTGTGTGAATGAGTGTGCAAGAGCACACAGGTGTGTGAATGAGCATGTACAGGCACACAGGTGTGTGTGTGAGTGTGCAAGGGCACACAGGTGTGAGAGTGTGCAAGGGCACACAGGTGTGTGTGAATGAGCGTGCAAGGGCACACAGGTGTGTGTGAGCGTGCAAGGGCACACGCGTGTGTGTGACAGCTGCCCGGCCATGGCTCGCACACCCGCGTGCCACAGGCTGTTGTGCTGCCGCACTCCCGCGTGTGCGACCGTCCCTGCACGCTCACAGGTGTGTGAACACGCACGCGTGGACACGCGTGTGCCGCGTGCAGGACACACGCGTGTGCCCTTGCCCACGCGCAGGCCCGGGTTTAGGGTCGGGGGGGGGGGGTTGTCACTCAGCCTGTGCCGCGGCGACGTGCGGGGATGAATCACGCCGGGCCGAGGCCGCGCTGAGTCACCGGCGGCGCCGCGGGGCCCGGCCGGGTGACGCGGGGGCACACGCGTGTGCACCTGTGACACGCGCGGGGAAAAGGGGGTGCGTGGCCCTTTAAGGGGCGCGGCCGCGCTTCAGGCCCGCCGCCAGGGGGCGCCCGGCGCCGCAGGGGAAGTTCCGCCCCTTCCCCGGGGGCCGCGGGTTCGAGCCCCGGCCCCGCCGCTTCCGCCTCCGGGGCCGGGCCGGGGTCGCGCCGCTGCCATGGTAACGGGGCCGGGGGGGCGGCGGCGGTTTTGGGGTCTCCACGGAGAGCCCCCACAAAGGGATCCCCGCGCGGTGGGAGGGGGCCCACCCGGGCGCGGTGGGAGGCCCTGCCGGGGCGCCGGTGCTCCCGAACGTCCCGGAGACCTCCGGGACCACCGAGGGCCCCCGGCTTGCTGTGTCCCTCTCAGCCCCATTCTTCCCCTTTTTCCCACAGTCCTGCCACTTCCAGAAGCTTTTTGGGACCGACGGGGAGCTGGAGGACGAGGTGAGGGGCCCGCAATGGCCTGGGGCCCCCCCGAGGCGCGGTGCGCCCGGGCCGCCCGAGCTGCGGCCCCGTGGGGACACACGGAGCCGTTTGCATTCCCGCTGTTTATTTCCCCACAGGATTTCCTCTCCGCTGTGGAAGATGCAGAGAACCAGTTTGCGATCCCCGGGCATTCCTCACCCAGCGTCGTCCCGGTTGCTCCCAGTAAACCCCATCCCAGTAAACCTCATCCCAGTAATGCCCCCACCCTCCGTCCCCTCGCCGGGCAGGGCGAGCATCCCGCGGGACTCCAGGGCCCCCCATCGCGGGGAGCAGCGCCCCAGGATGAGCTGGACAATGACCTTTTCCTGGCTGCCTGCAGGGAGCTGGAGGGTCCCGAGGTGCCCGTGGGGGCCGGCGCTGCCCCGGTGCCCCCCGGGCGCCGCGAGAAGCCGCCATGGAAGTGCCCAGGGAAGGAGAACGCTCGGGAATGTGGGGTCCCCAAAAAGCTCAGGGTGGCAGAGGAGCTGGTCCCCAGCTCCCGGGGGCTGCAGGACAGGCAGGGCCCCCTCCCCAGTCCCAAACTGGTGCTGCGGCCCAGCGCGGCTGGTGCCTGCGCCCCCAGACCCCCCCCTTCCGTGGGAGAGCCGGGGGGCTCCGGAGGGTCCGTCCCTGCTCCGGGGGCTCCCTGCCTGAGGCCTGTCCAAGCATCCGTAGGAAGGAGCAGCTCCTCGGTGCCCTGGACCCCCCCAGCACAGAGCTGCCCCCAGCCCCGGCTGCCCCCCAGACCTCCCTCAGGGCCCCCCGGCTTCCCAAACCCCCCTGTGGCTCCCAATGCTCCCGGCCCCCCGAGCGTCCCCGTGGTCACCAACCACCTGGTGCAGCTGGTGACAGCGGCCAGCAAAGCCCCCGCGGGATCCCCCCAAGCCCCTGCCTGCAGGGAGAGCCGGCGCTTCCCGGGGCCCGCCGGGATCCTGCCCCAGCAGGTGCGTGGGATGGGGAGGGAGGCTGGACAGGGATGAGGGAGGGGTTGGGTGGGGATGGGGACAGCGTGGGAACCGGCGTAACGATGGGATGGGGACAGGGACGGGGTCAGGAATGCAATGGGTGGGGACAGGGCAGGAATGGGAGTGGGATGTGGGCTGGGATAGGATGGGATGGGAGCAGCTGATGCAGCCTGGACATCCCCTGATGCAGCCTGATCCCTGGACATCTCTCCTTCTCTCACAAGCACTCTGGGAAGCTGCTGGAGGAGATCCTGGTCTCTGCTCCCCAGACTCCGGCTCACGGGGCCGTGGCGAAGCCGCGGGCTCAGGTAACCCCCCCCTCCCTCCCACTCATGCTCGGGCAGATCCCGGTGGGAATCCCCCAGCAGGGCGGGGAGGGAGCCCCTGGGGCTCTGTGACCGTGCCCGTCCCTGACCCCAGGCGCTGCCCAGCTCCCCGCTGCCCACCGAGGAGGATTTCGGGAAGGGGCCCTGGCTGGCCATGAAGTCGGAGCTGGGGCTGGATGAGAGGGACCCCAGCTGCTTCCTCCACACCTACAGCGTGGTCATGGTGCTCCGCAAGGTGAGGATTCAGCTCCCTGCTCTTCCCTCACCCCTCGGAGCTGCTTTTAGGGCTGGGAATCTCTGGGGAAGGGGCTGAGCTGAGCTGAGCACAGACATCCACATCCCCCGGGTGACGAGGGTTGTAGAATCCTGGAATATCCCACGGGAAGGGACCCACAAGGATCCCGGGGTTCAACTCCTGGCCCTGCCCAAGGTTATCCCAAAATCCCCGTTGTGCTGTGCAGGCAGCCCTGAAGCAGCTCCCAAAAAACAAAGTTCCCAGCATGGCCGTGATGATCAAGTCCCTGACCAGGAGCAGCGCTGGTGCTGGTGCCGTGTTCCGGGACCCCACAGGTGAGTGGGGCGGTGCCTGTGCCTCAGTGGTACCTGTGCCTCAGTGGTACCCGTGCCTCAGTGGGGCTCCAGCCCGTCGTTCCCGGGGCTCAGGGATCCCATCCCCTCGTTCCCAGGGGAGATGCAGGGCACTGTGCACCGGCTGCTGGTGGAGCAGAGGCAGAGCGAGCTCCGGGCCGGCTCCGTGCTGCTCCTGAGGCAGGTGAGGAGAGCTGGGGGGCTGCTGATCCCACCCAGTGGGGTCTCATCCCAGGGGAATGCGGGGTGGGGGACCGGGGTGGTGATACAGCACATCACCTGTCCCATTCCCAACCCCGTTACACCCTGGAACTGGGAATATAAATATTAGGACAGGGGGATAAGAGGAACTAGTGTGTTCATGTGGTACATCCCCGTTCCCATTCCATAGCACTCGGGAATATAAAAAATAAAATAAAAAATATATAAGTACAAGAAAAGGATCTCCCACGGTTTTGCACCGCGGATTTTTCTCAACTATTCCTAAAATTTCACCCTTCATCCTAAGATTTCCATAAATGGGGAACTGTATCTTGGGGGTTTTATCCAGGAGCTGGCTGTGCCCCCTGTGTCTGCCCTCTCTGCAGGTCGGGGTCTTCTCCCCCTCCCACCGCAACCACTACCTCAACGTGACCCCCAACAACCTCCTCCGCATCTTCCCGCCCGAGCCCGAGGGCTGCTCCCCCCGGCAGGTGAGGGGGGGCACTGGTGGCCCTGGGGGCCACCGGGACCCCCAGGCGGGTCTGGGCTATGGGGACCCCCGAGAGGAAGGGGGGGGGCTGGATAAATCCCCCAATAATCCATCCCCACTGGGTTTTGCAGGTCCCTGCCCAGGCTGAGCTGAGCCCAGACCCCCCTGCACAGCCCACCCGGGGTGTCCCTGTTCCTGAGGACTGGGGACAGTCGAGGACAAGTGGACACAGTGCAGAGCAGCATCCTGGGGGCTTCTCCCTGTGCCCACCGAGCTCTGATCCCAGCTGGGAAGAGCCGGTGGGAGCTGATGGATGTGACATGGGTGAGTCAGACCCACTCTGGGAGGGGAGGAAAAGCTCTCTGTCCTGTGAAAAGCAGGGCCTGGTTCCCAAGCTGAACAACTCTACAATCACACACAAAACTCACATCCTGCTGTGCCCTGCAGATGACCTGGACGGGCTCCTGGGAGAGCTGCCCGAGGATTTCTTCTCAGCCCCGGCTCAGGTTGACTGCGGCTGAGGCCAGCAGCAGCTCCTGAGGGTGACGGTGCCGAGGAGCAGGTGACACGCCTGGCACCCACCCACCTGCTTCTCTCTCTGCGTGTCCGTGGTGTTTGTTGTGGAGCTGAGAGCTGGGGAGACCCGGAGGGGAAATGTCCTCAGCACTGTCCCCACTGCTCCGGGCACACGGGCCCCCCTCGCTCCCAAACCTGCATTAAAGGACTCTTTTGTTTCTGCATCACCTGTGTCCTCGTGTGTCACCCCTCTGTCCCTTCCCGGGGGTCCCTGCTCCCCCTGGGTGGGAGGAGCCATTCCCCCCAGGGTCTCACAGCCCTGCAGGATCGGGGGGCTCCCCAGATCCCTCCCCATGGGACGTCCCCACCTCGCACCCACCAACAGGTTAAACTGCCCTGCACCCCGTGACTCTGTTTACCACCCAGGAGTTATTTATAATCCCCTGGCTCTGGGATTCGATTCCACATCCGTGTGTGGGGCACAGCCCTATTTATAACCCCCCAGGCGCAGGGCACCGCTCGCTGTCCCCAGAGCCCCCCTGCCCTGCCCTGCCCTGCCGGGGCGCCCATGGCCCACGAGAGCTTCGCCTTCAGCCCCTCGGCGTTGCGCTCGCTGCGGCTGCAGCGGGAGCTGCTGGAGCGGGAGGATCGCCGGCGAGCCCTGGCCCGGGAATCGGCCTCACGCCGCCTCCTGCCCGGGACCCCCCGCGCCCCCCCGAGCCCCCCCCGGCGCCGCCAGTTCTGCCGGGACCCGGCCGTGCACAACGCCCTCTACGCCGGGGACCTGCCCCGCGTCCAGAGCATCTTCAGGGACGAGGCCAGCGCGAATTTGGTGTTGGAGATGGTCAGCGAGGAGCTGGTGTGGGCACCGGAGCAGGGTACGGGGCTGGGGCTCCTTCCTTTCTTCTCCCTTCCCTCCCGTTCCCCCTGCAAAACAAGTGGGGCGCCAGGAAAAGGGGTGCAGCTCCGGGTGGGCCGGGGGGGAGCAGGGCTGGCTGCTCCGGTTTGTGGGGGGGAGCCGGGAGTCTGGGGCGGGGTGGGCGCTCAGGGCAGCCCCACGGGTGCCCCACTGCTCCCCCCACCTCCGGCAGAGCTGCGGGTGGGTGGGTGCGGGTGAGGGGGGTCCAGCGGGGCGCGGGCTATCCGGCAGCCCCCGGTGCCCGCTGACCCCCGCAGGGCTGTGGGTGCTGAGCCCCCGCCGGCAGCACACCTCCGCCCTGCGCATCGCCGCCGCCCGCGGCTACGAGGACTGTGCCCGGCACCTGCTGCTGCGGGGGGCGGCCGTGGACGCCGTGGTGGGGGGCCGGGCCCCCCTGCACGACAGCGCGGCCGCCCCCCACCCCAACTGCGCCCGCCTGCTCCTGGCCTTCGGTGCCGACCCCAACGTGCTGAGCGCCGACGGCTCGGCCCCGCTGCACCTCTGCACCGCGCCCCACAGCCTCAGGTACACCGGGCTCACCTGCGGGGGGGCGCGGCCATTGCATGACGCGCCTCGCCCATGAAATCGTCACTCCTGCCCCACGCACGCAATCTGGGAGCCAGGGGACTGTGGCGCGTCCTGGCGGGGTCCCCTGGGGTGTCCCATGGGTGACAGGTCACTCCAGGCTTTCCCGGGGTGTCCCCTGGGGGTGTCCCGTGGGAACCACATCTCCCTGGCACGTCCTGGTCGTGTCCCCATGGGTGCCATGTCTCTCCAAAGTGCCCCCTCACCCTTCCCACCCGCTCCAGGTGTGCGGAGCTGCTGCTGGCGCACGGCGCGCAGGTGAACCTGGGCACACGCGACCGGCAGGTGACAGCCCTGCACGTGGCGGCGCGCCACGGACTGGTGGCCCACGTGGAGCTGTACCTGCACCACGGCGCCGACGCCTCCCAGCGCACCCACCAGGGCGAGACCCCCCTGAACGCGGCGGCCGCGGCGGCCGAGCGCCCCGAGGACGCCGAGCGGTTCCTGCGCGTGGCCGAGCGGCTGCTGGAGGCCGGCGCCGACCCCAGGGCCGCGGGCCGCAAGGGCCACACGCCGCTGCACAACGCCTGTGCCAACGGGCACCCCGCGCTGGCCCGGCTGCTGCTGCGCCACGGCGCCGACGCCACCGTCCCCAACGGCGCCGGGGACACCCCCATGGACTGCGCCCTCCGCGCCGTGCGCGAGTACCGGGAGCAGCGGCCCGAGGAGACCATCGCCCTCCTGCTGGACCACGGCGCCCTCCCCGCGCACCCCAAGGTGGGGCACGGGGCTGACGGGGGGCACGGGGCGGTGGCGGGGTCACGCCGTGGTGACACGGCTCTGCTGGCAGATGCTCAGGCTGTGCTGCCAGCACCCGCCGGCGCTGGAGGTGATGCTCAACGCCTACGACCGCGTGCCCCCCGCCGACGGCTGGGTGGAGGCCGTGCCCCCCGAGCTGTGGGAGGTAAGGGGGGGGTCCTGCGCTGTGCCCGTGTCCCCATCCCAGCCCGCTGAGCCCCGTGTCGCCCCACGCAGGAGCACCAGGAGTTCTATGCCTCGGCCGTGCACATGGCGGCACGGCCACGGCGGCTGCAGCACCTGGCACGCGTGGCCATCCGGCGCCAGCTGGGCGCCCGCTGTCGCGACGCTGTCCCCAAGCTGGCGCTGCCACCCGCACTGCGCCGCTACCTCCAGCTGCCCATCGAGGGTCTCATCTCCTGAGGGTGTCAGGAGGGGACACGGGTGTCCCCTTCATGCGTGCCCTCCACGTCCCCCACCGGTGTCCGCTGGCTGTGTCCCCCCCTGTGCCCTGGTGTCAATAAAGGACATGGCAGAGGTGGCTCTTGAGGCGTCGTTGTCCCTGTGGGCCCAGGGCGGGCAATGGCAGCTGCTGTGGGGACGGGGCATGAGCCCCTGGGTCACAGGCGGCGGGGAGGGGCCCGGCGGGCCCTGGAGGATGTGGGGACCATGGAGGGGGCGACAGCCGCGGCCGGGGGAGGGGGTGGGGGTCCGGTCCTGGTCACGCCCCGTTGTGGGATGGGGGGGGGGGGGGCTCAGCCCGGGGGTTCCCACGGTGCTCCCGAGGCCCCGCCCCCCACCGACCCCGCCCCCAGCCTCAGCACCGCCCCACTCCCCGGCCCCGCCCACTCGGGGGGGCGCGTCCCGCTCGCTCCGCCCCCTGATTGGCCACGCCCGTTGGGCGCGGCCGTGACGCGCCGCCCGCGCGCCCGCCGCCCCCTCCCGCCCCCTGGCGGCGGCGCTCTGTGACGTGGCGCTTCCGGCGCGGGCGGCGGCGGCGGGAGGCGGTGAGTGGGGGGGGCGAGGGGGGGCACCGCGACCCCCGGGCATGGCGGGGACACCCCGGGATGGCCGGGGATGGCAGGGACACACCGGCACCCCCCGGGGCTGGTAGGGACCCCCGGGAAACACGGGGACCGGCAGGGACACACCGGGACCCCCGGGGACGGGTCGGGACTTCCCCGGTTCCTCCCGCCCCGCCGTGCCCGCGCCCCGCTGACCGCATCGCTCTGCTCCGTCCAGGTCTGGGATGGCCTGACCCTGCCCCGCTGGGCACCGAGGGGCTGCGGGACCCCCGGGACCCTCCGGGACACCCGGGACTCTCCGCCTGGCCCGGTGAGGTGAGCGCAGCGCCGCCGGTTCGGTGTCTCGGGAGCGAGGAGGAAAATCCGCAGCGAGGAGCTCCCGTCGCTGCGGTCTCCGGGCACCGGGAGCGGCCGCGGGGTCTGTTCTAAGCCCGAAGGTGGCACCGGGGCAGCCCCGGGGGTCCCCGCTGCCGCCGCACAGCTCGGTCACACCGGGCACCGGGAGGTCGAGGCGGGGATCGCGGAGATGGAGCCCCCGGCCGCCCCCCTCATCCTGGGGGTGGGGGACGAGGTGACGCTGGTGGCCGGGGTGGCCGTGCTGGCGCTGGCGCTGGTGCTGGCCTGGCTCTCCACGTACGTGGCCGATGGCAGCAGCCAGCTCCTGGGCACCGGGGACGCGGCCGTCATCCGCCTCGGGCCCCTCCCGCCCTACGCGGGGCCCGCGGGGGCGGCCGAGGCCCCGGAGCCCCCCAGGACCCCCGAAAGCGCGGAGGAGAAAACAGAGGAGGAAGGAGGGGCGGCGGCACGGGGGGACAGCGGGAGCCCCCCCGATCCCGGCCTGGAGCAGCTGCTGGACGTGCGGAGCTTGTCCCAGGGCCCCGCTGAGCCCGGTGCCCCCGCCGGGGCGGGGGACGTGTGCCCCGGCCTCATCAAGATCCGCCTGAAGTTCCTCAACGACACCGAGGAGCTGGCGGTGGCCCGGCCGGAGGACACCGTGGGGATTCTCAAGAGGTGAGTCCCGAGGGCCGGGGGACACGGGGAGCGCTGCCGGGCGTGCAGCCCCCACCCCCCCGCTGCAAACAGCCCCCTCCCACGGCACGGGGGAGGGCTTTCATCGCTCCTGCTGTGCCAAAAATACCCTGGGGTGTGGGCTTTAAAACGACGAGTTGAAAAGAGGCGGCGGTGGCAGTGCCATGGCTGCCCCCTCCCCGTTTAACAGTGCGGGGGGGTTCCCACCCCGGGGGGGTCCCTGAGCGCCTCCACCCTCCTCCTCCCGCAGCAAATACTTCCCGGGCCAGGAGAGCCAGATGAAGCTCATCTACCGCGGGCAGCTGCTGCAGGACCAGGCGCGGACGCTGCGCTCGCTCCGCATCACCGACAACTGTGTCATCCACTGCCACCGCTCCCGGGGGGCCACCGCGGCCACCCCCACCCTGCCCGAGCCCGGCCCCGCCGACCCCACGGCCCCCGGGCTGCCCCTGGCCGGGGGGACCCTCATGGTCCCCACGGTCATGGTGGTGCTGGCGCTGGGCTGGTATTTCCGCATCAACTACCGGCAGCTCTTCACGGCCCCGGCCACCGTGTCCCTGATCGGTGTCACCGTCCTGGTCACCTTCCTGGCCTTCGGGGTGTACGGACAGGCGGGGTGAGGCGGGGAGGCACCACGGTGTGTCCCTGTCCTCGCGCTGTGGCCAGAGCCAGCACGGTGGCAGCTCAGCGCCTGCGTCCCAGCCTTGCTGCCGGACTTTACCCCCCAAAAAGGGGCTGTGCCCCCCCCTCAAACTCCACTGCCCCTCCCCAGCCCCAGTCCCAGCTCTGGGGGAGCGGGACAGCACTGGAACGGGCCATGGCTTCTTCCCAAGGACTTTTTAATGCCAATAAAGGGTGTCGAGTCACCCCAGTGGTTGCCTTCCTGCCCTGGGAGCTGCTCTCTCCTACCCACCCACACTTCTGGGGGGGTTATAGAAACAAATCCGGCCCCACCCGTGGTGAATGGAGTGGGGGGAGATGGAGGGGGGGGGGGGTAAAGGCCCTGTTTAATTAACGAGCCGTAATTAATGCCAGGGATACCAAGTCAAGATGCAGTTTTATTTACAGGGGCAGCCACAACCCACTCACGGGACACACAGACCTCACAAGGGCTCAGTTCCCCTGCAGGGGGGGGAACACGCAGAAACACCGGGGGGGAGGAGCGAGGACACCGACCCGGGGGGGTCACAGGGCACGGTCTGAGCCCCCCCAAGCCCCACTGCACGCCTTGGACCCCAAATTGCAGCGCCTCTCCTGCAGCTGAAGGGGCTCAGGCTGCCTCCCCCTCACACCCCCCAGCTCGCCATGCCCCCCCCCCCCCCTCACCCCAGGCAGTTTGGGGTGGTCCCCCGTGTTTTTGGGTGCCCACAGCCCCGTCCTCGGGCCCCGGGGCACGCGAAGGCCAGCTTGGCATGCTCCGGTGGCCAGACCTGCCCAGCCCCAAAGCCGCAGCAGCAGGGACCACACGGGGGTCCCCATGCGGGGGGGGGGGGGGGGGGCCGCAGCATTCTGAGGTGCCCAGGGCTCTGCAGGACCCCCCCAGCCCAGCCTTTAGCAGCAGTTTGAAAACAATAGTGAATCCAGAGTCGAGAGCACCATAATGTGTGAGTCCCTGCGAGAGGACGAGCCACGGCACCGGGGTGGGGGGACAGACACAGCTCCACCCCGGGGACACATGGCCAAATGGGGGGGGGTCAGACAGCCATTGGGGGGGGACAACAGAGGGGATGGAGCCAACCCTGTCCCCCGCACAGCCCCTGCGATGGAGAACAGCTGCGGGGATGGGAGGGGATCACAGGGCAGGGGGGTGACCTGGATCCAGCCAGAGGGACCTGTCCCCCCCAGCCCGCACAGCGGGGCGCTGGTCCTGGCCCCCCCCAGAACGAAAGCAGAGCCTGTGGGGGTGCAAACGCCTGCCAGTGCTGTGGGGGGGTCCCCACTGACCCCCCGACTGCAGCAGCAGGTCCCCAGGCACACGCGGAGGGCACGCAGAGCTGCCCTGGGGACACCAGGAGCGGGGGGCTCTGTGCTGAAGCCGGGCTGGGCTTCCCCCCGAGGTTTTGCTCCATTCCCAGCTCCCCCCCCACCCCCAGACGTCCCTGGCAGGTTGGGGTCCCCCCTCCCCAAACAGTTTGGCACAGGGATAGTCACAGCAGCTCCCCCCACCCCCAGACCCACCCCCAAACAGCCCCAGACATGAAGGATGCAGCATGCAGCCCCCTGTGACCCCCCTGTGTGGGCACTGCCTGGCCCTCAAGACCCCCAACAGCTGAATGCAAGCACAGCTGAACAGATTTGGAGGGTGAGAGGATGCTCCCTTGTCCTCTGAGTGGGAAAGGACCCCTCCAGTGTGACCCCCCCCTTCCTGAGCCAGCCTGACCGGCGAGTGCCAGCCTGGGGCAGGGAGGGAGGGGCAGCCCCAGAGTGGGGGCTCACCCCAAAACCCCAGGGTAGGGGGGATTCACAACCCCCTGACCCAGGCCCAGACCTGCCCAGGGTGTCCAGGTGCCTCCCACCCCACTGGGGTGAGTGAGGAGTGGGTTTGGGGGGAGCCACAGCTGGTTTTGGGGGTGCTGGGAGGGAAGGGGGGGCTGTACCCCCATGTCCGAGGGCGACGCCCCGACGGGAGCCCCACGTACAAAAACTGTCACAGAATAAATAGAGGCACCGGGGCGGGGTGGGGAGGAAGGGGGGCACTAACGGGAGCACCCCAAATCCAGCCCCACTCCAGCGACAGCTGAGTCCTCTGTGCTCCGGTACCCACGTTGTGTCCGGCCCAGGGGTGCCCGGGGGCTGGCCTGGCCCCTGTCCGTCCCTCTGTCCGTCCTGCCCCTCCCCAGCTCGGCGGGGCTCAGTTGTTGATGTCATCATAGATGCTGGGGGTGTGGGGGGCGGGGGGCTTGGGCTTCTTCTTCTTGCTGGAGCCGAGCCCTGGGGCGCCACTCACCAGCCCCAAGTGGGGCTTCTTCTTCTTGGTCTTGCGGGACTCGGAGTTGTTTGTACCTAGGGAGGGGAAAAAGGGAAGAAATGGGGGTGTCAGGGAGGAGATGAGCCCCAAAACAGAGTGGATGATGCCCAACTCTGGTCAACACCCAAGAAAATGTGCCCCAAAATGTTCCTGCCCCTCCCAAGTGGGGGACAAGGCGCTCCAGGCTTTGGAGCCATGGTCTGTTCAACCCCTCTTGTACTGGGGACATGCCAGAACAGCCAGTTTTGCTCCCACACAGGGATCTGTGCCCCAGGATTTGCCCCTCAGAGGGGTGTGTGCCACAGAATTTGTCCCCCAGCCCCTGAACACTCACTGGCTTTGGAGGAGGCCGAGTCGGAGGGGGAGATGTCGGAGGAGCCGTCCCACTGCAGGCGGCTCATGAGGGCCTGGCTCTCGGCCACCTCGAAGCTGTCGTTCTCCACACCACCCTCGGCCTCGGGCAGGGACCTGGGCACGGGTGTTACAGAGGGTTGGTGGGGACAGAGCCCCCCCAAATGCCAAGGGGATGCCCAGGGGCTCGGCCCAGCCCCTACCACCCTGCTGGGCTGCAAATCCCAACCCCAGCCCTGGGCTCCCATCCCTTGCAGGCCTCCCCAGGGCTGTCCCTGTCCCCAGCCCCACCTGAGCACCCCATGCAGCCCCCCCAGTCCCTGCTCCACAGCGACGCCGGGGACCCCGATCTGCTCCCACTTACGCGGAGGGCCCGAGGAGGTAAACCCGGACTGCCCTGCGCTGCTCATCCGTGTGCTGGGGACACCGCAGGGACCTGGGGATGAGACACAGCACTGAGATGGGCCTTCCCCCCTCCCATGGGGATGGGGGCATGTTGGGGACCCTGGGGAAGCCCCCCAGAGTGAGCAGGGCCAGGCTGGGCCACCCTCACCTGGTGCACATCTTCTTGGTGTGTTCGGAGATGACCCCGCATTGCTGGGGAGGGAAGGGGCAGGTGAGTTTGGGTGGGGGGACAGGTGAGTGACCCCTGGGCTGTGCTGCACCATCACAGCCCTGGGGCCCCCCCAGTCTCCCAGTGCAAAGCAGCCACTGCCCCACGATCAGGACCTGCTGCACGTCCCCATTCCCAGCCTGGAAAGCAGCCCCAGCGGGATGGAGCCCAGCTGGGAGAGATTCCCCGGGGTCCCACCCGCTGTGGGGTCCCCCAGCCCCACACCGTGGTGAGCAGCGTCCGCAGCTCCTCGGGGCCCAGCGTCTCGTAGTTGATGCCAGCCGAGTTGCTGTACTGGGGGGCAGAGAGCAGGCTCAGGGCTGGGGGTCCCTCCTGGGGGGCAATAAAGCCCCTGGGGAGGCAGAGCAGGGACTGGCGGCCATCTCCCCCCATCCCAGGCTCACCTTGAAGGGATCGGGGTTCCCGCCGATCTCGCCTGGGAGGGAGGAAAGGTGAGGGGGGTCCTGCCCGGGACCCCCAAGGGCCCCCTCCCACCGGCCCCAGCCAGGGAGAGCCCCGCCTCCCCACAAGCCCCACCCATTGCAGCTGCCCCACCCACCCCGAATACCCCACCCCCACACGAGCCCAGCCCGCCCCAAAGGTGTGAGCCCCCTCCCCCATTTTCCAGCCCCACCCCCTCACCATTTTTGTGTTTCAGGGACTTGGACCTGCGGGGCGAGTTGGGGTTCTGCAACGAGAGGGGGGTGTTGGGGATGTCCTGCGTCCTCCCCGCGCCCCCCACCATTCCCTACACCCCTCACCTTATCCGATTTCCTCTTCTTTGCTATGGGGAGAGACACAGAAAGCAAAGATTTGACCTTTTCCAGTGGATGCAGCCCCAAGCCCAGAGCCACTGCCGCCTCCCCAGGGCTGGGACCACCATCTGTGGCTGCTCTCCCCCTACACACCCACCCTGGACTGGGGTTCAGGGGCCATGGGGCAGGCAGGACGAGTCCCCCACGCCTCAGGACACCAGGGACCCCTCCCCACCTTTCTTCTCGGAGCCATAGGACCAGTCGTTGTCATTGATGTCATCGTTGTCCTCCTGGTCACTCTCTGACTTGTTCAGGTTGTTGCTGCTTGCGATCCTGAGCGGGGAGGGGAAGGAGATCATGGCCAGGGTCTGAGCCACATCCTCCACGGAACCCCAGGATCCACCCCATGTCCCCCTGCACCTCCCATCCTCCCCAGCACCCAGGGATCCAGACAGCCACCGAGGCAGGGACAGAGCACTCGGGGGGACAGAGCACCCAGCGGGGACACAGGACCCAGGGTTCCCAGCTTCTTTTCCCAGGAGGGATAAACTGGCAGGGAGGAACAGGAGGAGCTCCAGGGGGAACCAAGCTGGACACCCCCACGATGGAATGCGAGGACTGGGGAGACCCAGAACTGGCCGAATTCGCATCCCCGGCTCCTCAGAGCCCGAATCCACAGCACCCCACAGGTGAGACCCAGGCAGCCTCAGCCCGTGCCTCGGTTTCCCCAGGGGAGCAGCCCAGCCCAGCCCCACCTGCGGTTGGCGATGCGGCTGCTGTTGCGGCCCATGCCCAGGCACTTCTCCAGGTGAGGGGCGAAGCGGGAGGCGGCGATGCTGCGGCTGCAGTTGGGGCACACGCACTCCTTGTTCTTCCACTGGTTGTACACCTGCCCGAAGATGTCCACGCCCGGCTGGTCCACGATCTCTGCGGGGGGACACGCTCAGCCCCTGCCCTGAGACCCCCATCTGCTCTGGGGGGGGGGCTTTGGGCAGCCCCTTGTCCAGACCCTCCCCACAGCCTCAACGGGACCCGGGGGAGTTGAAACCAGTGGCAGTGCTGCCAGGAGGTCTCTGCCACCTCCCACCCACACACCAGCTGTGCCCCCCAGCCCCACGTTTTGGGGTTCAGTGCCCCCTCATTCACCCCTCCGGGACAGTCTGGTCACTGCTGGGGGGACATTTGGGTGTTTAATCCCCCTCAGTGGCCCTCAAACCCAAATCCCTGTGTGTGGGGACACCAATCCCCCCACGGGCTCTCTGGGAGCAGGGTCCTGGCTGGGTCCCTGTCACCAGCGTCACCCTGAGCCCTGGGGGGCTCGGGGGGCTCACCAAAGTCCTTCATACTGTCGGGGTCCGTGTCATCCAGGAAGAAGTAGCCGCACTTGACAGCCCGGTGCACCTCGAAGCAGAGCCCCAGGCAGGCATCCTCCACCAGCTCCGTGTAGATCTCGTGCGCGATGGCCTGGGGGCCCCGGGGGGGCTGTTAGGGACGGGAGGGACACACGGACACCCCAGGGGACAGACAGACCCCCAGAGGGGGCAGCTCACCTCCAGTTTGCTGTTATCCAGGCCAGACAAAGACATATCCTCCATTTTCATTTGCAGCTGCTTGCGGAGAAGTCACGCCGAACGCTCATAGCACGGGACGCGGGGGGCTGGGGGCACGGAGGGTCTCACTGGCACCTCAACCCTCACCTGCAGACCCCTCCCAACCCCCTTCCCAGCCAAAATCCCACTGCACACCCTGGCATGTCCCCAAGTTGCACTCTGAGGGGGTCGCCAAGAGAAAGAGTCCTGGGGTTAAACCCTCCAGGAGTAAAGCTGGGGGGCTCAGGGGTCTCCTAGCTGGGCGTGACCCTCCCCAGCCTGGCATGGACCCCCCCAGGTTAGTGGGGGACACTGGCTGACAAGGGTGGGATGTCCCCCCACCCCCTCAGGCCAGCCTGGGACATGCCCAGAGTTCAGAGAGGTGTCAAACCCCCCCAGGAGCCCCACCTCACCCCCCCCCCCCATTGTCTCGGGACTGTAGGTGAGCACAGGGGACTCGGGGTGCCCCCAGACTCCCCCCTCCCCGAGGGGGTGGCTTTTGCTGCATCACCCTCCCTTGCAGGAGATGGAGGGGGCACAGAACAGGGAGGGGAGCACCGTGTGCCCCCCAAAATGAGGCCTGGCCTCCCCTCCCCTACAATGGGAGTCTAAAGACCCCAAAGTCAGGGTCAGACACCCCCAGCACCCAAGGGTGCTGACCAGTGGAACCCCTGATTGACATGGAGCTGGGGGACTCTGACCAGCCACGGGGATGGGGGGGGGACACAAGAGGGGTCTCCACGTTCCCCCATACGCACCCCAATCCTGCTGATCCAAGGGTTTCTTCCTTCCACAACGTAAAGAGGAAACAGGGGCTGGAATTGGCTCAGCCCCAGCACACCCCCCCAGGCTGAGGCAGAAAAGGCAGGGGGGAAAGTGGGGGGGCTCAGGGGGTCTCCCATAGGGCTGGGGGAGTCAGGGAGGGTCCCAGGGGTTCTCAGGATCAAGGCAGGGGGGAAGGGAATGAGGGGTCTGAGGGCCTGGGGGTCCAGGGGTGGTCCTGGGAGCTCTCAGGAGAGGAGGGCAGGGGGACAGACAGGAAAGGGGGGTCACGGGCAGCTCAGGGGGGGCTCTCGCCGGTCCGGGGGAGACAAGGGAGGGCCCCGGGGCTCTCAGGAGTGGGTGGAAAAACAGGAAAATGGGGGGGGGAGGGAAATCTCAGGGCCGGGAGGGGTCTCACATAGGGCTGGGGGGCCCAGGGGACTCTCAGGAATTGGGGGGTGCAGAAAAGGGGGCAGGGGGGGATCTCAGCAGTCCCCAACAGCTCGGGGGGGGGCTCCCGGGAGGGCCCTGGGGGCTCTCAGGTAGAGAGCGAGGGAGGGGGAAGGGGAGGCTCAGGACCTGGCGATCCCGGGGAAGGTCCGGGGCCCTTTCGGACGGGGGGTGGGAGGGCACGGGCGGGCCGGTCCCGGGCAGGGTCCCGGGGATGATCCCGGGCAGGGTCCCGGGGATGATCCCGGGCGGATCGCGGGGTCCCCGAGCGCCGATGGGGAGGTGCCGGGGCGCCCCGGGGCGGGGCCAGCAGGCCCCTCTCCGGTGCGGCGGGGCCCCACGGCCGGGCAGGGCCCGGAGGGCGGGAGCTCCGGGCCGGGAGGGGCGGGTCGGGCGGTCACTCACCGGCGCGGAGGGTCCGCCGGGGCCGGGGCGGGGCCGGGTCAGCGCCCCCCGCCGCTCCGGCGCGGGGCCCGGCGGCGACTCGCCATGGTCGGGGCCGGTGCGGGGCCGTGCCGAGCGGACGGAGCGGCCGGGCCGGGCCTGGCGGTGCCTCCGCCCGGCGGCGGCGGCGGCGGCAGCGGCGGCCGAGGGGGGTGAGGGGGGTGAGGGAGGGGCGGGGCGGCGCGCCCGGCGCGCGCACGGGCGGCCCCGCCCCCGCCGCGCCGGCCAATGGGGAGGCGCCGTCAGGGGCCGCGGCCAATGGGAGGGGCCGGAGCCGCCGCCGCCGCCGCGCGGGGCCTCGTCAGAGTGACGGGGGAGGGGCGGGGCGGGGCGATGGGGGCGGGGCATGAATGGGAGGGGGCTGGAGGGGGCGGGGCCTGAAGGGGCGGGGCCCAGAGCTCCCCCCGCGGCCGGACCCTCGGCAGGGACCCGGACCCCGAACCCCGGACCCCGAACCCTCGGCAGGGACCCGGACCCCGAACCCCGGACCCCGAACCCTCGGCAGGGACCCGGACCCCGAACCCCGGACCCCCGAACCCTCGGCAGGGACCCGGACCCCCGGACCCCGAACCCCGAACCCTCGGCAGGGACCCGCACCCCCGGACCCCGAACCCCGAACCCTCGGCAGGGACCCGCACCCCCGGACCCCGGACCCCCGAAACCTCGGCAGGGACCCGGACCCCCGAACCCCGAACCCTCGGCAGGGACCCGGACCCCCGAACCCCGGACCCCCGAACCCTCGGCAGGGACCCGGACCCCCGAACCCCGAACCCTCGGCAGGGACCCGGACCCCGGACCCCGAACCCCGAACCCTCGGCAGGGACCCGGACCCCCGGACCCCGAACCCCGAACCCTCGGCAGGGACCCGGACCCCCGAACCCCGGACCCCCGAACCCTCGGCAGGGACCCGGACCCCCGAACCCCGGACCCTCGGCAGGGACCCGGACCCCCGGACCCCGAACCCCGAACCCTCGGCAGGGACCCGGACCCCCGGACCCCGAACCCCGAACCCTCGGCAGGGACCCCGCGATCCCCAAACCCCGGACCCCAAACCCTCGGCAGGGACCCCGCACCCCCAGAACCCCCGAACCCTCGGCAGGGACCCCGCACCCCCGGACCCCGAACCCTCGGCAGGGACCCCGAACCCCGAACCCTCGGTAGGGACCCCGCGCCCCCCGGACCCCGAACCCTCGGTAGGGACCCTGCAACCCCGAACCCCAAACCCTCGGCAGGGACCCCGAACCCCGAACCCTCGGTAGGGACCCTGCACCCCCCAAACCCCGAACCCTCGGTAGGGACCCCGCACCCCCCGAACCCCAAACCCTCGGTAGGGAACCCGCACCCCCGGACCCCGAACCCTCGGCAGGGACCCCACACCCCCGGACCCCGCACCCTCGGCAGGAACCCCGCACCCCCCGGCCCTCACCCCTCCGGACCCCACTGGGAGATCCCGGTGACATTCCAGATCCACGGATGTCTCCAGATCCCTGTGGGCCCCCCAGTGCCACAGAGCCCCCAAAAATCACCCCTAGGGGTTCCCTCCCACTGGAAGGAGGAAAAACACTCCTCACGCTTGTCCTTTTTTTTGTTTTTTTTTCTTCCCTAAAGTTTTATTTTTTTATAGTAATGACATGAGAACAGAAACATTATTTTTCACTTTATTATACAAAAAAAAAAAAAAAAAAAGAGAAAAAAAAGGAAAAACAAAAAAACCCCAAAAAACTCAAAAATAAAACAAAACAAAACAAAAAGAACCGAAACCCCAAGCAAACCGGGAAACCGGGGACGCGACCCCTGTGTCCCGCTCAGCCGTACAAATTCCGAGTCGGGATTATTATTATTTTTCTTTTTTTTTTTCCTTTTTTTTTTGTCTTTTTTTTAAACCTACAAAAACACTCTTTAAATATTAGAAAAAAAAGATGATTTTTTTTTTTAATCTTTTTTTTTTTTTGGTGTTTTTTTGCCTTTTTTTTTTTTAACGTAATTCACAAGAACTTCCATCTAAAGGATCCCGGGATTTTGTGGCAGTGCCAAAATGCACTCAGGAATTCTCTTGCAGCGCAAACGTCTTTCCCACCCCCTCCCAAATTGTCGGCGCTGTAAGAATTTTTCTTTTTTATTATTTCATTTTTTTTACCTTTTTTTTTTTTAACAGAAAAAAAGGTGGGGGGAAAAAAAGGTGGGGTTTAAATTTTTTTTTTTTTTTTGTCTTTTTTTTTTGTACTAAAAACACATCCACTAAAACACGACAGTGCTGGGTACATTCAGCAGAAAAAAAGGGATTGGGGTGGGGGGGGGGGGGGGGTTTCCCCTTAGGGGATTTTGGGAGGGGCGGCGATTAAAAATTGGGATGAAAATGAAAGGAAAAATCCCAAATGGATTGGGGTAAGTGGGAGGGGGAAACAGAGGGACGGACAGATGGACATTGAGGAGGGGGGACACCATCTGGGTTCTCTTCGGGGCCCCGGTCCCGGGGGGACACGGGGGGATTGTCCGTGCGGGAGCACCCGGGTTCACCCCTTCCCCCCCACGTCTGGGGGCAGTTTGCCCAAAATGGTGTTTTTTCAGCCCAAACTGAGGCAAGGACAAGGGGTGCTGCCCCCCACCCTTCCCCTCAGCACCGAGGGGGTCCCCAATGTCTTTGCGGGGCGGCTGGGTTTGGGGTGCTGAGAGCAGCAAACCTGGGGGGGCGTTACAGAGCTGGGGGGTAGGGACCCCTCAAACCCCTAAATCTGCAGCATGCCCCCGCCCCCCCCCGGCCCCCCCAGCCCTGCGGAGATTTGGGTGAAGAGAAAAATGAGAGAAACCCCCCCCCAGGTCCCCCATCCCCTTCTCTGGGGCTCCCCAAATCCTGTCCCCCAGCCCAGCTCCTCTCCAGGGACAGGATGGGGAGGGGGGGGGGGCGGCAAAAGGAACAAATCTTGAGCCCCCCCCCCAGTTAGAGTGGGGGTCTGGTGACACTGGGTGGGTTTTTGGGGGGTGGCCCGGGATGGGGACAGAACCCTGCAGGGAGGTGCCGTGGGATTGCTGGTGCTCGTGTCTGCTTTAAAAAAAAGGGGGGGGGGCCCTGCCAGGCCCCCCCATGCACCCACCCCATTCCCCGCGGCCCCATCCCCTCCCGGGAAGGGGGCATTGACCCCCCAAAATAAACCCAAACCACACCAAAATTTACAGCATGGCTTGGGGGGGGGGGACATGAACAGGCGGTAACTGGGGTAAACTGAGGCAAGGGAACCTCTGGTTCCCCCCCAGGATTTGGAAGGAAGGGAGAGGAGCAGCTTCACCAGAGACAGAGAGGAAAATTGGGGGGGGGGGTGGGAGGGCAAGGAAAAGGGGTAGGGGGAGAAACGGGGAGGGGGAAATGAAAAATAAAAAGGATGGATCTTTCTTGTTTTATAAAAAGGAAAAAAAAAAAAAAAAAACCAAAACCAAAACCAAAAAAAAAAAAAAAAAAATACAACGGCACAACAACCACCGACAACAGAGCCGGGGGGGGGGGGACCCCGCGCCCCACCTTGGTCACGCTGAGCCGCCGGCCCCGGGCGGCCCCGGTGCCCCCCTTCCCAACGCTCGGTGCCCCCCGCCCACGCTCGCACGCACACCCACACGCCGCTCCCACCCCCCCGGGACACGCGGGTCACCGGCCCTGGCAAGCGCCGTGGATGTGCAGTTCCCGGGCAGCGCCCGGGGCAGCTTCCAGACTGTACAAGGTTTTTTTTTTGGGGGGGGGGGGGTAGGGAGGACCCCCAAGATGCTGGGGGGTGCGCAGAGGGCTGGGGAGGGGGGTTGCAAGGAGGTATTGTCCCATCGGCTGAGTCCTGAGCCCCTCGGCTCGTGCTCCGCGCCCGCTGCCGGAGGGGCTGCGCGGCCAGGGCAATTTTCTTCCCATTTCTGGGTTTTTTAATTAAAAAAAAGGTGTGTGTGGGGGGGGTGTTGTTGTTGTTGTTTTTTGTTTTTTTTTTTTTTTTTTTTTCTTCCTGTGTGTTTTTCTTCTCTTTCTAGAAAGTCCAGAGCTGGTAGCGAGGGGGTTATGGGGGTAGGGATGGAGAGACACCCCCCTGGAAAGAATGAAATTCCAAAAAAAAAATTGCTTCCCCTCGGGAGTAAAGCGGGGGGCAGGGGTGGGGGGCTCTCTCCTCGCCCCCCAGCCCGGGGGAAGCAGCCCCTGATCCCCCTCCGTAGTGTGAGCTCGGCAGAGGGGTCCCCCGGGTCCCCGCTCCCCGTGCCGGGGGTCCCACGGGGGGGCAGGAGGAAGAGGAGGAAGGATTTTGAGGGGCTGCAGGGGGGATTTGGGACCGAAACCGAGAAACCAAACGACGTTACAAAGAGCTTGGCCGATCAGTTGGAGTCGGAGTCGGAGGAGTCCCCCGAGGAGGAGGAGGAACTGCTGCTGCCCTCTGAGTCGTTGTCATCCTCGTCCTCATCATCCTCGTCTTCATCATCCTCGTCGTTCTGGGAGGGGGGTGGCAGAGAGGAGGGGGAGGTCAGGGCAGGGTTAGTCCACGGTCACCTCCTTGTCCCCTGCTCACCCTCCCCGCAGGGGTCCCACAGAGCGGGGGTGTGACCCCCACCCTCCCATCGCTGCCCCCCCGGGGGTCTGGGGCTGGAGGAGGAAGGGCACGGGCAGGAGCCAGGAGTGAGTTTGCGAGGGCTCAGCTCGGGGTGCTGGGGGGACGTGCCGGAGCAGCGCGCGGGGGTCCTGCCCTCACCTCTGCCACTGCCTCGCTACACGATCCGAGGGAGGCTGCCCAACCCGCCTCGTGCCTCAGTTTCCCCCCTCTAAAGCCAGGGAAGGAAGAGGCGTGAGCTGAGACCAGCGAGGGGGTGGAAACACCTCACCTGTCCGGTGGCGAGCACAAGGCACGGACACGGTTTCTGGCCCCAGCGCCATCCAGCATAGTCTGATTTCAGTTGCACCGGTGTAAAGCTTTGACTCTGGTGACTTACTCGGCATTCACACTGGCGCAAACGGAGCCGAGACCAGACTCAGTATCTCCACCAGGAAAAAGACAGGAGATTTTTCTCTGCTCACTGGGGGCTCTGCACATCCCCCCGCACCTCTACGTCCCGAGGCTGCTCCTGACTACGCCCCGCGGCTGCTCCTCGTGCCCTCCCCGGGAACACCGGGGGGGATCCTGCTCCCCTTCCTTCTCCCCGTGTCCCCCTGCTTCCCGGGGGGGCTCCTCCGCCACGGATCTATCTGAGCCCGGCTGCAGGTGCCCCCCTGCCCAGGGGGACGGTGAGGGGGGCCCTGCGCCCTCCTCGTGCCACGGCCTCACCTCGTCCCCATCCTCGCTCTCCTCCTCACTGCTGGACTCCGAGGAGTCGCCGCCTTCCTCTGACGAGTCGCCGTTGTCATCATCATCATCCTCATCTTCATCGTCATCTTCCTCCTCCTCTTCCTCCTCGTCGTCGTCCTCTGACTCCTGCAGGACAGGAGGGGGCTTGGTGAGTCCCTGGACCGCCTCACCCATGGGTGCGGCTCCCACCCCACCCCTCACCATCCCCCTTTGGGTTCCTCCAGCCATTGAGCAGATCAGGTGATTGCCTACCCCACACCTTGCTGGGAGCCTTTCCCCATTTTTACTGAGAACTGCACCAAAAAGGGTCCCCGAGCAGGTACCGGGGTCAAAATCCGACCTAGATGGCTTCTGAGCAGGGATTTGGGGAAAGTTTATGGTCTCGAGGACCGGGCAGGCGGCTGGAAGCACAAAGGATGCCTCAAACAAGGGGTGTGGGTCCCCCTGACACGCTCCCCAGGGAGGGGGCCTGGGTGGCCCCATGGGGCTGCTGTGACTCACCGACTTGGACTGCATCGTTGGCTTCATCTTGGGGTTGGGACCCCGGATCTTCCCTATGCTCTTGCGTTTCTGTGGAACAAAACAAAGCCTTTTAGGGCTCAAGTTCAGCTCCTTCCTGGTGTCCAGCCCAGAGAAAATCCCACTGCTGAGCTGCTATGGGGACAAATCCCCACTGGAGGGGCTCTCTGGAGTGTGGCACATCCAAACCTCACCCAGGACCGACCTTGCCCACTCCCAAGGCCCCAGGTTCCCCAGCCCAGTCCCAAGGCCCCAGTAACCCCATCCCATTCCCAAGCTCCTGGGATCTCACCACAGCAGTGCCACTTGGATACTCACGTTGGAAATGTGTTCCTTGTATGCAGCCCGCTCCTGGGGCGAGAGGCTCTGTGGGGACAGGGACACAGTCAGTGATGGGAGGGCTTGGAACAGAATGGGGGATGGAGTGCGGAAGGGCTCTAGCACAGGGCACAGCCTCCTCATGGAAGTAACTTTTATCCTTTTAAGTTACAAAATGTCAAAACATGGCCTGGAGGTGGTGGTTTCCTGGAGGAGGGGTGGGAACAGAGACCATGCCAAACATCATCCCCAAAACCGAGGGATCCCACCAGGCACCAGGATCCAGCACCCACCTTGAGCCAGATGTCGAGGTGCACCTTGTACTGTTTCTGCTGCTCCTCTGCCAGTTTTTTGTAGTGGTCCTTCTGGCCCTGGGAGATGCGCTGCCAGCGGCTGCCGATCTCCACCATCCGCTCCTTCAGCGGGAGGTGGTTCAGCTCCCCGTTGGACAAGAGCTCCTGGGAGAACTTCTGGTAACCGTTCCTGCACAGGGAGAGCGCAGGGACCGGGCTGGGACAGCGGGCACAGACAACCCAGGTGTCCATAACCCTCGTCCAGCCACACCAGGGTCCAACCCACCCTCCCTTCTCTTGTTCCAGGCCCTTCCCACCAGCACAGCCAGACCCAGTTTTTCACACCCCAGCTACTCACATTGGGGGTTTCTTCGGCTCTCCCTGGAATTTCATTTTCTTGGTGGAGTTGGTGGAGCATGGAGGGGCCCGCATCTCGCTCAGCTCCCTCTGAGCCACAGGAGAGAGAGAGAGGGTCAGGGAGAGGGGCAGCACTGGCTGAGGGACACGGCGAGGGGCAGGACGGGGCAGAGACCCACCTCGTATCGCTTCTGATCCTCCGCCGCCTTCTTGATCCACATCAGCTTCTCTTTCTTCTCCATGTTGTTCCAAGTGGCCTCCATGGCCTTCAGCGCTTTGCCCCGGTCGTTCTGTGGGACAGAACCACCACCATGCACCAGGTGCACCCAAAAACCCTGGGACATTGGGGTGCTGCTGCTGGGGCACTGCTTCCCCCGTGACCCCCATCCTCCCCGTGGCTCCCAGCCCAAACCCAGGTGTGAGAGCCAGAGAGAAATTCCTGGGAATTCTTGCTGGTGGGAGCGATGATCCCACCTCCAGCCCCTTTCCCAGCACACTCTTCACCTTGAAACGAGCTAGGTAGTCCCCGATGACGCTCTGTTGCCAGATCTCCTCAGCAGTTTTGGGAGACTCGGGCAGCTTGCCACGCTCCTCTTTATCTGAGCCGTGCTTCTTCTCCGACTGTGCCTTCATCGCCGCCTCCCGCGCCTTGTACTTGGCCTGGGCAGGGGGCACAGGGTGAGGGGGCACGGCAGGGGCACAGGGGACACTGGAGCTCCCCCAGCACTGTCCCCACAGTAGCACTGACAGCCCCCAACCCCATCTCGGGACTCCCCCCATCAGGAAAACCACCAAAGCCTTAAAACTGAGGCTCAAGGGCCCTCTGAGGTTTCTTTATCTGGCGGCTTTTGACCCCCCCAGATGCTGAGAGGGGGAGGCACAGCCAGTGCCGACATTGGCATCTGTGTGCCAGGTCACTGTGATGCTTCAGGGGACGTTTGTGCCCCGTGGTGCAGGACAAGGGCAGGAGCACCCCCTGCACGGCCCGAGATGCCCACAGGAGCAGTGGCAGATGGAGATGGAGGAGGAATACAGGGATGGTACCAACCTTCTTCTTCTCGGAGAGGTCGTTCCACATGCGGGCCAGGAGCCGGGTCAGCTCGCTCTCCGACAGCTCCGGCCGCTCCTCCTGCAGCTGCTTCCGCTTCTCCTCCGAGAAGATGAACATGGCCGAGATGGGCCGCTTGGGCTTCTCTGAGCTGGCCTGAGGGGGCACACGGGGCTGTCAGCGGGGGCGAGCCCATGCAGGGACCAAAGGCCTCAAAGGCCCTTGAGATGCACAACCCCATCCCAAGGCTCTGGCGGGTGCTGCCCCGTCCCTCCCGAGGCTGCTCCCACCTTGCCGGTCTCTGGTGAGGATTTTTTGGATGCAGGACTCGTCGCCCCTTTCCGGTTGCTGCCCAACATCTTCTCCTCGCCCAGCACCCGCTGCTGCTCCTCCTCGGGCAGGCTCTGGGTGGCACAGGAGGAGAAACATCGTTAGACAGCCCAGTGCTAATGAGGCTTTGAGGCAATGGGGGAACAGGGACTCTGGGGAAGGGGAGTTAATGCACTTGGGTGTCCTGATGCACATCCTGTCCCAGTCAGGACCAGCATCTGGAACTGCACATGTACAGACTGGGGGTCCCCACGCTGTGACCCTGTATCTGGGCAGTGTCCCTCTGCCCCAGCTCTGTCCCCTCCCCAGCTCAGCCGTTTCCCTGTGAAAGCAGGTGGGCAGGTGCCTGGATCCAGGCACACCCCTGGGTTTTCCACCCCGTGGCCCTGCAGCCGCAGCCGGGGCCGCGTCACATCCGCCCGGGGAAGGGGACGATGCCTCGGTGGCCTCGGTGCAGCTCCCCCGCCCACGCCCCGGCGAGGGAAGGAAGTGAGAGGCTGCACAGCCACAGCCACTGAACACCCTTCTCTCCAGCTCCAGGCCTCTGCTCACCCCGGCTCCCCTCCCAGCTGGGGGCCCACCCTCACCTCCCAGTGCCCAACTGGAAGACGCTGGGTCAGGCATTAGGACAGACGGAAGGTCAAGGCTACGTGCAACCACCTGCACAGCACCCACAACTGGGCCCAGACATGTTTTGGGGGAGCAGAGAGGGCAGCTCCTCATTTAAGTCATCCCAGTCCCCGGGCAGAGTTCCCCATTCCCAGATTTGGGATCTCCAGCACCTCATGGCCGAGCACCCCCTCCTCACTCACCTCCAGGAAGCGGAGCAGCTCGATCTCGTAATCTTTCTTTTTCTGGAAGGAGGTGGAGACATGTAGTTACACAGAGATCCCTCACTCCATCCCTGCTTCTTGCAGCCCCTGACCCAGCCTCTATCCCTTGGCAACAGCACCGTCCACCTGGACCATCTGTTTGTCCCACAGGAGACAGGATCAAGGGAGGTGACTGAGGACCTCAGAGAGAATCGGTGATGCAGACTAGCACAGAGACTGAGAAAAGGTGAGGGCTTTGTTTCCAGGGATATTTCTAGCCCAGACTCTCCTATCCCACTGTTACTTTCCCACAGCACTGGTGCCCTTCCTTGTCCCCTACCTGTCCATCCTCAGCCCCTCACCTGGTCACACTTTTTGTGGTAAGCGTCCTTTTCCTTCTGGGAGAGCAGCTTCCACTGCTGGCTGCACAGCACCATCCGCTCCGTGCTGGGCACGTCTTTCATGTTGGCCATCAGCTCTGCACAATACAGGGAGTAGCTATTCCTGAAAAACCCACAGAGGGACCCAGCGTTAGGGAAAACTTGACCCTGTGCAGCTGGCTGGGTGCAAAAAAGCCTCTCCCAACCCCTAGGTTGCACCAGGCAAGGACGGGAAGTGCCTGTGTTTTAGGGCAGCTGAGTACTAGACCACCCCCTAAAAGCCAGAGTATCAATGTAAACCTCGCTCAGATCCTCCCCAAAATGAGTATTTGATGTATATTTAAGGACTGGTTTAAAGGAATCACCACAGAATCATGTCATCTTTAAGGCTGGAAAAGCCCTCTAATATCATTAGTCCAACCATGAACTAACACTGCCAACCCACCACTAAACCAGGTCCTCAAGTGCCACATCCACACTTTTTGAACGCTTCCAGGGATGGTCACTCCACCACTGCCCTGGGCAACCTGTTCCCAGGCTTGACCGTGAAGAAACTGGTCCTATAAATCCCATCTAACCCCTCTGTGTCTGTGATCCCAGAAGTTATCTGGGCTTCCCAAGCCCAGCAGAGTCCAGTTTCCTCGCCGGCAAGAACCAGCATCCACGCAGGCCATGGCTCCAGGAGGGACAGGACTCACGGGGGTGGCTTCGTGGGTCGCCCGTCGAACTTGTCCTTGAGCTGCCGCTCGGCCTTGGTGAGGGTGGAGCGGGTGATTCCCTCCTCGCTGATGTTCAGCTCCGGGTGCTTCTGGATGTAATCCCGCATGATCTCCTGTGGGAAGGGAGAGCGGTCAGAGGGGCTGCCACCCCCGCCTGCCGGGGCCGGAGGAGGAGGAGAGAGAAGCCAACCATCGCCCTAATCCTGTGCCTGTGGATGCTGCTGCCTGCCCTGCACACAGCTGGAGAGGCAGGGCTCAGACTCACTAGGGACCTGCCAGGACCTGCCTGACCCACGCTGGCTATCGGGAGAGGCCACGCAGGGCTGGGATGCAGAGCGGCTCGGAGTGAATGTTGGGGCGAGTGTGGAGGGGACCGGGTGAGGCTGCTCCCTACCTCGTACTCCTTCCGCTGTTCCAGGGCCTTATGAATCCATTTCAGCCTCTTTTTATCCGAGAGTTGAGACCACTGCTTGCCCAGCGACTCTTTCACCTCCTTCGTGGTGGCCTGAAAACCCAAAGCCAGAGGTGAGGGCAGAGGGGTAAAATCCAAAAAAAAAAGAGGGATGAAAAAATATAAAAAAATGGCAAAAAAATGGCGTGGCCTGGTGGGGCCTGACGGCACCCGGCATGGGGTGGCTGGAAGCCGTGGGGGTGTGTGGGAGTGGGGGGCATGGCCAGAGGTGGATGTCTGTGCTGGAATCCTTTCCTGCCCTGACTCAGGCTGTGGTCACCCCTTCCTGGCAAAAAGTGGGGGCTGGATCCCTGAGCCTCTTCCAGGTGTGCAGAGCCCCTCCTTACCTTGGTCCAGGCTCCGGGAGCTCCTAGCGGTGTCCTCCATCCCGACCCCCTGAAATGCTTCTCTCCCTTCCCCCTCCTGCCCCCGGCAGCGGGGTCCAGGACCCCCCAGCACTCACACTCGCACTCACTCCCACCCACCGTACTCACATCTGGACGCACTTTCAAGTAGATCTTCTTCTCGTGGTTGTACCACAGCTGCTGGGGGGTCTTGGGCTTTTCGGGGACGTCGGATTTCTTGGCGTTCTGGATGAGATCCGGGTGGTCTTCCCTTCAGCAGGCGGGGAGGTGGGGAAGGGAGAGCGTCAGGAAGGTGGCAGTGGCAAGGAGAGCACCCCTAAACCTGCCTGCTAAGGGGTGACTGTCACTGCAGGGCAGAGCCTCCATGGGCTCGGCTACTGGGGGGTGCCCAAAAAGACCAGGAGGGGTTTGGGAGAGATTTAAGTTTGTCCCTCCTTGGGGAGCATTGGCTACAGCCATCCCTGGGCTTGGCTGCAAGCCGAAGTGGCAGCAGGTCATTGGGAATGTCAGGATCCACCTGGATCACAGCAATCACGTCCAAGGGGAAGGTCTGGAGTGACTAGGGGGACACTTCAGCTCTTATCAGTGCTGGTGGCAGGGCTCCTGTCCCCACCTCACAGATCCTGACCCCCAGAGCATGGCTGGTCCTCTGCTCTCCCTCTCATCCAGTCTCCCAGCCAGAGGGTTGCTCTCAGACGCCTTTTCCTTGTTCTCTTTTTGCTGAATTCCCCCTTCTCTTTAAGCCAAAAGCCCATCAGGGCTTCCTCTATGAGCTATGCACAGGAGGGGAATCTGGATCTGCCTGGAGGGGCCTGGGGAAATATGGAGAGGGGGGAGCTGCCTGCTCACCTGAACCTCGCCAAGTTCCTCTCAAACTCCTGCTTCTCTCGCTGGAAATCCTGGATGTATTTCATCTGGGGACACAAGGCCACCACAGAGGTGGAGAGGCACGTCAGCACCAGGGAATAGGCAGGAAGATACATCCCTGCTGACCTGGCTGGGCATCCCACCACCCCAAGAGGGACTCAAGGGCTCCCCAGCCCACGGAATGGTCCTGCAGAGGGTTTCCAGCCTGCCTGAGTCTCAGCAGCCGGGCACCTCCCCTCTCGGTGTATCCCAGCAGCCCTGGGAAAGGGCCCAGCAGGACTTTGTGCCCTGGACTTTTCCTGGACACTCCAGAGTTAAAGCTGGGCCCCCCTCAAAGCCCTGCCCAGGCTCTGGCATCTCCAGGTGGGCAGACGTCTGCTCCAGCATCTCCCAGAGCCTGTCCCTGTGTCCCTCGCCCGGACAGGGTGGCACAGTGGGGCGTGTGCCTTAACCCCTTTAAACACAGATCCACCCAACGGCAAAGCCACCATCCAGGTCCGTCGGGAAGAGACGGACCAACGGACAGACCCAACCGGCCTCCACCCCATGGATCCTGGGAACCAGGACAGGAAAAGCCAAGGAAGTCATACAGGTCTGACAGGACTAAACAAACACCTGGCTTCTCCCATCGAGAACTGGATTAAGCCCTCGCCAGGCAGAGCTTGAGCTCTGCTGGTTTTACTGGAAGAGCTGAGCAGAACCCAGCACACAAAGGCACATGGTGGGAAGGAGCTTGCTGACCCACCTCCCCCCCCACAAAAAAAATACCTTTTTCTTCTCAGGAAGCTCCTTGTATTTTTTGGATAGGATCTTGGTGAGATCCAGGTTGCTCATTTCGGGGTGAAGCTTGGCGTATTTGGCTCGCTTCTCCATGAAGAAGCGGAAATAGGGAGTCAGGGGCTTCTTGGGGAAGTCGGGGTGTTTCTGGGGAGACAGCAGAGTGGAGGACACTGAGCATGGAGCTGGCAGCACCACCTGGGCACAGCCAAACCCATGGCTCCCCAGTGCTGGGGGCCGCCTCCATCCAGCCCTGCTGGTGATCCAAGCACAGCAGGCAAGGAGGGGGAAACTGCTGGGAACAAGGGCTCCCCAAGGAACTACAGTATCCCATGGCTGGGAACCTTGGGAGCAGCCTCCAGCCATCCAGAGCTGTCAGCACAGAGCAAGAGGGGACACTGGGGCAGGAGGAGGGGATGGGACCCAGCTCCCAGGGATGGATCATCGGCTGCCCCAGGGCCACCCAGCAGGCCAGGAATAGGATGGCAGCTCCTGGCCCCTCTGGAGCTAAACTTGGATGCAGGCTGCCAGCAGTACAGCTGGCCATATTAAATGTACACGGGAGTTGGCCCAGGCCCAGCGCCGCGGCCTCCAGAGCCTTGGGCAGCCGGACACCAGGATTAAGGGCACTGAGGTGCCTGCAGGGGCTCCCACAGTGGAGCCACATGGATCTGAGGTGCCACAGGGACAACAGGCCCACATCCTGGGGAAGTGTGGGGTCACCCTTTCGGGACCGAGTCTAATTCCTGCCCAATACCTTGAGCTTTTTGCCTTTGTAAGGATTCTTCACATGCTCTTCAGCGTCCATAATGAGCTCTGTGAGGGTCCGGAATTTCCTCACCTGTGCAGGAAATGAAGAGACAAAAACTTGAATAGGGGATAGGGCAGATCCCTGGCATAGCAGAAAGCCACTGGGTTTTGTAATGCCACCCCAAAAATGACTGATCCCAGCCCCTCTGAGGGGGTCACAATGCTGACAGCAGCGGGATGGTGCTGGCACCAAGGGCCAAGGGCTCTGGGCACTCAACTTTGATAATTCCAACAGCCCCAGGAATGTCACTAGGACACTCAGACCCTGCCACGAAGTCCCATGCAGTGTCAATTACCTCATTAGAGATCTCCATCCACTTCATCTTGCACATCTCCCCTGAGAAGTCCTTGAAAGCCACTTTCTCCCAATCCAGGTGGGACTCGGTGGTTTTGAACTTGCTCCCGTCGTTGGAGGGCAGGTTATTCTTCATGCACTCCAGGAGGGTCAGCATGTCCTCCTGCGACCAGCGGTCTGAGCAGCGAGAAACAGGATCAGCCAGGGGCAGGAAGCCCTTTCCCTTCCCTTCCCTTCCCTTCCCTTCCCTTCCCTTCCCTTCCCTTCCCTTCCCTTCCCGGCAGGACACCGGGACTACAGCTCCCGGCGTGCTGCTCCGGACCGCACGCCAGGACACGTAATCTCCACATGCTGCCTCTCGAGATTAAAGATCAAAGGGACATGGCTGTTTCCATCACCCTCGAGCAACTTTCTGTGGGCCAAAACAATCTGGGCAAAGCTAGAAATTCCACTCGGTGCAAACCAGAGAGACTCGCTCATCCCAGAAATCCATCAGATAAGGGATGGCTCTGCTGCACGGGAGCAGAGGGCTATTTCCTACCCCTGTGGAGTGACACGGGAGCAATGAGCTCTCCAGCCAAGCAGGAAGCAGGGAAACCCAGTTTCTAAGTGGATGTGTCCAGAGCAACTGGAAAACCTCAGCGTTGCTTTTCCTATACCTCGGAGAGCTTTGCGATCACCTGGGCCCAGCTCCACCGTGACCTCTGCCAAGGTCAAAGCTCCCAGACCACAAAGTGAGGGGGCACAGAGCCTGGCACAGCCCCCCAGTCTCACAGAGGGGTCCCTCACCGTGCAGGATGATGTTCATGTCACCCCAATATCCCCCAAGCTGCTGGGAGGAGCATCCCCAGCTCCCACAGGAACACGCTACTGGAATGGTGGGATGGGCACGTGGCAAGGCCGGAGAGCCTAGAGCAACCTGGAGGCCAGGACAGGCAGCAGGCAGGATATCCCAGCCCTGAACGCCTCATCCAGCCCCGACCTTGGGGCTGCTTCCTTGCCAGGGGAATTCCTCCCTGCTCTGAGCTTCCATGCCAGCAGGGGAGCACAGCCCGGGGTGCTCTGCAAACATGGGTGGCCCTGGGGAATGCGGCAGGGCCTGGGAGCGGAAGGAAAATTCCCCGGGGATGGGCTGGAGGAGGAGCAGAGCCCAGAGCCCGGAGCCACCCGCCCACGCAGCCCTGGCTGCCTCATCCCGGGATGGGCACCTGGGATTCCCGCAGCGCAGGACTGGCTCACCATGGCATTCCCTGCCTCACACCTCTGCCAGGTGAAGGCTGAGGTGTTTGGAGCTGCCCACAGGACATGGAGCACCCCTGAGATGGGGACAGTGGGACACAGAGGATCCTGAAGAGATGGAGACAGTGTGGCTCGTCACGGATCTGAGTGGAGCATCTCTCCCTCCATCTCCAGGAATGAAACCAAGCTCCCAGAAATATCCAGCTGCGCAGATTTCTCCAGCTGCAGCTCTCCTTCCACTCAAGACTCAGCATGAGGAAAACCACCTCCACCTCCTGCCCTTGCAGGGGTCTGGGGAAGGACAATTCCCCTGGAATCCCAAATCCAAGCAAGGGATGTTAAAGGACATACAGGACCTGGTGAAGGGAGCATAGCCAGGATGTGACCCTCCCCCCCCAAATCCCATTTCCCCTCCTGGACCTGCCTGGCTGGGGGTCAAGGCAGGAACAGTTTGGGATCCAGCTGGTCCCTACAGTGACCTCATTAGGGATTAATATGGAGGGAGAGGACAGAAAGAGCCCCCCTGGAAAGCGAGGGCCTGGTGGCTTGGGGTGTGTCCCCATGTTCATGGCTTCATCTCAAAACACCATGAAGAGACAAAAGAGATGGGAAACTCCCATTCCCTACAGAGCTGGGGGAGATCAGAGCTGGGGGAGAGAGAACACAGCCCCAAATTCTGTCTTACTGTTTTTCCCATCCACTTTCCAGGCCTCCCAGGCAAGGACCAATGAGGCAGAACAGGGCTGGGAAGCTGGTGCCAGCTTTACTTGCAGAAATCAGGAGGAATTGCCAAAAGCAGCACAGCCACAAAAATCCAGAGGGGATGGATAAGGAGATGAGACACCCCCCCAAAGCCGCCCCCATCAAGCCCAGTGCCTCGGTTTCCCCCCTCGAATGCAGAAACACCCAGAGACCTTTGGCCCTGCATGAACCCCCCACAGACGGCCAGAATAACCACATCCCAAAGGAATACCTAAAAAAAACCAGTGGAAACATCCCAAAATCCTCGCTGGCAGCAGGGTGGGGACAACAGGGACCCCCACACTCAGCCCTCCATCCCTCTGGTCCCCCTCCCTCAACCTGGGGCATGCTGAAAAACGCTGGAATTGCAGCATTCACCCACCAGGATGAATGGGGTTGTCTGTGCCCTGGGACAGATTTATCCCGGCTCTCCTGGCACCGGCTGGGCCGGGTCTATATTAGGAAAGCTGCCCCGGTGTAATTAAATCCATCCAAAGTCCCGGAGAAGGACACGTGCTCCGGCCGGGTTCGCTCGAGGCAACAACCCCGACTGCAGCAGGGAAGGAGGAAAACGGGGGGACCTGGCAGGTGCGAGGGGCTGGACAGTGCTCCAGAGGTTTGGGGGACCCAGGGGGTTTTTAAGGGGTGGAGTGGCAGAGGCCTGCGAGCTGCCCTAAATAAACATCTCTCTTTTTCCCCTTGTTTTCCTGCCCCTTCTCCAATAAAAAGCTGAAGCTCTGATGTCATGCTGGGGTCTGGAAGCTGGAGGCCCAAGGTAACGGCTCGGCTTTTAATGCAGCCCAGATGTGAGCAGGCAGGGCAGCACCTCTGTGCCAGCCCCTGCTTCCCAATCCCCCTGGAACGCCAGTGCCCCAGAAGAGCATCCCAGCGCCAAGGGGCTGCTGGTGCACTGGAGCACGAATCCGTGTGCTCGTACACGTGTGTGCGTGTTCCCCGTGGTGGATCAGAACTCGGAGAGGCAGATTCCCCCCGGCCTCGACCCGCTGGCAGCCGGGATCACGGATCCTCCATCCCTCCTCCCTCTCCATCCCTTCTCCTCTGCCATCCCTCTGAGGAAAGGGGCGCTCTGAGGTTTATTTATTATCATTTTTAAGCGTGCCAGCAGCGTTCCTCCGGGAGCACTGGCGTGCTGGGGGGGCTGCCGGGGGCTCACCTTGGTTTTTGGGAGCTGTCATTTCCAGGTCTGCAGGGCACTCGGCTTCGCCGTTCATCCTCCACCTGCCTGTGCCCAGGACGGTCCTGCCGGCTCCCTCCTCACCCTCTTCCCGAAATCACTCCCGCACGGCTCTGCAAGGAAAGGGAGAACCCTGCTAGGCATCCCCACCATGATGGGGGGCCCCAACTCCTAAAGGGGAGTGGGGGAAACTTGATCCAGGCATCCGCCCATCCTCTCCACTCCCCGGTGAATGAGTGCAGGAATACCCCCTCCCACCCATCCCTGTGAGGTTTGGGGAGATCTCCAGGAGGGGGGATCCTTCATGGTGATGGGACGCCCACGCTGGTCAGGGGAGGAGAAGAGGGCTGTGTGGGCAGGGGAGAAGGGTCCAGGGGTTTGTCCCCAGGGTGGGGGGTAGGATTTGAGAGGGATCCCAATAAATCCCAGAGGAGACAGGTTCAAGGTGGCTCCCTGGGGTGGGTGGGATCCAAAAACCTGGGATCAAGAGAATCTGAGTCAAGAGGGCTCCAAGGGATGTCCTCTAAGGGGGTTCACTCCCCCCAGTGCAAAATGGGGGTTTAAAAGGAAGGCCCACCACAGATCCAGCACAATCCTCCCCAGAGGTGGGGACATGCTTGCAGAAGAGAGGGGTCCCCCAGATCCAAGGGAGCTAGGGCGGCATTTGAGGACCTCGGTGGGATTCAGGGGTCTCCCCAGGAAGGAGAACAAGCCAGAGGAAGGTATTTCAACAGGGGAAGGAAGGCTCCAGTGGAAGGATGCCCTCAGACCCCATTAGGAAGGATCTTATCCCTCCATGGGGAAGGATAACCTAGGGAGGGAGACCCCAAAACGTGGTGGGGGGCTGTCAGGACAGTAGCCCGGGGGGGATCCCCATTGGGGATTCCTTTGGGGGAGTCCCTGGAGGGCAGCTCAGGGCCGGAGGCCTCAGGGGGATCCCCTGAGGGGCAGGCCACAGGCCTGGGGGGGGAGCAGGCCCAGGCCTGGGCCGGGGGGGATCCCAGGGGGAATCCAGGCTTGGGGGGCCCCTGAGGAGGGGGGTCCAGGGGCTTCTGGCAGAACCGGGCCCTGGGTCACCCGGGGAGGGCAGGGGGATGGCCCGCGGGGGGCAGAAGCCCCGGGCCCCTGGCAGGATCCGGGATGGCCCCTGGGGGAGATCAGCTGCAGGGAGGGGGATGCGGGACAGGCCCCGCCAGGCCTGGGGGCCGGGCCAGCCCCTGCGGGGGACGGACGTGGGACCACCGGAGGGAATCAGTCCGGGGGGGCCGGGGATCACCTGGGGGTGGGCGAGGGGCGTGCGGACCCCACCAGCGTGGGACCGAGGATCACCCGGGGCGGGATGAACCTGAAGGGATGGGGTGGGGGGGGAACCGCTCCAGGCTGGGATCAACCCCCAAGGGGGGCGGATCTAGGACCACCCCCGGGGCCGGCTGAGGGATCGCCGCGGGGTGGGATCAAGCCCAGCCCCCGGGCGGCGTGAAACCGGGGATCGCCCCGCGGTGGGAGCGGGGGATCACGAGCGGGGGGTGCCGTGAAAGGCGGGATCGCGGCAGGGGGAGGGATCGGTGGGATCATGGCGGGGCGGGGCGGTGCGCGCGCACCGGGATCCCCGGGGGGCGCGCGGGGCGGGGGTGCGGGATCCCCCCGCGGGGGAGCCGGGGAGGGGGGGGGACCGGATCCCGCGCCCGGAGGGGGGAAGGAGGAGGAGGAGGAGGAGGAGGAGGAGGAGGAGGAGGAGGCGGGGGAGGAAGGGGCCGGGCCGGCGGGCGGAGGCGGGGAGCCCGCACATGCCCTGCGCCGCCGGCCAGCTCCAGTCTCCTCCTCCACCAGGCAGCAGGAACCGGGTGGGACCGAGCGCGGGCGGCCCCGGCGGCGCCTCCCCCGCCCCCGGTTCCCACCCGGGCGCCAGCGAGCTGAGCCCCCCCCCTTTTTTTTCTTTCCCTCCAACAACACCCGGGCAGACAATGGAAGGCGAGTTCGGGGGGCCGGGGTTGCGGAGAGGGGCCGGGGGAACGCGGAGCGCTCCCCCGGCCCCTCTCCGCACCCCCGGCCCCCCGGAGCGATGCGATGCGCTGCTTCATCCCCCCCCTCACCGCATCCCCCCCCGCATCCCCCCATCGTTACCGGCCGCTCTCCGCCGCGGCACACAATGGCCGGGCTGCGCCCGCCTCCGCCCGCCGCTCCTTCCCCTCCACCCGCGGTTATAAAGCCGAGACAAACCCACCTCTCCGGGCTGCTGAGGGGGAGGAGGAGGAGGAGGAGGTGGAGGAGGTGGTGGTGGTGGTGGTGGTGGTGGTGGTGGAGGAGGTGGTGATGGTGGTGGTGGTGGAGGAAGAAGAAGGAGGGAGGAGGTTGGATCGGGGGGGGTGTGGGGGGGAGCTCTAACCGAGCCGCCGCAGCCCCAACCCCGCCGCCGGAGCCGCTGGGGGAAGAAGAAGGAGAAGGAGAAGAAGGAGGAGGAGGAGGAGGGGGAAGGGGGGGCGGGGATGCCCGGCTGGGGGCGGCCGGGCAGCTGCAGCGAGCCGGGCGAGGGCAGCGCGACCTCCCCGCACCGACCCCCGGGGAGCGGCTCCTACCCGATCCTCCCCCCCTCTCTTTTTCCCCACCGCCGCCCCCTCCTCGATTTTCCTTTCCTCGCTTTTCCTTTCCTTTCCTCCCTTTCTTACCCTCCTCTTTTCTCTCCGCGACCCCTCCTCGAGCCCGCAAACACCCACCCACCCAGCGGGGGGCTGGAGCCCCGCTCCCGGTCCGGAGGGAAGAAAGGAAGGGAAGGGGTTGAAAGGCGGAAAAAAAAAAAAAAAAGAGGGGGAGGAAAAAAAAATATCGATAAAAAGAAAATAAGGAGGAAAAAAAGGGATAAAGAGGGGATACAGCGAGGATAAGGGGAGATGAAGCGCGGGGGGGGTCGGCCGAGCGGCGGCACGCACCGGCGGAGCGCGGCGCCCAGCTCCCGCCGCGGCGCGGGACTCACCCGGGCTCGGGAAAAACAAGCGGGCAGCGCTGGAAGCCTGCCCCCGAAATCCAGCTGCGGCACCGGGGAGGAGGGAGGGAAGGCGAGCGGGAAGGAGGGAGGGAGCGAGGAGGAGGAGAGGGAAGGGAAGGGAAAAAGGAGGGAGAGAAGGGGGGGCACACCGGGGCCGCCGAGCCGGGCGCTGCCCCCCGCCCCGAGCCCCAGCGCGGTGCCCCCCGCGGGCGGGCGAGGCGGGCGAGCCCCGGCGGTGGCGGCGGCGGCTTCCTGCCCGCGGGGCCTGCGCGAAACCAGCCTTTCTAAAAAAAAAAAAAAAAATTCTCTCTTTTCTATTTATCTATCTATCTATCTCTCTAAAAAAAAAAAATCGCTCCGGTGGGCGCGACCCCCTCCCCGTTCCCGTCGGAGCGGCGGCGGAGCGCCTTACCGAGCCCGGAGCGCGGCGGTGGCGGCGGCGGCAGCGGGAGCCCGGGGAGGAACAAAGCGCCTCCTCCAGCCCCGCCGGCGGAGCGGCGCGGCGGCGAATGGCGAGCCCGGGCGGCGGGCACGGCGCGGCGCGGCGGGGCACGGCGGCGGCGGCTCCCCCGGCGCGGGCACGTACCGGCGGGGCCGCCGCTTTGGGGGGCGGCGGGGGCTCGGGGCTCGCTCGGCGGGGCCGGGGCGGGGGAGCGGCGGTTGAACGGCGGCCAGCTCTGCAGCGCTGGCCCCGGGCGTGGACGCGCTCCAGTCCCCGCAGAGACGATCGCGCTTTCCCCCGCCTCCATGGCGCTGCGTTCGCTCTTCCAATCAGCCGGGCTGAGCGCGCCGGGATCCGCCGGGATCTCCCCGCCAGCCCCGCCGCCCCGCCGCCGCTTTCCGCCGGGTTTTTTATTGCTCTTTGCTTTTGCAACACTGTGGTGAGAAGAAAAAGAGGAGGAGGAGGAGGAGGAAGGAGAAGAGGAGGGAAAGGAGGGGGGGTGGGGTGGGGGGGGGGAAGGGAGGAAGAAAAAAAAAAAAATCTCCTTACATGTGCAACAATCCTCGGCCGGCGTTTGCATAAAGAAAAAAAAAATAGGGGGAAAAAAAGAGAGATGAGGAAAATAAAAAACATAAAGGGGGGTAAGCGGGTGGGGGGGGGGAGCCGAGCCGGGCCCCCACGGCACGGCGGGGCCGCGCTCCTGCCCGCCCCGCGGCCCCGGGACACGGCGGCGGGGGGGGCTCTGCCCGGCGGGGCGGGCGAGGGGCAGCTTCCTCCCCTCCTCCCTCCCTCCGCTCCCTTTCTCTCCTCTCCCTCTCTCTCTCTCTCTTAATTTTTTTTAATGGAATTTCTCCAACTCCACCTTTGTTGTGCTGGGCGTCATTCCCCGCAGCCAATCCCGGCCGGGCAGCGCCTGCACATTCCCGGCCATCCCGGCTGCCGGCACAGTACGGGCCATCCCGGGCAGCTTCCGTGTTACCGGCCAGCCCGGCGGCTTCCGCGGTACCGAGCACCCCGACAATACCGGCTGCTTCCATAGCACCGACCGCGGCGGCGGCCTGCCTGCACGGTGCCGGCCGCGCCTCCGTTGCCGGCAGCTCCCGAGGCACCGGCTGCCGCCGCGGCACCGAGCAGCCCGGCTGGCCGCGCTACGGCCGGGCCTGCCCGGCTGCTCGCGGCTGCCAGCGCGCTCCGGCCAGCTCCGGCCACGGCCGCTCCGGGCCGGCGCAGCCCCGGCCGCCCGCGTGCTCCGGGCGGCTCCGGCCATGGCGCTGCTCCCGGCCGGGCCGGCTCCGGTAGCCCCGGGGCCACCGGCGCAGTTCCCCCCCCCCCCCCCTCCGGGGATGCAGGACGAGGTCTGGGAACGTTGGGGTCACCCAGCTCGGTGGGCTGTGCGCATCTCCCTGGCTGACCGATGGGAATGGCCGGAACCCGCGGGATTTTCACGCTTGTGTTTATGGAAAAGGAAACAAGAAATAGAATAATTCCTAAATCTGGGAAACATCCCGCCCCTCCCCCGGCTGGTTTGGGGTGCAGGGGTAGCGCCTGGCTGTGCAAGTGGCTTATTTGGGCTTTATCCCGAAGGGAAGGATCAGGCAGAGGGAGGGACAGCCGGACAGGCGGCTCCTCCGCCACGTCCTGCCCAAGCTGTGCCAAGCCCGGCCAGGCGGCACTGGCGCCGGCTGGTTAATCCTTCCTGTGAGAGCTTAAAAATAAAAATATATGTATTTATTCTGTGTGGAAAAGGGCCTGGGCTGGGCTAGATCCCTGAATTTCAGGAATTGTCACTGTTTTGCAAGAGGGAAAAATGATAAAAGTAAAAAAAAAAAAAAAAAAAAAACAACAAACCAAAAACAAACAAACAAACAAACCACGCAAAAAACCCACAAAAAAAAAAAAAATTAGAGCAATCAGGCCCAACACGTGAAAATTGACATTTCTAATTTTTCAGGGTTTTTTTAAAATCAATGGAGTTGTCAATGTGCTCCAGTCCCAATTCTCCCAACGCGGTCTTGGGGCTTTTGTTATCCGCAAGACACACCTGGGAATGAGCCACAGACCCTGCAGCAGGCGGGCTGGGAATGGGGACCCCCCAAAATGCCCATCCAAACCACCCCCCCCTCTCCTTGCCCTTCCCAGGCCTTGCTTCTGACCACGGGGAATTTTTAATTTGCTGTTACTTGTGTCAATTAATATTTTTGGAGAATAAAGCCGCAGGTTTGGAGGGTTTTATTTACCTTTCTGCTATTTCAGTGCCTGAGCAGTGACACTGCCAGCAGATGCCACGGTGTCCCATGTCCCCTGCCCGTGGCATGCAGCACCCTGTGATGCTGCAGGCACTGGGGTCCTCCCCTTCCAGGGGTGATGCTCCAACATGATCCCCCTCTGGAGCTCCATGCTCCCCCCCCCCTCATTAGCAACCAATTAATTCGCATTTATTTCCCCCTCGTTTCTCCTGACCTTCCCTAATTCCCTCCGCATTTCCCAGGGCTGAGGCAAGTTCAAAGAAGAGCTTGACCTAAATTCCCACCCCCAGGCCGGGCTGGATCCCGCGGCAGTGACCTCGCTGCCATCTCCCAGGGAACAACAAACTCTTCCCAGGGTGGGAAACGTGCGGGGTGGGTGCAGGCAGATGCTGGCCTCTGTCGCTGGGCTTTGGAGGCAGGGCTGGCACCGGATGGCACCGGTGTGCCTCGTCCACGTGAGGCTGGCACGGGGATCCGTGGGCTGGGGAGCGCCATCCATGTGCTTCCCTCTCCGGAAACCAGGGGCTAGCAGCTCTGCTGGGCTTGGGACAACCTGGTGGCCACGCTGGGGTTTATCCCAGCCCCGCAGAGAGGCTTTGTGGTTCCCTCTGGGAGCGATCGTGGGTGCTGCTCCCGATTCCTGCCCCATGGAAAGGCTGGGGGCGAACGGGCACGGCCCTTCCCACGGCCCCGCTGCCGGTGTCTCCCGTTCTTTAATGGGATTATGGATAATCGGGGTCAGTCCTGTGCCAGGGGCTGGGGGAGGGGCAGGGGCTGCTCTGTGTCCTGTGCCAGCAGCACTGGATCGGGATATTCCCGATCCCCCTGGAATGGGGACAGCGTGGCAGTGGGGTGGCAGCTGGGCTGGAAGGGGGATGAGCCTCCTGGGGTGGCTGCGGGGAGCACCCCGGGTGGCCACAAAGAACAACGAGGGATGATTCTGGGGAGCGTTCCAGAGTGCTGGGATGCAGCGAGGATCTTGGCATTCTGGGATTCAGTGATATCCCAGGATACCACGACAAGGATCCTGGTGCAGCTGCACTGCGCGTTCCGGGGGGATGGACACCCTCAAAGGATCCTGCTGCTTTCTTTTGGGGGGGAATTAAAGCACCAGCCCAGACAATTCCCAGCTGGAAAGAAAACCCCCATTTCCCTTCTGATTTTATTACTTTGTTTATTAAAGCTTGATACAGAGGTGTGGGGAAGGGAAGGAGAAACCCCCAAAAATCAAAACATTTTTATTTCAGACACGTAATTCATAAAACTAAACCAACCCAAACATGAGGCAGCGCAACCCCGGGTGTGGCTGCCCCTTCCCACCCCCCCCCCGCCCCCCCCCCCACGCTGATTTTGGGGTCCCCTGCTCTGATTTATGCAAAAAGGAGAAAATTTGGAGCCTGATCTGGCGCTCTACACCCTGGTCACATCCAACCCTTGGGGCTGCCCAGGGCAGAATCAGCCCTGGCAGGATCGGGGGATGCTCGGCTGGACTGGGAGCAATCCCAAGGGAAATGGGGCAAGACATGGTGAGCAAGCAAGGGAAAAATCAAGGGAAAACTACATGGATTTACCTGAAACACTATAAAAATAAAGAGGACTAATTAACTAATTAACACTAACTTATCAGTTAAATGACGCTGCCAGACTGGTCCATAGAGTTTAGGCCCTGACCAGGATTCTTTAAAATCATTTTTCTAGAAAATTCTAGATTTTGCTATAATTCTCTAGTATATACACACACGCACATGGCCCCACTGCGGCGGGGGCACAACCAGCCTGAAAAATAAATTACAAACCCCCCCAGTAGCATCAAATATACAGATCACTCCTTGCAGCTACTTTTTTTTTTCTCTTTTTCATCTTTTTTTTTCTATTTTGAGGCGCTTTTTCAGCCTTTTTTTTTTTTTTTTTTTCTGTTAATTTTTGCTTGGCTCTAAATGAATTCTACCTGCAGAAGCACCAGCATAATTTTAAGTATTTTTCTGTGTGTTTTAAGCGTGATTGTTTTCATTGTAAGTGTATAGACCCACTTGCTGGACTGTTTGTATCCTGACTCCGGGACGTGTTGGGAGTGCAGCGCAGCAGCTGCGACGATGCCGTGGAGCAAGCGATGGAGAAAATGGGAAAAGGGCTCCACGGGGTGAAGGGTCTGTCCCAGCTTGTTCAAAGTTCATCTGGGGAGAGGGACTGGGCTGGGGGGGCTCCTTGGGGAGGGGGAGGACAGTGGGGAGGACCCCATCCTGCTGTATCTCTGTCCCTGCCTTCCTCCTCCTCCCTCCAGGCTCCGGGGTCTTCCTCCAGCTCCTTCCCATGCTGGTGGTGGCCTTGGGGACGGGACAGTGACACGTCCCACCTCGCCACGGGTGGAGGGTGGCTCGTGGGGCCCAGGCAGCCCAGGCAGACCCTTCCCCAGCAGGCAGCAGAGTGGGGGTGAGATCACATCATCCAAAATGCTTTTTAAAACAGACAAAAAAAAAAAAAAAAGGGAAAACCAAAAAAAAGCTCCATTCCAAGGGTGGGCAGGTGGGGACTGTGTCCCCAGTCCTTCTTGGTAGCCCGGTGGCCCCAGGATGGCAGCAGTGGAGGTGGAAGCGGGGCTGGGGGGGCATCGGGGGGCCGGGGGCCGGCCCTTAACTGGGCATCTGCACCTCGTTGTACACATCTGTCCCCTCTGCCTCTTCAAAGGTCACCACGGCGTCATCTGCGTCCAGCTGCAGAGAGGAGAGGCCGTGAGGGGGACAGGGATGGGGACAGGATTGAGGACAGGGACACTGAGGGGGATGGGTAGGGGCTGGTGTGGGAATAGGGGCTGGGATGAGGCTGGGGAAAGGGACGGGGATGGGGACAGGAATGGGGCAGGGACGAGTGAGGATGGGGACACGGGTGCGAACGAGGGATGCAGATGGTGACAGAGATGGGGATGGAGACAGAGGGAGGATGGAGACAGGGATGGGGAGGAGAACAGGGACGGGGATGAGGCAGGGACAGAAATGGAGATGAGGATGGGAGCAGGAACAGGGAGAGAGGTGGGGCTGGGGACAGGGCTGGGAGTGCCAGGGCTACGTACACATTTGAGCTCGATGTCCCGGAAGATCCTGGGGAGCAGGAAGCGCCGCAGGGGCACGGTGAGGATGAGGACAAAGGGCAGCGCCAGCGAGGCCGGGGTGGACTTCACCACCCACAGCACCACGAGGAAGATGATCTGGGTGAAGGTGAAGAGGTGCATCCTCCAAGTCTTCACCTGTGGGGCGAGGAGCCGAGGGTTGAGGACAGGCACAGCACCCCACACCCTTCCTGGGGTGTTGGCTGCTGCGGGGAGCAGCACAGCATCCCAAGGAACCCAGCAAAGGTCAGCGCTGAAGGAGGAGGCTCTCTGGGGAGCGCCGAGCAGTTGCAGGGGTGTCACAGCCCAGGACACCCCCAAACCCACAGCTGCCCGTGGGGGTCACTCACGCGGATGACGTAGGGCTCGTCAGGGTGGTACTTGGGGGGCTTCAGCAGGAGCAGGATGCGGTCGAAGAGCTGGATGCCAAAGAGGGAGGTGACCCCCATGTAGAGGAAGATGCCGAAGAGCACGGCCAGCGGGATGTACTTCAGGATGGGCTCCATCAGGATGGAGACGCCTGTGGGGGAGAAGGAGAGGTTGGGAAGAGTCCTTGGGGACCCCCGACCCTCCCTGCCCATCTGGGGTCCCCTCCCCAGCTCACCAATGAGCACAGCCACCAAGAGGCCACTGATGCGCTGCTCCTTGACCTCCAGGATCTGGGATTTCTCGCCCGGAGCAGAGGTCTTGCTCATGATGGTGAGGGCATTGGCGTGGGTGATGGTGCGGACGGTGGTGGCACTGAGCCAGGGCATCCCAAAAAGGGCTGCCAGCCCCCCCATGGCCACGATCAGCAGCAGGTCCAGGTGGAAGCCGGTGCCCTTCACCAGTTTCCTCTCGGGCTTGCTGACAATGAGGCTGGGGGAATACAGGGACCAGTTGGTGACGCAGCACCCCAGGGAGGTCCCCTCTATCCCCAGCCCACCAGGCACCCCACAGCCCTCCCCTGCCCATATCTCCATCCTCACGTGGTGATCTGTGTCTCGAGGAAGATGAGGATGAAGACCAGAAGGGCGGGAATCACGGAGGCGAACATCATCCAGATGGGGAACGGGGCATTGTCCCCCATGGGGTGGATAAACCAGCCCCGGGCAGTTGCGTTGGTGACCTGCAGCCCTTTGGGGACGCTGAGTTTCTGGATGGGAGCAGAGATGGGGGAGTGAGGGGTGGGATACAGGGATGAGTACCCGCTCCCATGTCCCCATGCGAGGACACCTGTCCCCCCCAGCCCTGCCCTGCCAGACCTGGGTGTAGGTGTCGCTGATGAAGAAGTCAGCCAGTGCCATGATGAAGATGGAAATGGGCACCCCAAAGTCCCCGATCAAGCGCCGGACCTGTGGGGACAGCGTGAGAAACCTGCGTGGCTCCCCCTAGCCCGGGGGGTCCTGCCACCCCCTCCGCTGCAGGAACATGCACTGACTTTGCTCGGCCTCAGCCACTGAACCCCTGTTTTGCCCCGGGGTGCAGGGGACCCTCACCTTGCCAGGCAGGAAGGAGCTGTTCTTGAACACGCGGAGGAAGTAGGCCAGGAAGAAGGTGCCGGCCATGAGGACGAGGGACAGCAGCGCCGTGTTGGGCTCCGGCACCCCGGGCTGGAATTCAGGCTGCACGTTGTACTCCCGCTGCAGTGGGTGATGCTTGAAAATCTGGGGAGGGAAGAGGAGAGAGTGAGGCAGAGTGGGGATGGGGATCCCCTGCACCCCCTGCCGTGGGAAGGACCCTGAGACCCAAAATTGGGAATCTGACATCCAAATAGTGGAGGGATCTCCACAGATTGCAGAGTTAGCAGCTGTTGTCAGAGCCTTTGAGAAATTCAAAGACGAACCCTTTAATCTGGTCACAGATTCTGTGTATGTCGCAGGTACAGCTACGAGAGCAGAACACGCTCTTCTCAAGGAGCTTTCCAATCCAAAGTTACAGCAATTGATTTCGGCACTAACACGCTTAATCTCTCCCAGAAAGCAGCCCTACCATATGATGCATGTGAGGTCACACACCGACCTCCCAGGCTTTACCACAGAAAGGAACAGGAAAGCGGACGCATTGGCCATGGCAATAGAAACTGCACACGTCCCTGACATCTTTGCCCAGGCAAAGTTGTCACACGCATTTTACCATCAAAATGTACCTGCCCTTATCAGAATGTTCAAGCTTTCAAAAGATCAAGCAAAAGCTATTGTGGCCACTTGCCCAAGCTGTCAAAATTACCAGATACCATCTATGGGGACAGGAGTCAATCCCCGAGGCCTGAACAGCTGCCAGCTGTGGCAGACAGACGTAACTCACTTCCCACCTTTTGGAAGGTCAAGATACGTGCACATGTCGGTTGATAAGTTTAAAGGAAGAAGGAACCATGAGACATGCATCACTTCAAAATCGAGCAGCGATTGACTTCCTACTGCTTGCCCACGGACATGGCTGCCAAGACTTTGAAGGGATGTGTTGCTTCAATCTCTCTTCACGCTCGGAATCCATCCACGCAAACACCCAAAAACTGAAGGAACTTGTGAAGGACTTAAAAGTAGAAAGCAACCCAGACTGGGTCAATGACCTTTTCGGTCAGTGGGGATTAACGGGATGGGCTGCATCTTTGGTTAAGGGAGTTTTGTGGATTTTCATTGTAATTGTCATTGTGTTAGCTATGTTCTCATGCCTTGTCCACTGTTTTAAAAGAACTATTGGGAACGCCTTTTTACTAAATACAGAAAGTGGAGTTGTAGCAGCCAGAGGCCCTGCAAGGCCTCCCTGGCGGTCACTTGGCAAAGATAAGAAATGCCTAGCCATGATGACTGGACCAGAGTAGCCCCTCTTCCGCCCTCGGACCCTCGTTATCTCTCTGTAAGACCATGGGTCATATTCGCCCTGACGCTGGCGACTGGACAATTTCCAACACCCCTGTACCCTATATAAAGCCCCATTTCTGCCCAGTTCGGCAGAAGAGCTGTCACTGGAACCCTTCACAGGAGCTGCCAATAAAAGACGCCGCTGTGGAACTTCAAACAGCCTTCTCCTCTCTCTATCCCCACGCGTCTGCGAGGCACTTAGCGAGCAAAGAGCTGAAATCACTGAAGAGCTGAATTCACCAAAGAGCTGATCTCACTTAAGAGCTGCTTGCTAAGCTTGCTCGCGGCTGGAGCTAGCCTGAGGGACCTGGACAGGCTGTGCCTATCAGCCCAGTGCTATCCAGGACACCTACGGCTGCCCGGGGTCGGACGGACCCTGGGACCCCAGGCCGCATTAAGTCAGCACTAGAAGGGGCCTCACGAACTAGGGAACACCTGGAAAAGGGGAGGAAGCACCAGGGGACTCGGTCCCTCACCTGCATCCCACTGTTTCTATGGAAACCTGGGTGATAACCACAATCTGCAGCCCCCCACCCCCATCGTGGGACCCCGGTGTCCCTCACCGTGACCAGCTTGGAGAAGGTCTCAAAGATGAAGATGAGGGAGATGAGGAAGGAGAAGATCTCCTGGGTGTAGCGGGACAGGTAGCGCACCAGGAAGCTGCCCTCGCAGGCCACCACCACCAGCACCAGCAGGATCAGCCAGAAGCCGATCCAGACCCGTCCCACGATGTATTCCAAGCCGTTGCTGCTGCAGAACTGGGGAGCCAGAGGGCACAGCCCTGTCAGTCCCCTGGAGCCCCTGGCATGGGCACCCAGCTGTGCTGGAGCCACGGTGGCTCCGCGTCGCCTTCCTGGGATGGGGGTGGGGGTACCTCGGTGTGGCAGGACCCCTGTGGGATCACCCACCCAGCAGCACCTGCCCAGCATTACCTGTGGGGTGTCACCCACACGGGGTCAGCTGTTCGGCATCACCCACGTGGTGTCATGCACCTCACATCACCCCAGGGCCACCACCTGGGTGGCTCTACCTGTGTGGTGTCACCCCTGGGTCATCACAGATGGCATCACCCCCGTGCACCCTCCATGTGCCATGCCCCCCGTGCCATCCCCCACACAGCTGCACTCCGTCCCGGTCCCTGTCCCAGGCCTGGTGGAGACATGCCAGCCTCACTGTGGGGACAGCTGGTGGCAGCAGGGGGGCACCCAGGGGCACAGGGGGCACCCACCGAGTAAAAGGCTTCCTCAAAGACGAGGAGGGGTCCCGAGAAGCCGACGACGAGGAGGGGCTGGGCGCTGAGGAGGCTGAAGAGCACGCACTGCACACAGGTGGAGATGAGCAGCTCCGACACCCCCATCATCCCCTTGGTCTTCTCACCTGATGGGAGCAGAGCCAGTGGGTGCCGGGCTGGGGGGCACAGCGCTGTGCCCCACCCCACAACTCTTGGCACCGGGATTAGGGGGAAGAGCCCCCCTGGAGCATCCCCGTGGGACGGTGGAGAAGGCAGAGACACCTCCAGCCCCATGCCCAGCTGGGGGGACATCCCCATCCCCGCAAGCGTCCCCAGCCTGTCCCCCCCTTTACCCAGCAAGCCTCCGAAGGTGATAGCGGGTGACAGCGCCGCGAAGTAGATGAAGATGACGGCGGCCAGGCACTGGGGGTTGAGGGCGTCCTTGATGTCGCTGAGATATTTGGGGTACCGGCGGCGGATGTCCCGCACCAGCCCCCCAAAAGGCCGCCCCGTCCTGCGCAGGGGGTCATCGTCCTCCGCAGCCGCCGCCTCGTCCCGCCCTGGGGACACATCAGGTGGCCATGAGGGGACCCCGTGTCCAAGGGAGGGGTCCCACCAGCCACGGGGACAGGGGATTGCGGGGGGTCTAGGGTGATCCTCGCCGTACCCAGATCTTTTAGGAAGTCCACGATGTGCAGTCTCTCGAGGGGTTGGTAGCGCCGTCGGAGCAGCTCCCGCTGCAGCGGGACCAGGGCGTGGAGCAGCTGCTCGTTGGGGGCCTCGGTGGGCGGCAGGACAATGCTGGCGTCCAGGAAATCCTCCACGCCCCGCACCAGCTCCTGCCGCGCCTCGGCCAGGTAGGCGTCCCGGCGGAACACCTGCGGGGCGGCGCGGGGACTGAGCCAGCGCCGGCACCCCGGGCGCTGCTGGGCACCCGCCGGGCCCTGAGCGTCCCCGTGGGGACACGGGGTGAGGGGGGACGTGGGGACACGGGTTTGGGGAGAAGGGGATGTAGGGAGGAGAGACACAGAGTCTTGGGGAGAGGAGCGTGAGACCACAGAGGCCCGGGGACATGGGGATCAGAGGGGGACATGGCACAGGGGGACAAGCTGCACCCCAGGGATGGGGAGTCCAGGGTGCTCGGGGGGGTGGTGGCACTGGCGGGTGACCCGTACCCTCTCGGACATCATGGTGGCGATGGCGCGGCCGATCTCGTGGTAGCTGATCTGGGGGGTGTCGGGCCCCAGGACCACGACGAGGAAGCGGACGGGGATGGACACGTCGAGGACACCGTCCAGTGTCACTGCGTCCTTCAGGCGCACAAAGGCCAGCATTGGCTGCTCCAGGAAGGCTGCACAGCCTGGGGGGAGGATGGGACGGGACAGGGATCATGGGGGACCATGCACAGGGACACAGGGGACGGGACCGTGGGGACATGGGAGCACAGAGACAGAGGGACAGCAAAACGTGGGGACATCAGGAGCGGAGATGAGGTGACGCAGAGGCGTGGGGACAAAGAGAATGGGAGAGGGACACAAAGGTCACTGAGACAAAGGGGAAGCAGGCATGCAAGTACAGGGACATGGGGCATGGGCACAGGGACACAGGGACACACGGATGGGTGGGCATGGGAGTACAGGGACACTGGGACATGGGGACACAGGGGACATAGAGGCATGAGGACATGGGGACAAGGGACGTGGGGAGAGGGGCCCAGAGAGCAGCACTGAGCAGCAGCAGGCGGCGGCGAGAGCTGAGGATGGGGAGAGGCAAAAAAGGCACAAGAAAAGCAGAGCGTGAGCGAGCGCAGCGAGGGGCACATGGCAAAGCTCCCCCTGCACCCCCGACCCTGCACCTGCCCCCCAAGCCCGCACCCCCAGCCCAGCACCCAGCACAGCACCCCCCAGCCTGCTGACCACTCACCCACGAGGACCAGGGTGGCCTCGGCACCCTCTGGGATTGTCTCCAGGAGTTGGGGTCTGGGGACCCCGCTCTGTTGCAGGCAGATGGAGGGCAGGAATCAGCCAGCCAGCCTTGATGGCTGTCCCCCGTGGTCCCCTGTGTACCCTGCATGTCCCCCCACTCTGCCCCTGTGCGTCACCCACTACCCCCTGCATGTTCCCTGCATCTCCCTCTCCATCCCCAGCACGTCCCCCTTTGTCCCGTGTCCCTCCTTCTGTTCCCTGGGTGTCCCTCTCCATCTCCTGCATGTCCCCCACTATTCCTGAGTCCCCCCTCTGTCCCTGAAGTGTCCCCCACTGTCCCCTGTGTGTCCCCCTCTGCAGGTGTGTGTGTGCATGTGCCAAGGTGTGTGTGTACCCAGTGTGAATCTCCCACACCCAGCCCCACACCCCAATGTCCCCAGTGCCCCCTGTCCCCGCTCACCTGCTCCTTCCCTGCCATCCTGCTCATCTCCATGGGCCGCTGCTCCCGCAGAAGCGGCCGCTCCACGTCGGCCCGGGTGGTGCCCGAGCGCTGCACCAGCGCCGGCGGCATCGTCCACACCGACTCATCCTCGGTGGGGTGGCTGAGAACACCAGGGGCGGTGTCAGACACCCGGTGCCACCAATACCTCCCCCAGACAGCCCCGTGGGTGTGAGGGAACCCCCAAAATGGGCTGAGGGGCAAAGTTTCCCACCCGAGCCAGGCTCCGGCTGCACACGCTGGGGAGGGTCCCAGAGCCTGGGATCCCCCCGGACCACCAGCCCCGGCCGTACCTGTGGCGCAGGAGCAGCGTCCTCATGACATCGTCCCGGTCCTGTGGCTTCATCTGCCCCTCGTAGATCAGCTGGTCCAGGAGGATGTGGACGATGGCCGGCAGCGAGTTGGCCTCCACGTTGAGGAGAATGGCACCTGTGGGGACAGCACTGTCACCATCCAGCCAGCACAGGGTCCTCGCCACCCTCCTGGTGGTCCCTGGAGGTGTCCCCACCTTTGTTCAAAGCCCGGCGGATCTCCAGGAGGCTGTGGTAGGTCAGGAAGGAGAGATGGGGCTGGCTCCAGTCCCCCGATTCCTGGAAATCCTCCTCCAGCTTGAGCCAGTGGCCGGCCTCCATCCAGCACAAATCCTTTGCATTGTCCAGGACCAGCTCGTGCAGCTCCACATATCCCTGCAGCCAGAGATGGAGGGGGTCAGCTTGTCCCTGGCCACACTGGGGACCCCCAGCACACTCAGCACCCCCCTCAGTGCCCTGATATCCCCAGGGCTGAGCTGTGAGGTCGGCCCCAGGGTCACCACAGTCCACCCACCCACAGAATGGGGAGGCAGTGGGGGTCCCTGGGGCAGCACCCACCTCATGGGCGTCCTGCTGGGACAGGAGCCTCCTGCTCCCTGTTGCCTCCGGGTCCACATCGGTCACTGACACAGCTGCAAGTGGAGCCACCAACACGTTAGCTAGTCCCTGCCCCAGCCCGGACCCCCTGGGGCCTGCTTGTGGTGCCTCCTATCATCACGCCCATCCCAGCCCCCTTTGGGGTCACCTGGACGTGTCCCCTTCTCCATCATCCCCACCCCAGCCCTGTTGGGCACTCGCTGGACGTGCCCCCCGTGTTGCCCCACCCCAGACCCAGCTGGAGTTTGCTGGACGTGCCACTCCGCCATCTCTCGCCCTGCCGGTGCCCACCTCGGTCCCGTCACATCCCCACAGCCCGGCCCCTGGGGCAGGGTGACGGTCTGGGGACATCACCGGAGCCGGGGTGAGGACGGGGCTCGTGGCCACCGCCCCGCCACCGGCACAGCCCCAGGACCGAGCATCACCACTGGAAGGGGGACAGCACATCCCCGGCCAGCCTGACCCCCGAGGTGTCCCTGTCCCCGTCCCCTGCCTACCTGCGGCCCCCCCAGCGCTCCCCATGTCCCCGCCGCTCCGTCCCTATAAAGTGGGGACCGATCCCCGCGGCCGCCCTGTGTGCACCGTAAATCCCGCAGCACTTCCTTTGCTGACAGTAAACACCAGCACGGCTCCCGCCCGCCGGCTGTCACCCCACCGTGGGGACAGGCTCACCCCGTCCCCCTCCAGCCTCGACGGGGACCACCGCGGTCCCCTCGCCGTCCCCAGCCGGGTCACCCGGCGGGGGGATGCTGCAAGAGCCGCATCCCGCTCCGCCGGGGGAAGGATGCTGCGCCCATGGCAGCAGGGATGGGACGCGTCCCCTGTCACTGTGTCCCCGACGGTGCTGGCCGTGGCACGTGGGCACGAGCGTGTCCTCGTCCCTGCCCGCCGCCACCGCCACCGAGCCGCCCGGCGCCAGCCAGCGTTCAGCCCCAAGTGGTTCTTGTCCTCACCCCAAACAAAGACTTTATTTATCCTCAATCAGTGGGCGATTACGGGCAAGTGGCAGCGGTCACCCCGCGGCGTGCCCTGACGCCCGGGTGACCGTCCCCCCGCGGAGGGTGGGACGCGGGGGTGGCAGAACCGGGGCAGGCAGCGCGATGGAGGGCTTGAGGTGGGGGGGACGCCGGGGCTGGGCTTTGTCCCCCGGGGCCCCCGCGGTCACTCACGCTGCCCTTCGCCACGGCTGGGGTGGCCCGGGGGGGCCCCGGCCGAGCGCCTCTTCCCGTCCAGGTCATAAAATCCCCGGCGGCCGGGCAGATACTGGCTGCAAAACACACACCGCGGGCACGGGGGTTCAGCGCCGGGCACCGCGGGTGCCACCAGCCTCCCCCGGGGATGCCAGCCGGGCAGGCAGAGCCCCCGCCCCGATCTGGGGACTCACCGCAGGGGCTTCAGATCCTCGGCCCTGGCCCTCCACGCCTGCAGGGGGGACCCGATGCCAGCGCCGGCCCCTGCGCAGAACAGGCGGCAGCGTTACCCCATCTGTGTCACCCCAGCGGGGGACCCGAGCCCAAACACCTCCTCAGGGTGGCAGCTCCGAAACAACCGTGCCTGGGGCAAGGGGACGCTGCGTGGCACGCAGACCCCAAACTTCCCTCACCTCCCTCCGCGGGGCTCAAGGACCTCGGGTGTCCCCAAGCTCAGCCCCGCTCCAGGTGCCCGCAGCTGGAGGTGGCACCTCAGGGCTCCAGGGTTCCGGCAGAGGGAGTCGCTGCCGTTGGGTGATGCCACCCTGAGGGTGGGTGTCCCTGCCTGGCCCCGCGCTCCGAGCGAGCCCCACTGCCAGTGCCACGCTGGCACCCAGGAAACGCATCCATGCAAGACATCTGTGCTCATGCAAGTCAATCTGTGCAACCCATGCAACGTGCCTGCGCCATGCTGGCACCCATGCAACGAGGTGCCAATGTGCCGTGCGTGCCCACGAGAAGCTGGCAGCCACGAAACACCTGAGTCCATGCACTGCTGCTGCCCCTGCAACGCCCCTGAGCCATGCTGGTGTCCCTGCATAGCTGCGCCCACAAAAACCTGCTGCCCACACAACGTGTGACCTTGAGCCACTGGTGGCCCTGCAATGCTGGCACCCAGCTGGTGCCAGTGCCCCTGTGGTGCCGTCAGCCCTGCAAAGCTGTCACCCGTGTAATGCCGTTGTCACGCATGCAACACTGTCACCTCTGCGACACCGGTGCCCAGGTGACGCGCCGGTGCCCATGCTCTGCCACGCCCGTGCAGCGCTAGCACCCCTGTGACACTGGTGCCCATGCAATGCCACCCCTGTGCAGCACCGATGCCCAGGCTGCCGGTGCCCCCAGCACCCCAGGAGCCACTCACTGCTCATCTCGCCCAGGGACAGGTGGGAGCTCTTTAGGCCGGGGTCCTCGTAGCCTTTGGGGTCCAGGGTCCTCCTCATCCCCTCCTCGTAGGCCTCCTGTGGGACAGAGAGAAGGGGGTCAGCAGGGTCCGGCACCCCCAACGCCTCACCGGGGCCGTGCCGGGGCGCAGCGGCGGAGCCGGGGGGGGGGGCCGGGTGTCCCTACCTGGCCAGGCCCCTCCATGGCTCCGGGCTCGGCCCCCGCTGCCACCTCGGCGCGTCCCGGCGCTCAGCCCGGTGCCACCATAACCCGGCGCTCTGCGGGGCGGGCACGGGGGAAACGAGAGAGAACAAGTTAGCAGAGAGCAGGGCATCGCTCGGTGCCCCCGGGACTGGCGTTTGTCCCAAGGGCTGGGGCTGGACGCCGTGGCCGTTCCCGCAGCCCCTGCCTGCCTAACCCGTTCCCCACGGGCTGGGAGGTCCTGGGGTTGGGGGTCCCCAGGGAAGTCATGCCCTGCCCTGTCGCCAAACGGGATGGGAACCGACGTCAGGACACGGCAGAGCCCCGGCAGCTTCCCACCAGGGACGTGGCATCCTGCCCTGAGCCACCCGTGCCCTCGCACACCGTGCCCTGTGCTCAGGGTCAGCCCCTGCACGGACCCACAGCCGGGGGTCAGGTCCTATATGGACCCACGCTCAGGGACTGCGATCCCACACCACCCTCTCTGTGTGGGCGGGGGTCCTCTATAGACCCACGCGCATGTCGGGGGTCCTGCACAACCCCTTGCAGCCCCCTGCACATGTATGGGGGTCCCATACAGTCCCCACACACACATGGGCTGGGGTCCCACATGCAGTGCCCTGATCCTCCAGCACACGGCCCCGGCCCCTGGCAGAGCCGGGGGTGGGGGGGGGGGGGAGAAGGGGGGAAACTGAGGCACAGCTGGACTCACGGGACACCCCAAACCCGGACGGGGTGAGCACCCCAAAGCCCCCCAGGGTGCACGGCTGGGGAGACCCTTGCTGCTGCCCTTCCATCAGCCCCCAGATCCTCTGCGGCACCCAGTGCCCGTCCCCCCCGTGACCCCCCGTGTCCCCTGTCCACCCCGCGTGTCCCCGCCCCCCTCCCCCCGGCCCCCGCAGCTGCCCCGGGGCTGCGCCGCGGGACAACCGCCAGGGGGCGCCCTTGCCCCGCACTCCGCCCCCCCTTCCCCCCCCCGGGGCAGCCCCGGAGGGACCCGGGGGTCCGGACCCCCCTCCTGAATCCTCCTCACCGCGACCCCGCCCGCCCACGCCCAGAGTCTCTGAGGAGGGGTGCCATGGCCGGGACCCCCAAAGCCGCTGTTCCAGCCGCCCCGTGGGGACCCCACAGCCTGGGGGGCCGAGGGGCTCCGGCTGTCCCCCGCCACCCCGGCCCAGGCGACCCCACACGGGGGCTCAGGGGCAAGGTCAGGGCTTGGGCGGCTTTGGGGGGAACCAGCCCCCCCCCGATCTCACCAGGGTGATGCAGGAGCTCGCTCCCGGCCGGGGGTGGCGGGAGCCGGGGTGGGGTCCCGGACACCCCGCGGGGGCCACGGGATCCCCGCTGGGCCACACGGGATCCCCGGCGGGGAGCGGGAGCCGCGGCGGGGCCACGGGATGGACGGCAAGCCTCTGACTCGGCCGTCTCCTTCCTGCCCCGCCTGGCCCCGGGACCGGCGGCCCCCGGCCCCCCAGCCCGGCTTGTCCCGGGCCCCCCCGGCCCCCCCAGCCCGCCGGCGGCTCTTGCATCAGCCCGGTGCGCCGGGCTGTGCCCCACTGATAACGCCCGGCACCGGGCGTCGGCCCTGCCCCCGCTCACCCGCTGCCCCCCGCTCTGCCCCACAGCGCCCCGGGCCGGGGTGCGGGGCCGGGGACCCGCGGGGCGCTGCGGCACCGGACAGCGAGGTCACCGGGACCCGCCGAACGCATCCCTGCGCCAGCCGCGCTGTGCGGGGCCCGCAGAGCCCCGCACGGAGCCCACGCTGCAGCCCCGGGCACGGCAGGATGGAGCTCGGCCCGCCCCGCGAACCCCCCGGGACCCCCGTCCCACATCGTGTGCGTGGGATGGAGCCCACAGCCCCGCAGCGCTCCGCCAGCGCCGTCCCCATGGGGTCCATACATCCCCCAGCAGCCAGGGCACGGCTGGGGTCCCCCCTCGCTGGGATAAAACCCCATGGGGTCCATACATCCCCCAGCAGCCAGGGCACGGCTGGGGTCCCCCCTCAGCGGGTACAAACCATGGGGTCCATACATCCCCCAGCAGCCAGGGCACGGCTGGGGTCCCCCCTCGCTGGGTACAACCCCATGGGGTCCATACATCCCCCAGCAGCCAGGGCACGGCTGGGGTCCCCCCTCGCTGGGTACAACCCCATGGGGTCCATACATCCCCCAGCAGCCAGGGCACGGCTGGGGTCCCCCCTCAGCGGGTACAACCCCATGGGGTCCATACATCCCCTGCCACGCTCAGGACTGGGCTCGCACCTCCTGCCCCCAAATACCCCGCACGGCTCAGCACGGAGCCCGCACACCCCACGCCATCCCCGCACGGTCAGCGGGATCCTTCCTGCAGCCACCACGGCTCTGTGGAGCCCTCACATCCCACACCCTCCATGAGGCATGGCCGGGATCCCTCCTGCCTCCTCCCTCGGCTCCGTCTGGAGCCAGCACATCCCAAACCGCGCACGCGACGTGGGACTGCTCCTTCCCTCCGTGGGTACAACCCCGTGGCTCCCTATGGAGTCCATACATCCCAGGCCATCCGTGCAGCACGGCCGGGATCTTTCATCCAGCAGGTGCCCAACACGGCTCAGCACGGAGCCCACACATCCCAGGCCGTCCACAGGCACGGCTGGGACCCCTCTGGTGGCTCCCAATGGAGCCATATCCCCATCCCACAGCAGCTCCCACCCCAACAGCCCCGCTGACAGCCCCGGGGGCAGCCCAGGGTGCTCTCCCAGCCCCGCCATCCCCCCGCCCACCCCATCTTCCCCCTCGCAGCCCCAGGGACACCCCGAGGTGACCCCGCACCTACCCCTGGGGTGCCTCCGACGCCCCTGCGGCGCTCTCTCTGCGGCTGCCCGGGGTGTGAGACGCCAATGCCTGAGTCACGCTCACCTCCCTAATCTTGCCCCCCTCGGGCTCACCCGGCCCCCCCCCCCCCCCCGGGCCCCCCGTAAAAACAAGGTTATCGGGGTGCAACATCTGCAAAAGCTGCGCCCCGGCTAAGCCCCGCCTGCGCCCCGCTGTCCTCCTGTCCCTCACCCAGCCCGGCACCCCGGGACCTGCTCCCGCTGCCCCCCCCGCGTCCCCCCAGTCTTGTTTACCTCCGGGTTTCCCCGTAGGGAATCCCCGGGATCCCCCCGGTTGTCCCCGTCCCCCCCCCCCCCCCCCCCCCCTTTCCGCGGGGTTGGGGTGTTTTCTTTAAAAAAAAAAAAAAATTGAAAAAAAAGGGGGTTCCTGGGGAGGTTCCCCGGGGAGGAGGCGCAGGGGGGACACGGGGACAGGGTGTCCGTCCGTGCCATGGGATTGGTGTCACTGGGGCGCCCTGGAGAGGGGTGGAATGCTCTGGACGAGGGCAGGGGTGCCTGTGCCTGCGTTGGTACCCACCCTCGGGCACACGCGTGTGCGTGTGCACACACCTGTGCTCACACCTGTGGACGCGTGTGCGCACACACGCGTGCGTCTCTGCACTTACAGCCTTTCTAAAAGGATCTCAGCCCCAAAATCCCGATCCCAGGGCAAGGGTGAGGCGGGTGAGCCTTGCACACGCACACACACCCACACCCACCCCTGCGCTCACACACAGTCCCATCCCAGCCCCGGTGCCTGGGGACTCCCACAGGGTCCCCCCAGCAGTGAGGTGGCACCGGAGCTGTCCCCACGGTGCCAGACCAGCCTGGGGGCCCATCCAGGCTGGGGACACGTTGGGCACCTGGTGGCACCCAGGGTGGGCGGAGGGGGGTGGTGCTGGCTCTGGGTGCCCCGATAACGGCGCCTGGCCTTATCTGGGCGCTGCCGAGGGCTCCCCTCCCTGCACAGCCTTGGGGATTTTGGGGGGTCCCTCCCCGCACTGTGCCCACCTGCCTCCGTGATGGGTTCTCTTGGCTGAGGCCCCCTTGGCAGGGGCAGAGCGGGTGTGTGGTGCCCCGGTGGGCACAGGGAGGTGGCACATGTCCCCACGGGGAATGTCTGGGCGCTGTGGGTGACTCTGATTTATCTGGGGGCCGTGGAGGTTTACGTGTGTGCTGTGGGATTCACCAGGCTCCCCCCGCTCCCGATTTCTCTGTCACAACAACGGGGAAACTGAGGCACAGTGAAAAACGGGGGAGTGGGAGGGGGTTTCCCCTCAGCACAGTCAGCCCCCCGGCGAAGGGGGTCCCTCGCCCCCCGCAGACCCCCCGGGGGGAAGGGGGGTTGTGATGCTCAGCCCCCCAAAAAGGGGATTGAGGCAGGGCAAGGCAGGGGGTGGTGATCTGAGCCTGGGGTGGGCAAAAGACCCCCCCCCCAAACCCCGGGGGCTGCCCCCCTCCCCGCGGCTTTACCCACGGGGTCCCCCAGCAGCGGCCCGTCACGTCGGGAGGGACAGGTGGGGACCCCCCGGGGGACTCCGGCCCTCCCCTCTTTATTCTGCCCCCCCCGTCCCCCGGAGAGAGATTTGGGGGGCCGGGGGCGGGGAGAGCATCCCTTTTGGGGGGGGGGGGGGCGGCGCACGGCCCGTGGCGTGGGCATCGGCGGAGCAAAGCCTGCGCGGTGCGGGGGGCCGCGGCCGTGGGGTGGGGGGGTCCCCACGGGGGAAGGGGCATCGCCCGTGGCCGTGGCGTCTGGGCCGCTGGATGGAAGCGAGCTGGGTGCCGGCTGCCATGGCTCTGGGGCTCTCCTCCAAGAAAGCTTCCTCCAGGAACATCGCCGTGGAGAGGAAAAACCTCATCACCGTCTGCAGGTGGGGGGCAGCCCGGGCGGGGGGCACCGCAAAATGGGGGGGTGGGTGGAGGGAGAGAGGAGCGGGGGGAGGGAGAAGAGACCACCGCCGGTGGGGATGGAGGAGATGGGGGGCGGGGAGGGGCCGTGGTGGGGAGGAGGGTGGGGGGTTCATCCCTCCCCCCCGCCGCCCCTTCACCCTCTGGGGGGATTTGTTGTTGCTGCAGTCGCTTTTTGAGGGGGGGAAATCCAGGTTTGGAGGGGGGAGGAGAAGGATGGGGATGCGGGAAAGGAGGGGGGGGGGGGCGCGGAGCTGCGGGGCCGCGGGGCTGCGGGCGGTGGGGCCGGGGCTGCGGGGGTTCCAGGGGGTTCCGGGGGGCTCCGGGGGGGCTGCGGGGATCTACAGGGGCTCGGGGGGGGGTCGCGAAGGGGGAGACAGGGGGCGGGGGACACAGTGACAACATGGAGGCGGGCGGTGCGCGGATGTCGGGGGCCGCTGGGGGCGGCGGGGGGATGCAGGGGGGAGTGGAGGGTGAGGGGGGCGCTGGGGGTAGCGGGGTGCAGGGGGGGGTGCTGGGGTTGGGGGACCCCCATGCGGGCGGGGGCCCAGGAAGTGACGTCATGGCCCCGGAGCGGCGGGGATGGGGGATGAAGGATGGAGGATGAGCGTTGTCATGGAGACTCCCGGCTGGACCGGGATGGGGGAGCAGCAATGGGGTGCAGGGACGGGGTGTGGGGGGCTGGTGGCTCCTGCCGGGCTGCAGGGGTGGGGTGACACCCCCGGGGGCCTGGTGAGGGGCTGCTGGTGCTGACAGTGCTGGAGCCTGGCCCAGGGCTGGGGGGATGTGGGAAGTACCAGGGCCCGGGCAACCTGGCAGGGACCCCCAGGGCCTCACGGTGGGGACTGGGGACCCCGGGGCTCCTCAGCGTGGCACAGGGCACCTCCAGACCCCACTGCCTTGACATGGGGACCCAATGGATCTCCTTGCCATGGCATGGGGCATCTAAAGACCTCGTTGCCATGACATGGAGACCCTCTGGATGTCCACCAGGATGCCTCCAGACCTCAGTGCCACGATGGGACACCCTCCACCTGCTGTCACGGGGGTCGCCCCAGGCAGCTGTGACCCACAGACCCCACAGACGGGGCAGTGCCCCCCAGGCAAACACCTGCCCCATCCCGCCCTGTCCTGCTGGGCTTGGCTGGTCCGTGTCCGTGTCCTCGGCGTCGCTGTGCCCCGAGCACGAGCGGCCGGGCGGAAGGGGAAGCCATCACCGCCTGCGCACGGCCGGGAGGAAGGGGGCCTTTGTTCGCCCTTCCTGGCCACTTGCACAGCGGGGAGCAGCGGCCGCCCCTCGGGGTCCCCGGGGACGTGGGGACAGGGGGGTCACCGAGCCACAGCCCAGCCCGACGCCCTCTTCCCGCTGCCGGGAGCGGGAGCCAACAGCTGGAAAAGCGCTTTGCTCCGGTGCTAAAGCCTCACGTGTGCCAGGGCTGGAGGTGGGCGCTGGCTGCGTGTCCCCCCCCCCGGCCGTGACGCCCGTCCCCTCGCCAGGTTCTCGGTGAAAACGCTTCTGGAGAAGTACACGGCGGATCCCATCGACGACTCCTCCGAGGAGTTCGTGAACTTCGCTGCCATCCTCGAGCAGATCCTCAGCCACCGCTTCAAAGGTAATGGTGGCCCCCAGGACCGTCCCTGTCCCCATCCCCATGTCCCGCGGTGGATGGGGATGCACATGCCGGCACCGGGAAGCGTGTCCAGCTCTGGTGGGGGGGCTTTGCTGGCACAGCAGCCCCTGAGCCAGCCCGTGGGTGCCCGCAGGCCCTGTCAGCTGGTTCAGCTCTGATGGACAGCGCGGGTTTTGGGATTACATCCGCCTGGCCTGCAGCAAGGTCCCCAACAACTGCGTCAGCAGCATCGAGAACATGGAGAACATCAGCACCTCCAGGGCCAAGGTCAGGAAGGCACCAGTCCTGTCCCTGTCTCTGTCCCTGTCCCCGTCTCTGTCCCTGTCCCCATCCCCATTTCTATGCCTGTCCCTGTTTCCATTCACTCCACCCTGACCCTGGTACATGGACCCATCTACATTCCTATCCCATCCCATCCCATCCCATCCCATCCCATCCCATTTACATATTTACATTGCCATCCCCATCCCCACCCCTCTGTGCCCCCTCCTGGCTCCCTCCCCCCTGCCCTCCTGCAGCTCCATCCCACACCACAGGGCCCCATGGGACACAACAGCAGCTGTGGGTCACAACTCACATGGGACACGACCTCCAGCTGCTGCCCAGAGTGCTGGGGGCGGGTGGGAATGTGGGGACCCCCCCGAGGCAGCCCCCATCCTCAGGAGTGCCCGGGGCGCTGCCTCGCAGGGCCGGGCCTGGATCCGTGTGGCGCTGATGGAGAAGCGAATGTCCGAGTACATCTCCACGGCCCTGCGGGACACTCGGACCACCAGGTGAGCAGCGCCTGGCCCTGCCGGCCATGGCCACACCTGGACCAGGGGGTGTGGGTGTGCTGGGGTGGGTTTTGGGGTGCTGGGGGGGGCACATCCAGCCGTGTGTTTCCCCACAGGCGGTTTTACGATGACGGGGCCATCATGCTGCGGGAGGAGTCCACGGTGCTCACGGGGATGCTCATCGGGCTCAGCGCCATCGACTTCAGGTAGGGACAGGTGACACAGTGGGACACAGGCCCCGACTGACAACCTCGGGGCTCCCTGACCACCTTCTCTCGCTGCCTCTGCTCAGCTTCTGCCTGAAGGGAGAGGTGATGGACGGTAAAACGCCCGTCGTCATTGACTACACGCCCTACCTGAAGTTCACGCAGAGGTAAGAGCTGGGGTGCCCTTCCTGGGGTGGGGATCCCCCTGTCTCTCCCCCAGCACCACGATGGGGCTCCCTGAACCCCTGACAGCCCCTGCTGAGCCCCCACACCCCCCAGCTATGACTACCTGAGTGAGGAGGAGGAGCGGGGCAGCGTGGAGAGCAGCACAAGCGAGGACAGCTCACCTGAACACCCCTACCTGCCCCTGGTCACCGACGAGGACAGCTGGTACAACAAGTGGCGCAAGATGGAGCAGAAATTCCGCATTGTTTACGCCCAAAAGGTACCGGGAGCCAGGCTGGGGCCGTCAGGGTATCACCTTCCCCAGGATGCTCCAGTCTGGAGCATCTCCGCCTCTGCATCCCTGCTCCCACAGCCCGGTGGTACCCTCAGCCCTTCATCCTGCTGCTGCGGTGGCCCAGCCCGCTCGCTGTCACTCTGGATGGCCCGGGGGACATTGGGTAGGTGGCAGGGGCACTGACGGTGGCCTCACACAGGGGTACCTGGAGGAGCTGGTGCGGCTGCGGGAGTCGCAGCTGAAGGACCTGGAGGCGGAGAACAAGCGGCTGAAGCTCCGGCTGGAGGAGGTGATGGTGCAGAACCAGCTGGAGAAGAGGGAGCTGGAGGGCGTCATCCTGGAGCTGCAGGAGCAGCTGTGAGTGGGGACCCACTGCCACTGCCAGGGGGCTCGGGGGGCTGGGGATCCCTGGAGTCAGGCTGCCCCACAGGCCCTGGGTGTCCCCAGTGCCCCACATGTCCCGTGGGCCGTGTCACCTGGCAGCTCCCCGGCACTGGTGGCTGTGCCAGGTGCTGAGCACCCGCCTTTGCTGCAGGACGGGGCTGATCCCCTGCGAGAACCCACAGCTGGCCCAGCTCTCCAAGGAGATGGTGACTCCCCTGGTCAACCAGTGGCCCTCCCTGGGGACCCTCAATGGCAACGAGAGCGGCTCGGACAGCAAACTCTACAGAAGGCAAGCTCACAGTGGGGGCAGAGACCTGCCGAAGCACCCTGCCCTACCCCGGGGGGGACACGAGGTGTGGGAGGAGCAGAAGGGCTGTGCCAGCTCCAGGGGGCTCAGAGCTGTCCCTCTGCAGGCACAGCTTCGTGAGCACCGACCAGCTCTCGGCCGAGAACAGCCTCAGCTCCGACTCCCAGCGCCTGGGCGAGGGCAAGCGCGAAGGGGAGCCCTGGGGGCCCTTGGGTAAGCCCCCCCCCCCACCATAGGGTGCCCCCGGGGCTCAGCACGTCTCCCCACATGCACCCAGGTGTCAGGACCCACCAGCAGCCCCCTCCTCATGGTTGGAATGCTGCCCCAGCAGTGCAGGGACGCCAGGTCGCCCCCGGAGAGGTGGTCCCTGTCCCCCCGGGGTGGCAGGGCTGGGACACGAGGCCGAGCCCCCCGTGACTCCCCACTCTGCCCGCAGGGAAGGACCCCACGCCCTCCATGCTGGGGCTCTGCGGCTCCCTGGCCTCCCTGCCCAGCTGCAAGTCCCTGGCCAGCCTCAAGTCCAACGAGTGCCTGGTGAGCGACAGCACGGAAGCCAGCCCGACCCGCAGCCCCAGCTGAGACCCCCGGCCCCCGCGCCGCCCCCCGGCCCAGCGTGATGGCACAGGACTGACTGAGCTCGGCCCCCCTCGCCACCCCGGGACCAACGAGGGACTCGCCGATCCCACCGGGGAGGCTGGGGACGGGCATCCCCCTCCCCGTCTTGAGACCCCACGCTGGCTGCGCCTTGGCCCCCCCAGCCCGGACCCCGGCTGGAGACACGGACCTGTTGGGATGGGAGGTGCAGGACTGGGGGAATGAACTGTGCCACGGTGGGGGGGACACTGGGAGTGACAGCTGCTGGGGAGCAAGGGGGGGTCGGGGCCAGGCCCCTTCCCGGGGTGAGGGTCTGGCGTGGCGCCGCTGTCCGTCCTGCTCAGCCTTTGGTGCCCTCCCGGGCCGCGCCTGCCTGGCCTCCCCCAGCTCCCCTGCACTGTGGGGGGCTGCCTGTCCCCCCTTGCAGCAGCATCCCCACAACAGGAGGAGGACTCTTCCTCCCCCTTCCTCCCCATCCTCCCCTGGGTTTTGGGTTGTTTTGGGTGATTTTGGTTTTTATTTCAGCCCCATCTGCCTTGTTGGAGCAAAAGGAATCAATAAACGCAGCAAGCAGAGCTGGCCTGTCACCCACCTCCCCGGCGGGGAACAGCCCCCTCGTGGCCCCCTGCCACAAGGTCCTGCCCCAGGCAAGGATCTTGGGGCACTCAGTGAGCCTCCTCCAGCCCCTCTGGGCAGGGAGGGCACCTTCGGGCCACAGCAGATCACCAAGGCTGGGCCAGCCCAGTCAGCAGCAGGGGCTGCTAGGGGAGGATGGTGGTCCTGGGGTCCCCTAACCCCCAGTGAACGCCCAGCAGGGACCCTGTGGGTGACAGGACTGTGCCCACACAACAGGGCCGTGGCTGTCACCCCACAGGTGTCTCAACAGCCCCCCAGCACACAGAGAGAAATCCTTCCACTAAGAGACTATTATTTTATTTAAGAAATTAGGAGAAATTCCCTCCGTGAGTCCCGGGGTAACAGGGGCAGTGCCCGCAGAGCTGGGGCAGGCCCTTGCAGTGAAAGGATGGGGCAGGGGTGCCACAATGGCCCCCCGGAGCAGCACTGAGGTCTGTCCCCACACAGGGTCTGTCCAACCCAGGGTCTGACAGGAGATGGGGACATCCCGAGTGGAAGGAGAGGTCCAGAGGCAGGGAGAGGGTCCTGACGTGTCCCCATGCCATGCAGAGCCAGCAAGGTGAGGCTGTGTGTGAGTGATGGTTGGTGGGGGGGGCAGATCCCCAGGCAGAGCAGGGCTGGGGGGCCCAGGCAGGCAGAGAAGCCCCCGAGGTCTGGGGTTTGGTCCTTGCCAGAGCCCCAGCTCCATCTCCTGCCAGGCCAAGTCTCCTGGGACACCCCATCCTTGCGAGAGTGTCCATGAATCCAACAGCAGCATCTGTCCAGCCCCAAGGGATGGGTGCGGGGGGCTCCATATTCCCCCCAGTGTCACAGCAGCAGGCACAGATGTCCTCCAGAGTGGCTGGGACAGGGAGTGGGGCCAGGCTGGCCCTGGCTCCGTGTGCGGGCAGCGGGAGGCAGAGCAGGAACGAAGGCACTTGGGCTCTGCACGGCCGAGTGCGGATCGCCGCTCCCGGGACACCTGGCAGGAGCAGGACTGGCACTGTCCCCTGGGCACGGCCACATCCAGCCCTGCCCCAGGCCCGCTCACAATCCCCGCAGCTGCTGCTCCTGGTTCAGCTTCTGGAAGAAGCTCTTGCCAAATTCATAGGTGCTGATCATGATGGCGCAGGCAGGTGCCACCTTGATGACGCGGGGCAGGAACCCTGCAAGGACAGCGCCGTGAGCCCTGGGGTGACAGCAGGGCACCCGGAACCCCAGCACGGGGCCGGGGCACATCCTCACCTGCAAACAGCCCCCGGGTGCCAGACTCGGCGCGGATCCGCTGCATGAGCAGCCAGGTGGAGGAAGGCTTGGAGGCTGTGACTGTGGGGAGAGAGGGGAGCCAGGTGAGGGTTGGGGGACACCCATGGGGACTCCTGGTTGCCCCCCAGGCTCCTGCCTGGAGCCTGGCCCCTCACCTGGGTGCACCTCACTGTCTCCCAGCTCGATCTGCCGCTGGGTTTTGACCACGTCGAAGGGAAGAGTCAGCACCGCGGCCACCTGTGGGGTTGACACTGGATGTTGAGCCAGGACGTGGGGTTCCTGCCCAGTGCCAGCTCTGTTGTCACCTCCCAGCACCATCCCAGCCCCACTCCTCCCTCCCACAGGCGCCAACCCCACCAAGGGAGCCCCAGCGTCCCAAACTCACCGTGCCAGAGATGGCCCCGGATGCAAAGCTGACCATGAACGTGGCCCCGTCCAGCCAGGCCTGCCTGCAGAGCCACGTCCTCACCAGCTCGTAGTTAAACCAGTACAGAGCTGGGGGAGAGGAGACACCAGTGCTACCACTGGGCACTCCCCCACCAGCACAGGGCTGCCCTGGGCCCCCCATCTCCCCGTGCCCCCCAGGCATACCCGAGAAGGGGACATCCCGCAGCACGGTGGGTCCCCAGCCTCTCCAGAGGGACAGCCAGCCGTCCTGGGCCACTGCTGACTGGATGCAGACGCGCAGCTCGCGGTAGCTGAGCTGCTGGGACTGCATCTTGGTGCGGATCAGCTCCAGGGGGCTGATGACTGTCACAGCACCCACTGCAACAGAAGGGACACAGGGAATGAGAGCCATCAGCACCGTGCCAGGAGAGCCAGGCACTGCTTGTGGGCACTGAGACCTGCCACGCTCTGCTGCCAGGACACAGGGTGGGCATGGGGGGACCCCAGAGAGGAGGGGTACTCACGCCTGGCGAGGGCCCCAGCCAGCAAAGGGATGTAGTGGTTCCAGCTCCCCATCCGGGCGTGCAGGTAGTCCCGGAGCTGGTCATAGGTGGTGAAGTAAATGACGGTGGCTGGCACGGCCATGACCCTGCGAGGAGGAGAAGGGCAGTGAGGGGCACATGCCCTCCCTGGGGGCTGGCAGGGGGCTTGGGACCTAGGTCTGTGTGCCTGGGCAGGCGGTAGCAGCCAGAATCCCCAAACTCACAGGGTGGGGGGCAAGCCGCTCCAGAGAGATCTGATGCCCTCATAGCGTGTGATCTTCACAAAGGCATCCTGGGGGGAGAGCGGAGCACCAGGGACAGGAGTCACAGGTGGGAGAAAGACAAACGATCCCCCAGAAAACACCCCGACACCCATCTGGGGTGGGGAGGCCCTGCCCACGCCTGGAGCTCCTACCAGCGTGCCGGTGAAGTGGCCGGGGGCCTTGTACCAGGCGGTGCAGCCGTTGCCGTTCTGGCAGACGTACAGGTGGTCCATGAGCCCGTTGCAGTAGAGGAAACACTTCCCTGGGGCAGGAAACAACGGCACTGCCATGACACAGGAGACCCTTCCCCTCTGCCCCATGCCCAGCACATCTGATCCCAAAGCTGTCACATCTGCCAGGAAGGAGCCAAACCCTCGGTGCTTGAGCCCAGTGTGCACCAGTCCAAGACCAAGGCCAGGAGAGGAACAACCCTCCAGCAAGGGTCTGATCATGGCCAGAACCAGGGCATGGGGACACCCAGCTCCATGGCAGGGATGGGGATACAGCAGGAGCCACTGCCAGCAACGGGAGAGGGTTTATGCCTCACTTGGTCTTGGCTCTGCTGCCCTGGCACTGCAGGGACATCAGCCCCTCCACTGTGCTCTCAAGCCAGGCACAAGGGACACCGGGCAGTGGAAATCCAAGGGGATTTTGACGAGGCAACAGGACAGAGTGACAAGACAGGGGGACCACAGACAGCCAGGCCTGCTGCACAACAGATCCCCAGAGATCTGGCACAGCCAGCCCCGAAGCAGGGCTGCAGGGGCAGCCTGGGCTGGGGACAATGTCAGCCCCCATAGTGCAGGGATGTCCCCACAGCCAGAGGAGCCCAAGCCACCACCAGTGGAGAAGCAAACCAGGATGAAGGCTTGGGAAAGCGAAGCCACTGGCAGCAGGAGCCCCTGGCGTACTCACATGTGGCCGGCTGAGCGCCCCAGGGCACTGACTGCGCTGCCAACACTGAAACACACAATGGGGACACACTGAGCAACCACACAGGGGACATGCCACCACGCGGGGCTGGGATGCTACAGCTCCCAGCTGGGCAGCGGGAGAGCTCTATGGGTGACTGCATGTCCCCACAGCCACTTCCCAAGCAGTTCCTATTGTCACCAAACCAGTCCCTTGGGGCCGGCCCCAGCCCACTGACCCCACGGGAAGGGGCAGAGCCCAAGGGGAGCAGCACGGAGACTGGAACAAAGGCAGTGGAGGAGCAGCCAGCAGCTGCAGCAAGCTGAGCCTCTGGAGGGCTGGGGGCTGCCAGGCACAGCGCTGACCCCCTCAGCACCAGGCTGTGGAAGGGGAAGGACAGAGCCAAGCACGAGCCCGGCTCCCCCGGCAGGGCCCCCGGGCCCGTGAGGACGAGGGGCCCATGGTAACCTGCCACCTCGCGATGGCCCCACGCTCCAGAGCGGAGACATCCCTGCCACCAGCTCTGCCAGCTGAGACACCCCCGCGGTGGGCCTGGCTGCAGCCCCCTGCCCTGCCCCGAGCGGGGTTACCTTTGGAGAAGGGGGTCCTCTGGGCCTGCAGCCGGATCTTCACTACGTCCAGCGGCGTCACTAAAAAGACACCATCCCTTAGCCCTGACACCCCCCGTGCCAGCCCCCCACCCCGGTGCCCACCCTGCCACGCTCACCGAAGAGGGAGGTGAGGATGGCACCTGTCCCTGAGGCCAGCATCTGCTGCAGCGGCGTGATGCCCCCGCCGGGGCTCGGTGGCATCTTCTCAGCCATGGCACTGTCCCCCTGCAACGCACGGCAGGGGATGCTCGAGGCTGGGGGGTCCCTGTCCAGGCATGAGGTCCCCTGGGAGCCCCCCCAGCATCCCCAGCCCAGCAGCGTGAGCACAGGTGTCCCCCGCCCGCTGTGCTATCGCTGCGGCACACGGCAGGCGAGGGCCCCCCATAATCAGGGTGTCCTGGGGGGTGACAGGACTGGCTCCCAGGGCCGGCCCAGCCCTGATAACACCCCCTGGCCCCACTCTGGCAGCAGGCCCAGCCTGGCTGGAGAGGTGGAGACAGTCCAGCCTTCCCTGTCCTTGGGGAAGGAGGACTGTCCCCTCCCTGCACTTGGAAAATTAAGGAAAGGAAGGAACAAAGTCCAAAGACCAACCACACTGTGACAGCCCCCCGACAGCTCTGGCTGGGATGGCAGCAGAGCCCGGTGCAGCCATGGCAGGACACCAGGGAGGGGGAGATCCCCCTCGTGAGTTTGCAACAAGAACCCCAAGAAGGGTTTAGGCATCTGAAACCTCCTGCCTGATCCCGCTGGGGCTTGGCAAGGCTGCAGCCTCCAGGGCTGGTGTGCTGTCCGCGGGAAGCAGGGGATATCACACCCTTCCCAGGCAGAAGGATGTGGAGAAGTGACCCTCAGCACATTCAGCACCAGCTGCTCCCTCTCGCTGCAGCCTGGGCATGATTATCATGCTGGGACAGGGCCATAGCAGGAGAGCTTCCAGGCTTTAGGAACCCGCAGGGTTCTTTAAAACCTGGGAATGCAGCAAAAAACCTTCACCATCTGACTCATCAATTTGCAAGGTCAGAGAAGTCATAAATCTCTCCTTTACGGGCTCTGGAATTGTTGGGTGACCGAGGCTGCAAGTTGGGACAGGCCTATCCTGAAGCCACACGTGCCAGCCCCACAGGGAGCTGGGTCTGTCCTGGCACAGGCACCAGCCCTGCTGGGAGAGCTGGATCCATCCCAGCCCTGCACATGTGCCAGCCCCACAGGGAGCTGGGCCTGTCCTGAACCCACCCCCTCCGGTGCCCCAGGATCTGGGTGCTCTTTGGGCACAGGCCCCCGGCGTGCCCATCACGGCGTGGCACGTGCCCCACAGGCCCCAGAGCCATTGCAAAACCGTGCCACAGGCAGGGCGCTGCCTCCGGATCCTGCCCGTGACCCAGCCCTCCTGCTCAGCCTGACGCAAGCCAGGGGAAATCTCTTGCTCCCAGCTCTGCCCCACCTGATAAACTCGCTCCCAATGCGTGCCGTGCCCCAGCACGGCCCCTCTGCTGGTGCTGGGGCAGCCGGGCACCTCCGGGGCTTCCCGTCTGTACCCAGGCTCCCCTCTCAGCTGGGAGCTGCTCCCTGTTCCACGCAGGGTAAAATACGTGCCTAAACCCAGAGCCCCGCTCCGCCCGGAGTGTCAGCGGGGCTGGCTATGGCACGGTGACGATGGGGACAACCGCGGGGGGAACACAAACACTTCCCAGGGACGGGGGCCTGCGGGAAGCTCAAGGAGCTCCTGCCGGGCTGGAAGGGCCCAGCTGACTCCGGCCCCGAGGCAGAGGGAAATCCTGCCGGCCGATCGCCGGCTCTCCCTTGACCCTGGGGCTGCTGCAGCCTCGGGGATGTGAGCACCTTCCCCCGCGGGACAGCGCCGGGCGGCCCCGCTGCTGGGCACGGAGCGTCCTGCCCAGCAGCGGGGGACAGCGCTGCTGTGTCCCCAGGACAGCCTGGCCCTCTGCCCTGGAGAACCCCCATGCTGCAGCCCCAACCCCTACGCGGTTTCTGCCCCCGTCCCTGGATCCTGCAGCCCCCCTGAGGGGTTTTCCCCCCCCAGTCAGAGCTCCGAGCCCCCAGCCCAGGGCTGGGCCCCCTCCCCTGGCCCTACACCTCCCTCTCTCAGGATCTGCAGCCCCGGCAGTCTCGGGGGGGGGGGGGGGCGCCCCCTCCCCGGGAGGCGAGCCCGGGGGGCCCTGCGGCCGCCTCCACGCCCACCGCAGCCGCACGACCCCCGACACCGGGGGAAACTGAGGCAGCGGTCACGCGTGCCGGACCACGAGGGAGATGACGTGGGGGACGGGGTGTCGGGGGAAGTGCCGGGGGTTCCGCCCCACCTGCTCATTCCAGCCAGGCTTGGCGCGTCCCTCCGGGACCGGGAGGCGGCTCCGCGCCGGCGGCGCCTTTAAGCAGCCCCATGGGCGCCGCTCGCCCTCCGCCGCGCTTCCGCCCGCCCCGCCCCGCGCATGCGCGCTGCGCCCCGCGCGCCCCTGCGCCCCCTGCCGGCCCGGGGGGGCGCGGCACCCTGAAACTCCTGGGGCGCAGAAATAGCCGGGATAGGGAAAATCCCGGGATAGGGAAAATCCCGGGATAGGGAAACAGCTGGGATAGGGAAACAGCTGGGATAGGGAAAATCCCGGGATAGGGAAACAGCTGGGATAGGGAAACAGCTGGGATAGGGAAAAACCCGGGACAGGGAAACAGCTGGGATAGAGAAAAACCCGGGATAGGGAAACAGCTGGGATAGAGAAAAACCCGGGATAGGGAAACAGCTGGGATAGAGAAACAGCTGGGATAGGGAAAATCCCGGGATAGGGAAACTCCCGGGATAGGGAAACTCCCGGGATAGGGAAACAGCTGGGATGGAGAAACTCCCGGGATAGGGAAACTCCCGGGATAGGGAAACAGCTGGGATAGGGAAACAGCTGGGATAGAGAAACAGCTGGGATGGAGAAAATCCCGGGATAGGGAAAATCCCAGGATACAGAAACTCCGGGGATAGAGAAAGTCCTGGGATGGAGAAAATCCTGGGATAGAGAAACTCCTGGGATGGAGAAAATCCTGGGATGGAGAAACTCCTGGGACAGAGAAACTCCTGGGATAGAGAAACTCCTGGGATAGAGAAACACCTGGAACACAGAAACACCTGGGATACAGAAACACCTGGGACACAGAAACATCTGGGACACAGACACACCTGGGATAGCGAAACACCTGGGATACAGAAACACCTGGAACACAGAAACACCTGGGACACAGAAACATCTGGGACACAGAAACACCTGGGACACAGACAGCCCGTACACAGACACGTTGTACGCAGACACCCGGAGCACAAACACCCTGTACACGCCTGGCACACGCCTGGCACACGCCTGGCACACGCCTTGTGCGTGCCTCGCACACTCACCGTGCCGGAGAAGGACGTGCCCTGCACACTCCCGGTGCTGACAGAGGGGCCCACCTTGCACAGTCACTGTGCTGGCAGAGGGGTTCACCTTGCACACTCACACTCCTTGCTGGCAGGCTGTGCCTTGCACACTCGCCGTGCTGAAGCCCTGCGGCTCTCACCCTCCCCATCGTGAGCCCACCGGGGTTGCCCATCCTGGTGTGGCTCGCACGCTCGTCATGCCAGGGTCAGCGGCAGGCTGGGACACGGGCACGGTGCCATGCCAGGCCCTGTGCCACTCTGCTGCCTGCAGAGGAACAAAGCCTCTCAGTTCCCAAAGCACCGCGAGCACCCAGCACCTCCCCGTCCTCTGCCACGCTCCCTGCAGCTCCGCCGGGCTCTCCGAGCAGGGGGGCGAGTGCCCTGCTGCTTCCACCTGGGCCTGTGAGAGCTGGGATTAATGCCAGGACCCGATGGGTTTGGGGGGGCTGGGATGCCATCTCTGCTCAGTGCAGACCCTCAAGTGGAGTCATTCCATGTGTTGGAAGCACTGTGTTTCCTATGGAGAACCCCGAGTCCTTCTGGGTGAGGTGGTGATCTCCCTGAGGGGCTCTTATTTCTGCTTGTAGTTCAATTTGGGTATTTTCTCGGGAGGAGTTTCTTCACTGAAAGGGTGATTAGACCTTGGCAGTGGCTGCCCAGGGAGGTGGGAGGTGGTGGAGTCCCCATCCCTGGAGGTGTCCAAGGAATGGCTCAACATGGCACTAAGTGCTCTGGACTGGTTGACGAGGCGGGGATCGGTCACAGGTCGGACTCGATGATCTGGGAGGTCTTTTCCGACCTCAGTGGTCCCGGGAAGGTGGTTCAAGCTCGTCCGTGCGCGGGTGGGAGGGAGCGGAGCCCTGCTGGTGCCCCTCGCTGTAATCTGGCCTGATGACAGCAGATGGCTCCCGAAGCCCCTCCGAAACCCGCACGGACCCCCGGCACCGCGGGCTCTGACCCGGGCCCGCCAGCCCCCGCGGGCAGCGGAACTGGGGGTGCACGGCTGGGATGAGATGGCAGCTCCAGCTTCAGCGTCCTCCAGCAAAGTCCCGCAGGCCAGAGTTGCTGGTGACTCGTTTGTGTGACAACATCACTGCAGGACCTGCTGTGGTGCTGCATGATGCAATCCCTGCCTCAGAGCCGGCTGAACTCTTGCCGACAAACTCGAGGATAAATCCCACGCTGGTGCCCACAGCCCTCTTTGCTCCCCGGTGAGTGCCATCCTGTGGGAAGGACGGAGCACTCAAGGACAGGTGATGTGCAGGCGCCAGAGCAGGCTCTGCCTGTTGAACAGGAGCAGTTCGGGGCTCAGCCTGCAGTCCCGGGGGTGTTTGGAATGCAGCCTGTTTCACCCACAGATTTGTTCCCTGTCCCTTCGCAGAGCTGGCAGAGCTCTGGTGGCTGCTGTCCTCCAGGAATAAAATCTCTCCTGGCTCCTGGCATCTCTGAGAATTGTCAGTGAAGGGGGAAGCTAGTGCCGGAACTGCCCTTCCATGACACCAGGTCCAAGGGAATCTTGGCTTTAAGTGATGTGAGCCCGGGAGCCCGGTAATTCCCACAAGGTCCCGTAAGTGAACACATCCTGTGCCTCCCTGATGAGTCAGCTCTGCCTCTTAGAGACACGGGCTTTAAATGATCTGAAAGCCTCTTGCAGCTGGTAATTCAGAAATGGAAAAATGATTAATTAAAAATATATCTGTCCTTAGGGGTATTGGGTCTTGTATCTTCTGGTTTAGGTGTGGGGCTTTGTGTGGCTTCTGCCCAGCTGAAAAGAGACAGGAATAATGTTTTTTTCAGATGGGGTGGGGTCAAGAGGGACCAGTGAAAGATGGTTTAAGTGCCTTGGCCTCGATTTTTTGGGTCTCTTCATTTGCTAAAGAGGTCAGGGTGAAAGGGTGAGTTTGTTTATCCCGAGCTCAGCACTGCTGAGGACCTGGCTGGCTCTTTGTGCTGAGTCACGGCCCGCTGGCCGCCAGCACTGTCCCAACACCGGGAACCTTTCTGTCCCCAGTTCACATCCTCGCAGTCCCGCTGGCCTTGGCAGGCTGGTGAGGGTGCACCCATTACTGTGAAAATGAACTGTTAAGTTAGAGAGAACCGTGTCCAACTTGAAATAACGTGTCTGGTTTGCGGGGAAGGAGCCAGCTGAGCTCTAATCGCCCACCAGCCGCAGCGTCCCGCGGCAGGGACGGTTTGCGTGAGCCCTGCTCGGGTCTGTCCTGCCGTGACACCGGCCGGGACACGCTTGTGTAACTGCCTGCTCCCAGCTCCGCGGCGCTTACGAAACCCAGCTGGTGTCCTGGGCCAGGGCCACGGCCTGGGAACCTGGCTCTGGGGCTCCTCACTGAGCAAGGGCCGCACCGTGCTCTGTCAGCACCTGCAGTCGCTCTGCAAGGATCAATCCTGGCCGGTCACTTTCAAAATCGCATTTTGAAAGCAATTAGCCCATTTCCTTTATTTAGGTGAACTTTAACGGCCAGGTTACAAAAGGATCTGGGTAGTGCTTTAATGGAATTAAGCCACTGCAGAATCTGAGTATTTATTTCAGCTGGGATCATTATGGTTTTGCAAAAGCCAGGCTTAAGCTGAATTAAGTGACTCAAATGAAGCAGCTTGTGGCCAGAGGAGGCCCTGGGGACATCAGACTTGTATAACCCAGAATATAACCCAATATCACCCAGAATTTCTAATGCAGCTGCAGCTCTGCAGGTCAATTCCCACCGCAGGTGAGACCTGGAAAGTGGTGTTCTGCCTTCTGTAGCACCTGCCAGGGAAAACCTTGGTAGTTACCAAAGAGAGGACAAACCTCACCTGGCAGGAAAATAAGCCTGGTCTTAGGGATGAAGAAACAGGTATGGAAGATAAAGACCCCCTGGTTTCCTCCCTAAATGATTCCTTTATAATTTTGTGTTAAAATAGTACACACCTAGCAGCAGTATGGACCAGGAGCGTGGAGGGAAGAGGAGCCTGGCCTGAGAACGGTAGGAAAAATTCCCAGATCCCTTTTCCAATAAACAAAAACCCCTGTGAACACGAAGAAGAGCCAGAAGAGCTCAGTGCAGTAATTAAACTCTACATCAGCTGTCAGCCTGCTGCACATACAGGTAAGAGATGTGCCCTTAGAGAGCTTCCCTGCAGCTCCTCTCAGCTAGGGCAGGATCTGCTGATCACCATGAGCTCTTTCCACCTAGGGCTGCACTCTGGGACTTGGGCTGCTCCAGCGGTTCTGGAAACATCTCGGTGTTGCTGCAGCAATTGAGGCGTTTCACTCTTGACTAACCTCTGCCAACAGATCTTCTAAATGGCCTGGATGTGGCTGTGCCTGAACACTGGCTGGCACTGGCTAATGATGCCTCACTGCCCAGCCCAGGATTTCTTGGATCCAGACAGGATTTGTTGCTGAGAACTCAGGCAGATGTAAGTGGGCGTTGAGGTAACTTCAGGAAGACAGGTGTTGTCATGCTGAGCACTTCAAGAAATGAGGCCCAGAGTCTCTTTCGGTTTTGCTGTCTTTAGATGAAGAAATGATCCTGTTGGAGGGTGCTGAGCTGACTCCCAGCCAGCCTGGTGTTCCTGGTACATCCCAAATCGTCTGTTGGAAGAGCTGCTGCCCCAGATTGGGCTCGAGCTGCTTGCACTGCAATTCACCTTGTTCTCTGTTGCCTCACAAGGACAGATCCCCTTGTAGCATTGTAGTGTTTATTTTACAATTCCCAAAGCTGTGATAGATTTTTGAGAGGATTTTTGTGTCTAACCTAGGAAAATTCTCCAGCTAAATTATAGTGGGTACTTTTTAGGTAGTTTAAAAATGGGCAGAAAAGAACCATTCCTCTGGTTTTCGATGGCTTGCCTATTACTATTGACCTGAAAACAAACAAACCCAACTATCTCATAACATTGCATGTTCATAAATCAATTTTTTTTTGGTACAACCCTAATCCGTAAGTCTGCAGTTATTGATACTGTAGTAAAAGAATAGCTTTGACACTCCATAAACCTTTATTCCAAACCAAGACGGATCATTCCCAACCTGGTCTGCTTTAAAAAGCAGACTGGTGCTGCACGTGTGCGCTCCTGGAAAGACCTGGTGAGGAAACTTCCCTTTTCCCATCTAAGTTAGACTTAAAATAGAGAGATACCCAGCAACTACAGGTAAAAAAGGCTTTAAGAAGAACCTGGTGCTGCAGGTTCCTCATCTGTTTCTCTCACAAAAAGCCTGTTCTTAGATTGGATGTTAGTCCTTCATTTGCTCCTCAGTGTTTGTCAGGAAAAACTGAAGACTGGATCCTGCCCTCCTGCAGTTTCTCTATTAAATCCAATTATGAGGGATAGCAACCCTCTTAACACAAGGTAGTAATTCCATCGAGCGATCTCCACTGCGTCCACAACACTTCCAGGCCGAGCAAAAGCAGCTCACTGCTGTTCCAATTGAAGCAGGCAAGGTCGAGAGGGATCTTTTGCGATCAGGATCTATTTTTTCAGCCTGTCCCTTTGCTTTCCAGGGCTTCAGGCTGGTGGCGGGGTGGTGAGGGAACCCCGACGCTCCCCAGCGGCTCAGGGCCCTTCTCCTGTCACCTGTTGCTCCTTCTGACAGGTGTCTGCTGAGCCGAGAGCCTCCGAGAGCCGCCAGCCCTGTCCCTCCAAAGCCTCTGCGGCCTGCTCCTCTCCACTGCAGGTGCTGCGGGTGATGCTGCGGAGCCGCCGCCGTGTGTAGGAGGCGGCTGCTCTCCCTTTGTCAGCCTGGAGCTCGCCAGGACGGAACGACACCGGCGTGGCCGCTCCTGAGGCGGCTCAGGCGCTGCCGCTCCCCCTCGGGCCGCGCCGCCGCCATCTCCGCGGCCGCTGAGGGCCGTGCCCAGCAGCGCCCGCAGGCAGGAGCGAGTGCGGGCTGCGTGGCCGGGCACAAACCGGGATGAAAGCGGGCGGCAGGGCTAGGGCGAGGCGCTGTCCCGCATCCCCCCGGGGCCGTGGCGGGCGCGGCGGGGGTGGGGGGGGGAGAACCGGTGCGTACCACGGAGCCGCCGAGGCCGCCCCGGCCGCCCCCTCGTTGCCCGCGGCGGAACGGAGCGGGCCGTGAGGGGCGGAGGGGGGGTGTGTGTGTGTGTGGGGGGGGGGGGCATCTCGGCAGCGCCCCCTGCCGGCCGGGGCCGCGCGCGCGCCCCCGCTCCCCGCAGACAATGGGGCGGCGGCGGCGGCGGCGGCGGCGGGGGCGCGCGCGGGGGCGGGGGGCGCGCGGGGGGGCGGGGGGCGGGGGCGGCCTCGGCGGCGCTCCGCGCACGCGCGCGCGCGCGCGCTCCCGCCCCGCCGGCGCGGCGAAGGTTCCGGAGCCCGCGCGCGCGCGCGCGCGCCCCCGCCCCGCCCGCGCCGCCGCCGCCGCCGCCGCCGCCGTCACCGCCACCGCCACCGCCACCGCTGTCACCACCCGGCCACCGGTGCGGACACCCCCGCAGCGGCAGGTACGGGGGAGGGGTGGCCGCGATGGGCTGGGAGCCGCTGAACCCCCCCCACCATCCTCCGCTCACACGCCCCGGGCGCGCTCTCCCTTCGCCCGCGTCCCGCGCGGAGAAGGGAACGGGGTTGTTGGGGGGAGGCGGGGGGGAATCAATCAACCAACCCCCCCCACCCCCGGAGAAGCAAAATCCGGCCGTTTCATCCCAAAAGCGACGGGAGGGGCGTGTCCCGGTGCCGGCGCCCCGGGGCTGCGGCAGCGCGAGGCGCGGCCCCTGCGGCAGCGCGGGCGCCCGGGGCAGGTGCGGCGGGCGGGGATGGATGGAGCGATGGAGGGATGGAGGGATGGATGGAGAAGGGCGGGTTTGGGGCTTCCTCCCCGCTTTGCGCCCGTCTCGGCCCCGTTCCATCCCGGCAGGTGGGGCCGGGGCTGCGGCAGGAGGGGCGGCAGCGCGGGGCCATGTTCTGCAGCCGCCTCGCGGGGGGGGGGGGAGGCAACAGTGATTAAAAACGTACGGGAAAAAAAAAAAAAAAAACAACAAAAAAAACCGTAACGAAAAAGCGTTTCGAATTAAAAAAAAAAAAAAGGGGGAAAAAAGGAGCTGCACACGCCCAGCCCTAAATTTTGCGTTGGGGGAAGCGTTATTGAGGTCACGGCACCCCGGCGCTGCCCGGCTTTGTTGCACTCCCCCCCCGGTGCCCATGTCGAGGGGTTTGGTGTTTAATGTGAACGAGGTGGGTCCCATCCTGTTGAATCCCGGCTGTTTTCCAGCCCCGGGATGGGGATGCCCATCCTCGTGGGTTTGGGGTGGTGCTCCTTGGTGTCACTGGTGGTCCCTGGATGTGCCGTGCACATCCCAAGCATCCCAGTACCATGCTGGGATTGCCCTTGTCATGCTGGAATTGCCCTCTTGTCCCTTCTATCTGCCTCTTCCTGTGCTGTCTCTCCTTTCTCGTCCCAAAATCCCACCAGGTGGGGCGTGGAGCTGCCCCTCTTTCTGGGTTTTGCTTTTTTTTACCTGTGGTTGTTGGGTATTTCTTTATTTTAAGTCTAACTTAGCTGGGAAAAGGGAAGTTTCCTGGCCAGGTGTTTCCAGGAGCGCACACCTGCCCTCCTGCCTTGGAGCAATTCAACCTGCAAGGAGCAGAAACAGCTCATTTCAGGTGAGGGATGGAGATTTCTGCCTGCATCCCTGACTGCCACATGAGCACAAGGGAGGATTGGCTTAGGGAAGATGATTTTTCCTGGTGTTTTTGAACACCTAGAAGCGCAATCCTGCTGCTGCTCGCAGAGGGCAGCTGCCATCACTTTAGAGGGAGTTTCTCCTTCCATTTGCTGTGGTACCACCACGCGAGGTGCAGCTCCATTTGCAGCGAGAGGCTGCTCTTGCCTGGAAGCGTGCTGGAAGGAGCAGCTGAGATGAGCTAAGCTGTAACCATTTGTATGCAGAGTATTCCCGAGCTTCCCCGGCGTGGATGTGGGCAGATGTTGGATGCGTGTCTGAATCAGTGGAACAAAATTTGCTGCTGAGAATCATTAATTTGTCTTGTCGAGCGATGGTTGCCCGCTTCCATCCGTTGAAGGGGTTTTGGCTCTGCTGCCAGTACCTCATTTGGGGTGTTTAATGGCTTTCCTTGTGGGATTCAGTTTTCTTGGCGTTATTCTTCTCAGGGTGGTCAATCAAAACAGGTCTCAGTTGGGTGTTTGCAGGCTGCTTTTGAGGGGAGAAAAATTAAAACCTCATTCTCTCTAGGAGTAAGAAATTGCCTAACCCAGTTATGCTTTGTTCCCTCTTGATACAACAATTACTTGGTTTTCACCCCAAGATAAGCAACTTAAGGAGAAAAGCAAAGCGTTGGCTGATTTGCTGGTAGTTTGTAGAGGATTTGAACATAGAATCATGGAATGGTTTGGGTTGCAAGGAGCCTTACAGACCATCTCGTTCCACCCCCCTGCCATGGGCAGGGGCATCTTCCATTAGACCAGATTCCTCCAGCCTGCCCTCCAAGCTTCCAGGGATGGGGATCCACTGGCAGATGGTTCACACCTGATTAAAGTATTGCATTTTCTCATTCTTTGCCTAAGATGCAGGTAGGGTTCATGTTTTGAGACCTGGGGAATGCGATGCCCATCCCACAGATGGTGTCACAGATCAGACAGGGATGTTTATCCTGCATCAGCGGGGATTAACTGGGGATAGCAGTGGTGGGAGCTCCCTGAGGAGGGGATGGGCCCAGTCCCTGCGGGTGGCAAGTGCAGGTTTTGTGTGTCTCCCTCTGTCAAGCACTGTGTTAATTATTTACAGGTCAGGCTTCTAATTTGGTCTTGCTCACCCTTCCCACTCCTCTGTATCCCCTTGCTGCTCTCAAGCTTCCAGCCTCTGCCTTCCCGAGGTGTTCCATTCAAACTGTCCCATTCCCTCTGTGCTCGAAGGACTGCAGCTTCAGGAGGACCAAGCAAATGTATTTATTTCACGTATTTTATATATGAAAAGGGAGTGCTCTAGCTTTGTCATTTCCTTCCCGAAAGCCATGGGAAATTCTGCTCCCCTGGCCAGACCTCATAGGATAAAAACGAGGAAAATGTGACACTGTAGCTGCCCTTTCTCCATGAGGAAGAGCTGGGTGTAGCCAGTCAGGGATGCTCGTAGCAAGCTGGCGAGGTGGGTGTTTCATCTTCTGCCTTTTGTGTTCCTCTGCTGCATTTCGGAGAACCGTGTTCCTCGTGGAGTGCTCGTTGATCTGTGTAGCACCACAGGCTTTTTCCCAGTGTTTTCCAGGCAGTGGGATTTGGCAGTGTTTGGGTACGCCCTTGCTGGGCTTTGCTGAGCACTCCTGAGGGTGTAGCAGCAGGGATGGAGCAGATTGCTCCCCGCTTACCTTTGTGTCCCCACGTGGAATTTGGTCTCCGCAGCATTGTGGGGCTGTTGGAAGAGCCACGCTGGGAATGTTTTTGAGCTGGTGACGGTGCCGAAGCTCCCGAAAGCCTGCGTTCATCAGCACGGGAGTGGCAAATTGTCCTGACAAATCCTGCAGCACAGCCGTGGCTGCCGATCCTGCCGGAGCCGCGTGGGCCCGTCCGGCCGTGCTGGGTGCTGGGTGTGCCCACCCCAGGCTCCCCACAAATCCCTCTTGGTTGGCAGAGCGTGGAAAATTGGATCATGAGGCACTGTCTAAGGGGAAATGCTCAGGGTGGCCGGTCCCTTTCTTCCCAAAAGCAAGATTATTCAAAAGCTGGAAGAAAGCTGTGGATTTGAGTTTGTCTTGAGCAGAATAATCTTATTTTGTCAGCCCAGCGTGCTGCTGAGGCTTGGCTGTGGTGTTGGTGTCCTTTGGGGCAGTGCTGCTAATTTAGCTGTAGGAATGCTCTGACACTTGATGAATGAGTCAGGGAAGAACCAGGGCGCTGCTTTCCACCTGGCTCCCAGTATTTTCCAGTTTGCTCAGCTTGCCGGCTGGTGAGGTCAGTGGGCTTGTAGGTTGGCTGGTTGACTCCTAGGCTCTGTGCTGGCTGTGCTAAGGTGTGGGGCTGGACTGAGAGGTGGGAGCTTGCAGTGCAGTGCCTTGGACTTGTGGCAGTCCTTCTGGGTGATGCTGGGAGGGTGTTGGGGCTGCTGGAATGTGGCAGCAGGCTTTAAAAGGAATCTGGGGGGGGGTTGTGGTTCTGCACGCAGGTAAAGCAGCCGACCCTGAGCAAAATGGTCATGGCTGATGCTTTCTGGCTCGTTCTGAGGTCTGCAGACCCACGAGTCTGTGGAAAAGCACTGAGAGCCCTTTCTTGAAGCAGAGTGGGCCTCTCTGGCTGCGTTGGAGTAGCCAAGGCTGTGAAGCCCCGAGGGGATCGTTCCCCTTGTGTACCTGTCCTGTAGCTGGGTGCAGGGGAGCCCCAGCTCAGCATCCTGGCTGTTCCCAGCCTCAGTTGAGAGGAGCAGCAGCTCTCTGAGGGCCTCTCCCTACTGCTGCAGTGGCAGCAGAGCTGGGCTGGCTTTCTAGGTTTTTCTGCCAATGCAGTGTAATCTCTTTCTACCTCAGGGGCTCTGCTGGCTTAGCTGTGGTGCTCAGACTCCAGAGCTGGCTGATGGTGCCTGGGGCTCTCCCCAAGGGCACATCCTTGGGGTTGGGGATGCTCATCATTAAATTGGGTAATGCTGGACACCGCGGGGCTCTGCCTGCCCGTGGAGATGGAAAAGGAAGCGATTGCAGAAGCTGCTTGGGCTGCTGATCGTGCAGAGCAGCACAGAGGTGTTCCCACTCACCTGGCAGCACTCCTGGGAGGAGGATCAGGGTGAGTGGTCTGGGGCAGAGGGGGGTGGGTTTGGTGAAACCTCACTGAGCACCAGGCTGGCTCAGCCTTGCCAGAGGTGCAGCCCCCACGCTGGATCGCTGCTCCTTCATGGAGATGTGGAGCTCCTGCTCTGTGCAGCGCTGTTCCCACCTGGCCTTTTAGCACGAACAGCCCTCAATCCCAAGCTGTCTTTGCAGGTCACCCTAGGATGTGCTGGATGCAGCAGAATTGTGGCCCTTTAGGTAAACCCTTGTGAGGTTTTTAAGGTGGGCACAGCTCTGCTGTGAGGGACTGAGTGAATCTGAGTCTCTCTTGCAGCAGGGTTGGATCTCCCTCCTCCATCTGTGAGCTGGAGCTTTGTTTTACACTGAAATCTGCTGGTTGTAGGCTGGGTTTTTTTTAAGTGCCTGTGGAAAGCATGTGTGGTTTACACTGGAGTCTGGAGGAGAAGTATCTGTGCCTTTAGACTTGAGTGGGTTTTCTTTGCAAGTCTAATGAGCTTTTTGCTCCTCAGAAATCAATCCACTGGTTTTTCCCTTTTCTTTCCTAGCAGACCAATTAGTAAAGGTGGTCATAACACACAGCGTGGCTCCTGTTTTCAGTGTCTCTTCTTTAAATATCCAAGGAAAGGGAGCACCAGGGGATACCTTCTGTGCAGCTAAAAAGATTATTGCTGCAGTTGGGCTAATTATTTCCATCTTTGCAGCCTCTCCACTCTACCTGCCCTGACCTCTCTTCCTCGAGCAGGTCTGGTGTCACTGCCTGTGTGTCCTTGCCTCTCTGCCTTCCCTCAGTGCTGTCCTCCAGAGCAGTGGGGTTGTTCCACCCTGGGAAGGCAGAGGGATTTGTCCCCAGGAGCTCGGGTGTGTTTGGACAATGCCCTCAGGCACAGGATGGGACTGTGGGGGTGTCTTGTGTAGGAGTCAATGATCGTTGTGGTCCCTTTCCACTCGGGATATTCTATGATTCTGTGATCCCGAGTGAGCTGGGGCTCAGCTCTGGTGATGCTCCAGGGCACATGGGAAGAAGGAAGAGGCTGGAGGGGGATATGGAGACATGAGGTGCAGTCCTAAGGGGCAGGAAGGGCTGTGTTAACTCTTCAGCACTTCAAGAGAGGTGATGAAACCACTTGTATTGAGGGGTTTGAATAGCACGTGTGAGACTTCCAAGGGCTTTCTGCCACTTATCAGCGTTGCACTTTGTGGCTCCCCCTCGGCTCCTGCCCCGGGCTGTCTGCCTGGAAGTGCCAGATGTAATTTCAGATGGATTTCATCAGTGTCTCAAGTCAGTTGCTGCAGAATGAAATTCCATGAGGTGTTTGTAAATGACTCAAAAAATCTAAAGAAGCCTCTCCTGTGACTGCTGAGGCCATCCAGCTCAGCCTGTTTGTGGAGGGCTGGAGATTCACTTTTGAGATAAAACCAACTGTTTTCTGTGCACTGCAAAGAAGTGTTTGCAGGGCTGCACTTTTGAAGCTGAAATTGCACAAGTAGCGGAGATGTTCAGAGTGGTAAAATTGTTCCCCGTCCAGGGAAACATTTTATCTTTTCTTTGATTAAGGGTTACTTGAATCCTGGCTGCCTTGGCGTGGACTCAATGCGGAGCGTGTGTGTGGTGCCCAGCAGCAGCTCTGCTCCTTCTCTGAGAAGTGAAATGTCACTTCACGTGAGCTTCCCGGGGCAGGCAGCACATCTGGCCAGCTGTGCACCTTCCCAGCCAAACCACAGGCAGACCAGGGCTGTCACACTCAGGATGAGAGGCCAAGTGATGGGCCACCGAGGCTTGTCCTGGCTGGTTGCTGCGGATCTCCAGGTATCAGGATGAGCCTCGGGCAGAGGGAGAAGGGGCTGTTCCTGCTCCTTGTGTTAGTTCTAGACCGGGCGATGACAGGAGGGCTGCCAGAGGAGACTGTCCCAAGAGAAGGGATAATCTGGAGGGATTCCTTCCTGCAGGTTGGTCCGTGTTTGTGTCCCCTCAGGGTTATGCGAGGAGCCTTTGTATAAAGATGGCATTTATATCTGGAGCTGTACTTTGGTAGGGTCAGAAGAGAAGGAAATGTAAGATTTGGAAATGTGGCTCGTGTTCCTGCCCTAGTGCTGACCCACCTGGTACAAAGTGCTGACTCCTCCCTGCAGGAGTGTTTCATTACCCTCCTCAGATCCTGCATGGGATGGGGTGAGAGTTGCTGGTATTGAGTTACCTGTGTGCTTTAAGGTGAGACCTGAGAGGAAACTGGGTGATGTGGCAGAACTGGAGCTTCTCGTGCTCTCTGCTGGTAGCTGTAGTTTGTGGTGTTAGTGAGCCCAAAGCTGGGATTTAATCCAAAGTCAGAATTGCCTTTTGTGGTTGATTTTCAGCTCCCACTGACTCTGAATTCAAGGGCAGACTCTACCCTGAGCAAATTCTGCCCTCTGAAGTTACTGCTTATATGTGGTTTTACCTCCTGCCTCATCAGCATGACAAAGGGTGCTGCCTGGAGCTGCCTGGAGGGATTTGTACAGGAAGCTTTTAACAATGGACATCTCCAAATTGGACAGAAAACTACACGGTTTTCCCTCAGCATTTCCCGCTGTAATCGTGGAGAGCCTGGCAGGCGTGAATAGGAAGAAGTAATAAATGTTGCTGTTGGGGCAGAAAGGAAAGCAGGTAAAATCTGTTCAAGCTGTGGCATGGCTTGGAGTCACTGCCCGGGAGAACAGATTTAGAGAGGATGGGACCACAATGAGGGTGCTGGAACCAAAATGAGGACATTGGACAAAGGGAGTGATTCTGGGGTTTGTGGAGCCCTGCAGGGTCGTGGTGGTGGGTGGGTGATCCAAAAAGAGCAGCTGTGAGCAGGAGGAGTCCGTGGTGCTCCCTGGTTTTCTTCTCATCCTGAGCAGCATCTTGGGCACGTGCCAGATCCGAGCACCCTGCGCACACCTGGGCACGCTGTCCTGTCTGCTCTCCTTGCTCATCCATCTCTCCTGTTCCTGCCCTCTCCCCCTTCCATATTAAACCCTGCCTGGCAGCCCCAGCTCCGTGCTGGTCCTTGCCTGGCCCTTGCCTTGGGCAGGAGCTCAGCGACCCGGCTTGCTGAGAGCAAGGTGGGGACCCAGCTCCCTGCAGGATGTGGAATTCCAGCATCGGGAATTGCTGAGCTGCATCCTCACTTCATGCTTTTGGGGCTTACTTTGCATGCGTTCTGCTTTTCCCCCCCATTTCAGTGGTAGCTGGATTACTTTGCCAGCTCCTGCCTTCCCCCAGGTTCCTCCAGGCAGGAGGTGAAGAATGAATACTCTTTAATGTGAAGGCAATCATTAATGCTTAATCTCTCAAATATGTCACTGCTTTTGTGTCTAATAACAGGGCTTATTGTCACGGCTGTCTGAGGCCATGCCCAGCTCCAGAGCATGTTTCATCAGCCACTGTTGCTCGGTTAACAGAGGAGTTTTGCACTCTGTGGGCTTGTTTGCTCTGTCAGCATCCAGGAGCCTCCTGGTGCTTAAGTTCTTAAATGGAAAAATCCTGCTTAGGGATTTTTCCTGCTGTGGTGTTTGTGTCCAGGTGAGCAGCACCTTCCCAGTGCCCGGGGGACGCCAGGCTTGGGAGGCAGCTGGGCGGGTGTCAAGTGACTTTTTGAGTAAGGAATGCTTGGCAATGAAATGCTGCAGTCGGGAAAAAAGGCGTGAATGCTTCTCATCAGTGAAAAGGGGCAGTTGTGCGAGGTGGGTGAAGCTTTTGGGCTTGGTGGGGAGAGCTGAAGGCTCCTGCCTTCCTCGATAAGGGATGACAAAGCCGCGGCTTTAGGTGTGGTCAGAGCGTCTCCAAACAGGCTGGCTCCATTCATCCACGATAAAAACAAGCAGTGCTGACACACCAGCAGCCCTGTGTCTTCCAGCCTTTGTTTTAATGATTGAGAGAGAGCCCGTGGCCCCGCGGAACATGAATGAGCCCTCGTAACCCGAGAGCAGGAGTGAGATTATTTTGAGGCAGAAGTGAGGCTGGGAGGCAGGCGGTCCCTTTGTACATGTCATACATGTGACAGCAGAGCTGCATTTAGAGCTGAAAGAGGATAAAATCCCCGAGGAGGCTGATTGCACCTCGTTTATTTTTAACAAATGTACTGGGGAAGATTGAGCTGGAATTCCGAGACTTGGGGCAGGCTTAAATTCGGACAATTTCCCTCATCCCTGTGAGAAGAAAGATTGGCACTAACTGGGCTAATTCCTGGGGAAGGTGAAATGCATGTGGATTATGGATTTTTTTTTTTTAACTTTTTCTTCCTTTAGCCTTTGGGTTAGGAGGGGAAATAACGGTTTTACAACTCTTTGGCTGAATTTATGGTCCGTGTTCCCCTGTGGATTGTCACTTCGTCACACTGCCTGCATCTGCTTGTGCTGCGGATCTGTTCATCGGCCCCATAAAACTAAAATCAAGACAAGACAGATTGCTGCTTGATTGTCATCCCAAGTGGCCCAAACTGGGCAAAGACCAGCTGGGGAGAGACATCCAAGAGCTCAGTAGGGATGTTTTGGTATAAAGGTTTTTATTTGCTGTTCATCCTTACTTTAAAACCCTCGTTTTTCTTGTGCCTCAGCACAAACTGTGCTCCCTTGTTAGGAGAAATAAAGGTACAAATGCAGCTACTGTTGGGTTTTTGTGCTAGAAGGAAGAGCTCTGGCTCTCGAATTCTGTGAACTTGTGCAGGGTGTGGGGAGACACCACCATCTCCCATCACAAATCCCTTGCTGTTCATGTGGTGGTGTGCAAACCATGAGCAGAAACAGGCACCGGTTCCTTGCCAGCCCCTGGGCAGTGGGATCAACAACTCCTGGAGCTCCCAGGTGCTCAGGGGGTGTGAACCTTTTGGGGTGCCCACCTGCTTCCCCTGGGCTGGTGTGTCCCAGTCCCTCCCCTCCCTGTCAGGAAATGAAGGATTCTCTCATCTCTATGCTCAGCTCTCCTGCTGGTGTTAGTTTGTTTTCTCTCTTGAGATTTTCCAGATTAGGCTTTTTTCCCCCCACCCCCCGCTGCATTTATCTTCTTACTGACCTGGTACAGATTTAATAAAAAAAAATGGAGCTTTTCGTTTTAGTAAATACACTTGTGAACATTTTAGGGAACAGTGTTTTTCTGCTGTTACACAACAACATAAAAGCAAAGCAGAAACACTTGATGAATGTCCTATTGTTTGTTGTCTTTTGGCATTAAAGAATGAAAGATGATGTTCAGGAAACACACTGTGACTTTTGACCTCATCTGAAGAGCCTCTGAGTCATGAAAAACAAAAATAATTCAGCGGAGCCAGACAGAAGCTAAAACAGGCGTCGCAGGGCTGCACGGTGGCTGTTGGGGTGAGGACAGGTCCTGCTGGAGCCCCGAAAGCCGGTGAGATCTGACGTGTTTGTTGCTTTCTAGGCTGAGGAACCAGTGTGTGGAGAGTGCCCGACTCTTTCCTCTGTATTTACAGAGTGTCCTGGTGAGGCTCCTGCTGCATTCCAGTCACCCTCGGCGAGCTGGAACTGGGCACTGCGGGGCCAGGGACTGTCTGGTGCCCAGCTTGGGTGTCAGGTGGCTGAAAGTGATGGCTTGGTGAAATGAGCACAGTGTGTGGAGGGTATGGGGAGACTGGTGTTCCCCCTGCAGCCCCTGCAGGGCTTTTCCAAGCTGGGGACGCCTGTTCCTGCTGCTGGACACCCTGTCCTGTCCCTCCACTCCTGTGGGGAAGTGTCTCTGCCTGGCACCCTGGAATCCACTTCTGCAGTCAGACTTGGATCCTGCAGGAGGAAGGCAGGGATCCCTGGGGAGCCTCACCTGCCTTGGCTTCTCCCCTGGGACAGGTTTTCTGTCGCTGCCAGAGCGATGCCAGCCATGGTGGCGTGACAGTAGCTGGAGCAGATGGTGCTGTTGTCATCATTTTATTTTCTGTCCATGTGCTGAAACAGCTCAAAATAACTTTAGAAATGATGGTCCAATCCATGAAGAATGTTTTCCTGGCCCTGAGAAAATCTGCTGCAACATTAGTGGCCACAAGGCTCTCCTGGTTCTGTCTCATCTGCTCTGGCTGGGATCGCTCACTAGACTGGAGCTGTGGCATGAAGAATCTTTCATATTTAATATCTTCATTACTGTGGCAGCATTGAATATTCACAGAACTTCTGTCAGGGTGCAGCAAACGTTGTCAGCACTGTGAAATCAAAGAAAGAGGAGCAGCTGAGATCAAAGTAAGCAATAAACACATACCTTGTGTCTCACAATGTCTTTCTCAAGCCTGAGGCAAAACTTGGTGGGGCTCAGGTGCAGCTGGGTGGTGGCTGGTGCTGGCACAGCACTGGCCTGGTGATTTTTGCAGTCAAATGCAGACCATTTAACTTAACCTCGGTGGGGCAGAGTGTGTGCACCCTGCAGGTGGCCCAGGGCTCACAGCAGGCTGCAGGGATGTCCCCAGCCCTGGCTCTGTGCACCCCTGGGTGCTGCTCTCCTGGATCCAGGCAGGCAGAGCCGTGCTGCTCCTGCTGGGCCCAGGGCTGGGGCTGTGCTGCCCAGCTCTGGCTTGGAAATGGAGCTCGTGTGAGGGGGAAGAGCAGAGCCAAGGAGTGGCTGTTCACAGCCTGCCTCAGACACCCCGATGGGTTGATCACCCTGGGGCTCAGCTCTGCCAGCGTGGGGATTCTCACCCTCCTGGTCCTTGGGGCTGTTTCATGCATGGCTGGCTGGCAGAGTGACTTTTGGGCTATTTCTCAGCTCTTTGATTGGCTGAATTACATTGCAGGGAGCTCAGGACGGGTTTAGCAGTGCTCAGTGCCCTCCCAGATGGGCTGTTCTGGGGAGATGGGGGTGATTCTGTATCCAGCAGCTTGTCCCTGCCTTGGGAGCTGGTTTGGTACCCACTGGAGCATGAAATAAGTTCTGTCAGCTTGTTTCTGGCCACATATTAATGAAGAAAATTGTGATGGCCATGAGACACTGCTGGCCTGTGTTTGTTAGATGGCAGTTGTCCCCAGAGCAGGTGAGCCCTGCCAGGCTCCTGTCCCCACACTGCTCTGCCAGCAGGTCTGTCCTCAGCTGCTCGTCCTGGGCACATCCCTTATAATTCCACGTGAGCCACACAGGGGAGTGTGGCAGCCATCAGTTAGTGGGGATGGATGCCTGCTTTTCTTCCTCCAGGCTATGCAATCTCTCAGAAAAGCCATTTCTGCCTTCTCATGGTGTCGTTTGCCAGCCAAGGTAAAGCAGTCACTTGATGGGGCAGAAGAGCTGTTGTGCCATCCATTGTCCCAATTCATTAAGACTCCAGGATCACTTTTTGGGAACTTCTTTTCCCTCTCCCCTAATTTTTGGTGGCAGTGGGCAGGCTGGGAGAGCAGAGTCTGTCCTGGACTCTGCCGTGCCTGGTGTTGCAGCCACATCTGGGTATAAGCCCAGCCTTGGAAGGGCAGGGCTGGGGGAATATTTCACCATTTTTTGTTAAGTAAATAATGACTGCTACAAGCCTGAGAGCTGTCGAGCCTGCCTTAAAACCTGCAGCAGCAGGGGAGATGCTCTGATTTGCAGCAGGTTGGGCTCAGCCTGGGATGGGAAGAGTCAAAGAGAATTAGCTGGTAAATAAGATCTGCCTTCTCTTTGATCCGCTCTACATGTTCAACTGCTTAAAGGCTTCCCAAGCAAGCAGGATTTTGGGGAGGAAGAATTTATCTCCCCATCGACCATCTCGGGGCTCAGTGAAACGCACGACTGCAAGATGCTGTAGCAGGGGGTGGAAAGAAATCCGAAGGCAGCCTGGCAAATCCTTGCCAAAGAGGCTTCTCTCCCCTCTCTGCAAAGAGCCTGCTGAGCACTCAGGGCAGCCTTTAAAACTGCTGCTGCTTCCTTTTCTGCTGCCACCTAAGCCCTTCTGATCAGAGCCCTAATCTAGCTAAAGTTAGTGGACTTATGGGCAGCCTGATTTTTGCATCATATTATGGAAGGAGCTGGGTGATCTGGAGGGCCAACACCTCCCTGGGCTGTGGCCACCCTGAAGCGCCCCCCGAGAGCTCACGGGGAAGGCTGGGGTCTGCACTGGTGTTGGGAAAGGCTGGTCATATAAACCAGGCCAGAAGTGAGAAGGAAATTAAGAAGGGGTGAAAGATCAAGGAAGGAAGATCCATTTAGTGCCTGGAGATGCTGCAGGTGGGGATGGAGCTGCTCAGGTTTTGGGTGAGGTGAAGGTGAAGCAGGTCACAGTTATTTTATTTGGGCACAGAGGAGACGTGCAGACAAACCCATTCCCCCTCTCCTGCAGCTCAGGCCGTGGGCTGGGGTTTTGTGTTGGATAATCTGGTCTCTAATTGCTGCCCTGCTCTGAGGCAGCTGCTGAACAGGGCCTAAGCTGATTTAGGATGGCAAATTCTGTTAGTTTAATTCTCAGCAACCCTGAGGAACTTAGCAGCATGCAAGTGAGTGTTCCTTGGCTTTTCTCTGGCCATGAGCCTGCTCTGGAGACCCCCGTGGTGACCCCTGGCAGAGCTCTTGGCTGTGAGCAGGTTGGATTTGTAAGGGTTGTATTGGTCTGAGAGGGACTTTGGGGAATGGATGTCCCTAGTGCTGTGATGAGACTCCTGTGCCCCAAAAAGCTGTTCTGCTGTGAGCCCAAACCCATCTCATGTCTCTTTGAAAAGTGTCCAGCCCCTGGAGAAAGGGGCAAAAGTTTCAGACCTTCAAAGGAGTTACTTGAACTATAATAAATAAAGAAAAATCATAAAAAAATAAAAGAAAACATGCATTTTGGAGACAATTTCTTTTGCAACTCTGTCCTATTGCTCCAAGAGGCATTTATCTATCTTTGAACCTAAAAGAAGTTTTCTGTCCTCTTGACTAGCTATCCTGAAATTCCATGTAATTTCTCAACTCGCTGCCTATTAGTGCCTGCAATTAATGAGATCATCGTCCATATTCCTTCCTCTGTCAGCTTCTGGGAAAAACACTGCTTGGAGAAGTACACAAAGGAGATGAAAAGGAAGTTGCTTATGAATTATGAACAGCCTTTCAGGCTCATGTTGTTTCACGGTGCTGTCACTCTGTTTTAATTTTGTAATTCAGATGGAATGATGCTTTTTTAAAGCCCTGGTTGTGTTTGATCACCTTTCAGAGGTAACACTTAGCTCGTGTTTGTTGAATTTTCATTTTTTAACAAAAAGAGCAAGTGCTTTGTGCCCTTTCTGATTAAATAACGGGGAAGGAAGATGCTGAGCACGAGACAATAGCCAGGAGGCTTGGCCATGTCTGGGAGTTACCTGGGTGATCACTTGGGTATTTTGGGGGTATTCTGTGGCTGGTGTGAAGGGTGGAGCTGCTCGGTTGGGCCACTGGCGAGTCCCAAATCCAGCCAGCACCTCTGCAGGCTTGCACTCTCCTGCTGCTGAAATGTTCCTTTTTCTGTGTGCACCAGGAGCCATGCACCACCCGCAGGCAGCGCTGCCAAGGCCGGGTTTATTTTGGGCTGGGCTGTGTAAATCGAGCCTCTGGTCCAGCCTTGTGATCCCGGGGTGGTCCCTGCTCTGCTCGGGGACAGTCCCTGGACTCATCCCCTGGCACGGAGGGGCTGGGGGAGGCTGTTCCCCGCTCCTTTGAGCCAGGGCTGATGATGTCTGGCACAGGTTACACAGCTGGGTGCTCCCAGATCTGCCTTCTCCCCTTCCCTCCATGGGGCACGTTGGTCTCACCTGGTCTGCAGCCTTGGGTTTATCTCCCTTCCAATGCAGAGAAACCTTTTGCCAAAGGTTTAAGAGTTTGGGCTGCCTGCCTTAGTTTGGGCTCCGAGCCTTGCCAGGCAGAGGGTGCTGGAGGCTTTGTGTGGGGTTTTTTGGGCTGCAGGGTGGGGGCCCTGCTGTGCTGTCCTGGCTGTGCCCAGTCCTGGTGCCTCTTTGGTGGCTGGGCAGGAATTGCTGCTGCAGAGTGGATGTGGGGCTGGGGACAAAGAGCATCTTTGGGGTGACCTAACTGTGGCCTTCCAGCACCTACAGGAAATGGGAAATATTGGGAAATATTTCCAAGGACCTGCAGTGACGGGACAAGGGAATGGATTCAAACTGAGAGAGTAGGTTTGGAGTAGATATTAGGAGGATGTTCTTCCCTGGGAGGGTGGGCAGGCCCTGGCACAGGTGCCCAGAGCAGCTGTGGCTGCCCCTGGGGTCTTTGGGGTGACCTAACTGTGGCCTTCCAGCACCTACAGGAAATGGGAAATACTGGGAAATATTTCCAAGGACCTGCAGTGACGGGACAAGGGAATGGATTCAAACTGAGAGAGTAGGTTTGGAGTAGATATTAGGAGGATGTTCTTCCCTGGGAGGGTGGGCAGGCCCTGGCACAGGTGCCCAGAGCAGCTGTGGCTGCCCCTGGATCCCTGGCAGTGCCCAAGGCCAGGCTGGACACTGGGGATTGGAGCAGCCTGGGACAGTGGGAGGTGTCCCTGCCATGGCAAGGGGGGCACTGGGTGGGCTCTGAGGTCCCTTCCAACACCAGGAAGGCTTCAGGTCTGGAAAATGTGAGGTTTGGAGGAGCTGTTAATTATGGGATAGGCTGTTGCTTTTTAGATCGTGTCCCTGGTTAAGGAGAATAGTTCTGCTGGGGATGGATAAGGTTCTGTGGAGGGTTTGTGCTTTATCTGCCGTGCAGAGGGTGCTGTTCTAGTTTATCTCTGTGCAGCTTTCTTTGCTCTAATTATGCATCACTGAGCCATTGCTTCAAGGCGGGGCTGGTTTTACACTTTTAAGCACATTTTAGAATTTTTTTTTTTTCCTTGATGTTATGTTTTTCTCTGAGAGGGATTTCCCCTTCCCCCACTCAAAAGGAAAAACAAAGAGGATTATCATTATGGACTTCTTTCAGAATTTTCAGTCCATCCTTGAGAATTCAAATCTAGAACATGTCATTTTAATAAGATTTAAATTCTCTTTGGTCATATGAATTCATTACCTGAGTGAAAACCCAAGGCCAAGCTGAGACTTTCCCTCCCTCCTCGCCCCTTGGCTCTCATGCCAGGTGGTTTTGTTCCCTCTCAGGGGCAGCAGGAGGACGCTGTGCTCCATCTGCTGGGAGATGTTTCTGCTCTCCAGAGCGACCCAGGCCTTGGCCCCAAACCCCTGTGTCCCAAGGAAGGGGCACTGGGGTGTTCCCTGAGCTGCAGCAGGGTTTGAGGTGTCCCCCTGAGTGTTTCAGTGATGGACCTCCATGTTTTGGTCGTGCTTTTTTCCCTGTAACAGGGAGGCAGCTCTTCCTCTCTTGTCTCTGAAAAATTAATGGCTGCGTCCTCCCGAGCCCCCCGAGCCGCATCGTGCCGTGCCATGGTGGGAGTGGGGGCTGGCCCTGCCTGTCCCTGAGCAGCACAGGCAGGGAACAGCATCCCCAGCTGCTCGGCACAGCCCTGGCCGTTCCTTTGTGCTGGAGAGCCCTGGCACTGGCTGGTCAGTGCAAGCAGGTGACCACCAGCCCTGCCTGCAGCAGCTTCCTGCCTTTGCTGAATCACGGCGCTGCTGCAGCGCTGGGGCTGCAGCCCTGCATGCCCAGGAGAAATGAAAGGAATCCACCAGGCTGCAGCCCTGCATGCCCAGGAGAAATGCAAGGTCCCCCCCAGGCTGCAGCCCTGCATGCCCAGGAGAAATGCAAGGAATCCACCAGGCTGCAGCCCTGCATGCCCAGGAGAAATGCAAGGAATCCACCAGGCTGCAGCCCTGCATGCCCAGGAGAAATGCAAGGACTTCCCTGGGTTGCAGCTCTGTATGTCCAGGAGAAATGCGAGGTCCCCCCCAGGCTGCAGCCCTGCACGCCCAGGAGAAATGCAAGGACTTCCCTGGGTTGCAGCTCTGTATGTCCAGGAGAAATGCAAGGTCCCCCCCAGGCTGCAGCCCTGCATGCCCAGGAGAAATGCAAGGAATCCACCAGGCTGCAGCCCTGCATGCCCAGGAGAAATGCAAGGACTTCACTGGGTTACAGCTCTGTATGTCCAGGAGAAATGCAAGGAATCCACCAGGCTGCAGCCCTGCATGCCCAGGAGAAATGCAAGGACTTCCCTGGGGGATGCTGTCCCTGGAGCAGCAGATGAACCTTTGACAAGGCTCACCCTCTGCATGGCGCCCCAGGAAATTGTCCAGAGGCAAAAAAGAACCAAATGTGGGGAGACACTTAACTGCTCTTCTCCAAATCCACGTGGGAGGAAGAGAGGAGAGGAGGCAGAGTAAGGAAACAGCCTGGTGGAGATGCAGCACGGCGGCTTTGTGAGTGTTCTGCCCTGGATGTGCAGCTGGGAAGCAGAGGTGTCCCTGCTGGGAGGGGTGTAGAGAGCAGAGCGTGGCTGGGAGCGGGCAGGAGCTGCTGCTGCCACCCGCGTTTTCCTGCCAAAGCCAGGGCAGTGCTTTGGGAAAGCTGCTGTACCCAGTGCCACGTGTGGGTTTGGGGCTCAGAGGGCACTCCTCCAGGTGCACACACACCAACACACCAGAGCAGCACATTTCTGTGTTGCTTTACACTCAGGTTTGTGCCTAGGTTGCTTTTGTGATCCCTGCAGTAGGTCAACACTATATTTTAGTACTTCAGTGCTGTAAATAATATCAAGCATCAGCCAGATGAGGCCTGGATATAATCAATATGATCCTTTGAGCACTGGGAGGAGGGCAGCCATATGTCCAAATAATTAGGGCCCATCAATTAGAGCAAAAATTAGATGCTTAATTCTTTCTTATTTTATACCTCCATTTTTATGGGTGATTTCATTCCAGTAAAAGTTCTCCAGCTTCCTTGGTTCTCCAGTGCTGTCAAATGGCTTTGTAGCTGTCTAAGGCAGCAATTAATTTGCAGAGTCATCTTGCTAAGGCTTAAAAAAAGCTGGGTGAGACATCTGGTTACTGGCCCTGGAGTTTCTCTGGTGTGGTTCCATACATCCAGCTAATTTATTGCCAGCACACAAACCCACAAGTTTCCTCCTTGCTGCTGGTAACCTGAGCTCCACTGCTGGATTCGCCGTCCCTGACGGTCATGGCAAACATGTGATCACACTAATAGCTGATTATTAATCACTGCCAATGGCTGTAATTATACCAGCTCTTAGGAAGGCAGCTAAAAGCACTGTCTGTCCATCCAGCAGGGCCCTGTGCCAGGGGGCATGTAATGGTTGTTGGAGACTTCATTTCCTTTTGCAGATCAATGCAGTTTAGAGAGACAACTGGGAGCTTTGGCACCTTTCTGCTTCCACCCCAGACCCGTTTGCTTGGCTCCGTGCTGTGGTGGGGCTCTCTGAGCCCTGCAGGAAGGGTTTGGCGTTAAAGCAGGGACTGTGCTGTCCCCTCACAACCACAGCTGAGTGAGACTCTCTCCTCTAAGAGTCCAAAATCCATCTCTGGATAGTCCTGGTGTCCCCCCGTGTGTCACTTTCGGATGGCTTTGAAGATGATGAGTGTCTTGTGGCAGCTGTGTATCCCTGCTGGGTGTCTCCACAGGGATGGAAGGATCCCTTCCCACAGCAGCATCACACCTCCCCAGCAAATACATCTCTTGGAAGACTGGTTACACTGGGAAATGCAGAGTGTGGAGCACCAGGAGTCAGTCAGCACTTAGCCTGCTGCTCGCAGGGACCTCCTGGGGCAAAGCTGTGTCAGAGCAGTGTCCTGGGTGCACTAGGGTGGTCATTTTCCTTGGGACATCTTAAATACCCCTGGAATTTGAGTGCAGCTGGCAGGAGTTGCCTCTGTGTGTTGTGGGGGATACAGTGACTTGCTTTTGCTTGTGCAGGAATGACCAGACCTCCCCTTTGCTCCTCTTGTGTCAGGTTTTGCCTAATGGGTGTTAGTTTTTACTCTCATTTCCAGGTACCTTTGCTGAGAGGTGGCAGAGCAGCCTCAGGACACCACCATGATGGAGGATCACGCACCTGGCCAGGAAAAACACTTCTCATCAGGTGAGCACGTCCAGGAGGTGGTGAAGGACCTGCCTGGGGCCACTGCTGAGCTCAGGAGGGAGAGGGAGAGCAGCGTGGTGGTGCGAGGAGTCCTTGGAAGGACACTGTGGGTCAGCTGGCTGCAGCCAGGGCACCACGGGGAGCCCACAGGGTGCTCCAACATGCACAGTGGTGGCAGAATGCTGCTCGTGGATCTCATTGTCCATTGAGCAGAATAACCCCTGGTATCCAGACTAGGGGCGATCCCACTGCTGCAGCTTTGCAAGTGTGTGTTTGTGTTCACTCCTCAGTTTGCTAAGAAAGCACAGCACTGGTTTTTATTTGGGGTCACAGCTCGAGGATGCTGCTTGCTGCCTGCTTTCCTCACCTGCACAGGGACCTGGGGAGAACTGAACAAAGAGCTCTGGGCGTGGGGGCCATGCTAGAGTCTTCCTCACCATATTTCAGACCTGCATTTCTTCAGAAGCTTTTCCTTTCTCATTCCACCATGCTCCACAGCTGAGCTTGGAAACCCGCACCGCCCCAGCAAACCCGGTGGGACTCACTCCTGGCTGTGCTCCATATAAACATCATCTTAATTTCCTTTTCTTGAGGTGCTTTGGACACCTCTTCGACCAGATAAATGGATGGCCTCTGTCCTGGAGAGAATCCACAGCATCCATTCATCCAGGCTCTGTAGCGCATTGCGGTCCGACAGCTCCTCTCAGCTTGTTTCACACATCACAGGTTCCCAGGGATTTCGCTTCTTCTTTTCCAAATCAGTTTTTCCAGCTCTCATTGTTTGATTTGCCTGCACCCTTGCTGAGAGGAGACTTGTGCCTCTTGCCCTGCTCTTCCAGAAGACTTTTGCCACCGTTTCTTGGCACAGAATGCTGTCCTGCACCAGCCCTGTCACAAACACGGGCTGGTTTGCAGTCCTGGGAGTGCTCAGCCTGCTCTGGGAGGGAGAGGACAACAGTGACTCAGAAGCTGCACATCTTTCCTCCTTATGTTGCTGAGATCTCCTTGCCTGCTTGTGCCATGCTTTGCTGTTTCTGCCTGCCCAGTTCACTGGGCTTTTCTTTTGCTGGTGGGTTTCCGTTTGTTCCTTTTGGTGGTCACACTGGTGCTTTTGGTTGGCATTTTCACGCTTTGCTTGCTCTTAGCTCAGGTGGTTTTACTCTCCAGCTGCAGCTTCTTGCAGCTGTGGATCTGGGCAATCAGAGTTGGTAACCCCCAGGCCCCAGCTCATAGCCAAGGACTTGTTGTAAGTATTTGAATGTTTTCCAGGCTATCCCCTTCAGATACCAGTCGATGATGGATCGGATGAGCCTGTTTCTGAAACATCTGACGCTAAGAGCACCCCAACTACGGAAGGTGGGAGCTCTTTGACTTTCTGCTTTGGAACCATGATGGATGGGGCCGTGGTAAACCTCACCACAGACTCCCCGTGCCGTGTCCTGGTGGGGTTTCTCAGGAGGAGAAGCCCCTTTGTTAGTCTCATCACTAGTGGTGTTTGCTGCAGATTGAGATAATGAGCTTTAAAGGTGCAGGCTGGGCTGGAAAGCAAGAAAGGTGAATTGTTCGTTACAGCTCAGGAAGTTGCTTGTGGTTTGTTTCCTGCAGACTTTACAGGGGCACTGCAGGGTCCTGGCAGTGCAGCCAGGAGCAGTCCTGTGTTGAGTGACACAGGTTTGTGTCACTGTGCTCCCCAGGTCCTGAATGCCTTGTGGGTAGGAAGGCTCTAATTCCGGAGTGGTCTAGAGACTTGTTCGCTGTTGTAATTACCTTCACTTTTTGCCTTCCTCTGGCTGCTTTAATCCCAAGAATCTGCCTTTGGAGACCTGAGGTAGAGGCTTTAGCTTACAAAATTGTTCTGAAAGGAAGGAAGGGTGGGTAGAGATGCTGCGCAGTGCCAGCCCTGTCCCGCTGGAGGCGTGGGCTGAGTGATTGTCGGGAAAGTGCCTCAAGAAATCAGGGCATAAAACCTATCTGGTGCAGGAGGGGATATTATCCTGCTTTCCAGCTGGATTGGGACTGTCAGATGAGCAGCCACCCCTCTGGTAGCTGGAGCTGGGTGTTCCTCTGTCCCAGAGCACGGTGCAGCCACACTGGGGTGTTTTGTGCAGGTCCAGGGGAGCTGTTCTGTCCTGCTCCACACCAGCCATGTCTCCATGCAGGACTGTGCACCAGGGGCTGCTTTTAGTGCTGGATTTTTGGACAAAAAGGCAAAGCCTTCAGAAGCGTAGGGAGCACGCTGTGGCACGTTGTGTGGCAGGGGGAGCTCATGGTGTCCCTGTGGTTCTGGCTTTGCCGTGTCATGCTTAGCTGTTCCCTCCACCAGCTCCACTGGCTCAAGGAGGGAGCCGAGTGCTTCTCCGAGCACTCGGAGTTCTTCAGGCACATCCTGGCCTCCAGAGGGCTTTGCCTCTCAGCAGCTGTGTGAAAGCTGTGTTGTTTTTCAGATGCCACAGCACCTTTAGTGGAGGAAGGAGACCACGAGGATCAGGGTGGTGCGGAACAGCACGGGGAGATCCCAGAAGGAACCACAGGTGAGGGAGACCATGGTGCAGCTTCATCTCTTGCTGCAGACAGAGCAGAGAGCTGGACTGGTCGGTGCTGCGAGACAACACCACGAAACCTCTCACAGGGACACTGCTCCCAACGCTGCTTCCTTCTTCTCCAGATAATTCCTCACTCTGAGTTGTCCTCTTGCCTTCCCCATCCTGGGGGGAACTCGCAGCCTTTTCTTCTCTCTTTCTCTGCTCCACACCTGACAATCCTTCTGTCTGGTGTCTCTGTGGTGGCTTTGGCTCCCACCTCCAGGCTCCTACCTGCAGATCCGGGTCGTTCCTGTGCCAGCAGCCCCTGGGTGCCTGTCCTGCAGCACTTGGGCTCTGCCCAGCCCTCGCGGGTGTCTTTGGAGTGGCAGGTGAAAACCAGGCCACTGCAGCAGTGCTTTTAAGGATAATGCAGAGGAAGTGAAGTGACTAATTCAGCCTGAATGCCCTGTGGGCGGTCACTGCACCTGGGCCTGGTTTTCCAGGGAAGGATGGGGCCTTTCAGAGGCAGAGCAGGGAGTGACTGTGGCAGTTCTGTGTGTGGGAGAGCAGGATCTGGGAGGGCAGGTCTGTGTGTGAAAAATGAGGACATGTCCCCTGTGCCATAGCCAGTGGCTTTCCTTGGAAGTATCAGGCAGGACCTGAGAAAAGCAGTGGGTAGAAAAGGGCTTCTGCCAGTGCCAAGCACTGAAACAAACTCACAGCAGTGAAATTTCTGTGCTGCATCCAGTCCCTGAGCTGCTGGCGGAGCTCTGGGCTGAAACACGGGGGCTCTGGTGCAAGATCTGACTGTCCCAGGGAGCCAGTGTATCCTGAACTGCTTGGAAAAAAATGGGGAAAACAGAAGTCATCCTAGTTTGACTGGAGAACTGTGGCATACCAATATAATTGTTTAAGCTAGTTTGAAAATAGTCACAGAATAAACTGAAAAAATGCTGAGGGAGCCAAACCATCATCACTGTGAAGAAAACCATGCTTCTCTGATGTAGCTGTAGCCCTGAAGTTCAGGATTTCTCTAGATTTGTATCGGGTTTGGAATTACCGGTCTCACACAGCCTTGGCAGGGTTCACAGGTTGGTCACAGACACCAAGAAGGTGAGCTCTGGTAAGAGACATTCGTGGGAGTGCTGCTGGCCGTGTAAAGGCCAGGTGGGGGTAGAAGAGGATATACATCCACAAGTTTCCTTGCTCCTTAACAGCCTGTTTTCTGCCTGGAAGAGCTTGTACTAACCTGCCATTTAGGATGTGGAAGCTGGTGAAACGCTGCTCTGGTCTGCAGAGCAGGGGCTGAACAGATCTACCCAGATCCATCATCGGTGTGGGGAGATTTCCTTTCTGATGCTGCCCTGCTGTGATGCAGCAGAGATCCTGTTCATTCTGCTGGGCAGCCTCAGCAGGGAGGTAAATTCATTCTCCAGGCGCATGCTTAAACTCAGCTCTTATTTTGATCATGTTTTTCCCCTTCTTTCTCTGACCTGGGAGCAGCTGAAGAGGCGGGCGTAGGAGCCACTCCCAACCTGGAGGACCACGCTGCAGGAGATGCCACTCAAGGTGGGTGAATTGTCTGTCACTGGGAGCAGTTGTTGCTGCCCACGTGTGCAACTTGTTGGTGGTGGCTTGGGAGTTTTGTTCTGTGAGGAAATGCTCTGCCCTGCTCAGCAGCTCTCCCTGTTCCTGGCAGAGGAGGGCCATACACACCTGGGATGTTCCAACATACTCGTTTCAGGGAGTTGCAACTCCTCATACACCAGATTTCCCTCTCAGATGGACCAAAGTCATGGTGCTTGTTTGTCCAGCTGCAAAACCAGGGCGTTCTCCAGGCTGGAAAAGCTGCTGGACAGAGCTGGGATGTGCTGTGGCTAGAGGAACTGCTCAGATTGAACAGAGGTAGTCCAGGCCCCGTGCTCACACGTGAAACCCGTAAATTCTTTAATTACTGTGACTTTCTAAAGTAAAACAGGACTCAAACCTACTCACTCGTACCCTGACTTCAACATAAAGGGATTTTTCTCCTCATCCCAGTCTTGGAGAACCCAGTCCCAGTGAGTGAGGAAGCCAGACACAGTGGGCAGTGAGTGCTCTCACATTATGTGTCTGCTTAGGTGGGCTGAAAATTATCCAGGGACCATTTGGCTACCTGGAAAGTTTCTCTTGACTCTCCTCAGTTCAGACTTGATGGAAAATTGGTTTTCCCAAAGCCCCCAGTGCTGGCTTCATTCCATGGGGCAGACTTAGGGCTTGAGACTCCCTGTGACGTTTCTGTCCTGCCTGCACTGCACACCACAGCACCAATTCAGTGTGCTGTTTAAAATCTTAGTCAAAAGCCATTTTGTGAAGCAGTTTCCTGTGCAGTAAACTTAACAAATCCCTCCATCTGAGCAGTGTCTTTCCTCTTCATGGCTCCATTAGTGCATTTAGACATCCATGTCTTTTACAGAAGTAAATAGGTTTTGCCTTCTCAGCTCAGGGCAGAATTCAGGTTTTTGTTGCTTTCCACACACAGATGAGCACAATTCTGTGCACTCTGCTCCCTGCAATTAGAATAAAACCCTTACTTGTCTGGCCAGTGGTTTTTGGACTGTCAACTCTTCTAAATATGGAATAGTGGCACCACTATAAAAAAGAAATCAGGATTGTTAGTGGAGGGGGTTGAGGTTCTCTCTGCTCTGGTTTTAGTGCTGTTTCTCACCAGATTTTTACTAAGCCCTTTCTGCCTTGTCCTGGGATCTTTCAGCTGTCACATACGAGGTCTTTGTGTGGTTGTTTCACTTAACTGTGATATTCTCTTAAAATGGGGAGCACACCAAGTTGGTCTTGACTTCATCTTTTCTTGTTTTAGTCTTGTTTGCTGATCTGCCAAAGCCACAGTTGTGATCTCAGGGCTCTGATTTAGGCTCTTTACCTGATCAGTGCTCAAAGAGACCAAAGAGTCCTTGAAGCTGAGCCAGCTCATAATACAAGGGGCACATTCTCTCTGGGCTGGTTGACTCCAAAGCAATGTACCCATGTCCAAGTGGAATCCTCCATTGCTCAGGGCATCTTTCCTTCAGCTCAAGGGATTTCCAACAGAAAAGCTCCAGCTCAGTTGGAAGATCTGGCTTCATGTAGCACTTGTTGGGTGGAATTGTAAAGGTCTGTGTCATGCACAGAAGAGAATCCCCTCTTCCACACACACACACACGCCAAAAAAGAAAAGAGAAACAGACAAATCTTTGTCTCTGTGGCCTCAGGTTCTGGGGTTCAGATGTCACTCAGCCCGAATGATGGCAGAGCAGCAGCACTGGAGCTCTCAGGGGGTGCACGGTCCCACACTGCTGTGGCCCTGTGGCTACAGCCACGTTCTTCTCCACAGTCCTTTCCCTGCGCTGGCGTGGCATGGGAGTGCTCTTCCCAAGCTCCTGGGCAGTGGGAATGATCAAAGAGCAAAGCAGAGGTGGTTTGATCTCTGAAGCCAGTGCTGTGTGTGCCTGAACATCTCCCAAGCGGGGGTTCTGTGAGGTCAGGAAGGAGGACAGGGCCCTGGCCCTTGTTCAGGCCCTTGAGGCAAGAAGAGGTGGGCACTGACCAGCAAACTGATGGTCCAGTGGTGGTGTTAGGGAAAATGGGAATGTTCTTGGCTTCTGGAAACCTCTACAGCTAAACCAGTTCATGGAGTGCAGGGTGAACCTGGCCACCTCCGAGCTGGGTCCAGGCAGGAATCTGATCTCCCAGGTGCTGTTCCTGATTCCCGTGGGGGTCAGAGTTCTTTAAAGGCAAAAGCCACTGTAGGAGCGAATTGTCTGTTCAGTGGGGTGGGGTGGGACTTGCTTTTATCTCTTGGTTGCCAGTAGAAATGCTGATTCTCTCACGTTACGCGATGTTTGACATGCCTGTGCTAATTTCTTGCCCGTGCTTCACACCCCACGACTTCAGCTCCAGGCGAGCCGAGCTCTCCAAAGCTCCAGCCTGGCCCTCAGGAGCGTGTGGGAGAGGCAGTAAAAAGTGCCAGCCAGCCCCCAGAGCAGGGGCTGGGGCCTCAGCAGCCACCTCTGTCCCGTGAAACCAAGGCTCCGGCAGCAGCCCCCACCAGAATCGAGGTCACCATCCCAATACCCCTGGACATGTACCAAGGCTCCGGAAGCCCCGAAGGCAGCAGTGAGCTGTGGGACCAGGGAGGCAGAGAAGGTCTGGCAGGAGCAGGTGGCACAGGTGGCCACAAAGATGGACCATCTCCTTTGTGTGCCAGAGCCCCGATAAAAGAAGATTCCGGCGGACGGGAGAGGGATGAGGACCGGGATATTGATGAAACTTCTGGGCAGGGTTTGCCTTCCCTTGTGGATCAGCGTGTTTCTCTGGGACCTGAAAAAGGCTCGTGTTCAGCAGCTGCCCAGGAGACTCGTGAAGAATATGATGGAGAAAACAAGTCCAAAGGTGTCCTCAGAGACACCCCAGGAGAGGCACTTCTGGTTGAAGCTGAGTCACATAAAGCAGGAGAGGAGCAAGAGGAGAAGCGAGAGCCGCTGGCGGGAGAAGGAAGTCCAGACACCACCCTATCAGAGCCTTCTGGAAGTGTCTCCCAAAAAGAGGCTGAGCCCAGGGAGGGAGAAGATTCTGGGCCCGTGCTAGAAACAGCCAAACTCCCTGCTGAGGTGGAAGATGATGTGAAGAAAGTGGGTGAAGGTGCTCCTTTGGGAGAGGCTGTGCCGGACGCAGGGGGCCGCCGGACGCCCAGGAGGAAGCCCGGTGGGCTGGCTGCCGACAAGGCCAGTCGTGTGCCTCTGCTCAAAGGTGTGTGCTCCAGCTGCTGCCTCCCGACAGGGCTGTCTGATGCAGCACTGCAGCTTGCTGCCACCTCGGCTCCTGCTGCTTGGAAATGGCCTGGACCTGTGCTGTGACTGACCCACAGCGCTGCTGCTCCCTCCCTGCCCCTCCCTCTTTACTCAGTCCTGGACTGGATTGACACACCCTTGTGCTGCGGTTCTGCGTCCCTTGCATGGTGCTGGCGTGTCCCTAATCATGCTTTTTTCACCTGTTTTTGTTTTGATTTCCTTGGATCTGTTGGGTGGGCGCCTTAACTCCCACCTGGCACCTTCCCCGAGAAGACGAGGACCTGGACGTGGCTCTGGCATGTTGGAGTGGGGCTCACCTGGCGTGTGCAGCTTGTTCCGGCAGGACACGTGCCATCTGGTTTGCATGTCTGGTCCAATAACTCTTGGAATTGGCTTTCCTAAAGAGGAGGGAGGAGGAAAAAGGCAAGGATGGCAGGTCTAACCATGGAAAAGCCCCCACGCTGATCCTGTTTCTTGTACTTTCACCTTAAATATCCGCTACTGACTGCTGCTGGAGGCACGGTCTGCAGCCAGCAGGATCTTTCCCCACTGCCAGGCATGTCCATTGCTCTTCCAAAGCATCCTGCTGCCATGCCAGCTCTGGATGGGGTGTCCCTGGGTGTGCCAGCACAGTGCTGGCTCTGGGGGCTCAGCAGGAGCTGCCTGTCTGTCTGGAGGCATCTAAACAGTGTGTGGGGCTGGGCTGGGCTGGGAGGGCAGCCTTGGGTAAAGCTTTGAGTTCACCACTAAATGCTCGAGCGTCCCTTAGACCTTTCCTTTCTGCTTTCCACCTCTCCTGGGCTCAGGAATGTCCCAAGGGCCCGGCTCAGTGGCCGAAGGCAGGTGCTGCTGTGAGCTGTGGTAACGAGCCAGGGCAGCAGGACACGTGCTGGTGTCTCACCGTGTTGTACCTCAGCTCTGGCTCTCCAGGGCAGGTCCTGGGGGAAGCTCTGCCTTTTCCCCCAGCTCCACCTTCCCAGAGCTGGCTTGGCTGCTCCCATTAGCCTGGGAATGCTGCTGGGCTTGCGGCTCTGCTGCGCGGGGCTCACGCAGAAATTGTTGATGGAGCTTTTTCCACTGGAGCCAAAGCTCAGAACATATTTCTCGTTGTTCCCTGTGGGATCAGCAGTGGGAAGCTTCGCTCTCGTGCTGCAGGGCACTGGCATGGCTTGCACTGGAGCCTGGAACCATGGCGGGGTGGGGATGCACTGCCCAGAGCCAGCCAGCTTCTGATTCAGTAGGGGAAGTTTAATTATTTAATGGTCTTTCCCTTCAAAGACAGAGATGCTTGGTGGCTGTTCGGCTCCAGCCTTGCTCCAGTGTGCAGTTCAGCTGAATTTGGGAGGGGTCAGTGCTGGATTAACAGCGTTGTCCATGTCATCAGGAAAGGGCCGATCCCCCAGGACAAGTTTCCCAACACTGGGGAGCATATCAGCAGCTTCTCCTCCCAATTAGCTGAAGATAGGGGGAAAAGGACTTTGTTATGAGTGCCTTGTAGTACAGACTTTATCTCCTCCCCATTTCTAATCTCCTAATTAGACTGACCCAGGTGGAAGGGGCACTGTGCTGGGAGGCAGGGAGCAGCCTGCCAGGAGAGATGGGAATTAACAACAGCCAGGGATAAAAGTGCTCTGCAACACTAACTGAAGAACCCCTTAAATGAGATCACAGTGCTGCTGGACTGGGGCTTCCTTCAGTTTGGGTCTCTATTTATATAATTGTTAGAACAAGTGGGCGTTCCAGAGACTCGTGTGTAGGGTTGAAGGGAACTTTGTGTCCTGGACTGGATGGATCCTGCAGGAGCTGGGTGGAAATCTGGGCAAAATGCTCTCTCACAAACCTCCTTGGGGTGTCTGGTCCCCAGTGCTGACTAACAGAGGATCATCTGCTAACACAGAAGGAACGTGTTTGTGGAGTGGTGGAAGGATTTCTGCAAGAAGTGGTGACTTTGTCACATTTCTAAGAACAGTATTAAGGGAGAGCAGGGACAGGGAACACCCCCAGCAGTGTGTTGTCATCTCTGGAGTTTTTCACCAGGCCCAAGAGGTGTAACTGTGTGTTTCCATCTGTCAGGTCGTGTTGACAAGGAAGGGACCGAAGCTGATGAAAAGAAACCCAAGGTAAGCTAAAAAGCAAAACCAGGGGTGACACCTGTCCATGTTCCTGGCTCCTCTCCTGCCCTGCTGTTCTGCCTCTTAGGAAACCTTCCCATTATGTTCCATTTTTCCATTTGTTTTCAAGAATGTTTTTATTTTTTCTTCCCTCCCTCTGGGTTTGGATGGTGCAATCCATGGGTTCTTTGAGGGTGAGGAAATGGTCAAATCTAAATCAAGCACGTGGCTCGTGGGGTTGGGTGGGAGGTTGGAGAAATCATTTTTTCAGCCCAGGACTGAAAGGCAGCAGCTGACCTTGGAGCAGACTCAAAACTGCACTGGGGACAAACATAACTGTGAAAAGAGCAAAACATGTAATTAAAACATTAAATTAAATAATCTAGACCTTGCAGGTCGTAGAATATCCTGAGTTGGAAGGGATCCACAAGAATCATCAAATCCAGCTCCTGGCTTGCACAGGACAACCCCCAAAAAAGACGCTGGGTTGTGTTCTGGGTGAGGAACAGAGTTTAATAATGGGTAAATCCCAGAAGTTAAACAATATCTGTCACACTGGTAATTTGGAGGAGGTTTAGCTCAGCTGGCCATTATCCTGGTTAGTGCCTGAGTGGGATAATGGACAAGCTGAGGGGAAATGCAGTGGGTGAAGAGTTAAAGATGAGGAATAGAATTATTTTCTAACATTGAAATAGGTTATTTCTCTATATACAGCCCTGGCTGTCTACCCCACCCCACACCCAGCTCTGTATTGCACCTTCTAATCCCATTTAATGTCGCTGATCCCATTTTATTTCCCTCCCATGCTGATTTTCTTTTGTTTTTGTTCCCATTTTATTTCATTTCCACGTCCAAGAAATCCTCACCTTGCCCTGCCAAACCCCCCGGCTCCATGCCCCCCCTCCGGCACGCAGCCCCTCCGAAAGCACCCTCCAGCCCTGCCTCTGCCTCCAAACCAGCCTGTCCTGCCACCCCCCGGCCTGCCAGCACAGGAGTGCCGGGAACAAAAGCCAAGGTAAGGGACTGGGCTGGGAGAGAGGCAGCACCTGAAGGCATTCCTGGCGTTCCTGGCTGCTGCAGGTGCTTCCCTGTCCCTGGAGAGGGGCATGTGCTCCCTCCAGCTGCCCTGGTGAAGCCAGCCTTGGCCCCGGGTTGGTGCTGGGAGGACCCAGCACAAAGGGCTCCTTGCTGCAGGGGTGACCCCGTCCCCCCTGGCCAGGGCCCTTGGTGCCCTTCCTTGTTTCTCAGGTGAGTTTGAGCTGTGCCAGAGCTGCAGGTGCTGCACGGGGAGTAGGGAGCGCAGCACATCCATGGCTCATCCTGCAGGGTGAACAGAACCTCGGAGCTTTTTCCCTTTGTGGCATTCAGACACATAAACACACCCGTGGTGGGGGGAAAGCACAGGGAGTGCAGGTCACATAGAATCCTGGCATGGTTTGGGTCAGAAACGACTTTAAATCCCATCCAGTGCCACCACCTGCCATGGCAGGGACAGCTTCCGCTGTCCCAGGCTGCTCCAAACCCCAGTGTCCAGCCTTGGGCACTGCCAGGGATCCAGGGCAGCCACAGCTGCTCTGGGCACCCTGTGCCAGTCCCAGGTGCTGGCATTAATTTATCTTCTGGACAAAATTTTGGCAGAACAAGGGAGACCAAAGGATGAAATTTAGAGAGCAGAGGTGTGGCTAAGCCAGGTGTGAGGGTGCAGTGCATGGCGTAGCTGAAGCCAAGGGCTCACCTGGGAAAGGTCCCAGCCTTTCCTGTGCCCTGCCTGTGGACTTGGGACACAAGGAGTGACCAGGCACATCCCAGGGGTGGGGAATCCCGGGGAAAAGTGGGAGGGTCTCACCTGCTCTGCTCTGAGGGGTGGCAGCCTGTCCCTGACGTCCCCGCTGTGTCCCCAGGGCCCGGAGGCGAGGGGTGGCTCCAAGACGGGCACGGCGCGCGCGGGGCAGGCGCAGAGGAACTCCACCAACGCCACCCGCATCCCGGCCAAGACCCCCACGGCCCCCAAGACCCCTCCCAGCTCCGGTAGGTGACGGTGGCAGCCGTGTGCTGGTGGCTGGGTGCTGCTGCTGGGCAGTGCCAGGGGTTAATGACCGAACCCAGCCCTCTCCTGGGACTCCTTCCCTCTGAGTCGAGCTGCTCAGTGCCCTGTGCTCATACAGTCTCCAGTGTGTAGGAGAGGCCAGTTGCTTCATCCTGTGGGATTTCCTCAAATTTGGAAGATTTAGGCAGCTCCATTTTTTTAATCCATCTACTCGTTTTCTGTCTGATGATGTTTCACGAAGACCAGGGGCAAGAGGATCACTTCTTCGATTACAGGAATGGAGATTAGCCCATTATGCTCAGAGAGGAAAACCCCAGAAAGCATCAGGCATTGTGAATTTCCATTAAAATGGTGCATTTCACTGGATGTATACATATATTTCATACTTAACCAGAGCTGCATAAAACCTTAAGTCAATTAATTTTCCAGCTTTATTATGTTTAAGCATCTTTCTCATTCACTAAACAGGCAGAAAGGAGCAGAAAAAGCCACCTCCTGCAGCAGCAAAGACTGAGAAAGGTGATGTTTAAGGGTCTTCTTTTTTTCTTTCATTTCCTTTTCAAACTGGGGACAGTGCTAAGCTGCTCAGCGATCAGCCTTAGTTAATTCCAGAAAATAATTTTGTGAAAGTGCTTCCAAATTCCTAATAGAAAAGTGGTTCTGAGTGTCTTTTGTCTGTAATTCGTCGTGCCACGCTCGGGTGGGGAGTCTTACTGATGATCCAGGCAGTGGAGACCACCTTCCTTCTGGGATGTTAGGAAATTGCCTTTTGCATCACGGTTTTTCCTTCAAAATGGACTAGAAGAAAGTGCAGCCACCACCCTCCCCCTGCACTGGGCTGTTGGGTGGGCTCTGGGACGAGGCAGAGCAGCCCCCACGGGGTCCTGACCGGGGCTGCCCTGTGTGCAAACTGCAGGTGAGCAGCCCAAGTCTGGAGACAGAAGCGGTTACAGCAGTCCCGGCTCCCCCGGGACTCCAGGCAGCCGTTCCCGCACCCCCTCTCTGCCCACCCCACCAGCCAGGGAGCCCAAGAAGGTGGCAGTGGTTCGCACCCCCCCGAAATCTCCCGCCTCTGCCAAGACCCGCGTCCAGCCGTCGGCCGCGCCCATGCCCGACCTGAAAAACGTCAAGTCCAAAATCGGCTCCACTGACAACCTGAAGCACCAGCCCGGAGGTGGCAAGGTAAACACGGACTCTGCTTCCTGTCCTGCGGGGACAGCGGGTGCTGGACACTCCCTCTGGGATGGCAGAACCTCCCTGGAGCAGCAGCAGCCGGGCAGTGGCCAGGGCTCCCAGCCTGACTCTGGTTTACCTGGAAGGTTTTGGCTTGGATGCTTGGCCTGGAATTCCTTGCCTGGCTTAGTGCAGCTCAGCTGTCCCACGGAGAGCTCGTGGTGTGGGTCTCATGGGGGAATGACGTTCCCTGCAGGTGGTGAGCTGCAGGCCTGAGGAGAGGCAGGGTCAGGGCTGTGTTTCTGAATCCCACCCTGTGCCTGGAGCAGTCCTCCCCCCACTGCAGGAGAGGACAGGAAGGTCTGTCTCCTCCCTCTGAGGGTCCCGGGCTCGGACCCCACATTTTGCCAGACATTGGGATTTTGGATCCAGCTCTGTTGGCAAGGTTTTGGGTCGTGTTGTGCCACCAGGTGCTGTCTGGCTACACAGTGCAAGGGGGCACGGCCAGAACTGGTGGCACTTCTGTCCTTTCAAACGCTTTGCACTCCCAGAAAAGTTGTTCCACGAGCAAAGTGACCTCTGGGCTCCAAGTGCTTGGGAATGAGGGTCTTGGGTTAAATTCTACAAGCCTGGCAGGGGGATACTGCCTGTCCTGGGGTGGCACTGCCTGTCCTGGGGTGGCACTGCCTGTCCTGGGGTGACACTGCCTGTCCTGGGGTGACACTGCCTGGCTTCAGACCTTGCAGAGCCATAACAAACGTTCCCTGAGTGCTGTGCATGACATTTTGCGTGAGCAGGTACCTCGGTGGCTCTGAATGTTCCCCTTTGGCATGGGGGTGGGGAGAGGGGGGCTTTGAGCTGGCTCCTCTGCATCCTGTGAAATGGCAGCCTGCTTCTCCGTGGCCTTTCCAGGCGTTCTCCACCGTGGCTGGCAATTTACCGGCTTTGTGCCACCATCCAGGGGGGCTCTGGAGCCTGGGCAGGGCTCTTGGTCGTGAGACAGCAGCACGTGAGCACAGTGTCCTTTTTGGGGGGGCTCAACCCTCCTGCCCACTTAGCACAAGACATGGGTTTTTCTTCCCACCCCCACAAACCCTGTTCTCCAGGGATTTTAGAAGGAACCCTTGTTTACTGGAGAATAGTTAAATTATTTGTTTGTTCTTTTTTAATCCAGCTTTTACAAGTTGGTTTTTTTTTCCCCTTCTCTGCTTCTCTGTTTGTTGTTGTTGCTGAAAGAGAAAGAACAGCTGAATTTGGGACAATTTGGGACATTGGGAGAATGGCTGGATGCTCTGCTGGGATTCTGAGGCTGCTCCCAGCAGAATGGTTGCAGCTGGAGCAGAAGGGGCTGATCCCAGATGTTTGATTTCAGGCTGGTCAGAAATGGGTTTGGAGATTCCAGACCCCCAGCCTGGGCAAGCAGAGGAGCACGGGGCACAGGGCAGGGGCAGCCAGGCCACGTCCCTGCCTGTGCTCCTGCATGGCCTGAGCACTCCTCTTGTGGCTGCATCACCGAGCGCTGCTCTGGCAGAGCCTGCTCTGGCAGAGCCTGGTCCTGATTTGTGGGATTAGTTGATGTCAGCTTGGAAAATCCTGCTGGTGGCACAGGCCAGCCGTGGTGCTTCCCATGCTGGAGAGCCAGGGCGCTGCAGGGAGCTCTCCTGGCAGGAGCAGGCTGGGGTTGGATTGCTGGGATGGAGGCGAGGTGCCTGCTCAGCCCTGGGGATGGTGCCACCAGGAGTGTCTGTGCCCAGGGAGGTGGCACTGCTGGGGGCTCTCGTGGTCCCTCTCACAGGCTCAGACCTGTGCCTTGTCACCTGCATTTACCCCTGTGGGGGTTGTAAAGCCACTCCAGGGTGTGTGGGGAAGGAGCAGGGATTGTCTTCACCCTGGCGTTGTCCGGAAGAGCTGCTCGGGTGCCTGAGGTGGCTCCAGGGCAGCTCCCTACACAGCCAGTGGGGAAAACAATCCCTGAGTGGAGCCAGCTTTGTGAGCGCGGGGATCAGCGTGCAGGGAAGGCTTTGGGGCTGCAGGGTGTGGCTAGCAGTGGTTCCATGTGGCCCCCAGCCCTTCCCAGCCCTGCTCCCACCCACCAGGGACTCCTTGGGAATGTGCCACAGGACTGGGGTGGGGCTGCATCCCTGGGATGGGGCCTGGGGCTGCATCCCTGGGATGGGGCTGCATCCCTGGGATGGGGCTGCATCCCTGGGATGGGGCCTGGGGCTGCATCCCTGGGATGGGGCTGCATCCCTGGCAGCGTTGGCTTTCTCTTGGCAGCTGTGGAGGGAGTGTGAGCCCCGTGCAGAGCAGAGCTGCGTGTCCTCTCCCAGTGCTGGACACGCAGCTCCCGCTCCCCAGCCGGGCCAGTGGCACCTGTTTGCCCAAGGCCAGGTGTGCCTGGCCCAGAAGGGGGCTGTGGTGCCTGGCTCCACGGAGCTGGATCTGGGCAGGCATTTCTTCTCTCAGCTCCACCCCTCCTCATCCCCCTGGCTCTGCAGGAGCTGTCTCTGAGCCCTGGTGGTGCCTCAGCCCTGCCTCCCAGCGGGTTTGCTGCCCTGCCAGTTCCCTGCTTTGTTCCGTGGAAGGATCCAGGCTGGGCTGGCTTTTTTGGCTGGTGTTTGTGGCCTGGGACCCGGGGCTGCACCACTACCCAGGCCTGCCCAGTCTCGAGCTATAACCTGCCCACCTCCATCTTCCCTTTCCAGCCCAGGAACAGAGAAATCTGTGCGGCAAGCCAGAGATTTTTCCTTTTTACTGCTGGCACTGGAAGGCAGGTTCCTGGTTTTAGGGATATAACACATGGTCAAGCTGCAGATGGTCATGTTGTTTCTCACGCTCTTTTCTGGCTACCAAAGGTGCAGATAATTAATAAGAAGCTGGACTTTAGCAGCGTTCAATCCAAGTGTGGCTCAAAGGATAATATCAAACACATCCCGGGCGGAGGCAGTGTGAGTACCTTCACACTTTCAATGCTCTATCATAGTTCTTATAATAAGTGGCATGTTGTGTACACTAAACTGCCAATGCTATCTGCAGCGACCCTGCCATCAGATAGCTATTGGTGACGTGCAATGACTCTTTTCTGGCTACCAAAGGTGCAGATAATTAATAAGAAGCTGGACTTTAGCAGCGTTCAATCCAGGTGTGGCTCAAAGGATAATATCAAACACATCCCGGGCGGAGGCAGTGTGAGTACCTTCACACTTTGAATGCACTGTAATAATCCTGATTTTAGTGGCATGTTGTTACACTAATCACCAATGCTATCTGCAGCCACCCTGCTGTCACATAGCCATTGGGGACGTGCTGTCATTTAACCCCCGTTAACCCAAAAATGAACCCTAACAAGTCCTGGACATGCCTGACATGGACAGAACTAACTGCCCCGTGTCCAAACCACGTCTGTAACAAACCACCCCAGAAACCCCAGGGCTCTGCACTGCCTGCAAGGCTGAAAGCCTCCTGGTCTGCGGGATGGGGCCTCAGGCACACGGTGATGCAGGAGATGGGTAGATTTATGAGCAGACCCAGTCCTCATTGCTCAATGTGCTGCTAAATTGGACATGATCCTGCCCAACCTGTCAGCGTGCCCGTTCCCATCAGGCAAGTATGATCCATGCAAATATTAAGTTTCTCCTTGCTAACGAATGTGTCCGGCAGCGCCCACGGAGGCTGAGCCTGAAGGATTGTTGAGTTAATTGATTTGAGCGCTGGCATTTCCAGCTGTTCCCACATAAATACCAGGCTCAGCTTTCAGTTACTGTGCCAGAAACCTGGAGAAACTCCACAGAGGTTGGTGGATTTACAGCTGGAGACAGTTTGGGTCCAGGAAAGACGCTGGGCCAAGGAAGGCGCATGCCTGAGACCCCAGACAGCGTCACTGGGGTTTGTGGGGCCTGGTCTGAGATGTTCCCCATGGATTTTCCTTGATCTCTGTGGACGCCCTCCCTGAGAAACTGAGCCTTGCAGGAGGCTTGGCAGGTGAACACAGGGACACAGCTGGCTTTGCAGCCTCTGGCTTAAATTTGGTGTCACTCTGCAGTTACTTAGGCCAGAGGAGCTGCTCTGCAGAGCTCAGCCCCCTGTGAAGCAGCTCCATGGCTGTTCCTCTTCCTTACCCTGGGCTCCTGCCCTGCCTGGGCTGCCCCGGCTGTGGTGGACCAGGAGCTGGTGTTGGCCACCAGTCCTCCATGCTGGGGCTGGTGATGAGCTCACCCCTTCCTCACAGAGCTCACACCGTGGGCCTTTGCAGCTGCACTGGGTTAAGAATTACCTGAATTTTCATCTGGGGGTGGTGATCCCTCCCCAGGCCCTGCCAGGACTGAAAACCCCATGAGTTCTGCCTGGCTGCAGCAGCGCTGGGAGCAGAGCCTGACAGGGGCAGAGCGTCAGGCTGTCCTGGGGGCTGGGCTGGGCCTGGGGCTCCCTTGGGAGAGGGGCAACAAGAGACCCCAGGGCTTCAGTGGCCTTTGGGACTTAAACCCCACGGCAGCAGCACCCCCTGGCCAGCCATCCCTGCTTCCAGAGGGAGCTGCCACTCCCTGGGGTTGGTGCCTGGATTCTGAAGCCTGTGGATGCTCTGACCAGCGGAGGCCTTAGGCAGGAGCTGGCCTTGGCATTGCTGATGCTGAGGGGTGGGATCCCCAGGTCTCTGGCACTGCTTTCCCTGGAAAACAACTCTGTTCCCCTTTTCCTTTCTTGCTAAAATGGGAGAGGATCCTTCTCTGCTCCCCAGCAGGATGGGAAGGGATGACAGAGCCCTGTCTGTCAAAAAAGGGACTGGGAATGAGAGCAGAAAGTTCCAATTGCTGACTGCTTGTTCTGGAAACAGGAGGACTTTCAGTCCCAGGTCTCAGTGGTGCCTGAATTGCTGAGAGACCCTTCAGGGTCACAGCTGGGCTTAGAAAGGCACCAGCTGCCCTTTTTGGGTCTGTTTCCTACTTTCCAACCAAATCCAGCTCCTCTCCTGCCCAAGTGCATTAAACATGTGACCTTTCCCAACGCTGTCTCCACGTCTGTGTCCACGGTGTGCTCCCAGACCCTGAGGGGTTGCTTTTCTCCCTCTCTGTCTCCTGTCAAATGTGCCTTTTGGTCTGTGTGAGCAGCAGAGACAAGGCAGGTCAGCAGGGCTCTGTGCCTGGAGCTGCTCCTCCTTTTCCTGGCTCCAGGGAGGGGTGAGGGATGTTTCTCAGGGCTGTGACAATCACTGAGGGCCTTGGGGCCAACGTGAGGAGTGAAGGCTGCACCTTCCCCTGGGGCTTTTGGGTCAGCCCCAGGTGCTCAGATGGGGGGCAGAGGCTGCAGTGGATCCTTGGTGCTGGTCCGGGGGCTGCTGGGAGGAGTCGGCTCCTCTGCACAGCTCCCTTTGGTGCTGGCACATCCTCCTGGGACTGGTGAGAGCATCACACCTGCTGTGGTGCTTGGGGGAAACTCGGGGAGCAGCAGATGCTCCCCGGGAAGTCCAGGCTGTGCCCAGAGCCGGAGCCAGCCTCGAGGCGTGGATGATGCCACTTCTCCTGCACAGCCCCACCGACTCCGGCTGAGCCCCACAGGCAGTCTGGGGGTGCTGGCAGTCCCAAACCAGGCTCCAGGGTAACTCCTGGGGCTCTGGGGATGTTTTCTGCCCCTTGTCTCCTGCTCCTGCCGTAGCTGCCGTGTGTGTGCCTGCTCCCAGGCTCCTCCCTGGTGTGTGGCTGCTGTCGCAGCACTGCAGCCCCCCTGGTGTCCCCGTGTGTGTCCCTGTCCCCAGTGTCTGTGCCACGAGGCCGCCGGCCCCACGCGCCCGGGGGACGGGGGGGATCCGTGGAATTGCTGGAGCTCACCTTCAGAGACATCATGGGCAAAGCACATCAAAACAGAGCCTAAATGTCACAAAATGCTCTTGTGGTTCAATACTTTGTAATTGCCATTTTAATTTCTATGATGTCGACTCCAGATATTTAAACTTTGGTTTTTTTTGGTTTTTTTTTTTCCTTTAACCCTTATTTCTGTTACAGCATTTTTCAGAAATGCATATTTTGCTCACTCTTTTGAAATTTCTGTGCACATTGATCATTTCTGTTCTTTCAGTTTTTGTGGACATAAGCTTTATGTTTTACACCAGAAAAGGTATTTATTTTTTACGTTTTCTCTCTGGTATATTTCCTCCTTTTGGATGATATGTATGCAAATCTTAATTAATTACCACTCCACTTTCTCTCTCACTCGAGCACTTTAAAATTGCCTCTGCTCCCCGCTCTGTGGAGAGGTGATCTCGTGCATGCTGACATGTTAAGAGGCTCCTGCACACGGGCATTAATGATCTCCCGTTTCTGATGGCAGTTTCTTTGGTGTCATTAATCCTCCTGGGGCTGGAGCTGTCCTTTCCCTCCAATCCAGCTCAGGTGCTGCTGTGTGTTGTGCTCCCCTGCTGGCCCCAGCTGGCCCCTGCTGGCCCCAGCTCATCCCCTGCTCCTCTCGACAGGTGCAAATCATTTACAAGCCAGTCGACCTGAGCCATGTGACGTCCAAATGTGGTTCCCTGGGCAACATCCACCACAAGCCAGGTACCCTTCAGGCTCACGGGGGTGTGGAGAGGAGCAGGGGGTGAGGGGAGGCAGCGACTGGAGCGCCCCAGGGAGCCCTGGGGTGCTGGGTGCTGTTCCCAGCTCCTGACCCAGCTCTCCCTCTTCTCTTCCAGGTGGTGGCCAGGTGGAGGTGAAATCTGAGAAACTGGACTTCAAAGATAAGGTGCAGTCGAAAATCGGGTCCTTAGATAACATCAGCCACGTCCCTGGAGGAGGCAATAAAAAGGTAAAGGGGCCCTGGGGACAGGTGTGTCCTGCTGTGGGTGTGAGCGTGAGGAGACGGGGCCAGAGCGTGGCACAGCTGCCAGGATGTCCCCGTGTCCCTCCTCTGGGGCCTGTGGCCACCCGAGTACGAGCCAGCGACAGCCTCTCCTGCTCTTTCTGCTGCCTCTCAAGTTTTTTGTGCCTCAAACCCTTCCCACCACCGGCGAGTCCCATGCTGTGCTGAGCTGGCAGCTGGGGAGCTGCAGAGCTGTTGGATCCCCAGTGAAAGTGGAGCATTAAAGGCTCAGCTTTATTTAGAACAGGTGACTTTGCAGCAAACTGCCCCTTCAGAAGGTGATTTCTCCTTCCTGCCCGAGGGCTCTGTGAAGGGAGGGGAGTGTTTGGGGGGATTTGAATTGAAAGACAAAAAGCAAAATTGAAAGACAAAAAGGTCAGGGAAGTGAGCTGGGGCTGAGCTGTCCCCACCAAGGCTTTGATGGTGACTTCAGTGAGTCTTGGCCAAGTAAAACAGCCCCACAGCTGGGCTTCAAGGCCACCAGGTCCCCAGCAGGCAGGGGGGTGAGAACATCAGGTAAGCACAGAGCTGAGGCTCCAGCCTGGCGACACGCAGGGTTCAGCTTCCCCAGGGAAAAGCGGGTTTTATCTTGCTTGTTTTTGCAGCGCTTTTGTCTCAGTGGGAGGGGAAGGTTCTGTTTCAGCTCCTGTATTTTGGCACTTTGTTCTTGGCCACGTGTTCTCTGTGCAGCTCCAGCTCTCACCTCCAGCTGGCCTCTGACTGCGGGACCGCTTGACTTCCTTACCCTTCTCTCTGCCGTGCATCAGCCTCCCCTGTGCTTCACTGAGCCTTTTGCCATCGGTTTTGTGATTCCAGTGATGCCTCTGTCACATCCTGGCACATTCACTGGGCCATAGTTTGAAGCACTTGTCCTCTGCAGGGGAGTTTCTCTGCAAGGCTTTGACCCAGCAGTGGCATCACCACCTCAGCCTTCCTCAGGTGGCTGCCACTCCCCTGCCTAAACCCAGCCTGGAGGAGGTTGTGGGTGTAACTGAGTCCAGGTGCAGCTCTGCTGCCCCTTTCCCGTGTCCCCCAAGCCCCCTCCTTGCTCTGTGACACACAGATCCACACTGGGACTCACGGTCCACAGCTCTTTATGCTGAGCTCTGGTTCCTGTGCCGGGTGTGCCGTGGGGAGCTGGGTGCTCCGTGCTCTGCCCAAGTCCCCGTGCTCTCCCGTGCTGTTCCTGGAGAGTTTTCCTCCCTGGTTCCAAAGGCAGCCACTCTTCTTTCTATGAGTCAGTGAATGGCCCCGTTTTTCAGATCTTTTTCTCCCCAGTTTTCTATTTCTTGTCTATATTTTTTGTCTTTTTCCTTCTGGCTGACATTTCTTGGATCATGGTTTTTGTTGCTGATGCATTTTTTGCCCCCCACTGCCCTGGGCGGGTTTCTTCACCTGTAGAGAGAGAAAGGCAAGGAAGACAAGACCTGGACCCCGAGCCCAGACCCCGCTGGGCTCCAGGCCCTGGTGCTGGAGCCACTCACCCCCACGGAGAGCCAGCCCCCAGCCTTGCACTCGGCTGGGGAGGGCACCTGTAAGTAGCAAAGCAGATGCAGTTCACCGGGAGAGGGGTTTGGCTCCAGGGAGCAGCTCCGTGGGCTAAGGGGAAGCTTCATGTGCCATGTCCCCCCATAATCTCTGCCAGGGGAGTGGGAGCAGCCCAGGTTGTGCCCTCTGTGTTCTGGGACCCAGGACCTCGCCTGGGGAGGATTTGGCAGCATCCAGATGCTCAGGTCCTGCTGTCCCCTCTGGTGCGTGGGACATGCCCAGGCCCGGGGCACTGGGGACACTGGTTCACCGCCCCGAGCTCTGCTCCCAGCTCCCAGCGGCCGTGCCCGGGTCTGGCAGGGCCCCCTGTCCCCCGGCCACGCCCCTGACCGCCCTCCTCTCCCTCACAGATTGAGACTCACAAGCTGACCTTCCGCGAGAACGCCAAAGCCAAGACCGACCACGGCGCCGAAATCGTCTACAAGTCCCCCACCATCTCCGGAGATGCCTCCCCGCGCCGCCTTAGCAACGTCTCCTCCACCGGCAGCATCAACCTGGTGGACTCCCCCCAGCTGGCCACGCTAGCCGACGAGGTGTCCGCCTCGCTGGCCAAGCAGGGCTTGTGATCGCGGCACGGCGGCCACCGGGAGAGAAGACAAGGAAAGGAAACGAAAAAGAAAAGAAACAAAAATAATAATCTGGCCTTCTTCCTCTGTTCCTTTCACAGCTGCTTCCCCGTCCCTAACTGGTTAATGATTTAACCTGCTTTTACTGTTCATTCAGCTCTAGCTCCAGGACTTCAAAATCAGTGACACTATGAGGTACAAAACCTCCTCTCCCCCTGCTCCTCGGAGCGCACAGCCCGTCCCGTCCCCGCGCTCCCCCTGCTCCTGCCGCATCCCTCGCCGTCCCTGCCCGGGGCCACCCGGCAAGGCGGGGAGGGGGCCCGAGGGGCGGCCACAGCACGACGCTGACCCGAGCACCCCACACCAGCACAGGGCAGCGGGTGGCCCTCCCGGGAAGGGGCTGTGACCTCGCCCAGCTCGTGTCCTGCCGCTGGCCGGGCCGGCCCGCGGGCCGGCCGCGTCCTGGGTGCGCAGCCAGGGCTGCGGAGAGGTGCCCTCCCTCCCCGTGTTAAATTTGCCTGCTGATTTGGAAGAAACCTTTTGCTTTTATTTCCGAAAGCCGAGACGTGTATGAAGATAACGGCCAGGTACCCCCCAGCCCGCTCTGAGCTCCGGCAGCTGGAGTTCCGGCGACGCCGGGTGCCCGCTCCGAGGGGCCCTGGGCGGCCGTTCCCCTCTCCGTGGCTGTGCTGGAACCGCTGAGTGGATGAGTAGAGGCTTTTCCCCATTCCTTTGGCAGCCCCTCGTGTCGTAGAGTAGATTTGTCTGTATATGCTTGGACCGTGCCAGGGTGATTGTTTTCATAAACGAGCATGTGTTTAAAAAATAAATGCTGTAAGTAGTTTTGAGCTGCCCCGCGCCGGCTCCGCCGCAGCCCAGCCGGGGGCCCGGGGAGCTCGGCCGGCTCCGGGCCGTGCCCAGCCGCGGTGCCGCAGGAGGAGCCCGGCACCACATGTCTGCCGGGGGGCCGGGCAGCGCCCCGGAGCTCAGACGAGGGGCACTCACAGCTCCAGGGCTGGGATGGCTCCTGGATTTGGGTGCAGCTTGTGACATTTTTGGGTTGTTCTTTTTCTTTCCCTGCAAGGTCAGCTCAGCGATGGCGGAGGTGGCAGCTCCATGGCTCTGCTGTGCCGGTGGCAGCGGTGAGACCCCGGCAGGACGCGGGGGAGGCGGCAGCAGCTCCCCCAGCCCGGGGCCAGTGGCTGCTCCCTGGCACTGAAGCCCCTTTCCGGGCGCTCCCCGGTGTGAGTTGGCAGCATCTCACCCCTCACACAGCACTGGCCACCCCAGCACCACTCGGGGACAGGAGCCAGTCGAGTTCTTGCTTTGGCTGCTTTTGTTCCTGTGGCTCCCTGGGGAGCACGAGGGGGTCCCGGGGCTGTCCCCACCTGCCCCTTCCCTCTTCAACCAAAGAGGCCGAGATGCCACCAGTGCAGCTGCGTGTGTCCTCCTGCCCTGTCGCCCCCAGGGGCCCTGGCTGAGCTCTGGGGGTTCAGCTGGAGGTGGGAGGGCAGAGGGGCCCTGCTGGGGCTGCAGCCCCGGGCTGTGCGGCAGGGAAAGCCGTGCTTTCCCAGCAAGGGCCGGAATTCTGGTCCGACAGGGCTGGCGGGGGGTCAGGGCCCCTGGTTGTCCTTGGGGTGGTGGCTGGGTGCCACCAAGGCTGTCAGAGCAGCTGTTCTGGGCAGAGCAGCAATTTTTCCCTGGACAGGACCTGCTCCCATCCCGTGGGAGCCGTGAACCCGCTGTCACCGCTGTCCCTCTGTGGGGCTGGGCTGCCGCAGGCCTGGCTGTGGATGGAGATGGTCTGGGGGGGGGGGGTCCAACCCTTTTCTCTGCAGCCCCAGGAGCTGCTTTATTGCTGGGGAGAGGCTGGTCCAGCACCACCATCATGTCCAGCTTGTCACTCGCTCCGTTCACTTGACTCCATGATTGTAAGGCTCTGTGCTCCGTCCCCGACTCTGTAGCGCTGCAGGAGCCGCCGCGCTTTTTGTCCTTTGTAGAACGAGCAAGTTGGGAGAACCCTCAAAGCATCACCTCCTTACCCCTTCTGGGCTGCAGGACGGGGTAGCTGAGCTCGCCCGACCTGTGCCACCCCTGTCCCCTCCGTGCAGCCCGAGGGACCCCAGCACCCAGCGCTGGGATGTCCTTGGTGTGCACCGAGCTCCAGTGAGCAGCCCCTTCCTACTCTGAGTGTCCTCAGCCCCGGCCGTCGTCCCCCCCGGGGGCTGTGGGGTGCCAGGACAGCCCTTTCCATCCCCACGTCACCCGCTGTCCCCTCCAGCAGCCCGAGCCACGTCCCCTGCCCCAACCCTGTGTTCAGACCCAGGCCTGAGGGTCCAGTGAGCAGCCGGACAACCTGACCCCCGGCTTTTCCTTTACTCCACACACATCTTGGGTCTGAAAAGGGTAAAAACCGGCACTGATTTAAAAAAAAAACAAAAACTCGTACTTCTGCACTCCAAAAGATTCTGCGTGTTAGCAAAGGTCGGTGCCAGCCTGTGTGGTGTTGGCAGCCCCGTGGAGGGGAGGGAAGGTTTGATCTCAGTGTATCATTCTAGCTTAGCTTCTGTCTGTGGGTGTCCATAGTGTATCGTGTGTTTAACAACTGGTTTACACTGTTGCCGTAAAAGTGAATTTGGAAATAAAGTCATTACTACGATAATGATAACTGGCACCTCTTTTGCCTGGGGGACGGGGCGTGGGGGATCCGTCTGCAGAATCATCGACTGGGGCAGCACACAGGGACAGGGACTGGTTTGCAGTTTTTCTGTTACTTTTTAAGCTCCCACACTTCTGCCCGGGACACAGAGGGGTGACCCTGCCTGCTGGAGCCAGGAAGCACACAGCAGTCCCTGGGTGAGAACCAGCAGCACCCAGTTAACCCCAGAAATGTAAAATAAAATAACTCCCAGCCCGGGCGTTCCTGCTCTTGCTGACACAACTGCTGGAAAATAAGATCACACAGGAAAAAAGAGGCCACTGACACGTGGGAGGGAAGCAGTTGATCTGAGTGCACTGAGGACCCCTTCCCTGTCCCAGCCCAGCGTTTCACACTCATCAAATGGAATAGTACGTTTTAATTTTTTTTTAATATTTTCTTCTTTTTTTTTTTTTTATAAGCACATTTGTGCTTTGCCAACAGAATCAAGACATTAACAAAGATCAGCTTCTCGGAAGAAAAGCATTTCTATATAACAAGGACATTACACAGCTCAAAGCAGGAAAAGAAAATATTTACAAAATACAAGGTGGGTTTTTTTTTTTTGTGTGGTTTTTATAATGCTAAAAGGGTTATTCAGAATTTTCAACCTTATAAATAGAAAAGCACTTCTGCAGAGGGATATGGTAGCGCCGTTGTTTGTTGGGTTTTTGTTTTAAAGAAACGATGACGGATCCTTTAAACTAGAACAGAACCAAAACCACGAGATCATGTTGAAAATTGTGAAAACCCCGACCATGAAGCAGTTCAGCGACTATTTCTTTACGATTACAAAATGGAAAAAAAAAAAAAAAAGTCCTTTGTATTTTTTTTTTCCCGTTTTTTTTTTTTGGTGATGTGATTATACATAAGACAGGCACAATGCTAGCAACAGGACAGGGCCCAGGAGCCACACCGTCGGGACCGGGAAGCGTTACGATGGGGACGGTGCGCGGGGTCTGGGATCACTGCGGGTGCGGGACGGGGAGGAACAACGAACTGGGCTTCAAACTCAAATACCTGTCAGGAGGGGGCACGGCGGGCGCCCCGAAATGAAACGCAACCGGCACCGCAGCTGGGACGGCGCGGAGCGGAGCGAAGCTGTGGTGAGCCCAGGCGGGATCGGGATGACCCTGATCCCCCAGGAGCTGCCTCCCGCCTCCATCCTTCCCTCTCTGGCCCCCCTTGTCTGACACAAACCCACCTGCGGGACCCCCGCCCTGGCGCGGCGGCTCCCCCGGCTGCCCGACCCCACGGCGAGGGCAGAGCTCCAGCACCGGCCACAGCCCAGCTCCAGCTCAACACCCGAGCGCTCCGGGAATTCTGCTCCTGCTGAAAGCATCGGGGACTCTTCCCCTCCCTGCCCTCGCCACACAGCCGGTGTGCACAAGGTGCTTCCCACCTCCCACCCCTGCCACGCCAAGCTGAGTGTGGAGCAGCCACAAGGTCCCTCCCTTCCCCCTGCAGGGAATGCAGCCAGAGCCAGGCTGCTCCAAACCAGGGGAGAAGGAAGGGAGAGGTGTCCCCAGGGGCAGAGCGAGGATCAGGGAGGGACAGAATTCCCCCCTCCCCTTTGGATACCTGGAACTACAACCTGGGGCAGGAAAACGCAGGAGGGTGAAGTGCAGGTGGGCACTCTGCAGGTGAGGACAGCCAGTGAAGGTTGCAATCCCAAGACATCACTTTTCACCACTAATTTCACTCCACTAAAACCTTTCAGGGTGGGGGGGAGTGGGTTAAGAGAAAACGACACCCTTTTGGTGGGAAAAACTATCCCCAAAATCTGCTAGTCAGCTAAATCCTGTGCTCTAGTTTTATACACCTAAAGGAGGGAGGAAAGGGGAGGGGGTCTGGTGGGCTGCTCCCCTCCCGAGGCTTCACTCCGCTGGGAGGAATCTGGGGGCTCATTCATGTGACGAGGAAACATGGAGAAGGAAAAAAAAAAAAAAAGAAAACAAAACAAAACAAAAAAAAAAAGGAAAAAAAAAAAAGAAAACAAAAAACAGTTTCTAAACTCCTTAAATTCACTAAAAACTGTGAAAATTCCCGGCAGGATGTTTGAATATCAAACGCAGATTTTGGAAGCTTTAATGCCAAGAGTTAGTTCTGTGTGTTGGTTTGCTCATGTCTCCCCGTGTGTCTCTATCTGTGCGCTGGCCGCAGGACTGCGGAGCAGGAGGAGGAGGAGGAGGAGGAGGAGGAGGAGGAGGAGGAGGAGGAAGAGGAGGAGGAGGGGGGGGCCAGCGGGGTTCGGCTCTTGAGGCTGGGCAGGCTGGGCGAAGCCGAAGTGCCATCGCATTCCCGGGAGGATTTGCTGCCCGAGGTGCGGCGGGTGCAGCGCGAGAGCCGGTCCTGGGGGTCGGGCTGGTCCTCGCACTCCGTCCGGGGGTCGTAGGAGAGCGGGAAGGTGCGGCGCTCCCAGGGCTGCACGGCCTGGGGAAGAGAGCTCAGTCACGGGAAATCCCTGCAAAAGTCTTCCGTCCTCGCTGCCTGCACGGATCCGGAGCTCAGAGCTGCTCCCGGTGCAGAGCCCCAGGCTGGGAGCAGCGGCCGGGAAGCGGAGAGGACACGGCAGCTCCGCACGGAGCCGGCGCTGGCAGCGCTTCCACCGCCCTGATCCCCGCCGGGCCAGAGCTCCAGCACCGCCCTCAGGCAGCCCCCAGCCTGCGTCCCCACACCGGGGACACCTGCGGTGCCACCCCTGCGTCCCCACACCGGGGACACCTGCGGTGTCACCCCTGTGTCCCCACACCGGGGACACCTGCGGTGTCACCCCTGCGTCCCCACACCGGGGACACCTGCGGTGTCACCCCTGCGTCCCCACACCGGGGACACCTGCGGGGCCACCCCTGCGTCCCCACACCGGGGACACCTGCGGGGCCACCCCTGCGTCCCCACACCGGGGACACCTGCGGTGTCACCCCTGCGTCCCCACACCGGGGACACCTGCGGTGTCATCCCTGTGTCCCCACACCAGGGACACCCCACCCCTGTGTCCCCACACCGGGGACACCTGCAGGGCCACCCGCAGGGCCACCCCTGTGTCCCCACACCGGGGACACCTGCGGTGCCACCCCTGTGTCCCCACACCGGGGACACCTGCGGTGTTATCCCTGCGTCCCCACACCGGGGACACCTGCGGTGTTATCCCTGCGTCCCCACACCGGGGACACCTGCGGTGTCATCCCTGCGTCCCCACACCGGGGACACCTGCGGTGTCACCCCTGTGTCCCCACACCGGGGACACCTGCGGGGCCACCCCTGTGTCCCCACACCAGGGACACCCCACCCCTGTGTCCCCACAGCAGGGTCACCCCACCCCTGCCTCCCCACAGCAGGGACATCTGCAGGGCCACCCCCGTGTCCCCACAGCAGGGTCACCTGCAGTGTCACCCCTGTGTCCCCACAGCAGGGTCACCCCACCCCTGTGTCCCCACACCAGGGTCATCTGCAGTGCCACCCCTGTGTCCCCACAGCAGGGACACCCCACCCCTGTGTCCCCACACCAGGGTCACCTGCGGTGCCACCCCTGTGTCCCCACACCAGGGTCACCTGCAGTGCCACCCCTGTGTCCCCACAGCAGGGTCACCTGCGGTGCCACGCCTGTCCTGGCCGCAGCCAGCACCCACCTGCTCGTCCAGGCCGGCCTCGGGCGTGGAGCAACGCGTGTCCTCGCTGGACAGGAGGCGCAGGGAGTCCCGGGACAGAGGGGTCAGGGGGGCACAGAGCAGTTCGGGGCTGATGGGGCTGCGTGGTGAGTGGGTGTGGGACAGCTCCAAGTGGGAGTGGTAGCTGCCCACCTCAGGGGATGCTGGCTGGGGAGTCGAGGGGTTCCCCAGCTGGGGGGTCGTCCGTCCGTCTGTTGATCTGTAGGACCTGAGACAGGAGCAGGTTTAAGAGCCCAGCCATGCTGCTCCCCCACTGCTGCCTGATCCTACCCCAGGATCCCTTTGCCCTGATGGGAACACGAGCAGGGAATGCCACAGCCCAGAGACAAATCCAGCCAGGCCCATCCCCGTCCCATTTCCACTGTGTGGATGCATCACTGATGCTGCTCTCCTGAGGTTCTGTGCCCCACACATCTCCTACACTCCCAGTGCTGCACGAACACCATGATGAGAAGCTCCCGATGGAGTCAAGGCACTTCCAAGTGTTTCCCCCTCCTCACACCAGGTGACCCCTGGCAGCAACTCAGGGACTGAGTGCAGGGAATCAGCAATGCTGGAAATGCAGCGATTTCAGCAGCTGGGGGTGGCAGGAGCACAGTGAAACGCCGACACCTCAGATTTCAACCAAGAATTACCAAAGTCTGAGCCCCGACAGAGTTCAGATAAAAACCCACAGGCTCCAAGCAGAGAAACATAACTGAGTTCCCAAATCCACGTGCAACTCTCCAAGATGAACTGCAACAGCAAGTGGCCATCAAGGACTTTAGATGTAAGAAATGGGCTAAAGAAACAGCAAAACATCTCACTCTCCAGGAGCACTGGGAACTGCAGCTACAGAGGAAACAGGGCAGCAGCAGCAGCAGCAGCACGAGGGGGTTTGACACAGGCCAGGTTTGCACCTGCAGAAGCTCCTGCAGGAGCCCCCACAATGGCAGGCACCGAAACCAAAGCAGCGTCGAGGGCAGGGACAGAGCTGTGGCTCAGCAGCAGCTCTGCCCCAGAACAAAGGGACCCCAGGCGTGCAAGCCCTCAGTGATGGAACTAAGAAGAGCAAATCTCTTCTCGTGCAGGTTTATGATGAGATCAACAGCTGCAAACAGTGGTGGTTTTAGACACCCACTGATAAAAGACACAGCAGAAAGGGAACTGAGTGTCCAGTGACAGTGTCCCTGATCCTGCAGGAACATTGCCATTGCAAGCCCTGGACTCCAGGGCTGGCACAGCATCTCCCACGCTTCTGGAGCAGTGGAAATGCTTGAGAAAGCAGATGGTGCAGCTGTCTGCAGCCAGACTGGCCTGTAGCTTCACCCCCACCTAAGCAAGCCTGTGCCCCGCTCCCACATGGGCTCCTCAAGCTGGATGACACCCAACTTTCCAACACCAGCACCAGCTTTCAACCATTTGTATGAATCCCCACCTGCTCCCAGGAGCACCCCAGTGCTGGGAATGTGGCCCTGTGGGCAGGGCTGTACCTGCTGCCCCGGCGCTGCGGGGGGACACTCGTGCTCCAGAGCCACCGCGCCCGCTCCATCTCCTCACACTTCCCGTGCCGAGCAGCGAAGGCCGAATCTGACAAGTCCTCAACCTGGACAGGGAAGGGCAGAGGGCTCGGTCAGAGCTTTCTTCTTTAAAACAACCATCTTTGTACAGTTTTGCCAGCACTAGTTGCAGTGAGAATTTAAATGTTTTCCATGGAATTGTAGAATGTCCTGAGTGGGGAGGGACCCACAGGGATCATGCAGTGCAGCTCCTGGCCCTGCACAGACACCCCAACAATCCCCCCCCGTGCCCAAGAGCTTGTCCTAACGCTCCTGGAGCTCTGACAGCCCTGTAAAGGAACCAGCCTAGCTGTTGGGTCCCTGCCTCTGTTCCCGCCACAGACACTGTTCATTTACCACTCATCCCACATTAACTGGGAAATAAAATCCTTCTTACCTCCTCGTTGTCCTCCTCTGGGTTGCCTTTCAGAGCACTGATATCCACTTCACGCCAGCTGCAACGCAACCACCATGGGCATCACTCAGGGCACAGCTAGAACCAGCTGCACATCCCCCTCCCCTCCCAACACTGGCTTTTGGGAAAGGGGAAATTCCACCCTGCCATGAGGAGCAATACTCTTAGGCTCACTTTGAAGCACCAGACCTCCTCGGTGGTCTGGTAGCACAGCTGGAGCTTCCCAAGGGCAGAGGAAGCAGAGCAGAGGCTGCTGCATCTCCATCTCTTCCTCCCACAGGCTCCCTCCTGCCCTGCTCTGAAATGGGCCAGGGAAGAGCACAGATGACCAGGAAGAAGACAAAGGGAAGTTGGGAAGAGGCAGAACTGCAAGGTTAACCCAGCCCAGGCACCTGCAGAGCTGGGAAACCACTAGGACCTTTGACTTAGCAGCAAGACAAGGAGACAACCAGTGCTGACTTTAAATTGAGCAGACACTGAGCTGAGCAGCTGGCTTTGATGGCCAAGGGCCCCTCAGAGAAAATACTCCCTAACTTAGCCAGTCTCCAGCAATGGTATGATCAGTTTTCCAATCTTTTCCTTACTCCCAAGGAAGAAGCAAAGCACCTCGCTTTCCCTCTGGGGCTGGGGCAGTACCTGGGGGTGAGGATCTCCTTGTACTGCAGCTTCTCCACGCGGGTCGTGGCAGCCACGGACATGGGGATGACGATGTTGTTTATGTCAAAGGAGCTCTCACCCCTCCTCCTCCTCGGCTGCTGCAACAGGGAGAACCACGTGAGAAAGGGCTGTGGGGTCTGGCGTGTGGGAAACTCATCGGAGGAAGTCATTGATGGAAAGAGGACAGAATGGCCTTGTCTGACCTAAGGACACTTCAGAGCCAACATCAATTTGCATCAGACCAGAGTTCCCCTACTGCTTGCTCCAAGTCCTCTTCTCAACCCAAAATCTACTGCCCCAGCAGCAAGGAAACCCAAATCCCAAGGTGTGGCTGCCCAGAGCGAGGATTGACCCTTTGGTTGGGGAGCCCACACAGACCCGCAGCTGCCTGGGACGCTTGAACACAGGAGCTCCACCCCTGAGGCCAGAGCGTGGAGCCCAGGGCCTGGGATCCTCTTGCTGGGGGAGGGAAACCTCTTCATCTTGCATTTCTGAACAAGCTTGTGAAAGCACAGCAGGAAAAGCAGCAAGAGAAAACCAGGGTGGGTGTGCAGAGCCAAGGAAAGGCCTCCTTGAGGTGTCAGAGCTGCTGAGATGGGCTGTCCTCTCCTCCAAAACACCAAGCACACTCAAGCTGAACCACCACTGGGTTCTTCTGACACCCTGATGTCACAGCTGGTGATGGAACAACTGAATTCTGCAGTGAAGGAACCCAGTGGGGACCCAGAACCCCGTGGCAACAAGCTTGGAGCAGGGGGCTCAAGGAGTCCTGCTCTGCTGTCCCTGGGTCACATCCAGCTCAGGCTCTGGCCCAAACCACCAAATGGGGGGGACAGACAGAAGTCAAATTCTTCACTGGGACACCTGTGAGCTCAGCAGGATTCATTCTTTCATTGAAGGGCTTCTGCTAATGTGGGCCTGGGAGGATGACAGTGTCTGGTGGAGGAGCTGTGCCACTGCCCTGTCCCGGAGCAGAGTGGGAGGGAGTTTTGGTTCTGCTCACTCACACAGCTCATGAAGGTCCCACACCCTGCCACCCTCGAGCACTGTGGCAGTCTGTCTCAGAAGATGGTCAGAGCTCAGTGACTGCTGGAGATTGTGCACAGGTGGAAGATCTCCACCACTGCTGTGCCCCGGCCCTGTGACCCCAAGCCCATTCACAGCCCGGTGACACTGAGGCCACGACAGGAGCTGTCCCAGTGGAACTGGGACACTGCTGGGGCTCGGCCCTTCTCCTGGCAGCCCCACACTGCTTCAGAAAGCAAAATCTGGAGGTGGACCAAAGCCAAGGGACTGCTGGGAACGGGAACACTCCCCAGCAGTTGCTGAGCTGATGGTGAACCTGGAATTGCAGCTGCCTGTCTCTGCACAGCCGACAAATCCAACACCCACCCAGCAACGCCAGCAGCAGCTGAACCAATGGGTCCAGCGTGGCCAGAGAAACACTGAGCGTTCCCCAGCCCAAAATCCATGCACCAGCTGAGCCCCCACGATGGGGTGAGGCCAGAACCTCTCGGAAGGCAGCAGATACTCACGGCGGTGCCGGAGGCGCCCTGGGAAGCGGAGCCGGCGGGAGCGGAGCCCTCGGAGGAGGTGGAGAGCTGCCGAGCTATGGGGCTGTGAGGGGTGGGGGTCACAGCTGCTGACAGGTAGCTCGGGCCACCGACGTCCGTGTGATGCTTCAACACTGCACAGGGAGCGGGGAGAAAATGAACAACAACGTTAGCAAAAAAAACCCAGCCCACCCAAGGGGGTGGTGGTGGACAGGAAAGGACCATGTGCACCGGAGACGGCCGGTGCTGAGGAGCACTTTGCAGGAAAGAGAAGCACCTTCCGAGGGGGCTGCCCTGGGGAAGAAGCAGTTTAGAGCACACGAGGCGTTGCTGTGCTGGCGGCTCGGCCCGAAGCAGTGCGTGCCCCCTTCTCTGGGGCAGAGAGGCTGGGGATGCAGCAAAGCCCAAGCTCCCCCCGAGACACCTGCCCCTGGGGGCCTACCTTCACTCCTCTCAGATGAGCAGTCTCGCAATCGCTTTTTGTCAAAGGCAGGAGGCTGGGCAGAGCGCTCTGGCGCTCTCTCGGCCTTGGACACGGCCGAAAAATCGTCTAAAGGCGGCCTGTGTGCCTTGTCTGCTTGGGCTTTTTGATGGGAGCGCTCTGAGGAGGGGAACAGAGAAAGAGCTATGAAATGCCTGTTTTCACCTCTCTTTCTGCTGGCACAGGAGACTCGGGCAGAGTTTTCCAGCTGCACAAACTGTCCCCACCACGGGGGTGCTGGGGAGGTGTGCTCAGACCTGTGGCACTGCTGTGGGCATGGCTGACACCGAGCACGGGAAGGTCCCTACAAACCTGAGCTGCACCTGCACACACCTCGACTGCAGCCCTGCCATAGCCCTGCCTCACCCCCGGGAGCAGGACTTGAAGGGCATCCTCCTCCTCCTCCTGCCTGGGGCAGGGGCAGCACTTACTGGCCGCGGTGAAGAAGGAGTTGACCAGCTTGTGGCGGTCCTTGCGCGCGGGGTCAGCCAGGCTGGGGGGCACGGGGGCTCTGTGCTTCAGTGACAGCTTCTTGGGAGCTTTAGTTTTCTCGTAGGGCTTGTTCTGCCACTGGGATTTCAACATGCTCTGGAAGTGCAGGCTCGTCGGCACATCTGCAGGAGGTACAGAACATGGAATCCAAATTAATCACGCAACACAGAGCCATGGTCCCATCACCCTGCCCCAGTGCCCCCAGTAAGAACAGCCCTTGAAGAACATGCAAGCACTGGCAGGAGAACAAAGTTTTCTTTGTCAGAAAACTCCTATGTCTTCACCTCTGTAGGTATCTCATGTGGTGCTACCTCAGATCTGACTTCTAAGAATCTGAGGTATCTCAGCACCAAATCTGGGCTGGAAGAGAGAAATTCAGCCTGAATCCTCAATCTCAAGTCAAGCCAGAAGCCAACTGCAGCATGTTAATCTGCCTGACGTGGCACCTCAACCATGAGAAGTTGTGTGTGACCACACCTGAGAGACCCCAAGGGCAGGAGGAACTCCTGGCTGAAAGCTGAACTCCTGTCCAGTATTTCCCTCCCAATTTCAGGGACTGGAAAGCCCCAGCAGATCCAGGCAGGCAAAGAGGATGGAGCTGGCAGAGCATGGGCTGGAGGTGGTGGGGAGGGACTTGCCTCCCTGGAAAAAGCCAGGACAGCTTCATTCCAAGTACCTTGGTGGTTAAAGCTCTCCCCCAGCCCCTTGCTAAGGAAGGGCAGTAACAGGGTGATGGCAGTTCTTTGGCCATCACATGTCCCAAAAACCAGAGAGGGACCAGGCCAGTCCTTCAGGGATGCTGCCATCCACTGGAGTGGTCAGACTTGGGGAAAATGGCCTCTGCTCTCTGCTCATCTTTTGCTTTCTCCTCCCAGTTCACATCCCACACCATCTGTGGAAGGAGGGACAGGTTGAGGGGAGGGGGAGAATGCCAGGACAAAACGCTGTCAGCAGGAAGTGAGTTCTCTGCTGGTTTGGCACTGCCCTGCTGGCAGCAGTGACACCATCCCTCCTCCCCCTGCTCCTCGGGAAGCAGTGCAGGGCTCCCAGGGACCGGCAGATGGCAACCACAGTGAGCCCAGCGCTCATCCTCCCTCCAAGGTTATTACATCATCCGAAAATTCCCAGCGAGAAATCAAACCAGGAAAAAAAAAACCAAAAAAAACCCACACCACCCAGAAAGGAAGGGGACAAAGGGGACAAAGCTCTGGCGGAGCACAAGCACAGGGGTTAAAGGCTCGCTGGCTGTGTCCTGCTTGCCAGGGGAATAAGTGAATAAATGATCTTTTCCTCCTGCAGTGCCTGGCAGTTTTGCCCTTGGCAAACTGCTCTGGAGATCCCGGCTGGCACCGAGAAGGCTCAAAGTGAAAGTCAGCACATGCTCACAGCTGTGCCCCGGCCACCAGGAATCCTCAGCCCATGCACCAGCCCCAGCAGCACCCCGGGCTCATGCTCACAGGTGTGCACAGAGACACCTCCGTGCACACCAACAGCACCAGGGGCAGCAATTTCCCCACCTGAACATGTTACCTGGCTTTTCTCTGCGATAGCAATCACCCCCATCCCAAAAATCAACCCCAGCCAACTGCTTTAAGCATTAGTGAATACATAAAGTTCACCAGTACTGGAAAATGGGTATTCCTGCACAGTTGTTTTAAGCTTTACACAAATTAGTTTTAAATCCAATGTTTTTTAATCCCATGCAGCCAGAACTGATCTTCTACCCTGTGAGCCAGCTGCAGGGAGCCCTGAAAATGGGAAGAATATGGGATAAAATGTCTGGTGCCTCTGCTGCAAGAGCACCCAACAGGTTGTCTCCCCATTTCCCAGGATATTTGATTTAGCACTACAGAGGATCACAAGTGCTGTGAAATCAGAAAATAAATTCCTGCTTCAGGAGTTCATTAAGTTCCTTGAGCACTCCTGATCAGAGCTGTGTCTTTGGGAGGGGAGTGATCTAACTAAAAATAGCACCAATTTACTATTTTAGTCTGGTTTAAATATAGTGCTAATGAAAGAGGCCACACTAATTGCTCCCAGACACTCCCTGCATTTCCTACTGTCACATGAAGCTTGTGAAAAGCTGGAATTTAAACCCAAGCACACACATGAACCCAGTGACTTATCCCAGACCAACCACCTCCAGGGGAAGCCAGGCCACACACCTTCCTCCCGGCACGAGAATCCCAGAACGGCTTGGGCAGGGACACCTTCCACTATCCCAGCTTGCTCCAAGCCCTGTCCAGCCTGGCCTTGGACACTTCCAAGGATGGGGCAGCCACAATTTTACACCTCAAGCGGCCATGAACTCCCACCAAGGGAAGGAACCACTTCCCAACTCTCCTAATAAAAGCACCAGTTGAAGAAGACTCTGGAAGCTTCCCTTGGGAAAAGTCCCTACACATGGAATTTGTGCATAGCCCGCGGTCAGGGCTGGTTAATTATTCCTCTCTTAATGATGATTAACCCTGAAGCTGTAACGCAGGAAATTGAGTGTCCTAACGGGAACATCCCTTCTTGCTGTGCCCACCGAACCATGGAAGATCATTTTCAATTCCTCATGAGGTCAAAAGGATTTCCTGTGACAAACCAATCCACAAATCATTTTATACAGATGGACAAACTCACGGAAGCAAATATTTCTCAAGTGGCTTAGAGCCCCAAAGACCCCAGAGCCAGGTCCCAGGAAGGACTCCCAGGCACTGCTTGGCTTCCCCACCGTGAGCGAGATTCCCAAAACACAGCAGAGCCCATGTGTAAAACACCTCCCCACACCCTCCTGCTCCAGCAGTCAAGGCTCTGATCTCAAAAACCCCTGCAGATGAACAGGTCTGGTTGTACCCAAGCAGATCTGCAGCCAGGGGCAGCTCCAAGCACCCCCTGCCAGCCCCAGGAGGCAGCGGGACCCGTGCTCACCATCTGGGAATGACAGGACAGGATGGATGCAGGAGTCCAGCTGCGAGAGGCGCTCCAGCAGAGGGGCATCGTACTGGATCTCCAGCGTGGTGGAGCTGCGGGTGCCACACAGGGCACACGAGGGGTTCACGTCGCAGCTGCAGCGTGCCAGGCTGCCACGGTGGGCCTGAGGGGACACAGGGGACACGTCACAGCCAGCCAGCCCAGGGACAGCCCAAGGAAAACACCCGAAAAGCAGCTTTACTTTGTAATGGTCCTTGTATATATATATATAAAAACACATGCTATATATGTATATAAAATATCTAAAATCAAACCCGCGTTTTACATATTACAGCTACATTTTATTATCAATTAATATATGATGAAGTCAAATTGTTTCTACATAATTTATAATATTAAATAGCTGTTATGTGATATTCATAAATATTGTTTTAAAATTGTGCTTATTGTGCAGAATAGTACAGCTACACTTTATTATCAATTAATAGATGATAAATTCAATTTATTTCTACATAATTTATAATATTAAATAGCTGTTATATGATATTCATAAATATTGTTTTAAAATTATGCTTATTGTGTATAATATAGATGTATAGTATATTCCATGTTAATTATATATAATATATAATTTAATGTATATATATATATATGCACACATTACCCCCCCCCCCTTTTTTTCTCTACCTTGCACAGAACCTGTTAATTTAGTCTGGCCTCACGAGAGGATGCTTTCACTTTGCATAAACACAACTGAAAACTACAACATACCAGCACAGACAGTTTAACAGCTGCTAAATTTGACTAAAAGTGTTTAATTTTATCTAGGTTGAAACCTCATTTGTAAAAACCACGAGGCAGCACAATTGTGCTGTCAGAGAAGGGGCAAAGAAGCCATTTTTAGTTCCAGTGGGTCAGAGCCATCATTATATGCCAGGAGCTGACACTTGCAGGGATATCTACAGTGACAAAGGTGGTTCTCAACCTTGTTCCTTAATCCAGGACAGAGTCACAATTCAGAGATTTATAGACTTGACACAGACTTCATTTGTGTGAAAGCACTGCAAGCAGACACACAACTGCATGTAAACTCCATGCAGAGAAAACAACCCCTGATTCCCCACCAAAATGGGAGAAGGGATCAAACTGGATCCTGCAGAAGCCTGTTCTGAGTCAGAATTATTCAAATAATTTCCATGAATGACTTCAAGGATGGGAGAGAATATCCACAGCAAGTAACACGACACTGGGGGAAGGGCTGCTTGAAGCCAAGAGCTGGAAACTCACTCCTGGTTACAAGTTAAGAGAAATGATCTAAAATAAATCAAATGTAATTCACTGAGGGCAAATGCAAGAGGCAAATGCAAGAAGCAAATGCAGTGCCCAGAGAAGAGGAGGAAGGGGTAACTGAGCAATTACATTGCTACCTCTGGAAGTTCTGCCCAGAGGATGTGGAGGTTGTGAAGGATCCAAAAATGAGCATGAATCAGCAGTGCTGGACCACTGCTGGGAACTAATTAATTAATAAAAATTATTAAAATAATAATAAATAATAAAATAATAATAAAGAGTAAGCCCAGAGGGCTTTCTAACCAGGATGGCTGTTCAAGGAGAGAGGCAATCCTGCCACTCTGCCCATGTGTGAGCTGAAGGGCTGCCCCCAGCTTTGGGCACCAATTCCCATAAATGTGTGCACCGATTTGTGAGGAAAACAATAAAAACATTACAAGATCAAAACCTCCAGAATGCATGTGTGCAAAGTTCCATCCACAGCCACTTAGTGCTGGGCAGGGGGAGTGGAGGCAACTGGACATGGTATTTCTGGAGCACGGCTCGGCCGTGACTCAGCTGTCTCTGGAATGGCTGGAGGAGGGCTCAGAAATCCCCTGCTCTCTGGTACTTTCATCCCTGGAATTGCTCTTCTGAACCATCTCTGATTACCAAATGTATTTGATGACAACAACAAAGATCCAACACAGAATTTACAGCCAATTCTTCAGGCACTGAGTGCACAAGGCAGCTATCCGCCACGAGAAAGTTCAGCAACTTCCAAATCACTGAAGATCCTGCAAGTAATCACTGCAGAGCTCTCCCAGAAATACTCCAGATAAAACTGCAGATAAGTGATCAGTTAAAGCTGACTCAGCTGAGGAAGAATCTATTTTGCTCAGAAAAATGCTGCTTTTGGAGCTTCTCTTTAAAACATCTGCAGAGTGAAAACACCCCAACCCTTGTGGGAAAGTTAGACTTGAAACACTTGGTCTCAAAGGTAAGTGGATTTCTGCCATTATGGTTCTGCATGCACAAATAAAGACCCTTATTTCCTTCATTTCTCACAATTTTCCCTCCAACTGACAGTTTATGGTATTCCTAAGAGAAAATAAAAAGAATTAAACATGGCCCTTCCTCATACAGGCAATACACTGCATTTTCATTGAATGAATTCTGCATTAGGGAGAGGAGTATAAAAAATAGTAATAAAGAAAACGAAACAGGAAGAGACAGGGCATTCATCCCACGTATGCCTGGGCAAACAGCTGTGCTTTTCCTTTGAGAAGCAGCAGTGAGTGCCTGGGGCTTTGCTAATTCCTGTCTCAGAGTTAAGGTTTCCTCATACTTGACTTCTCAGGGCTTCTTTCTCCTGCTCAGACTGTGCCACACTGACCTACCTGGCCTTGAGCTCACCCCTCAGGTTGGCTGGCTTAAGAAAACTCACGAGTTCAGCATCTTCCCTCCCCAGTGACAGCTAAGAAAAATCTTCCAACCCGTTACAACCTTCTCCTTCCTTTCTCCTTTGTTTTTCCAACAGCCTTTACAGCCCTGCTGTCCTGCTCTTCCTTCCTGTTGTTTTTTTCCATCTTTACAAGAAAAACAAGAGCAGAAAGCAGCCAACTCACCTTTTTGGAAAGGGGCATGATGGTGCTGGGTCGGACGAGCCGCCGCTTCTTGCAGCTGAGGACGGGGCGGGTGCGAGCGGCCACACACGTCCCGTCCGCGGGGACCAGGGACAGGCGCTGCTTCTTGTGGAGGAGCTCCTCAGCTTCCTGGCCATCTCCCTGAGCGTGTTCTGCCAGGCCAGGCTGCAGACTGCCCCAGAAGAGAGGAGAACAAGAAAACCCCAGTTATTCATGCACCACTACCAGCAGGTTCACGGTTTGCACCTGAGCAAACACTCCAAGCTGAGTTTAAAGCTCTGCAGTTCATGGCACAAGAGGTTTTATTAAACCAACTCCATTTTTTGCTTTTGCTTCTGCCACCTTCCACTCTCCCACGACTCAACCTTTGACAAAATACCTTTGGAAGCTCTGAACAAAAAAAACAGCACTGAAAGCCACAGAGCAAAAGTCACTCTAGACCTGAACAGCTTTAACCTGGAATTCAGCTTCCTCCAGAATGAGAGTTTGGGGAATCTTAAGACCAGTGGTTTTCATGAGTCTAAATGCCAGAGAACATGTAATTTTATAGAAAAAATATTTAACCCTGATGTAAAGTTGGCTCTGATGGATATTTGAGATCTCTACCTGTGCCAGCTCCCAGCAGTGACCCCAGAAAGGTGCAGAGTTAACATCAACCTCTCCTAGGCACAAAGGCTGCAGCAGCCCTGGCATCAATACCCCGTGCCCCGAGCAGATCCCAGCGCAGCAGTGCCTCATCTGCGGAACCTTTTCATGTCTGTTCTACAAGTGTTTCATTTCTAAAAATGCAAAACATTAAAGCCCTGTGGTCTAAGGCTGTGCAGTTCAAAGGCTACAGGGATACAAAGGGCTCTGTTACAGCCTGCAGTGTTCCAGCTGCAGCCATGGGCTCCTTGATCTGCTCGCATTACATCGGTGCAGGATCCATCCCTCCCTCCCTCCTTCCCTTTTCCCCTCTCTTTTCCCCTGCTTCCTCAAGGCACTGAACATGTGCAATGTTTTTCGAGGGTTTTCAAGTGGTTCAACCCTGTAGCATCAGGGAATGCCTTTCACTTGTTTTCATTTACCCACTTCAAGACTTTGTCAACAAAAGCAGCCTGAAGGAATAAAGAATTCAGGAAGTTTTACTCCCCAAATCAGTGGGATTCCTCTGTAACTCCAATAAAGTGGGTCAGTGGTTGCAGGTAATTCCATGAGCAGGGCATTAGCACCTTTGAATCACACGATTTGCAGATGCATTAAAACTACTCATAAAGAAACAAGTTTTGCCCATGCTCAGTGCACAGCTGCCTGCAGGGCTTGTTCATGTAAACACAGCACAGTTTAATTCCATTTTCAGCAAAACAATGCAGCAGAAAACCTCAAGCAAGCAATCTCCTCCAAAATGATTCCAGGCATGATCTACTACTGTACTTTTTTGAAAAAAGACATCATCTGTACCATTACCAACCCAGTTACAGCCTGGTTTCCAATGGGACACTGCAAAGATCATAAAAGCAAACTCCTCCAGAATATCCAAGAGCTTACGTGTTAATAACTCCATTGACAGGTCTTGGTGCTCCACAGGGCTTGGCGGGATGGGATTCAGGAGTATTTGCAGCAGAAATACCCAAGCTTTCTAGGGGCTGGGATCCAGACACACTCTAAGGAAGGGTGAGAAAAACATAAATAAATAAAAGCTTCTATTTAGCCACAATTATTATTACTGGGTTCTAGTTGAGGATTCTGCACTGTAGCCATGGATTTCCACAGAGGACTTCAAACCAGGGTTCAGAAGTCACTGTATGAACAGGAGACCAGGGACATAAGGAGATCTTAGGGACAGCAAGAGGATGGATACACGGCAGCTCTTTCATTCCAAGATCCAAAGGACTTTAATTCCCCTCAGGCAACCAGGAGCATGAAAGGCTGAGGGCTTTAAGGAGATTTTAGCATTTTGTCTCCATGGTGCAAACAAGTTCATCACCACCTGTAAACCTCTGCAGTCTCTCCTGCAGTTTGGTTTCTGTTCTGAGCCATGTGGTTGAAAGCTCCTGCCGAAGCACTCTGGGGGAAAATGGAGGGAGGGAGAGGGGAACTGACTTGCAAAACTGAATTTGCATTTTAGAGTCCAAACAGTATTTTAGGGAGTGTTTTAAATGAGTGTGAACCCAGGCTGTGGAGTTTGGATGGGAGCAGGGCGAGTCTAACGCTCCAAGTGCTGCATAAACACAAAGCTGGAAACACCTATTCGGAAGAGCAAAGTGAGTAGAAATTGAGATAAAAACACTGTGCTCCCCAATCCCTTCTGCCTAAGGTCTGAAACACAAACCCCCTGGCTCTGCAGGGAGCAGCAGGATTGTCACCAAGCCTCCAAGGACACACTGGCTTTGTACCTCCCACCAGTGACATTCCCCACCCTGGTGCAGCCCACCAGTGTGTCCATACCTCTGGCATTCATCACCTTCAGCCCCTCCTGTGCAGTCCCCTGTTTTTGGTGTCAGACATGCTCCTCCCTGGGGTTAAACTTCATTTCTTCCTTCGTGTGGCACTTCCTACACTCCCTGCCCTGTCTCTCGCTGGGGTTCCCCCTTTGAGCACACACAGTGGTGATGTGGCTCGAGTACCAAGAAAAAAGGCAAAAGCAGAGCTCTGCCACCACACAGATGGTCAGCCAAGCCCCCTGCTTGGCCCTGACTCCATCCCCAACCCACAATCTGGATTGTGGTCATTCAATCTTCCCAGCAAACACCCCCAACTCAATAAACAACAAAACCAGGCCATGGCAGTGCTGGATTAACGGTTTCCAGAAGAGGAGACACCTGAGTCACCCAGGGAAGGGCAATTTTTAACGACTCAGACAACTTCTGCCTGGGCCTGTTTGAGGAACTTTGCAGGGGTTTTTACACTTCTGCTAAAAGAGATGTTTCTCCTGTGGGGGAGCAAAGACAGGATGAGACCAACTCTGTCACGCAGAGACACGGAGGAGCAAGATCAGATCACACCTGAGACATCAGGTAAACTCAGCACCCCAGCCAGGTGAAGTCATGCAGGAGCTGAACACTTTCCCTCTGCTTTCCAGAGGCTTGGCAAGGCCGAGCCTCCACGTGACACCCGCCGGAGGCACCCCTGGTGCAGCAGGGCGGGTACTCATGACTCATAAGCTCTTTTGAAATCCTTTATTTTCTTCTACAGAAAGGGTTTCAAATGAGGAACTTCTTCTCCAAGAGCTTGCTCTGTCTTGGTGGTTCAAGGTAGGAACAGAGGGGCTCAGCTGCTTCCTGTGGAGAAGCTGGAAAGCATCAATCCAACGTGTATTTATCAGGAGCAGCCCAGGCTCCCTTTATCACCCTGAGATGGGTGTACCCCGAGACACGAGCAGAGCCAACACCTCCTGCACTCTCACTCTCACGCCAGCTCCTGGCCGTGCTCCCAAGGCCGTGCTGTCCTCCAGGGCTGCCTGGGCAGCCAGGCTGGGATCCAGAGCAGCATCCACAGCACCAGGATCACAGCCCTGCTCCTGACTGAGCTCTTCTATGTGCTTTGGGTCTGAAGTCCAGGTCCTTAGGATCCCTGGGAATCTTGGGGGGCGTTGAAGATTCACTTGTAGCACATCTGCTGTTGCACATCAGGGCAGCAAAGCAGCTGCGTGTGGACAGGCAGTCATGAGACAACACCAGCAATGTCCTCTGTATTCCCAAAAAACCCTAACAAAAGCAGGCAGGTTCAGACCTTCGCCTATTACTGGAAACATTTAATTAGGGGGCAATATCAAGTGCAGCCCCTCACTAGACAAGCAATCCAAGGAACCAAAATCAACAGCCAAGTAACGTCTTCAGAGCTTCATGTCATTTCCACCTTCAGACAAAAATATTTATTCACCTACTGAGTTTCCATTTCCCAGAAGATATTCCCAGGCCTTATTTGCAAAGCCCTTCCCTCCGTTGGTGATAGGATTAGTTCCTCCTGGGGATTATCAGCCCCATCCCACGTACGAAGCCGGTGCCCAAGGACACGGATCCGGCGCGCCCGCCGGCCAAAGGAGGCACTCACGAGAGGAGGAGATCCAGGGGGGCTGGGGATGAGTCAGGATGGATTCCTCCCTTTGCTCCACGTTGCACACACGTCTCTTACTCTGCCAGTTTGGGGGGAGAAGGCCTGGAGGGTGCCAAAATGATAAGCACCTCTCCAGGAAAGGCCCAAGAGATCCCTTTCCAGTAAGAGCCCTCACGCACCACCGGAACGTCTCTGGGTAATCTCTGGCTCGGAGCAGATCAGGGCTCTGACTCAACACCCCACCCTAATGAGCAGCCCTAATTAAGCACAAACCCAGGGGCTGGCTGCCGGAGGCGGCGGTTCCAGGGGTGACACTTCCAGCGGTGTCACAGAGAAGCTGGGAGTGTGGAGTGATATGGGAGTTCCCGTGGAAGGGGAATAAACACCCTTTCCAGGAGCAGGCCAAGAAGGCACACAGGGCTGCAGGAGTGGCCACAACAAAGTGCCAATTAGAACCTGCAGAAGTTGAAGGGACCACCCTTCTCCTCCTGCTCCACCACAACTTGCAAACCCTCCATTTTAACACACTGATGCATCCCCCAGGATCCAAAGCAATCACAGGCAGGATGAACAGTACTATCAAGCCTTCAGTCTGTGCCCTACATTTCTGCATTAAATAATAAATACCTGGCACTCTGCACAGTTTCCAGGGCATCTCACTGCAATCATTAGTGCCCTTTCCAAGGGGGAATGCTCAGGCAGATATTAAATAGCCACATCTTTAGCAGCCTTTGCTAATCATGCTGCTCTCAGTTTGAGGTACTTTTTTTTGCTGGAGGGAAAGGATTAGTTAGGATTTTAAAGCTTCACAAAATGCTAATGCATATTACAAAGGTGTCCCCAGGAACTCTGTTCTAAAAGGTGTTTAAATCCCTTTGTTTATTACCCCAAAACAACGCGGGAGGGGGTGAGCTGCAGACCAAGATCAGTGATTCCCACCTGGAGTCCCAGCGAGGAAGGAGCTGCTCCACGAGGCCAGTCCCATGGCCTGAGCATCCCTCTGCCCCACAGCTCCCTCCCCAAAAGCGGTGCAGGTGAAGCACCTGGACCAGTCAGTCCCACACTGGCACTCACCAGCCGGTCGGCCCCGGGCTCCAGCTTCACTTCAGCTCTAACAGGACGGGATGAATCATCCACTGCAGGGTCAGGGGGCGAAGCTTCACCAAGAACTATCAGCCCCTGGAAGAGAGGAACAGGAATGAACCGCAGATCCTTTGGTCTCCACAGGGAAACTGCACACCCACCGTCCCCCACAGCCCGATGCTGCACAGCAGGCCCTGAATTCCCACCGCGGCTTCCTGACGTGATGCCAAACCCAATCCCCTGCTGGCTGGCTTTCCCTGACATCTCAGCTGAACTCAGAGAGGGAAGGAGAGCGGCTGGAGCCGGCTCCCAGGCCTCTGAACCGCTGCCTGTGCCACCTGCCACCCCTGCCCGCGTGCCAGCCAAGCCAGAGGAGCTTCCTGCTGGAGCACAGAGCAGCTGCCCTCATCCTGCACAGTGGAGCTTGCCACCACAGCCAAGCAAACAATTCTGAGCAGGTGATGAAAATGTACCAGCTTGGTACTCTGAGCAGACTTCCCCCTGCCCCTCAAGGAGAGATATTTACAAAAACTCACTAAGGAAAGAAAGACATTGCTATGGACTTGGTGGGACAAAGCACACAGTGGCTGAGCACTGTTTTATCAGGTTTAACATATGCTGTCCTGTTCCTGTTTAACTGAAGCTTAACCTAAAGGCAGGACTGCTTTGCTCTCAGAACAGCACGAAGTGAAATAAAATCATTGTAAATCTGCATATTCTGGGCTATATTATAACAAAGGAGGGCAAAATGTGCAAGGGATTAGGGAGCTGGTGGAACCTACAGGCCACAAACACAGCTCAGGACAAAGACAAGCCCCAGTGAGTAGCATTTGGTCAAACAAGGAACTGTGAAGGGGCTGCTCAGATCAAGAACAGGCAGATCAGTCACCTGAAAACAATTCTGGAGGTTGCACAGTGTGTAACAGCAAAGTGAGCCTGGAGGCAACCTGGGCACTTATCTGGAGAGAGGACAGAGCCACAAGGCTTCTCTCAACAGCCTGCTATTTTTAAGTGCCTGCAAACAGGGTATTTTACAACCAGCTCTGAGCACACGCTCCCTGGTTTTGGTGTTTTCCTCCACTTCTCACCAGGCTCCCACTGAGCTGATCCCAATGTGCTGAGAGCACAGTTCCTGCTGAGGCTCCCAGGCAGCAGTTTACCCTCAAAACACAGGTTATTTTTGACTGCCTTGTCCTTTCCTTGCTTTGATCTGACACAGCAATGTGTCTTTCTTGAAGGGTACACTGGGATGTAAACTCTAACATATAAAGGTAATTAAACTAAAAAAGAATGAAATCAAATTTTTTTGAACTTTAAAACTTGTAGAACTCTGAATTCCTGCAGCAGCTACATTTTAACCTCCTTACGGCCCAATAAGCTGGAATTGAGTTATATTGACAGAAAAAACAAGGTGTTTCCAAATTCTTTAACTGTTTTCCTTGTACAATTTGAAGCCAAATCCATTCCAACAAGCTCGTGTGTTACTGGAACACGGCGTTGTTTCTCTAGTCTCCTATTCTTGTTCCAAGCCCTTTCAAGATAAGTCTCTAGTTTTTCACTGGTGCAAACAGAATCTGTTTTACAACCATCCCAGAGCTCAATGACATCAAGATAACGACAGCTGGCGGCAAGAATAATCTCCAGCAAGCCCCATCAGAGACCGGGTATGTGATACTCGTGGTTCTGTTTTTTTCTTCTTCAGGCCACTACCCAAAACACTCAAGTTCTGAACACCCCTGCACCTTTGTCCTGGTTCAGGGCAAATTTGGGAGAGAACCCAAATTGTTTTATCCTAAATTCATGTATTGGGGCATCACAGTTGAGTTTTGGTTTGAACAAATCAAAGAGGATGATCCCGTTGGCCAGAAGCTCCTTTCAGACCTTGGGGCTGCAGCCTTATAAAACCACAGGGGATGCTTGTGACCATTACCAGGCCATTTCACGAGCCTGTCCAGTTGCCATCACCTGGTGAAAGCCCTGAACCTTCAACATCATGACATGAGTTTTCTCCTTTCTTCCATTACTTAACTTTTAGCATATAAACGCTCAGCTATTTTGTATTCTGGACTTAAAACCATGCTGCACCGTCAGCTTTAAGACAGAAGGAAGATGATTCTTTCTGAAGAATCATTCATTTGCACACTTCCCAGAAGCCTTCTGCCCTAATCTCAGTAATGGATTCTGCTCACAAGCCGTGCTCTTCCACCTACTCATTTAGAGCCCTCACTCACTCACTCAAGCCTGTTTTTCTGCACAGCTGCATCAAAGTCCAGTCTCCCTCCCCTGCTTTCTACCCCCCGGAAGCCTCTCCCCACCACCCCCAGAGCAGCACACATCTTGGGATAGGCGTTTGCCAGACTGAATTCCTGAGGATCTCTCAGTTGATGCAATACCAGGAGCCTTCTTGCCACAAACTCCAGACATTCCTTCCTCCAAGGCCTGACATTTAGATGTGCATGCCTGAACAAGTCTCCGTAACAATCCCTTCCTCATCCTTTCTCTGCTCACCCCCATTCTCCCACCATCTGAGAGCAATGCTAAAAAAAATTACTTCCACAGAGAAAGGTCAGCACCAAAAAATGATCTTTTTTAATGGAACAGACTCAATTTTAAGCCTGTTCAGATAGCATCTGAGCTAACTTCCTCCACAGGCCACTCCCTTTTCCACTAAATCTCAGTTGTTTTTATCCCCATCTTCAGCTACTCCCAAAAGGAAAGAATGGAAAGGTTTAAAAAAAAAATCGAAGAGAAAGGCTTGAGTGATGGGGAACAGCATCACACATGCAACAGCACCAGCTCTGCTCAGCACCAAAGACTGACTCTAAAGCAAGGTATTGCTCCCTTCACGTTATCATACTGAACCAGGGACAGGAATTACACTCAGCCCATGCCAAATTGCATTACAATTAGTCACAGCTTTGCAGTCTGCTTTGGGAGAGAGGCAGGAGGGAAAAAGCATCAGACTTCACATCCACACTCTCCAGTGTCAGAGGGAGCCATCAGGAGGCAAAGCAGAAGCACACTGCCCAAAGGCCTCCTGCCCCATGCTGCTCTATCCCGCTCCATCACACCACATCCTGCTCCATCCTGCCCCATCCCGCTCCACTCTGCCCATCCTGCCCCATCCTGCTCCATTCCTGTCCCATCCTGCTCTATCCCTCCTCCATCCCTGCTCCATCCTGTCCCCTCCTGCCCCATCCTGCTCCACTCTGCCCCATCCTTCTCCATCCTGCCCCATCCTGCTCCACTCTGCCCCATCCCTGCTCCATCCTGTCCCCTCCTGCCCCATCCTGCTCCACTCTGCCCATCCTGCTCCATCCTGCTCCATTCCTGTCCCATCCTGCTCTATCCTTCCTCCATCCCTGCTCCATCCTGTCCCCTCCTGCCCCATCCTGCTCCACTCTGCCCCATCCTTCTCCATCCTGCTCCACTCTGCCCCATCCTTCTCCATCCTGCCCCATCCTGCTTCACTCTGCCCCATCCCTGCTCCACTCTGCCCCATCCTGCTCCACTCTGCCCCATCCTGCTCCACTCTGCCCCATCCCTGCCCCATCCTGCTCCACTCTGCCCCATCCCTGCTCTACCCTGCCCCGTCCTGCTCCACACTGCCCCATCCCTGCTCCATCCTGCTCCACTCTGCCCCATCCCTGCCCCATCCTGCTCCACTCTGCCCCATCCCTGCTCTACCCTGCCCCGTCCTGCTCCACTCTGCCCCATCCCTGCTCCATCCTGCTCCACTCTGCCCCATCCTTCTCCATCCCTGCTCCACTCTGCCCCATCCTTCTCCATCCTGCCCCATCCTGCTCCACTCTGCCCCATCCTGTCCCCTCCTGCCCCTCACCTTGTTGGCTCTGATCTGCTTGTAGATGTCCGTCTGCTGCCGGATGCGATACTCCAGGTCCGACACGTGGGCTTGGAGCCAGTTCCAGCGGCTGACGATGGCGGCACGGTCTGCTGCCCACCTCCACTCTGCCCTCCGCCTCCTGCAACACACACAGCATTATTCTCAGTGTGATTTTAATTACACAGGCCACAGAAATCCAAGGAGAACTGACAGACAGATCAAAAGCTGCATTCTGGATGGCAGGACTGATACCATCTCACCACTGCTAATAATTACCACGGAATTACAGACGTGCTGCAAGGGCCATGTCTCTGCAGAGCAAAATTCCAACATCTGCTGGCACCCACTGACTCAAGTCTTCAAAAAAAGTCTCTGGCATCAGTCCCCAAATCCACCTGAACGGCAGCTCATACCACGTGGCCACAATTAAACCCCAGTGACAGGTTTCACAACCACCCCTGCTGGGGTTTACAAGGTGGAGAGGAGCAGCAGGGCCAACCTTGCACAAGCTGCTCCCCTGCAATGGCGTGCTGCACAGGACAGAGCAGGCGACAGCAAAGCAAACCTGATTTCTGCATCTGATGGATGGGCCAAGCAAATAAAGAAGCCAGGTAAATAACACCAACTGTCATCAAAACACCCTCAATCCCTACTGCTGCACTCCAGGGCGGACAGGAACACAGAGATGGTAAGGAATGGATAAATCCATGGCTCCACTCTCCACCTTAAAAGCCACAGTATCATGAAAATAAACCCTAAGCATACTGATTCCTGTGGATAAATATTAAGGCTTCCCAGAAAGGAAGAAACCTTGACATGGTGTGGAAACAAGGCATCAGCAGAAAGTGCTGACAAATCCAGTATTTTTGCACAAAGCCTTTGCCACATCTGGATGCTTAGCAATTAAGAAATTAATCACAAAATAATTCCCTTTGCCCATCTCCCCCCCTCCTTCTGTGTAGGAATTCTGAACCAGCCGAAGCATGTGGGGCAGGGGAGCCACAGCAATGTCCAGATGTTTCCTCCAAAATCAAACCAGAAAGTCTTTTGCTGAGATTGACCCATTTCAGAGCTGAAACCAGCCACGACAGCAGAAGCAGCACGTGGTAAATGAGGTTTTGTACTGAGGCAGCCCCAGCTGCAGAGATGGGAAGAAGCAGAAATCATCAAGTTCTTTAAAAAATCTGCACCTCCTGGGTGTCTGCCCTGATTTAGGCATAACCGCTACCAAATGCACTTGCCTAAAAATGAAATAAACACAAAAAAGTCCCAGGGTTATTACAAGTTTCAAATCAACGAATAGAAATACCCTGAAAAGAAGGAGTTGGTTGCTTCAAACTGCAAGTGAAACCCCTGCATTTAGAACAAGACACGTTATCCATATTCCTGCTGGACCTCTGGCTGTCCCTGCAGAGCCAGTGTAGATGAGGCCACGTTCCCACAAAACAGGCAAGAGCATCTGCTGCCTTCTGCCCTCCCAGCCTTCTCCAAAACACAGGAGTTCAAGTCCTTCCCTCTGGAATACTGCCCCGTGTAAAACCAGATTTCAGCAGTTTGCTCTTTGGGGAGCCACAGAGCCCTGGGAATTTTGAGAAGTAAGTTTTAGAATCAAATGCTGCTGAGAGTACATCTGAAGTGCCAATTCCCTAAGTTTGCCTCTCCCAACATTACAAAGCACCTCTGCCTGCTGGAACACTGGTCTGTGCTGATAAATACAGCCTATTCTTTCGCTCAGATTACACAGAAACCGAGATTAAGTATGAAAAGAATAGTTTTCAATCCATTTAGTTTCTTAAGTAACATGGCAGCACAAGCAGCAGCAGACCTGCTCCTCACCTTAAAATCAGGACACATCCTACCCCAGAAAAACCCACTGGATTTGAACCAAAAATAAGGCAAGAAAGTGAAACACAGTAATGTACACTTCATCCTCTGACACCCTGCGGCAGCAGTGGAGGAGGGGAAGAACAGAATGATGGCTCAGCCACACTTTCCAAAACAGCACCGAGCGTAGAGTTTCTATATTTAGAACTGAGCCTTTCCCAGTTCGGTCCCACCCTTCCCTGCGAGGTGCTGGCAGCAACATCATGGGATGGATGTTCCCTCTTGGGGATCAGCTCTGGGACAAGGACCTACGGATATTCCTCAGCTTTAATGCCTCTACAAGCATTTTGTGAAAATGATTCTTTTCTCGTCTAGCATTAGAAAGGAGCAGCCAAGCCCAACATAGAGTGTGATGTCCTGCAGTGACCACTGGGGATCTGAAACCTCCACTTGCTCTGGGGGCGAGGAAAACCCTCTCCTTTCTTTCTAAGCCTGAAGAGAGTCTACAAGGAAAATGGAGAGGGACTTTTCACAAGGGCATGGAGTGAAAGGACAAGGGGGAATGGCTTCAAAGTGACAGAGGGAAGGCTTAGATTGGATATTGGGAAGAAATTCCTCCCTGTGAGGATGGTTATGCCCCGGCACAGGGATCACTTAGCTCCATCCCCTGCCATGGCAGGGACACCTCCCACTGTCCCAGGCTGCTCCAAGCCCCATCCCACCAGGCCTCAGACACTGCCAGGGATCCAGGGGCAGCCACAGCTGCTCTGGGCACCCCGTGGGAAGGATTTCTTCCCAATATCCAATCTCAGTCTCAGTTTCAAGTCCCTCAGTCAGCCCATCCACCCACCCACCAGTCCGTGCTGCTTTCTGCTGAGTCCATGCAGCTGAATTCCAACCAGGCAGACAGAGACAGCCCCAACAAACGGAGGGAATTAGAGATTAGCAGACTTATTTTTTCACCAGGAGACTGCCCTACTAAAGGCCCAGCTGCAAAGTGAGCAGAGCAGACCCAGCAGCTGCTGCTAAACCAGCGTGGTAATGACATGGAGCAGCACAGAAAAATGGAGCTAGAACTGATTTCAGATCGGAAAGTTACAGGCTGGAGGGGAGCTACGTTACCAGATCCACTTCTAGGAATCAGCAGAATGAATGAGAAATAGCCACTGGGGTCTGGAGGGAGATTGTTTCTGCCACTCCAAGCACTTGAGCAAACCCAAACCATCTTGATGTTAAATGAGGAATAACAGGTCACACTGGAAGAAACAGTCGATGCCAGAAGAGAGAGAAACACAACACAGAAACACTGAGAAACTCTGCAGGCAGCCAAGCAGGCTGGGAGCTGGAACAGCCATGGGAGGGGTTCACTGGGAACCAGAGAATGCCTTTGGCACTGATGCCAGGAGGCGGCACAGCCCAGGGCACCCGGCAGCTCCCAGAGCCTCGGACGCTCCCAGATCAATGCCACAACATGAGGCAATAAGCTCCAGCTTTCCAGGCACTTTCCATATGGTTCCCCTCCTCCACTCTGTATATTCCCAGGGGCTTCGCTGTCCCCTGGAATGCAGTCACCTTCCAGTGCTGTATTTACTCTCCTCTTTCCTACACAGCTTTGGACAGAAGAAATCACAGAGAGTGATTCAAAGCTCTGGGGTTTGAGACTTTCCCCCAGGGACACCCAGCTCAGCCTCCTTCACCTTCCAGAGGCAAACTGGGAATGTTTCAGCCCATCTCGCAGAGGAGCCTCACAGTGGCACTGGACAGAGCCCAGGAGGTACAGGATGGGACTCTTCTTCAATAAGACAACCAATTCAGCTGCTATTTCCCACTTTGCTTCTGTCCCTGTATATTCTTCACATTCTCCAGCTCACCAAGCTTTATTATTATTATTATTATTATTATTATTATTATTATTATTATTATTATTATTATTATTTTGGATCAATGCAAAACCAGATCACTGTGCGGAGCAAGAGTTAAAGCTCTGCCAAACCCACTCTCATGATGACTCTGAGGGAGGGAGAGAAAACCCCACAAGGCTCGAGAACAATCTCATTAGCTGATCGTAACATTTCTGCCTGCAAAGAAGCCAAAGCGAACAATTTGTTCAGCTGAACACCCGCCCCCACCCCTGGACAGAACCATCAGCTTTGAAGGGCTCTTTATTCCCAGCATGTGCTCAGCACTCCGCTGAATCTCCTTCCAAGCTCCCCTCGGCTCATTCATTCCCATATTCACACAAACCCAGGACCTCCACAGGCTGGGAGTAAAGCCTCATTTCCACTGAAAAGCCCCCACTCCTCAGGGAAAACTTGGGAGCACAAATCCTAAAGCGTGAGCGGGGCTAAGCCAAGCTCCTGCCCCAAGACAGAAGTGCCCAGTTTCTCACCAGTAAACTAAAAATCACCGTTTTATTTACCTCCTGTTTTTAGCCCAGAGCAGCAGTGCTGGCTGTGAATCACCACCTGCAGAAAGTGTGCCAGCAGTCCTCTCTGGCCGCTGTAGTTACAGCCCCGAGCAGAGCGGCTCCAGAGCACTGCCCAAGGCTGGACGAGATGGTCTTAGAGGGCTTTTCTAACTGAAAGGATTCCAGGATTCTGTGAAGGTGAAACTCCACAGCCCCAGGTGCTACACGAGGCTGGTGACACAGCATCCCATCCGGATTAACGCCCTGGGATCCTGCCGGGAGCACCCAGGGTGACTCACGGGGACACTGAGTCACTCCTGCCTGTGCTGGCCTTCCCCAGCCTGTCCACAGTCCCCGTGCAAGCAGTGAACCTCGAGAGAGCAGGCAGCAGCTCCCACCAGGGCCTGCAAAGGGCACAACGCTGTCTCACAAGTGCTTCTGCGCTGTTTCAAACCCAAGTGCCCCAGATCTTTACACCATGACATTTATGCACCGCCCCAAGCATTAATTCAGCTGACTTGTCTGAAAAACAGCCATTCCCAGCTCTAGCTGCTCTTGAGCCCTCAGCAGCAACAATTGTTCTGTGACAATAGCTAAAAATGAGGATTTCATTCTTCCAGCTATGCCAATGCAAGTACTTTGGGCCACGTCCGAACCCTGCTTAGCACCCATGGACAAAGGTGCGAGGAGAGAAGGGGAAGGTGGGGGAGCAAGGTGCAGGACAGGAGGTTGGATCAGAAGTGTGGTCACCACAAGCTGCCTGTTACAGCAAAAAAAGAAAACCAACTCTCCAGCAGCTCAGCAGAGCAGTCAGCTGAAAAATACCATGTTTTAAGGGAATTTATCAAACCCATTTTTTAGTGTAGTTCTCCACACGCTCATGGGCACCGAGGCAGAGAAGAGCAGCTTGAACTGTCGGTGTGCAGATTCTGCCTGATCACCATCACTCCAGAAATTAAGGCAGTTTCCTAGTCCCTTGCAGCTAAATCCAGGAATGAGAAGGTGACACTACACAAGGCACCAAAGTTTGCTCCAGCTGCATTCGGTTCACTGGGAATTTTTCCCTTAAAGCTCTGGTTAAGATGTCATTCTCAACATTACAAACTATGAACCAAGAATGCCCATTTTCCCCTCAAAAATGCCTAAAATACAATTGCTCAAGCTTACAACAAACATGTTCCAGAGCCATATCCTTCGTTCTGCTGAGTAAGGCCCTTTATCAATATTGTAATTTTGCTTATAGCAGCTTCCCAGTAGGTCTGGGTTACACAGGAGAATCATTACCTTTCTTAGACCCAGATTTTTCACCAGGAGTTAAAATTCTTCTACAAGAAAGCACGAAGTGGCAGAAGCACAAAGCCAATGGAAATGGTGCTCTTTGTGGTTTTTTTTTCTCCTCTTCACATTAAAGGTGGGATCTCACCAAGAGATTTATAACTTTCTTCTGGCAAGCTCAGGAGCTGAGGGCCAGTGCCTCCTGTTCACTAAGAGGATACAGCAAGCGATGACAGAGGTTTGACATCCTCACTAACACATCATGAGCACGATCAGCCACAACCACAAGCCGTTATCTTGACTATTGCACTTCTATCCTAAAGCTCTGCTTGCTGCCAAAGCAAAGCCCCAGCAGAGCAAACCAGCCACTTCCCAGCTCCTGGTCTCCCTGCAGCACCATGAGATCACCTCACTTGGCAGCATGGGACGATGTGACTTTCTGGATTGCTGGAAAACAAGCTTCCCTGAGAATAATGCAGTTAAAACATCAAAGAAGAGAAGGAAGGGGGTGTTCAGTGTTCTAAGCTCTTCAAACAAAACTGAGAGCACAACAGAGAGGAGACAATTACGGCACAGAGTAAACTGTTTGAGAAGTTATTACACTTGTTCCACAGCAAAGCCCTTTGTATGCAGCAAAGAGAGGAGTTCGGTGTCCAAGTGGGGGAGCGCTCGCTGCAGCCCATTAGTGCCACAGTCCCCGGGGAACAAGAATAGAGACTATGCAAATCAGGATCCATTGTTAAAAGAGAAAATTTATTTCACATTCCTGAGCAGCAGTGTTCCTGGAGCATAACAATTGGAGAGGCCCTTCTGCTGAGTATGGCACATTTTTATGCTCCACAGTAAATCAATATTCCATAATACAGAAACTACATGGAATTATAGCCAGGGTGAGGACGGCAGTCCCGAGCTTTGGTGAGCAGTGCCAACACAACACCATGTCAGAACAGGACTTATTTGGGACCTGTTTTCATTGTTCAGGAGAGCTCCTGAAGGCAGAATTTATGGAATGATTCTCCGGGATGTTAAAACCTTCCAGCTCGTGCCATAAGGCGAATGGCACCAACACAGGCGTTTCCTGCCTGTGCTGCTCTCAACTTGATCTGAACAAGTGCCACTCCAGCTGTCTCAGTGTCCCGAAGCTTCCCCACTTGGGCAGCACCAGCAAAACAATCTCACAGTGAGATATCCAAGAAAAAAACAGAGTTCATCTCAAAGCAAAGAACTCTTCCTTGCAAGAGGGGAACTGACTATTCCTGCAGTATTTACCAAACTTCCCAACGACAGATCTCACTACACACTGACACAGGATGCAGAAACTTGTTTTCAACTCAGCCACTTCTGATCACTGTCACTTCAGGATGGAAGTGAGCAGGGCAACAAATAAAACCTGCTTTCATTTTCCTCTTGGTTTATCTCACAGGAGATAGAGCCTTCCTCTTCGCCCCCACCCAGCGCACCCAGTAAACACTGACAGAGGAGTGAGCAGCACTGGATACTCCCATCTCTCCAGGCATGAAAAAGCAGCTTCAGTCTCTTCACTTCTCATTATGCAGCCGTTAAGACCTGAGGTCAAAGGGTGTTTTGTCATGGCTCATGGGGACCAGGGGGGCTTTTGTTTAACTCCACAGGTTCTGCAGCCCAAGATCAAAATGAAACTTCAGGATAAGTGATTACACTGAAACAGGCTCAGCTCGAGGCCTGGGAAATTTCTGCACTGCTGGGATGACCTCACCCTCCTTATCTGCTCTTTCATGTCCTGGGAGGAAGAGAAGAGAGCTCTGCAAACACGTCTCCAAATGCAGAATTCCGACATTGTGTTCCTGAACACAGCTCTGAGATCACAAAACTACACTCTGCTCTGTACCTGGAACACAAAAGCTCTAAATCTTCCTCACAGAAGTCTCCTATAAAGATCAAGTTGGGTTTTTTTTTGGTTTTGTTTTTCTTTGTTTGCTTGTTTGTTTTTTAGTTTTTTAGTTTCCCTTACAGTACATCAGAGCAAGGAAGATTTTATACTCACACAAAGGCATCAGTCGAGAAGTCCAGAGAATTTCTGAATCCCCATCTCTGGAAATTTTCAAGGCCTCAGGCTTGGAGCAACCTGGCCTAGTGGGAGGTGTCCTTGCCCATGGCAGGGGGGTGAGACTGGATAAGCTTTAAGGTTCCTTTCAACCCAAACCATTCTAGGATTCTAAAAAATACATTTGTTTGAACCATGTCATGACATCAGGACAAACCAGGTAGAAGCCAGGGAAGATTTCCAGTAGGAGGAGAAGATCTCAGCAGGGCCAAACACGGCTGAAATGGGCTGGGCTTGGAGTGAGGGGGAACACACGCTGGATTTTAGGGGGCACTGAAGCGGCACAGAAGCATCAGTGCAGAACTGCATCAGTGGTATGAATTCACCAAGCAGGTGCAGTCCCAAGGCTCCCTGCCTTCCAGGGCAGCAGCAGTCTGCTTCCCAGCCTTCGGGAGAGCGCTGGGAGCAAGTTCCGCGAGCGCAACCCCAGCTCAGGCCCACGCACTCAGGGGCTTGCCCTGATTTCCAAGCCTTCAGTCCCAGTAGCTTCAGAGTCGTAGGAAAAATGAGATTTCCTTTTCTTTTTTGGCTTGAAGCATGGGGAGGTGATCCCTGTTCAAAGCAACAGGAACACCATGTCTTTTAGGGAAAGAGAACGCGCGCTGGATGCAGATGTTCTCTGTGGCGCTGTCTCGGCTCCTCTGCAGCCCCTCTTCGCACAGGTCCCTACCCAGGCCTCTCCCAACGCAGGTCCCAGCAAAGATCACCTCTTCAGTCTGTATCAGAGCAAGAATAAAGCTGCACATCAATATTAAATCTGAAGGTCACTTCGTCAAGGGAAGGGGCAGCCGTGCTATTTCTGGCACCAATCCAAGGAAAGTTTCCTCTCTCAACCCAAAGAGCCCTTCCAGTTAACACAGAAATAACACATTTCTGGCCTCCAAGCCCTTTATCTAAGAAATGGGATAATATAATCCTGGCTGAAGGACTGCTGTATAGTACAGGAGCATGGAAAAAGTCCAGAGAGAAATGGAAAGGGAGAGGGAGAACAGGAGACTGATGTGAGTCACGCTATGCTGGGTTTTGCCTGGAGCCAGAGAAACACGGTGGAAAGGGGCCATGGAACATCGGGATGGCACGGGCAGGGAGAAGGGCAGCTGCATCCAGCCACTCAGCTGTGGACAGGCAGCACATCAGAAGGTATAAATGATGGACTTGGCAATTGTGTTCCACAGCAAAGACGCAGAAAGGTTTCATGGCACTCGATCAAATCTGACACTGACATCCCTGGGGAAGCAGGGGGAGCTGCTGGTTTGGGGTAGGTAAACTGAGGGCACAAGAGAAAGGAGCTCTGGGCAGAGCTGTGCTGGGGGTGGCTGGAGATGGCCAAAATAAGGCTGTGAAAATCCAGTTGTATTTCCATGAGAAGAAAGGAACAATCTGCATTGTTTGGCCACGTGAAACCCCTTTTATCAGCGACGCTCTGGCATACAAAGGACTGAAGAAACACTGGATTCAAACATCAAATGGGAGACACAAAAGAGCATCTCTGCTTTCCAAGAAAGGGTTGAGCTCTGACCAGGTCAAAGAATCTTCCAGAAGAGCAACTCCAGCCACTAATGAAGGGTTTTCAGGGAGCTTCCCATCTCATCTGCATTCAGGCCCCAACACATCGTGTCACTTCCTTCATCACAGCTTCGGCACCAATGGATGTCTGTCAACACCAGTGAATTTCTCGGGCATTCCTGGCTCCTTTGTCAAGTTTTCCATCATTTAATGAATCTCATTTAATGAATCTGCAAATCCCTCTGCATGGTCCCACAGAGCACAGTTTAAGAGCCACTATTTCAGCCCATACTATCTCCTGAACGTGTTTGCCAGAAACTATTTTGAACCCCAGCAGTTTCTGGACAGTAGAAAGGAGGAGTATTTCACCCAACACACGGCAGAGGTGGCACATGCTGGAGGCTGGAGCCGAACAACAAACCTTGGGTGATCTACCAGGAAGTGATGGAGACAAAAAGGAGCCAACGCTCCACTTGGCAGCTCCTCTGAAGGCTGCAGCTGAGTCCTGGGGGTCCACCCTGGATCCTTTGGGACAAGGACAGGACACTGTCAAGTGGCTGGGGAAGGACAAGGGGAGCTCAGCTCCTGCCAGAGCTCCACCTGTGCCCTGCTCCGCTCCCATGCTGCCAAACCAACCTTCAACACAACTCAGTGCCCTGTGAAACAAGGGCCTCCCCCAAACATAGCTGCAGCCACAGGAGGCCTCTGCTACTCGCTGTGGGCTGACAAAGGCCTTAATGTTTAAACTTACAGATACCCTATTTACTCTGCTGAAAGAGAGCAGGGAGTAATTCAAACCCGGAGAGCACAGGAGCGTTGGAGGGGGAAGGAAGCAGGGTCTGGATGAGTCTGCAGAGCTGAGGTGGCCGATGCTCACAAACTGAATGCTGGGATTAGGACGTGACCCGTCCAAACTGCAGAGTGTGTTTGCTGCACGAGAGCCTGCGGGAGCCCCCCAGGATGAGGACAGCCCCGCCAGTGCCACGTCCTCAAGGACTCTTTGCAGGAAGAGTTTGCACAACGACTTTGGATGATGAACTCTGCAGAGTCCAAATACATGAAGTCACATGTGTGCACATGCATTTCTCCTACAGAGCCAAAAGGCACTGGCCCACGAGAGAGAACACAGGAACTGTCACTGAGAGCAGAGTTAAGGATTAACTCCAGGTAGGCTCCAAGGAGGAAATCCACATCTGACCAGGGAGAAAAGCGAAGAACAAACAAAAAGGAAGAAAAGCAAGAAGATGATAGCAGAGTCCATGTTTGTGTATCTGTGGTGGGAACCTAATACTTATTTCCTACATCACAAAGGAAGACCTTCCCTGAGGGAATAGGACACTGCCAAGGTGGAATCCTGACTGAGGGCTCTCATCCATCTTCTGCAACGTGGCAGAGCAGGGGAGGAAGAATAAAGTCCTTTGGCTTAAAAGGCTCAAAGCTGGGCCCCCAGTCCCACTCTGCTAATTCCATGCTCCATCACAGATTTGCTGTTTGATCTTGGCCATGGTACTTGACATCTTTTTCTCATCTATTAAATGGCCAGAGGAGTTCTGGCTCACGGTCAAGAGGCTCTGTTATCTGTGGGGTATTTATTGTCCCAGGCACAAGATCACTTTAGAGTGCAATGGTTTTAGCATCACAGAAGACATTCCACTGTAACCATCAATTTACTACCTTCTCTCTTTTAATTAATTAAACACTTGCCAAAAAGGCTCCCTCTGATCAGGCCCACACTCCCTCCCAAGCACAGGGGAGGTGGGTGAAGAAAAGCAGAACAAAGGGAGGGTTTTCACCTTGTGGCATCTCTGATCCTACACCTGCCCTCCCCTCCCATTGCCAGGCTCTTCTGGAGCAAAATATGTGTCACAGATACACACACAAATTTAGGAGTGATTATATGGGCTTCATTTCATTTATTGAGATTAAAAGCGAGGGGTCAGCTGCAGGTTAACAATCCACTCATGTAGTCACTCTGTTGTTTGGGCTTTTTATTAGTTCAGCTACATGAGGCATCTTCAATGTGAATTTGGGGAGCAGGACCGAGCAGCTGTTCCCATGTTACAACTGTTACACCCTCCTGAATGCCTCCTCCTTCTCTACCTGCAGCTCAGGCTCTTCCCAGAGACTCTGGCTATTCCCTAGAGCTGGGGAAAGGACACACTATGTTCAGCATTGTTTTTTGGTCCCCTTGTGCTCCATTTCCTTTTTTCAATGTCTCAAAAAAATGAAGAAAAAACAAACCACAAACAAAAGTCAAAAAGCTACAGCTATTTCTTCTCTTTAGTAATCCTGAATATATTTATTATCATGTCTGACCTACAAAAGAAAACATGACCTGATCTACAGAAGCCTGCATCAAGAGTTATTCTGCCTTTTTGTTGTTTTGTTTTTAAAATCCACCCTTCCCCCAAAGCTCTGATTTTGCAGCAGTTGAGACTGGACAAACACTTCCAAAGGAAGTGGCAAAATTTCCTAGATGTATCTGCTGAGAAAGCCTCCACCCAGAGGCACCAGGGAAATTGAGGAGGTTTTCAAAACACTGCCATCCCTTCACAGCCACCTCTGCCTATGGAGCATTCAATTCTGGTCAAAATAAATGAGGCTGGACAGGAGCAACCTGGTCTAGTGGAGACGGTGTCCCTGCCACGGTGATCTTTAAGGTCCTTCCAGCCCAAACCACTCCAGGATTCTCCAAAAGGACGCCCACCCACGCTGTGTCTCATCCCTTGTGTGCCAACAGCCATCCTGCCGCTTCCAGAGCCTGCTCTTGGGCCGAGTTTGAGACCAGCTGCAGCAAATCCAAGCCTTAATCCTTCCACATGAGAAAGGAGAGAACCACAGCGGCAGGAGCCGAGGCTGCTGCTGGCCCTCGACAGGTGTGGACCCAGAACCTGGACTGGTGACAGGGCCTCAATGCGCCCCTTCATGCCCGGCAGTTCTGGGACAATGAAATCTCTGTCCCAAGCCTCGGAAATAAAGTTCCTCTTTGTGAGAGTTGAACTCTGACAAGCAAGAGCTGCAACCCAAACCCGACTCCACCTCCTGCCAGGACTCGGTCAAATCCCAACCTCTGAGGTTTATGCCGCTGCTGTGTCCTGCCTTGCCATGACCAGAAAATTCTCTGCACAGCCCCGGTTTGAAAGCACTGAGGTGTCATTTAGGACAAGACCAGAGACACCCACCGATTCCAATGGGTTGGAGCTGACACACTGAACAAAGGGGAACAGGAAATAAGTCTGGTCACAACTCCAACACTCCTCTGCAGCCATTGCAAAAGGGGTTGTGCAAACGTATTTCATAAATAGGTCAGAGAAATGAGAAAGCAGATGACAGACAGATGGCACAGCGAAAGGAGACAAGGAGGAAGAAGTGGGCAAGAACATCTGAGCCAAGAGAAAAGCAGCCAAGGAATTCTTCAATGAAATCCCAGCTTGATTAAACAGCTCCATGCTCCAAACTTTACAAGAAGTGAAACACAAATAGGAAGTCCACTTTATTTTGGACAAGGACCCCCGTACATGGAAATCACATCTCCAAGCAGCAGATGCTGTTCACCTTCCAGCACCTCAAATTCAGGTCATTCCTGGGAATGGAGCCAAAGTGCACTGGTAATTAGGGTCTAAAGGACAACATGAAATTTAGGCACACCAGCTTCAACGCCAGCAAAGCTCCCACTGGCACCAACACAACCTTTGTACAAACTTGACAAGAAAACCATCACCTGGTGTGTGTTAAAGGAAATTATTGTACCGGAACATTTAGTGATCCACCAGAACAAGGGAGGCCTCAGACTTCATCTCATCTGCTGACATATCCCCAGATGAATCACAGAATCCCAGAATGGTTTGGGTTGGAAGGCTTAAAGCCCATCCAGTGCCACCCCTGCCATGGCAGGGACACCTCCCACTGTCCCAGGCTGCTCCAAGTCCCATCCAGCCTGGCCTTGGGCACTGCCAGGGATCCAGGGGCAGCCACAGCTGCTCTGGGCAAGGCACAATAAGCCCCTCTCATGGCAGAACTGCAACACACTTCAGTATTTTCTGTACACAGTAAGTTTCTCCAAGTCTAAAACTCCACATATGTAAGAAAAAAATGTGTTTAAATGCTTAAAGATAACTCTCTTTGAAAAAATCTTTGGTACTCGACAGGTTCTTGACCAAGCCATCAGCATGGTTCTCACCCACAGAGCACACAAACCACGTCCCAGATGATGAGCAACTGAAAGGACAGACCAGAACAGGAGGCATTTTGAGTAGTTTCTGCAAAACAAAAATCGAAATAAACCTTGACTGAAGGAACAAAAAGTAGTGAGATGCATCACTGACAGCAAGATGGTTCACTGATACTGACAGCAAAAGAGAGAATGAAAACACACTTAACACTTCTGACTGTATGCAGCTGACACAAAAGAATATAGAGCAGAGTTATAGTATTAGAATTTATGGGTTTTTTAAAAGATGGAGAGAAAAAATAGTTTGGATCACTGAGGAAAAGCACTGTTGGATTAGACCACTAAGAAGCCTTCTTAAAAAAAGAAGGGAAGGGTGGAAAATGATCCATCAACAAGCCAGAAAATGTTAAGTGAAGTTTTAAGTAAATGAGAACAGATTTAAAAAGCCATCACATCTCCTGTTCAAATTCAGGCTCTGCTCAGATGGCAAGAGGCTACAAGATCACATCCACAAGTACTTGTGTTTTCTCCGTGGCTTCCCAACCCAACAGCAAGGGAGGAAACAAGAACTGATGCCTACAAGATCAACGGAAGCAGGACAAGAATGTTTTTGAAAAACCACTCCAGCTCTAGCAAACAAGCCTTTACTCAGTTAAATCAGCCTCCACAGTGATGTCTTCTCACATAAAATGATCTCATCTGGCCTTATGATCCAAGGCAAAACCAAGTATTCTTGACACCAGTTCTCTGAGCTTGCTTTCCTTCTTTTCCTGCCAGTTCTCTCAGGATCATTTTGTCTTCCCCCAGCAGTGTTTCTGTCCCATTGCCCAAGGCACTGCACCACTCCATCCATGTCAGTCTTGTCCTGCTCCTTCCAGGCCAGCAGCTGGAAGATCAAGACACGCTGTCCACACACACCGTGTGCTTGTTCAGGACAACTTAAGCACAAAACATTTTCAGTCCCAGCAAAGTGTCCCAAGCACCCAGCAAGTACTTACAGCATTCAAACACTCAGCCCTGCTAATTTTGATGTGGCTGAAAGACAGAGCCAAGTGCGTGGATCACTTCATGGAATCAGCCCCATTGTGACAACAGGGTCTGAGCTCAGCTCTGCACCCACAGCTGGCAGGAAGGAGGCTTTGGACCAAACACCTTTTAAGCAAGAGATGCTCAGGCACAGCTAGAAGGTGCACCTGCCCCTTGAAACTGGAAATCCTGCTGGATGTGGAGCTCACACCTGCTTCACACATTATTCAGAGGACAATAAAGAAACTAATTATGTTTGGAAAGTCACTAGTTATTTATAGCAAGGCATCAAATTTGTTACCAGGAGAGCTTCTAGCAGGTCAGGGTTACAGTCCTACAGTCACCTGCACAGGGCATCCTAAAATACCTGGGCTGGCCTACACTTGAAATAAAACCGAGTTCAAACACAGCTAGGTCCTTAAAAGCAATCCTCCAGCACATATTTGCTAAAAATCTTAATGGAAACATCATTTAAAGACCTTTATCAGAAGAGACAGAGATAAGGGTCATGTAACCTGTGGGTGTCTGATTTATTACAGGTGAGCTGAGCAGGGAGAAATTCAAACACATAATTAGAAAACAGGGAGGTGGAACAGACTTGGAGGAAGGAATCACCTCTTCTTGCAGCTACTCCTAATAAGCAATCCCAGCTCTTCAGCACAGCTCCAGGCGAGGCACCCTCCCAGCGTCCCAGTCAAAACTCTGAATCACACACTGAGACAAGAGCGAACAACGAAAGTGTCCAGCCTCCATTCACTAGGGAATCTGATTACTCAGACTGTCCTGCAGCTAATGGAAAAAGAGACACAGTGTGACAGAGAGAGGTGACACAGCCAGACCTGCAAAATCAGTGCTCAGTTCTCCCTCAAGCACCCGCAGAGCAACCCACCAGCATCTGCCTCCCTCCCTTTCTGCTGCTCACACTGTTGACAAAACCCAAGGCCTTTTAAGATGTATTTAGTAATAACTGAGTTTTTTTTTTTTTTTAAAGAAAAATTAGGCCTCTGTTGATTTCACAGGGCAGGACAGGCTGCGCCCATCTTCAGCTGTTCTTACAGAAAACACGTGCAGAAACGTTATCTAATTGCAGCAGTGGAGCATCTTTGCATCTGCTCTCCATGCACTTCAGGTCAGGCTTCACAAAGCTACAGAAAGAGGGACAAAAGTGAGGGAAAGGGTGGGGAGGGTTTAATAAATGTCAAAATTCATTTATTCAGAAATTCTGTTCAATCACCTACTATTCCATGATGAAGAGAGCTGACCACGTTTGTTTCATCTTTCTATGCCCTCACAAAACCTGTCTCAAGACAAAGTGGATAAATCCTGGGGCAGTGAAAAAAAACCTGTGACCTTTCTTTCTGTGTTTCAATGCTTCTCCTGGATATATTCTTCTTTTATAGGACAACATATTCTACTTCACAATTGAGAAACCAAGAAACTAATTGCTTCAAAACAGCAAAGAATTCCAGAGTAACTATTCCAGACTTTACAACGCTGGTGGGAATAAATCCTCAGTGAATATGGCTTCAAAAAGCACCCTGTGCCCTCTCTTCCTCTTTCAACTCACTAAAATAAGACTTAAGAGGAAATCTGCTAAGACACCAAAGAAAAAAGGCCACCTCTTCTGCTAAGGGAACTAAGGGAAGCAACAATAACCCTCAGCAAAAGCACAAAGATAAAGGTTTTTAAAGCTGCACCACAATCTGAGGGAGCCAGGAAAGGTTCTCAAGGACTCAACACCCCGTGATGTGTCCTCCTGCCCCTGGGAATGACAGCAGCTCTAAGCTGCCCAATCCCCCCACACAAAACTGCAGAGGGTCTCTGCAGGTCCTGACAGAAGTATTTGCAGAGTAATTTAAATTTAATTTTTTAAAAAACAAAATTAATAAAAAAATAAAATTAAGAAATGAAAAAGGAAAAAGCTGTGGCTGCCCCATCCCTGGAAGTGTCCAAGGCCAGGATGGACAGGACTTGGAGCAAGCTGGGATAGTGGAAGGTGTCCCTGCCCCTGGCAGGAGGTGGCACTGGATGAGCTTTAAGGTCCCTGCCTACCCAAACCAGTCTGGGATTTTTTGATTCCATAACTGTGTTTCCTTCAACTATTCAGCTCACCTAATTCTGCCCTTTGCCTGGCTAGATTAAGTAATTACCAGCGGTACGGCAGCAGTGGTAGGACAGTGGTTTCTGGAACATGGAATTATGCCAGAAAAGCTTTGGGATCCAGTTGCCGAGCGGAGGGAGTGGAAGCTCACTGCTGCCTCATTTCACAGCAATGACATCAGCCCCGAGCTCCGTGGAAATCCGAAGCCTCTCTCCAGGAGGATGGATCATGGATGAGCGCTGAGCTCGGAGCCACAGCGGCCGAGCGGTCACGGGGCTGCTGAGCACATCAGGTGATTCACACACAAAAGGGATTTGAGTCTTCCTCCAGCACCCAGAGGAACCACCAGCAGCTATTTATTTATGTATCAGACAACAGGGATTTATATCTTATATGTCAGTGTATATATATATATATAAATATATATAAATTATTTTATACATATATAATTATTATATATACAATACATAGTGTCTCTCACACCTGAGTAAACACCACCTAAAAGAAAGTCTAAGGCTTAACTGCTGGGTTAATCCATGTTTGTGCAGTACTTTCAAGATAAAAACACTCGGTGTGCTAAGCATTATCATCAAGTCTAAGAAGGGCAGAATTGGCTCTAGGAGAGATACTAGAATTACAAACACACAAATTAAAACACTTGGATTCTTTCCAGAGCAGATCACTCCGATTTTGTCTTTCTGCTTGTCAGTACACAGCTCCACAAATGTCTGCTTTTTGGAGACATGGGACAGAAATCCACAGAGTCAAGTTCCTAAAGGCAAATAATATCAAAACCCATTCCTAAATGGCAGAAGATTATCCTCAAAACAAGGAAAAAAAGCAGCCTCACTTTTGTCATGGGATACTGACAGAGCTTAAAAAGTGTCAACTTTAAGGCCCATAAAATTTTTCTGACTTTCACAGTGTGACACCAAACCGCTTCAATGAGAAACTTTAGCGAAAGAAAAGATCTAAGAGGTTCAACCAAAGTATTACATATAAACACTGAATATTTATATAAATATTTATGTGTAGTAAATTCCAAAACGAGATTCAGGCAAGAAGCAATCAAATAAGCTTCCAAGTTTCATGGAAAGGATGGCAGTCTCATGGAAAGCCACAGCAAGTGGCTTCAACCAAACACCCAGCTCAGGTCTCCCTCCTCCTATCTGAACAAGCCTCTCTGTATCGTGCTGGCAGTTTCTGGAAAAGAGTTTAGTCTTTAATCAAAGTTTATTTTCCTCTTGCAGAACACTGAGTACTCACATATCAAAAGCCTTGACAAAATTCCTAGGGCTTCACATTTTTCTTACTCCTAATGAAAACCAGCTTGGCTGGAGAAGTGAATATTGTCCTTGTTACTGCGATTCCCAGATCTTGGGATATGGGGCTGCTGCTCCAGGTGCCCTCGGGAGCATCAGGGCACCACTGGGGCAGCTCCTGCGGCAGGGCAGAGCCCAGCACATGGAAATCAGGAATCAGACCTTTGCTGAAATCAGACATCAGACCTTTGCTGAAATCAGGAATCAGACATTTGCTGCAATCAGACATCACACCTTTGCTGAAATCAGACATCAGACCTTTGCTGGAATCAGGAATGAGATCTTTGCTGGAATCAGGAATCAGACCTTTGCTGAAATCAGGAATCAGACCTTTGCTGGAATCAGGAATCGGACCTTTGCTGGAATCAGATCTTTGCTGGAATCAGACATCACACCTTTGCTGAAATCAGACATCAGACCTTTGCTGGAATCAGGAATGAGATCTTTGCTGGAATCAGGAATCAGACCTTTGCTGAAATCAGGAATCAGACCTTTGCTGGAATCAGACATCACACCTTTGCTGAAATCAGGAATCACACCTTTGCTGGAATCAGACATCACACCTTTGCTGGAATCACACCTTTGCTGGAATCAGACATCACACCTTTGCTGGAATCAGACATCACACCTTTGCTGGAATCAGACCTTTGCTGAAATCAGACATCACACCTTTGCTGAAATCAGGAATCAGACCTTTGCTGAAATCAGGAATCACACCTTTGCTGGAATCAGACATCACACCTTTGCTGGAATCAGACCTTTGCTGAAATCAGACATCAGACCTTTGCTGAAATCAGGAATCACACCTTTGCTGGAATCAGACATCACACCTTTGCTGGAATCAGACCTTTGCTGAAATCAGACATCACACCTTTGCTGACTAACGCTGGCAGCTGGGCAGGCAGGGAGCAGGGCTGCAGGAACCCTTGGGGAGCCAAACTGGCCCTGCCTGGCACCTCCAGCTCTCCAAACAACCCCTGGAACCTCCAAACCCAGAACCCAGAGCCAGCCTTGGGCTGAGAGCACCACGGGCAGAGCCTGAGCACAAGGAGGGGTGGGCTGACTGAGACAGGAACAGGCTCCAGGAGAGGAGACTGAGGATGGAAAAACGACACCTTAAAGAGAAAGCTTCTTACTGAACACCAACAACTTGAATATGCCTTAACTTCATTCCTGTTCCAACAGGCAGCAGTGTTAATCAATTACCTCCCCCATGCTTTGCTTTTCCTCTATTCTTCTCAGATACTTTCAATAAGTATAGAATATGATATAGAGAGACAGGAGCCCTGCTGAAGCTTATAATTACATCTAAAATAGCAATACTGCCTTAAATTTCGAGTTAAAACACCCCAACACAGAAAATACAAGTCCAATGTTTAAGTGACAAGTACTTTGCATTACAGAACCTTTCAAGCACACTCCCAGCTCTCAAATAAACAAATCATCACACAAAGGCCAGCGAGGCAGCCGGGAGCAGTTTCAGCCCTTTCCAGGACCATGGGAGAACTGCAGGCATCCACACAGCAGCAACCTCTCCTGAGAAGGAACCATTTTCTGGGAATAAGAGATCAAAATCCATCACTAGGATTTATTTATCTGTGCCAAGGGGACAAGAGGCTGCTGTGTGCAACTGCCCAGTGATTTTATGCATTAATCTGTTCATGAGAAAGATTGTATTTAACAGTAGAAAACAGCAATATCTGCACATCCCTCTGCCAACTTTCAGTCTTGAAATTGAACCGCTCAGGCCAGAGCCTCTGGACTGCTCAGAGCAACACGGGAGCTCATCCTAGAGCAGCTCAACATGGATCATAGTTTGTGTGGGAATCACAGAATCATTTGGGCTGGAAAAGATCCCGCAGACCATGGAGTTAATCTGTGCCTGATCCCCACTGTGTCCCCAGCCCAGAGCACTGAGTGCCACATCCAGGCCTTCCCTGGACACCTCCAGGGATGGGCACTCCAAACCTCCCTGGGCACTTCCAACTCCTAACCGCCCTTTCCAAAGGGAAATTCCTCCTGATGTCCACCCTGAGCTCCCCTGGCCCAGCCTGAGGCCGTTCCCTCTCCTCCTGTCCCTGTTCCCTGGAGCAGAGCCCGAACCCCCGGCTGTCCCCTCCTGGCAGGAGCTGTGCAGAGCCACAAGGTCCCCCCTGAGCCTCCTTTTCTCCAGGCTGAGCTCCCCCAGCCGCTCCTCACTGGACTCTCCAGACCCTTCAAGCCCACCCAGTCCCAGCCCTGCCATGGGCAGGGACACCTTCCACAGGACCAGGCTGCTCCAAGCCCCGTTAGGTGACACCCAGCCCCTGCCTCTCGCACCCCCCCATCCCAAAGCAGCAGCAAGGCCTTATCCCTCCGTGCAAAATGCACCAGGGCAGCTGGCAGGCTGCAACCCAGACTCCAATTTATCTCACCACAAGTGTTTTGCATGTTTGAACCCCAAGGCTGGGATTCAAGCCCTTACTATGGACAAGCAGGAGCCATCCTCGGCCTAATGAGAATAAAAAGATGCTCAAGTATTTGCAACCACAGCAAAAAGAAATAGTTGCTGAGGCCACAAACCCCAGCTGCAAGAGTTACTGAGAGATGTATTAACACTGATTTTCCCAGAAAGGTGTGCTCTAGTGAAGAATGTAACAGCTTTTATACATTCTCACACGCAAGAGAGATCTCCAAGTACTCATGGTGCCATTTAAGCATGGCTCTCTATAAAACAGCTTCACTGCAGACTCTAGTGTTTAAGAGGGAAAGAGCTGTGAAGTAAAATCTTCCCCATGCAGTAAGAATGCAGATATCACAGAGTCTCTCTCCCATAAGGATTCTGAACTGTCTAATAAGGAAATTAAAAACTACCCATTAAGCTTTCTTTCTCTGCTTTCAGAGAAACTGGAACAGAAGCAGGGGACTGGCTCTACCCAGCAGCTCCCAGTACTGCTGGGGAAAGGTGAACATACAGCTTTAGGATATTTGGCAAGGCAAGAGCAGAAATAAAAGCAATTTATTTCAGGAATGATCACAAGCACTTTCAGCCATAAGAAATCATCCTCCCAACGGCAGCACCCCCATCACGTGCTCAGTGCTTCCTGCAGGAGACAAATTCCTGCTGCATGGAAGAGAGGAGAATCCTAACACCGAGTGAATGGAGTTTAATCTGTGCTGGCAATTCTCAGGAGTTTTAGCTCTCAGGGAGGAGGTTATTAATTGAGCTCACTGCCAACTCCAGCAGCCTAGCACACCATGTGCCCCTCTCCCAACTCCACCGTAAAGCTCCCTGTGAAAATGGGAGATTTAACAGGACACACATGTATAAATCTTCCCCCTGTGGAAACTCCCCTGCTATAAAGGGAGACCATGTTTTGTTACATCTCCTGAGAATTCTGACTCCCAGGGCCTGTAACAAAAAACTTCACAAAACCACTCGACTGCCACTGCCACCCTCCTCCCAAACTCCCCCACACAGGACACCCTGATCTTTTTCAACTACCAACTGCACTCAGAGATTCCCATGAAAGGAATGGGGAACCCATCAAGTTCAGCTGAACACTCTCCAGGAAATAAAACCTTTGCCAGGGCCTTATTAACTCATTTTGACAGGCAACATTTCTTGCATCAAGATCTTTGCTTTCATCTCCTAGGAATTAAAGGAATGTCCACTCTTTATGGACAAAGTTAGAGCCCAGGTATTTGAAAGAGCTGGCGTTTGAGACCAAGATGAATGATTAGCAGAATTTTTGGGTTTGTTGTGTATCCCCCAAAAGGACAGAGAACTGGTAGCTCTCTTCCAAACATCAGAGCAGCAACAGAAAGAGGATTAAAAATGGACAGAATTTTAATAGAAGAAATCTTAGTAGAAGAACATGTCTCCAACTGGAGCACATTTCAGTGAATGCGAGAAAGAACTGCAGAGCTGCAGTCTAGATGGTCTTATTTTAAAATGCACACAACTTCAAAGCACTGAGATATGTTCTGCCATGAAGCAGCACTGAACTTGGCTGCCTTCCCTCTGCTCTCCAAACAGCAACAAAGGAGCACTGTTCTTCCCCAGCAGACAGCAAACACTGGCACATATTTTCGGGAGACACCTGTTAGGGCTGGAAGAGCCCAGGGAGTGCAGAAGAGGTGGCCACAGTGACCCAGTGAACCTCAGAGAACCACCGTGGCTCTTTTTGACCCCAGCTCAATGCAAACAGTTCTACAGACAGCACAGATGCTTCGTGTTCACCGGGGAAGAGTCACAAGAGGATGTTTAGGCACATTCCACAGATAAAGTCTTACCTCCCAGAGCAGCATTTTCCCCTTATTTCCCTAAGGAAAAAAACAAAATGCTGCAAAACCCACTTGGGCTTCGGTCAAGGATTATTTATACTCATTTTACTTAAAAAAAATCATCTTTGCATGCAAACTATGTCAACTATTCCTGCTAAGAGCCTGTGAAAGCCTTATCCTTGAAGATCTGGGGCAATAGGCAATGCTGTTACAACTGCAGTTTGAGACACAGAACATGCACAAGCAATACTTCCTCTTCAGTATATCCTCTGCCATCTAGAAGTGTGACAGCAGATACCTTCACAGTCTCCAGTTTGGAAGAAAAAAGGGGAGAGTAAGGCTGATGTGAGCTAAAAAGCAGCAGCTGCTGGTTTTGGAAAAACTCTCCTCCCCAGAGACACCAGTCCAGACTGATGCAGGAGGATCCTGATGTTGACCTTCATAAGGCAACAAAGAACTCATGATTTATATCCTTTGATATAAAAACAGAACTTACAACAAAAATAAAAGCTACAAGAAGTCTATTGGACCTTATAAACAAAGTCCTGGACAAACTGGTAACTGTATTCAGATTAGTTTATTAAGAACAAATTAATTTGCAACCACTTAATTTCCTCTAAAGGCTGACTAAGCAAGGCTTACAGGCTGTTTTCTTACTGACAAGTTGCATCTTCAAAAGCTCCTTATCTAACAGCTCTCTGCTTTTGCCACAGCAAGTCAGAAAACTAAGATAAAACACCAGTGGTGCAGAAGCCAGAAACAAGGCACCAAGCTATAGGAATTCAACCATGTTTAAGTATTTTACATCCTGCTATCCACATAAAGATACAAATTCTAGAAGAGAGGTTAAACCTCGTGTTTCAAAATTCAGAACAACCTCTAGCCAACATGAATGAAGTCTACCACAAAGAGTAGATCCTCCTCCTTAGTTTGTGCGTTTTCTTCCAAAGCACACAGAAGTGGTTTCAGGAACAGAGTTATGTGCTGCAGCCTAAATCCTCTGTGCAATAAAATTATTGACATGTAGAGGAAGAGCACAGTTGAGTTTGGGCAGGTTATGAAATTCTCCCCCGGGAGGGTGGGCACAGGTGCCCAGAGCAGCTGTGGCTGCCCCTGGATCCCTGGCAGTGCCCAAAGCCAGGCTGGATAGGGCTTGGAGCAGCCTGGGACAGTGGAAGGTGTCCCTGCCATGGCAGGGTGGCACTGGCTGGGCTCTGAGGTCCCTTCCCACCCAAACCACTCTGTGATTCCATGAAATAAAGCAGGTGGCATTTTGGTGGTGTGGTTGTACCACGAGAAACTTGTCACACACATTCAGATTTCGTATTCAAGCTCTCGAAACACACTTGCTTTTACCTAGTGACCTACACCTCACCTCCTGCTTGTCCTAAAACCCGCTTTAATAAAATTATATTGAGATTGCATTGAAAAAGAGACTGCAGATTTCCTCCTTGCAGCCAACAAACTTAACCATACCTGTAACTACAGAGATGAGAGCAAGGGCCTCAAACTGCTGGGATCTAAATAAATACAGAGGCTCCTTTAAAATGTTGGTTGTATACCACGCACAGAGTGTGTACATACATACATACACACACACTCCAAAATGCTTCCAAGCCTTTCAAAACTCACTATAAATTAACACAAGCCATTCACAATTCCCTATAGCTTAAAAAAAACCACAAGCAGCTAAAAAAAGGACTGTACGTCACATGTGAAGGAGAAAACAAAACCATTTTTACTTTAGAACAGTCAGATTCAGCTGCTGTTTGGGAAACATACAGTCAATTACATTTATTTCTGTGACTCAGGATTCCTGCAGCCTGCTTCTCCTCCCAGAGATACCTGAGTTATCCCTTCAGCATTTTCCAGCTTTTTGCTGGGTTCTTACACAGCTTTACGTGGCCACAGTCCTACAACTCATGTCTGATGATTAACGCAATCCTGCAGAAGAGCAGAATGCTGCTGATTCTTTGTAAAAGAGCTCCCCAGAACGCAGTATTAAATTAATCTCATTTAGAACAGAAAGATTCAGCATTTCATTCTGCTTTCTACTATGTCAAGGCAGCGAGCAAGAAATCAAAATAATGAGTTCAGAGCCACATTGCTGGGTTCACACAGGCTGGAATTCCATAACGTGAAAGAATAAACTGCTGTCTTGAGCAATTAAGCAGCATTTTCTGTTCACAAAGTACATCCTCCTTGGGCATCACTGAACACCACACCGATTCCAAGCAACTCAGCTGCTCTTAATAAAAAAAAAAAAATTAAAAATAAATCCTATTTCTTGCTGGCAAGGTGAGTTACTGGAAGGCTCTTTCCTTGTCAAGGACAATGCGGGTCTGTATCAAGCAGACGTGGCAGGTTTGCCACTGCTCCACGGCTCCTCCCTGTTGTAAGTGCAAACAGGGGAGCTCCTGGCTCACCTCCAGGAGCGAGGGGCTGGACAGGGAGAGGAGGCAACCACACTCAGGCTGGGAAAGCCAACCCCAACCCCCACGGGCTGGGGAGAGGACAGACAGCAGCTGGGGAACCCTGCCCTTGACACCCAGGGGTGGTTTTTCAGCTCTTCTCCCTCCCTAAATAAACAGCCCTGTGAGGTACCTCTGCAAACCAATAACCCCAGAGCTGGGGCAGCCCCAGGAACCCCACACCAGCAGCTCCCTGGGGCTCCTGTCACTGCTGGCACTTTGGGGATGAGGCCTTCTGCTCTGCCCCAAAACAGCTGAGACCTCAAGAAAGGTCTCAGAAGAAGAAAGGTAAATTTAAACCAATGCATCAAACTCCCTCTGGGATGAAAGCCAACACGGCCCAATCTGAGATACCCAACTCCATGGTCCACAGAGCAGGAGAAAAGGGAGAAGCTCTTCTGCAAGATCTAGAGAAGATCAGAAAGTTCAGGTACAAGGTGGAAAGATAAGCCATGGGAACAAGAAGTGATGAGAAAACACCAAGAACAGAATTATTTTAGGCTATAAAGAGATGGTTATATCTTAATTGTGTCTGTAGGGACTCTTTAAAGGGTCTTTATCCCCCCATTCCATCCATATTTCCCAGAGCCAAATCAAAACCACCTCTCCGTACCACCCCCATCCCTCCAGAAGTGATTCATGTCACACACTCTGTTGGCCGCTCCACCAGAAATTTATTTTTCTTGGATAGATTTTCCTCAGCCCTTTCAATCAGGTTCAGCCAAGACACACTCTCTACTCCAGGACTTTTCACAAGGACTAGATAATGTTTGCTTCATGCCAAGACACAAGGCAGGAGACAGAATAAAAGTATCAGTAGAGCAATCAGGCCACTTTCTACCTTCTGAGCAAACTCCACTGCAGTTCAAGTGCCACAGTTTGGAGCATCTCATACTCTTAATTTTATTTTCATGCTGTGTGAAGTCTGCAATAAATATCCAGCAATTCTATAAGGAGTTGGAAAGGGAGAAAAGAGAGAGGAATATTGGTCTGTTTCTTTAATTTGGACCCTTTGCAAACAACAGTATGTTCTTTAATACTGGGCTCCAATTTGCAAGAGTGGATTCTTCTTGAAGACAGGATATTTTTAGATGTTTTGATGGGTGGCATTGAAACACCTCATCCAAGAAGCACAGCTTCCATCATTATCCCAAATCTCCTTAGTCTCTCAAAAAAATCAAGACATCAATCTCATCGGGAGGATTCTTTATCAAAGATGTATTCAGGAGGGTTTTCCTGTTCTTTTGGGGAAGAGGGAGTGGGAGTGAATGGAGCATTACTCACCCTGCAGTCACCACTTTCTAGGAGTTGGGCTTTTCTAGAGATGTGAATACTAGACCTTTTTTTTTTTTTTTTTAAATTTAGTTTTTTTATTTACAAGCAGAAGCAAAGCATGTCACATTCACATGTCTAAAAGCCAGCACAAGAGCCAAAAAAACTGAACCGGGGCAACTTTCAGTCAAGTAATCCATGAGGAAAGGCAGCAAATGAGAAGAGTTTGGAGTATTACAACATCGTGCACACCTCAACGCTTGGTGGAACTACGGAAGGTTGACAGGAAGAAGAGAACAGAGGTTCTCAGTGCACTGGGACTTGTGAGGAGTGCTGCAAACCGCAGTGCCAGGCTGGGAGCCTCCCCAGGCCCAGGGACCGCTCCCCATCGCAGGCAGCCCGGCCTGAGCTGAGCGCTCCCTGCTTTGGGACAGCTCTCCTGAGCCACCCAACCTTACTGCCCCTGGCAGAAGAAAGCCTACAACACATGGGAGGTTTCCAGACACATTCACAAACTCTGAAGCCAAGAGTTTCACAACAAAAGCCAACACAAAAGTCATTGTACCAGGAACAAAGAGCTGCGAGTCCATTACTGCACAGCCTGCAAGGGTCCAGAGGGCCAAGCGGGATCTGCAGCCAACCCATTACACATTTGCACCTCCCCACATCTACAGGATTCCCAGCTCTGGAAGAGACAGGACTATTTTTTTTTTTTTCATTAGAGGAGCTGGAAGGAGCTGTGGTAAGAACTAGAACTGTGATCAGCCAGTGTAGCTCTGCACTGTCAGCTCCCTTGAAGGGCCAGGGAGTTCATGACTACTAGAGAGGGTGGGATGTTTCCATCGAAATAAAAAAGAACAGAACTTTGGTGAAAGGGAAAACGTCCCTCTGAAATTATCATACAATCTTGTGCAATAAATGCAGCTTTAGAAGTGACATTACCCAGCTCTGAGCTAACAGGCAATTACAGTGACTGGAAAAGAGATTTTTGCATGGATTTCTACATTCCCCAAGACCTCCCTGTGAAGGAAGACAACACTTTTCCGTCAGCTCTCTGCCCCAGTGTGTGTCAAAAACCGATCAGAGGTTCTATGGAGATGATTAATCCTGGAGGGAGCCGGGCAGCTGCTGCTCTCTCTGTGGCAGGGAGGAGGAGGAGGGGAACTACCCGTCTCCTTTCTGAGACAGCAGCATGAGCCACAGCTAAGGAGATAATCACAAATTCTCAGAACCCCCTTCATCCCACCAAGCATCAGCTAAATAAATAAACCAAGATGCTTTTGGACAAGCTACTCTCAGAAATGAAGTGAAACACAGGGGAGCTCCATTACTTCAATTAATACTCCCATTTGTACCAGGTCAGCAGTTCCCAAGGGCGGCGAGGACAGGCACATCATCCCACTATTCCTCATCCAACAAAATCCCCAGTCGCTGGGCAATGAGCATCCAACTCGCTTTAAAACTCCAGCAGGGCTCTGTAGGACCCAACAGCAGAAACAGAAAAAGAAGGAAAAAAAGAGAAAAGGCTTCTCTAGATATGCTTTCTTGAAAATTTTGGTTGCAGTCTCTCAAACTGGAAGGAAAATTACACAGTTTTACAGAATCACAGAATGGTTTGGGTTGGGAAGGACCTTGAAGCTCATCCAGTCCCACCTCCTGCCCTGGGCAGGGACGCCTTCCACTATCCCAGGCTGCTCCAAGTCCCATCCAGCCCTGGCCTTGGACAGTTGCAGGGATCCAGAGGCAGCCACAGCTGCTCTGGCCAGCAAAGTTTTCTCCCAGGCCTAATAAATTTAAGTAAAACCAATTTTTTTCCCCCAGTATGACAACTGCAGCAAGCCCAGAACAGGAAGATCACTTTTTGTACTAGTCTGACTAGTTGAAAAATTCAAACACCTCCATCAGAGAGGGAAAAAAAATCCTACCAGAAAGATCCAAAAGGAGGAAGAGGGGAAAACTTACAATTATGTAAGGCAAAGATTGAAAGTAGCCAAGTGCTCTGCATGCAGATGGTTGTTAACAAGCAGACAAGGAGTAGATGAAAGGGATTTTGAGGAATGCCGCAGCATCAGAGGAAAACAATAAAGGCAGGATTCCTCCAGCAGGTTCACCCAGTAACACTCAGCTCCAGAAGAGACCCTCATCAGTGGGGACCACCTCGTTAGTCTGTGAGGGGCTGCAGAGGTTCCCTCCCTGCTGGAGTCCTGCAGGCATTGCTGGTTCCAAGCATCACAGCCAAAAGCAGCTGGGAATTTACAACCAGGATCTTCACAGACCTGACAACAACGAACAAAACACCCACAACCTTTTCTCCTCATCCTCCTCTTTCAAGGAGTTGCACCACTGAGCACTACGAAGTTTTCAGAGAGCGTCTTTTTACATTGTGGGAGCAAAACAGGCAGAGGGGGGGATTGTTGGGGTGTCTGCAGAGCCAGGAGTTGGACTGGGTGATCCTTGTGGGTCTCTTCCAACTCCAGATATTCTGTGATAATTTTCACTAGTTCTTCATGAAGCCGCTGAGACAATCAATCAAGTCACTTTTCCTTTAATTTTTCAGAGAGGAGCACCTTGTCCTGGCACACAAATTCATTGCTCAAGCACAAGAAAACACGGGCACAATAACCAACCCAATTTGCAGAGCAGCTAATCTGATCAGGGCTTACCTGTACCCAGCCTGGAGGGCGTTTGGTTTCAGGAGTTTAACATAACCAAAGCATGCCTGGTACAGAGAGAAAAGGGGCAAAAACAAAGGCAGAGCTCTGCCTCCGACAACTAGGATGGGTCATGAAAATCTTCTCTCCTCAGAGGATACCATTTTGAAATAAATATTATCTCACGAGGCAGCATGCAGGAGAATTAGCTGCAAAAAGAAATAGAACTCTTTCCATGAAAAAGACCTGGCCATGAATACTCAAGGAGGGGCACTGGGGCAGGTCTGACAAGTCAAAGATTCACACAAAAGAGTGAACCAGAACAGAACCTCTGTAACTGGAGACAGATGTAATTCCAGCCTGTTAGGAAGAATTTAGAATGCAGGAAAAAGGCAGCCAAAAAAGAAAAACCATCAGTTACACACTTCATAAACCAGGTTAACATCTAACACACAACACAGTGTCAATCACAGCCTTCAGGTAAGATTTTTTACAAGTATTATTTATTAAAATTAGGCTTAAATAAGGAAGAGTTAAGCTGGTCCAGGCTTCCTGCCCATTTCCAGAGGCAGGGAGAGGGGGATGGCAGGGGGGAGAGAGCGAGGGCTGAGTATGGAAAGCTGTCTTTAGGCACAATATGAATCACCACACTGAGGAATCGTCTTTAAGTGGCTGGCTACTACTCAAAAAGATTTATTTTATTTAAAATTGGACGATTTTGACCAATATATGCACAACGAACCTTGGAGAAGTCATTACACGACACTCAGCTGTGTCTATTACAATGAAAAATACTTGAAAATTAATTTGTATCAATTTAATCCACCCTGACCTAGGAAAAGTGGTTAATGCCTTGGGAGATTTCCTAATGTGCTTAGTTTCTTAACATTATTTTCTGCTGTCTCAGTATAAACAGCACCTTGCCTTTGATTTTCAGAAATCTCTGCTAATGGCAGGAGAGCTACCTACGACATGAAAGGAGCAGAGAGAGAATAATTTCCTTGTTTTAGCCCGAGACAGTAAAAGCCAACACCACAAAATGTTGCATACATGGAGCAAGAGCCCTGCAAGTGTTCTGCATTCAAAATGCAGATCTACAGAAGGCCGATTGTCTCATTTTTTTGAAATAGCCAGCACGGGAATAGCAGAAGTCACATGGAGAAGGGCTCCAGTTCACACAAAAATAGGCAGATTTAGCTGCTGCGATTTTTATTCATGCAACTGTCCCAGCCTAGGAATAGCAACGTCTGCTGAACAGAAATATTCTCCCCCTGGCCACTGGGATGTGGGACTCCAGTGGAGAAAAAAAGTCACTAGGAACAGGAAGAGCCAGCACCTCCTCCCATCAAAGCACAGGGAGCAGGAGCTGGGAGCACAGCAGCTCAGCTCTGGCAGAGCAGAGCCAGGATCACTGAGCACCCAAGCCCCTTCCAAGCCAGGTGTGCCCTGCTCTCTCCTCCTGCCCAGGCTGCAGGATGGCACAGCAGGCACAGGCTGCCAGCTCTGAGCGGGCACACCCTCCTGCTCGGGCCTCCCATCAGCTCCATCCAGAGGGCAGGGAACTTTTACTGCCCTGCACTGCCTCAAGTCACACAGCTGGCTGGAAATACAGGCCTGGCAGCACAGCTGCTGAGCCACAACTCCTATTTATGTATTTCACATATACCCACGTATTTCATATGTGCACACAAATATCCCTCACCAAACCTTTTTGTCTGCAGGAATCCTTTTTTTTTTTCTTTTTTTTATTTCTGTCTATGGCACCTACAAAAAACCTCTCTGGTTCCCTCTCAGGAGTGGAATGGATTTGTTAATGCAACACCACCAGCCCTGAAACAGCCAAAGCTCAGCACTGGGTATTAAAGGGGAGCCACCAGGGAATTCAAGAAAAGCAGACTGAGCCTAGGAGCTGCCTCAAAGGCTTCTAAATGAAGACATCCAATTTTATCTCAACTAAGCCTAAAGCCCCCCATGAATGCCAGCTCCAAATCTTTAACATCATGGAAAGAGATGAAGCTGCACACGGGCTGGGATGAGAAGCATTTCGGAGATAAAATGTTCTTTACCTGGACCAGGAGAACAAGCAACAGCAGATATTCCCAGGCTTCACCTACAGCACCAGAGAGGAAAGACTTTGTGGCAAACATTTCCCAGATGACTGAAGCTCTCTTATTTTCCTGCTTGCTGGCCAAGAGCAGTTCAATCTACGGATGGCTGCTCACTCCAGGCACTACATCAAACCCTTTCCCTCTGCCTCCCATCACACACATTTCCCTCCAATTCACACTGCTTTCCATTAATATTTGAAAGTCCTCCCTTACACAAATAAAATTCTTGCAACATTTCTTACAACATCGTTATGTGTTACTATGGAAACTGCGAAAATGTCACAAAATACAAAAGCCTAAAGCTCTGCTGCATGAGGAGAACCCTGATCATCCTTAGTTCCCTCTTTGGGTAATTTGATGATCAAATGTTTTGAGCCTAATATAAAAAAACTCACTATTATAGTGGGAGGGGGGGTGTTGTTTTGGTTTTTTTTTTTTTTTTTTTTTTTTTTTTTGGCATTGCTTTCAATTACTGAATATTTCATTAAGCCAGCAGCCAAATGAAGTCGCTTTTCACGAATCCACCCTGTAAGGAGGCACTTCTGAGGCAGTAAAAAATGCCATTCAAAACTCTCTGGAATTCCAACCTGAGCAGAGCAGCTGTGGCTGCCCCTGGATCCCTGGCAGTGCCCAAGGCCAGGCTGGACACTGGGGTTTGGAGCAGCCTGGGACAGTGGAAGGTGTCCCTGCCATGGCAGGGGTGGCACTGGATGATCTTAAAAGGTCCTTTCCCACCCAAACCACTCTGTGATTCTGCGAGTGCACTTTACAGAGGCAGGATGCACAGATTTAACAGACTGGAGCTCTACCTCTTTAAAACAGAGGCTCCTTGAGAACCACGGCGTTGTGGAGAGAGCACCCTGTGCTCATTCATAAGGCAGCAGGAATTAAAGTGCCTCCAAGCAGGCGCGTCACGGGATGTGCCAGCCGAGCTGTGCCACCACTATCGTGGGGAACATCTCGTTTTGCAGCTCAGACACCGTGGGGGAGAGAACAGCCATCTGCCAGGAGCTCACCTCCCTAACCTGACAGCTCCTGGCCACCAGGGCAGCCCCAAACACACCCCGGGCTGCCCTCCCTGCTGGGCACAGCCAGGACAGCGCTGGCACACGGGGGGCACGCTCTGGCATAGAGGGGGACACGCTCTGGCACACGGGGGGCACGCTCTGGCACATGGAGGGGGACACGCTCTGGCACACGGGGGGCACGCTCTGGCACATGGGGGGCACGCTCTGGCACATGGAGGGGCACACTGGCACACGGCGGGGCATGCTCTGGCACATGGAGGGGGACACGCTCTGGCACACGGGGGGCCACGCTCTGGCATAGAGGGGGCCACGCTCTGGCACACGGGGGGCACGCTCTGGCACACGGGGGGCACGCTCTGGCACACGGGGGGCACGCTCTGGCACACGGGGGGCACGCTCTGGCATAGAGGGGGACACGCTCTGGCACACGGCGGGGCAGGCTCTGGCACACATGGGGGACACACTCTGGCACATGGAGGGGCACACTGGCACACGGGGGGGCACGCTCTGGCACATGGAGGGGCACGCTCTGGCACACGGGGGGCACGCTCTGGCACATGGAGGGGCACACTGGCACACGGGGGGACATGCTCTGGAATAGAGGGGGGCACACTGGCACATGGAGGGGCACACTGGCGGGACATGCTCTGGAATAGAGGGGGGCATGCTCTGGCACACGGCGGGGCACGCTCTGGCACACAGGGGGGACATGCTCTGGCATAGAGGGGGACACACTGGCACATGGAGGGGCACACTGGCGGGACATGCTCTGGAATAGAGGGGGCACACTCTGGCACATGGAGGGGCACGCTCTGGCACACAGGGGGGACATGCTCTGGCATAGAGGGGGGCACGCTCTGGCACATGGAGGGGCACGCTCTGGCACACGGGGGGACATGCTCTGGCATAGAGGGGGGCACACTCTGGCACATGGAGGGGGACATGCTCTGGAATAGAGGGGGCACGCTCTGGCACATGGAGGGGGGCACGCTCTGGCACACAGGGGGGACATGCTCTGGCATAGGGGGGGACACGCTCCGGCACACGGGGCTCAGGCTGATTTGAGGAGGGACAAGAAAAGGGAAAACACCCTCCACATGACCAATTTGCCACAGAATTTTTGAGCCCGTAACAAAAGCAGTGAACAGAAAGTCTCGACAGCACAAGAGTCTGACTGTCGCCCTTGAAACATTCTGCTTCACCAAAGCATCATGCCCCTCACTGCTGATGCAATGCAATGAAACAGCACATTTTACAGGAAAATCCCAGGCATCCTTAGCAAATCCTTAACTCGGCATGCCTGTGCCAGGTACCCTTCCCATAAATAGCTTGTTCAGTGCTGAGGTCAAACCTGGAGCAGGCATTCCAGAAAGTAACCTTATCCCAGGGAAGGTCAGAGGGGGGTGAAAAGAAATAGGACAGAAGAAAAAAGAAAAAAAGGTAAAGAAAAGAAGGAGCTGGATGTTACTTAAGCAAACCATTCCAGTACTTCAAGTGAAAGCAAATCTTTCAAATGCAGAGAGCCACAACCAGAGACAACTCCAAATGCACTGGAGAGTTGAATCGGTCCCAGTTGGCTCCAGAGATGAGAAGGGCAATTGCAACAAACCCAACGGCAATTCAAGCTTCTCTTCCCACTTCCCATCTGAATTCCTAGTCAATACACAGGCCCTCACCTATTTATATTTTTAAGTCCTTCCTTTCATTCCAAAATCCAGCAAATAAAACCTAAGTCAATTTTTTAAATTCTCTCCTACCTAAAGCGTTTTATCTGAGGACGGCCCAGCAAAGACACTGAGCTCTGCAAGCCTTTGAAAGGAGACACTTGCAAAATGCCCCATATCCAGGGTGTGCCCAAAACACACTCCGTGGAAAAATCTCTTGGGGTAGTGCCAGTTTAGCAAGAAAAACATTTTCCCCCAGCTGGAAGTCTAGCACTGCTGAGCCAGTGGAACCAGAACGGATCTGCGGGAGGAGAGAACAGAAGGGGGGGAAGCCTACATCACTGCAGAATGAAACCCCAGATCTTTGAGGAAGGCACCTGGGAGTACCTTTACAACCTCTTCCTTAAGGAATTCCACGCTCACCCTTGCTCCACTTGTAATCTCAGCCATACAGTCATTTGTTGCCTTCTGTCAGTACCAGCATGAATAAAAATGCAGCTCTGAGCTGGGTCAGCTTGCAGATGCTGGTGTAACACAGTGTAAAAGTCCTTCCCCATCCCCCACAGAGGTATATTAGACTTCAATATTGGAGATTAGCTCTAAACAGGGCCCCTTTCCCTCGCTCAAACACTGACTTCCATTTCAGAGGAGACTGCAGCAAGGCAGATAAGCACCACACTGGGTTTTTAACACCAGTTCACATCCACAAACTTCTAAAAAAATTTTTTTTCTGCTGCTTCAGATGTTGTGACAGGCTTTTTCCAATGAAAAGTAAAGTAAATATTTATACAACCCTATTCACAGTGTCACCCACAACTCCTAGAAAATCTGAACTACAGCCTGTTCTTACTCGCTGCCCCACTGAGTAAGGGCTACAGAGACAAAGAGCAGTTTATTGGCAGTACCAGACACCAAATCATTCCCAGTCCTCTGCATTATCTTCCCTACACCACGCCAGCCCAGCCTGACAAACAGGGAGAGAAGACCTGGCTCTGAACAGAACAACCCAAAATGCTGCAGGGGCAGTAAAGGCATCTGCCAGAAAGATGTTTTGTCTGCATTCAACGCCCAAAAACGCCAAATTCAAACGTTTTCCCCAACACAGCACTGATCCCAATGCTATTCCTTGCACATGTGACCCAACTCTGAGTGCTGCTTCACAGAATCCCAGATTGCTCTGGGGTGGAAGGGGCTTTCAGCCTGGATGGATAAATTTAAACCAAAGCACCAAACTGCCTCTCAGATGAAAGACAACCACGCTGCCTTATCTGAGGGCTGTGGATGGCCACCAACCTACACCAAACCTCCCTGCCACTCTCCAGTGAGATCTGCACGAGGATCAAGCTTCTAGTAAAAGTCAGAAACAACTTATTAGACACCCATAATATCTATAAAAAGTGTACTAGGACCAGCAACTCTTTGAGAAATAACTGACTATTCTCGTTTGCCCTCTTTCCTTAAAAGCAAGAGGGACTTGGAGTGTCCTACTTACTTCAGATACCTGATTAAGCATTTTTGAACAATCAGCTGCTCTATTGTTCTGCTTTCAAATGCTAAGCAAGAACACTTCAGGATTTGGTCTCTCTTTCTGAAAGAGCTTGCAGGACTTCTCTCCTGACCAACACATCAATGCTGAGACCAACAACTCAGACAATACCTAAGCAAGTTCTCATAAACAGCTAAAAAACAGTTAAGCACCTTGCTGTCATCAGTATCTACAAGCACAGCTAAAATTCAACAAAAAAACACCCCCCAAAGTGTCAAGTAGGTGACTGAAAAAGTGATAAAGAGTAAGAGGCAAACTTTTGGGATTGCTCTGCACAAATCATTTGGTGAAACATGTTTGTGACCAGTAGGAAAAGTTTCCTTAGTCCCCACGGTGTGGGATTTGATTTCTGAGTTACATGTGGGATCTGCCATCTGAACCATAGTTCCATGAAGTCATGGATTTGAGAAATATTATTTAATGGGCTTTGAGATACAGGCTTCATGATCATGTTCTCGCTTGCAAAACATAATCAAGGAAAAAAAATCAGAATCTCTAAATCCCATTTCTCAGTCAGCTGATGCACCAACTGCGGCCACTCCTCAAGCAACCTCCAACCCAAGTGCCCCATGCATTGATCTCCAACACAGGACTTGGAAATCAGTGCTGGGAAAAGCAGTTGAGAGAAATCTTAATTACTACTCCAAGCCCAGCAACTCTGAAAAATCCCAGCAGCACAAAGTGATGCAGTGCAGGGAGGAGACAACACACAGGCTGTGAAATGATTCACTGCAACACCGAAGTGCAGAAGGTGCTGGGCTTTCCCCTCAGTAAATGGGAATAATTAAAGCATGCTCAGGCATCGTGGCCATAGGCATTGTAACAACCACAACTGGATACTGTACGGACTGTCTGACCCTTGGAAAGGTTCTGTGGGAAGCCAGTGGTGTGAGAAGTTGGTCACTAGGAACTTCAGCTCCCTCTCAGCAGCTCGATGCAACTGTCAAGCAAACAGTGACTTTCCAGATAAGAAAAGCTGAGCTAAAAGATAAGTCCCAGTTAAATATTTGGTTTCATTACCTTTTCAGAAAATTTTTCCATGGTACAGACTGAAGTTGAGGATTAGAGAGACTAAATCACCTAACCACTCACCAGCTCATGTCTACATCACTGCGTAGCATAGGTCACCAACCAGCCAAAAATAATTGACAAATTCTGATTAAACTTGTCTGCAGGCAAATCCAACACAACCGAAGAAACCACCATTCTGGGAAGAGCTACAGTAAAACTACAATAAAGATGCACAAGCTACATGAAGTATTTCCTATTTGTATATATTAACACAGGGACCCAGAAACAACAGGACTTTGGTGACTTTCTAAACCATCACTCAGCCACACAAACCAGATTTCAGCCAGCAGTCCTCCAGCACTGGGAAGAATTCCATGCCCTTCTCTGAACCACATTTCACAAGCAGTTCCTGATCCCAGCATGCTGACAGCAACATAAAACCATGGAATGGTTTGGGTTGGGAGGGACCTTAAAGCCCCTCCAGTGCCACCCTTGCCATGGCATGGACACTGTCCCAGGCTGCTCCAAGCCGTGTCCAGCCTGGCCTTGGGCACTGCCAGGGATCCAGGGGCAGCCCCAGCTGCTCTGGGCACCCTGTGCCAGGGCCTGCCCACCCCCAAAGGGCACCTGGGCCCTTTCACAGTCGCACAGGTTTCTCAGGTGCTGCTGCCTCCAGTCACACCCAGCCAAGGAAGTTTGGATCCTCCACAGGGAAGACTCCCACCTGACTTCCTCACCTCCTAGCAAAGGCAAAGCTGCTCTCTCCTGATCCTCACCCTGCACAGCTCACACCTCTAGAGAATCTCAGCTGTGAAGCAGGTCATTGCTAACCTGTGCATTGCTAACCTGGCAGCAGACCCAATCCAACACGGTGGTCCGTGATGCACACAAAGCAAAGGACTCAGCACAACCCAACCCTGCCTGCACGCACCTGCCTTCCCCATCGGCAGCCTGAGAACCAGGAGCACCTCGTTAAACCAAGCCCATGGCTGGCAGGGCTTCCCAAAGGTGTAACAACTCCCTCCCTGCTTTGTTTATGCATTACATGATGGCCTGGTTATGCACCTGAATGACAGCACCTTGCTGGGCAGCAGGTCTGGGAGTGCTTTAAAAGGACCTACCAAGTTCTGATAAATCGCTAACACTACTGGAATGAAGAACTTCTCAGGGACATGGTGCTCCTTAGCAGAGATCAGGCAGGTCAGAATAGTACAAACGCTTCAAAGTCTGTCCTCGACCAGATACTGATTCTGGAATGCCACCACACCAGAAAAACCCAAAGGTCAGCTCTTATCTAAGCATGATGTAAACATGTCTTTGTCTCTTTTGGGTGCTCCTGCTTCAATCTCCAAGGTGGTTGGTGACCTGGCTACTCACGGCCAGCAGGCTCCGAGACACTGCTGGTGGCACAACTCTCACTAAAGGTCTGGAAGCAAACAGCAGATCTTCTGGGGGGAAGGCAGGGGCATCCATAAGCAATGCAGAACCAAGGGATGGTGACTGAGCAATGAGAAGTGTACAGAATCACAGAATTGCTGGGGTTGGAAGGGACCTCTGGAGATCACCCAAGGTAGGGTCCCCTAAAACAGGTTACAGGAACACATCCAGGTGGGTTTGGAATGTCTCCATTACACATTTAGATATTCTGTCTCTCTATCAAAATTAAAATAATCAGGGTTCATGCCTTCCTTCTAAAGAAGTAAATTCAGAAAGACGAAAAATCCAGCCCTCCGTGAGCAGCCCCTGCACTCACACTAATGCACAACAATGGCTCCGTACCATCGGCTGGCCCAAGGCAGCTTCCCAGTGGAAAACTCAGCTCTTCCTTCCTGCCTGCTAGCACTGCTGGACAAGAATGGTATTTAGATGTGCTCACAAGCTTGTACCAGCTCTTAAGGTTGACTTGAGGAGCTCCACGAACAAGCAGCAACACGCACTGAGCCTCAGCAGTGCCAGAGCTCGGGGCTGATGCCACAGCACCCATCCAACAGGACGGTCAGTGCCGGGACACGGCTCATTACTGAATACCTGCAGGCACCAACTTTACACGGGGTTTGGTGGGCCTGGCCTAGATGCCAGTGTGCATACACACCAGCTTCTGAACCCAGAGACAATAGAGGGATCAGCCTTTTTATTAGCTTTCGAATCTTTGGCTTTTTAAGAGTATACTCGGAATGTGAAGGGATGACTAACGCAAAGGGCGGAAAAGTCAGCAAAGAATTTCACACACCGTGTCTCTGAATGCCGCACTTCCTCTTGGGATTAAGAGGAGTGGCAAAGAAACTTCACTTTGCTAGACAACACGTGAAGCCATGAAACCCACAATATGGGAAATTTAATATTATTTTGGACAGATTTTTAATCAAATGTCTCCTCCGATAACTACTACAAGACTTAGAAATACAATTCTATTGCTAATGCCAACAGTAAGTTTGTGGATGTTATAAAAGAGGAATAAAGTTACTAAACTCTTGTTTCTAACAGCACAAGAACCCCTTTATGTCTACCCAGGAGAGATCACATGATCAGCTAGCTACCGGCTTTGCACTGGGAGAAACCCAATCTCAAGCCACATTTATGACTTCATATGCAGAAATTCATCCTGCGCCACCATCCCAAAACGTAATGTGACATTTAGCTGGAATCTGGTATTCAAAAGCTGTAACATCTGGTTATCAGCACTCACCCACATGAGCACGTTCTCAGAGGATGCTGAAGTTACCAAGTGCCCACTGTTCACATCCACCCAGCTCAGCAAAATCTGTGTCACACAGCCCTCAACCAGTCACTAACACAGTCCAGACAACAGGTACCCAAATGCATTCAGTGATTTCTCCAGAGAGATCTGAAGAATCCCAGGACAGTGCAGGAATGCAGAAGTCCTGGTGACTATTTCCAGCCTGAAAGGGAAAGCCACTGGCATTCCAGCCAGGACCCCTGTGTCCCCGCAGGGACCTTTTTGTCGACCGTAGTGATACTTCACAGACTGAGGTTCAACACATCCATCGGGGGGGAAGAGACCATCTACTGATGCAAGCAAGATTTCACACAGACTAGAGACAGAATATGGCCTTTTAAGAGATTTTTGCAAAATACTGTGGTATGCACTCCCAGGGAAAATTCTGGGTTTGGAACAAAAATTTCCCTTCTTCCCTGACCTGTCTCAAGACCTTTTGCCTTGCCAAGGATCTTCCTCCTCCACACACAAAATGACACCTAATACTTATGCAAACAGCATCCAGTTAACAACACAATTATGAAGCTGTTGTCATCATTTAATGCAACTCACAGACAAGAAGAAAATTCCCAGCAGTAATTTCCCAGATTCAAGAAGAAAACACACTCGTTTCACACTTCCGCTGGCACTTGAACCAAATCCTGAGTACTTTTTTCCAGGCAGGCCATTTAACAAATAAAATAATTCCCCAATCATAAATATGCTGTCGGCTACACAGATTCAGACTGGCCTTACTTTACACAACAGGTTTACAATAAATATTCCCATTGTAAAACAACAAGCATTTCCTTTCAGGAGACAGGACCAAAGCATCTTGGTGAGAACTGCTAATGGCATTCCAGGTTTGTATCTGCAGCTCACACTACTCCAGCCAGCCATTATTTCCACAATTTGCTGCTCCAAAAGCACCAAAGACTATTTCCAGTAAGCATGAGGAATTTTATCTTGTACATGCTGCAAACCACACCACACTGGTTTTAACAATTCTTTGACCCAAGACCGTCCAAAATTTAGTGCTCCTACAAAAACCGTATTTCTATCTGCCACCTTCCACCTTGCTCCCCACCACCAAAAGGAAACAAGTGAGTGCTACTTACAGTGGTACGTGGGGTTGTTCTGGGTCTGCTTTGGTCAGTTCCTCTTCTTCAACGTCCGACTCTCCCCCCGAGCTGCTGTCAGTGACATCCGAGTCAAAGGCCTGCTCGCTGGATCTCAAGTTGGCCATGCCACTGGCCGTGAATCTCTCCAGTTCCTCTGATATTGAATCACTCTTCAGGAAGTTGCTCAGGCCTTCTGAAGTAACTGTCTCGCTCGCAGCTTTCCTCAAGGCTGCTTCTGCTTTTCTGGTCAACATCAGCTGGCTCCGATGCCTCAGGGGGTCCAAGGCTGGAAGCTTGCTCAGCGTTTTCTCCAAGAAGCCGCCCAACTGCTGCTGGATGTGTCTCTCCACCTGCTTCGCCTGCACCACCTGCAAGCGCTTCTGCAGCCGCCGGGCTCGGCTCTCAATGTCTGCCTGACGCCGCAGCAGGGCCCTCGTCCTCATCTCGGAGTCCAGAGCGCTGTGGTGACCAGCCAGCACAGAAGGTTTCTGCTCCTCCAGCTTACTGCTCCCCAGGTCAGAGCGGCTCGCGACACCGGGCACCCGCATGTCCCCACTGCCGCCCTCGAGCACCCACTGCTGCTCTGCGGAGTTAAGGGAGGATTTATTTGCAGTGCTATTATTGCTAAAGGGAGTTGCGTGCTCTGCATCAAGGCTTCTATGTGGAAGAGTGCAATTGGTCAACCCGGTCTTCAAGTCCCCCAGTTCAGAACCTCCTGTATTATAGTCAACAGTCTGGAGGGCAGCAGAAGGAGAAGCACACTTCCCACCATTCAGAGAACTAGAGTTTTCATGGTCTGAATTGGTACTTTTGGCCAATTTCTTGGCCAAGCCATTCACAGGCGCTTGTGGGAGAGGTGGCTGGCTATTAGTACTCATTGTTTTTAGATTCTCCAAAGTGAATTCCAACACTGGTTGCCTCCCCAACAGATCACTTGTTTTCAAAAAGGACTGAGATAAGAGAGAGTGAGATTTAAGGACTGTCTGCTTGTTGAAGACTCCTTGCAGCTTCAGAGGCTCTTTTGAAGAGACAGATGTTACATCCGAGCAGAGATAAGAGGCCACTAGCGGCTGCAGCTTGCCCAGCTCTTCCTTCGTGGGGTTGTTTCGGAAATCTAGACTGGGATCCTCCGGAGCAATGGCTTTCCTTTTGGTGCCGTTGGCAGCCAGGAGGATGTTGTTGGCGTTGCCGTTGCTCTCGGCACTGCCAGGCGACAAGGTGGAGGACGGGGGAGCCAGCTTGAATCGGATGTGGTGAGCTTCGGCTGCTGCGTCAGTGAGAGCGGGCGCCATCGCAGCCATTCAGCACAGAGACACGGGAAGTCCAGCCTCTCCCGCTGCCGAGGCCAGCTCCACTGCCTCCCACTGCCGCTCCCGAGGGCAGCCTGCACAGGGAAGGCAAAGGACACAGTCAGGCGCTGCACTCGGAGGAAATAAATCAAACACTTTGCACAACGGCAGCGAGATGCGGACGCGACGCTTGCGCTTCGCCACGCTGAGCGCGGCCTCCTCCCCCCGGGAGCCCCAGCCGCGCTCAGCAGAGCCAGGCAGGCACCAGGGAACAGAAACAGAACACACAACCCTCCAGAACCCCAGGATCTCCCACAGTTAGTGCCTGCCTGTAACTGCTACTCCCATCTTTCAGTTTATCCGTGAGCACAGCAGAACCCGTCCAGGCCTCCCTGAAAGCTCCAGCGCTGGATGCTCCTATTCTTCAATGCCAGCAGCTCACCAGCTTCATCATTAAAATCCCTGAGCTACACCTATGGAACAGTTTTCAGTGCTTCTACTGCCAGCTCAGGGGTCTTAAAAATGACAGATTTGACTATAACATGTAACACAGACAGGGCTTGAGGGGAACAAATCTCCATATGCTTAAACTCCCAGTGGCAGAAGAAACCCCACCGCTTCCCTGAAACCTGGATTTCAAAAAAGTCACACTCTGGTGTATATGAAACCTACTTTCCCAGAAGTACACTTCCCAATGAGCCAGGTGATTTCCAGTGTTAGCAATTCCAATTTCTCTTTCAAGAGCATGGATAAAGATTAACCCACACATGCACGGAGGAGTTCTACACTGACTGTCAGAGTAAGCCTGGGTTTAATTCAACTACGGCAAACAAATTAAAGAAATAACTAAAGACTCTTAGTTTCTCTACAGTGCAGCCTCTTCCCATCCAATTTCAAGTCTCTGGTCATTCACCCACTCTCCTTACCACTAAAAGTGTCAGTGTTTTTAAATGCCTTTTTAAATTGCATTCAAATAACCCACAGGACTGGCTGTGCTGCCAGTGAAACAGTTACTTGATTTTCCTTTTACTGCTGAAGTTATTTAGCATCTTCATAAGATATTTCACATCAACTTAATAATAAAAAAAAAAGTTGCCCTGATCTCTTGCCTGATAAACCAATCCTTTAATTTCACATAAATTTGCATAAGCTTGTTGTAGCTGTTCATTAACACGCCCCAATGACCAAATTAATGCACCACTTTACAGGAAAAGCAAGGACTATCTGAAGTTTTAATATGTTTAACAAGGAAAATTTCACAGCCAGTTTTGTTTCTAGGTTCATCCAGTTGCTCCCAACATCAGATTCAGGTGCTTCTCTGGAACAGGGACCAAAAAGACATCAAGGCTGGAAATCAAAGTACTAGAACCTGAATTTTTGTGAAAAGTCAGAGTCGAGTTACAGAAACAAACCCACATTCCCATGGAGGGAAGGCTCAAAATTAATTGCTCTGTGTGGTTTCCAATGAGTACATACATTGGTCAGCTGTCCGGCCCCTCACCAAGTCCAAAATACAAACCCTTCACAGTCCTAGAATCCCAAAATGATTTGGGCTGGAAGGCACCCTAAAGCTCTCCTGTTCCACCACCACTCCCCTGCTGCCCACCCTGGGGGACCAGCGCAGGGCACGGGGGTTCTGGGATTTGTCATGTCCCACCAGTCCTTCTCCCCAGGCTGCTCTCCATCTGTTCATCCTCCAGCCTGGGCTGGCCCCGAGGGTGTCCCTAGCCAGCGACAGCACCCTGCTGACAGTCCTTCTAACTCACTCTCCATAAAATCCAGTTAGGTGACACACAAGGAGGAGACAGAGAAGGAAGGATACACTCCCAGAGGAACCCACTTTAAAAAAGCTGCTGCAGCAGAAATATCAAGATGCTGGAGGTGGGTTCAGGCTTCCCAAGTCCCCAACTCACAGAACTTACAGTATTCTGTAATTGACTACACTTTATCCTTACTAAAAAAGGATCTGCATGTCTAAAAGTTTAGGCCACACTCACTGAAAATGGCTTTTAGTCACCATTTGGGTCCATAAATAAAAACTGAACATGCCTATTCAGGGAAGAAAGAAAAAAAAGGAACTTGCAGGGAACTTTCCACTTGTAACTAAGACACCCTTGGGAGAGGAGGGAGGAAGACTGTCAGAATAAAGACTTCCCCCACTCCAGCCTCCTTCCAAGACCTTCACTGAAGACACACACACTGGGAATGACTGCCCCTAACAGATTCCCAGTTCTGCAGAAACATGTGGGTTTCCCTTCCAGAGGGAACTCTGGCTCAGGGCTCTCCACCACAGTTACCAGGAGACATCCACAGTGGCTTTGGAAACACCCAACTGCAAAAAGGGCAGAAACTCCTCCCCTTGGTGCTAAATGACTCCTCATGAACATAGCTGCACTGCACTGCAGCCAGTCAGGACTTTGCAGGAGATGCAGGCTGAAGAGAGTTAATTTGTAGGTCATCAACTTAAATTAACAGAAGTGGGAAACGGAAGCAAAACTTTGACACTGCTTTTTCCTCCGGGTTAGCAAACCCACTTGAAAACAGCAAATCCTCCTGCAAAGCTGCTACAAACCTCCTCAGCTCCACTTTTCGTCGAGTGGACAGCATTTAGAATACTTTGGAAGCTGGGAAAGCCTCCCCTAAGAATAAGGCTTTGTTCTAGTAGCTTAAAGATGACCTCCAAAAATTATTTGGTCTATTTTTTGTATTTTAAGTCCTTATAAACTCTCTGCGTGCTGGACAGCACTGGCTTCTCTAATACTGAATTAAAGCTCAACTTTTATGAGCAACCCCTGGAAAAGACATTAAGGAACATTTGTAAGCATGTTCCCTCCCTCTGCTTGTAAGTGTGGGTTGTTATTAAAGCTGTATTACATTTATCAGGAATTTCTTCCTAACAGGGAACTGGAGAGGAGAAGGTGTTAAGGCATCTCTGAGGAAGGAGAATAAAGAAAAGGAAAGGTCACAGAATGGGAAGGGAAGGTCATTCACACAGTCTGAGGAACTTTCAGAGCATTCTGCCAAGTCTCACAATAACTCCAAGAATTATCCCCAATCTATTGCCTGCTCCTGGGACCCAAACAGTGCTGGCAAGTTCTACTGAAACTGCTGTCAGCCACCAGTATGAGCAGATCCATGTGAGCACCCACAGGTCCCTTTTTTCACTGTTTCCCTGCCAAGGGTCTTTAATTCCCAGCACTCAAGGTGACACACATGCTGCTCTGGCACAAGCCCTGCTGGTAGAGAACTGCCAGACTGATGGACACTGCTCCAGCTCCACCACCACCGCTCAACCCCAGCCCAGCCTTCAGCAGCCCTGGTGCAACCCCTGTGCTGGGCTTGGCTTGGGAAGGCCCAAGAGGAGCTGCCTCTGCAAGGCCAACGTGGTGTTTACGGAGTGTCTTAAGCTAATTCTGAATGAACGTTCCTCATTTTCCCTTCAGAAGTAGAGCACTGCCAGAGCACTTAGCAGTAATTAACAGAGCCCAGATGAAGGGCTGCAGCAAGCAGGTAAAACCAGGGTAACCCTAACTCGCCCATCTTCCCTCGGTCCCCAGGAGTGCACCAGAGGCCAGCGAGGCAGCAGAGCCACCAAGGCTCCTCAGGGGGCTTCACCCAACACCCCAACTCCTGGAACACTGAGCAGAGGGAGCAGTGGGACACCACTGAGGCAGGAGGAACACACCCAGTCACACTACACCCCGGAGCAGCACCGGCTTATGACAGCCCTGAAAACAATCCCCCGGCCTGCTGACTGATTCAACACCCTCTGCTTCTAAAACCCAATTTTACAATCAGACATTGAAAGGAGAACTGGCTTTCCAAGCACATGATTTTGTGCAGTACCCCAGAAAATAAGCCCAAAACAAACACAGGAAGTTTTGGCTCTCTGAATTCTTTGTGGAAGGAATTTCTTGGAGAGAAAGCAGGCACTGTGCTTCCAGTGAGGGTCATGAGAAACACAGGGAGCTCCGAGCACTGGACACAGGAGGCACCTCTCTAAACTCACTCCAGCTTGCCCCTGGAAGGGCTGTCCGTGCTCTCCCACCAGACATCAATCCCACCGTGGCAGCCAGCTGGATCCATCCCCTGTGCCCTCCATCCCCTGTGCCCTCCATCCCTCCCGGCACTGCTTGGCCACACACATCCACCTCACACATTTATGTTCCTGGGTTACGGATTACCTCCCTGACACGACCCCAAATGCCTGCACTACTGCACCCTGAAACCCCTTCACCCCAAGCTCTGTCCTCCCCAGCACCCATTTCCTGACGCACACAGAGGTGCTGTTAGAAGCAACAGAAGCAAAGGTACCTGAAGGAAGTGAGTATTTTACCAATTCCCACTTCCCCTCTCCTCCCCCACTTCGTATCAACAGTGCAGCCAACTCTCGAGTCCGTGTGGTTACAAATATGTTTCAGTCAAAAAACCATAACAAAGCACACACAAAAAAAACCCCAAACTTGGTAAAACAGTATCCCTCTACACTTGGTTTTGCAAGTAAAACACATCATCTGTGCTAATCTCAGCAGGCAACAACACACAGCAACTCCCTGAGCCCTACAAATTATTTTCCACATCCACAATGTCCATCTACCAAAGTTACAATTGTACATAACAGATTCTCTACATGCCTTTTGTTATCACCTCTCAGCATTTTGTAGTTGTAAGACAGGTGTTTACCAATTTAGAAAGGGATTTACATGAGAAGCAACTCTCAAAGCTTTAATTAAGGAAACGTGACAGGCAAGTACAGGACGATCACCTTATTGATAAGCCAGTTATCACGTGCAGACTGTGTGCTTGCAGTGACCCACATTTGGGGAACAGGCTCTTTTTCTTTTTATATTAATTAAAAAAACCGTTAAGAACATACACAAGAACCACAGGTTTTTACAACAGACACATGAGTACATTCCACAGCTATTAACACTACAGACTTGCACCTAATCTCCCAGGGGAAAATAAGAATTTTAATAGTAAGAACATACCAGAAATATTACTGAGCTCCACTTTTGTTTGTTTCCAAAGAGAAGCCCTCAAGATTAAACTAAAAGCTGCTGTTTCCACTTCCTTGTCCACATGAGTGGCAGGTCAACTCTGAGATCTCCTTCTGCAAGAATAATTCTCTCTTACGCCTGTGAACTATCATTGGATATAAATAAACCAAACCAATTGCATCATCTGAGGTAAAGGAGGTTTCATCAATATGATGTCAGAAAGAAAAACAGAAGCCACAAAGCAAGATTAACTGTCATCACTGCCAAAAAAAAATCTGGAAAAGTGAATAATTAAAAGCAAGAATGCCTTCACCTGGAAAATTAAGTGGCTGGAGATAAAAAAACCCATTGCTCTTAACCTACTCTTCAGAACAAAGTTGCAGTTTAGAGTCAAATTACAAGAAATATGGTTCAAAAATAATAATGGCACATCTGCAGAAAGCAGCAGCCTGTCAGAGACAAAAAAATAAAAAATAAAATAAAATTTTAGAAAGCTTTAATTGTGAAATCCGGGTCTCCCCCATCCAGTATCAGAAAGATTTTGTTTTTCTTTCGCATAATCTGGGCAAGTTGCCCAGGAAATATGAAAAACTGAACTCAGGACTCAGGGAGCAAGTTAAACAAAAACCAGAATTGCCTTTTAATTTTACAGATACATTTTCATTCACTAGGTACAGTCATACCCACCTTTGCTCAAAAACACATAAGAGTTTCCAAAACTCTTAACACCCCCCTGCCCCATAAAATGGCACCACCCCAATACTTTGTATTTTATACTTAGCATTTTAGAACAAGGCAGTGGCTGTCACTACGAAAAGTCCTTTGGAGTGCCTTGGGATAAGTGTCCTCAAGAGGAAACAGCAGCCCAGAGAGGAGCAGAGCTAAGTGTCCCAAATCACCAGACCCCTGCCCAAGCTGGCAGCCAAGTTTAAAGACTTTCTTCTGACTGGTTCAGAGGTTGGATCCTCAGGACAGAGCGCTCAGCGGACTGATCTGAGAGAGCACAGCCCACCACGAGCAACCAGGAACACGGTGACAACAGCTCGGGAGCAGAGACATCGTTTAATCAAAGGTGATGCTCACTCACACATCACAGGTTCGTTTTCACAGCGTAATTACAGCCTGAGCTGGGCTTGCTCTTCCTCATTTAGTGCAAAGCAGCCTCGCAGTAACCTTCCCATCACACCCTCTGTCGCTGCAGACCTTGACAGGAAGCTATAAAGATTTCAGAGAGATGTTTCCTAACGTTTGAGAGCTGAAAATTAGAAATCTTTAAGGTCCACCTTCTGCTAAGGCCTCTGAAGCCCGAAGCAGCTCCCAGTACAGAAATATATATATTTCAATTAAACTTTTCTTTCCATCAAATCTGAAAAAAAATAAGTTTGCAGCAAAAGATTAACTCAGGCACAGATGAGAATGAGGCCTGTTCAGGCTGACAACTACCCTCATTTCCCCTCTTGAGATTTGATTTTGTTACCTTTCTCCCTCATTTTATCAGATAAACAGCACAGTTTCATCACTAAATTCAGATAATTCTGGAGTTCTGACTGCAGTAAGTCTTCCCAACTATTAACATCTCTCATTTCTCCATTTGTCTCACTCTCCAAACTCTGGCAGTCACCTGCTGGCTGCACCTCGTGACAGGAGAGATCCAGACTGGTTTTCTAACTTTCTTTACAAAACCTGAACGAGACCTTGTCCAAACTCTCCTCTTCCAAAAACACAGCTCTGAACTCAGGCCGACGAGGACATGTGCAGGGTTTAATGGAATTATGTTTACTCAAGTTCTGCATCACCCAGACTCTTGCTGATTTGGGTATGACAACTCCTGGCCCAGCTGAGAAAGAACAGAAAGCTTTTATTCCAATTTAAACGATTTGTCACAGAAAACTGCATCCTCAAACATGCAGCCAAACTCCTGTTTACGGGGAAGGATTTTCAAACCGAGTCTTTGCTGCTTTTCATTCCAGATAGACATTGTATTCCTGGAAGTCATGAGCAGGGACATGGTATTTATAAAATGCAGCAACGGAAACGCTGCTTCTCAGATCACCTGCCACTGCAACTGCCCGGTGATCAGAGCTCTTTTTAATGGAAGGATAAACATTGGCAAGAGAGGCAGGCATGCAGAACTTACTCATTATTTGGTCTCATCACTATGCCATCCACCTGAGACCCTTCCAGGAATTAAATTCCCATTTAGACCTAAGCTGACCCACCTGTTTCTCTCACAGTCCAGTTAAAAAAAACTAACAGAAAAATGCAAAATCAGGTGCTGTTTGGGTTCAGGCTGAGATACTCTCAAAAATGGTCCCAGAAAAAGGCAATTTTCCAGTAGAGGAAAATTGTACGGAAGGGGATAGGGGGAAGGCCCAGAAATAAAAATATGTGCTGCCTGCCCTTTCTACCACTCCCCAGGCTTTACCCTTTCCCTTGGGCTGGGCCTAGGAATCCTCAGGCCTTATCTTTACCTCGCTGTCCATTAAGTCTCATCCTCTCTGGAAAAGCCTTTTGAGGTTCCTGAGGATAGGCAGCAAGTGGAGCCCGAGCAGGGAAGGGTGGAGTGCTGGAACTCCAGAGACAGTCTTTGTTCCAGGCGTTCATTAGATAATGGCAGTGGCCTTCACCAAAACACGAGTTATAAACAGGGCAAAAGGAAGTGACTTTGGTCACAGAACCGCTCAGTTTTCACCCCTGCCTTGCATGATGTCACGCTCTCACCAGCTCTCCGGTTACCGGATGATCTCTGAGAGCAAATGGGACTGAAATACAGCATTAAAAAAAAAAAAAATAAAAGGTAAAAGAGGGGAAAAAAGGCGTAAGAGAAAGCCACAGCCACATCTGCCTGGTCATCTGCTGCTTTATCACCTCTGACGAGGGAACACAAGTCATTCCTCATTGCTAAATCATTACAAATCAGCTATAACAGTACCACAACCAAGTTCCACAATTAACTGCTCCTGCAGCATATCAATCCATTAAGCCCCACACAGCTGTGCTACCTTGGCAGTGCGGCTACAGGGAAAAAAACACCGTCCCCATCCCCGCCAAAGCCAGGCCGCCCGTCCCTGGTACACGGGGGCGGGGAACCGAGCGGGGGAACCGGGCTCCAACCCCGGCCCGGGGCTCCCCCGGCTCTGCTCTGCTCCACCGATTTAAAACGCTGCTGACTTCTCAATTAAAGAAAAAAAAAAAATATATAATCAGCTTGACGAGCGTCGCTGTTCCCGTGCCAGAATGGAAATCCAAGAGGATACGCTAAAGCAGGGAAGAGCATCAGAGGTTCCTCCATGAAAACAAAGGCTATAAAAAGGACAAATATGGTTTTAAAGAGAAAACGCCTGTAACGCAGACAGATCCCCGGACTGCCAGCCCCGGCAGAGGGTCAGAGGCACACACAGCCACACTCAGCCCTCACCCAGCCCCAGAATGTTTTATCCCCCCAGCGAGTCCTGCCCGACTTCCCACCCGAGAATCGGGCTTCTTCCTCACCTTATTTTCACGGGCACAAAGCACCCTGTACACAACACATGACATGATGTAACCACCAACACGGCCGTGGCCCAAACCAGTTCAAAATATAATGGTCAGTCAAAACAAATAAAAAAAACCTGCAGTTCCTCCCATATCCTGACCGGTTTCATGGAAAACTACAGTTTGTCATTCAAGTGCATTTTACATAACAGGGAATATAATCTATGGAGTGCCTGCCTTCGGCTCCACCTGGACACAAATTCAAGGAGAGGAGAGATGACACCTCGGTTTGGAAGGTGGGTCAGATTTTTGGGGAGCAAATAAGTTTAGTTCCCAATATATTTAGCTGCTTTATTTTTCCTCCTACATAACCCCCATTTATACCCCAAATGATGGAAATTTCTCCGTAACCAAGCACTGGAAGATGCTAATCCCGTGATGGAAGTAAACACACGTAGGGATCACGGAAAGCATTTCAGGGTAGCCGGACCCATCCAGCATCTTTTGGGGAAAATAATCCTGGATCGGCAGGGCCGGCTCGAAATAAATAAAATACAAAATATGCGGCTGGAAAGTAAATACAGGGAAACGGTTTCGGAGCTCGAAGCCACCTGGAAAATGACGCTATTGTGCACCCCGGGAGCAGGGAGAGCGCCCGGTGACACGGCTCCCGCCGGTGACAGCCCACCGGGATTACCGGCACCGCTCCGCTCCTATTTTCCAGGCGGATTTGGGGCCGCGGGACCTGCTCCCTCCACGCGTTTTGCAAGCTTTGAGGTTATGCAATTTAATTTTTTTTTTCTGTTTACTTTTAAAACTTCGCGTGTGCCCACCCCCCCCACCCCAGCCCCCCTTTCCCACCAGGTTAGAGAACGGTGCCCCCCCCTTCCTCCCCTCCCGTCCGTCCCTTCCCCTCCCCGGGGGCAGCGGCCACGTGAGAGGCCCCGGCCCGACCCTGCGGGACCCCCGGGGCCGGGATTTCGATGTAGAGCGGCGCCGCCGCCCCCCGCCCGCGGCGCGCCCCCCCCCCCCCCGCCCCGGGGAGACGCAGCACCGGGGGCGGCGGGCGGGGGGGGGGGGTGCGGGGCGGCTCTCCTGCCGCGACCCCCGCACTTTCCGCCGCACCGGGGAAGGGAAGGGCAGGGGAGGGGGGGGCTCGCAGAAGTTGGGGCGCGGCGGCGGCGGGGCCCGGCGGGGCGCGGCGGCTCTAACAAAGGGGCGGCGGGGGAGGCGCGGCGGGCGCGGGGCGGCGGGCGCGGGGCGAGCGGCACCTACCACGTGACGAGCGGCGAGCGCGGTCCGGGCGGGCTCGGCCGCGGCGAAACGGGCGCAGTTCGCAAACAAACCAAGCGGGCCCCCCCGGGACGAGGGGCGGCAGCCGCGGCGCCGCCACCCCCGGCGCCCCCCCCGCCCGCCCCGGCGGAACGGGGGATGGGCTCGCCCGTCTCCCTCGGCGGCCGCAGTGCTGGGGGTGGGGGGGGACGGGGGGAGCGGGGCCCCCCCGCCCCCGGGTCGGAGCGCTGGGGCGGAGCGGGCGCTGCGGCGCTTCTCGTCGGCGCGCCCGGTCCCCCCCTGCTCCGGGCGAGCGCGGCGGCGGCGCGGCTCGAAAATGGCGGCCGGGCTCCTTCCCTGCCCTCCCCCTCCCGTCAGCCGGAGAATGCACCGGGGGGAAGGAGGAGGAGGACGGCGAGGAGGCGGGGGGGCGGGGGGCGCCGCCGCAGCGCCCCCGGCGGCCGCGCCGCGCAGCGCAACCCGCGCCCGCCCGCAGCCGGGGGGCCCCGCCGAGCGCCCGCCGCGGCCGCGCGGAGGAGCTGCAGTGCGGGAGGGGAGGGGAGGGGAAGGGAGGGGAGGGGCGGGCACCGGCACCGCCGCCGCCGGCGGGGAGGGAGGGCGGGCAAGGGGAGGGAGGGAGGGAGGGGCGGACCCGCCGCCTTTTGTCCGCCCGCCGCGGCCCCGCCGCTGCCGGACACCGCCAGGGGGAGCCCGCGGCGGCGCGCGGGGCACGCCGGGAGTTGGAGTCCGCCCGCCCACCCGCGGCCGGGGACACGCAGGACACGGCGCCGCAGGGACAACGCTGCTTTAACCGTTTCCTGCCCAAAATGCGCGGCACTGCCCCGCTCTGCCACCGCAAGCTCGCTCCCCGGAAAAATTAAAAAAAAAAAAAAAACAAAACTTTCGCCGTTTAAGCGTTTCCCCGCCATTCTGCACGTCACGCTCTCCCGTGGCCACCCGCAGCCCCGGGGGCTCGCTGCTGCTCCTGCCACGGTCCCCAGCTTTACCGGCAGGAAATCTGCGCAAAGGCGGCACGCAGCCCCCGCCGGGCTCGGGCTGGCCCCGCTCCCGCAGCCCCAGGCTCCAGGCTGGGTTTGGGGACACGCAGCCCGGCAAGCAGGGTGCCTGCTGCTCCCCCCTGGATCCTGCCCCTCCTCGCCAGCTCCGTCACACAGGACACACCAAGAGCAAGAAAGCATTCGCTTGGGACCGCAGAAACCATTTCACCTCTCTGACCTTCAGTCTGGCCACTTGCTGGCGGGTGACGCTGACTGTGCCCAGCGCAGACCCCGGCACTCCCGGGGTGCCACAAACCCGCTGGAAATTCCTGCCAGGCAAAGGCTCTTCCCTGCTCTGCTGCCTCCACAGCAGGAACGCAGCTCTGCCAAGAAAAAAAGTGCTTTATACCATGGTTTGCCTGCAAAGGGAAAGAGCTAGAGCAGTGCCAGCTGTGCTCACCGGGAGAACCTGCCCCGGGGAGCTGCGCTGAGCGAAAAACAAAACCTGTCCTGCTCGGCTGCAGAACTAGGTAAGGAGGAATCCTCTTTCCAGCATGGACAATCCTGGCCTGGATTATGCAGCACACACAAGTTTATTTCCTCCTCGTGATTCGAGTCCCAGCACCACACACGGGAGTTCAATACCACAAAAGCAACTGCAGAATACCCTGAGCTGGGAGGGATCAGAGTCCACTGCTGGCCCTGCACAGGAATCCCACCACGTGCCTGAGCAATGCTCCCCTCCTCTAAAAACCATGTGGAGATACAGAGTCAAGACACCACTGTTACTCTTTAAAATCCAGTATATTGCTCAACAAACCACACCACGGCACTGTCATTACGGCTGGGTTTTCTGGGCCAGGAAATTCACATTTCATCATTTTTCTAAGGGAGTGTGTGACCACCTAGGCTTGCAGCCAGAGCCACCCCAGAGGTCTCTGCCGACCACACAAATGCTCAAAACGCAGCTTATACCTAAGTGTTTTTCCAAGAAAAATATTTAGCTAAGGACAGCAGTGAGACTAAAGCAGGTTTTTCTGCCGTAGCAGGGAACTGCAGACAACCAGCTCCACTCCTGGGCTGTCCCCTGCAGTCCCAGCTGTCCCCTCAGTGATGGCCATTCCCCATCCCCACACACCCCCAGGCTCAGCACTCTCATGCAGCACCTTAAGAAAATGGGTGTAGAGACCTTGAGCACGGGTTTAAGTCAGTGATGAAACAGTGCCAAGGAGGACAGCAGGGCAGTGTGTTATCAGCAGCCCCACGTCCAGCACCCAAAGGGGTCACACAGTGAACGCTGTCTATTCTTAAGGGTAACAAAAATACCTTTTCTAAAAGACAATTGCACGGGGAACTCAGCAGCTGCACATTCTGTCCTGATGTCCTCGTCTCACTTGGAGAGAACTTCAGGAACACAGCGATGGCATGCAAACCTCTGGTGTTATTGGTTTTTTAATCTACCTTGAATTAGAGCTCAGCTAAAAAGCAGAAGTAGCAACAAATGCGGTTTTATACTGGAACAGAAGAGTGAGGACAATCTGTTGTGGAGGAAGTTAAAAGAAATTCCTGTGCAATAAAGCTTCTGATATTTTGTTCACTGTGCAGTGCAGGACCTTCTGCTGAGGCCCAGACCAAGAGCCCAGATTCCAGCCTGACATTCCAGTACAGGTCTGGATCTTCCTGCAGCACAGACACAGCTGCAGCTTCCATCGTCCAGCCTCACCTGGAGATGAGTAGGAAAAATTGCTGTGCAGTGTAAAATTACACAGCTTTGGCCTCTGACACGTACCTTCTATGGCCCTGCCAGTCTCAGTTTTGCACTCCAAACTGTGCCACAACTGGTCACCTGGCCACTCCTGGACCAGCCACCTACCTGTCCCTCACACAGGATGTTCCTGATCTGGAGATGCTCCCCATGAACAAGAGCAGCTCTCCCCAGTGAAGCCCCATTTTTACAGCATCATCCTTTGACTTGTCCTCTTCTGCCAAGCATCCAGAACACTCAAACCACAATATCTGGTGAGGGCTGTGTACCCAGCTACTCACACATAATTGTTACCTCATCTTTCCACCTATTAATCCTCATTACTTGCTCTGATTGGACCTGCCTCAGAAATTTAGTAGTCCCTATACAATAAGTATATGCATATTTGTACATAAAATAACTCTTAAGTGTTATTATTTATGACTTTTGAGCCTAAAACCATGCTGTTTCAGTTTGGGAAACATCCTGAATGTGGGAAAGGTGGATGGCCACTAAAAAACACAGTGATTAGACTCTACCTGCTCTTAATAACAATACTTCCTATGACAAGTCCAGCATGGGAGAATCAGAGCCCAGGCAACCACAGGGGAATGGCAACGGGAAGGAGAAGGCAGCGAGTCCCCGTTCTGTGAGCATGGCACAGCCAGAGCAGCACATTCCCCTGGGAAGGAGCAGGCAGGGCTTCCTGCTCCTCTGCTCCCACAAACCTCCTGCGGGTAATGAGCTTCACAGAACCCAAGGGCTGGAACTGAGCTGGTCTCTTCTGTGACAATAAAACACTGCAAACTGTGACAACAAAACACTGCAAACTGTGACAATGCCAGGCGCCAGGAGCTTGAGCACAAGTCGGGGGGGTACCAGTGAGAACAGCCCTCAGACAGGTCCCAGCAGAGCTGTAAAGCAATTCAACTTGTGACACGCTCAACACACTCCAAAAATCAAGGTCCAGCAAGATCCTCCCCTCCAGAAGCAAAGGCCCCTGAGCAGAGCTGCCGAGGGATGCAGCAGCCGGACGCCCCGAGTGCCCCAGCAGCCCAGCCCACGCAGGCACTGCTCCTTCCCCCAGCTCCTGCCGGCTCACGGGAGGCACAAAGGATCCAGGGCACCCTCCCCTGCCCTGCTCCAGCAGGGAAGCCCTGCCGGGCCCTCCCGCAGCCTCCCAGCCACCACCCCAAACCAGCACCTTCGCCCCATCGCACAGGGCCCGCAGCTCTCTGAAATCTTACTGGGTTTTCTCCTCCACAGTTTTCCAGACTGCAGCATGAGACCGAGGAGTTGGCATTTAGGATGGGGACAAACGGGACGCTCACAGGGCTGACAACACCCCAGTGCCCACGCGGGTGAGGCTCCACGCAGCCACACACCAAACCCCAGCACGTCAGCATGTGGCACTTTGGAAATGAAGACAAGTCTGCAGAGAAGTTATCTCCTAATTCCCACCACTGTCAGCAGGAGCTGTAGTAACACAGATTTCCAAGGTATTTCGTGGTAACCTCCAAAACCCACAACAGGGAGATTTAATTCCACTTTAAAAGCCCACAGAACAACTCACTGTTATTCTGTGTACAAAGAGCAAGAGCTTTGCTGCTGTGTTGGCCGACTGGAGATCAGATACCACAGCAGATTCGGGTAAGGTCAGTGTGAACGGATTGAGATAAGATTTTTGGTTTTCCCATTACAAGAGAATTTGTCTAAATTCAGCCTCAATAATTGGCCTAAAGTCAGGCTGCTTTGGCTTGTAGATTTACGAAAAGAGGGAAATATCCTTCCCTTTAGCACTTCTCTTCAGGTTTTATTCAGCTGCACAGAACTCGATTCCTGTACCTGAGTGTTTAGGACACATTTTTAATGTGTAATAATATCAGCAAGGCAAGAGATCACTTTTCTAAAGGAGCATCAGCAAAGCCCCGCCAGGCTCCACTCCGGACCCAGGAGCACCACGGCTGCCTCACACACAGGGAGACCAGAGGAACAGAAATGTGAGCAGCAAACTCCAGCTTTAGACCTTTGGTTTTTACAGGACAAAGCCCCTCTGACAGGTGTACACAGAAGTCTTTTGATACTATAAATACATACGTAAACCAGATCAAAACAGCAAGTTAAAAGGACCTCATAGTGTAAACCTGGGGTTTAAGGATGAACATAATAAAGAGAGGAAAAAATAAAAGCAGGAGTTCTTTCTTTTTCTGGGCAAGTCATGCCTTGATATCTTGATGCTGCTGCACACAAGCACAGGTAACACCTGTAAATACACACACATGCTCCCAAGAGGAGCCCCGAATCTCTTCACTACAGGCATTGGAATGGCTTTGGAGAGAGAAACACCCTGTACGCACACACAGGATGAATCCACGCTTCCAGCCATAATACCAAACCTCCATTTTAAAGTTCTGCATCAGCCAAGAAACTACGTGCAGGGCTCCAGCGTCATCCTGCACGGTCAGGAACCAACGCAGCACCTGCCAAGGCACCTGAGCACACCCGAGCGGGCCGGCGCCGGGCACCGGAGAGCCCCGAGCACCCGGGTCAGCGGGGCAGACGGGACGTACCTTGCTGGGCATCTTGGCCAGGCCCATCCTCACACCTGCGCTCCAGGTGGGCAGCCCGGGGACGGCCTCCGGATCCTTCCAGCCTCCGCCTCCGCCGGCGGGATGTAAGTTTCTTATTTATTTACTCGAGGAGGTGGGAAAGTCCGGGAGCTGGGGACAGAAAGGGCTGTCACAAGGGGGCCCCGCCGCCCCCTCCCACCGTTACCTCCATCCCGCCGCGGGCCGGCCGGCGGGGCCGGGCCCGGCAGCGCTCGCAGCGCGGCCCGGGGCGCCGGGGGCTGCCCCCACCCCCGATCCTTCTCGAAGCCCCCCGGGCCCGGCCTCGCTTCCCCGGGCTAAAATGGAGGCGCGGGGCGGGCGGGGGGGACCCCGCTCCGCACGGAGCCGGCCGGGCCCGGCCCCCCCGGGGCAGCGCGGCGGGGCGGAGCTCTCCCGGCGCCCCGGGCCCGGCGCCCGCCGCGACCCTGCCCGCGACCCCCAACTCCCGGGCGGGAGCAGCCGCCAGCCGCCACCACCCCCCCCCCCCCCCCAGCCCCGCCGCGGCCCGGCCCCCGCAGCCAAGTTGCGGGACGGCGGGGCCGGGGCCGCGGCCGGCGCTGCCCGCGGGGGCAGGGGCCGCGACCCCCGGGCCGTGCGCGGCGCCCGCGGCGCCCCCCGCCCGCTGCGCGCCCCCCGCCCGCTCCTACCTGCGCCGCTCCGCCGCCTTCAAGCGGGGACCTTCCGCCCTCCCCCGCGCCCATTGGCTGCGCGCGGGGCATGGGCGCGCCCCATTGGCTGCGGCCGCGTCAATCAGCGCGGGGGGCGGGGCGGGCGGTGATTGATGCGGTGCCGCCGCTCGGCCCCTGCCCCGCGCCCCCCCCCGCCCGCCGCCCCCCGCCCCGGGACCCCCCCGCGCCCCCGGCACCGGCCCCGACGGCGGGTCCCGGGCGCGCCCCCGCCCCCCCGGGGCGGCCGCGGATCCGGCCGGGCCGCGGGAGCGGCGGGCGGGGGGCGGCGGGGGCGGCCCCGGGTGCGGGGAGGGGGTCGGGGCGAGGGGGGACACGGGGCGCTGGTGTCCCGCAGGTGGCACCGGGGCGGGAGCCGGGGGACGCGTGGGGCGTCCCGCGGGCCGCAGGCCACCCGTGCCCCGTGCGGGGCGCGGGTCCCGCAGCGGGCAGAGAGCTGCCGGGGGAGCGGAAGGCGCCGCCGGGACACCGAGCCCCGGCGCGGGTGACGAGGGCTGCGGTCCCGCCGGGGACAGCGGGCCCTGGCCCACGGATGGCACCAGGCCCGTGTCCCACAGGTGACGCAGGGCCCGTGGCCCCTGCGTGGCCCTGGGCCCGTGTCCCGCCGCTGCCGCGGGGCCCTGTCCCACGCGGGCCAGCGGGGCTGTGGCTCCGCCGGCCCGTGGCCCCCAGCGAGCCCAAGGCACGGGACTCACATCGGTCCCTTGGGAGCCACACGCTGCTGGCCTCAGGGCCATCGCACCGTCATCTCCTCCTAGACACAGAAAACTTCTCTTCCAGTGGCTGCTCCTGCCCGCTGCTGCTGCCACTCTTGCTTTTTCAATTTTTTAGTTTTTAGCCCAGTCACGGGACAGGTTTAATTCCAATAAAAGACTCAACTCTGTGTCCCGCAGGCCAAAAAGCAGGTGAGCTCCTTCACTCCTCACGGGTGGTCCAGGGCAATGAGAGTCACTGTTTCCCTTTGGCACAGCAGAGCTGGGGAGAGGATCATCCTGGAATGGTTTGGGTGGGAAGGGACCTCAGAGCCCAGCCAGTGCCACCCTGCCATGGCAGGGACACCTTGCACTGTCCCAGGCTGCTCCAAGCCCTGTCCAGCCTGGCCTTGGGCACTGCCAGGGATCCAGGGGCAGCCACAGCTGCTCTGGGTACCTGTGCCAGGGCCTTGCCAAACTGAGTAAAGAATTTCCTCCTAACATCTAATGTAATCCTCTCCCATGTTAAAAGTGACTCCCCCTCTTGTTGTATCTACCTGTGTAAAAGGTTACTCTCCCTCTTTTTTTCCAAGCCCCTTTCAGGACTGGAAGGAAGTTTGAGATGCTCCAAACACACTTTGAGAGGTGGCCATCCTGGTCCCACACAGAGCAGCTGCAGTCACTGTCCTTGCTCTCCTTCCCCAGGGAACATGAAACAACCAGGTTGTTTTTCCTGGTAATCCAGGAAAATCCAGACTATGACCTTATTCTGAGGTGACAAAGTTTAAAAGCACTGCGATCCCTGCCTTAGAAAAACCCAGTTCTGCTCCATTAGTAATAAAAAGCAGTTTGTGCTCGTGGATCAGCTCTCACTCAAACAAAGTCACAGTCTTGGGCAGAGGGGCAGAAAATAAGATGTTGCAGCAACACAGTCAGTGGTGAGCAAGAGAACGAGTGCAAACCTCAGTAAGATGTAGGTGTTCCTAAACACCTCCTGGTGCTCACCACACGGCTGTGACTCAGCCCTGGAACCATGGACAAATCCAGCTCCATCCCTGCTTTGCCTTTCTCTGGAGGCACCTAAAGCTCAGCCTGCCTAAGCAAAGCCCCTGTCCAGCACTAGGCAGAGCCCAGCTGCATCAGCCAGCCCCAGCCCACACGGAGAGGCTGCAGTGGGGCACAGAACAGCTCGGCTCTCACTGCGGGGCAGGCACTCAGCGACCCCCAGGCAGCAGCAAATGGCCAGGACCGACAGGACCATGGGAGAAAGCAGCGGGGAGCAGCTGGGAACGGGTTCATCTCAGTGTTGCTTGCACAGCCAAACTCAGCTCTCAAAATTTACTGGATTAGGTTGGGCAAAAATGAGCGATAAAAGGTTCAATCCAAGATGCCTACATGCAGCAGGAGGAATTTCTGCACAGCCATGAGCCTTCCTGGGAAGCTTTTCCTCCAGGTCTGGAGCTGTAAGAGACTGTGGTAATTAATTTCTCTGCTGAGCAACAACAGCTGCAGCCACAGGACAGGGACCTGCTGTGGAAGGCAGAAAAAAAAAATAAAACTAACCTGCTCCATACCCAAGAGCTTCTTGAATCTCCTGTTGCTGCAAGATGGAAAGTGAGGATGAGTAGCAACAACTTCTCTGGGCAGCCTGTGCCAGGGCCTCACCAGGCAGGATTTCTCCCCAATATCCCATTCATCCCTGCTCTTGGGCAGTGGATGGACACATGGCAGGACACATTCCCTGGGTCCTGTCCCTCCATCCCTCGGCCCAGGTCCCTCTCCAGCTCTCCTGGAACCCCTTTAGGCCCTGCAAGGGGCTCTGAGCTGTCCCTGGAGCTTTCTCCACTCCAGGTGAGCACCCCCAGCTCTCCCAGCCTGGCTCCAGCCCTGGAGCAGCCCCGTGGCCTCCTCTGGACTCACTGCAGCAGCTCCAGGTCCTTACACCCGGTGTCACACCCACGCCACACCTCCCACCTCACCCAAAATTCCAGCCAGGACCTTGCAGCCCACTTGGAAGGCTGTGGTAGATTTACAGGTGACACATGGAGGTTCAGGTAGCACAGGACAGAAAAGAGCCCTGTGCACCCCAAGGTGCCCTTAAACCTTTCCCAACCTCTGAAGGACAAATCCCACCCCTGACCCAAAGCACCTGGGGCTAAGCCTGCTTTTAAAAGTAATTTATTTGGATTTTCCACATCCTTTCATGAATTGCAAATATATTAACAGAAAAGACTTTTTTCCCCCTAGGACTGTACAATTTTTGAAATTAAAAAAAAAAGATCAAGAAAAGCCAAAAAAAAAAAAAATCAAGGACAAATTACATTGTTTCAATGCAAATAGTAACACCACACCCACACTTTGCATTCTTCCATAGTTTTGTTGTAAGAAAATGACAGTTCCCTAATTCTCTTCAGTGAACACTTCCTCACCTGCCTGCCAGTGCCTCCATGCTCAGCCTCTTCCTCTCTGTCCCTCCTCAAAGAGCCAAATTTTAGTCCTTCAATACTAATTTTGTGGTTTTCCTTAGAACATAAAATAGCAGCAAGGGCTAAATGTGACCCTGGATTTTTGGGAAAAAAGAAAATAAGGTAGGATGAACATACAAAGTCAGGAATGTTTTTACGTATTAAATCTTCCAAATAGCAGAAAACATCCTTTGAACAGCCCAGCTCAATTAAGAGCTTTTTCCAAGGGGTTGAAAGTTTTACTGCAGTTTTCAGGGAGCAAATACAAAGGAAAAAAGGCCCCACAATTCCTGGATCTCTGGTCCCACATGAACAACATTTGTTATGGAAAATGAAATACACCTGCTTCCTCCTGCTTTTTGTTTAGGAAATATGCTGGGAACCAAAAGGAAGCCAATTAACACGGTAATTAGTGGCATTCCACAAGTGCTGCCTGCAGACCTTACCAGGAGGTGCTGCTCAGACTCCTCTGGTGAGGGATGTGCTGGGAAGCTGCCACAGCTGGAGCTGGAAAACCACAGCAGGAGAGGCACAGGAGCCGGGCCTGGGAGCCCTGCCCTGGGTGCAGACCAGCTCCAGGGAAGCCTGAGCCCTGTGTCTTCCCCAGGGAAGGCTCTCCAGGAAGGGGCAATCACCCCAGGGCACCCTCAGCCCCAGGAATCCCTGTGAGATCCTCGCTCCAGCCCAGACGTGCCTCGATCAAACATCAGTCAATCCATCAGCCTTCCAGACCCAGCTGATCAAAGTGCAGGACACAGGCACAGGGCTCATTTAACCTCTTAGTTCCACAGATTTAGAGGGGTTTTTTCACCCTATGAGGAGAATCGAAGCCTATTTTTCACTGCCCATCCTCCTACTTCAAGAAAACCCACCGAACCACAAATTCTATTTTGGCTCAGAACTTGGGGATGATTTTTCAAAGGATAAAGGTGTCCATGTGGCTCTTGACCAGAGAGAGGCTGGGACAGAGGAGGTGCCAAGTGGACAAGGACAGAATTCAAAAGAAATTGAAGTGTAAAGGAAACTAAGAGACACCTAAAAACCAGTAGATTAAAAAAAAAAAAAGAAAAAACCATTAAGACTGATCACAACAAATACGGTGCTATGAAATTTGTATCATTCCCAATTTATTAGGCATAAATTGCTCTTTAAAACTGCTTGTATCATACACTTTCTTTATCATCACTGCACAAAGGGCACCAATTGCTGCTGCAGAATGCTACAGAGAGCAGTTTGGACTCACTAATGTGGCACAGCTTTCTCCTCTCAGAAACAGACCCTGGAGGAAAGGAAAGCATTCCTAGAATGGGAAACTGAAAGAAACAGCTTAAAAAAAATAAGGAAAAAGACAAATAATTGCACATTTTTTCATCCTGCTTGGACCACACTTGACGAAATACTTTTTCAAGTGATAACAGACCTAAGGAGATACTGATCTGAGACAATTATTTGATGCGTTTGACCAAGGCTCTGATTGTATTAAGGCTTCCAGTCTTCCCACTCTCACAGGATTAAGGGTTTGATGTTTCACATTACATCGGTATCTACATTTCTCTCTTGATTTTTCCCTTTATTAATTTTTATTCTTCAAAGGGGAAGAACAAGTCAAGGGGTGCACGAAAAATGAAACAAGGTGGTGCTGACAGAAATACAAAGTAAACACTGACCTTTCCAAAACCAGGTGAATAAATTAACTCATGGTTAGAACATGAAAGCATTTGATGAAAGCTCTGATCCTGCAATGTGAGTCTCTGGGCAGGGACAGGGCTGTTTCACGTGGCCTGGCACACACCCAGTCCTGGTTGCTCACTGGAGACACTGCAGCTTTAAGGTCATTGACACTCCCTGGCATTTCAGTTACACTACAATATGCAAAAGTCTTCAACAGCCCATTTGTCAGCACTGTCCTTGGAGAACTTGGAAATGAGGTTCAGCACTCTGCTTACCAAGACAGACCCAATCTAAGACACATTTCTGGAAAAAGAACAAGACACCTCGTCATTAGTACCATCCCCGCATCTACTGGCTTCCATACAGCAAACCACAAGTCTGTCTTCCATGATATTTTTTTTTCCAGCAAGGGGGAGTTCAAAACCAGCATTTTCTCCTCAGTCACTGCCATAAATGTGTAAGAGCCAACTAGTCAGACTCAGCAGCAGCTGGATATTGCACTGCCATGAACTCTGCTAAGTTCAGGTCTGAGGTGCACTCGTGGTGTCAGTGGAGAACAACGACAGTGCTGGCTCAGAGATGTAGAACCCAGGATGCCAAGGAAGGGGAGAACACGACAGTACCAGTCACACACACTCAAGCTCAGACACTGGCTCTTGGAGGTTAAAATTCATCACTTTCCACGGCGTGGAGCTGCGTGTCATCCGCATCCGTCATGCTGCTCTCCTGGGACTCGTCTGTGCCCACTGTGGGGACAAAGAGACCTCGGGGTCAGGGGCTGTCCCACTGCAGAGCTCCCCCTGCCACCCAGCCCAGCCCAGCCAGCCAAAGCATTAGCAAAAAAAAATTCTGCTTCCCCCCCAAATTACCTTAAATTACTTTCGTTTGTCCCGTGGACCCCGAGAGGGTCATTCAGCTGAGGCTGTGGGACTCTTCCACACTTTTGTCTGCACAGCCAGGGAAGCTGAACTGTGACACAGCCCAGCACTTATTTTGTTTATATTTCTTGGACAGACTAAACTGTTGGGTTTTTTTCCTTTTTTAATTTTTTTTCTTGTTTGGTTGGTCTTTGGGGCTTTTTCCTGTACTGCTCAGGTGTGGCTCAGCAGTTCCAGTCTCTGTCTCCATCTCCTGGTCAGAACAGGCTCAGTCCAGGGAGCTGGGGCTTGAAATCACCCCAATTACAACAGCAGGGTGAGAAAAACGGGGTACTTCCAGAAGTGAAGTGCAGGGTAAAGTTCCCATATTAAAAAGCACACAGGACCAATAAAAGTCAAAGTGATACACAGTTGTCACCTTTCCCTATTTTTCAGTTAAGAATCTGGAATTGCAGGACACAGCCATTTGTCTATTAGTAAGAATCTAAATCCTGCTGTAGTTCCTTCTTTGTGGGAAGAGAATTAAATTGCTTATTAGCATTTATTTTCTATCTCCATTTCAGCCTGCAGCTAGGTCAATATTTATGACTGTTCATGCTTTATGGAATTTAAGTTCATAATCACAAGCTGAGAGAAGAAAAACCTGGGCTGTTCCCTTCTGTGAATTACTCCCCACAGTGTTTTATTTTCTCTTGATCCAAATCAAACTTGCTTCCACGGCCTTCATCAAAAGCCACCTTTTCTATTCAGCACACCAAGTATGTTGATCCAACATCCAAGTTTAACTTCTGAAAAAGCATCTACAGACAACTTCAGTTGCCATTCATTTACTCTGAAATTATTTGATGCTTTGTGATGGAATGCCTGCAGCCCTGGGAATGTCTTGCTCTCCTGGGATACTCTTAAAGCCACCCATGATTTGTATAAATTTAGAGTCACCACCATCTCTGTCCTACTAAACCTGAAGGAATTTCACAACCCTTCATGCCACGCTTTCTGTAGGGAAAATGAATGAATTCTGAGTGAAGAGCCTCCAGAGCTCTTACAGCACTGGGCAGAAATGTTTCCCTTATTAAAGCTGGCCCTCTCCCCACAGCTCAGGGGCAGAAGCTGCTGTGCTGGCCCGGGCTGGAGCACAGACCTGACTCGTAGGGGTAGCATTCGCTGATCTGCTCCTCGCGGGTGATGGGCTCCTCGTCGTCGGGCAGGTAGCGCTTGTCTATGGCCTCCTTGATCTGGTTGTTGGCTCCTTTGGGATCCAGGTCCATTGCCCAGGAGAAATTCATTAGGGCCAGATGTGTCTGACCCAGCTTTTTATAAACCTGAACATTTAAAAAGCAGAAAAGGCTACATTTACATGAAGCCACTTACTTGAAGGTTTGGGTAATGAATGTTCCGCAGCTCAGGGATGTTTTATGGAAAGCAGCAGAGGATGGATATGAAAAACTTATTATATGAGCCCCAAGGGAAATAAAAAATATGTGTAGAAAGAGCAAATGTTTCTATTTAAAGATAAAAAGAAATAAACTAGCAGCTAAGAGATTCTTTATCATTAAGGGCAGGTGAGGAAGTTATTTATCTGTGTTGAGCATTTAAACAGTGAAAATATTTCAGTTTGTCTAGACATGGCCACTGATGTCAGTTTAGAGGTCACCTGGACAAACACCAGTGAACACATTTCAGCACAAATCCTTTTACCTCTCTCCAGTTTAAACAAAATAAAGAAATCTTGCTGATAGAGAGTTCTCCAGCTCTGTGTTAGAAGGAAGTTTGTCTTGGTGCTTCCAAGTGACCAGACACTCCCCAGCAGAAAGTTGCAGAAGTTATTTAAAGCTTATCAGTAGAGGTGGTGGTGGGAAGGAGGATTTCTGTCACTAGATCACTTCTCTGGCATTTCACACAAGAAAGGTTGGAATGTGGCTGCTTCTTATTCAGTATTTCTGACACAATGCATGAGAATGATTCAATATTTTAATAGTTACATGTGCAAATAACCAGCTCTGCTCACTGAGGGATGGACCATCATCTCCAGCTCTCTTTAACTGTCCTTTGCATTTACAAGATGGCACATAATACAGCTGTGAACACTAAGCCTTACTTAAAAGCTTTGGGAATTTTTACAATACTGCTCCTAGTGGAAGCATCTTAGTGACAGGTAGCAAATTTTCTCACTAAGCAGCAAAGGAAACCAAAGAACTTAGAATCACAGTGAAGTTTTACCTACCTTTCCTATTAAAAAGTAAACAAGAGACTCTTTGGGAACAATCTGCTTCAGTTCTTCAAGTTCTTGTAAAGCTGACTGAAAGGTTGGAAAGAGTGTTCACATTAGGCATTTGAAACCAAACACTTTTAGTGAAACTTCTACTTTACTTTTAAACTAGTTCTTGATGCTGGAGCTGTTTACTCTGCTGTGACAGTCACCTGGCATCATTAAGAAATTCAACTGAAAAATATTTAGTCCGCAGTTAGAAATAATTAAAAGTTTTAAATAAAGTTTTCCCTTTTGGTGTGCACACACGTTTCTGAGGCAAGTTTCAAAACAGACTCGGGCTTGTCTTCTGGAGCCAAAAAACACTGGCCAGAAGAAAAGTTGCTGGATAAACACTGTGGGAAGATCTTCTCTTATTCTAAACAGGGCTCAGGTCAGCAGGGGATCAGCCCAAAACTGCTTCACTTCTGACTTTTCACTCCACAACACAACCTTGGAAACAGCTGGTTCTTATTGCTGTAATTGGATATGGGGCAGTTGGCTGAGTTTTTTTTAGTAATTTTGTATAAATTCATGAGAGTGGGTCAGACTAAAATAATAATTTAAAAAGAGACACCTGATGGTCCCAGATTTCATTACAATCAAAACATTTAATGCCACCCTGGTGAGGGTGGCACTTGCCAAAGCAAATGCTCCCCATGTCCCAGGCTCTTCCTGCAATCCCTGGCGCTCCCCAGGGTGACCTGTAAACATTCAGCTCCCAAGGCACCCCCATTCCCAGCTACAGGAATTTCAAGGCTGCCACGAGCACCAAGACTGACCTTGTACTTCTCGTTTGCAAATAACACCGAGGCTCTGTGGAATTTGCATAGTGGGTTCTTGGGGTCGATGTTGATCGCTTTGTTCAAAGTGTCCAAAGCCTTCTCAGATTTTTTCAGTGCATGTTGGACCTGGCACACAAAGAGAGATCAATTCCAAAAGGGGAAAAATAACAGCTCATCTGCTGGGTGAGGACAAACCCTTCTGACCATGTTTACTTATAATCTGCTCCTTTAGAAAAGTATTTGCCCAGTTCTAGACCAAGTCTGAACAAGCTTCCTCACAGGAAGAACAATCCTCCTCACCTCCTCTCCACCCCAACCCCTTCCCCCCAGCCAAGTGAAGTGCCCTGTACTTACTACTCCAATGTGACACAGCAGGACTGAGCTCTGAGGGTTGATATCAAGTGCCTTCTGGAAATGCATTTCTGCCAGACTGAACTTCTCCTGTTTGTAATAAATCATTCCCAACCCGTACCTGCAGCAGAGGAACAACTCTGGTAAGCAGCACTGGATTTTAACCCAATTAGTTTCTGTCAGTGAACGTGACATGGCAGGAATGGTTTGTAGCCTTGCCAACCCCATCTAGGGTGGGAAGGGATTTCCTGGGGGAAAAAGCTGTCTAAAATTTTCTTTCTTTTCGATATCCATTGGGTGGCTGAAGAACTGATGTGTGATACACAGCAAGACTGGCTAAGGAACTGCTAAATAAAAGGACACAAAAGTTATTAACACTATCACACTCACAGATCTAACTTTTACTGCTTTGTATATTAAAAAGCTGTAAGAAACTAAGTGTGTCCTAAAGTATGAAGAGGCTGAGACCTCATCTCTCCAACTGCAACTGAGGACACATAATGCACAAAGAATGCTGCCCAACAGGACAAAATAGCTGGGGTAATACAGCCTAAACAATCTGTGAAAACCAAAAAAAAAAAAAAAAAAGGCAATTTTTTTGCCTTCCTGGTGAAAGTAGCCCCCCACTTCTGCAGGAATGGCTTTGCTCTCTTCCAGGGGGGAAGAGTGGTAGGTAGGTGGTGGCTGTCCCAACGCTGGCAGTGTCCCTGGCCAGGCTGGGAGCAGCCTGGGGTGGTGGAAGGAGTCCCTGCCCATGGCAGGGGGTGAGACTGGACAGGCTGTAAGGCCCCTTCCAACCCAAACCAGACAGACTCCATGGAATTACAGCAGTGGCAGCACCCAGGAGAAGCTCCTCCAGAAGGAATGCTGCACCCCACGGAGCAGCAGGGGATGCAGCCAGACCTACCAGGCGTTGTAGTGCCGGGGGTTGACTCTGATGGCGTTCCTGAAACAGGCCAAGGCCTTGTCCAGCTCTTCTGTCAACACAAACTCGTGGCCCAGCAGGGTGTAGGCATAGGCATAGTTTGGATCCACCTGGATGGCCCTCTGGAAGAACTTGATGGCAATGTCATGCTCCCTTTGCAAGCTGAAGCAGTTTCCTGCAGCACACCAGGCCTGGAACAACAGCAGGGCAGGAGCAGAGCCCTTTTTACTACTCTGAGTGACCACGTTTGAGCTGAACACGCTTATCTATACTTCTTAAAATAATTACAAATAACTTACTCCTAGATTAAAAAGGGAAAATAGGAATAAATCAACAGTTAGTTCAGGCTCATTCTTGTGAGGCAAGCAGGGCTAAACACACCTTCTAAAATAAATAAATGAATAAATAAGCAAGCTGAATTACAGAAATGGAGAATCCACGGGCACCCAACAAGTCTGTGCCAATTAAATCCTTTGATGACTAATGACTAAAGCTTTTGAAGCTGTTGAAAAGGCCAGAAATAAAACACCTTTGATATTTAAGAATAACCATGGGGGAGATGGTACTTTATTTCTTCAGCTCCCTCCAACTGACAAACCGGGAAATCTGCAGAGGAAGAATTTTAGCAACAACCTCCTCTTTCCCCGTAAATACCACAGCCCAGGGTCCCTCACTTCCCCAAATTTTCAGCATCACTGCCAAAGCACATAACTATTTTCCACTCCTTGGATTAGAATCTGCATTTCCCTCTATCCTGACTAATCTTACCACAACCACCAACTGTTCACCGAGTTTGTTTTCCACTCTTAGACAAACTAACAGGACAACATGAATTGGATTTCCTCCTCCACCAAAAAGATTTCCAATGTCCTCTACAGTTTGCTTAATTCTTAAGAGCACATTTATCTACTCGCATATTTTATTTTTACTGTGGCACTCATTGAAAGATTTCTGGGTTTTGGCACATCGTGACTACATTACCACACACCCTGCAGTTTAATGGACTTTGGTATATAAATGTGCAAGATCATGTCTGCAAATAAATTCTAGAACAAATATTTTAAGTGCCAGTGAATTAACTATAGCAATTAAAAGGTACAGGAAAAAGATATTCCTTATCTCTGCACGCTGGCAGCAGCAGGAGTGACTGACTAACCCATGATCTTCCTGGTTGAATGGTGCCAAGGCAAATTTAAATAACCATTAACAGATAAAAGGTTTCAACCTGTTCCACATAAGCTGATATTCTAATTTTAAGGAGCCATTTCAGGCATCAGCAGTTCAACAGACAACCCTGCCAGCTCCCTCTCCAGTTTTGCCATGTTCAGGTGTATTCCCACCGGAGAGTACACTGGATTAGAGCTCAAAACTCTGCTCTGAATCACTGATTTTACTACGTACAATTCCCCTCTTCTCATTCAAGCCCACAGCATTTTATACCTCTGGTGAGTTTTTATCCATGTCTGTCAAATCCTTAGAAAGGACTGAAAGGGCAACATCTTTCTGCAGATGCCAGAGTGTGGTTGAATAGATTTCCATGCCTTCTACTCTGTAGTTTTCAATCCTCCTCACTTCTGAAAATATTCTCTCAGCCTGAGAACAGAAATGAAACTTAAAATAAAATTCCACCCACCAAGGCAGAGCACAGAGGTCAAGGTCCAAGGCCTCACGTCCAGCCTGAGCATCCTCTTTGCTTTTTAAGTGTTCTACACAGAGCTGCAAGCCCTGAACTTTCCTTTCAAGGGAAGGAAGTGACTGTATCCCAGGATACTTATGCCAGCAGGAACACAGCCAGCTCTCCCTCCTGCTGACTCAGCTGCATTCCTGTTTCTATCCATGCTTGAGCGAGGCAAAAACATCATCCACAAAATCAGAAAGAGTGCAACAGACTTTTATGGGCCAGTTATGATTGTTAGCCATCCCAATAAAGAGTGACAGGGTAGGGGGTGATGGTTTCACACTGCCAGAGGGCAGAGATGGATGGGATGTTGGGAAGGAATTGTTCCCTGGGAGGGTGGGCAGCCCTGGCACAGGTGCCCAGAGCAGCTGTGGCTGCCCCTGGATCCCTGGCAGTGCCCAAGGCCAGGCTGGATGGGGCTTGCAGCACCCTGGGACAGTGGAAGGTGTCCCTGCCATGGCAGGGGTGGGAACGGATGAGCTTTGAACTCTCTTTCAATCCAAACCACACTGGAAATCTGTGATTAAAATCTGTAGCCTCACCTTTCTAAATAATCTATGAGAGCACCCAGCATGTTCCATCTGGAAATAGACTGTGCACAGCTCAAAACCCCCCTCTCCTTTGTCTCCTGCACACATTCTGCCAAGGAGTGCTTTAAAAACTTAGCAATCAGGCACATCAGCTGTCAGGACAACAGGGCCAAGGAGAGGTGAACTGTGGGATTACCCTTAACTACCCACTTCTGATTCTGGAGCAGTTTGGCATCACTTCAGCTGTGCCAATGCTTCATTTGTGAGGCTGGAAGGGAAACTGGGTCACTGATGTGATTCGAACTAACTAGAATGGAGAGAAGTTTTTTGGTTTAGAGCTCAAATTGTTGAGTGATCTATTCTAAAACAGTGCAGTGCAAACAATTCCATCAGCACAGCAGGAGACAGAGACAGGACACACAAGGAGGAGACCCCAACACTTGGATACAAGAGGAAATAACATTAAGAAAAAATTTTAGGAAAGCTCAGTGAGAAAGCTCTAATGAAGCAGATTCAAGACCTAAATCCATTCCAGGTGTAACTTTCATATTTATCCATTTACCACAGCTGCAAACTGCTCATGTATTTTACAGGAGATCTGCAGGTTTTGTGTAAAACTGCCAAAGCAAAGTGAGAAGAGGAAGGCCCAGCCCCTGCTCTTACCTGCATGTATTCTGCCAGCTCAAAGTAAGCTCTCCCAATTTGGCACAGCACCCAGCCTGTGTTGTAGTGGTGGGATGGCAAATGGCTCAAAATATTGATGGCTTCTTTGCAGTTGTATGAGCACAAGGCTAAATAACCTTTCCCCATGTCCCGGAGAAGGCTCATCAAACCTTCTAGGAGAAAAACACAATAAATAAAAGTGGGGGGGGGGGGAAAAAAGACAGCTGAGAATTATTTACTTGGAAGTGCTAATCCCAAAAGCTCTCACTTGTGCACTGCCCCTGAATTTGCCAATGAAAACTCTTCAGGAGTTTACAAACAAGGCTTATATACTCTTAACATAATAATCTTAATTAACATGAGCATGATAGTCTGAATATCAGCCTCTGTAAGGGAAGCCAGAAAATAAAGAATCCTTAAGCTCTGGGGCTCAGGGTAAGTGGAGTTCTGCATTTCCAGCAGCTATTCAAACATTTCTTTAGGTCTGAGCAGTTTCCACAAGCCTGGTAGCCATGGATACATCCTCTTGCTGCCTGGAAACATTACTGAGCCAAAAGAGGGGAATTCAGCATTCTGCTTAGGATTTTCTGACAATCTGAATAAAGACTTGTTTTTAAACACATGGGAAACATCAAGGGAGAACAGACCACATAAAGCCCATGTTAAAAGATTACTGGGTTATGAGTAACTCCTTTGAATCAGTTTCCAAGGATAATACTGTCACAAATTCTTTTGAAGTTATAGTTTATAACAATGTAACACTTACAATCATAATAATATTGCTTATTCTGTTATCATAATTCATACATTGCATAACAATTTATAGTACTTTATATATTTTGAAGATACTTGAATCATGAATAAGGACTAGAGCTTACAAGATGTATCTGCTGACAATTACCACTCTCAATATTTCTTCACACGTTTCTAAGTTAACAAGATGTTGAATTAAATCAGTTTTTATCACTATACAAAGGTGAGAGCTGCATACTAAATGAAATGGGAAAGAAGCAAATACTGAAGCAACATTAGAACCCAGATATATCAGGTTTTACTCTACTACAGTCCAACAGTGCTCAAACAGACCTGCTGCTGCCTTCTGTAGCGTGAAAGCTTGGATTTGTGGTGCAACAGTGGAAATTTTCCCTTCTGAAATGATGGAAGAGTCCAGTTTGGTAATTTCCAAACTGTCATTTAAGTTTGGTTGAGTTATTCCTCCCTTATTTGTTTTACTTTTTGTTTTTCTGTTTGGAATCTTAGGTGGAAACTTCATTTTTAATTTTTTGCTATTTTCCTGCAAATAAGAAAAGTAAGAGTTACATATAAAAGAGTCTTTTAAATCCAGAAATCTAAACTTGAGAGTGAATTGTGTAAAATTACGTGTAACAACCACGCCCAGCCATGCCCTGCTCCCTGCAGAATCTGTTCTTAAGTTGCTGAAAGTGCTATGAATAGGTGGAAATTAACAGCTGGCCCAGTGGCATGGATGAGGAAGCCAGGGGCTCGCAGCACTGGGAGGTTTGGTACCTTGGTTGTGGAACTATCACTGGTAAACAGGCGAGAGCTTCGTCGAGGCAGCGCGTTGGGTGGAGCAGCAATGGTTGGGCTCAATACCTGAGGTGTTGTACTGAAAAGAAAAATTTAAGAATTACACATTGCAAGGTAAGCTTCTCTGCTCCACTTCTAATAGGAACAGCTTTTAGCTTTGCTTTAAACAAAAATGCTCCTGTGCTATGATTGTTTTACCTTGTCTGTGGACCAGAGCTCTGTGTTTGTGCAACAAGAATTGGAGTGACTTCCCGGCTATTCCCACTCTGGGAGAAGACAGATTTTGTTCCAGCCTGGCTGATCCTGCTGACAGTCTGCACAACACAGAGTTTCTACAGGTTTGTTATTATGTCACTCAGGAGCCTCCATCTCTGCTGCGCCAAACCCAGCCCACTCCACCCACCAAACACTGCACAAGGAGAAATAGAATTATTTTAATAAAGGAGAGGGTTCCCCCATGCCCAGGGGAAACCATCAAAAGTGTTTCTCCTTCTACCTGTTAATAACACCAAGTCCACGAAGTTTATGCATATTATTTGAAGATATAGAAACTCCATCTAATGGCAAGAAACTTTATGTTAAAGTGCTTGTGCAAGAACAAAAGGGAATTAAAATACATCATATTTAAAGGCTTTTTCCTGCAGAAAGTTGTAAACAAATCATGAAAAATAGAAAGAAAAATGTTTTTTAATTATCCTATTACAATCCCATTCAGAAGCCTTTCACAAACTGCACAGCACCTCAGCCTGTTTTCAGAACAGATCCTCCTCTTCACATTTTATTTAAAAAGCTTTAAAAAATTATCTTTCTGCCCACTCCAGGGACACCAACATTCAATTCACTGATGGCTGTTTGGAAGAGACCCCAGAAAGGGACAAGTGGATCAACACCAGAACAAGCAATGTCAGTTTGTGCATTCTCCAAGCCCTAAAGCTCTGTCCTTCTGTTCCTTTCCCAGATTGTGTTACCAGAGGATGGCTTAGGTGGCCAGCAAGGAAACTTGCCCACTCAGACAGGAAGCCTTTGGATTCATCCTAATGCTTCATTCACTTATGTAAGTGTTTCCAAGGAAACTGCCTCTGTTCAGCCACAGCTCCACCAAACCTTATCTGACACAGAACTGGAGGAGCAAAGTGGAACTGGCACAGTCACTATTTGCTCTGGACAAAGCATGAACCAGAATTTATGTTGTTTATTAAAAGGTATTTATGTTTTGGTAGTGGCCCAGCTCCATCTGGGCAGGGCCTAAGTGTGGCATAGTGAAATTTACACCTCTGTGCTGCTGTGTCACACTCAGCAAAGCAACAAAACAGCAGCAAAACCGACTTGATTTCCCAAAGCTCTTCAGCTCCCAGAAGAGCTGCCCCTTACTAACTGTGAAAAATGCATATTTCATGATTGGCTTTTCGCAAATATTAAATTGAATACTGTATGTATTGTGTTATATTGATTAGAAGTGCTGTATTAACATTTTAATAGTATGGTAAATGTAGTTTTGTAGTTAAAATAGAACCTATGTATGTGGGGGTTTTTTTACTAGCTCAAGCAAGAGATGAGATAGTGAAGAAACTCTTCACACAGAGATGACAATGATGGGGGCCCATAAAGAATTACTGCCTCCTTATCAGAAAAGGCAAACATTCTTCCACCTTCTCTCCGTCTGTATGGAACCACCAGGATTAAGGGGAAGAAGTTGACAAAAAGCAGAAAAGTTCTTCATTTGCAAGGAATTAATGCATCATGTATGAGATGTATGAATATGCAACAGGCTACTGCTTTTAAAGATTATTCCTTTGTTCACAAGGCATGCTTATCGGGCTTAAGTGCCCGAGAGCATCTGGACGTCCGCAATTCTTTGCTTTTTATTGTCTTGTAATTGTCCTAACTCTAAATTTTCATTACTCTAATTGTATTACTATTCTTATAACCATTTTATTATTATTAAACTTTTAAAATTTTAAAAACCAAGTGATTGGCGTTTATAACACTAACTTTATTTCCATTTTCAGACTCGTGGTAATTTACCTTCCTGTAGGTGCACAGCCCACCACAAGCCACTGTTTCCTGAGCAAGCACGGGGTGGGAACTGGATCAGCCAAACAAAGCACATTCCTAACTGACTGTTTTAGCACAGGTCCCAGATTTCCCTTTCAGAATGGCACAGCATCAAGATTTGTCCAGAGCAAACATGGCAACTAAAATTGTACTTTTTGAGAGATTCAACATTATTGCAAAATAGTGCCCCCTATAAAACACCAACACCCCTCTTGCAAGTGACTAAAAACACAGGGAAAAATCCTCAGGTTTTTGTTTTTAGAAAGGAACAAATAGTTCTTCAACTGTCACCAACATTCCACCTCTCATTTATCACTATGGCAACTACAGCAGTTTCTTCCCGAGTAAAGCAGACATTTTTTAGCTTCCCCAACCCAAGACTTTGCTGAGTGAAACAGCACCATTCTCTCAGTCCTTCACAGAGCAGCAGCAGGATTTTTATTACTCTGGTCTGTAAACTACAACTCAAGAACTACTTGCAAGAGATCAGTAGCTTCAGCTCTCTTGAGGCTTCAGAAAACACATTAAATAAATAAATAAAAACCCATTCCAAGTCTTCACACTCCACCCTGCAAACTGAAAAGTTTGAATTTGCTGTTGCTGGGAAGCTTCAGTGTTTGCAGAACCCTCTGTGATGGGAGGTGGACAGAACACAAGAGATCTTCCCTAGGTTAGTCCAGCAACTACAGCCTGGGCATCTGGGGGGAAAACTTAGCTCACGTGTTTTTTCCTCTGTATTATGGATTCTTCTCGACATTGCAGTGCACTTTAAAGCTGTCAGAAGAGCAGCTGAGCTCCAGAATGCAAGGTACCTTCTTTGAAGGTGCTCCGGTGGATGGCACATCGATTACAGAGGAGGAGTTGGTGTAGTTCTGTAAATAGGATCCATCTCCAGGGCTCGGGGTTTCCAGTGGCAAAATTCCAAAGCTGAGGACAAACCAGAGAGGAAGGGTCAGTGTGTGAATGTTAGACCTGGAGAGCTGGTCTGATGCAGGGGTTAAAACACACACCCAGTTCATGGAATATCCTGAGCTGGCAGGGACCCACAGGATCACCAGGAGTTGGACTTCAAGGAAAGCTCTTTACAGTAGCCTTTCATAATAAAGTTTATTCCAGAGCAGCAGCATATTCCTTCAGAGATTTTTCAAGTGAGAACATGACAAAAAGCAATATCTTGAATCAACAATTCCTCTCCAAATAACCAACTGCTCGTTTAAAAACCAGAAGAGATCAACACTAGGAGCAAGAGCAGTTCCTGAAGTTGCTTGGGTTTCCCTTGTACAGCATTGGTCACAAATTCTACCACCACATGTGTCTGAGTGTGCTGAGCAGCTCCAGCCCTCCTGCTCCAAACCCCACACAGCAGCAGCAGCTCAGCCCTGGCCAGAGGTTGGCCACCCCAAGGACTTACCTTGGAGTTAGTGGGCTCAAAGCTGCAGGTCCCCCCAGTAAACTCCGTCCAGTTTTTGGTTTATTTTGAGCCTGTTTGGACAATATGGCAGTTCCTGACCCCAGGGGGACAGAATCCGAGGAAATCACAGCCGAGTCGATGTAAGACATGGAAGAATCCGAATTCAAGGAGGAATACTTTGAATTGGAGGACTCTAGGTTGATTCTGTTCAACTCCTGAAGAATAAAAGGCAGCTCTTAGGTACTCAGGGTATGGTATAATTAATGTTTTTCAGTTAAGCTGGTAAAACAAACTGATTTTAGCAAATGACTTGAGCAAAACTCACAATTGTGTCCTGGGGTGTCTCCATGAGGACACTCTCAGGCTGTCTGTGGGATATGTTGTGATTAGACACCACTGTTGTGCAAGTGTTGGGCAGACAGCTGCTGAAGTTCTGTAAGGATGTTAATTTAAATGTTTGGTCAGGGTCTGGCTTTTCACCTGTAAGAGTAGAAAGAGATTTAATAGTTATTCCTGGGTCTATACACTGAATATTCAAGTCTGAATCAAGAACAGGGGACAAAGGATTTTAGAAGTGGTTTAAAACATTTCATAGAATCACAGAACATTTGGGTTGGGTTGGAAGGGACCTTAAAGAACATGTCATTCCAACCCTCTGCAATAAGCAGGGACACCCTTCACTAGACCAGGTCACTCTGAGCCCTTTGTACTACAGCAGAAGTATTCTTCCAGTCTTCTGCTACAAACCCCAGACAATCAATATTTCTAATAATTTTCATATATTGTTTTTTCAAGCTATTCTTAGAAACAGAAGTGTCTACTAAATGTAGGCTGGAAAGCACATTTGGCTTGTTAGATCCAAAAATGTATAAATAATGAAGATGGAAAACAAGACAGAAGTTTTAAACAATGGCAAAGTATTTTAAATTAATTGTTGCTCACAAAAATCTCTCCCAAGAATTACATGAGTAAAACAGTTCTGCAGACTCACCTATTTCACATAGTGATTCAAAAGGGGACCAGAGGAAAGGATTTAAACTAAGGCTCTTTTGGTAACATTCTGATCCTTTGGCAAGCCGGTCTGTCTTGCTGCAAAAAGAATGAAACAGTTCACAGGGAAACTTCAGAACAGCATTTTTGTTCAAGAGAGTTTTCCAGAAGAGGAGTTGAGAAACAAAAACATGTTGAGAGGCGTAGAAACATTCCTCATGTTTCAAGCCCAAGAAATACTGAGTCCTTTTGAAGTTACTTGACATATTTAGACACAGTTGTCAAAAAAAGTTACATAAGCACTAGAATAGCTTGAGAAGTCTCATTTTTAGGAAGAGGCAGTTCTTTGCAACAGCTTGTTTCTTTCTTGCCAACAGTAACCTGATTGCCAGCCTTCCAGCCATCTTAAGTATCTATGGATAATATTTTTGCAAATAAATTAGCAGCTAAATTGAACACTTAAGTATTTGGCTACAAAGAAATAATTTTGAAAATAAATATAGCAGAGACGAATCCAAGAGCCCAACTACTCCAATGAGTCATTCACATTTACTGAAACCCTTCTTGCATCTTAGCAAAATCAAAACACTTACAATTGTCGAGTTCCTCTGCCTGGCACCCTCAGAACTTTGATTTGAGGGTTAGAGCTACACGTGTATAACACAGATAGTAAAAATCTAAATAGTAACACTGAGAAACAAGCTGAGAGTTTTTCTTAGGGAAGAATACAGAGCAAATCTAAAGGTATCTAAAAATCTTAGACTTTTGGATTGCATTCTTATCCACCCAGAAAAGAGGAATTTGTGTTTTCAGTCTTTGGGTGAAAATTAAAATTAACCATTCCCAAATCAGATTAATTCCACAACTATCCACCTGAATTTATTGTGCTCCAAAATGGTGTAACCCAGAGAGAGGTGTCTCCTGTAATGACTGAGATGTTTGACTAAACCTGGGCTTGGTCAAGTTAAAACCTTCCACCTTTATTGGGCAAAATGAAAAAGCAACTTTACCAGTAGACATGTCCCAGTAAGGAGAGTGTAAAGCATGCAGAGTCACCAAACTCCATAACAATGTCATCATGGCTTTTCTGTTTATTCAACACTCCACCAGACAAGATCTGCTCTCCTTCTGCAAGCCTTTTTAAAAAACAAGAGGTTTAAAGGGGTTACAAGGCTCACAGTACTGGCAGTCCAGTGTTTTCACCCTGCTGCAAACAAAAACAGAAATCCACTGTCAGTGTTCACAGGTTTTAGACCACAAACCAGTTCCTGCAAATGAACATTAAGTAACCCATGGATTCCTCTACAACAGGGAGGTTCAGGACTCTGCAGTCAAACAGCTCTGCTGGGAGGGAAGAAAAACAAAACAAACCCAAAAGCAGAGGCACAAAATTCAGCATGACTTTTCCAAAAGTGATCAATCCTAGCATGAAGGACAAGAGAATCTTCAAGACACTTGATCTTTGAAAGTGCTTTATCTAAGCAAAGCCAGTGCTTAATTTGGCTTTGTTTCCCAAAGAAATTCAATCTGCAAGGCCCCTCATGCACTGAGTTAAGAGCCAATATTGGGATATGGCAGAGATCATGGATTTTAATGCCCTTCTTCCTTGCAAGAAGAGCTCAAAAGGAGAACAAAGGCTCAGTTTGTACCTCCTCCACCTGCAAGAACAGCAGCACTCACACGGAATGGGCCACTGGCTGTCAGGCTTCAAAATTTCTTCACACAACTGCTGGGGTGGGAGGCATTTTTCAGGCATCTAAGCCCAAACACCTGAACAAACAAATCATTTTTTCTTGCCACCACTTGAAATTTTACTTGTGGGTGTATGCTTCTATCAGCACAGACCATCCCCACAAGAAAGTAAGGCAGAGCTGTATACATGAGCTCATAAGAGGTCTGTTTTCTCTCTGCACAGCTTGGCAATTCCTGTCTAAGCTACTCAACAACTTTTAGAAGTTTTTGCAACATGGGTTAATGCTCATTAGATCCATATCTGAAAGCAAAATAAATTGAACTCGTAATCTTTTGTGCTGAAGGACCAATGCATTTCTAGTTTATACAAGATGACATCTTCCAAAGAGATATCCAAGCAAAAAAATAATAAAAAAAAATCCATTCGTAACCCTGGACAGAACATGAAGGATTTACTTACTTGCTGAGGTCCACACAACATTTTGCAAGCAGGTATTTACACTGTGGGGTGGTACAGCTGTGTCCCTTTAGGAGCCTGTAAGCTTTGTAGGCCTTTCCTGAGCGGTAGTAACACGTTGCCAGTAAAAACAGTGCTTCTTCTGAGTGTACTGGAAAACAAAGCCATCAGTTAGATGCTAATCATTTTAGTACAAAAAATTTGGGGGCAGGGAGTAAAAGCCAGCTATGGACAAGACAGAACAAATTGGGTATTGGTATTAGAAATTCATTCCTGAATGAAGTCTTCTTTATCTGTTGGTGATTACCAAACTTCCTACGCCATTTCCTTGGCTGGTCAGATGAACTCAACATCTACAGCTTTAAAGGAACTTTGATCCTTCTGGCTACCCAACCTCAGTAAGTGATGAGCCAGCTTGTAGTTAGAACAGCAGCAAGCCAAGCAAAGCAGCCAGGCCAGAGCTACTTTAACGACCTGTTGGCCACACCAAGACTGACTTGGCTCAGAGTGCCACCACACCTGCCACCAACACTTTGCACTACTTTAAGGAGTGCATAAACACAGGAACACTGGATGGCTGTTACAAAGTACAACAACTTTCAGAAGGAAGATCTATTCCAGCCCAAGTAGTCAGTTTTAATCCCAATTTCAAGTGGTCTTTTTCCATTTGCAATTTTAAATATTACTTCTGTTCTTGTTCTAAAGCACTCAATGCTTTACCATCACGTGACTCAGTGGAGAAGATTTTCTGATTGTAATGACTGTTAAAGGTGGTCAGTTACCAGTCTTCACCAACATTGAGTCCTGTCCTTTTTGCTGCCTACTCTCATTATTTCATTGGGAACCTGGTTTGACAGCACCATTCAGAGGCTCTGGCTGCTTTATGCTGGGAACTAGCAAAATCAAAACACTTACAATTGTTGAGTTCCTCTGCCTGGCACCCTCAGAACTTTGATTTGAGGGTTAGAGCTACACGTGTATAACACAGATAGTAAAAATCTAAATAGTAACACTGAGAAACAAGCTGAGAGTTTTTCTTAGGGAAGAATACAGAGCAAATCTAAAGGTATCTAAAAATCTTAAGACTTTTGGATTGCATTCTTATCCACCCAGAAAAGAGGAATTTGTGTTTTCAGTCTTTGGGTGAAAATTAAAATTAACCATTCCCAAATCAGATTAATTCCACAACTATCCACCTGAATTTATTGTGCTCCAAAATGGTGTAACCCAGAGAGAGGTGTCTCCTGTAATGACTGAGATGTTTGCTGGGAACTAGCAATAGGGACAAGTTCTCCTACAACCTGGATGAGGCTTGGGGCAACCTAGGGTGGTGGAAGGTGTCCCTGCTCATGGCAGGGTGGGACTGCATGGGCTTTGAGGTCCCTTCCAAGCCAAACCATTCTGGGATTCTGTGATTCCAGAAATCCTTTTCCCAAGCTGAGATCTCACAAGTTTCTAAATTCTGGATGAAGTAGTCAAGCATCAGGAAAGTAATTTCTATTTAAACAGAGAACAAGAGGGATCAGGGCAGAAACACTTGCTTATGGCAGTGTTTAGAATTGATGTCTGTTTCCAAATTTTCTTGCACTGCAATGAATTATGTACCACACTGAGGATGTTCTACTCAAAGAGCTTGACTTGACATCCAGGTTTGAGACTGAGGTCAGACCCACTCGTGATTAAACCATAAAGGACAGAATCAACCCCTGCAGTAATTTTAATCCTTTCTGTAAACTCACAGATTTTGTATATCCATGGTGGCTTAACCCACTCTGTACTTCCCCAAATGTTACACTCAAATCACCCTCACACAATGATATTTTAAATCAAAAGCTGTGTATGAACACAAGCAACTTCAAACTCCAACCACTTAATAAACCCGCATTACCTTTATACTTTTCAGAAGACATTATCCTGCAAATGGAATTCAGCATTAAATAAACAGTTTTGATGTTTGTTCGCCCACCTATATGGAAATCTTCAGAAAAATCAATATGAGCACTGTATAAAAACCTCTTTGGCAATCTGCCCAAATCCTTTGCTTCACTGAAAACTGACTATTTTGTTTTTGTCATCACCCAGACAGTGACAATGGAAACAGAAGACCCAAACATAGGACCTTTTATTAGCCTTATCCTAAAAACACCAGGAGATCTTTTTGAAAATTCAAGCTAAATCAATTTTTATCCACTACTTTAACAGACTTTGAGAGTTCTGGGAAACAACCAAGCCACAGATGTCCCATCAAGGGCAGTAATTGCAGGTAGACTTAAAAGAAGTTTTTTCTCAGGGTGAAATCACTCCTGCCAACATGGAGCAGCTTCTGCAGCTTCCACTCTGCAGTGTAACCACTTATTTTAACCAGGAGCCAGATGTTTTGTTAGCAGTTAATTGCTTGCACCAAGTGTCAGCATTCATGCTGCTTTCTCTCAGCACTGCTGGCTACTGAAAAAGGTTGTTTGAAGTATTCTTGCAGAGAATTATTCTGTAAAGATGTGTCACTATCAAGTCAGGTATTTTTCTCCTGGCTGCTGCAAAAAGTGGATTCTCTTTGGTCCTAAATCCTTTGCAATTACCGTCCATCTACCATTTCCCTGCACCTCACAGTGTGTTGTGTTCAGGGGAGCTCTGTCATCCCTAAAATACTATTTTCTTCATAAACACCTGGATTATCAGGTTTCATAATATTCTACACACCGTTTCTCATTTCAGCATCAGATCAAACACCCCAGATTCCATTTGTAACCCTGACACAAGGAAAAATAAGCCTTTATTCCTCAAAACTTAGGTTTGTGCTTCCATTGTTAAGAACTGCATTGTGGGCATGGCAGGCAAAATATTTCATTACAAAACAGAGCATGAAATAGCTTATACAGTTTAATTCAAACTATAAGCTCAGGTTGTTTTTAGCAAGAGAAATTATATGACACTTGTATTTTAGCTTAAGGATTGGAGGTGGTTTTTTTTTTGCGTTAGTGGCTAGGGAACAACACCTTTCAAAACAAAGAAGGAAAGCTGACCACCAGTATCAAGGAAAAAGTAGTACAGAAGAACAAAAAGCTTATCTGAGGTCATGGAGAAAAGGTTTAAGAAATAAAAGGTGCTAGAATACACCAAAAAAAGTGTTCGAAGGACCCAGAGGAAGTAGAGATTTGTGTTACTGCTGCCTGCTCACTGTCCAAGACACCCCAGCCCTGACAGCTTTACAATGAAGTAACAATTAGCAGGTATTCAGCAGGAGATACCTGTTCCATATGTTCTGATTCCCACTGTCTCAATTTCACAGTGCTTTTCTCTCACCATCACAAGACTCCCTTTGAGCCAATCAACATATCTGAGCAGCATTATTAGCAAAGACAGCTTTCAATGTCAAGCCAATTTGTAGAATTTGTGTACTGCATCTATCCTCAAGTGCCCTTGGAAGACATGCAATGCTTGAGGGTTATTTAAAAACCCCCAACATTCTCCCATTTGATACCATAAACCAGATCACTGTAAACACTGCACTTAAACACACAAATCTGAATTTAATTTTAAGGCGATTTTACTGTAAAAGAACATTGCTGCTGTTCCATGATTTGATTTTCCAACCTAATTGCACAGCATTCCTTTGCCTCCCCCAAGCAGAAAGCTAAACTTCATTATCAGAACAGGAGGAAAATAAAGCAGGAGCAGAGGCTCACAAATCCCAAAATAAAATGGAAAAAAAAGCATCAGCTTTACAATTGCAAAGTACACACCTTCTGCATATAACCTTTCTGCGAGGAACACGGCATCGCGATACGCGTAGTGGTTCAGTGCTTGCCAGATAGCAGCCTGCAAGGCAAGAAAACCATCTTCATTTAGTGGGGAGCTTTGAAAATGCAAAAAACTCATCACCTCTTACTGTCAAAAGGCAAAGTTCACCTTGGTTTTATAGAGCCATAAAACAAAAGGGGAGGATGAACATGGCAGCCAAGTTGTATTTGTTTCAGCTATTAGTAAGGAGGCTTAAAAAGCCCCACTAAACTCTGCACTGAAGTCATGTATCAACCTTAGAGTGTTTCTCACTCGTTACCAGCCACAATCACCCAAACCCCTCAGAAATTACTGAGTCTTAGCCTGGTGCACAGCTCAACGCCAAACAACAACACCTTCAGTAAAGATAAAACCAAAATGCAAGCCCAAGCGGTCAGAGTATCCCATTAAAGCATCTCCCCGAGATGCCAAACCAAAGCCCAACAGGCCCAGAAACCTCTCAGTGTTCAAGATGGTCAGGATGAGACTTATGTTGATTAAACATCTTTGTATAAAGGATCTTCCCTGAAGAGGAATCAATGTTCCCTTAAGGGCCAAGGTGAACAGGACCCACTGCTTTTTGTGCAGCATTTTGCTGGGTCTTCAGCCACCTCTTCACTATCACCAAGTGTGAAGCAGCACCCGAGAACAAATGCAATGCAAGTGAACAAGACAAGTTGTATTCTACAGCAGAGATGAACACAAACCTACTTCTGGTTTTGCTCACACACTCACACTTGGCCAGATCCTACTCCCAGGTACTGTTTTCTTTTTCACGAGCACCAGGTTTGGGTTTGTGACAACCAATATTCGTGCAGACTGGAAGGATGGCACAACTCCAGTGAACAAACATGCACACAGATGTACAACCTGCACACCAGCAAAGCAGGTGACATTTACTTGCACTGCTGTCACCAGTAGCTGACATACAAGAGCTGTCCAGGCCCGGGATAAGAGGGTTTCACACAAACTGCTTGGCCAACTTTTTTCAGATTGCATCAAAAGTTGTCTGTTATCTATAAAAGAAGGCTGGGATTTGAAAAATCATTTAAGATCTGTTCAGCCTTTCCTCCCCACCTACTCCAAGGGTGCTGTGCATGCTCATCAGCGTTTGTGCTCCAAGGTGGGCAGGGCTGGGATCAGGACAGCTGTTCCTTCCCATCTGGGGTCTTTGCTTCAGTTCCAAAGCCCTTTTCCATCAGCAGCAAAGAGCCATTTTGCAGTAGTTTTGCTATTACTGATCCCATATGAAATCTGAACTTATGAATTCAAGGTGCTGTGATCTAGAGTTTCTCTAATATTCATCAGCAACCAAAGACAAACAGAATTTGTTTTAAAACCCATGAGACACTCCAAAACTAAAAGAAATCTTCCACAGGGAAAGCAATACTGCCCTGCAGTGCTATTCCCAGCTGGAATTGCAAGTGCCAATTTCATCTAAAAAAAAAAATATCCAAACATCACAGAGTTACATGTACCATATGCTACTTCTTCCAACACAAACTTGACAAACACAGGGTGTGAAAACTGTGCAAGCTCTCTTCACGGGAAGCCCACACAGCCATCATGAACAGCACACACCAGGGCTCCCAAGTACTACAGGGAATATTATAAACAAATCTCTACAGAGAATCTGTTTTATCCTATCAGTAGATCCCAAGAAAATGCTTAAGAAGTCAACAGGTGCTTTTAAGCTTGTGTGAAAGTATTTGGACGTATTTAAAAGTGAGTTCTCTCGGTTCAATCGTTACAATACAAACACACTACTGTTTCTCTCTGGTTGTATTCCATATTTCAGATAACTGAGCCTCAGAGCCTTCTGAAGTGATTCCTCCCTGCTGCCTTGAAAGGATCCCAGGCTGAAGGTGGTTCCACGCCCTGCAGACAGAGCAGGACAAACAGGGAGATAGAAGGTCAGGGTTACAATCTTTTCAGCCATCCTGAAGCCAGAGCAGCCCAAGGTCTCCCATTTCTCTTGCTCCCAAAAGCAGCTCTTCCTTCATCAAGTCACAAGTGACATTTACAGGAGTCCAGCCAAGTCGTGGTAGGTTAAAAATCTTGTCTTTGCAGGGCTGTAACTCAGCCAGCTTACAAAACAAAGGTGTGGGGGTGGGAGTGGGAAAATCAGGGTCATCTGACTGCTCAAACCAGAGTAAGTTGCCAGGAACAATCCTGCCAAAGGCTAAGAGGGGACAGGAGGGATTTGGGGCTATGTCACAGCCACTTTGTAAGAGTTACACTACACACTGGCTCAAATAACAACTGTTGTGGAGCAGAGTCCCAGTGAAAGCAAGAAATGGGCTGGGAGAATCCCTGTTCTCTAGCAATTATCATTTTGCAGCCCAAAATGTTCCTCCTGCCCTCAACTGACCCATGCTGGAGTCTGGATCCTCACACACACGCTCCTAAAAAAGCAGGAAGAAGAAAGGAAGGCAGCAGGGAATCAGCCATACCTATGCAACAATAATTGTCCATGAGAACAGATGCCTAAACCATGACTGTGCCTCAAAAAAGAGGATTTCTTGCCCACCGTCTAGGACAGGAACATTAATCTCAATACAGCACAGTAATTTAGTTTGTTCTAGAAGAAGCACAATGCATGTACACAATTGCTAAACCACACCAGAAGAGTGTTCTCAGGACTGCCTCATAGGAAGGAGAAAAGTTGGAAGTGTTTCCACATTTTATTCAAGTGTGCTTGGAGAGAGGATGAACCTCCAGGTCCTAATCACTCTTTTAAAAAATAATTAATTTGAAATGCAAAATTAACAGGGAATTCCAAAACTACCATACACAGCCCTGCAGCAAGGCATCTTCAGAAAGGAAAGCAGGAAAATAAAATCAGATTCAGACAGGTCCATCTTCTACCCAGAAAATCCTGTGCATTGTCCAAGTGTCACTTCATATCTAAGCCAAAGAGCTCCTAAGAGATGCTCTCTTCTGACAGTTACACAGCCTTGGAAATTGTTTTCCAAGCTGTTTAGCCTATATTGCCATGCTAAGCAGATTCTGCCACGATTTCAGTCTTCAGGGTGGGCAGGGAGGAGGAGAGCTCCAGGATGGGCTGTGCTGCATTCCCCAGTTACACAAACTCTGCCCACTGAACGAGCACACGTTGGTCCTGCAGTTTGCAGCAAAGTTCAAGCACCATTCCAGTGAGTCACAGCAGATGATCACCTTGAACAGCTAAATTCCAAGCAACGTGCTCATTTTCTTTCCAAGATGTTTTTCAGGAGTATTTGGAAGGCATCCAGCCTGTTTACTAGCACATGGGACACAGAGTTTTATGTTGGAGCTGAAGGGTTTTAAATTGACTGTATCAGGAAGTACAGCACAGGACTGTAAACTCTGGCAATCTGTTCAACTTACAAGAATTTTAAAAGTTAGCAAAAAACTCACCAGTGGCCAGAATGCCTTCTGGGACATGAATTTCATGTCATTAAAGCACAACATTTCTAATGCTACATACAAACACAAATTCTGTTATTTATCTGTCACACTGTGACAAATAAGTAACATCACAGCTGTGAGGACGTGAGGATGACAGTTTTTTCCTGGAATGCTGAGCCCTGTAGACATCTGAAAGGCTGGGAGAGAACGGACAAATAGACAGGAAAAATCTCTGCAATGGGAAAATGAGAACTACTGTCAACTTTCCCAAACATTTCATTTAAGAAAATTATAAAAACAGAGCTAAGTATGTGGACTTCAGCTAAACTGGGAATTCAGAAACGCAATGGACTTTAGCCAGTCACAAATAATTCCTAAACTTACCAGCACTCCTGCAAGCAAGGAACTGCAGTAAGACTGACAGCAACAGAATTACTGCTAAAGGAATGATCTGTCATTTAAAAGCAGAAACTAAATAGATATATTGAACATAGCAAAGCCTTGCCAAAACATCCAAGTTGGGAAGAGGTTAAGAATGGAGAACAGCATTAGAGCAGTCTTTACCTTGCTGAAATACCACAACAAGACCCCACATTTCTATCAGGGAGCTCTCAGGAGTGCAGATATTTCCACTTGGTCAGTCTAGTTAGCACAGCACTGGAAACATTTGGTATTGTTTCCTGTCAGCTTCACTCATTCACACTGCAGTGCATTCTTGCTTCCTTCTCTGTTGTAATCCCATGTTTTCCTAGAATACCCAGCTGGTGCAAAACAACCAGCCCAGCTCCATAGCTAACACCAGCGGTGCAGGATGGCCTCTGCAGGAGAGGGACCAGGCGGCCAAAAGCACTTCCAGCACTGCACTGACCCTTGCTCTTAGAGGGGATGAGGAGAGTGGTGGCATCAAGGACACAAACCCCTGGTCTACAAGAATGTCCCCCCACTGTCACCATCTGCCACAGACTGGGTCAAGCCAGCAGGATGGTTTTCCACAGGAGCCTTTCCTCCCCTTCCACTTTTCATTAGAAAGAAGAGGCAAAAGCAAGAATTCTCACTGTGTTCATTACAGAACACAGTCATACTCTAACAAGACACCGCTGCCAGGATCCTCTTGCTGTAACTAGAAAAAAAGCCCAAAACATCCTGTTAAAATGCTAAAAATATATTTTAAAAAGAACGGGCATATGAATGAGACGAGCGATTAATGAAGATTATGAACAGAGAATGGGCATACAGGAAGTGCGGAAAGAAAAAGCAGCTCTTAATTCTGTGAATCACGACTTTTGGATGGGAAGGCTGAGCACAAGAACAGGAAACCCATCAGAGTAACTGCAGTGAGACTGAAACGCGAGAGAAAATAATGAAATGTACATGATTTTCTCTCCCAGGTCTCCCATTAATCCGAAAAACCCAACTCCTTGGGGGGAAGGAACGTCCTTCACTGGCACGACACGGAGGGATCCGAGCACGCTGCGAGCATTTAAACACGACACGGCAGCAGACGCAGCAAGGTGAGCGAACTATCAACAGGTCTCCCGGGGGATCCCGGGGGGCCCTTTGCTGGGAGCCGAGTCGGTTGAGGAGCGGCGGGGACACCGACACCTCCCTCGGGGGCCCGGGGGGCAAAGGGGCGAGCGCGGCCGGCCCGGGGATGGGGACGGGAGGCTGGAAGGAGAAGCTCGGCGGGCTCCGGCAGGAGGGAGCTGGAGAAGCTGGAGGTCCAGCGGGCCCACCGGCCGAAGGGCCTCCGGGAGCGGCCCGGAGCACCGGCCGCGGAGCGGGCGGGGCGGCCTAACCCGGGCCGGGCCAGGCTTTGGGGCCTGAGCCGCCCGGGGGTCGGTACCTGGACGGGTTCCTGCAGCACCGTCATCCTGCTCTCCCCGGCCTCCGCCTCCTGGTCGCCGAGCCCGAGCGGGGTGGCCCCGGTCCCGGCCCGGCTCAGAGCGAGTCACGGCGGGGCCCGGCCCGGCCGCGGCTCATTTGAACCCGCACCGACCGTTACCGGAGCGAGCGAGGCCGGCGGGCGCCGAGTCCGCCCGAACCGGCGGCGGAAACACCCGAACCGTCTGCCGGAAATACCCGAGGGCTCAGGCGGAAAGAGCCGAGCGTCGACGGAAAACAGCTGGGAAAGCCGCGCTCGGCAGCCGGGAGGAAACTACTCGGCGCCGGAGATGGCCGAGCCGAGCCGGAGATTGCCGAGCTGAGCCGGAGATGGCCGAGCCGAGCCGGAGATTGCCGAGCTGAGCCGGAGATGGCCGAGCCGAGCCGGAGATGGGCGAGCGTGAGGGGAAGCCCGGCAGGGCCTGTGGCTCGTCCCTCGGAGCACCATTGGAATGTAGAACTTGCGCTTGGTGCCACAGAACGAGCTCTGGGGATCCCCAGGTCTGTCGGGAACCCTCGCGTCTCTCGGGGTGCTGGTGCGAGGGCTCCCTCCTGCCATCACCAGCGCGTCCTGAGCCAGCCCGGCCCCCGCGCTGGGTTTGGCTGGAGGCTCCCGTGCCCCCGTTCCCAGTGTCGGGGTCAGCACGGCCCGGCTCCTGTCCCCGTCACCCAGGGGTCCGTGCTGATGGAGCTCCCCGGTAGGTTCAGCCACGATATCAGAAAAGCGCAGGTTCATGTGGGTTGAGAGAGACCTCCCAAAGCATCGAGTCCAGCCTGTGACCGATCGCCGCCTTGTCAGTGGGCCAGAGCACTGAGTGCCACGTCCAGTCGTTCCTTGGACATCTCCCTGGGCAGCCCCTTCCAGTGTTTAACAACCCATTCTGTGAAGAAATTCCTTGTGATGCCCTCATATCCAGGAGTAAAACTGGCAGACCGGGGTAGAAGTACAAGGCAGGTAATTTGCCAGTTACAACTTGGATGTGTTTGAAAGTGCAGTATCTGACACACAGAGCTTTAGCAAATGAATGGAATAAAGATGTACAAGTAGACTGCAGGTTATTAAATATACTGACCTATCAATAGCCGCCTGCAACTAGCAGAGGCCTTCTTTGTCCAAATCCTTCTGTGGGTTTGCTGAATTAGCCATAACAACACCCCGATGCACACACGGACTCTGTGCTCCGTCTTGCTCTGCTCAGTGCTTTGGTCAGATCCTGATGTGCTGCCCAACACACGTGGGCAGGGGCTGTATCTTCACCTGAGAACAAAAGCTGTGTGTGGAGCAGGAGGGCTCAGCCTGCCTCCTTCCCCTCTTTCTCTGCACTTCTGAAAGGTGTAGTTACAAATTTGTTATTGGCAGCAAATCTGCGGGTGTTTGCACTCAGGGTGTGAGCAGGCAAAGCTTTCTTCAATCCTTCACCTGAGACAAACAACAAATTTTAACCGCAGAGCAGTGCTGTCCCCTGGGATGGACACCTGTTTTCCTAATCAGGTCGATCCAAGTCATTTTGCCAGACAAAAGGAGGGTGTGAGTAACATGAAGTGTCTCCTTCTCTGAAGGCCTTTGGCCTCACTTGCTGATGGTGATGATGGTGGTGTGTGTACGTGGTCTGGGGCTCCAGGAAGGAGCCTTTCAAGGAGCACAGTCCATATTCATCCTCCTCCTGATCTCGTGCACTGCAGATAACTCCTCCTGGGGATGAAAGCTGGCTCCATCTGTCTCTCCCATTCCCCAGGGCACAGAACTGACATCCAGACCTTCTTTGGTATGAGAATCTGTCTTATCACAGCCTGAGGAGATACAGGCTCTCCGGAGCGTGGGGGCTCCTTGTACCTCTCCTCAGAGTCCCCTGGAATTCATGTAAAACATCCAAACTGTAAAAGGTCAGTGTTTGCTGTTGTCTTTGGAGATCTGGATTTACAGAGACTGCTCAGACCTACAGTGCAATTCTGCCTGTGGGGTCACTCACTGGCACCCACAGACGCTTTTATAAATGTCCATGGGACCAAAGCTGCTTTCTCTGTGGAATCCTCAACTTTCCCAGAGGAGGGGAGCAGCCTTGCCAGGGAAAGAGGCATGGAGGCACAAGCAGAGGTACAGACTTACACACTGTGCCTGTTCAAGTGCATCATTCCAACCTGCTTTGCTGCAAACCAGCTCTGCTTTATCCTAAAGAGACACAACAGGTCCCTAAAGTTTGGCTGGCTCTTCCCTGTTTTCCTGTAGTTCTGTCATTTCCCACTGCTTGCTTTCTGTCTGCCTCTTTGCAGGTCTCACTTTGGTTTTAATTTAGTGTTACTCCTTTCACCATGGAAGCTGGGGGCTCAAACACAAGGCCTGTGCTCTGCACAGAGGAGTGAGAGTGCAGCCTCTTGGCTTGCAGGGCAGGGATGTCACAGCTTTAGTGGGAATATCACGGCTAGCAGAGATATCAGAGGAGTAGGGATATGGTGGCTACACAGGAATATCATGGCTGCAGCAGGAATATCGTGGCTATAGCAGGGGAATCACAGCTCCAGGGCCCCCAGTCCCTGCTGTGGATTTCCTCTGTGAGCTGAGGTCCCCACCTCTCCTCTGCTCAGTTCCTCTCTGCCGCAGCACGTTCTGCTGCAGGAGTCAGTGCCACAGCAGTGACAAGGACAGACGTGACCCCGGAGTGAGTGTGCAGCAAGCAGGGTCCCTTCTGGCCCCGTCACCACGGTCCTCTAGGAGGTTAAAGCACAGAGAGTGCATCAAAAACACGAGGTGCCCAGATCCTGCCCAATGGAAGCTGTAGGAATAGCACAAAGAGGAGCTCAAATCTAATCTTGCATCTATAAACAGCTTGTGTTGCTTTTTATGAGCAGTTGAATCAAACAGTGGGAATTGAAAGCAGCTGTTACTCAGTCACTGCACAGGAACGAGCGAGTGGCAGCTGAAGTCAACACGTCGGAGCAAAATGCCTTCGATTTCTAGTCAAAGACAGAGTGAGGACGTTGGAATAAGGAACAAATCAAAGGAAAGTGTTTTCTGCTCCCAGGTGTTCTGCTGATGAGAAGGCTGAGTTACGTGTCATGAATTATTCACCGCTTGTGGCGATGCTCTGAAGATTGCTTTGCAGGTAGGAAGAGGGAAAGAGTCACCAGCTTGTATCACACAGCCCCCAGAGAGCTCCTGGCTGGAACACACCATCTGCCTGGAGAAGAACCGTCCAGGGAGCCCGTCCTGGCTGGGCTCCATCCCAGGCAGGACACTACCCACACCCCATGGGCCATCACCCCATGCCATGAGGGTGGACCTGGCCCAGTTTGGCTGGGCCTGGACCTGTTCTTGCCCCATTTTTCTTCTGCCTCGCTGATTCAGCAGGAGTCAACTTTCTGAAAACCTTCAAAATTAGACTTTTGGATGTCTCATTGATAGAGAACAAAGAATATTTTTCATGCTTTTCTGATATTTTGGGGTTTTTAAGGGGCCTTTCCTGACTGGGACAAGCAGTACATTGATGATCCTCACTTACAAGCCTGAACTCTTCCTTTGCATTCCCTGCCTTTTCCCCCTCTCCATGGAAATGCCCTGTTACCTCTGAGAGCTGGTGGAGACCGAGGGGTCTCCTCCACCCACCGTGTCAATAAGTAGTCCCAAGTCAAGGCAGACAAACCATTTAAGGGAGGAAGGAATGAAATTTAATGAGGCAAATGTCACAGGGAAAACCTGAAAAGAGTAACTTGAGGTTTAAAACCTAGTTGCAGATATGTCACTGAGTACCAGGCTCAGGTACACACACGTGGTGGCCAACGACGGCTTAGGCAAAACATCCCAGGGAAAGGACATGCATGGAGGAGTCTTGCTCTTCACGGTGCTCAGGTGGGTCCAAGCATTTCTGAGAGCCTGGGAGACAAGTGGGAGAGGTCTGAATGCAAAGAATCTTTGGGATGAGAGTATTCAGAATATTCTTTCTCAGATGAACCCAAAATGTCAAAGGCTGTAATTCAACACCATTTTTAAAAGAGTTTTATATGCAAATAGTTATGTGAAGAATTAAATCTCCTGTCAGCCTTTGCCACCCAACCATCTATATTGCTGAGCTGATGAACAGGGACCAGAGAGAAATGGATTAAAAAGGAGATAAAAAGGATGCTGAACATTCAAAGTTCAGACTTCGATCTGTCTTCATTTTAACCTTCTGATGTTTAAAGAGATTTTGGGAGGTTAAACATTTTAAAAATGTTTAATTTGTGTATTTAGCACTATCCGAAGGTAATTTTTACTTTTTTTTTTCCCTGCTGGCCTCCTGCCTTTTACATAGCTGAAGGATAGGAGAAATGTTTAGAAAAGTAAATAGAGAATGAAATCATAAGAAATTGGTGGGAAAACTGGGGCCAGGCCGCAATTTGGATTTTCTTTTCAATTTAATGGACTTTAGAGGGATAATTCAGCCTCAAAGAAACCTGATCCCCTTAGCAATGTTTCTCTGTTTTCCTCAGGCAGATCTTTAGGAATGTGAAAATGTTTAAGAAAATCCATGGTACATTTTCCTTATTCTTTGTAACATTAATGGGAATGATGATATTTCTCAGTTTGGAAATTTCCTCTCTAAGTACTAAATATTTTCTTAGCATTGAGTCATTCACTGATGCAGGTTTAAAAATATTGATTTCCAGTGGCTGCTGTTGACCCCCTCAGCTTCTGGCAGGTTAGAAAATGTGGCATCATAAATCACCTCTTTCTTTCCAAGCAGAGACTCTGTCCAATTACCCAGACCACAAAGGACCATCATAGTTGTGATGCTGTCCTGATAAATTTTAATTGGCAGGAGTTACAAATGAAATTCCTTATCATCAACATAACTTCTGTGCCTTCGGAGCTGGGATTATTCCTGTGGCATTAGTCCACTGCAGGTTTGGGTTTTGGCTTCCCTGCCCCTGCTCCAAAATTTCCAGTTTTGGAGTGAGCAGCAGGAGACGCCACTGAACTCACCTGAAGTGTCTTGTTTCAGCCAGACATGATGTGCTTGACAAAAGCTGAGGAGAAATGAGAGTGTGAGGGGTCAGGACATGTTGGGAGCTGGGAGGAGCAGGTGGAGAGGCAGCAGGGGGGACCCCCAGCCCGGACCCTCCAGGGATGAAGGGGATGCTGTGCCAGGACTAACATTCCTCGTTCTGTTCCCACTTTTTGCATGCCATCCCCAACCTGGTCAGAGTGATGCCAACCCTTGGAGATGAGCCAGTACCATTATCCCCATTTTTCTGAAGCCAAGGGAAATGGGTCCCCTGTTTTCCTCACTGCTCTCCAATTTTAGGGGTTCCTAAATTTAACCACCTCCTATTCCAGATTTTCACCCTCTTGGAGCAGCGAGTGATCCAGGTCTCCAAATGTTCCCAATTAGCCTCTGCTGGGAAAGATGCTGGCTTTGTTTATTTTCAATAGATTGCAACAAAACAGTGCCAAAACTGTGGATAAAACAACCCTGAACTCCTTGGAAACATGCTGTCTTCAGCTGCTTTTCCTGGAAATCACTGGCAAAACCACCTTGTTCCCACCCCTTGTTCCATGTCTCAGTGCTTTTTTGGAAAGGCTTTGCAAGGTGGTCCACACCTCCCTCCCAGTGATCACCAGTGTCATAGAATCATGGAATCATTGAGGTTAGAAAAGACCATTAAGAACATCAAGTCCAACCAGAGCCCTTGCAGAGGATGCATTTTGCACCCTAGGACAAGACAGCCATGTCTGAGATGGCCCCAATGGGAATCTCCTGCTCTTACCTTCATAGTTAATACAGCCATTGGCATCTTCCTGCCCTGCCATGAGCTGCTCCACCTCGCTTTCTGTCATCTTCTCTCCTGGAACAGGAGGATGGAGAGGTGAGGGGAAGGGTTTTCAACCTGCCAGGACCTTCCTGTCCTTCTTCCAGATAACCAGAGACACCAGAGGGAGGAGAGGGGGATTAGGGAGGAGCTGTGTGCCACTACTGAGGAATGCTGGTGGGAGATGGTGGAGAGAGGACTACACTGCAACTGTTGTCTGATAACTGAGGATGTTCTAGAGTCTCCTTCTTGCCTGAGTCATGCATGAGGTGGAAATGGCCACACATTCAGGACTACTGTCTCCTAAAAGAGCCTGTGAGCAGCAGAGTGAAAAAGGGCCTCTGCAATATGTGAAACCAGCCAGCCACCTGAGCCACTTGCCCAGAAGAGCTCGGGGCCCATGCCTTGCTCCCCCCGGGCCAGCCCCGGGGCCAGCCATACCCAGCGTGACCAGCACATGGCGCAGCTCGGCCCCCATGACCATCCCGTTGCCCTCCTTGTCGAAGACACGCAGCCCTTCCACAAAGTCCTCAAAGGTGCCCTGCTCCTTGTTGCGAGTGAAGTGCTGCAGGATGGGGAGGAAGGTCTCAAAGTCCAGCATCTTTGTGTTCATTTCTGGAAGAGGAGGAGATGGGGTCAGAGATTAACCCTCATATGGCTAAATTCAGCCTCTGAGGATCTCCTGGTTAACTCTCTTGGTCTCTTTTCCATCAGAGTGCAGGGGAGAAGCCCCGTGAGGAGACAAAACTATTGTATTAGACTTGAGATTGGAAGATCCATATGAGGAATGAAGTATTAACATTAGGGGAGTGCACAGAGACCCCTGATATCAGCCCAAAACTAAACCATGAGGTGGGTCATCTGTCACCACAGTAATGTGGTCACACCGGGACTGGCCTGGTTATACCAGTTTGCACCAGTTCAGGAGAAAGTCTGCTAAGCATCACTTGCCACCATTCCTGTGTGAGGACTGCCTACTGCCTACGAGTATGTCATCATCCATGGTATGGGGAAGGGGAGTGAAGGAATTACACAGGAATGAAGCCTGTCTGCATAATTTCCTTCCCAGTTCCTTCACCTCAAAGGGTTCTTCCTACAGGGAATGTAGCCCTCTACTTGCTGACAGGGAGCACAGGAATTGCTTGTCCCACCCTGTCCCCAGCATGCTGTCACCTTCTGGTTTGGGCTTGCCCAGCACCTTGAGGACCTCTGCGTTGGTGGGGTTGTGGCCGAGCGCCCGGAGGACGTCCCCGCACTGTCCGTAGCTGATCTGCATCGTCCCCGCAGGCGTCCGGTCAAACAGCCCGAAGGCTTCTCTGAACTCTGCAGGGAAGAAGAGCTCGGAGCGGCCCCATTTCCACTCCAGGGAAGCAGCACGTCGTGCCTGGCAGGCAGGGAAGGGACGGACACGTGCATGTTGTGCCCTCTGAATGCGTGGCAGCCCCGAGTGAGCTTGTGCAATGCGGGCTGAGGTTTGCCAGACTCCTTAGACGAGTTGCTTGGCTGCTCAGGCAGGTTTTGTCACCTCTGCAGAGCTGGCTGGGTGACCTGCTGAATCCCTGTACTCTCAGCAGCTGGCTTTGCTGCAGGACATCTGTACTTGGCCCCTTTTCCACTCGGATCTCCACTCTCTGGGGCTGTCCCTGTGTCGCCAGAGGCTGTTCCTCCCACCAGAAGCCCTGACTTTGACCCAGGCTGCATCTCACACCATGAATGAAAAATACCTTTTACCTGCCAGGCTGTGGATCCTGCTGGCCTTTCCCCCAAGAGGGGATTTAATGTGTGGGGCCTCAGCTCTTATGTCTGTGGTAAAAAACTACCTGGAAAAAGGATTCCCCATTTCTAAAGCCATCTCTGAGAGAAGCTGAACTCAGCACTTACCTTCAATCTGCTCTGCTGTGAATTCAATCTGTAAAGAGAAGGAAGCAGAGCTGGGCATGAGATGTGGATTGCTGCTGGAGAGAGCAAAGGAACTCTCCCCTCTGGACCTCTCCCTCCCCAGGCTTGGGGCAGGGGGCCATATCCATGCCGTGTCCTGTATCTATGCCAGGTCTGGCTGTGCCATGTCCCCGACTGCTTCTGCCCTCGCTGTGGAGCTGACATCCCTGGGGAGAGCACAGCTGGGGAGAGCACAGCTGGCAGCAGCGGGGTGGGCAGGCAGGAGGGATGCTCAGACCACAGTCAGGACTATTTTGGGTGGAAAGGATGTTCTTTTAGGGCCTGATCCCAAGTTCAAGTGATTAAACAGCCTCCATGCTGAGCCTGCTCTTAATAACTCTCCTGCCACAGCTATGGCTTAAAAATGTAAGTATCCTGAGGAATCATGGAAAAAGTGAGTTCCTGTTGTGGAGCTGTTGGATAAAGGATGCTCTTATGTGGAGGAGGCAACACAGGCAACAAAATACTTCAGGACGGAGACAGTGGGTGGCAGAGAAGCTTTTTATTGCTCCTGAGGCAATAAAAGCTGACCCTCCTGACCCCGACACGGGGTCTCAGCAGGAGCCGGGGGTTCGACTCTGCAGCCGCAGCTCTGGGAGCAGCGTCCTGGCTCCCTCCAGTGAGTGCTGGGCAGGGCTGGGTGGGCAACACTGACACGTCTCCCCAGCGAGGACAGCATCACTCCCAGCCTGTTGCATCCACACAATCGGGTAACTTTCCCCTCCCAAGGCTGGCTTCCAGCCTGGCTAATGCAATTTGCAGAGCGCTTTGCGTCGCCTGTGCCTGGCAGATGACAGGCACGGAGAAACACCGTGACGTCTTCATTCCTCACTCACCTTCACGCTCTTGGGATCGAAGACAGGCTCCGAGCCTGGAGCTGCTTTGGCTGCTTCCTTCCTCGGGTCGGGTTTCTTGAGCGGCATCGCGCTGGGATTTGCGGAGGTGCGGGATGAGTCCTGCCGCCCAGCGAGGGAAGCGAACGGAGGGATGAAAGGCAAAGGCAGCTCCTTCCCTTATATACGGAGCCCAGTGCTCACCCTGGAGGGGCAGGCCAGCTGCTGGAGCAACTGCTACTTACTATAAAAGGAAGAAAACTCAAACGAGAGGGGCCCCAATTTGACAATTGCCCATTGTCATCAGCTCCTGGCTCCACGGAGCCACCAGCCGCCCCCCCTCCCCAGCTGTACAAGGGGGGACATGTCCCCCTCCAGCACCTGCACCGGGTGGGCTGCATGGGGGCTGCTTGCTAAATGATCACTGAAACCTAAACGCAAATGGCCACGGAGGCCAGGCAAGAAAATAGCAACAGGATGGCTGATAAACCTGCCGCGATACCCACGGCAAAATGCGCCTGTTTGCAGGCAGGCTGCGAGGGCCAGCACTGCAGAGCCCTTTTAAGACCAGGATTTACAAAGTGCTGCTTCAAAGGAGCTCACAACTCTCTGAACATTCCCTTGGCCTCATGCTCAGGGTCTGCTTTGTCCCAGTCTCTCCCCAGGGCTGAGCTTGTGCCCTGGAAAAGACCAGTATAGGTGCTATCCTCCCTCAGGGTGGCTAATGAGGAAATGGAAATGATGGCCAAAGACACAACTGAATTCATCAGTGCAAATCTTTCCCAGCCTTGCACCACCCATCCTAAGCACTTCCAAAACCTGCAGGGCAGATGAAGTCTCCATTTGGCTCCTCTCCAGGTGCTGGGCAGGCTCTGGTGGGAGATGCTCCTGCTCCCACCCTCCTCTTCCAACTGAAGACTCACAATGGCACAGAACTCACTGAAGTTCAGCATCCCAGAAAATGGAGCTTGAGGGTTTTACTGAGACATTCTAAACCATCAACTTGAACGAGATGTGTGGGGCACCAGGGCAAAGGAGGAGTTAAGGGGGTCATTCTGGAGGAGGGAGCAGCCACAAACTGCTGGGAATTCTCTGTGTGCTGTTATCTCCTCATTGCTAGCGGGGACTGGGGAGCTGAGGGGGCTGGATGGGTGTCATTTGCAATCATTGCTTTCCAGAGCTCTCTAGAATATAACGAGTCATTTAGCCAAAAGCTCAACATGTTTTGCTAAGTGTGAACTCAGAGCCTGGGTCAGGTGTCGCCTGGGAAATCAAGGGAATCAAATTGCCCCTGAGCTGCCTCCCTGTCAGCATCCATTGACTCTAAAATAACCTCACCTTAACTCTTGTCTTCACTCCCCAGCAGCTTCTGGGTCAGAAATTAGACCCAGCAGAGCCTTCAGAAAACATTCATGTGCAGTCTGGCTGTTTATGCCCTGCTCACCCTCTGTGCCTGTGCAGCACCCGGAGGAGCCGCTGGCAGAGCTGGTGTCTCACCCACGCCATGGCTCGGGCAGTGGAGACAGGCAGCTGCAGACAATGTCCCCAGCCCCTCCTTGATTTTCAGCTGATGGCCACCGTGGGGCTTGTTTTGCTGTCTGATTCCATCAGCAGGAGCAGCAGCCCCTCCTGAGCCCTGTCCTTGGGATTTGCGGTGTTCCCTGGGCCTCCCCTCACCCAGGAGCCCAGCAGGACTCTGACCCTTATCCCGCAGTCACAGGGGCTCATGGCTGGGACCAGAGTGAGCTGCCTTGTCAGGAAAACCCCAAGGAAGGCTCTGTGCAGGATTGGGGCACTCACAGAGGCAGCAGGAACTGTGTCTGGACATGGATTATATGTGCCAGGGGAGGGGCCCAGGCTGGGAGCTGCTATTCCAGGGATTTGGCACTGGGCTGTTGAATTCCAGCCTCATCCCACTAATGACAACCTGCCTGGGGAAAGAGGGTTCCCCTCTTTGTGCCCCATTTCCCCAGGGCTCGGGCTGCTGGGGGTCACAAGGTGTTGGAACTGGCTGGGCGGTGGGAGCAAGCTGGGCATCAGCATGACCCTGAAAGGCAGGGGACAGCCCTGGGGCCATGCCAGGGCGATGCAGGTGACAAGGGATGGTGACAGCTTCAGTGGGACCAGCTCTGACCGGACACCCAGTGACGGTGTGGGACCCCATCCGGGTGGCTGCTCCCTCCACCCCCCTGCCCCAGGATGGAGCCTCCAGCCCCTCTCCCGAGGAGACTGAATGCAGACGTGCCCTGAGGTCACTGCGGGTGCCTGGGAGAGCAGGACAGATCCCAGCACATCTCCCCAAAACACATCCCAGCCCCCGGAGAAGGAAAAGGGTTAAACCGGAGTCTGCCTGAAAGACATCCCATCGCAGGAGCATCAGCTCGAGGTGCTGCTCACGTGCTTGCACCCTCTGCCTCCCTGCCTCCAGCCACTTCGCTGGGATTTTCCCCACCTTCCTCCAGCTACTTGGGACCAGTCTGGGGCTAGAAGGGACTTAGGAGCGTGGGGGCAGTGGGGGAATGCTGTGACAGTTGAAAAATGAGCCACCAGGCAGTGAGAGAAGTTTCTGAAGAGAGAAGAGGAATCTGCCTTGAATGAAGAGGATTTTAGCACCTTGGGCTAAGCCAATAAACCTCTGCCATCTCCATCCGAACGGCAATTGTTTGCACACGCTCCGGGAGCTGCTTAAAGCAGGCAAGACACAAAGAGAGAATAGGATCAAGCATGGTGGGGGCAGAAAACCCCCTGCCTGGAGAGCCTGTGAGCAGATCCCTCTAGGGATCCCACAGGGACGGGGAACTCACCCAGCCCTGATCTCCCAGGGACGGGCTGAGCCCCCACTGCCACCTCACCTCAGAGGGGCTGGCAGCCAGGAAGGTGCTCCCAGAAGATGCTCTGTCCTGCTGAACACACCAGCCCACTCCACCGCTGGCAGCGATTCTGGTCCCTGAAGTCCCCATCCGAGTGACCAGTGGCACCATGGAGGCATCTGGCCCTGTGGGAGGTATCATGGTGACTCTCCTCTGCTGCTGCCTCCTGAGCTCGGCGTGGGCTCTGGTAAGTCTGCGTGGCCCCGGGGCTCCTCCCGTCCCTCTCCTGGCTTTAAATGTTGCCACTGGCCCGGGCTGGGCTAGCTGTGCTCCCGACAAACATCCCGCTCCGCAGAGCTGCTGGGCAGGAGGGGAGAGCATCTCCACTCCTGCTAAAAGCTTTCCAGCAGCCATGGAGGCACTGCAGCGTGATGGCTTTTCCATTTCTTGCGCACATCCAGGGCAGGGTTCAGTGCCTCGGAGGCGTCGGGGGAGCAGAGCGGGTGGATTACGAGCAGTGCAGGAGGGGCTGGAGGGCAGAGCTGGGTACAGCCAGTGAGACCCCCACAGTCAGGCCCCCATCCTGCTGATGCACCCCCAGGTTCCCACTCCAGCCCCACATCCCTGACCAGCCCCCCATTCACCCACCCAGATGCTGCTTTGGGGAGGAGCATGGATGAGAATCCTGGATCTCCTCTCTGGGGCCAGATTTGGTTGTGCTCACTGGAGGCACTTTGGGGAAAGTGACCCTTCTGCATCCCAGCTCCTGTTCACTTCCAAAGCTCTGGCCTCATCCTGGCTCTAAACTCCTTCAAGCATCTTAGCCCAAAACACCCCTAAAGACCTTTGCACATGTGGTGTGCTGGGGAGGCTGAAGGTGCCCTGGGTTGCACTGTCTGCTCCGGGCACTGGGCAGGGGCTGCTTTGCTGAGCCCTGGTCGGGCACTTTACCCCAGGGGAGCCAGACCTGACCTGGAGAGCTCAGCATGGGCAACAGGGACACCCAGCACTGCTGGTGGTGGGTGACAGGGAGCTGGGGCAGGAGCCTAACAGGCCACTGATTTCTGCACAAAACCATGAGCAGAAATGACCATGGAGAGGATGGGAAGGGGTTTGGGGTCAGCATCAGCCTTGGAAGAGGGAAAAATGAGAGCAGGAATGCAGGAAGAGCTTTTTTCTTCCCTGTGTTGTTGAATCTACCCAAAGCCACCCAAACCTGACTCTTCTGGAGAGGGTTGGGAGAGCACAGCCATGCCAAGACTTGAGCCAAGGGGTTGTCGCTTGGGTTTTGTCTGGGTAGGTCGATCCCGATGATGTTCTTACAAAAGAAGAGCAGATCTATCTTCTGGTGGAGGCCAAGCAAAAGTGTCAGAGGGACATAAAGGCCCAGCTGGAGAAGATCAAAGGTATTGTCCCTCCCCTGTGAGCCAGCCCTGGTAGAGCTGATTACACCTTGGGGAATGCTGTCCTCTCTGTTGGGGCAGGATGGGGCTGAGGACACCCAGCTCCTGGGGGTTTGTGGAGCTCATGGCACCATCTGTGCTCTGGGTGCAGCCAGCACTGGCTCCAGCATTTTCCAGACAGCTCCATGTACACCACAAACGGGAGCTGTGGAGGGGCCTTGCCCCATCTGGAAGACGTGGGATGTGTCCCCTTCCCTGGCCCCCTGCAGCTTCTCCCTCTCTGCAGCCCAGGGGGATCTGAGGCAGCGTTTTGCTCCCCCTGGTCCAGCACACACCTGGGGAAGCCAGAGGTTATGCTGAGGCCCTGACTGGAGATGTGAGATGTGTCTTTGCTCTTTGGCCAGACCCCAGCTGCCCTCCGGAGTGGGATGGGATCATCTGCTGGCCAAGGGGCTCCCCCAGCCAGGAGGTGTCAGTGCCTTGCCCCGACTACATCTACGACTTCAACCACAAAGGCAAGTCTTGTACCTGGGCAGAGAGCGACCTCACCCTGGTGACAATCCACGGAGCAGGGACGAGTCTGGGCTTCTCATGGGTCCTTCTGCTGCCACAGTGCTCGTTGCTGTTCCCAGGTCACGCCTACAGGTACTGCAGTGCCTATGGGACCTGGGCCATGGCTCTCAGCATCAACAAGACTTGGGCCAACTACACGGAGTGTGCCCTGCTCTTCTCCTCCGAGAGCCGGAGCCACCAGAAGGTGACCTTGTTGGTCAGAGGTGCTGGGAAAGGGGTGTGGATGGGGGCCAGGGGAGGATGAAGCAAAGGCCAGGGGAAGTGCTGGGGGCAGGGGCTCTTCCCTCTCTGCTCCTCAAACCAGCTCTGTTCCCCCTGTGCTCTGGCAGGGAGGTGGAGCTCAGCCCTTCTCTTCCAGGAGGTGTTTGACCGCCTGCATCTCATGTACACCGTGGGCTACTCCATCTCCCTGGCCTCCCTCATCGTCGCTGTCTGCATACTCTCCTACTTCAAGTAAGAAGAGGCCAAAGCCCCTCCCATGTGGGAGAACAGGAACTCATCCCATTGTCCACACACATGAGTCCAGGGAGCGGGCAGCCCCCAAAGGAATGGGAACAACCCCAGACCCAACACAAACATCAGCCAATTTCCCAAAGCCCCAAACACCCCCAGTGTGACCAGCTCCCGATCTGCTCCACCCTGCTCTTGGACAGTGTGGACACCCCACCTCCTCCCAGATCTGGTTTCTGTGCCCAGACATCCCAGAGCCCACTCTGAGAGCCCCCATTCCCTGAGCCCAAGCGTGGTGATTTAGTTGGGCAGCTGGGGTTTGGTTTGTGTCACATCCCTTCTCCACAGGCGCCTGCACTGCACACGGAATTACATCCATGTGCACCTCTTCACCTCCTTCATCTGCCGGGCCCTCAGCATCTTCCTGAAGGACATGGTGCTCTACTCGGGCACGGCGCCCGGTGACGCTGACAGGATGCGGGAGGACGATTTCAGGGGTCCCTTGCCAGGACAACGGGGCCACCTGGCAAGTGGTGGATGGGGGGAAAGGGGGATTTAGGAGCCCTGACGCAATGGGATGTGCTTGGGATCCTCCCTGGGGCTGCGCTGTCAGGAGGAGGGGAGGAAGGTCCACCGTTGGCTCTGCCCAGCTCCTCCCTGTCCCGGTGCCACACTAGAGACCAGAGCCACAGAGTACCTTGGCCTGAGAACAGGGAATACCTGCCCTGTGGGAAGGAAGATGCTGGAATATCCCAGAGGAGATGCAAGTCTCTGCAAGAAGAACATGGGGCACAGCTGGGTTTTGGTGACCAGAAAGCAAAAGCCACCAGGCTTTGCTTTTGGGGACCAGCCTGACACAGGCATCTCCATGTGCCCACAGGTTGGCTGCAAGGTAGTGGTGACTCTCTTCCTCTATTTTCTGGCCACCAACCACTACTGGATCTTGGTGGAAGGTCTCTACCTGCACAGCCTGATCTTCATGGCCTTCCTCTCCAACAAGAACTACCTGTGGGTCCTCATCATCATCGGCTGGGGTGAGCACAGACCCCAGCCCTGGCCATGGTCCTGCAGAGCAGCCAGGAGCTGTGGCCATGGCCGAGCAGCACCAAGTGCCCAGGGAAGGGCAGTGGGATGCAGGAACTGGTTTGATCTGCAAAGGTGATGCTTCAACCCTGCTCCTCACTCTGTCCCTGCCCTTCTAGGTCTCCCTGCTGTGTTTGTGTCCATCTGGGCCAGCGTCAGGGCCTCGCTGGCAGATACACAGTATGTACACCCACCTTTGCCAGGGCCTTTGGGAGGGGAAGAGTGGCTGCAAATGCCAGCAAAGTATCTGTGGGCACCAGAGCATTTTGGAAATGAAAATTTTCCAAAAAGAACAACAGGAGGGAACACACATTCAAGGTTTGCTCATAGAATTGTCAGTAATGCAGAGCAATAGTGGTTTTGTTCTGCATTTGGGAGGATGGTGGATGAAGGTTTGCAGCATAAATTGATCAATAAACAGCAGAGAGATGGATGCTGAAGGGCACATTCTGGAGTGAGGCATTTTAAAAGGAGAAAGGCCATCATATGAACAACAGGAGTTTGGGATGAGGTGGCCAAGGAGCCCTCAGGAACATTAATGCTCATTTAAACCTGCTTCACCCTACCGTGATGGTTACAAATGCTTGTAGCTACAGCTCATGATTTACACAAAGCCCACCAAAGGGGTGGAGAGTGGGAGCTGGGTGTGCTGGGGTGGTTGGGGGTACAGGGAGCCATCCTTCCCAGTGGTGTCAGGTTTCTCCAAGGAGTTTCTTTACTGGTCTTCTCAGGTGCTGGGACCTGAGTGCAGGGAACATGAAATGGATTTATCAGGTCCCCATCCTGGCTGCAGTCGTGGTAAGAATCCTGTGGATGAACCTCCCAATTCCTTTTGGGAAAAGAAGATTGATAGAGACCAGAGCTGTTTGCTTGTGGTCACTGGAGTTTTGTCCTAGCCACTCTGGCACCCAGGGAGAGCCCAGAGGGATCCAGGGGCTCTGGTCCCTCCCGCTCTGACCACAGCATCCCTGCCGTGTCCCTGCCTGCACCTCACCCAGAGCTGCCTGTGTCCCTGAGGGCTCCGAGGGCAGAGCCCAGCTCACAGTGGGCACCATCACCACTGCTGGGTGTCTGTTGGCAGGTGAACTTCTTCCTCTTCCTCAACATCGTCCGGGTGTTGGCCTCCAAGCTCTGGGAGACCACCGTGGGCAAGCTGGACCCCCGGCAGCAGTACAGGCAAGTGCTGGCAGCACCAAAGCCTCGTGTCCTGCCTGTTCACCAGGACAGCTCCCCGAGGTTGTGGAGGAGGAGCAGAGGTGTGGGAAGGGCTGGAGGAGTGAGGAAGGGTGGCAGGACAGCAGCAGCCAGCTCCTCTGGCAGCTCTGCTGAATTGAGGCCTGGCTCTGGAGTTCCAAGCTCTTCCTGCTCCCACCTCCAGCCTGGACACTGCGGGGCCGGGGGCTGCCCAGCAGGCCCTGGGGAATGGCTCTGAGGTCTCTCTTTTCAGGAAGCTGCTCAAGTCCACGCTGGTGCTGATGCCGCTTTTTGGAGTCCACTACGTGGTGTTCATGGCCATGCCCTACACCGAGGTCTCCGGGCTCCTGTGGCAGATCCAGATGCACTATGAGATGCTCTTTAACTCCTCCCAGGTGGGCTGGCATAGGACTGCTCCCAGCATTGAGGGATGTTCATCCAGGGAGGCTCAGGGACCTCAAACTCCACCTCTTTTGGTCTCTTGGCAGGGTTTCTTTGTGGCTTTTATCTACTGCTTTTGCAATGGGGAGGTAAGTGGGAAGAGTGAGGAGCTAAGCTCCCTGTTCCTGCCCCTTTAGAGTCAGGGAAGGCAAACTTGCAGTCCCAGGATGTGATAACCAGAGCAAAAAGCTCAGATCCATCCCTATCAATAAGATTTGGAGGGAAAAAAGAGAAAGGAAAAAGGGAAAGGGAGGTAAGGGAAAAGGGAAGGGGAGGGAAAAGGGAAGGGAAAAGGGCAAGGCAAGGCTGTTTTGCTGTCTCTGGGCACAGCAGCCCCCTCTGCTCCCTCAGGTGCAGGCCGAGATCAAGAAGGCTCATTTCCGCAGGCTCCTGGCGCTGCACGTGGGGCAGCAGGCGCGCCCCGGGAGCTGCTGCTGCGCCGGGCGGGGCTCCCAGGCCCCCCAAAGCTGCAGCACCAGCCTGGCGGGGCGGGGAGCGGGGGGCACCCGGGGGCTGCTGCTCCCGGCCCGGCCCTACCTGCCCGGCTACATCCCCGGCTCCGGCGCCTCGGACCAGCTCCTGCCCTGCCCCGCGCAGGAACTGAGCCAGAAAGCCCGGGGGGAAAACACGGTGGATTTGACAGAGCTGACTCAGTGTCACCCCAAGCCCAACAAGGAGCTGGAGACGATGCTGTGAAGCGGAGGGTGGATTTCCCACCGGGGCATGCAGATGTGCCTGAAGAAACGCTGATCCTCACGCTTCGGGCTCTGCTTACACGTGCACAGAGAGCCAGGGCTGGCACAGCAGCCAGAACAACGCAGCTCCCTTTCCGTCAGAGCCCGGGTGCAAAGGGACCACGTACTCTCGCTCCTCCTCCACCCCGGCCCAAAACCAAGCCATAAAACCTCATTCTCCTCCACGTGCAAGTGACTGATGCCATCTCTCTGCTTGCAAAGCCTTGAGTCTTCAGCAGGAAACACTGCCTGCTCGCTCCGACCCCACAAGGGGGAGGTGACCGCTCCAGGGCGGCTGAAGCCCATCCATGAGCCCAATGCTGCCTCGGACTCCCCTGCCCAGCACCAGCTCCGGCCTCGTCCAGCTGTGGGGAGCACAGAGTGCCCATGGGGCTGTTCTGCAGCTCACCCTGCCCCCCCCATCCTCTGCAGCTCGTGGATGGAGTGAACACCAACACACAACCACAAACTGGAGCGGGAGGCACTGGGACAGGGTGGGATGAAGGAGGCAGGACAAACTTTATGGCCCGGAAGGGTGCAGGGAACACTTGAATCCCCAACACTTCATCCATTACCACAAAGGCCCCTGCATGCAACTGTTGTGGCCCTGTCATCTCACTGCAGGCTAAGAAGTGAATAAAGAGAGTCTGCCTGGCTTGTTTCCATCCCTGTATTCCAGCCCGGACCCAGCAGTGGGGGAAAGGCTGGAACCCTGGCCCCAGCCAGGTCTGCTCTCCCTCTGCCCCTGCCATGGACAGGAGCCCCAGCATCCCCCTGCCCTGCACCTGCACTGCCTGGGAAAGCTCCTTGCCCAAGGGAAAAGGCAATCCCAAGGAGCTGTGTTGACAGCAGATAAATGAAACAGCATGCTGGTGGTAGCATGGAGCATCTTCTTCCTACACAGCTCCTCAAGGCAGGGATTTCTTGCTAAAGACAGGGACCAGTGAGTGAGAAGCTACGGTGCAAAGTGAGTCATAGGGAACTGGAGGGACAAACAGGCAGGAGCCATGTCAGGGAAGAGAAAGGCTCTAGGATGCAGAGTTTTAAAATCATCTCTTGGAAGGAATTTGCCTCTTTGGAAGACACCAGCACAGCTGCCACTCCAGGGACAGATCCCCTCCCAGGGCAGCTGGAATGCTGCTCACACTGCTCCCTTGTTCCAAGAGGATGGAACCAGCCCTCCCACGGACCTCACACAGCCCCGCAAGCTGACATTTGTGGCTCCCTGTCACTGATCAATATTTGATCACTCTCTTGCCAAGAGGCTCCTGGTAGGTGGGAGAAGGGTGAGGAATTCCAATAATCCTACAAGGAGCAGAGGGAAGTGTTAACAAGAAGGGGAGAACCCCCAGCATATGCCTCACAGGGGGCTGGTTCCAGTGGCAGGGAGCTGGGATCCGGGAAGGGAGGGAGCAGATGGCAGCTCAGACTATGGGGCTATTTTTACATTTTGTTTTGAAACTCCAATCTTTAATTGCAACAATGAACCTTCAGGGTGAGAAGGGGAACACAACAGCTTGTAAAGCCCTGCCAGTCTGCCCTGAAGCATCCTTGTCTTCACACCGAATGTGCAGAGCTCAAACCAGGGCAACAATTCCTGCCCAGACTGTTGGGAGGGAATTCTGGAAACTATGTTAAAAATCTCCAGCAGATCAGAGCTGATTTCTGAGGGGGCCCAAATAATCATGTACTGTCTGAACTGCAGCCAGTTCAGGTGTCAGTCAGATCTTGGGGCTGTTGGTGACTTCTCTTTCCAGGTCTGCCCATGACCCCACGAAAAGCTGGGGTGATGTCCCACATGTCCTGGGCTGTATCCTTTCCTCTTATAAGCGGAGGAAAATTTATTCCCCAGGAGACCTTGAAGCTAAAACGGGGTTTGTGAAACATTTTGGGGTGAAAGATACTACGAAAAACCACAGAAAGTATTTTATCAACTACAATCCACAACTTCTGGTGAGACAGGACACGGTGGGATGTCCGGACTGTCAGTTCTCCATTCCGACATCAGGGCAGCCAAAGGGAGAGGAGAATAAAAAGCACATGCTTGCATATTTTTGTACCAGTAATAAAACATTTACTAGAGCAAGCAGAAAGTAAATGCACAGCTGATAAAGAAAACATCACAATGTCACAAAACCCTGACAGCTTCTGGTACATCTTCCAGTGGAAACGAGCCAGCGGTGGGTGCTGACCTGTTCCAACTGAAAAGTTCTTCCCTACCTTGTGGCAAAAAAAAAAAAAAAGTTTAAAAATGGGAATACACACAATGAGTTAAAAATGGGCAAGCAAGATTTTACAGATTTACTACATGGGTCCAAAACAGGGCCAGATTTGAGCTGTTTCTTTTCATTAATTGTTTTCTGAGTTCTCCCTAAAGGCTTCTGAGCAACAGATCCCTGAATTTCTGAATCTTCTTCCTTTAGCCACACTTCTTGGGGGGCTCCAGCCTCTGTTGTGGTGTATCTACATTGTCTTCCCATTTTTGTTTTTAATTTGAAGAAAGCACTCAACCCTCTCAGAACAGAGGGTGCATAGGCACAGCAGAGACACAGGTTTGCTATGCAGGCTTCCACCAGAATGAAGGATATTAGAAAACATAAGGTTCTTCAAAATAAAAAATAATCTGGGCAATGGGATTGGAATTAAAGTACTGACCACAAACAAGCCAGGGAGTCCAACCTACATTACAAGTGAATTTGTGGTTTGCTGGGATGGAGAAGGATCCCTTGAACAACTCCACACACACCAAAAAAAAAACCAACCAAAAAAGTGAAACCAACTTGCTCTGCCCCACCTTCAGCAAAGCAAATTGATACATTCTTAGTTGATGGGGAGAGAGGTAAGGGGTAACCTGGAGACCAAATTATTTGGGGACAATCTGTGAAAAGGAGATGGAGGAAGAACTCACCATACTGACCAAACTGCTGCAAGATTAATGTCTAACAGGCAGGTCCTGAGCATCTCTAGGTGGACTGGACTGGTTTGTAAATGTGAACGCTGGTTAAGAAAAGACTAATTTATACTTCTATGGACAACAGTTTCTTAACGTTCCAAGGATGTGGAACAGCTTCTTTTTGTCAAGAAGATCTGTTGAAATCCAGCAGAGTCACTCGAGCACTGAATATTTCAAAGCAGAACCCAGGGAGCTTTATCAAAATTATTTCTTTCACTAAGTGTTGTGTGCATTTCGTTCAGGTGAATCTGTCCGCAGATGAACTTGCACGGGGGCTCTCATGGCTTCCTTTTCCTGCCCCAGCTGCTCAACAACCAGTTACCAAAAACCCCAAGAAATCCTCTGGAAAATGACAACACTACCTGCAGAGACTCCAGCCTGTGAACCCCCAGCTTTTAACTGTCCCACCGGCTCTTCTTCCGTTTTGGGGGCTCTGGGACAGCAAAACCATCTGTCTTGTCATCTCGGCTGTTGGCCTCCTTCCTGTTCTCTCCATTCCTGCTCTCGCTGTTCCTCCCCTCGGTGCTGTTCCTGCTGTCACCGTTGTTGCGGTTGCCGCCCGGCAAGTCGGTGAAGTGCCGGCCCTCGCTGTGGCGATGGACGTCGCCGTGGCGGCCGTCGCTGTGCCGGGAGGGGTCACTGTGCCGGCCACCGCCTTCGCTGTGGCGTTGGCCATCGTTGTAGCGCTGGCCGTCGTTGTAACGTTGGCCATCGTTAAAGCGTTGCCCATCATTAAAGCGCTGGCCATCGTTGTAGCGCTGGCCATCGTTGTAACGTTGGCCATCGTAACGTTGGCCATCGTTGTAACGTTGGCCATCGTTAAAGCGCTGCCCATCGTTAAAGCGCTGCCCATCGTTAAAGCGCTGCCCATCGTAGCGTTGGCCCTCACTGAAACGCTGGCCCTCGTTAAAGCGCTGGCCCTCGTTAAAGCGCTGGCCCTCGTTAAAGCGGCCACCGCCGCCCTCCCCTCGGCCACCGCCCTCCCCTCGGCCACCGCCGCCCTCCCCTCGCCGCGGGGCCTCGCCGTGCCGACTGTTCCGGTTGTCGTTGTACCGTTCTCTGACAATGCCGCCACCGCCGCCCTCTCGGCTGTTGGTGCTGGCGTTGGTGTTGTTGAAGCCCGGTGCTCCGGCGCTCGGGAAGGTGGGCACGCTGCTCAGACTGCCCGTGCTGGTGAAGCCCGGGACTCCCTTCGCTGCCGCGGTGGCTGCGATGGGGCTCTCGGGATTGGCAGCGTTTTGCTGCGCTGAACTCGTCGGGACGGAGTTGAGGCTCCCGGCACTGGTCCAGCCGCTGGCACCAGCAGCGGAGCTCCCAGTCTTTTGGTTATTTAAACTTGCAGCAACAAAGTGACTCTTGTACTGGGACTGCAGGAAAGGGAGAGACAAAAGAGAGCAGGTTTGGCTCTGTGCTGCCCCACAGAACACAGTCATGGTGCGTTCACAAGCCCACCTTGGATTTTGGGGCAAGAGAATTCCTAGAAAAGGTCAGTCTTGGAGTGATTACATTCCTCCTGTGCTTATGGACACAGTTAGTAACAGGCACCTCCTACCACACAACACCAACAAGGGAATTCTTACATTGTGGGGTTAATTTTTACACTGAAGAGAAAGAGCTTGTTTCCCCTTTCGATTGCAATTACACTAATGCTGCTGAGCAACCTCAACAGAATCGAGCCGAGGTGCAGAATCCAGAAAGAAAGAAGAGCAAAGAGGCAGCAGAAAACAAAGTAAGTTTGGCAAATTTGTGCAAATGTGTTCAGTCCAGCCTGCACCTAATTCCACCACTTGGGACTGCCATGCTGAGTGTGCTCCAAGTGACACAGCCACAACCACCACCCCCAACTTCCCTGAAATAACAGGGCTGCTGCATTTTCAGGGGAGAAAAGGACTCCAAGCATGGAACCAACCTGGAAAGCTGCTTTCATTGCTGTCAGCCTGTCCCCCATGGCCCCGGTGGATGGTTTGTAGGCCTCATAGTTGCTCATCACACTGTTGTTGTTTCCACGGTCCTGTGCAAAAACACAAAGGGCAACTGCAGAGGTTTATTCCACATAGACCCACTCAGTTCAACCCCTGCTCACATCTATCCTGTCCCTGCACTCAGGAAATACATCCACTAAGGATGACAGACTTCTGGAGAGCCCTGAGCACTGGAACAGTTTGCTCCATTTTTTTCTTTTTCTGCAACTGGAACACTGGAGCACTGGAACAGTTTGCTCCATTTTTTTCTTTTTCTGCCAAGAATCAGACTGGAAATGGCTGGAAATTTTGATGCAATTTATTAGCATTTATTTTACTGCGACAGTCTATTTTATGAGGAATCTCCAAATGTTCTGGATCATTTTAGCTCTAAAAAAAAGCAGCTCTTAACAAGAGAAGAACAGCACAGGAGACTTTCACTTGAGATATATGATCCTAACTCTGAAAGATGCTGAGCCATGAGAACTTTTAAAGCAGACACTGTAATCCAGTACCAAATTTTTTTTAAAAATTAAAGAGTAATCAATACTAAGTGAAAAAGTTCCAAGAATCTGTGAACAACCTTTTCAGCACCTCTACTTACAGTATTTTCTGAGCCCAGCCCAGGGCGTTCACGGTATCCCAAGCCACCTCCACCAATATTCAGCTTCTTGCCCTTCCCTCCTTTAAAACGGGATTTCCGGAACCATGGATTCTGAAAGAGAAGGACAAGTGTTTCTCAACACAGGGAACAAAAAAAGCTTCATAAATGCATGTAATGAGGCTGAGAGAAAAGGGATACTGAGCATTTCAAAAGACAAACTTAATACTGTTTTCCATTTAACCACACAGCTGCTGTAGGTAGCTGTGTCACGGGGGTCTGATGCTTTGAGTTACAAATGCTTTCTATGAAAACTAATTTTACACCTTCAGCTCTCATTCAGATTAAGGTTTTGGGGGTTTACATTCTACTAAACCCAGGAATAAACACAGTTTGCAATGCCATCACTTGGGAGCTCTGCTCTTGCTCATACTTTGCTTTCACTGATTTAGCCCAGTGCTTGGCTAAGGAGAGATGAGGGTCTGTCAGCAAAACTTTCTGTACCAAGCAGTGGCCAGGGAATGTCAGCCCAAACAGACCTGCTGTTTCCAGGTGTTTCAATAATAGCTGGCTGCACCTCTTTTTATGCCCTACAGTCTCTCCAAATGTAAGTCAGTTGTCTTCCTACATGGTCCTCTCAAGGCAGTCAGGGGAGCTCTGCCTCACTAATTCCGTCCCTTCTGAAAATGCTGCCTGTGTCAGAAAACGTATTTACTTTTGGCAGCTGCTGTCCAAGCTACTTGCTAATTTGTCCACAGGCCTGCTAATCCATCTCTGAATCTGGGAGTTGCCAAATTCCCAGATTGGCAAGTGGGAATTGCCAACTGGGCACTCTTGCAGCTATACAGGCAGCAAAAGACAAGAAATTAAAGAGTTGGTAGGTTCAGTGGCACAAGCACAATTGCTGCAGCTACCTGTCATACCTATATATAGCAAACCTGCCAGAGAGCACTGGCAAGCAGGTGGAATGATCAAGCAACAACCCTTTCACAGAGGGAATGTCCCTGTAATTGTTTTCTAGTTTAGCTTTCAACTAAGCTGCTTCTCCCAGGTGCCTGCAACAAATCTGACTGTAACGAGATACTGGAATGCTCTGCTGGCATCAGCAGATTACAGCTCCTAATTTCCTAGGCAGTGCCTGGCCCCAGAATAGATCACATACTGTGTTACAAAATCTTCGTGGATTCTTTCAAAGGCCATTAAAAACACTAGGAAACCTACTTTAAACCAGGACAGATCCCCAAAGGGTCACTGCTAACACACGATGGATCCAGCAACATGAGCTGGCTGATTTTGTGCTGAATCGGGACTGAAACTTCCTCACCTCAAGTTTTTCTCATTCATACCTGCATTGCCAAATCCAGCAGCTCTTTGGAGACGTGCTGGTTGGCACCCTCCAGGTTTCTGACGAGGTCACCAGCGAAGTTGCTGTCCTTGGGGGTCAGCAGAGTGTAGGCCACCCCCTTCTCCCCCGCGCGGCCGGTGCGGCCGATCCGGTGCGTGTGGGTGTCGATGTCCCGAGCCACGTCGTAGTTGATGACAGTCTTGATGGAAGGGATATCCAACCCTCGAGCTGGAAGAAAGAGCAACGTGGTGAGAAGTGTCATTATCCCCAATTAACTCAGAGCGATTCCTCTGGTACCAGGGTATCACCCCGCTCTGGCCCTGTGGGCAAAAGGAACATCAGCTGATGAATGAACAGCAACCACTTCCTTAAGACACAGCTTTTCTTTCTGTATATTAAAAAAATGTCAGGCTGTAATTTAGGCATCATTAAGAGACTAAAAACAAACCGCTGGGCAATGCCATGCACTGCACAGGCACACAGTGGGGGTGTCTGTGCAGGGCCAGGAGTTGAGCTCCATGATCCCTGTGCGTCCCTCCCAGCTCAGGATATTCCTTGGTTCTGAAAAGCACCTGGAAAACAGTGTCCTGCAGGTGCAGAAGCCAACCTTGCTGCCTTCCACTGAAACATGCTTGCCTTTCTGCTGATACCCACAGCTTGTCTGGGCTGCTTTCCAGAAGGTCACGTACCTGCCACATCAGTAGCTACCAGGATGGGGATCCCCTTTTTCTTAAATTCCGAAATGACTTTATTCCTCTCACTCTGGTCCATGTCCCCATGAAGCAGCCCCAGGTTATGATCCTCCTGCTTGAGGTTATTGGCCAGTTCCTCTGCGTTGGCTTTCTTGGTGACGAAGAGGAGGACGCTCCCCGAGGACGTGAACTCCACGAGGCGCCGCGTCAGCCAGTTCCACTTGCTGGGCCCAGAGGGGAAAATCTCCACAATCTGAGTGACGTCTTCATTGGCCTAAGGGGAGAAATGTCCTTAGAGTCAGGAAGGTGGGAGGAATACACAGGCTTCCCACACATTCTGCAACACAAGTAAGACGGTGCAGCTTACAGCACTACCTGCAAGTTTTCTCTGAAAGATTTAGTTTTTACACATTTTAATATTATTTCAAGGATGATGCTCCCATTACACAGTAATAGTTTAGATCAATGAATAAAGGCCCTGTGATTGAGCTGTGAAAGCTGGTGCTTTTCTTAAGCAAAATCAAGGAAAATTTTTCACCGAAAGAAGGGGTTTCAGGCAGTCTTTTTTTTTTTTTTTTGTTATAAAGGGACCTGATGTAAAAACCAAAAACTACAGAGAACTGGTTGAAAGAAGGATGTTCTGAGGCCTTCTTGTGAAATTTCTCAACAGTTTCAATATATTATTAGCAAAGTTTCTTCCCAGCAAGTTTATATCTGCCCACTTCATCAGCTTCCTAATAGATCCCAGCCTGCTGATAGTTCAGCTGTCACTGTCAAGCAAGCCCAGCATCAACATTCCCATGTAAACCATAGGACAGAGATTTTAACTTTCAAATTCTTCACTGCAGAAGTTCAATGGCTTCGTTTATGCTTTTGAGACAAAACTGAAAGATACAACCATTGATTCAGCCTAATAACAAAAATAAACCACCCCATTAATGTTCTACTCCTTGATGAAACCTCCCAACACTGCAAGAATATTTGTTGTCGGAAAGGTCAACAAGATAAAAACAGAAACCCACTATTTCTAAAACTTTCTATTTTTGCTAAGCACAAATTATTTAAAACTAACTATAAATTATCATTCTTGAAGTTGAACTTCAATTTCAGAGAACAGAAACAGAACAATTTCTTGCTCTGAGTGTTTCACAAGTATTGTGGAATTACCTCTCCAATGTCTCCTTGCACAACCCGAATTGGGTCGATCAGAATATCCCGAGCCAATTTCTCAATCTTCTTACGGAATGTGGCACTGAACAAGAGGGCTGGAAGAGAAACAGGCTTCAAGTGCCTTGAAGTAGAAACTTCCTTTCAGAACTGTAAAAACACTGCACAGATGTTGTGAAGGAGGACCCAGATTCCTGAGCGTCAGTGAACTGAAGCTGAGGTTTTATGGGCTCTAATGGAAATTACCAACCACTGTTAGAATACCATGAAATGGAAACACATTTCATAGCATCTGAAATATTGATAACACAGGGCACTGCTGTGAACTTCCTCTCATGGCAGCTCAGAACACTGAATTTCAAGGCATATGAACATGAATTCAGCTAATCATCTTTGCTCTGAGTGCAGTCGGTGGAGGGATTACAGAGAGATGAGCTGAATGCCCACATGTCACAAACTGCTCCCTCCCAACAGCCCACGCCGAGAATAACACCAGTGGACTTTGGCACAAGTCTCCTGGTGTGCCTGTGCCCAGAACTGGAAATCCAAGCTCTGCTCCAGACTCACTGTTTACTCACTCTGTCTGTCAGGACGTACGTGGCTTGCGATTGATCTGACCTGATATTCTGCAAAGGAGAAGAAATGCTCTAATCAACTCTGTAAGCTCATCGTTTAGAAAAATTAAGTCAAAATGCAGTTTCACTGCTTTATTTAACATATAATCCCAGAAAGAATGAGAGTTTCTCACTCATTATTTAGTTTTACAGACCCTCCTTAAGCTGGGACTGGGCATCACTGCTTTCCAAAAGAGTGACTTTGGTTCAATACGTACCAAACCCCATATCAAACATTCTGTCAGCTTCATCAAACACAAGGTAAGTGACTCTCTGCAGGTTTGTAGCCTTCTTTTTCACATGATCAATCAAACGACCCTAGTAAGAAAAAAAACTCCAAGTTTTTAAAGCACCTTTAAAAACATGTTAATATATACAACCACCTAGCTGCTTTTCATCCTGACTTACCAGAGACTTAGAACAGAAAACATCTCAAGGCTCCAGTCTAGAATTAAGTGTCAATATTCACATCATAGGAACAGATTCTCACAACTTTTTTCAAGCTGAACAGCGCAAAACCCTGGTGTTGGTGCACACAGGTACTTACTGGTGTGCAGACCACGATCTCTGCTCCCTCCTGCAGGGCCTTGGCTTGCTCCCACATGCTCCCTCCTCCGTACACGGCCACGGAGCGCAGGTTATAGGCCTTGCCAAAGCGCTTGCACTCGGAGTGGATCTGAGGGTGTGACACAAACACAGCACAGCTCACATCAGACAGCTCTGAGACAACACACCTACGCTGGAAATGCAGCGTGGAGCCTGAAATGCACTCTTCAGCTACTAACTTAATGAAATGATTCCAAACTCCTCAGGGGTGAATACTTCAACACATGTGGATAATTTCCAGTAACTTGAGAAACCTACTTAGGCATCCAACAATAATTTAACCTGCAGGCTCTATCCTTTTGCACATACAATTTGTCACAATGCATGCACAGCATTCTTATACCTAAAAATAATGTAGGAGCACGGTGGTAAAATAAAAAAATTTAGGTTTGCCATGATTCTTCAAGAAAACAATGGTAAGAAAGAGCTGTGAGCTGGACCCAGGCTACTCATGCACAAAGTAGTTTTTCCAAATACTTTCCTGAGGTTATCTGATAATTTCTGCCACGGATTTTGCCTTCTTCTCCAAGCAGACTGGCTGGTACATCCAGGAATGCCTCACACCTACCTGCTGGCAGAGCTCCCTGGTCGGGCAGACGATCACTGCAATGGGACCATCCCCTGGCTCAAGCTCCTTCTGATCCATGATGTGGATCAGCATTGGCCAGATGAAGGCAGCTGTTTTCCCACTTCCAGTCTTGGCTATCCCAATCATGTCTCTGCCACTTAGTGCCACTGGAACACCCTAAAAAGAAGGAGATTGGAAGCCCACATTACGCCCAGTCCAGCACATCCTTGTGCTGGACACATGAGCAATCAAATGACATGCAGTTTCATTGCTTTTTTTAACATATAATCACAGAAAGAATGAGTGCTTCTCACTCAGTATTTAAGAAATTTTTCTCAAATGGTGGGTATTCAATCTGCAGTGTAATTAATTCATCCCTGTGCTAGACAGTACAGGAAAACTCGGGTAACGAGGAAAGCCCGAGACAAAAAACCCTGAACCTTTTTTTTTTTTTCATACATTTCTCTAGGCAAGAGACATCACTTAAATATTCTTCGTTCATCAAAAAAAAAAAAAACCCAACGAAAAAGGAATATGGATATATTTACAGTGGTCATTCAACAAGAAAAAAAAGTGGGCAAACTTCTATTTAAAAAATACCAAAGCCATTTTTCTAGAAAAACCCACTCTGCAGGCAACTAGAATTGCATTTGTCTCCTCCTCGTGTGGATGAGGGAGCTTTGCATGTGTTATTTTCGTTCTCTTTACAAGTCTGAGAAGTAACAACACTCACCTGACATTGTATTGGAGTGGGTTGGGTATACTCAGATTTCCTAATCTGATGCATAAGTTGCTCATCAAACCCAAAATGAGCAAAACTACTGCCAGGCCTTGGAGGAGCAGCCCCAGAAACCTTGAGAAGAGAAAAAGATGAACAGTGAGAGAGAAAGAAAAAGCACAATCTGTTAAAAAAAACCCCAAAAACCAAAACAAACCAGGTCTCTCTGCCTCTGAAAAAGAACTATACTTTTTGAGTGGACATTAAATTCAACTGGGTGCAAATTCCAGATGTGTTGTGTAAATAAGACTTTCAGGTATAAAAATTATCTGTCAATAACATGAGCTACTAAACAAGCTACTAAACAGTTTTTACCTCCTTGTGTCTAACTGGTGTTCTACCCCAAATAATTCCCTTCACAGAAGGTCACCCCATTAACATGTCAGAAATGTCCAATAATTAATTTCTGCATCTATTTCCAGTTTTAACTCCTAGCTCTGGAGGTCTTTAGTCCAAGTAGCATTCCTCACCGCCCACTTTCACAAATCCATAGGAGACTTCCAAGAAATCAACGTCACTGCAGGTGTCTGAGAGGACTGGATTCAAAAGCTGGAGTTCCCAGTGAAAATCTTCATTTAAACTAAGATAGTCCAAAGCTGAAAGGGAGTTAAAAGCTGCTGGGAGAGCAGTTTGTGACCAGCTTACCCGGAGATTCAGCTTATGCCGTAACTCCACCACTTGCTGCGGGGTCAGGCTGGTGATCTCCTCATGCTCATCATAGAAATTTTTCTCAAATGGTGGGTATTCAATCTGCAACGTAATTAACTCATTACTCAGTTAGTCCAGACTCAAGATTTCTTTTTTTTTTTTCTGAAATTCTTAATTGTCTGCCAGAACACTTGCTTAAATGAAGCCATTTCAAGGAAATTTAGTATGACTTACCTAAGAAAGCACTGAAATATTACAGGGGCCTCCTCAGCTCCTGCTTTCTGTAATGCCTCAAACAGAACAGAACAGAAGTCCCTCCTACCTCTGAATGGTCAATAGGTGGAAGAGGATCAATGATTTTTTTGGACGGTGCAATTGGATTCCCATCACTATCATACTCCAGGTTATCCTCTTCCTCCTCTTGCACCACACCAGCAGTGGGGTTCTCAGCCATGTAGCGAAAATACGCTTCCTGCAGCAAAACAGACCAGCAAACTCACATGCAATAGGATGCAAAAGCACTTCTGTTTGTTGAAGTGATGTATGTGCTAAGCAGCTGCTTGCTTTCACACCCACCACTGAGAAAAAAGGTAACTACTTTCACTAGAACTGATTCTTCTAGTAAACACCAACAGATACATCCTGAAGGACAAGAAGTACACATGAAAACAACTCCAGTGTCAGATACACCACAAAATGCTCCTAAAAGCCAAACTTCTCTTGTGTCTGCTTAACAACTCCTTCTACCAAGTCTTGTTATGTTTAACAACAGAAGGATCTATTCTTATTTCCACATGAACAAAGCACAAAGAACAAAACACTGTAGGTTTCTAACCAGAAAACACACTGTTACTAAGCACATGATATTGACTTTTTAAAACATGCTATGCCAAAGATAGTTTCTTTACTTCCCCTAACTAGACTTCAGGAGATGAAGAGATATCTATTTTTCATTGAGAGAGTCAGCAACAAATGTGAAAGAAAGTATTTCAGAAGAGTCCTTCAAGACAAGCCTGAGTTAAGACACTGTCACCCTGTCACGTGAAGCAGCCCCAGGTTGCTCACAAAGATGTTTGTGTGTCTCAGATTCTCACTGGCTCAAACTCTGGCACAGCTACACTCACCACACTGGAAGCAGAGACCTTCAAGGCCAGACAACCGTGCCAAGCTCTGCATTAATGCAAGTAACACAATTGTTAATGACTACAACTCAGTAGGAAGGTACATTTTGAAATTAAGTTTTTTATCTTTATTATTTCTGCTACAGTGATACTTATAAAGCTCAATGAGAACTGGAGCTTCTCCGAAAACAGGGATCAAAGAGCCTGAATCTTGCCCTGAACAGACCCCACATTTCACTGCAAGGAGCCTCCACAGTCCAACAGCCTCTCCCTGGTGTCCGCTGGAGCTGACTGTGCTAACTGCAATGTGTAAGATCCTCAGACACTGAACAATCTGTACAGGAAACTTAAGTTCAAACTGACTGAAAAAATCTTCTTCAGTGAATGCAATTGTCTAATATTCTTCTTAAACACCTAGAAGGGTAGAGACAGCAGGGTAACCACTACAGCTTCCTGCTGAATTGTCCAGATACTGCGCATGACACTGGAATTTTGTTTGTCCCTAGCAGTTATGTGTTGGGAGAGGGAAAGTTTAAAAATACAAAACAACAGGAAAGAAGATAGAAAGACTGCATAGGAACTCACTTGGTCATCTTCCTCTTCAATGTCATCTCGAATACCCCTGGAAAAACAAGCGGAGAAAAAACTTCCCTGCAAGTGTTCCACAGACTCAGCTCAATAGTTTCATCTGATTAGTGCTGAGCTCCAGATTTCGTGGAAGACACAACACTATCAACTTGGCAACATTTATATTCCCAACCCATGGAGTTTTCATCTCTGGTGCCAACCATAGCAGTGACCCTGCAAAGACTTCTCTTTACTTCTAGTACTGAGATTGAAAGATTAGGATTCCATCTTCCCAGCAGAAGCCACATCAAAGATCATCCTGGTCTAAGCTCTTGATGCTACAGAAGTCCCATAACTGAAGAGGAATATGAGCCAGGAAGTGCAAATCCAGTTCAGAACTTCCCCAGGTGGTGATTTGGATCCGGTGTTCTGTGTCAGGACCACGTATAATCTGATCAACCCCATGCAATGTAACTTCTACCAATATATCTGACATTTCTATCAAGAAGCAACAGCATAATTATTTTCCTTAGTCAAAACAAATAGATAAGCTGCACGAATTTAAATTGTTTTAAACTCCAAATGTAATACTCCAATCGTCATGTGCTCCCTAATCTATCAGCTTTAATGTCTAAAACCTAGTCCAAGTTTAGAAGAGTTTCCAGTAGTCCAGGTACAGCAGCACTGAGTTATTTTGCTCACATAAATGCAATTTTAAGCTAAACCATTCTGATCTCTCCAAGGGTGTGGGAAGCAGAAAAACTATCCAGGCTGATCTGTTAAGTGGCAGGAGTACAACGTGTTGCCCCGATTTCTGTGACCTAGAAAGGCTTCTCGCGTGGGATAACTCTCAGTGTTTTTGCAGTTTGCCATGGGATGCTGCCATGGATTCTTCACTATTATCCTATTTTTACAGCATCTCATGCACAGGTTAATGATGTTTATTAGGTAGTATCTACCTAATAAACAACCTAATTACTGCCTAATGAACAACCATCATCAACAAAATGCACTGGAATTCTCTGAGCACCATACAAGACAAGGCAGGCATGGGAATGATAAAAGAGAACTTACTTAACGTTCTTTTTTTCTTTGTCTTTATCTTCGAGTCTCTTCATGTCTCGAGCAGCTTGATCCTAGCAGGTCATAAAGTTGTCACATGTTAAAAAGACCAAGATGGTAAAACATGGAAGGGAAACATGTTCCTGAATAATTAAACCATTACGTCACAGAGACAACACTTCTTGGACTAATCTTCATCTTGTTCCGTATCTGATTATGCTAAATAAATTCTCCTACTAGTACCTTTGAGTTTATATACTACTCTAAGCTTGTGACAGTGCTATTGAAAAAATAATTTCCCCATATTCCTCCTGAATCCAACTAATAACAGAACTGTAGCCAAAAATCAGCTCATCATGAATACAAACAATTGCCATTTAGGTAGTGAAAAACACAGAAAACCTTCGTTTGATATTCAGAAACAAGCAGAGCTCTATGTTGTATTGTTCTGACATCCTCAAAGCAGTTAAACAGTTAAGTTATTCTAAGTCATATCCACTATCTGTCGATCTCATCCATTTCTGAGGTCTAACACCGCAAAGTTAAGTGGCATTTTGACTGCAGCTGCCAAAGCCCTGAGTGACATTTGCTGCCCCTGACTGCACACAGGTACAGCCACAGCAATGAATAAACATCCCCCGAGCTGGCTCTTGCCTCCACTTCAGCCATGAATGCCTCCAGAGGATCATCGTCGCTGTCAGAGTCCGCCGATTTGGAATGGAACTGCTGCCGGGTGGGGGAATTCTCTGCGGGAATGTAGGGCAATTCCACATTGCTGGAATCTTCCTCTTCATCCTCAAAGTACCTGAAAAAAACGTGAACAACAGCCCAGTCAGCACACGGTTTACAGCACTGTGCTGTCTTTCATGGTTTCTGGTTGAGTCAAGGTACCCACATGGACAAGAGAAGTCAGTACGGACTGAGATTTATTTATTTATTTACAATTATTCACGTTAAAAGCTCAAAGTGAAGAGATAACATAAAATTGAGTCTCTCTTCACCTTTCTTGTAGGCTCCCTTTAGGTACTGGAAGGCCACAATTAGGTCAGCCCCAAATTTCAGAGCCCAACTTTCTCTGTCTTATTTGTACATTTATGCAGCCAAGAGAAGGGTTAGTAAAGAACTGTGGAGATCAATGTTTTCTTGTGCAAGAGACACCCAAATTTATCCTACTTGGCTCCAGCACTGAGAAGACCATAGAGTGAATAAAATATGTTCTCCAGAGGGGAAAGCTGGAGGAGGAAAGCTTCTGCAGGCTACCGTAGCATCTCACAGTCTTCCAAGTATATTATTCTGTATTTACTTATATAAATGTCACAGATACTTCCTCTGACCTCAGAAACATAAAAACATTAAAATCTAGAGCTACGGAAACACAAGAAGTAACTGTACTTACGCATTCTCCTCATCAAAATTGGCTCTCTTTGACCCAATTTTGTAGAAGGAAGGCAGCTGAGGAGGCCCCGATTTCGCAAATGCTGCCGAGGAGCCGGCGCTGCCAAAAGCGCTGTGGGACTGCTGAGACAGCTTGGGCTCCTCTTTCTTGCCAGGTGTTATGGCAAAGCCACCAAACCCAAAGCCTCTCTTTGTACCAGGTCCACCTTTATTCCAATTCATGATGTCCCTGATATACCTGTTAAAACAAGAAATGACTAATTAATGCTCTTTCTGATTCAGGCAGTTACAGGTAATTGTCGTGATTTTTCTTGTTTGTTGATCACTTCAGTCATGACACAGGGACTTGTGGAACTCTGAGTGACAAGAGTTTAATCTGTTTCCCAAAAAGGATGGGGCTCTGGTCTTTTGTCAGTATGAATATACCCACAATTCCAAAGAAGAATAAAAACAAAGTGGCTGTCTTCCAGAACAGGTCGTGTCCTTCAAGGATTACTAAAACACATTTAAGATGTTACCTGTCCTGTTTGCAGTCTAAGACAAACAAACCAAAGGCCAGAATTTTGAACACCAGGAAGAACAAGAGATGAAAAGGCAGCTCAGCATATTTTGTATGTCCACATTGTCCCATCTGAGTGTTTCATGGCTTGTCAATACCTCACTCCTGCAACCCAGCAGCCTCCAGAGAAACGGGCCCAGAGCAGCCCCGTGTGAGCTCAGGCACATCTCTGCCAAAAGCCTTTTCCTCTCAAACCCCCTTCAGCCACACATACCATCTCTATTGGTTATACACTGACATATAAATATGTTCCCCAATCTCTGTTTTTCAAACAATATTTTAAACACTCCACATAACAGTGTCTGCCCAGAGCTTGATTTTCTAAGATGAGACTGAACTGATATACTAACATTTACAGTTTCCATTCTTGAGTCGTTTAGTTACCTGCACAGTCAAGCAAATCATACCTGTAAGGCAGGAAAGAAAGCAAGACACCCACTGCTTTCCAATGCATTATAATTGACTGTCCAAAGGCTACAGGTCTTATTAAACAAATCCTCACACTGAGAATCTTCAAGGAGATCAGAACTCACAGGCAAAAAAACAACTTCAAAACAATCTGAAGGTAAATAGTGCAGCCGGTCCCTGTGCTGAACATTTACCAGCCTGGGGCTTGCTCAATAAATCTCGAGTCAAGACCAAAGCTCAGTGGTAGATTTTGGGAGAAACTGTGCTGTTCGGCTCTCCACGAGCCCTGTTTTCCCTCTCCTCCTGACACCCTGCAGCTTTTACACCTGCGGATCCGTGGCACTGGGAGATCAAGAAGTACAACGGAGGGGTGAGGGGGGGACCCGCATTTCGGCTGTGACAGCACAGTGGGAATCTTTGAAAACGGTTAAGTTCAAATCTGCTTGTAAGAATTCTTCCTCTCTGTACTTACCCGTCTTTTTACCCCTTCCGCTACCTCAAAAAATAAGGAGGACCGCTTTTTTATTGTCGTACAGCAGCAAAAGCACAAAACGCGGTCAGTTCGCCCACTCGCCAGCAGCGAGCGAACAGGGAGAGGTTCCCACAGGACGCAGAGACCGCAGGAAAACCCCGGGGCCTTCGCTGCCCTGTGGCCGCCGCTCCGCGGGAGGAAACTCGCGGGACACGGACCCCGCCTGCGTCGCCCGAGGTCCGCGGGCACGGCCGCGATGCGCCCCAGGCGCTCCGGTTCCAAGGGGGAAGGGCGGAGGGACCCCCGCCCGCAGGGCACGGCAGGGACCGGGGCCGGGGGGGGACAGAAGCCGCGGGCAGGCCCTGTGCCGCCACACCGGGCCCTGCGCGGGGCCCTTCCCGCCCGCGGAACCGCGGTGCGGGGCGGGCCCTTTGTGCGGGGCAGGCCCGGGCTGCCCGCGCCCGCTCCAGGCCGCGGCTACGGCGGGTGCCGCCCGCGAGAGGCCCCGCAGGCCGGCCAGGGAGGATCCGGATCCGGATCCGGATCCGGTCCCGGTCCCGGTCCCGGTCCCGGTCCCGGTCCCGGTCCCGGTCCCGGTCCCCTCCCTCGCCGCTCAGCCCCCCGCACTCACCCGCAGCCGCCGCCGCCGCCACTTCCCCGGTTACCGGGGCGGGGGGTGGGCACGGACGCGCCGACGTGCCCACGCACTGTGCGTGAGTGACGCGCGGCGGCCGCGCGTGCCCCGGCGCACGCGCACCGCCCGCAGGTGAAGCAGCGGGGAGTGAGGGCGGTGGCACCGGGCAAAGGCGGCAGCGGGACGGCGGCAGCGAAACCGAGAGACGGTAACGTCAGCGGCGGCCCCGGGACCGCGCTGCTTCCCCGGTGGTTCCAGGTTGGTTCTCGGGTGGTTCCCGCGCCGCAGGGCTGGGCTGGCCCCCCTCCGCCTACGCGTGTGTACCCGCACACCCCCGCACATGCGGCGGGGCCCGCACTGCGCAGGCGCCCCGGTACGGCGGGCGCGGAGCGGAGCGGAGCGGAGCGGAGGGCGGGGGCCGGGCCCGGGCCCGTGACTCAGGTAACGCGGCCCCGGCCCCCGCGGCCACGCCGGACGGGACACCCCGCTCCCACCTCCCCAGGCCTGCCGGGCGGGACTCGCTCGCTCCGGGCAGCTCGGTACCGGCAGGGTCCCCGGGAGGGGCAGCCCGGCGCGGAGGGCACCGGGCGTGCGCGGCCTGTGCCGCGCCCCGCGGGGCGGGAGGAGCTGGCGGCGGGGCCGGGGGTGTGAGAGGGGCTGCGGCAGGCAGATGGCGGATTTTATCTGATTTTATCTGGCTAACCTTGACTCGTGTTCCGGGAAGGAGCTGGGAGCGTCCCCGGAGCGGCGGGATAACGAGCACCCAGGGTGGTGTCCCCGCTTCGGGCGGGGGTCACGGTGAGGGCCCGACCTGCTGGGGACGGGCGCTTCTCCAAAATCTGCCACCGAGCTCGGGTCTGGGCTCGAGATCTACTGAGCTGGCCCGAGCTGCTGAACGCTCAGCACAGGCAGCAGCAGCAGCAGCGCTTGCCGTCGGATTGTTGAAGTAGTTTCTCTTGCCAATGGGGTCTGCGCAGCCGGTGTGGAGATGGGAGAATGAATCGCTTCCTCTTGCGAGGGAAAGTCGGTGGCGTGTGGGTCGTGCAGGGTCTGCCGAGGATGTTCTGCTTCCTGGAGTTTGAACTTGGAAGATTCTGACAGATTGCTGACCTAAGGGGGTGCTCCAGCTCGCACCCGCCTCTGGTTCAACTGTATCCTTCGAATTGGCCGTAGAAGTTTATTTTGCGTTAAACTCTTTGGAATTGTTGGGCCTTCTGAAGGTGGATGTGCTCAAATAGTCTTGGAGTTCTTAATGTGAAATGTTAAGAGTTTGGTCGAGCAGGTGGCTCTGTTGTTCTGTCATTTTTAACAGCGTGTAGATTCTATCCGATCGTAATAGTATTTTGGGGTTTTTTTCCTGCTTAAATTCACATAAAATTGTGATGTTCCCACACATTGTTCCAAATTCCTGGGCTCGGCCTTGCTGAACTTTCCATCCCGATTAAGGTTCTGTGACCATGTTCTGTGCGGGTTTTTGCTGGAATGAGGAGTGCTTGACAAAGGTGTTTATTTTAGTCGTCCTTGTCATTCATAGCAGTGGGTTCCCTGCATGAGGCACTCAGAGGAATGCTGGTCAAATTTAGAAACAAATCATTTCTATTCTAAGTTTGTGAGAGAACACTGTGATTAACATTCAGGTTCCCACTCGGATCTGGTTGCGGGAGGGAGTAAAATGAGCCTGACAGCAGAGCCTGATGCAGCTGATCCTCTGTGCCCGGTTGTGAAGTGCAGCCGGGGGGTTGTTGCTGCCTTTTTTGGACCTTGGAGAAGGTGCTCCAACCTGAAGGGGAGGTTGGGACTCTTTTGAACTCAAGCAGAAGAGACAGGAAGCTGAGGGCAAAACAAGGTGAACTGACAAACTCTGCAGGGATCTGGCAGATGTGGGGAGAGCTCTGGGCTCCTGAGCCCCAGTTTACTCCTTTGTTCTGGGGAGCAGTGCAGTATCTGTCCTCTTCCTTTTTTTTATTTTTTTATTTTTGCACAACTTCCAACAAAAGGTCTTTGTCTCTATGTAGAAATCATGATGGGACACTGTGGGAAGTCAGTTTTGAGTGTGCAGCCTAGAAAATCCCAGATGAGCACTTCTGGACTAGCAGAGGCTATCAGGGCATTGCTGTTTAAATGAATCAAGTGCATTTTAAGATTTACTGCTGCTGTTACACATTCAGTGCTCCGACTGTGCCCACTTGCTAATTAATAACAACTGTAGACACAGAATGTGGTTTTGGAAGTGAGCTGGCAGAGCTGGCTGGGAGATGCTATTGGAGAGTCAGTTTTGTAGCAGAGCATCCCTGCTTTCCATCTCAGCTCATTTGAACAGTGTGGCCAGATGTGAATTTGCTGCTGCCGCCAGCAACAGAGTCCAGAACCTCTCCTTCAGAGTTATTTTATTCTTGTACCAGTAGTCACTTTCTTTATAGAGAAGATGGCAAGATCAGGCACGGGTTTATTTCTCTTTCTGCTCCGACTGGTAGTGTTTTCAAATTGTGCATTGTGGGTTGGAGGTTACTGGAGGTGTGATGTAACAGAATTGCAATTATATAATTTTTTTTTCCAGTGAAAATGAAGAATTTCTATATTTTTATCGCTGTCCTGTTCATCCCATGGAGCTTTTCTTTGGCAAAGTATGATGAATTTGAGGATGGAGATGACATTATGGAATATGATGATAATGACTTTGCTGAATTTGAAGATGTGAGTGAAGATACAGTCACTGAGTCTCCTCAGAGGATCATCACTACTGAAGATGATGAAGAAGAAGCCACTGTAGAGCTTGAAGGTCAGGATGAAAATCAGGAAGACTTTGATGATGCAGACACACAGGTAAGCCTTGCCTCATTCCTCGACGTGTTTCCTAATAGTGTCTCTGCACCTTTCTTTCTCTTTTTGGATTTTACTTGCTGGGCTTTAGATTTTCATGCTGTTTGTGATTTCATCCTTTAGGAAGGTGACACCGAGAGTGAGCCATACGATGATGAGGAGTTTGAAGGGTATGAAGAGAAACCAGATGCATCTCATAGCAAAAATAAAGACCCCATAACAATAGTTAATGTAGGTATAACTGTTGATCCAATGTCTGTTTGGAGTTTCATCACTTATTTTCCTAAGACAGTATGCTAGGAATGTCACTGGGGTACTAAACAATGAACACTGTGTGTTTTTAGCTTTTTGTCTGTGGCTTAAGTGTCAGATTAGAACTGGTCAACTCTGTTGGTTTTTGAAGCCAATCTCTCAGCACACCCTGCATCACCTTTTTGCCTCCCAAAATAGTCTTTCACAGAATGATCAGGTGCTCAAGGTCTGCATTTTTATTACCCCTGAGATCACTTTTTAGGTATTATAGCTGACCTTGGCAGTGAAAATTAATATTTGGGTACTTTTATGACTCAAGGGTGGTACAGTGATAGCAGAATGGCTAATTAGCCTCTGAGGTGGCAAGGTGTGGAAGGCTTCCCTGCTGCCCCATGGAGTCTGCGGCTCTTGCTGGCATCCTGAGAATGTTCTTGGGCATTGGGTGTTTGGATTTGCAAAGAAGTTACATGATCAGATAATGCTGTGATGGACAGGATATCAAGCTCAAATGCTCAGTGAATAGAAGTGCTGGACTGTTTACTCTGAGGGATGTGTGCTGGCCCAGGCTCACTTGGAAGTGAGCACTTCTTTTGTATTAAGCAGGTATTTTGAGAATGCTGTTATCAGTTGTTTCCTGTATGATTACTGTGCCCCAGTAAGCCAAGTGCTTTATGTTGGCTTAGCTCTCTCCTGTTGCCGTTGTGGAGCTTATTGCTGTGTTGGGGATGGAACTTCTCCACTACTCAAATTTCCCAAATTTTTGTGTGTATAAAATCCGCTTGTTCAATATGTAAATCACAGTTTCTGTTCCCTTACACAGGTCCCTGCTCACCTTCAAAACAGCTGGGAGAGTTATTACATGGAGATCCTGATGGTAACAGGTCTCCTGGCTTACATCATGAACTACATCATTGGGAAGAACAAAAACAACCGCCTGGCTCATGCTTGGTTCAACACTCACAGGGAGCTGCTAGAAAGTAACTTTGCTCTTGTTGGTGAGTTCCATAACAACAAGGATCCGGTTTTAGTATTTGACTAAACCCGGGTTTAATCTGGTATTTAGGCTGTAGAGAATCCTTCTCTGTACTGTGGTATCGTGAGCTGCAAGCCTTCTGCTGAACTATGGTGTCTCAGTTTGTGAGTTTAGAATGCAGTTCTTTCACTGTTGTTTTCCTCAGGGGATGATGGCACTAATAAAGAAGCTACAAGCACTGGGAAACTAAATCAAGAAAATGAACACATATATAACTTGTGGTGCTCTGGAAGGGTGTGCTGTGAAGGAATGCTCATCCAGTTAAAGGTAAGAATGAGGGAGTTTGTGGTGCTGTTTACGTGTCACCAGTTGTCAGGTTCTAGAGGCTTTCCCATTCCTCTGTGGGCAACATGGAATCCCAGCCTGGCATTTGTGCTCACATTCAGACACAGAGTTCTGAGTACACACACATGAGGAAAAACTGGTCATCTGAAGGTCTGTACAGACCTGTATTCTGCCCCTTAAAGTTGGCACCAAAGAGCAAGTGCTTGCAGGAAGACTATAAAAACCAGAGGTGTAGTGTGAACAGAGGTAACTGTAGGCTGAAGAGCCCATTTGCCACTTAGAGGGATAAACGGACCAGCAGGAATTCCAAGGAAGTACAGCAAAGACAAATACGAAGCCCTGGACCTGTGTTGGAACATTCCCACAGTTCATGTTCTGACTTGAGGGAACAAAGGCCTGAGAAACTCCTCCAATGCAGAAAGGGCCTGCTTTTGAGCTGTACTGGTCACGCAGGGAAAACTCAGCTTAGGTATTAGGAAGGAGTTTGTTACTGTTGTCTATTCAGCTGTTTTCTGTGTTTACCACCTTGTGTTTTTAGTTTCTCAAGAGACAGGACCTGCTGAATGTCCTGGCACGCATGATGAGGCCGGCGTCAGACCAAGTGGTGCGTACTCAGCCCTTCAGATTAGCTCTGATAAACTCTTGCATTCCTTCGGTTCCGCTCTGCTGCTTTTGATTGTTCCAGGTGATTTCTGTAGTATTCCATATCTTCCAGTTCAGTAACTATTGAAACAACCTCTAAGAATTGTTTGTATTTCTTTCCTGCCTGTGAAATGCAAACTGCTGATGACTGGAAGTTGCTTTATCTGTGGATTTTATTATTTGAGTGGTTTTGTGAGTCTATCACGATTCAAGACATCATATTGATAAAAAGTGGTTTTACAGTCTGATATGCTTAGTGATTGTTCATCTGTCTGTTCAGTCTGCCTGAATAGGACTGCTTAAACCCATATGTTGGTCTGGATATTATATTAATGTTACCTTTTGCCTTCCAACTTGCTCTTAGAGAGCATAAGTGCCAGGAGAGGTTACATTTGGAAGAACAGTGACTGTGTGCACTGTGAATACTCTTCCCATGCATCTGTAATTGTATTTACTTACATCAAAATATTTAATTGCAAATTATTTTTACAACTCTGCTGTTCTAGTCACTGTCATTATAACACAATACTGAACGGTGGGCTCAGTCTAATTAAAAAGCTTCCTTACTTTAAGACATACTGAAAAGCTTTAAATCAACCACCTTTTTGTTAGCTGTGTCTGTCCGTGCTTAGTCCTTGTTCTTAGGAATCAAAGTATCAGACAAACACTGAAATCTGTCCAGGGCTAATAACATTCTGTCTCACAGCAAATAAAAGTGACAATGAATGATGAAGATATGGACACGTATGTGTTTGCTGTTGGAACCAGAAAAGCACTGGTGAGACTTCAGAAAGAGATGCAGGACCTGGTATGTACATGCACATTGATAAATAATAGCATATAAGAATCTAATCTGCATATTCATTGTTTTCTTGGGAACAGCTGAAAACCTGTGACTGACCTGTTGGAATTTGGGTGGAAAAGATATTTACAGATAAAAGTCTAATGGAATCAACCACCACAAGTGCTCCCCCCATCAGACCTGCAGGGAAAGAGAGGCAGTGGAAAGCAGCTTACACCTTTCTTTTGGGGTATAGTTGGTTTAAGAGAGGCTGCAGATTTTTGTCAGCAAACATGAGTGTCACTTCACCTCATTTCATTTGCACAAAAGACATCTTCAAGGATTGAAAAGTAAACTTAATTAGTGATATGTGATTTGGAAAATTTAGGTTTAAGTCATCTGTTTTCACATGATCCGAAATTAAAACTTTCCATATGTTCAAGCCATGAAAAGAACTGCAGAGCTTGCAAAGAATCCAGTGATAACAAGTAATGTTAAAAAAATCTTTTCTCTCAAGTAACGGCATGTGTGGTTGGTAGGATGCCAGTTTTTGTTCTGTTACCAAACAATGTAAGCAAAATGCCTTAATCCACTTTGAACACTCCAGTATGTATGTATTAGAATTGTTTTATCTTCTTCCTTAAAATGCTGACTTCTGAAGGAAAATACTAGCTTAAAGACTGTTGATGCTGTGTGCTTTACTTTGTTTGAAATGTCCCCAGCCAGGATGAGTGAATGAGTGTATTTTTTATTGTTTCTTTTCAGGTACTTTTGAAGGTCCCTCTGTTCCAGAACAGTTCAGTCTGATAAGATATTTACAGGCTTGTGTTAATTTTTCTTTCACATTGTTCTCTTTGAAACAGAGTGAGTTCTGCAGTGATAAACCTAAGTCTGGTGCAAAATATGGGCTTCCAGATTCGCTGGCTATCTTGTCAGAGATGGGAGAGGTCACGGAGGGAATGATGGACGCTAAGGTAAACTCGAATGGATTAACACAAATACTCCTTGGTAATCCTGGCATTTACAACTTGTATGTTCTAAAAAAGTTAAAGGGGAAAGTTCATGTCTTTGTCAGTGTCACTGTGGCAAGCGGGGCACAGCAATTTCCTGAATGTTATATAGAACCATAGAATGGTTTTGGTTGGAAGGGACCTTAAAAATCATCCAGTCCTACCCCCGTGCCATGGGCAGGGAACCTGGAAAACCCCTGTGGAGTGGGTAGGCTGCAGCTGGATTGGTGTTGGGAAAAACTAACGCCTGTTTCTCTTCCAGATGATCCATTTCCTCACACACTACGCTGACAAGATTGACTCTGTCCAATTCTCGGACCAGTTCTCCGGTCCAAAACTTATGCAAGAGTACGTACAAAGGCCGAGCTCTCTTGGGGCTGATTGTCAGCTGTGCCTCAGCAATACACAGGCAGCAGCTCTGCTGTTTCCCTGAGCCTCCTAGTCCAGAGGTGCTTTCAGGGGCTGCTTCTGAATCGCCAAGTGGTGGGTGATGTGTCTTATCTGAATTCCCACGTAGGTTTTTGCACATGCCTGTGTATTATGCTCACAGGCAAATAAATAAATGAACGTAAAGGGACATATTTTGGTTTAATTATAAGACAGTTTATGTGTATACCTTGTACTAAAATTGTTGAGGATCTGTGAAATGTAGGCCTGAGATTTTCACATTAGAATACTGTGGGATTTTGGGCTGTGAATACTCAAACTCTTGAGAAAATATTTTGTTCTCCTAAAATATTTAGACATCTTTAGTGGTATAAGAACAAGGGGGTGTGTGAAGCTGAATGTAATTCAAAATATACAGGCCTTCTTAGTGCTTGCATGCCCTCTTGACATTTAGAGGGGCTGGTGCTGTATGTTTTCACACTCATGCCTTTTCTCTGCAGGCTTTTGGGTAAAACACTTCTGGAATCTGATTAGTTTGAAACTTAACTTTGGATTATAGCCAGGCTTTTAATGTTTATTTTATTCAACTACCTTCCAAGTGTCTTTCGGTTCTTGATGGTTTTTCAGACCAATGTTAGTTACTTTGTATTTTCCTCACTTTTTTCAAACACTTGTTTCTTTCCTCCAGGGAGGGCCAGCTTACAAAACTGCCCGAAACTAAAAAGACACTTTTGTTTACATTTAATGGTAAGGACTCTGTTGTCTCTGTGTGTGTCAAGGGGGGAGTGTATGGCTTTATTTGAGTAAGTCACATGCTCAGGATCTGTCACCTGTGGAAGAGAATGTGTGATGAGTGACTTCAGTGCATGTAGCAGGATCACTGATTGATAAAACAAAAGGCAGCAATACACTGGGGACTGAGCTAATAACATGTCATGATAACAGGACACTCAGTCTTGCTCTTGACCTCAGCTCACACTCCTGTCTCTCAGGGTGGCTTGTTTTTAAACCACAAGCCTTGCAGTTTGAACTTGCACAGGCTCAGTTGGTTTACCCTGGTTTGAAATAAAAGAATTGGGAGAATTCTAGAAAAGAATAGATCTTCAAATCTCTTCAAAATTGAAGCCTATAGCTCTAAATGAAGGTTCCTAAAGAGCAGGATAAGAGCATCTTTATTTCATGAACAGTGTGAGCCATAAGGGAAGAGCATCACAGCAAGCAGACGAGTACTGCCAGTCTGTGTGAATGAACAAGGAACTCTTTATTTCAGTGCCTGGTTCAGGCAACACTTCCCCAAAGGACATGGAGTCTTTGCTGCCTCTGATGAGCATGGTTATCTACTCCATTGACAAAGCAAAGAAGTTCCGGCTGAACAGAGAAGTAAGTAGTGTCTGGTTTTCTGTCTTCTGACATCGTATGGGATTGGAACCGTTACCACTGGGTCCTTATGGATCCACTGGATCCTTATGTTTCTGGTACGACTGGTAGAGATCCTGCATCCTGCTTGTGGGGAAAACAGTGCAAACTGTGTTTGCTGTTCTCTGTGCAAAGGGTAAACAAAAAGCTGACAAGAACAGGGCTCGGGTGGAAGAGAACTTCCTCAAGCTGACTCACGTGCAGAGACAGGAGGCTGCCCAGTCCCGCCGGGAGGAGAAGAAACGGGCGGAGAAGGAGCGAATCATGAACGAAGAGGATCCTGAGAAACAGCGTCGGCTGGAGGTGAGGGGATGTTCACACTGGTATAGGCTGCTGGCAGATCCCTCCTAGGAGATCTCCAGGGCTGCCTGTAGGTGTAGTAGCAGTGGCAAGTTTGATTTCTGTTTGCTGCTCCTTTCTGAAACGCATGAAGGCTCCCAGTGAGCTGTGAACCCAGTGCTGGAGGCTTTGTTTGGTTCTGAAATGATCTGTGCCTGTGCTCATTCGGATCCCTGTCCTTGCCTACAGGAAGCTGCTCTGCGGCGTGAGCAGAAGAAGCTTGAGAAGAAGCAGATGAAGATGAAGCAAATCAAAGTGAAAGCCATGTGACTGTGCTGTGAGAAGTGTCTCGGTGCCACCTGTGGAACTGTAATTCACAGGGTACAAAGACCTACGTAACTCCATAATCCTCTGATTCCTTGAACACTAGTAACCATCAAGAGAAAAGTTCTTGCATTGGTGTTACTTATTTAAGTATTACAGCAAAATGTGTGGAGAGCTTTGTCTCGGCAGTTCTGTTCCAGGTGGTACAAAGTTTTGCTACTTGTCTGTTAAAAAAAAAAATTGCAATATTCTTGAATGCTTTTTGTCATTTGTTCTTTAAAAACAGAAGATTGTAAACCTGTCCATGTGTGCTGGTAACATATTCATGCTTTGGTTTTAAAATTTGATTTTAGTTATTGTGAGGGAAAAGGGAAAAACTTAGGGGGAGGCAAACTGCACAATAAACATTTACTGTGTGCATTTATTTGCATCAAGGCACAACACTTAGAGCCTTCCATACATGGTATGGATTCTTCAGGGATTTAAGCCCAGTAGAACAGAAGTTCTAACAGAAGTAGAAGATTTTTTTATCTTCATTTTTTTTTTACAAACAAAAGCCTGAGGCAGTATTACATCACCTGTGGGCATGATTGGCTTATGTGTAAAACACAGAGATGGTTAGAACCAAGGGAATGGAATACATGGACAGTTTCCTACTTGTGTGTTTGGATGCTGCAGACTTAACTCAATGTGGAATCTTCGAAGTCAGCACAGTGTTCCTTCAGGAGGGAGTGCATGGTGAGTCAGCAGTTCAGCCAGCTTTCCTTCAGTATTTTTAACAGTTCAAGTTTGCCTCAACCCCTTCTCTCCTGATCTCAGCAGCTGCTGCCCAGTTCACTTCAGCCAGGAGCCAGATCTAGTGGAGTACCTGCAATTCCTGATCTCCCCAAGCCAGAGGATATTCGTGCTGTTCATCTGGTCAGTGATCTCTTCAGGGTTTTGAATCTAAATGAGAAGAATGAAGTGAATGCCCTGTGCAAGCACTTCGCTGGGAGAGCTCTGCATTTTATAAATGCTTCCTGTCCAGAAGGCATTTTATTGTTGCTTGTAACAGACTTTTAACAGTTTTGTGGGGAAACAACGTCCTGCATTTTCTTGTTCAATGCTTCATGGAAACTTGGTTCTGAGGCAATAAGAATTAGCTGCTGTTGAAACAGCAATTGCTTAAACTCCTTGTTCCAGCATGGGATACTTCACCCTGATTGAAATGCAAATGTCTGTAACCTGATACATGCAAATACATTAATTTTATAATGGTTGGTAAAATTATTTGAAACCAAAACTAATGTAGATTATGTGAAATTTTAGCACTATTTAGCTTTAAAGATTAATATGTTATTGTTTCACAGAGTTCTTTGAAAGGAAATACTAGTTTGTGCTCTTTTGAGTAAGCGGACAGCTTTCCCGAAGTCCCATCCAGTTGTGGGCCATGGCAGCTAATTTTGTAATACGAACATTCAAATGAACAGTCTAATGAAGAGTAAAATATAATTGAAACACTCCTGCTTTACTTGGCTTGTCTCAGTGTTCCTTTCATTTAGCAGCCTCTGAAAGCTTCCTTTGTCCTGGTGAGTTTTGGCGAAGGCTGGAAGCAGCAGGAGGAGCTGGTGCTGCTGGGGAAGGCTGCAGGAGGAGCCGGTTCCTGCTGGGGAAGGCTGCAGGAGGAGCCGGTTCCTGCTGGGGAAGGCTGCAGGAGGAGCCGGTTCCTGCTGGGGAAGGCTGCAGGAGGAGCCGGTTCCTGCTGGGGAAGGCTGCAGGAGGAGCCGGTTCCTGCTGGGGAAGGCTGCAGGAGGAGCCGGTTCCTGCTGGGGAAGGCTGCAGAAGCTGTAAGCAGCAGGAGGAGCTGGTTCCTGCTGGGGAAGGCTGCAGGAAGAGCTGGTTCCTGCTGGGGAAGGCTGCAGGAGGAGCTGGTGCTGTTTGGGAAGGCTGCAGGAGCTGTAAGCAGCAGGAGGAGCTGGTTCCTGCTGGGGAAGGCTGCAGGAGCCGTGAGCAGCAGGAGGAGCCGGTTCCTGCTGGGGAAGGCTGCAGGAGCTGTAAGCAGCAGGAGGAGCCGGTTCCTGCTGGGGAAGGCTGCAGGAGGAGCCGGTTCCTGCTGGGGAAGGCTGCAGGAGGAGCCGGTTCCTGCTGGGGAAGGCTGCAGGAGCTGTAAACTGCAGGAGGAGCTGGTTCCTGCTGGGGAAGGTTGCAGGAGGAGCTGGTGCTGCTGGGGAAGGCTGCAGGAGGAGCTGGTGCTGTTTGGGAAGGCTGCAGGAGCTGTAAGCAGCAGGAAGAGCTGGTTCCTGCTGGGAAAAGCTGCAGGAGGAGCCGGTTCCTGCTGGGGAAGGCTGCAGGAGTTGTCTCCCCATTGTGCAGCCTGGGCTGGGCCGACATGTAGGGTTTGCATCACAAGTGGGGCACAGCAGGCTCCTCTCTGAGGGACCCACGGAGTCACAGGATTGATCAGTTTGGAGAAGACCTCCCAGATGGTCCAACCTGTGATGGATCCCCACCTTGTCACCCAGCCCCAGAGCACTGAGTGCCACGTCCAGGTGTTCCTTGGACACCTCCAGGGATGGAGACTCCACCAGCTCCCTGGACACTCGTTTCAGTGTTTAAGAACCCCTTCTGTGAAGAAATTCTTCCTGATACCTGAGCCTGCCCTGCCCAGCCTGAGCTGTTCCCTCTCCTCCTGTCCCTGTTCCCTGGGAGCAGAGCCCGAACCCCCGGCTGTCCCCTCCTGGCAGGAGCTGTGCAGAGCCACAAGGTCCCCCCTGAGCCTCCTTTTCTCTCCTGAGCCCCTTTCCAGCTCCCTCAGCCGCTCTTGGGGCTCCAAACCCTTCCCAGCTCCATTCCCTTCCCAGCTCCAGCCCCTCAGTATCCTTTTAAAGTGAGGGGAGCCGAACTGGGCCCAGCACTCGAGGTGTGGCCTCACCAGTGCCTGGCACGGGGGGCAATCCCTGCCCTGGTCCTGCTGACAAGCCAGGTGCCATTGGCCTCGCTGCCCACCTGGGCTCCCGTCCAGGCTGCCAGTCAGCCGGCACCCCCAGCTCTTTTCCAGCGCGTCTCTTTCCCGGCCCGCAGTGCTGCGCGGCTGGATGTGCCCGAGGTGCAGGACTCGCCTGCCCCGGCCCCTCTGAGGGAGCCGACATGGCGCCGGCTCCTTCCCGGTCGTGACGTCACGCGAGCGCGCCCGCGCGTCACGTGTCGGCGCGGTGACGTCACGCGCAGCGTCTCTCGCCGGTGAGCGGCGGCCGCAGCCTGAGGGGTCCGTGAGGGGCCCGGGGGCGGGAGGGCCCCGCACGGGTGAGGGGGCCCCGCACGGGTGAGGGGGCCCCGCACGGGTGAGGGGGCCCCGCACGGGTGAGGGGGCCCCGCACGGGTGAGGGGGCCCCGCACGGGTGAGGGGCCGTTCGGGGCGGGGCCGCTGCTCTGAGGGGCTCCGGGCTAGTCCCTGCCGGAGTTACCGCTCTCCTGGGGCCGTCCTGGGACCGCCGGGCCCGGGCGGAGTTCGGGGGTGTCGGCGCTTTGTGGGGGTACCGGGTGGTGCTTACCGGGGTTACCGCTCACCCGGGGCCCTCCGGGGCTGCCGGGCCGCGGGTAGGTGAGGGCGGCTCGGTGCCGGCTGAGGGGTGACGCGCCCCTGTGCCCGCAGGTGTGCCGCCCTTTCTGCTGCGTGCCCCACAGCGGCGGATCCATGTCTTTCCTTGTAAGTAAACCCGAGCGCATTAGGGTGAGTGTTGAAGACCTTCCAGCTTCCCTCGAGTCTCGCTAGAACGAGTCCTGCGCTTGTGCTGAGCGGCCGGGCCTGGAGAGCACCGTAAGGGCCCAGGAAAACTGGCGATAGGGCTGACAGCAGGACGTGGGGCAGGGTTAAAAACCCTGCACTAAAGCCTTTATTGTTCACACATACACCTGTATCTCCTTGGGGTGCGGTGCAGAGGGACTCTAATGGGCTTTGCAGTGAAGAAAAAGGGCCATAAAGCTGGCTCTTTTCAGTCCTTCTTTTAAGAAGTACCCTCCTCACCTTTGTCAGAGTTTATGGGGTATTTTTTCCTTCACTTTGCTTGCAAAGCTAAACACAACAGCTTTGTTTGATTCTGCTTTTCAGCAGAAAATGAGGAAGTTTCCAGCAGCAGAACCACTTCTGATGCATTCAAGTGGTATTCTTACAAGGTTTGGGTCATCATCACCTAAAGACTCCTTGGTGCTCTCCAGGACCAGCTGCCCGTGCACTAAACACCAGCTGTTCATTAAACTCTTTTGCTAAGTAGCAAATGCTACCCTGGGAGTGTTTGTGATTGATAATTTAACTTCGTGATCAACACTCTGCAAGCTTAAAGTCTCCTATTCTGTTGTATCCTCTGTGTGTGTATATATATGTATATTATTTGAACTGCAGTGTTGGATAGTGGTAGAAACACTCCTCTGCACAACCTAATGCTTGCTGTGAATTTCAAACGTGAATTCTGGAAGGGAACAACAGCTTTAGCATATTTATGTTCTAGTTTTGCATTCAGTCAATAGATACATAACCAAAATATCTGAATTCTCAAAGACACCACCTCTTTGAAAGCAGCGAAAGCATTTTTTCAAACCTCTTGCACCTAAAAAGCCAACTTTTATTTGGCTGTATGAGGGGGTCGTTGCATACTGATTGTTTTTGCTGTATGTGCATGTATAAAAACTTGTTTGAATGGATTAAATTGTATCAATTTTGTTGCAAGTGCATGCTGATTTGGAATAACAGCAGCACCTGTGGGGTTGCTGGGTGCATGGCATTGGCCCACAAAGGGAATATTCTTGTCCAAAATAAGGATGTCGCTGGTGATGCAGCAAGTCAATTTCAGACCACAGTAGAACCATTGAAGTTTGGGGCTTTTTTTCTTGGGAAGGGGAAGAGAAACTTTTCTCTAGCTGGAATAACTGATTGTGTGGAGAATTTTTATTTCTTTCAGCGGTGGGTGTCTGAGAAGTTCATTGTTGAGGGATTAAGAGAGTTCGAGCTGTTCGGAGGTAAGTTTTCCTCTTGTTAAATGGCATTGCTAGAAATGTTTTATTTTAGCTGTAAAGCTTGGTAATTTGGTAGTAAAGATGTATCTTATCACTTGTCAGTCCAGGTATTCAAGCTGCCTAAGGCCAGAAATGTAACATGGAAGTGTCCAAGACGTAGCAAGTTATTTGGAAATCATTTCCATATTGATAACAGTTCTAAAACAGTTCTGTCTTGCTTAGCATAACCACATATTTTTTTTTCATATGCAAAAGATGGATTTGGGGCTTGGGAAGATTATTTATAATTTTCTGAGTAAAAATGGATTTTGAAACTGCTGATAGCTCCCCAGGAGCAGGAGCTGACAGGATTGTGCTCTGCTTCTGCATAACAAAGTTGCCCACTAGGATGCAGAATTCCTGATCAATGACATGGAAAACAAACAGAGCATAGGAAATATGTCTAGATTTTGAGCTTTCAGGGGGATTAAAGGAATTTTTACCACTTGAAATAATATTAGGTAGTTTCTTCTCTATGTAAGAGTCACCTTTGAATGTGTTTATAATCATGGGATTGTTCGGGTTGGAAGGGACCTTTAAAGATCACCAAGTCCTACCCTCCTGCAATAAGGGACATGACAGAAGGTGAATACTTAGAGTTACAGTAAAAAAAAAAAAGGTCACCTTACATTATGTCAAATATACAAACAGTAGCACTATGTGAATCTCTTTGATCCTGTACATGTACTGCAGTATGACTAGTGCTGCAATTTTGTGTGCAAATTAAATGTCTTTCTATAAAACAAAAAAAAATCATGTGTATTTGATATTGAAAAGGGTCATCTAGGGTTATTTACTTAGTTTTCCAACTATATTTTAATGGGTATCTGTTGAACACAACATGGTGAACAATTAATTTCTTTACTCCAGAGCAGCCTCCGGGTGACTCTCGGAGAAAAGTAAGTGACTTGTGCAGGCTGTGGTGCTGTGGTTCATTGCATGGAGATTTTTCCTTGTGGAAGTTTGATTTTTCTTTTTATCTTAGTTATATATCTCATCTCTATATTTAGCTCTACGAGTGTGGAAACAGGTTTCACCCTGGAGTGGAGATTTTGGTGTGTGGTTTTCAAACTGTATGTGATAACTCAAAAATTTAAACTTAATCTCTTGGATTTCTATTTGTTTGTAATTCTCCTCCCCCCAGCCCCTCAAGGGTCTCTTTTTGAGGTGATTTAGTTCTGATCCTTCAGAGAAGGAAGGAAGAGTTTAGTTTTATGAAACTTCTGAAAAGCGTTTGTTCTGCAGGCCCTGACTGCTCACTGTCTGGTTCACAATGGGCATGTAGCACATCAAATATCACAATTAACAATAGAGTATCTTAATCTAAATGATTAGACACCACAGGTGTACAGGTGTTCCTCTAGTTTAAGCTAATTACAAACACAAATTAAGTGTGGTTTGATCATAACTTTGTCAGTTCAAGATGCTTATAATTGATTTTTGTGCCAGTGTCTGTAATTTACTGGCACAAACAAAGCTCAAAATAGGAGATGTATATGGAATGTTTTATATAAAATAGAGTAAATTCACACCTTTTTTTTCAAAATTGCTGAGTGTTGTCAAATTGTTGATTTGTCAAATGTCAAATTGCTGAGACATGCTTGGCTGGAAGGAAATTGAGATTAGCATCTGTTTTGGTTTTTTCCAAGGGTTTTCTTGGGATTTAGACACATGCTGATTCTCATTTTGATCTTTTTAAATCTAAATAAAAGCCCTTTATTTTTTCTCACCGGGGCTGTAGAGAAAAGCACATAATTTTGGGGAGGGGGTGGGAGGAAAATTTTTGTTGCTTATGCTGAAGTGAAGAAAGGAGTGAGGAGATGGAGGGGAAGACAGCAGAACAAAACTGATATTCCCTCTTCCTAACTCGGATGTCATTTGGCAAATGCAGATCCTTGCAAGAATCACATAAGTGATTGTGTTATGGCATTTATACCAGCAGTTGCCTTTCAAAGATTAATTTCCTTTAAATCTATCTCAAATTAAACTGGACTCGGAAGGCAAAAGCCAGCTCTAAATGAATGTCATGCCATAAGAGTGGTCATATGGGACTTCATTTTGCAGCTGCTTTTGACCATACACCAGAAATTGTCCTGTGTGAAACCACTGAGGAGCTTTTTTGCAGTACCTCATAAATGACATTTCAGTTTAACTTTCTTTTTTAAAACTGTTGTATGATGTTGATAAATTTCTGGTTGAGCTCCTTTTGCATTAACTCTTATTGGTCACTGCTAACATGAGCAGAGGTGAGTGAAGACCTCAGACTAGAAGACTTTTCAATAGGGAATTCACAGTATTTTTCCATTACTGCACAGCCTGCACCATTAATAAGATTAAATTCATTTAATTCTTTGCATCTGTTTGGTTGGCTTATGCTCTCCCTGCAGTGGATTTTATTAAAGCAAACCACTTACATGTTGCTCAGTGTCTCACCAGCTGTCACTGCTCCATGACTGCTTCCCAGCCCCCTGCTTCCATCTCCTTGGTGGTGCCTTTGTGCTTCAGAGGTTTCTATCTGCCTGTGTGTCTCTCCTGGCAGTCTTGCTGTTGACAGGACTGTGTGAAATTGCTGAAAGAAGTAATGAATGATAAAGCTGAGATCAGAATGGACAGGCCTCTTTAGCAGAAGTTTGAAATCCTGAGTGAAAAGTTGCTGCCCGTTCTGAGCCAAGAAACAGCACTGTTCACTAAAGGAACGGATCTGGGAATGCTGCTCCCGGGGGCTTTAGCTATGCTGAGATGGGACTGAGTTGTTTGTGCTGAAATTATACCAAAGCAGCACAAATCTTAATTTTTGCCTTTTCCCTTAATGGAATATGCCCCTACTTTAAAGGTAGGCAGCGTGCTCTTCAAAGCCAGTTGAAAAGGTGGAATTTGGGAAGTGTGGCTCAAATTTACTCCCAAAGTACACTTAGCACCCAGAGGAAATTTAGAGCAAACTCCTTTCTGTGCTCTTTGCACTGCATTTACCCTGGGCTGAGGGTAGAATAGCAAGTTCCCTGTTTTTCAGCTGTCACTGTGTTGTTTCCATCTTTCAGTGATGGAAATAAAGAACAGAGTCTGCTGTCATGGTAGGAAAAGGCACAAACTTTTTCTGCTTCATGTACCATGAGAAAGGTCTAATAAAGGGCATTTGCAGTTGATGAAGAATGAGGTGGAAAAATTGAGCTGGTGTTCCAAATGCCAGGAGGAGTTAATGTGCTGGAAATTGGAGATAACTAAAGACAGTTTTAGATACCACATAAATTTTAATCCCCTTTAGGTCGCTCTCCTTGTGACTTTGGAGATTTGAAGGAGTTGGAAGGTATAAAAGAACTTGCAAGAGCATTGAAGTTTATCATCTGCAAAATCCTGCAGGGGAAGATTTCAGTGTATGTAAATAAGGCAGAAAGCTTTATGTCAGATGGAGTGAGGGAAAGCTGAGAGGCTTGGGAATGCTGCTTCCCTGTGTGGTCTGGGGGTGCTTTTCTCCCCTTTTTTTTTTTTATTCAGAAGCACTTATGCTTTGCAGTTTTTGCTTTCATTTGATCTTCTCTTTTCACGTGCCTGATTTTCTTCATCACTTGTACCATTCAGCTAAGCAGCTTCAGCTGTGCTGGGCTTATCCCAGGTGAGCAGCTGAAAACCAGGAGCTGCAGCATCCACCAGGAACACCGACTGTTACGGTGCAGAGGAGGGCTAAGAACAGCTTCCCTTGGGCTCTGGCTCTGGCAACAGGCTGGTGGCACAGAAGTTTGTAATTGTAAGAGAAAGGCAGTTACTGTAAAGCAGAGTTTAGGCTGTCCTGGGGAATAATAATTGGCTTTATCAAAATATTCCTGAATAAATTCTCACTTACAGTAATTAAAAATCTACTTGTTTTGTGACACAGATGTCTGGATCTTCTGAAATGAGGCATCTCCTGAGTTTCAATTGATAAATGACTATTTAAAATTATTTTGACAGCAACTAAATCCTCTTCTGTATTCCTATTACTTTGAAGTGTATGATAATGAAGGGCAGATGATTTTTTCAGCAGGTGATCTTTATTTCCTTTGACCTGACTTCATTTTTTTTTCCTCAGACAAATGAGGCGAGCTCCGAGTCGATAGCTTCTTCCCCTAAAAGGGACACCATGAGCAACTTCCTGCCAGACAGCAGCTGCTATGAGTTGCTCACTATCATAGGTAATTCTTAAGGGATGGAGGATCAGAGTCTGCTTTGTAAAGAAAATAATTTCTGCAGATTTGTCCTTTTCTTGATTGATTGCTTATTTTTGATATTGGATGTCTGCATCTTTGATTTTAAAATCATTTGAATAAAAAATGAGGTGCCAGTCCTAAAGGTTTTCACCCGAGAGGGACATGTAGTGGGTCAGTGATGCTGGGGGTGCAGTACAGTGAGCAGAAGCAGTCTGAAACCTGTCCTTGGTGCTCCTAATCACTGTTCTTGCCTCAGTCCCGAATTTGAAGGACAGGCTAATTCTGCTGGTTAGGAGGATTCCTCTCAGTGAGATTCATGCCAAGGAAGGTGGTATCTGATAGAACAATTGCTCTTTTTTACAAGGTCAGAAGTGGTTTCAGTGAGTGAAGGTAAAAATTATTGAAGGGTCAGGGCCAGAGGAGTTCTCTCAGTGCTTCCAAGAGCATTACTGAAGCTTTCATGCTTTCTGTTTCAGGCAGAGGCTTTGAAGACTTGATGGTTGTGAACCTGGCCAGGTATAAACCCACAGGAGAGTATGTCACAGTCAGAAGAGTGAACTTGGAGGCCTGCACAAATGAAATGGTCACATTCTTGCAGGTAATACCACTCCACACGCAAGCTTAGAAGAGGACAGACAGCGAGAGCAGTGCCTATCAATACTGCAGTCATGCTTCTGCATTTACTAAATTTAATCAAAATATCTTTTATTTTAGGGGGAACTTCATGTTTCCAAGCTCTTTAACCACCCTAACATCGTGCCATACAAAGCAACTTTCATAGCTGACAATGAGCTGTGGGTAGTGACTTCTTTCATGGCCTATGGTGAGAGGAGAGGGGGTACCTTTGTCTGACCCTCATGTTCTGTGAAATGAAATTGAAGAACTGAAGTGTCCTTGGGGCTTTTGCTCTGACAGGTGGTGTTTTGTTTCTTTCTAGGTTCTGCAAAAGATTTAATCTGTACCCATTTTACGGATGGGATGACTGAACTGGCCATTGCTTACATTCTCCAAGGTGTCTTGAAAGCACTTGACTACATCCACCATATGGGCTACGTGCACAGGTATTGAAAAATACATTGGTCATTTTCCTTCTGGTGGAAGTTCTTGGAAATAATACTCAGAGTAGAGCAGAGGATGAATCAGGAGACACAGAACAACGTTAAGTTTTGTATTACTTTGCTGTTAGAGCAAAGTAATACAAAACTTAAAAAAAGTTTGATACTCATGGGAAGTGACATCACTGATCTTACTAAGCTGCACGAAAATGTTGTTGTGGAGCAAACTTATCCCAAAGACCACTGTGTATCTAAAATCACAATCCATAACATTTAGTCCTGCATTTCTCCTCGCCACAGAAACATTCTTTGTGAACTTGCAAAGGTGATTAATAGAATCCTGTTAATTGATTTTGCCCACCATCCAAAGACGGTTGTTGGGAGTCTCAGCCTCCTGGTAGGAAGCTGATCAGTTATTGTCCTGTGCATTGAGCTGTTTAGTAAAGGCCAGGGAACCTGACTGATTTTCCCTTTTTTCCCCAGGAGTGTTAAAGCCAGCCATATCCTGATCTCTGTAGATGGGAAGGTTTACCTCTCTGGCCTGCGGAGTAACCTGAGTATGATCAACCACGGGCAGCGACTCAAAGTTGTTCACGACTTCCCCAAATACAGCATCAAAGTGCTGCCTTGGCTCAGTCCTGAGGTTTTGCAGCAGGTGTGTTTAAGAGAAACTGCTTGTGTTCAGTGATGAGTTGTATCTGTATAATTTTGTGAGCTCTTAGGGCAAGTTGAGGGGGTGTAGGGATAGGGACTGCAGGTTCTCTGAGAGAGCCTGCAGAGTTGCTTTCTTGTGATGAGCTCTAGTCCTTTTTTTATTTTCTTTTTATCTTAAAACCAGTAACCCCTAGCAAGGGGAAGGGTACATGAATGCAAGGAGAAAGAAGGGGAGAGGCTAAAGGAAACAGATTTGGGGTGAATGCAGGGCAAGTGGGTAGAATTTGATCTGGTTGACTCAACAGTTTAATTGTAGGCACCTCTACAGGTTGTCTCATTAACAAAGTGTTACATCAGATGCAAGCTACCCAGGGCAGAGGCCATCCCTACAGGCTGGCTGATTTCAGTTACATACATACTGCCCTTAACTGTGTGTTTTAACAAACCAAAAAACCCTCACCACAATAAACCAGTGTATCTGTGGCTTGTGCTGTTCCTGTTCTAATCACCTGGGTTTGTTGACTTGCAGTCAAAGTCATGAGTATTGCCCATTCAATCACATCCAAGTCCCTGAAGCTATTTTTTCTTCTCCTTTTCATGTAGAATCTGCAGGGTTACGATGCAAAATCCGACATTTACAGCGTGGGGATAACGGCCTGTGAGCTGGCAAATGGACATGTCCCATTTAAAGACATGCCTTCTACTCAGGTAAGGTTTGCAAGCTCCTTTCTTGTCCTTCATCTGGCACCTGGAACTGCTTTCCTGCTCTGGGATATGAGCACAGAAGGGTGTCCTGCCTGCATGCATGGGAAACCTTAGCTGTGCTGTTGCTTGTGCCCCTGCTCTTCCAGATGCTCTTGGAAAAGCTGAATGGAACTGTTCCCTGCCTGCTCGACACCACCACAATTCCTGCTGACGAGCTGACCATGAAGACGTCCCGCTCCAGCGCGAACTACGGCATGGGGGAGAGCACGGCCACGAGCAACGTGCGCGCGGCCAACGGGGAGCCAGCCCTGCACCCCTACCTCCGCACCTTCTCCACCTACTTCCACAACTTCGTGGAGCAGTGCCTCCAGAGGAACCCCGATTTCAGGTAAAGCCAGGTGAAGGCTGCTCTCCCCACCTGTGCTATTCTAGGGCTGGTTAAAGTGTGGGAGTTGGCAGATATTGTTTAGTTTTCTTTCCAAAGGTGTAGTGGAGTGAGGGTGTGCCCTATCTGTTGAGGAGAGCAGTCCAACTGTGTAGAAAAAGCAGTGTTAACACTTTGAGCACTTCCTATATGAGGGGCTGAGGAATTCCTTTGCAGCCTTCCTTGGAGGATGAGTGGTGCTGCACACCAGGAAAATAAACTTGTATTTCTGGCCCAGTTCCCATCACTGCAAATGGCTGCTCTTCAGCCAGCAGAGAGCAACGATGGGAAGTGATCAAAGCATTTTTCTTTGTAGTGAGGGCAGTCTGTAGCCATGACAGACCTTTCAGGGGTGCCCCACTGCTCAGGTACTGTCCTTGGCCACATGTAGAGGGTGCAAGTATGTAACTTAAAGGTTAGAAGAAGGAGGTTGAACTCCTCGCATAAAATATTACATGATTGTAAATGCTTAATAAGCAGTGCTACTGCTGAAAATAGGGAGATACCCAACAGCTGAGAAATGGGAGAGGCAGGAAGGACCCTGGTCTTTTCTTATTCCCACTACCTGACTTCAAGCACTGACTCATGTTCTTGTGTGCTTCCCTCATTCTACCTCCCTTCCACAGGCCAAGTGCAGGCACTCTGCTCAGTCACCCCTTTTTTAAGCAGGTAAGGACCTAATTTATCTACAGGTGAAGCACAGTGCTTTGCTTTGTCTTGCTGTGAGGGTGGGGATGTTGAGTTGCTGTATTTTCCGTGATCAGGAGGATTAAGTCAGTTTTTGGGCTATTTGTAGTGCAGTGTGGTGATTGTCACACTGGGGGAGGTGCTTAGGCTGTTCTTGAAGCAACTCTTATCTAAGAGAGGTTTTAAATCTGCCTGTTCTGGGAGCAACAACAGCTCTTCCCCTGCAGGCTGCTGAGTTCTGGGGCGAGGCAGCTCCAACCTGCTCCTTAAGGAGACCAAAGGGTGCCCCGTGTTTCCTGCTTGTTGTTTCTGCCTGCAGTGCTGGGTGTGGAGCAGCACCTGAGCAGCCCCGTGTGCTCATTCTGTCCTTCCCGTGCAGATCAAGCGCCGTGCTTCCGAAGCACTCCCTGAACTTCTGCGCCCTGTCACCCCCATCACCAATTTGGAAGGGACACTGCCCCAGGATCCCAGTGGCATTTTTGGGTTGGTATCAAATCTGGGGCATCTGGATGTGGATGACTGGGAATTCTAGAAAAATAGGGACTACACTGAGGAGGAGCTTTCTGGACATTGTAATTTATTGGTCCTGTTCATAAAAGCTGATGAATGTTACACACAGAAGAGTTTACAGGTCCTTGGGAAGGAACTTCAACTGCCTGTTTACTTAAGAAGTAGCCTGGATACAAATGGACAGACCTGAGCTGGAAAAGGATCAACCCAAGGAGCTGTGGAGTATTCCAGAAGGTGCAGTGCCCGGAGCCCTGTTCTTCAAGCTGAGCTCTGGTAGAGCACTCGAGGGTGTTGAGTCTGTAGTTATGGTCTCTATTTATGTGTTTCTAAAAATCACTGGCTTCCTCACAGTTGAGGCTGCATGTCCCTGCCCTCTTTTTTTCTCTTTTAAGGGTGCCTTAGAGTTGAGGGGAGGTGGGCAGCTTTTTTTGGGCATTCTCTTAGAACTAGTCAAGTTCCTGGGACAGTGTTGTCACAGGGCAAGTTTTAAGGGGGGGAGGGAAAGGGATTATATTCTTAGTTACTGCTTTGTGATGAAAAACAGATCAAAGACAAGCTGATGCCATTCCAGGCACTCCTGCTGCACTGGGCATTGCTCTGCAGCACTGGATTCTTCCAATCTGGAGCGGGCTTTTGAAGACTTCTCACTCAATACTGAGCACTCTGCTCCAGGTCAGACAGGGCCTTCCAGCCTCCCCCTCCAGCTTCCTGGGTCACCAGAGCAGTGTGGATGCCTGGACAATGTACCAGCTTTTTTATCCCCTTCCAGTTGAACTTCATGTTAGCTGGGCTGGTTTCACAGCACAAAACACTCTTACCTGCCTGTTCTCAGTGACTTACCCTGGCACAGAGGAAAAGTAAATTGATTTTCATGCTGATCCTCTTGCTCACAACTCCTGTACAGAACTGACCTTTAACCTTTCCATTACCACTGCTGTTCTGCCTTCCCTCACTGACAGGTAAAAGCTGCTCACGTGGCTCCCTGTGACTCATGGCTGTGTGACTCTGCCCTGCTGCTGTGGCAGCTCTCCCCATTCCGTGGTGTTTGGTTTATTTGGAGGTGTATTTAAGGCTTTTAGTTTGACTGTTTTTCCAAGGACCATGGTGCTGAAGGTCATCTGCTCTTTACTGAAGCACTGAGAATACTTGTACAGGTGCAGTTGATGGGAGTAGTGGTGCTGGCAACAGGTCCTTCTTGTGTTTATAAACTGTACTTGAACCCAGATAAAGTTTGTTACTCTAGTTTTTTTCCAAAACAAATAAAATATTTCTGAAGTTGTTTTTTAAGTCTGCTGTTTGTGCAGGATGATGGAGTGAATCACAGAGGGTGACAGGCTGGCTGTGCATGCTTGCTTTTACCTTGGTTTCGTACAGCTCACCAGTTTATGGCAGCTGCCTTCATGCTTCAGAAACATACTTCCACTAAACCAACAAGCTGCAAACACCTGCACCTGCTCTTTTCTAAAGTTTCAGTAAAATTCTCCCAGTTGCAGGAGTGTTTGTTAAGGCCAGGCCCAGTTCTGCTTCCTCCCTATGATCAGGTTTGGCTCCTGATTTAATCTGTTAGTAAGAAGATATTAATTTCCTGGCTTGTTATGAAGTCTTACAAACAGGGCTGATTCAAAAGGGATGCAGCCCACTGAAGTTCTGTCCCTGTCTTGAGTTCTAGGAACCAAGACAGGAGGGAATAAATGCCCAGCAACTGCAGTGCTCCAGCCTGCTTTCCCATGAATTCGCATTTTTAGGGTGAAGGATGAACTTAATGCAAGCTTGTATTTCTCATCATCCCCATGCCTCCAGTTTGCTCCATGCTCAAAGACTGGGGGCTTAAATTAACTTTGTTCCCTGCTTGCACAGCAGCAGGATGTGCAGTTAGGAGTGAAACGGCAGCACCGTGGTCAGGAGCAGCAATTACCAAGTAACTGAACATTCACCCTCCTTCCCCGGCCGGTTGGACACAGAATCCCTGGCTACAGCTGGTAGCTTTTTTTTTTTCTCCTACAAACGCTTTATTCAGTTATGTACAAAATGTGTTCTGCTACCGTGGATCCTCTTCTCGGTCTGACTGTTGCTCCTCTTCTTCCTCCCCTTTGTGTTTTTCCAGTTTCGCCATGAGCTCTGAAAAACAGAAAAGGCAGGTTGAGGCTCCAGGTGCAGGGGCTGCCCCACCCCAGAGCCAAGGGCCCAGGTCCTGTGAAAACGCAGGACCAGGGCAGCTACCAAAAATCCCTTGCCTAGAGAGCCACCCCTGTTTGCCGAGTCCAGGCAGGAGCTGTTACAGTCATTCCCCTCAGTGCACTACTGACCACACAAGCTGCTGCCTCTGCTCCCATGGCACAACGCCCTTCCCTCTCCAGTTGCTCCCCAGGTTCCCCACAGGGCAAGCACAGATGCTCATGTTGCATCCATGATTCAGTATTTCCTGACACTAACTGAGCTCTGCTGGCAGCCAAGAACTGTGAACTGCAGCTCAGGGCCAGGCCCAGCACCAGGAAGCTCCAGCAGGAGCTGGTGCCTTTGCTGCTCAGGTGCTCCCCCAGAAGCCCCTCTCCCCAGGTGCTCATTACCTTTTGCAGGGTTGAAGACCCCATTGGTTTGCTTGTCACAGACGTAGCAGCGCTGGGATTTGCGATAGTGCTGCAGGGCACAGCTCTCACAGAAGTAGTGCCGACACCTGTATGGAGACACAGAGGTCGCTGCAAGCCCCCAGACACAGCCACTGTGTCCTAGAGTCAGAAACTACTGACTGCTGGCCACGGGAACATCAAGGCTGAGAATGACCTCCACGATCGAGTCCAGCCTTTGACCAAACACCACCTTGTCACCCAAGGCAGAGCACCGAGTGCCATGTCCAGTTGTTCCCTGTTCCCCAGGGATGGGGACTCTGCCAGCTCCCTGGGTAGCCCTTTCCACTGCCTGACAGCTTTCTCTGTGGTCCCCAGGGGAGGCAAAAGTGAGCTGCAGGCACAGCTTCCTCTGCATCCCTGTCCCCATGGAAGGTGTTTCAGCATTGCTTCACAGCAGCGACAGCAGAGAGCCACCAGTGAGCTCTTCCAGACACAGGACAGCATTCAGAGTGAGGAAGGGCTGTCCTCAGCCTCCTCCTCATCCTTGCCAAGCTCCTGGCTTCCCCATGCTCACTGCTCAGGCAGTGCAGCTGCCAGTGTGCAGGAAAACAAAATCTCAAGGTTAGGGGGGAAAGACGAGGCAATGAGGCAGCATTTGTGGAAATCTAAAAAGTGTTTGAGTAAGTGCTTGAGATCCCTTCTGAGGGGATGCTCCAGATGCAGCTATGAGACTCCCTGGCTCTCCCAGGATTCACCAGAAAGCCAGGGCAGACAACAAGCCTGGCTCAGGACAACAAGCTATGAGACTCCCTATCTCTCCCCACCCACCAGAAAGCCAGGGCAGACAACAAGCAGGTTCTACCCACAGCCCGTGGGCTGGTTTGTCTTTGCCTCAACAGTGAATGAATGACTTGTGAGCCGCATCAACAGCACGCGTGCTGCTCATGCCAAACAACCACTTACTTGGTGACCACGGGGTTCTTGAAGGAACCTCTGCAGATGAAGCATTTGAAAGGCATGTCCTCCTCATCACTGCTCACCTCGTAGTTTTCGTCATCTGCAGAAGAGAAAGTAAACCAGAGTAGAGTGAGAGGAGAGGCCAGCCCAGCCCATGTGTGGGGCACAAAATAATAAATAAGGGGAGAGCACAGCAGGTGGGATTCAATCTCTGCTGGAAACAACGGAGCTCTGGCATCTGGGTGTTGCTGATGTCAGAAACACGTGTGGGACTGTGCTATAATTAGGGCTAATGAGCCAGCAGGCCTGTTGCTCATCTCAGGAGAAAATTCTTGTCTACTTCACCCACTCACTGCTATAAAGAGAAACATCCTCCAACCCCCTCCTGTTTTTTAGACTTTCTTCCAAACCAGCTGGCACCAAGTTCTGGCTCCAGCTGAGCAGAGAATAGCCCCCATTTGCACAGCAGTGCTCATGAGCCCCGGGCCACAGCTCTGGACATGAGTGACAAATGACATCCCACCTCCTGGGCATCGGGGACAGACAGTCCCATCTCCCCAGCTCCACACAGCTCGCAGCTGGGACCCACACAGAAGTGCTCTCCTTCACAGAGAGCCAGGGGTTATATGAAAGCAGCAGCTCTGCTCAGCACTGTCAGTGGCTCCTGGCCCTCAGCTTGTCCTGCAGCAGGAGTTGCAGGGCTTTGAACAGAGTCCTGTGAGGGCACAGGGGCCGTACCGTTGACGCCGTAGCGGCCCTCGTCCAGCTCCCGTTCGATCTGCCAGCCGTGCTTGTAGTCCGAGCGGTCATGCAGGAACTTGCAGCTGTCTGAGCAGCACAAAGAAAGGGAAAATAACAGGCTGCAAGGGCAGAGTGTTACCAGGACACCTAATTCCAGGGCAGCCTGAGCTTTGCCCAGCAGGAGAAGTCTGATTGCTCCTTCTCCAGGGCAGCACTAAGGTCCTGGAGCAGGTACAGGATCCCTAAGTGCTGACAGGCTGTGAGTAACATCCTCTCTGTGCCACAGGGACAGTTCCAGCAGTTATGCACATGGGAAGTGGGACAAAGAACAGGAAAACCCACCCCTCACATGGTCTCAATGCACACAATACCTGTAGAATGTGGGTCACTGGAACATCCCGGGGTCCCTTCCAGGACTCCTATAACCACTAATTAGAGGCCCTGGGCTTTCAGAAGGGATAGCACGCATGACAACCTTACATAAACAGCTCTGCACAGAAGGGTCTGTGACTCAGCACCCCAAACTCGGGGTCACAGCTGGACTGGATCCCTTGGCATGCCTGGTGCTCAGCTGCAGGCAGGAGGCACTCACCCCCGAAGCCGCAGAACCCGGTCTCTTTGTAGTCCTTGCAGATGTCGGGCTGGTAGTCCCAGCGCACCGTGGCCCGCAGGTGTTCCGGAGCACGGATGGGGCCTTTCCTGAAAGGGGAGCAGAGGCTCAGCCCGGCTGCGAAGTGGCCCTGGAGCAGGGCCCTGGCCAGAACCACACACTGCCCTGGTCAGGCAGAAATTGGCAGTGACAGCAGAGTTCCAGCCCCAAACACTGCCTTTGGGATAGCTCATGAGCTCCTCTGTGGTCACAGACCCTGAGGCTCATCCCAACTCACCTCACCATTCCTGAGGAGGCATTTCCCATCGATGTGTCCTTGGGCTTCACATACTTCTGGTAGTTGTTAATGCCACGGTAAATTTTATCGTCTTCCTTTCCTCTCAGCTCCTAGGAAAGCAAGAAGAGATGATTAAGGATCAGGAGAGCTTCATTACATGAATTAATTGCCACCACTCTGACACCAGTCTTCCTTCCCACCTTGCCTTCCTTAACACCAAGATGCCAATAAAGCCACAAAACTCCCCCTATAAAAGGCTACACTCCTGGCTCCTTGAACTTCTAGGGGAGATGAGACTCTTAACTCTTCTTGGTGTGCAGAAGGGGATGAGCAAAGCACAGGCTCTCCTGCTGCAGAGCACGAGTTCCTGAGGAGCAAGGCTGACTCACCTCCTGGATTTTCTGGCTGCGCTCAAAGATGGCCTGGGCATCCTTCTCCTTCTCTGTGTCCAGTTCGTACACCGCTGTGGCTCCCATGTCTTCTGGGCCTACAGGTTTCTGAAAAGCAAGGAAAACGTGTGGCAAGAGTGGAGGGAACACCTGGATAAGACAGAGAGCTCCTGTCTACCTGAGGGTTGTCACAGAGCAAGAACTGGACACATCTGCTTTATCCCTTGGCATTTGCTAGGGAGAATTCACCACAGGCTCCAGCCTAGTGTGTGCAGAGGCCAGAGTGCTAATTCCTCATTGCTCCCAAATTTTAGCCTGCAGACAGGGAACACTTGTTGTACTCCTTCACACTCAGCCCCAGCTCAGCTGGAAGCCCCACTCGGTTCACCCATGTCACCCAGTTCAGGTGGGTGTCAGTTCACCCAGCACTTCAGCCACTCCTGCCCACACACAGGACCTTGCTGAGCTTCTGACCCAGCTGGGGATGGCCAAAATTCAGTTTCAACACAGCGATCTGGTTTAGATTCCTCTTTAATGGACTGAACAGATACCCATTCCTAGCTTTTATCACATCTTCGAGAACAGCTGCACAGAAACCAGAGAATAATTACAGCCAGCCTCAATTAGATACAAATCCAACTTAGGTGCCAAAAGCTTGCAGAGTGCCAAAGCCGTCACCTCCTGCCATCCCTTTCCACTCTCTCCGGAAGGCTGGGCTGTTGCAGTGTGCTTTCATGGTTTACCCCCTAAACCCAGGTTTCTCCCCCGAAGATTTCCTCCCAGGTGTGTCAATCACTCCTCCTTTCCCCACCCTGACCCCTGCCGAGCACTGACACTCCTGGAATTCCAGAAGGGCCTCGAGTGATTGGGCAGATTCAAAAGATGCCCTCTACTCCCAGGGGGCATTGGGCCATCCAGGTGTCCTTTGTCCCTTGAGACCTCCTGTCCCGTACCTGGCTGGTGGGTTCCCTACCCCCCAGCTAGCCAAGGGTGTCTCTGGGGTGAAACACCACCGTGGCCACTACTTGGTTCAGCTGCAGGGGCCACACAAGCCAAGGCACGTCCCGTCCTCGATACCGGGAATACCAATATTGGGCAAACCAAACACTGCCTCGCTTGGGAGCAGCCAAAGATGGCCTAACACTGAAAACACAAACCCAACAGCTGAGCCAACCTGATCCAACTGCTCCCTCTCCTGAAAAATCTGTGCAGTGTTGGGCAAGTCCAGTGGCATCCTGGGGCTTTAACTCCCACCTCTAAAAGGGAAAGGCCAACCTTTGAGGGCGTCCCGTGGAGGGAGGGACTATCAGCGTAAACCCAGCACACGGGTGCATTAACAGCAAAGAATGTCCAATCCCATGTTCCGAGCGGCAGATTCTGTCTCTGAGGAGTGGGATCCCCAGCCCCACGTGAGCTGACGCCCCAGGCCCCCCGCTGCCCGTCCTTACCGCCGACCTGGTGGATTTGTAGGTGACTCCGATCTCCTTGGCAGGATCCTCGTCCTCGCTGCTGCTCGGCTCGTACTCCGGCCTCTCCCTCGTGCAGCGCCTGGTCTGGGGGGGCAGAGCAGGGACGGGGGAGGAAAGGCTCCAGCGCTGGCCCGGCTGAGCCTGGCAGGCCCCCGCCGGCCCCCCGGGATGGAGCAGGTGCTGCCTCGGAGCTCCCTTACCTTCTGGATCATGGGGTTGGGGGTGTCCCGCCGCCGCTCCTTGCGCACCACGGTGCTGCCCTCCTCCCCACTGCTCTCTGCGGGGAAAGCCCGGCGTGAGGGGCCCGGCCCGGGCCTGAGGCAGCCCCTGCCCCCGGCGGGCCGGGGACGCCCGCGGCAGAGCCAGCAATGCCACCCTGGGAGCGCCGTGCAAAGGCTCCCGGAGCTCGGGCAGCCTTGGGGCCGGGACCGTTCCCTGGGAGCCTGGGCAGTGTCCGACCACCTCCCAGGGGAAGAGCCTTCTCCTGATAGCCAACCTAACTCCGCTGCGGCACGGCCGCAGGGTCCTTCACGCCCTCCGCCGCACGCACACGGGCTGGCGAGGGCGGCCGAGCCCCGCCGTGGGCAGCGCTGCGGGCGGCACCAGGCCCTCCCTCGCCTCCCACCGCAGCGCAGCAGCTCGGCTCCCCGCGCCGCCCGTCCCCCCGGCCCTCACCCCGCTCCTGGTCGCTGCCGGGCCGTTTTCGCCGGCCGCCGCCCGCGGCGCGGAGCCGCTTCTTGAACAGGAATCTGCAGACGCCGCTCTCCTCCGCCATGCTGTGCCGCCGAGACCACGGCGCTGGGGGGAGCGGCGCCGGAGCGGCCGGCGCGGGCAGCGCCCCCTGCGGGCGCGGAGGACTCAGCGCCCCGGGCGGGCCCGGGGGTCCCGGGGATGCTCCTCTGTCCCCGCGCCCCGCCGGAGCCCGGCTGCGATCCCGAGATCTGCACAGCCCCCGAGCTCTGCACAGCCCCCGAGCTCTGCACAGCCCCTGAGCTCTGCACAGCCCCTGCCCTGTGTACAGCCCCTGAGCTCTGCACAGCCCCTGATCTGTACAGCCCCTGCCCTGTGTACAGCCCCTGCCCTGTGTACAGCCCCTGAGCTCTGTACAGCCCCCGAGCTCTGCACAGCCCCTGAGCTCTGCACAGCCCCCGAGCTCTGCACAGCCCCCGAGCTCTGCACAGCCCCTGCTCTCTGCACAGCCCCTGCTCTGCACAGCCCCCGAGCTCTGCACAGCCCCTGTTCTGCACAGCCCCCGAGCTCTGCACAGCTCCGAGCCCCGAGCTCTGTACAGCTCCCGAACTCTGCACAGCCCCTGAGCTCTGCACAGCCCCTGATCTGCACAGCCCCTGATCTGCACAGCCCCTGCTCTGCACAGCCCCTGCCCTGTGTACAGCCCCCGAGCTCTGCACAGCCCCCGAGCTCTGCACAGCCCCCGAGCTCTGCACAGCCCCTGAGCTCTGCACAGCCCCTGCTCTGCACAGCCCCTGCTCTGCACAGCCCCTGAGCTCTGTACAGCCCCTGCTCTCTGTACAGCCCCTGCTCTGCACAGCCCCTGCCCTGTGTACAGCCCCCGAGCTCTGCACAGCCCCTGCTCTGCACAGCCCCTGCTCTGTGTACAGCCCCCGAGCTCCGCACAGCCCCTGAGCTCTGCACAGCCCCTGAGCTCTGCACAGCCCCTGCCCTGTGTACAGCCCCCGAGCTCTGCACAGCCCCTGAGCTCTGCACAGCCCCTGCTCTCTGTACAGCCCCTGCTCTGCACAGCCCCCGAGCTCTGCACAGCCCCTGAGCTCTGCACAGCCCCTGAGCTCTGCACAGCCCCTGCCCTGTGTACAGCCCCTGAGCTCTGCACAGCCCCTGAGCTCTGCACAGCCCCTGCTCTGTACAGCCCCTGCTCTCTGCACAGCCCCCGAGCTCTGCACAGCCCCTGAGCTCTGCACAGCCCATCATCTGCACAGCCCCTGAGCTCTGCACAGCCCCTGCTCTGTACAGCCCCTGCTCTCTGCACAGCCCCTGCTCTCTGCACAGCCCCTGCTCTGTGTACAGCCCCTGCTCTGCACAGCCCCTGCCCTGTGTACAGCCCCTGAGCTCTGCACAGCCCCTGAGCTCTGCACAGCCCCTGCCCTGTGTACAGCCCCCGAGCTCTGTACAGCCCCTGAGCTCTGCACAGCCCCTGCTCTCTGCACAGCCCCTGCTCTCTGCACAGCCCCCGAGCTCTGTACAGCCCCTGCTCTGTGCACAGCCCCTGCTCTGCACAGCCCCTGCTCTGCACAGCCCCTGCTCTCTGCATAGCCCCTGCTCTCTGCACAACCCCCGAGCTCCGCACAGCCCCCGAGCTCTGCACAGCCCCTGCCCTGTGTACAGCCCCTGAGCTCTGCACAGCCCCTGCTCTCTGCACAGCCCCTGCTCTGTGTACAGCCCCTGAGCTCTGTACAGCCCCTGCTCTCTGCACAGCCCCTGCTCTGTGTACAGCCCCTGAGCTCTGCACAGCCCCTGCTCTGCACAGCCCCTGCTCTGCACAGCCCCTGCTCTGCACATCCCCTGAGCTCTGCACAGCCCCTGCCCTGTGTACAGCCCCTGCTCTCTGTACAGCCCCCGAGCTCCGCACAGCCCCCGAGATCTGCACAGCCCCTGCTCTCTGCACAGCCCCTGCTCTCTGCACAGCCCCTGCCCTGTGCACAGCCCCCGAGCTCTGCACATCCCCTGAGCTCTGCACAGCCCCTGCTCTCTGCACAGCCCCTGCTCTCTGCACAGCCCCTGCTCTGCACAGCCCCTGCTCTCTGCATAGCCCCTGCTCTCTGCATAGCCCCTGCTCTCTGCACAGCCCCCGAGCTCCGCACAGCCCCCGAGCTCCGCGCAGGTCTCAGCTGCCTGTGGCTCTCCCACCGCTGGCTCACATCTGGAGTGGAATTCCTCATTTATGGCAGCGAGCCTGTTTCGAACAGATGCTCTTTGGGCAACGCAGAGTGACAGAGGTGGTAAGTCACATCACTGCTGTCTCCTTGTCCAGTAATCACTCCCGTGAATTCCTCAATCGTGTTTTTTGTACAGGGAATTACAGGCAAACTGCACACAGAACACCTGTGTCTGCAGCTGGGCTCAGGCTTTGGGCCACCTCCAGCCAGCATTTGGCTCTTTCCAGTGGCACCACACTGTGTTCAGGAGCCAGACAAGAATATTTGTTCCAGGATCATCATTTTCAAAGATATTCCCATCACTCCATTGTATATTTTCCTCCATTTATGGCCCATTGGAGGGCTTTGAGAGCTTAAGATAAAGTCCTCAGAGCTACAGGTTATTGCTGCCTCTCTCCTGACCCATGGCCATTCCGGCTTCCTCAGCTGGCGTGAAACAACCTCCAGGTTTTAACTATTAATATTTATGTTTATTTCTGACGTTTTGCCCTGCTCCTGGGGAAATCCCAGCCCTCCAAACACGATGGGAAGCTGCCTTTATAGTGCAGGCAGTGCTTTTGCTCGGGCCACGGGACCCTGCTCCGGCAGATCCACCACCCACCTTGCACAGCCCCGCTCCCACGCTCGGCTCATCAGCTCTCCAGGGAGTAAACCCTGGATTTCTGAAACCATCACAGAGCACTTTTGCCCCTCCGGAGGGTGAGGAGTGGGGAGCACTGGAATCCTTTCCTGCTGCTGCCTGATAAGATCCTTCCCATGCAAGCAGTGAGTTGAGGTGTGGGAAACGTGGCTTTTGCAGACGCTGGAGGGATGCATCCCTTGGGATGCTGCAGGATCCCTCACCGGGGTGGGTGAGTGCCACGCGGAGAGAGCCCAAGGCCGTGTCCAGAGCTTGGAGCGGAGCCAGCCTGCACACGCAGCTCCTGGGAGAGAGGCTGGAATAGCTGATCACCGGGGCTGGGGGGTAACTGCACCCTGTGCCAGAAAGCGGAAGGGTCGCTCCCGGATCGGGGAGGCTGCGGGCGAGCAGGGACAGAGAGCTGGGAGCCGAGGGAGCGGGGAAGGTTTGGGGTTAGAGGCTGGCTCCACACAAAGGAGCGAGCGGCTGGAAGCCGGTTCGACGCCGAGAGCCAATCGCTGCTGCGGCCCCGCGATAAAAGGGCTCGGAGCCGGCGCTGCGAGCGCAGGAAGCGGCTCCGCTCCACGGCCGCGGCCTCTGCGGCGGGAACGGGCAGCAGAGCCCCGGGCTCGGCTCGGCTCGGCTCGGCTCGGCACGGCTCGGCTCGGCACGGCTCGGCACGGCACGGCTCGGCTCGGCACGGCACGGCTCGGCACGGCACGGCTCGGCACGGCACGGCACGGCTCGGCTCGACCCCGCCCTGCCTGCGGACCCTCCTGCTCGGCGGTGAGCTCGGCTCGGGGGCGGCGGGAGGCGGCTGCGAGACAATGCCGGCCCCGTGAGGGGCTCGCCCGCACCGGGGGCTCCCGAGCGCGCCGGGCGGGGAGAGCCGGAGCGGAGCGGAGCGGAGCGGCAAGGCGGGCAGGGAGCAGGGAGCAGGGATGGAGAGCGGCGAGGAAGGCGCGGGGAGAGCCCCGGCAAGCGGCTGCGCTGCCCAGGAGCCGCCCCGCAGCACCGGAGCTGCTCGGCCTCGGGAGGAGCCTTGGGCTCGGAACGGGGCCGGGGCAGCGACCGGAGCCCCGGAGCGGGGAGAGCTCCCTGTGCCCGAGTGAGCCCCGGGCGAGGGGCCGGTAGCCCGTGGGGCGAGCAGGCCCGTGCTGGCTGGGTGTGCTCCGGGGGTGCGTGTTTGGGGGCGTGTTTGGGGCTCACGCTCCCCGTCTGGGCTGTAGCTCCCTCTTTGTTGTGTGCTGCAGTACGTGCCGGAGGGCGGCTGGACAGATCCGTCTTGCTAAGCCGATCAGAAAGAGCAGAGATGGAAGAAAAACCTGTTAGATCCCGACTCCCTTGTCCCCCCCTTCGTGAATGCCTGCCAATTCCCGATGGTTTGTCTCCTGCCGCCTCATCCAGCTGCATTTAAACCTTTCCAGCGACAGGTCTTTCATCACTTCCCTGGGGAGGCTGTTGCGTGGCTGTGAGATTTAATAACAACACAAATGCCCTGGGCTCTGACATAGCCCTTAACAGCCAGGGATCTCCCAGGGCTTCACAAAGGAGAGCAGCTCTGTTTTCATCGAGGGGAGGGGGGAAAAAAGGGAACAGAAAAAATGAAATTACTTATCCACTGCCACCCAAAATTAGCAGCAGATTTAGGAATCGAGCCCAGGTTTCCCAAGTCCCAGTCTGGTGCTGTAACTACTGTGTTTTGAGCCAGGCTGATCTGTCTAATCCCCTTGGATCACTTCAAACAAGCTAAGATACCTTGTAGATCATATTTATGATCAATTTTCTGCTGATTTTTTTTCATGGTGTGGGTATCAGTTTTGGAAAAACGCTGATAATCCAGCCTTGAAAACTGGGCTTTGTCCACCAAAGGCGTCGTGTGAGGGCTCTCACAGGGAAGACATCTGGTGCCTCAGCTGAGCTGTCGTGTGTTTAAGGCCAGGAGTAGCACATCTGCAGCATTATTAATGTAGATTACAAAATAATTGCAGGGCAATCGACCAAGCTTAGTCTGAAACAGCCCCAGTGTTAATGTCCTTTCTAAATGGGAGTCCTGCAAGAAGGAAATTCCCAGTTCCAAGCTGAGGGTCTGTCAGAACCAACCTCTTGGGGCTTTGCCAAGTGGTTGGATGCACCTTCATTCTTATACAGCTTAAAACCAGGCTCCTGATCTTTTTTGGTCAGCAAAAATCCCAGGAGACTTCTCATTAGGGAGGGGAATTCCTCTTTCCTTCAGTGGGTAACTCCTGGGAGTCTTCAACTACTCCTCTGGTCCTGGAGGGTGATGAAGTTTTCATTTTCCTTTTCTCCCACCCTCAGCTCTTGCAGGGTTTTGCCTGGCAGCTGCCACGTTCCCCCAAGACATTTCTGCTTTTCCCTCCCAGTTAGGTCATTTTTATCTGCCATCTGGGGGTGTTGCAGTGCTTACCTTGCTCTTAGCAAAAGCCCTGGGATGGAAAACATTAAATCTGGACAAAAGGATTATTGCAATATCAATGTTAAGCACACTTTAGACATATTTCTCACTCCTGTGGTGTGCTCATAACCCTCTCCATATGTCCAGCTCGGGGTTTTCAGTGGCAAGATGCCTCAGCATCCTCTGATGTGCCTCTCCAGGGATTACTTTTCCCAGCACACTCATTGCTCCACTGCAATCTTGTGGATTTCAGAGAACCAGATCCTATGCTGGGCTCTACGACACCATAGATCCTAAAAGGAACGGTAGAGATGAAGGCTGAAAATAGCTGGGGCAGCTCAGAAAGAATGATATTTGGAGAGATTTAACTACCAATATGGTTTTGGTCGTGTTTTCTTCTTATACAATCTGCATTTGGACAGCAAACAGTGGCTTTTGTAGGGCTTGTGTGGAGGCAGGGACCATGGATAGGGGTTGTGCTGTGTTTTGAAGTGCCTGGAGCTGGACCCACTCCTGCTCTTGCTGCAGCTGCAGGTGGTGAAACAGCAAAATATTTTTGTGGGGTCTCTCGGGGCCCAAGAGATGGGCTCACCCCATGGAATCAGAGAATCCTTCAGGTTGGAAAAGTTCTCAAAGATGATAGTGTCCAACCATTCCCACAGCGCTGCCAAGGCCACCGCTAAACCATGTCCCCAAGTGCCACCTCCCCAGGGCCTTCAACCCCTCCAGGGATGGGCACTCCACCACAGGAAATGCCAGTCCAGACTCTGGTGAGTAACAGGTGACATTCCACCAGAGGAAATCGGCCAAGGCAGCACTGAGAGCTTGTGTTAGAGGAAGGAGGAAATTACAGGCAATTACAGGTCCGTTAATTGGAGTACGAGGAGAGGTTGGTTGCTAGAACAGGTTCTGGAAGAGTAGTCAGAGGCGTGCTGTTGGGAAGCAGAATGAAATGCTGGGTGGTTTTAGCACAGATTGTGTCACGCTGGCTCAGTGTCTTCCTCAGATGTGATAAATGACTTCTGAAACAACAGGGCCTCGTGGTAGAGCCCCAAGGAAATGATTATTTTAGGTGGAGACAGGAAAAAGGACAGGGGAAAGAGAGCAAAATGGAAGGAAGACACTTGGATTCTTCTGCAAGGAGGGGTGTAAGGACACATCAGGCCAGAGGTTTTCAGGGGTGCTGGAGTTTTGTATCAGAATACCAAGGTCTGAGATCTCCCAGGCGTGGAGCTGCCAGGCCAGCTCACCTGTTTGCATCGGGCCACCACGGTGGCCACGGCAACAGAGAGCCCACCAGGTGAGAACAGGCTAAAAGGAATCTGCTTCTCCTGAAGGTGGTTACTCTTTATGAATCCCACTGAGAGGCAAATGTATGGTGGAGAAGAACTAATGTCTAATGGTAAATGGAGGTACGTTTGAGTAGGGAACCAGGAGGTGATGTTTGCAGGTTTATGGGAGAGATTAGGGAAGAGCTGACAAGGGCAGGGAGGCCATGAGCTTCTGTTTGTTCCGAGCAGGTTGATATTGCACCTCACTAGTCCCTTCTGCAGGGCTTCCACAGTTTCTCCCAGTGAAGCACTTCTGTCTAATGTCCAGCCTCAACCTCTCAACCTGCAGGTTTTGTCTGGCACCGCTGAGAATTTGTCTCTGCTTGGAAAAGCCTCTTCTCATCCTCCTGGCAGGATTTCTGCCGTACTTCTCTGCTCTATCCGAACTCCCAGCAAGAGAGGAGATCCCCGGGGAGCAGAGACTCCCTTCAGATCATGATTTTTAATGGATGCCACTAAACACAGCCACAATCCCAGGAATTGGCTGCCTCAGTTTCTGCTTCTGGAAAGCAGGTGAATCCCAGCAGCATCCTTCTGGCCTGTGGGCCCCTCACGGAGAGGCAGGGCAGGGACCAGCCCAGTCCCCCGGGCCCTGGTGCTTCCAGAGCTGTGCACTTCCTCCTCAGGGGAGGCAGGGATGAAAGTGGCAGAGGGGAGCGGGTGGGCAGGGGCTTCCCTCGGGCTCCCCCTCACTCCTGTGGGTCCCCCATTGTTGCCCTGACAAAGGCAGCCCTGTTCCTCCCCACAACTATTCCTTGTCAGCATCCCTCAGCATTTCGGCTGCAGATTTCCTGCCCACTGGCAGCCTTTCAAGAGGCAGAACGTGGATGGAAAAGGGGATTAGTGGAGAGCAGGCTGGTGGAAGGTGGCTCCTGGCCATGGGGTGAGGCAGGGTCAGGCCCACTCCCCAGGAATCTCACGAGCAGGGTAGGGGTGTCCCCAGAAATGTCTGGATTCTCCTCCCTGAAGTCCTCCACCCTGTGCCAAGCCAGCAGGGACCTGCCCTGGGTCCCCAGTACCAGTGAGGTCAAGTGGCTGGCTCAAAGCCGTACAAAAGCCAAGATCTGAAGCAGAATTAAGGGATTCCATGCCTAAAGCAGGAGCTGTGGCCACTGGGCTCGCTCCATCACCCCTTCCCTGGCACTGCTGCGCCTGGCTCTGGCCTGGCCTGTTTGATGCTGGTTGTGCACCACACTTGGTTTCGTGGTGTGGGTGAACTGTGAGAGCCCGAGACTGCAGAAACTGAGCCTTGGGAGCTGGGTGATTCCCAGGCTCAGGAGACAGGCTCTTCCAGCTCCTGTCGCCCTCTTCCCCACACTGGCCAGCTGAGAGGGGTGGTGGCCATGGAGCTGGAGGCTCAGCGCTGCCCTGTGTGTGGGTTTCACTGGTCCTGCACAGGATCTCGTGGACATCCATCCCCACAGCCACCAGCTCAGCCCAGGATTTCCTGGGGGAAAGGCCTGACAGCCTCCCCGAGGTGCCTCGCCGTGCTCTGGGGAGCACTCCGCGTCCTCCGAGGATGGAGGAGGAAGGGGGCTCGGCTCCCCCACGCCCGTGCTTTGCCTTTGGGAAAGCCTCCTGCAATGGAGCAGTGATCCCTGCAGTAAACAAACCCTTCCAGGGCTGCTAATGGGAACCATCTGGCAGAGAGGGGCCCCTCGCCCGCTGCACTCCTGCTCCTTCCCCGCGCCGCAAACCCACCGGGCTGGGGCCACTGGGAACGGGCTGGGTCTGACTGGGGCAGCCCTGGTGGCCCCTCTGGAGAGGGGAAGGGGGAAAGGCTCCCTGCACCCCTCCTGGCTGCAGGAAACCTGATCCTTCAGAGGCAGGTTGAGGTCGGGGGACTGCCTTGGGCCACCCCAGATGTTCCCTCTCCCCTCCATCTGCCCCAGGGTCAGGCAGGAAGGTGGGAGGGGGTGCAGGAGGCTGTTAGGGAAAAGCTCTGTGATCGAGCAGCGTTGCCTTCCTCCCCTCAAACTCCTCCCTGCTTGGAGCCATGAGTCGCTGCAAGGGGCAGGATGGAGAGAGGCTGGAAGGCAAAGAGGCTCTCACCTTGTCCTGAGCCCAAAACCTGAAACTGCTGGCATGACCTGGAGAGGAGGACAGTCCTCGCTCCTGCTCTTCCCAGGCTGTGAAAGCGGCTAAGGGCTTTAGGGACCTGGAACAGTTCAGATCTAGCAGTGATGGTGCCAGCCTCCAGTGTGGGGCACGGCCTCGGCTTCTGGCTTTGGCACACAGCCCGCTGCACCCCTCAAAGCCAGCGAGCCCCGAGGCTCCCCGAGCCCTTGTGAGGGCTTTGTGACATCAGTGTGGCAGCGTGACCACGTTCCCCCTCTCTGGTGGCGGCTGCCTTGGGCCCCAGCCCCAACCTGTGCTGCTGGGAAGGGCAATGGCAGCAGCCGAGAGCCTCCAAGAATCCCCTCCTGCGCTTTCTCGCTTGTTCTGGTTCCCTTATCGCCTCAGCACACCCTTCCCCTTCGAGATCTCTGCTCTTGCCTCCTGCCCTGCAGCAGGAAGGAGGTTCAGCAGCTCCTGAAGGGCAGCTGCAGCCAGGGGCTCGCTGGAAACGCCGCCGGGAGAGCGCGGGCACGAGAGGGTCTGTGCACGGAGGGCAGAGGGGCTGGGTGGGAAATGGTTGGGATGATGGGGGGAATTGAAGGGAAAGGGGGTTGGAGCAAAGAAACATAGTGGGTGGAAGTAAAAATGCGCTTATCAGTGAAGCCCCGAATGGTTCGGGTTGAAGGGACCTCAAAGATGATCTCGTTCCACCCCCGTGCCATGTGCAGGGACGCCTTCCACTAGAGCAGCTTCTGGTGGAGGGTCTGGAAAAACCGAGGGAAGGAAGGGGGCTGGGGTTGGGCAGAAAGATGAGCTGCGAGGGAAGGGGGAGGACAAATACCTGCAGCAAAGGCTGGGGTGAAGGTGAAAGGCAGGTGGGAAGGGGCAGGGTTGTGCGGCTGTGTTAGAGGCGAGAGTGGCGTGGGGACACCAGGTTTTCTGGGTCCCCCGTGTTCCCTGCAGGGTCGGTGCTGGGCTGTTGGACCCGACAGACCCCGGAGGCACCAAGAGAAGGTCCTGTCCCAGGGAATGGGGGCAGGGAGGGGCTGTGGGGTGCGCCCTGGCCCCCGGCAGATGCTGGGTTCAGCAGCAGCTGCCTGCGAGCAAGCTCGGGGAGCAGGAAATAACAACCAAACCGCAGAGAGACGGGAAATGATTTTGATAGAGCAGGGCTGGGCCTCAGCTGAGGCTGTGAAACATTTGCAACCAGGGCTGTGCAGCCCCAGGGCTGTGAGGGGCACCCACCAAGGGCCCAGGACCTGGGGAAAAGGTCTTTGAGAGCAGCCACGAATTTTAGGTGCTTCGCTGGATGTAACTCAAGCCTGCTGTCGGCTGCTGGGGGTTTGGCAGCCAAAGAGCCCCCAAAAACTGAGGACGTGTTTGCAGATGTCCCTGTGAGGTGGGCACTGAGGAGATGCCCCTGCCCCAAGCCCTCCACCCTGACATGTCTCTGCCCTGGGGCTTTCTCAGTGTCTAGCCCAGTCCTTGGGCAGCCGGAAGGTTTTTGGGGTGGCAATATGAGGCCAAGGGGGTTCAGTAGGAGAGGAAAGCAGCCCCAGGCAGAGGCAGGTGCTGGTTTTCCAGCCTCCAGCTCATCCCCATCATTGCAGAGCCACCCCTTCACCCTCCTTTTCGCTGCTCTGCTCCTCCCTTGGCAGCGTTCACTCAACCCCACACTCTGTCCTCTGTATTCAAACCAGGGCTCATCTTTCACGGGTGTTTTGAAGGTAAAGTTCAGTGGGGAAAACCCCCTGAGGAGCTGTCAGTGCCTTTTTAGCTCTTTTTTACCGAAAGGAGTGATTTGCAATGCTGGTGTTTTTCTCCTGTGTGGGTCCCAGCCCTGTCAGCCTCATCCTGCCAGGCACTCGGCACATCACACGGGGCTCAGCCTAAAGGCAACATGTGCTCCTCGAGAAGACAAAATCCCCCTCACTCACTCTGCTGAGCTGTGATCAGCAAGGCTTTTCTGGGCTCAAATTAGACCAAAACCAGAGTCCTTCCTCCAGCAACACCAGTCCTTTAGCGGCTGCATTAGTGAAACACGAGGTGCTGGTTTTGCTGCCCTGGCTTGGGGTCAGCCTTGCTGCCAGTGGTCATCGCCTGGCAGGTGCTTCCACGCGTGGGTTTGGAGTAGAGACCATCACAGCGCCTTCCAGCTGTTCAGAGCCCCAAACCCTCCAGCTGCTATTGCGGTATTCCAGCCCTGCATCTCCTGTCCTCAATCTCTCGGCTCCCTCAGGCAGCCCCAGCCCAGGGGGCTGATCTGACCCTGGAGGGAGCTTTGGGCACACAGCAGCTCCTGCACAGCTGCTGGCTTTGGTGATGAAACCAGCCCCACTCCTGATGACATTTCCTTTCCAGGTGCTGCAAGAGGTCTGTGTTTGACACTTCCGCAGGCAGCGTCGACCCGCGGACTTGGAGCTCAGGATTAAATAGACAGAGAGGGGAAAGGAAGCATGTTCCAGGCCACGGGAGCCGCCAGCCCAGCCCCAGCTCATGTACGTGGCCTCCTGGGGTTTGTATGGGAATTTTGGCTGGGTCTGGGTTCTGGGGGGGGCAGGGTTCTCCACAGAAGCTGTGTTCCTGACCTGACATTTTAGGGTGATCAAAGGCACAGTCACAGCTACTCAAACAACAGAACTGGGGACAGGAATGTTCCAGCAGAAGGTGCTGTTTGCTGAGCACACTGGACGCCAGCCTCAGGCTCTGCTCCATCCAGAGCTCTCACCCCGCGCTGTCTCGGGCTGCTGTCTGTTTGTTTGTGTTTCCATGGCTTTCCCTGATCACAATTGAGAGCTTTCGAGCTGCTTAGGGCTGGAGTGATTGGAGATGGAAAAACATAAAGGTTCAAGAACATCTCCTGCTGGGACAGGATACGGCCCTTCCCGAGGGAAGATCTATCAGATATGGAATGGAGAGCGTGCCTGACCGGGCCAGGAGGCTGCCGAGAAGTGACGAGCAGTGGATTGCTGTAGCCTTGGGAACGGATGTATCAGCTCAGAGAGGCAGATTTTCCTCAGCTCTGGTCAGCTGGAAACAGCATATTAAATCCTAACCCCAGGAGAGCACCTGCGGGTGTTCTGCCAGTGCCAAGGGATGCAACTGGTTTTACACGGCCGCAGCCTCCTCGCTGCCCACGTCCCGCTGTTGACTTTGGCTCCTGCTTCCAGCCTCGTGGGACTGAGGGGAAAATCACGTCCCTGACCTCAGTCAGTGAGAGCAGCTGGGAAACCTCTGAGGAGGCAGCTCGGCGAGGGGAGAGCTTCCTGTGCGTCCCTTACACAAACTGTTTCCAAAAATACAAAGGAGAAACGATGGGGAAGGACAAGGCAGGAGGAACCGGGGGGGAGCAGGGTGAGGATCAGCCTGGGGGCAGAGAGGAGCAGTGCTGGGCAGGCAGAGCCGAACTGCAGCCAGAGGAAGGACAGGGACAGCAGGGTGACATCCTGGGGGGATGCCCTGGGGTCACACTGCCCCGACCTTGGGAACAAAGTGTGAGGGGGATGAGCCAGCCCTGACTGGTCACCTTGCTGGAGTGCCACTGCCCCTTGGATCCCGACTTTGGGAAGGAGGGAGCACTTCCATCAGTGCCAAGAAGGGTGAAACTCCCGGGGTGGCTCTCAGGGACCCAGCTGGTGCCCGTGCAGTTGCCCTGGGGAGGGTGCAGGATGTGCATTGGTGAGGGAGGGTTTGGAAGGGGTGAGCTGTTGCAGCTGCAGATGGGGCACGGTGCAGAGAGACCCTGCCCTGGAGCCTGGGGCACAGGTAGAGGCTGCTCACCAGGGTCTGTGCCCTGGTGCCGCAGGGCTGAGCAGCGCCTGCCCCCGAGCTCAGAGCGCTCTGCCCGTGCCCTGCTGCCCCTGTGCCCTCCCCACACCCCAGGGCCTCCTTCGTTTCCTGCACAGCCCCGGCGTGAGGGGCTGACAGAGGAACTGGAAACAAAACCTCTGCCTCAAGAGGCTCCGGGACAGCGAGGGGCACCCAGCTGTGGCCAGTGGGAACGGGCCACTGCCCCCTGAGCCCGGGCAAGCACCCACGGGGCAGCATTGCCCGAGCCCTGTGCACCTCCAGCAAGAGGAGTTAATTGCCCTGCTCCAAGGGGCAGGAGCAGCATCTCGGAGCAGATGTGCATGAGCCACAGGTGATGGTTTGCAGGTGCAGGTCGCAGAGGGGTTTTGTCAGGGTCTTGTGGCAAACTCTCATTTTGCTTTGTCCTTCCCTTTTTAGGAGGCCAAAACCAGCTCAGGAGGCAGCACAGTGCAGCGCTCCAAGGTGCCTTTGCTTTTTCTACACCATAGAATCATCCCAGAGTGGCCTGGAGTGGAATGGACCTCAGAGCCCATCCAGTGCCACCCATGCCCTGGGCAGGGGCACCTTCCACTGTCCCAGGCTGCTCCAAGCCCCAGTGTCCAGCCTGGCCTGGGACTCTTCCAGGGATCCAGGGGCAGCCACAGGGATCCAGGGGCATCTTCTCTGTGCCAGGGCCACATCCTGCTGATTCTTGGCAAAGGTTGGAAGGGCCAAAAGCCCACGAGCCAAGCTCCAATCCAGCCCAGTATCAGTGGAGTGGCCCAGGGAGGGTGAGGGATGTGGGGCTGCTTCCTGCTCCCCAGTGCTCTGGTGCGTGGAGGGCAGGGAAGAGGGCAGTGGAGGGATGTAGGTTGTCCCAAACTCCTTCCTCATCCCCTGTCTCCCTTTGCTCTTCCCTTGGCCAGTCCTTCAGCCTGAAGGCGCAGGTGAAGGAGATGTGCACTGCCTGCCAGAAAACCGTGTATCCCATGGAGCGGCTGGTGGCCGATAAATTTGTCTTCCACAACTCCTGCTTCTGCTGCAAGCACTGCCACACCAAGCTCAGGTGAGCCGGGCTGTCCCCGTGGTGGAACAGGTGCCAAGACCCTCCCAAATAGTGCCCAAATGGTGCCCTCCCCCATCACAGCCCCTCGCTTGGCCAGTAGCCAAAGACCCCCAGCCCACCCATCACAGCAAAACAAAGTTTTACCTGCACACCTGGGCCCAAGTCGCAGCTGAATCCTACCTGGTATGGCAGGGTTGGGGTTAGAGATGCTTCCCCTTGAGAGCAGCCCCAGGGGAACACGGAGCTGAGCCAGAGCCTCCTTCTAGAGGACTCAGAGCAGAGGCTGAGCTCCCCTGGGAGCCCTCCATCTCTACTCACAGCAGCCCCCAACAGCCTCTGCTGGTGGGAGGGAGCTGTTGGCCCTAAGGGTCCCCTCCTAAATGTTGCCCCCTCTGCTGTCCCGGTGTCCCCAAGCCCCCCCACTTCCCCCAGGCTGCGGCTCAGTCTCCCTGCCCGGCTAACCCTGCCCTCCCTCCCCAGCCTGGGCAGCTACGCTGCGCTCCACGGGGAATTCTACTGCAAGCCCCACTTCCAGCAGCTCTTCAAGAGTAAAGGCAACTACGACGAAGGCTTCGGGCGCAAGCAGCACAAGGAGCTGTGGGTGCACAAGGAGGTGGAGAGCGGGACCAAGTCGGCGTGAGCGGGGCCAGCCCCGCTCCCGGAGCCCCGCGGAGCCGGAGGAGCTGAGCCGGGCTAACTGAGCTGATGTAGAGCAGGACCTGGGGCAGGGGAGAGGGGGAGCCCCCTCTTTGGAGGGTGCTCAGAGGGGTCCTGCAGGCCGTAAGGACAGGGCAGAGGTGACCAGGGTGCAGCCCCCAGACCTGAAGCCCTCTCTTTGCAGGCCCCTCTCCCCTGTGAGATCAGAGCAGAAGCAATTGCCCCCATGGGACCCCCAGCCCTGTTGATCCATTTCAGGCCTGTCACCATGGAAAAGGGATGAGCTGGGGGCTTATCCAGCTTGTGAGCCACTGCAGAGCTCCCAGCTCCGCCACACCAGCCCTGCATTGCTGGGGCTCTGTGTAAGGAGGGTCCTTGGTTTACATCAGCTCAGTTCAGCTGGGATGGTTCAGCCTTAAGGATGTTGCCCTGCCACGGTTTAACTGTCTGTTTTTTATATTTGCCTTCCACTGGTACGTTCTGCGCTGGAGCCTCGCGGCAGCTTCACCTGCGCGCCTTTATTTTTGTAATACAAGGTTTCCCAGCCTTCCCTGTCTCGTCCTGTGTTCCCAAGGGCCTGGGGAGGTGGGAATAGTGGTCAGGTCTGCCTCTTACTGCCCAGGCAGTGTGGAAAGAGCTTGTGGCCAGGCAGGATCAAGGAAATCCTCTGGGTACCTGTAAGTGAGGCTGGGAGGGATGGGGAGGGGAGGGAAAGAGGCAGCCCTCTCTTCTTTGGGGAGTGCTCAGAGGGATCCTGCACACCATGAGGACTAAGCAGAGGTGACCAGGATGCAGGCCCCTGACCAGAAACCCCCCTGGAGCCCCCAAGTTTTTGGGAACCAAACCAGGATTTCAAATTCCTCATCAGTGTTGCCCTGCGAGCTGCACAGCCCAGCTGGAACCTTCCACCAGCTCCCAAATGGAGCCCAGACCACCCTCAAAAGGCATTCACCAGGCTGGGGATCCCCCAGGACTAGATCCACCCCTTTGCCCTGGCGTGTCTCACGCTGTCCCCTCCGCATCAGTGGCCATGGTGGCCCGTCCCTCAGTGGCTGTGCCAGGGGCAGGACGGGATCAGTGCTGGGCTGGCCTCCCTTGGACCCACCCCACACGCACTCCCCTGCTTTGGATAGCACAGTCCAGACAAACGAATGAGCCCAGCAAGCCCTGCCAGGCTGGAGGCACAAATGCAGGAAAACCAGAGAAAGTGCATGAGTCTGGTTTTATTCCTCCAGGCACACTTTGTACAGCTGTGCTCAGGAACCCCGTGTCTTTCAAATTCTACAGGAATTGGGCTTTTCGGGGCCCCCACACAGAGAAACAGCCTGTGCTATCAACAGCGAGAGCCCCTGTTCCATCCCTGGCTGATCCCATCAGCTCTGCCGAGCACGTCCTGCCTGGGAGAAGCCAGACACAGCCATGGAAACAGGAGAGAAGGATGAAAGAGGGAGAAAGATGGGGATGGGTAGTCCAGAGGAGGAAGAGACGGCACAAATAGACCCTGGTCTCTGTGGTGCTCCCCCTGCTCAGTACAGCCCTTGTGGGGCTCAGGGTGTGCACCCACAGCCAGGCAGCAGCTCCACAGTGGAGCTGTCTCCTGGTCACAGTGGCAATGATTTTGGGGACAGCACCGGCTCAGTGACCACAGGAGCCTGATGTTGGACAAGTTAATTCTCCTTTGCAAAGGGCTCCTGGGCGGGCATGGCCTGGGGACACGCAGCCCCCACGGGGACTGTGCGCACCCACCCCGGCAAGGCTCTCAGGGGGCTTCAGCCTCACCAAGAGCTTTGACTGTCCCCACCACGCAGGGGGCAGATTTACACCCCAAAAACACCACCCCTGAGCAGCCCTGCCGAGGGGCTGTGAGGCTACAGGCTTGGGGCCCCTTCCTTCTTCAGAGGCTCAGAAAATGAAAGCAGAGCCCTCGGTTCCGCTTCCTGCCTCTCGCCGGCCTCACTTCCCGAGCCCCTCAGCTCCCAGGCTGCTGCACAGTTGAAAAAAAACCTCAAACCTCAAAGCATTTGGAGATGTGGTTACCCATTCTCCTGCCCTACTCGGGGACAGCAAAGCTCATTCTCCCCAAATCACTGTTACAGGCAATGCAGGACCATCCAGATTCCTCCACTTCAGCTGGGAAGCTCCGTTTCTGGAAGGGAGCTCATGGTATCTCCCACTTGTCTGCAATACAGAGGCTTTCCTTCCCCAAATTTTTGCTTTTTAAAAGGACAGTCACCAAAACAGGCTTTCATATAAATGATAATTTTATTGTAAATAAAATGATACATTGGCCTGGCTTTGCACTGCAAGCCCCCGGTCGGTAAATAGAGACTACTGGGTCAAGGTCTTCTGCACAATCCAGGTTAAAGCCCTTTCTCCCTGCTTTGCATCATTTATGGTGATAAAAAAAACCCTTTTCTTCCTTATTGAACTGCTCCTGGCACACCTACCTTTCCCCTGCTGGTCAGTCTATGTTGGTAACTGGTGTCAATGGGAACTCTTTGGAGCAGCTTCCAGTCCTTTGGAATATTATTCCAAATTAGGCAAAAAAACCCACACCAAAACCCCATCCAAACTGATGCAACCTAACTGCCACAGAATGGGCAAAGATGGGATTTTCTGGAGAACAAGCAAATAACCTGGAATGCACAGAATCGTCACACCAAGACCAAAATGTCACTACTTTGTTTCCTAACTACCTCAGGGACAGCCACATTCCCCCAAGTTCCTCTCCAATGGGAATCTTGGACATTTTTCTGATTAGTTTTAACCATTTCAGGACACTGGGACTCTGGTAAGAAATTCTTTGTCAAACAGAATATTCTCCATTTCTGCAGCACCTTCCATCAGAGATCCCAATACTCAATATTCCCTCTATACCCCTCCCTGGAAGGAACAGCAGGGAATCCAACATGACATTTGGAATTGACACAATGGCTTATTGTCAGCCTGGCACTCCTCCTCCACTCTTCCCTAAATGAGTTTATTCCCAGTTTTTTTCCTAGTCTGCCAGGATAAAGAGGCCAGATATAATTCAATTCTGAGGTATAATTACATTTCTGTCCACTTGAAACTCTTTTGCTGCCAGGGCTTTTAAAAGCCCATGGTATCAATGTCAGCCCCAAGTTATTCATCGGAGCAGTGGACTCAGGAATCCAGATCTTCCTTTTCCATAATCAAGAGGGCTGTGAGGAAACAAAGAGGCATTTTGGCTTGGCTCTACTCATTATAAACCATCAGCAAATTCTCTGCAAAACCAGCTGCTTTTTTTCCTTTTTAAATTCATAAAGGCGTCAAATTAATTTCCCCACCTCCCCCCACCCCTTAACAGTCGATATATATAAAAATCACCAAATATGATCTTTTACGATATAAATTAAAAAAAAAAAAATATGAGGCATCACCGTTTACATGATGTAAAAAGAGCTAAAAAAGAGCGATATAAACTACATTCATAAAAGTGCATCTCCAAACATACAGGTAATGCTTTGGCTTGTTCCTGTGCCGAACGCGCCAGTCCGAGCTGGCCCCGTGTTCTCTGTCACTGTACAACGGGGGCTGCTCCCATCCCAGACTGGAATGCAGGGCTTTGCACAGAGGAGGCACATCCAGCTCAGGAAGGGCCGGCAGCTCGGGGACAGCACGGAGCCCAGCAGTCCTGGCTGCTCCTGCCCTGCTCTGGAAGCGCCTCCCGTGATGCGGGTGAGGTAAAAGCCACAACAGCTCCTGAGGATTGACTTGCTCTGACACGAGTTCCGCCGTTTCCTCACGCCCTGTTCTCCCCCAGACCACAGCATGTGGGACAGCAAGAGAAAAAAACCATGGGAGAAGATCTGGGTTTGGTGAGGACGAGCCAAGGACAGAGGGAAACCCCCGCAGATGCCATCGTGCTCCTGATTCCTGCAAGTGATGGGTAGGGGATGAAGACTCCAGTCTTTGGTACATTTAGGTTGCAAGGCTTGAAGAGCTGGGCCCCCATCGGTGCTGACCCCCCTAATTTTGTCACGCAGACTGCAGGGATGGGCCCCCACTCCCAGCAGAGCGGTGTGAAAAGCTCCCCAGCTGCGAGCGGGAGCGTCACAGCCTCGCCTCCCCTCATGGCAACAGTGAAGTGCAGGCCAAAGTCAGGCCCAGGGTCTGGACAATTTGGAGTCAAGGTCCTGGTTGGGAAAAGATCAGTTGAAGTGCTCTCACTATAATTAAATAAATTATGGAACAAGGGCTTTCATAAAAGGGATCCCCTAAGTGCCCACAAGTGGGACAGTGCATCCTTGGAGTAGTGCAGGGAGCCTGGAAAGGAAACCAACACCAATTTTTATTGGCTACACTTTGCCCTGGGTTTGGCACAGAAAAAAAACATTTCATATCGTTAAAGCTTTTCAGGACTTTTGGTTGGTTGGGGCTTTTAGGGTTCTTTTTTTTCCCTCTTTTAATTCAACACAGTATTTTTCATGTGTTGAAGGAGATTGGTTTCATTAAAACTTGCCTTATCCTGCTATTAGTATTCACTTAAAAACTTAATTTTACTGCATTATGAAGCAATTTTCAATTTTTTATGGGGGAGAAGAGTGGAGGTGTGTGGAACCTTAATATGGTTTCCAATACAAGAGGTTTATAGGTTGCCCTATAAAGCAATATTTTAGTTAATTAACATTTGCTTTTCTTAAGTTTCATTTCTCAGAGATAAATTATAATCACTCCATGAATCCCCAGCACTTAAAAACTGCTGGTCTTTCACAAGTTAAAATAAAGATTATTAGTGCCCAAATCAGCACAGAGATAGCTCAGTCCTCTGACTTGGGCTATCTTCCAAGTGCACAATCACTTGGATATGTTTTGCTGGTACCTGCATGGGGATCTCCAGGTAATTTTAGACATTTGCTACCATTTAAAATGTTGTCTGAGGTTCCCTGTTTGACTTGACTCCTACAAAAGCTTATTTAAGTTAGGCCATAACATTTTTATAGAACTCTTAAATGATCACTTGCACACCTGTAATTCAAACAACACAAAGCAAAGGGTTGAGCTTGATTCCAGCTTCCTGTGCTCAACACAACAAGTGTCCAGGTAATTCTCCCCAAGAAACCCTCATCAGGCCATGTGCTCAAAGAAACTCTGAAGTTGGACTATCTTTGGTTAAAAGGATGGTAAAAAGTTACCAGCCAAAGAGACAGATGCAGGAGGAAGCTGAATTCCACTGAATTCCCTTCCAGAGGGGTTGCGTTTGGACCCAGCGGCCCCAGAGAGAGGAAGCAGGAGCACAGATTTGTTTGGTACGACACAAACTAACACTGTCCTAATGCAGGGACAGATCAAACCTAGCTCCGGATTTTCCAACATTAATGGGAGAGCCCTTCCCTCAGGCCCTGCAGTGATTGCATTCTGCTGAAATTCTCTGATTATCCTGACATTTAGCTGGAAAGACCTTCCTCACTCCCAGCCCCAAATCCACGGGTTCGTTATAAAATAACGCTATTCACATACTTTTGAATCAATATCTTCTGAACACCTTCAGATGCTGAATACTCAAGAAGAAAAATATACCCTACTATAGCGAGCACATGCTCCGTGACACATGGCTTTTTGCTGGATTCAGGTGCTGGAGACGCCCCTGGAGCCCCAGGAGAGGAAAACCAGGGACTCCCACAGGCAGAGCTGGTCTGGAGGCTGGTGCATGTTTCTGTTTTGCTGAAGAGTGGAGCTCTTCCAGTTCCCACCTGGGCTCAGCTTTCTCCTATGTTCTACAAGTGACGACACTTGTCAGATTCCCCTTCCTGCGCCCGCAGAAAACACGCAGCCAGCTGCAACGTCACATCCAGGTAACTTGGGGCAAAAATGCAGCTCTGCTTGGACAGCTGTCGGCAGGATGAACATTAGTCCAGCAAACGAAGGAATCAGGCACGAGAGCAGACCCTAAGTTCCTTGGCAGAACTTCCCAAAGGACTAGGCCTAGCTGAGTTGGCATTTTGAAGATGCAGCACCACAACGGGCAGTTGCAACTAGACAAGACAGGGCACGGAAAGCCCGGCAGGAGCTGCGAGCAAGGGAGGTAATTCAGTACTGGAGCTGTGCAAACTGGTGTCTGAGCAGCTCTTCAGCAGAGGGTCTGTGCCTGGCTTCCACAAAGATCTGCTTTAGGAAGTCCCGGCAATGTTCTGATATGTGGGAGGGGAGCTGGGGGTTGGTGGGCTGGGTGGCGATTTTGAAGATCGCTGCCATGGCTTCGTACTCTGCCCAGGGGGGCTTCTCTGTCAGCATTTCCACCACGGTGCAGCCGAGGCTCCTGGAAAGCAGACAGGAAAAAACCAAATGAGAATTCACTCCATAATGCCCAGTGCTCAGGGAGAGCTCCCCAGCAGCCAACAGCATTTCCAGCTCTGGAAACGGCTCCTGGGGGAGCGTGTGCCCCCACTCAGAGCCAGAGCTGCCAACAGCTGCTTTTCCTGCTGCCAGGAAAGTGCCATATGTCCTGCTCCCCTTTGCTCAAATTCTCCTCTCCTGAAACATCTGTGTTATCATGGGACAAGAGGTGCCAGTGGGACGTCCCTGAAGGCACCGTCTGACCTCGCTGGTACTCCAGGTGCTGCTGCTTCTGCTGTAACTCAAAGGCACTTAGAGAATCCAGAGTCACAGCATGGGCTGGGACGGAAAGGACATTCAAGACCATTCTGTTCCAACCTCCTGCCATGGGCAGGGACACCTTCCACTAGACCAGGCTGCTCGGAGGCTCAACTTGCTGAGTTGCAAGGTAGAAAACAGACTTTTTGACACTCAAGGTTCAGTGATTCAGAGCTTGTTGACCCCACAAGGCCATTTCAGCAAAATCCCTTTTCAGTCACAGCCTCAAAATGCCCACGTTGGGAAAAAAATAACCTAATAATACCTCCACTTCACAAGAAACCAAGCATCAGTCAAAAAATAATTGAAGTCGTAACAGTTCCAAACTGGGAAGGCAGTAAGTTAAATCCCTGTGGGACAGATGCATCATTACCTTGAGGAAAAATTCCTTGTAAAGTTAATGGGGCTCTGCAGGCTGCTTCAGGGCAAGGACGTGATTCTGGGGACACGGCTGAGCCACCTTTCTGAGGGGACGTGACTCCAACACCTTCCCAGGGAAGATGGCTGCTGCAGCACTGCACTGATTGGGGTTTATTCAAAAAGGATTAATTGCTTCCCCCAGGCCACAGATTAAGTAAAAGCCATTAGTGAGTTTTTAATATCCAATCCTGTGGTTTTATCACATCTTTACATTAAAAAGGCAAAACTGCCTCCTCTACCTTAAAACTAAACCTTCTTTTGGGGTGAAATGCAAGGAAAAGACATGTTGAGAGGCAGACTTGCATCAACTGCCAAGACAAGGAGGAAAGGAATTAAATGCAGTGGATATGCAAGAACTGATTTCTTGACAAGGTTTAAAATCCAAAATTCTACAGTTTTCCAGCCATTTCAGGCTTACTAGAAGAGAGTACAGAAAATGCAAACCATGTGTGCTGAAGTGCTGGGGGTTTGCTCAAAAGCAAGCAGGGATATATTATTGTTTAGACTGATTTATACCGTTTAAGCAGATCCGGTTTCTTTAAGATATTCAGCAAACAGCAGGAATGTTTTTCATGTCAAGTCACTCCAGCAATAACAAATAGCTCACATATTCTGCTATTTAGGAAAAAGAAAACTGGAGAGGGGCCTGCAGCGGTGGCACAGAGCCAGGTGGATGGATTTGTTACGTTTCTGAGCCTCTGGGCCATACACATCCACCCTGGGACCAGCGCTGCACTGGAAAATTCTGACCCCCCAAAATAATGACTGGGATTGTAGGAACTGGAGTCTGGCCAGTGGCAGCGACTCTTTGATGGGAATGGACCAATGTCAGCACCAAGAGGAAATCCACAACTGCACCAGCCCAGGGGGAAGGGCACGTGCTTCACTTTCTCCCCAAGCATCCCAACTGGGAGAGCCTGCAGGACTTAACCCTTTGCAGACAAGACACGTTTCAGCTCTGTTTCCACTCGCTGCTTGGACAGGAAACAGGTCCTGCTTTACTGTGGAGGCACAACCAGACCTTTTGTCCTTGTCGTTTACTTAAGTTTTATAATCTCACCTTTTTAAGGCCCCCAAAATTAACATTTTGGCACAGGACCATCTTGCTCTTTTGATAGAGGCTGCTCCTTGGCTTTGCCAATAATAGCACAGCAACAGTTACCATTCATGCAGATCACCTCTGATCTGACCTGCATCTTTTCTGTTATTCCAGGTTTGGGCATCTCTCCTTTAAGGCTAAAATTCTATTCATTTCCAGTACATTTTAAGCATAACTCTCATTTTATATCTAAATGAATGGGCTTTCCCTAGACAACCTTCAGTTGCTCTTCTAAGGGATATCACAGAATCACAGAGTCTCCTGCGTTGGAAGGGACCCACAAGGATCATCATCCCAATTCCTGGCCCTGCATAGGACAGCCCAAGAATTCCACCAAAGTGCCTGAGAGCACGAGAAGGGTGTAAACATTGCACCAGCCAGAAAGCCAAAAAACCAGCTATCAGTTTGAGCGAGGAATGAGTGTAAACTGTTCCTGAAAAGCTAAAAGAGTTGTCGGGTGTTAACACTGCAAAGCACAGCCTGCAGAAGATCGTGTCTTGAATTCAAACTTCAATTTTTCTTCAAACTTTTCATCCAGACAAGGTGTGAATTTGGCTGTTGGGATGGCAGGAGGTGTTATCTGGCTGCAGGGGAGCAGTGCAGTGATCTACGGGCAGCGAGTGAAAGGCTCACCACACGTCCGCCTTCCTGCCGTAGCCTTCCCCGCTGATCACCTCCGGGCTCATCCAGTACGGGGTGCCCGTGACGGAGCGGATGCCCGTCCCCGACATGCAGATTGTCTGCAGCCGTTTGCTGGCCCCAAAGTCCCCAAGCTTCACATTCCCAGCAGAGTCACGGAGAATATTGGCACCTGGACAGAAGCAAAAAAAAAAAACCAAGACAGCTGTTTTCATGGGATCCAGCTGTTGGATCTGCAGCCTGCAGAACGACATCCAAGCCCAAATACCCGTGCTCATGGTATGGCTCTTTCCCCATTAAGCCTCAGGTGACCTGCTAAACATAATTTCTTTAATTCAGGTTGTAGACAAGCCAATTGCTAATGGCTGTAAATGGGAAAAACTTCAGGGAAAAACACAAGGAAGTGAAGGGGGGAGGGAAATGAGAGCTGAGTCAGCACCAGCATTGTTACAGTGCCTGTAAACAGCTAAACCAACCTAGCAGGGCCCCCAGGCCAAGGGCTGAGAGAGAACAGAGCTGTGTAGAAAAGGGTTTTATTGGGATGCTGCTTTGGTGAGTGCAAGCACTGCTTTCTGGTCAGTTGGGTAACAGATGTAGCTAATTAAACCACTTCGAACCCCGACAATAAACACTCTACTTGGTCCTGAACACGAAGCACCGGGGAAAAAACAAACTTTAGAGCTTAGCTTTTATGTGGACACAAACTGAGGTTTAGACACCAAAACCAATTTTTCCTCCAAAACTGCAATGAGATCAAGAACCCCATTGTTACCACTATCTGGTAGGTGCCCACATGAAACCCTTCTGCTCTCAAACTGAGAGCACTTGTGCTGCGAGAGCTCTCTTGCCTTGGCCCTGCTCTCACCCTTGATGTCCCTGTGCACGATCATGTTGCTGTGGAGGTACGAGACGCCCTCGAGGATCTGCCGCGTGTATTTCCGCGTGACGTTTTCCGTCAGGGCCCCGTAAGCCTTCAGCTGGTCTTTCACTGACCCCTGCCAAAAAGCAAACGGAAAGAACTGGCAAAGAGGTGGCAAAGCACAAATCTTGCAGTGTCCATTCAACTCCCAAAAGCCCTGGGTGTTATACACCCAGCTGGCCCTGCAATGAACTCTGGCCTCTGCTAAAGCCTTTCTGGGAGGCTTTGTGAGCATCTTGCCCTAAGAAGCCCCTTTTTAGGAACAGCAAGGACAAGCTTCATGGAAAAAACAGCTTAAGGAGGTTCTGTCTACTGCTACAACTTGTTGTGAAGACAAGCAATAAAATAGTTCAGCAGACTTATCTGGGTCAAAAGCTTCACTTTTTGGAGAGTCAGTTTTAGCCTCGCTGTACCATGATTCTGGTAATTCAGTTACCAGGATTTACATGGTGGCCCAAGTCCTTTGAGGTACTTTGGTAGAACAAATTCAGACTGAAGAAAAGAACTGGCTTTAATGACTGTTACAGAGTGTAGAAGACACTTAAGGAAAAAACCAAAGAGGTTATTTGGGCATAAATGAAATGAAAGTGGTGGCATTATGAGCGTGAGAAGGCAGAGCCCTAAGAGGGTCTGAGGCAGATGACATGGTCAGGGGGATCACAGCAACTAATAAACCAGCTAAGAGAGCCAGCCACCTCCCTTTCTGATCCCTGCCTGTGCTGCTCTTACCCCTGGCATGTACTCCATGAAGATGGTCAAGGTCTTCTCTGCTCGATCCCTCAAGCAGCCATAATACTGCACAATACGGTCATGCTGGAGGTTCTTCAGCAGCTGAATTTCACACTCCAGTGCACTCACCTCCTATGGATGTTGAAGGAGAAAGTAAGATTGCAGCCTCAGGAAATATATAATAAATATAAAAAATAATAAATTTGTCATTTCACTGGCAGGATGAGACCACCACTACACTGAGAAATGTAATCCATGACATCCCTTAATCTGCTTCTTGGAATAGGCAAACATTACCAGGGCTTCCTGTTAATTTTTACTGCATTATCTGCAGCTAGGTGTTGGTGTGGAAGCTTTGCTAGAACACAGGCTGTATCATACACAGATTTAGTACCAGAAAAACTTTGTTTCTTGTCTTGATCCTGTCATCTGCATGGCTTTATCCCGGGTGGCTGAAAGGATTCTCCACCCACAGCAGAGGTATAACCTCACTTCTCTCACTAAGCTGTGGGCAGGGAGGGTAGTTATGAAGCAGCTCTGAATACAGTTACAGAACTGGAACTTTAACCCACTGGAGAGCAAAACAACAAGTGCTGAGAGTTGCTAAGCTTCTGTCACCCAGCCCTGTTCTGATCCCACTGATGATTTACTGGAATCAACCCCCACAAACAGCTTCCTCTCCTATGTACTTCAAACAATCTGCAGCTCTGCACATGAAACTGATCCTTTGCTTTGCTCTTGCCACAGACAACAGGGTATCACGGTGCAAAGACGTTACCCAACAATTTCAGATGGAATCACAAATGTTTGCTGCTCAGAAAAAGTATCGGGTTCTTGCTGAATCCAGGGACTGAACAGGAGGAACATCAAAGGTACTGAAGCATGAGGATTTACAGAAAAGGAAAAAGGTTTTCTCCCCAAATTAGTCCCACTTTCACCTTTCCAGCCCTGCCATGGGAAGGTATCAGGTTCAGCTCTCTCACTCTGGGACAGGATGCAGAACCTTAGCGCAAGAACCTGGATGTTGTAGGCACACATGGAATCAGAGGAAGCTGCTTCAGCAGACCAAATAATAGGATAAGGTTTGGAGTTTCAGTGCCTTCAAAATATATTTCAGCCTGTTCATCCTTGGCTCAGAGTTACTGTCTGATTTCCAACACAGACACAGCAGAACTTCCCAATTTAGGACATATCTTGGCACCAAAATCCCATATAAAATCAGAATAATTAAATCTTCATGGATCACTTATTCTAGCTCAAAGTGATTTTGTTCAATATTGGGAAACTGGTACACTGTTAAAACACTAGCAAAGAACCCAAAAGCCATTCCAGCTGAATGCCCTGTGGAGGAAGTTGAGTGCTGTCCCCTAATTTCAAGGTGCCCGTCCCATCTCCACTGTCTCCAGTATTGTCACATCACAGCTCTTGATTAATTTACACCCCACAGCTCCATTTGTTTTTAAGGACACAGAGAATTCAGAAGTAATAAAAAGTAATAATTATAATATATATATATATTATTATATATATATAATAATATATTATAATGTTAATAAATTAAAATTATTCAGAAGTAATAATTTTAACTTATTAAAATTATTTAATAAATAAATAATTTTATTTATTACTAATAAAATCATTAGTAATAAATAATTTATTTATTATTAATTAAATAAAAGGCAATTAATTAATTACCTTTAATTAATTAATTAAAGGTAATAAATGCATTTGATACAGGGTGTACCATATAAACCCAGAAGTGGGTTTTGCATGTGCCAGCAGCTTTTTTTGTTCAAAAAATTAAAAAAAAAAAAACCCTACTCTTGCTGGATTTAGTTTCATTCACATCCATGTCTAACCAGGAACACAGGGAAGTCTAGTATTCCTCAAGTAACCTGGCAAAAACCCAAAAAGCTGAGAAAGGAGAGTCCAGATTGAAGCCAGAAAATGGATTTTAGTTTCAAGCTGAAGTTAATAACACAGAAAAGCAATTTTTAAATGACTCCTATTCTTCTCCACATGACTTGAAACCTTCGTAGGAACTAAATAAGATGCCAGCTTTCAAGGACAGACAGAGAGAGACATTGTACAGGACCTCAGAGGGTTGGAGAAGCTGAGGTGAGGATTACCTTGCTTGTTTCAGGGCTCTCTGGATCAAACTGGACCTGCTTAGCTGCCAGCTCCCTGCCCGTGTCCACGTCGTAGCACAGATAGACGCGGCCAAAGGCGCCCTGGCCCAGCAGCTTTCCTCGGCGCCAGTTGATTGGGGCACTCGGAGCTGAAAGAGAACAGCAAGCATTTCTCTTTTCATTACGCTGTTTAAAAACAAAGGTGGGCTTTTCAAGGACCAAGCTCCATCACACTGGGACTGAACCAGGTGTTCTGTAGTTGAATAAACATGAGGTGCTCTCCCAGAGTAAGGAGTTAGTGGCAGAGCTCTGAACAGAATCCAAGCATCCAGACTCTCAAGGATCTGCTGGCTGATGTCCCATTAAAATGACACCACAAAACGTTCTGCAAGTGTGTTTTACAGACCAGTTATTCAGTGGGGTTGGGGAAATTTCATTCCACCAGCAGGTGGATTCTACAAAATCGTTACCTTAAGAGACGATGCAACAACTAAAGAGCAGCTTCCAACCCTTGATCTGTAGTTACCACATGCATCAGATGAAGAAGAGCTGGATTAGCCTTGCTAAATCAATCCCAGCCAGCTGGGAATGACTTAAGCTTCTGGAACAACTTGAAGGACATTATTCTGAGTTTCTTTGCCCAGCTAGTTTGGGGTTAACATCTGTGGGAAGGAATTTACTGCAAGGCTCTCTCTAACCATAAAGATTAGAAGTCATGATTACCTACTAGACATTGATAAAGTAGGGACTGTGTTAGCACAGTGTGGGTATCTTCTTCACCTGCTGTACAGTTAGACTTAATAAAAATACCCATGAGACCCAGGTAACGCAGCATCTCCAACAGCCCAGCAGGAGGTTCCATCCTCAGCGCACTGGGAGCCCTCGCATTCACAAGCAGCAGTCTCCTGACCCAGACATTAATACCTGAGCCCAGTTTTTCAGACTGCCCTTAATCCCAAAGCATATTACTCAAACACCAGTGCTTTAGCTCCAACTTTGAAAGTAACCCTACCAGACTCCTGCAGTTCAGTGCATCCAATTATGTTGGATCTAACAAGAAACTAAAAACAAAGACAAGAACCAGACATCTGAACAGTGTGAAAACACAGAAGAGCTGAGAGATTTGCTTTCACATGTCTAATTCAATCAGATTTACTGCCAGTCAGTATTTTAGTTTGTTCCTTACTCTGCTACAAGCTTACTCTTCATTTTGATCCTTAAATTACTGTATGGGATATCTACAGTTCATCAATAATGACTTATGCTCCGCTTATTTTTCGTTTTTATAATAGAAAGCTGTCCAACAAAACAACTCAAGGATGCCATTAATACAGAAGTAAATCCTTCTGCTAAGGAGCAAGGGAAATACATACAGCTCTCAACTAATAGAATAACTGTAACCCAAAAGCCTGACTGAAAATGTTAACATAGCAAGAAAATAAACAAGTGTGTCTGCCTGTTTTAAGAACCCTGTAGATCATCTAGATCAAGCAAATTTTTACTTCAGTGCTCTCTAAAGGAAGGGCCAGCTCCCAGAAGAAATCTGAGAAGAGCAACACTTGTCTCGTGGGTGTGACAAACAAGTCTCAAAGCACAGCCAGGGAACGACGTGGTTGTAATGGCTTGTTAAAGGCAGGTTCTGGCAATGTGCTGGGTCTGGAGCTCACCCTTGGAGCCCTCCCTGCCCACAGCCCAGGTGGCATTCCCCAGTAGCCCAGGCAGCCTACACTTGGTGGCAATGTTCCTCTCCTGCACTCCCAGCGCGTTCTCGCTGTCGGCGCTCCGCAGGCGGCCCCGGGGGTCCAGGTACTGCAGTGCCAGGCCCAGGTTCTCCCCGTTGGTGCTCAAGGAACGACTGGAAGGCACCAAGGTGAAGAGATTCCCTTGGTGACGTCGTATCCGGGGAAACGTCCTCCGGCCTGGGGGAAAGGAATGTTTTTAAATAAATGCTTGCAAGTGGAAGGTAATGGCTGGGGGCTGAGCAGCAGGGAGAAGGGAGAGAAATCCTATGTTCTGCTCTGTTCCCATGGATTCTCTGTTCTTGTCTGCCAAACAGACGAGATGCAAAAATATAACAGCTCAGAGCTGGTGCTGCCGGAGCTCAGTACAGCTCTGGATCATTCCCAAAGCAGAAGGCAGAGAACACTTTGTAATGCCCTCAGTGCTGTAAGATCTAAACTTACCTTCCAAAGGAAAAATCTGGTTTACAGGCTCTGAGCACAAGCTCCGAGTTTTGTTAACAATTACATACAAAATTACTTTCTAGATAACGTGCCTGGACTTGCAAATAAAAACCATAAACAAAGATTATGCCAACTTGCACCTCATGAAATTTTGAGATTATTTTGCATAAAGCCATCTGATTGAGCAGAGATGTAATTCTTTAACTCCCTGCTATATTTAAAAGATCCAGAAGCAAGTCTGCAATGCAAATTAGCAAAGCACAATGAATCTCTGTGGTAGGAAAGTACTTATAAAGGGCCAAGTCTAACAATTACGTCCACAATCCCCTACTCAGCCTGGATAACACCAGAAAGGACAAAGTAAACAAGAATGACAAAGTAAACAAAGAATTACAAACAACAACCATTGGTTTCCATGAAAATGTGGCACCATGCACAGCAGTATCAACCTCAGCACTAGCTGCAAGGACCAGGGCACTTCCAGGCTCTCCAAACAGGAGTCACACTCGTGTAGAGGCTGCCATTGCCTCACCTTTTTTTCCCAGCCTGGAATGGGAGGTCTGAGACCAACTCACCGTCGCTGTAGTCCTTGTGCTGCATGGAGACGTTGTAGCGCCGAGGGTAGGTCCCACCTTTGCCTGCTTTGTCATAGATCTGATTCTCACGGTCTGGCAGGAGAAGCAAAGACAAAAGTGAGGCTCCTTCAAAAAAAAAAAAACGCAACTTCTAATGACAGAATTTTCCTGTAAGAGCAGGTTTTTAGGAAGAGGCAATAAATAACTTCATAGCTTTTCCATCATCGTGTCCCCACTTCTTCTATTTATACAATCCCAGCAAGCAGGGAGGGCAGCCAGCCAAGAGCAGAAAAAGTCTGGATCAAATAACCTTTGTACCAAAGACATACCTGAGAACTCCTGTCTATTATCAGGAAAGCTTTGTGCCCTTGACATCCGTGACTTCCGAAAAGAAGGACTAATAGAGAAAGAAGGCAAGAGTAAGTTTTGCTGTTGTTTGGGGTATTTTTTTTGTCATTTTATTTTTTAAATGAACAAGCAGAGCCTTGTCTAAAAGAGATTTAAATACCCTGCAGCCAGATGTTCTCAGAGGGGTGGCTCCACACAGGCTGCTCGCTTCAGAACTTTGTATTTATAACATAAAGCTACCAAAGCACCAGTTTGCTGCTCTGTGGTTGTGCCAGAAAATAACACAGCCTTAAGACATAGTTAATGCTCTTTAAAAAATACAGTGGCATATAGATAGGAAGTAGGTTGTTTCCCTCCAAGAAAGCGTATGAGATAGAAAACAGGATTTTATGTAAGTACAACTGGCATTTCCATCTGAGCACGCACCTTCTCAGCAGTTTGTACATTTGTACCTGGCTGCTCACCTGTCCAAGGACTGGCAGCTTCCTGACACCGAGTTTTCAGCACTGCTTAGAGGGTCCAGCATCTGCAACACAGAAGAAACCACACAGCAACATGAGTGCAGTCCAGGGCCCAGGAGAGGCTGTGACAGAGGAGCAGAGCCCACAACTGCTTGCCTGCAAGATGTCCAGCTAAAGAGGGGAATCTAAGCCTATTTAAATGTATAATTTTCCTTTATCTCCCACAGAAATTAGGTTCATATAAAGTTTGAGGCACTGCTTTAGTTGTTGAAGGAGTCTGCTGTGAAAAGTGCAAGCTTTAGCAGCCTTGTGCTGCGTTTGGCTCCAGGAACAGTCTCTGCTGGTGCTGCTGCATCCACCTGCAAGGCGCCCTTTGGCCTCACTTCCCACTTCTTTGAATGGAGAGCAGAGTTTCAAAAGCATGAGCGCCACACAAACCTGGTAATAGGAAACCTTGTCACATGTGTGACAGCACCAAAACTGCTCAGTCAGAGGTGGAGGGGCAATGCCCAGAACTGGGAACTGTTTCTGGCAGCCCAACAAAAGCTTTGAACTTACACAGCTACAGTTCGAGGCTGTTTAAATTCACAAAGCAGCACTTTTAGAAACCCAGAATGGTTTGGGCTGGAAAGGACTTTAAGGATCATCCAATTCCACTTCCTGCCATGGGCAGGGACACCTTCCACTAGATCAGGTTGCTCTAAGGCTGCCCTTCCAAGGATGGGGCAGCCACAACTTTCCAGACAACGTGTGCCTCACCACTTAAAGCCGTTGATGCAACCACAGCCAGTGAATATTTGGGAAAGGAAGAGGGCCCAGCCGCCAGCAGAATCCCTTGGCAGGTGTTCCAAGCTGCTCCCGGGCCATACTCACGCACTGCTCGCTGGTCTCGGGGATGAACTCGCCCTCGCTGTGGATGCTGGTGTAGGAGCCCTGGCGGGCGATGCGCTGCTGCCGCTCGGGGACGTAGCCGGGCGGGGGCGAGCTCCGGCCCGTGCTCTGGGAGCCTGCAAGGGACAGCACTCACGCTGCTGCTGGCTGACACTGCTGCCACAGCCAACCCCATCGCCTCCAACACCAAACCTCTGTCCCCCCACAGTGACTCCAGTGAACCCGACACACATGGAGCCAGGAAAACCCAACTGTCTGACGTGCACCTTACGGATGTCTTAGATGCTACGTGATTATTGCTGAAGCTCCTGACGAAGCAGTCACCTATTTCTAACCTTTTCTCAACGTTCTGAGCATAATTCCAGTTTAATAATCTGTTAGTGGCACTACCTAAAGAGTTTCTCTTGTGCTACCTACTGAGAGAAACTTCACTTTTAGTGGCACTACCTAAAGAGTTTCTCTTGTGCTACCTACTGAGAGAAACTTCGCTTTTAGGGTTTATTTTTATTGAAACTTTAGATACAGGAAGAAAAAAACCTCCCTTTTTGCAGTGACCTATCCACCTGCAGCTGCCACCAATTCCCAGTGTGAGCTCCAAGAACTGCTGTGGTCCAGGCCAATCTGCTCAAGGTCACACATGAAGCCAGAGGCAGCAGGTGGAGATCAGCTCTCAAGCTGTGCTCCTTACAACGCTGTCTTTAATTAACTGTGTGTACTCAGGTGCTAGGAAAGATGGGTAAAGATCAGCAAATATTCTCCCAAGGAAAATATTTTCTATAGAAGTTGTAATAAAGAGTGAAGGCAAAGAGCTGGGAGAAGTGGACTGAAATGCAGAGCACACACCTTTCATGGGGCTGCAGAAGGAAAATGAACAATGCTGGCATGGCTTAGAGTGCAAGGGGGTGAACGACATGAAAAAAAAAAGGGATTAATAAAATCATAGGATCACTAAGGCTGGAGAAAACCTACAATATCATGAAGCCAAAATTTTCAGGTCCACAATCTATTGCTCAGAGCTACCAGCTGATGTCCCAAGCAGCTCCCAGGGCTCATGAGCCCTCTGGAGCCGTTTGAGGGGTGGGATAACCCCGGGAGTGCGTGGGCTGCCCCAGCCCCAGGAGCACTTTCACTCCTTCCGACAGATGCCACGGCCAGAGCGAGCCCAGGGCCCGCTGGCACTGGCCCAGCTGCTCTTGTGGCAAGGCCCCATCCCTGGGCAGGAAAAGGAAGTCGGCACTAAATCCATGTATATCAAAGGAAGTGAGTGGAAAAAACACAAGCCCTGCCAGAATGCTTAGTAACTTTTTTTTTTCCCTTTTAAATAAAAGTTATCTTTACTTCCAAAGCTCCAAACTGGTGACAACAGGCTCGGGCCGTTTGGAGCTCAGGAATCACACAGGTCACTCTCCTGCTTGCAAAAAGCTTTAGCTGAACACTGCTTTGGACTTTAAATGCATGACACAGTACGAGTTGGAGAGTCTCTGTGCCTGAAACACCAGCAAACGGCATATTCCTCCTCCAAACCAAAGACAGGAAAAGAGAAGGAAGAAGAAATTGATGCAAGACCAAAATATTGCCAAATTACCAGCAGACCTCTGACACAACTGGAACTCTTCTGGACCTCTTCAAAATGTGACAGTCTGGTACTCTGACACGTTAAGAAAATAAAACCAAAGGTTTCTTGACTGATGAATGACAAGCTGTTCAGAAAGCATTCATAAGCTGGGATAAGAGGAAAGTGTGTAACTGGGATACACAAGGGGCCCCTTATCACTATACAGTTTACCCATGACAGACACTTGCTACAGTCTGTTGGCTTTGGCACCATTATCTGGATACCTCAGAATGTCAGTAAAGAAAAATATGGATATGGATATATTTTAAATGAAATAATGTTGGCATTCAGTTTGTCTGTTACAGAAGAAACGTGGTGTTCAGACATGCATGGATACCACTTCTCAGGACCAAGGAATGTTGCTCTTTTTAGGCATATTAACTTCAAACTAGGAAGGACAGTAAAAGTCTTTTTGTCCCTGTTTCAGTCACGTACTTCACAAGCTTTCAGTACTTCTTTGTTTGTTTGCTGCTTCATAAAAGCAAATTGCACAGAAGGGGATCAGCAAACTCTCCACAGGATACAAGCAGGTTTGTTAGACAAGTCCCACACTGAGAACTACTGCTCTAGTTCACAAGTCCTTCCCTCTGAGCTCACTCTCCCAGTTACCTCTGCTCAGAACAGTGTGGATCCAACTCTGGTTTGGACCCCCCGCTATGGAGACTGTTGTGGTTTAAGCTGATTTATTATTTGATACTTTGCACTGCAAATACTGATCTAAAATCATGTAATAATTCTGCCTCAAGTTCACAGAGTTAATGAAACTGAAGCACTCCTTTGCTACAGTGAAGAACTTGCAAACAAAACAACTCTGACATTCCCAGCTCCTGGTACTGCCCTGTGTGACTTGCATCCCTTGTCCTCAGGCATTAGCTCTGACAAGCCCCAAAATAGCTGTCATAAAAACAGTCATAAAAACTACAGAAGTCTTACATGAACATTTCCCCCAAAGAGGAGTTCACTGAGCTAACAGAAACCCAAAGAAACGAGACAAAGGTACATATTACTCTGATTTTTTTGATTATCTTTTGTGTACCTCTGATTTTGTCTTGTGCTCTACTCACTTGATAATTCTAGAAGTGAAAGCTGAGGCAACTCAGAATGTAGGACACTAGCTGGATAGGCAATAGTAATTCCTAGCAAAATGCTTGATTACAGGAGACAGGACAGATTCCAAAGCCCGACATAAGAAAATCAAATCTAGGTTACATGAACTGAAATTGCCAATCTAAATAAAAAGCTTAATAGACTCACATCAGCTTTCCAAATTTCTAACCACAATGGCTCTGGCTTTAGGACATCCCCTTTAGCAGCTCCTCAGCTGTTCCACAACTTAGCAAGGAACTTTGAAACATTCTACTGTAAACATATTAAGAGCTTTTGAAAATGAACTGCCTTGTCCCAGAATAACCTTTCAATTTCTCATGTCTCTCCTAAATGCTGCACCATAAACACCAGTGCCCAAAAGCTACATTTCAACAAACAAAAACATGTAGAAGTGGCAAAAATACTCACTGACAGACAGATGCCTGCTTCTGGGTTCTGGCTGCTGATAGGGTGTGCTCACATCCCCTACAGACTGGGAAGTTTTAATCCTGACTTGCTTGGGCAGTCCAGAATGGGGTGAAGAACTGGTCTGTTGGGTAAAATGAAAAGAATAAAACAAAATAAAGTGAGACGAAGGAGCTCAAGCAGTCTGGCCACAGTTTCAAAAAATATTATGCTTAGTACCAAGAAAGTGCTGAGCAACAGTTCTAGAGCCTGAAATCTTATTAATTCAGAAAACACAAAGAAAAAGACAGCAAAAGAGCTATGTCTACAACTATGGTGTAAAACAGGAGCCAGAGAACTAGAACAAGTGCAGCTCAACTCAAGTGCATGATTTGCAGGTCTCAGTGTCTGACACTACCAGGTACCTGTGAAACACAAGGGGCTCCTGGCACCCCCTGCGACCAGAACGCAGAAGCACCTCCAATTTCCATCAGCCACCTTGGCCAGCAGAGATAAATTCTGAATCTTGCACTGTTTCAGAAGCAACCTGACTCCAAATAGCCTTTAAAAAGTAAATTCATAACTCAGACTAAGTAAAAATAAATTCTGGAGAGTTTAATAGCACTAACAGTCTGAAGATGCCAAGATGAATTTATTCATCCTTCCCCTGACCTTACATAGATATTATCTAATTAAAGATAATTTTTCCACAGAGCCCTCATCTCATTCAAAGCAGGAAGAGGAATGAGACACAAGAAACCTTCCCCAAGCCAATGCGATCCTGTGTTAAAGCAGGGGCTCAATACCTGCAGACACTTTAATTTTAACCTTGACCCAACACACCTAGTTTTACAAGAAGATGTAATAGTCCCTTCCTCTTGAGTTATAGAATTTATCTTACTTGAAAAGAACACAACCAAAGACACCTCGAGGATATAAATTCTGACTTCTGAAAATTATTTGAGCGTGACAGGCAAACAAGATGCAACAATTCAAAATACTTCAATTCAATATTAAAGTCCTGGATGGATGCACACTTAATGAGTACATACACTTGAAAGCAGTAAGGAAAGAGCCAGATTGAAGTCACATGAACTCCACCACGGGCAGGTCCATGGGAGCAGGATAAAGGGTGCAGAGGTCACCCTGCTGATGGACAGTCTGCCTTTGGCACCACAGGTGCTCCAACTTCACCAGCTCTCCCCACTAGTTTCTAATCACAAGGAAAAGACTGGCAACAGGGGTGAACTGACTGAGAAAAGAAATGAGTCGCAGACAGAGGCATAAGAAAATTAATCTGAGTGCTGCTCACTGACACAGGCTCCTGGTGCAAGGGGGCCAGCTACTGCTGTAAAGTTAATTTGCTATCTGTACATACTTGTGCCAAAGTCACCTTTCCATCCCCAGAAAAAGAAGAGCACAACCAAAAGAAAATCTGCATCCTGTACTTCAGGAAAAATAATGCTTCCCACTCCCTCAGTGGGATGAGATCATGCAGCCAAGAAACCTCCTCCAGGCTTGTGGGCTTTATCCCATGGAGGGCTCTCCTGTCAGGCAACTCCGAGCAGCAGAGGAAGTTGGAGGAGAGGGGGGGAAACAGTGGCACTTAGTGAAGGCTGTTTGTTTCTGCTTTGAGTAAAAGAGGAAAAAACAGCTAATAAAAGGACATCAGCAGTGGCTACTGGCTGGCACAGGGTGAGATTTACAAGTTAGATGGCATCATGTGGCATGGGGCTGCAGCCTGAAGGCACTGACACAAACAGAGGCCTGCAAAGAGGATTGTCTGACTGTGCTGTACCAAAAGTTGGGGCTACCTTTCACAGGATGTTTCCTGACAACACAGAACTTTGGTCTGACTGCACCAGGTCAGACCAAAGACCTTCTTGCCAAGGGTTATCTAAAGAACAGGCAGCAACAATTGCTCAGGGAAAGGGCACAGGACAAGGAACAGCACCATCCCCTCCTACACCTTCCCAGTCATTTGGGAAAGGGCTGTGTATTTCCATTATCATGGATTATCAAATGAAAAAACAGCAAGAAGAACATTTAAGTTATCATGACAGTGCCAAGGATTACGGGTGTGATTATTTCAAGAGTTGAGCTCCAGCCTGCAAAACTTGAGTAGGGATGAACATTCCAGACTGACAAGCTACTACCAACAGAGCAGCTTTTTCTCTTCAGGAGAATGTGGTAATTTGCAAATCAACTATCTAAGCTACTGAGGTCTTTGGTTTGAAAAGCTGCATGACCTTAATTCTGAAGGAAAAAAAAATAGATATTGGTTGAGTGAACTGTTTTCCAGTCACAGATCAGGAATAAGGGAAAACTCTGACTCCTTTTGCCTTCTTCATCTTGCAGCTCATTCATTGTCTAAAATGGGCATCTCTGGGAGCTTGACTTAAAGATTTATTTCTCATGTTATGATCTTGTCTGCTGAAAAAGCAAACTACATGGACACTCACTTGCCAGAGCCACCTGTGGTAGAGGAGAGTGAACCAAGAGACAACTCAGTTCATCTTGGGTCTGAACACACCTCTATTAGCAAAGGCAACTCAGTTTCCAGAGTCAGGCTGGACTCAATGCATTAGGGCTACAGAGCTGAAAAATCACTGGAAGCTCTCCCCAGACTTCTCACCCAGGGAGAAAAGTGATAAAGGCTTTTCTTCAAGGACACCTGTACTCTAAAGGCTAAATGATTCCATGCATTTTCAACACTGTGCTATTAATCAAAGCTAATAAAACTTCTCTGCAAACCAAACTCATCAAGTGTTTTCTGCCTACAGCCACCGGGTATTTGATATAAAGTGGCCTTCACATGACAACTTAAAAAGCTGCAATGTTTCAGCTCCCAAACAGCTGCTGAAGTCAGGGAAAAAAGCCCAACACAAAGAGACACCTATAGCTGAACCAATGCAAAGAGGATCAACACATGCATTTGTGCCTGCCAAGAGTGATTTTATAATCCCTGTCATACCCAGTTAATGCTGCCATCATGCCTTAGAGTCTTAAGGGTAAACCCCTTGATTTTGCTGCAGTCCCAGAAGTTGTTACCTACATGGTTTCTGTCCTGGGACAGCAGTAGTATCCTCAGGCTTTTCACATTCGAGCTCCTGTCTAAGAGATCCACAGCTTTATCCAGGTCATCTTGGTTTTTCAAAGGAATAGAGAGCTGCAAAATCAAGAGCATGGAAGAAAATCATTAGAAAAGACAGAAAAAAAAAGTCTACTTCTACAATGGGTTGTTTAATTACAATGGGTATTTAAACAAATATTAGAAAAATACCAGACTGTAAAACAAGATTCTGATTGCTCAGTTATTCCACAAATTTTCATTCCAATACTGTCTTACTGTCCTTTTTAATGAGGTTTACCTCCCATGTCAGAGAAATGGCTGACCCTAATGCAAACTCCTCTAGAGCACCACCCACAAAAGTATGAATTGCTACCTGCATTTGCTGTTTGCAAAGAACAGAGACTTGTCAGCCCCTGACTCTCTGATGAGAAAATGGTCTCAGAATACTTATGAACCCAGAACTAATGATCACGTGAAAATTGGGTTTCACGTAGAAAGAGAGTGTCCTAAGCAACAGCAGAACAAGGGAACAAGAGGCTGATGTCTGTACAACACACACATCAGTGAGATGCTTTACCAGGATCAGCACATTTGCCTTTGGATCAGGGATTCAACAATGGTTTGTCTTAACGAAAGACCTGAAAATTAAATTTCTGGGTAGGGAATTTGTGATGGGGAAAGGAGGTGCCATGCAGAGAGCACTGACAGCTCAGTACCTCGTTGTTCATGTAGTGGAGGTCCAGGGGCTGCCCAAAGGCTGTTTTCACTTTCTGCTGCACGTCTTCGTAGCGCACGGGACGGACAAACGGGATAATCCTGGGAGGAAAGAGAGCCACGGACTCAGTTGAGATACACACCTGATAATGCAATCAAATCACACGGCCGAACCATCAAAACCACATCTGAATGGTCTCCTTTCATCCACAAGCAAGTAGTGAACCTTGCAAATTCAAATTTATATGCATTATTTCAGTAAGGGATTATTGATCTCTGGCTCATTTCCATACAGTTTGTCAAAATGCAATATTCAGCTGGAGATTTCAAATAGAATCCCTTTGTCCCTGGGCAGAAAAGAATCCTTTTTGGAATAAATGTCTTTCACATAACAGGATACAAATGCCCTGTGCACCTTGGCTTAAAAAATACCACCTGCTTTGGCACAGATGAGATATTGCCACAAAGAGCTGGATTGTGAGCACCAATTAACAAACTTGTAACGAGGCAGAAATAACAGGATACAACAAGGTCTCCCCCGAGCCTACTCTTCTCCAGGCTAAACAATCCAAGATCCTCTTCACACATGAACTATTACAATATCTGGCTATACTTTTTGTCCTCACTTGGAAGATTAGTGCTCTTTCCCATGCAATTTCTGCTAGTTAACTTTCAGGAAAAAAACCTGTTCCAACGAAAAAGCTTTCAGTTTTTTTTATATTTATCTCCCTCCTATTTCTTTTGCTACATCAGCACACTACAAATGATCAAAGGACTGTTTGCACTTCCAATTTACTGAGTGGACCACAGAAACTCAAGACCTGTTCTCGCTCATAGAGGCATCTCAGTGAGACTCTGAATGATCTCACAGGAGTTTGTGGGGAAAGGGAGGGACAGGGCCTTTCTGTAGGGACCACAGATAGAAGCTGTGGCTGCCCCTGGGTCCCTGGCAGTGTCCCAGGCCAGGCTGGATGGGGCTTGGAGTAACCTGGGACAGTGGAAGGTGTCCCTGCCATGGCAGGGCTGGCACTGGGTCTTTGAGGTCCCTTCCAACCCAAACCATCCTGGGATTCTATGGCTCTGTGATGAACCTGTGCTTTGGAGAGAAGGTTTAGTTCCCCAGTCATCCATCCACACAGCTTCATCAGCCCTGGCTACCCTTTCAAGAGATGCAGCTTTTGTTTTAAATTACCCTTGTGTTAGCCGGCTTCCTCAGCCCCTTCCCATGAAGGGTGATCTTGCTACCAGACCTACAACATTCAGCTGTTTGGAAATAATTGTCCTTGTTAAAAAGCAGCCCACAATAACATTTTCTACATATTCCTAAGAAACCCATACATGAAATCACAGTACTCTGGCACCACACAAACGCCATGTGGCTCTCAGTCCCTTATAAAGGCTCCCATTCTACACTCAGCGCTTTCAAAAGCAGAGCTGTTCTCAGGTGCCACAACTTTTATTAGTTTAAAAACTCTGTGCACTCTTCTAACACAAAATCGTGGACTGCAGGGTTTAAGGAGCCCATTCCTGCCTGACCACCTTAAATATTTGTGGTTAGATCTGGCAGCTCCCGTGAAACCAAGCACACACACTGACATTCTGGTGCAAGCTCCCTGTCTGGAACTGCACACTGTGCTGGGAGCAGGGAATTCAGGCGAGCACAGCTGCATAATGAGACTGACATACAATCAACCTTTTCATTTTAGAAAAAAAAAAAAACAACAAACAGGAGAAAACCCTTCTGTCCCCTGGAGTGCACCCAGCAGACAGCCAAGATGATAAGCCTGTGGTGACACAGTGTGACAAGTAATTGTGACATGCCCCACGGTGGCTCTGTTGTTGTCCCCACAAAGCCCCTGACACAGAAGAGCGCTGAGCAGACCTGGCTGACAAAGCAGGAAGCAAATCCCAGTGATGATTACCTGTAAAATTTCTCCCACGGCACAAGAAGTCACTGACAGAATCCATCACACAGGGTTTCAGTGAAAGAAAGAGTCCAAGTTTTGAGGAAGAGTAGAAATTATTCTCCACAGCCTGCTTTGCCAACAGAGAAAAGCTCTGCTTTCCCAACAAAATCTCAAAATCTGACAAAGGAGGAGCTTCAACAACTCAGCCAATAACCTCTGCTAGAACAGGCTGTGAGGATCACTACAGACAACTTGTCCTCCAGTGCCACTGCCACTAAATTTGCATTTTATCTTGAAATTGCAAACTACTTCATGTTGGAAGTACTGCCTGGCCTGGGAGAAACCAAAGGATTCCCACAAGATGGCTGTGAAGATGGCACATACATTCATGCTTACAACCCAGTTAATATCTTCCAAAATATGGACACTATAGCCCAGCATCAAGATCATGTTTTCCCTCAGTGAGAGCAGACCCAGAGACCACAGACAAGCCTGGAGCCCTCTTGTTCACACAGCCACGAGTCATTAAATGTTTCAAGAGTTCCTCTTGAATTGATAGCAAATAAGAGGCTTTTTGAGACCTACTTTGAAATATTTCAGCAATTTTATCCATTGTAAACAATGCTGTAAAAACTGAAACTGCTATTTCAGTTATTTCTGGTTTTTTCTTGTAAAAGAATGTCTCTCAAAACCAAATATCAGAGGAAATAACAAAGAAGCTTTTACACCAATGAAAAAAAAATCTTCCCTTTCTACATCTATTGCTCAATCACAGCAGGGCAGTGATAGTGACAGGACATCAGGAAGTGAGAAACTAGAAAAGAATGATGCTGATTTGATCAGCTTCATTTGGTTTCAGTTAAATGAAACAAAATGGGAACACATCTGAAATAAGACTTTCAGGCTGAACTTATTTCAGGCTGGACAGCTTTTAAAAATGCTGCAGTTCACTTACAAATAAATGTTATGGAAATAAATCAGTGCTTTATGACACACTGATCTCTAAAGTAACCAAGTTGTGTGTGAGCTGTTTGCCATTGCCTTCACTGTGTGATTTCCATTCAGGAAAAAAGGAAAGCAAAGCCAACAAAGTATTTAAGCTAAATTACTGATGACTAAATTACTCTCCTAAGCAAAGAATCAAAGCAGGGAAGGCCAACTTACCGTCTCTCCCCGTTATGCTCAAACTTTATCCTGACATCATTCTGCAGGAGAAAGAACAAAAGGTGAGCTCACAATCAAACTCTGGCACACTCAACAGCACACAAATGCCATATTATGATTTTAGTATTTTAACTTTCTCCACGGAAGCTGAAGCAGACTGTGGAAACAAGTGGCTGACACGTGGACACAGCACATGAGGAGTGGAGAAACTGCTGAGGGACAAAGAGAAGGAAAGGGGTAAAACCTAACCTGTAATTTTTGTAAACTGACACTTAAACAGAGGACAATAAACTTTAAAAAAAATTAATCTTTAACACTGCATGGGGAAAATCTGAAATTCAGTCCTAACTGCTTATTAATGTGAAGGCAATTTTCTTTAGGCATGCTCAAAGCATGCATGGCAGAAAACCGAGAGGGGATGTACTCCATTTTTTATTCCTACTCCTACTTTTGAATTTTTATTCCTATTAATTATTCTTTATTCTTAAGACATGGACTAAATCTCTGCTTTTGCAAAAATGAAACTAGGGAGCTACCAACAGGTTGATTCTATGTCACCTTTTAAAGCTCCAAGGTCTCAGCAAAGGGGTCATCACCACCATCTGATATTTAAAAGCACTGACTGTGCAACCTGTGCAGTCACTGTAAACTCAGAAGATGCTGGGTGACATGCAAGAGTCAACAAGTTGAACTTTCAACTCTGGACATTGAAGTTCAAATCCCAATTTAGGTCAGAAAGATAAAAATAAAAGGAAAAAAAAATCTACTCTGATAAGACTCCATCATTCCTGCTGCACAATTTATGTGATTGGAATAGATTAAGCCATCTGTGAAAGCCTCAGACAATAGGCAATCACACATCTAGGAACTTCAAAAAAAAACGTGGCCAGGAAATGCTCTTTAGCTGGAGGAAGTTTCTGGCAGGCCCAGTGGTCAAGAATGCAGTTCAAAAGGACCCACGGAGTCCCTGGGAGCACACGGAATTCCTGCAGCATGGAGGGACAGCATGGACCAGGGAAAATGACCTTCCCAATCCCAGCGACGAGCAGCTGCAGGTGGGTCACTCACACATAACTTTAAAGAGTGTTTTTTTAGATGTGGGAAGAGAAAGAACTTAGTCTAGACTTACTCCAAAACGCAACAAATTCTAGAGAACCCATTTGAATTGATCAGTAAAGGAACAATGCCACAAACAAGCACAGGAATAACATCCTATAAAACGTGTCTACCAGCCAACTCCTGATCAAAAAGTTGTTCTTAGGCATTGCTTGAAGGAATGATTGCTTTATATCAGGATTTTCAGGAAAGTAAGGCTCTGGCTTTGTTTTAACATTATACTACTTTAAGTAGCCTTCTAAAGGAACTAAACAGGACAGTTTGGATGAAATGGAATTCACAGCATTTTTCAGATTAAATTTCTGACCTCAAGATGTGATTTAGGCCCTGGAGCAGCCAAGTGACATAGCTCTCACCAGCTGAAATTAGACAACACTAAAGGATCCCCAGGGCTCTTTGGAAACCTCTCTTTAACTTGCTGGTACTCAAGCAAACTCCAACCTTTTTCTCAACTCCATTGCTTGCTGTGAAACCTTTGGAGTAAAGGAAAAAGGGGATGGAATTTGGCATTTATTGCTTCATTTTTCCAAAAGGACCTGACACTACCCATTCATGTCTACTTGTCAAAGATCTAAGAAAAAGTGTTCAGAGTGATCTTGGTGTTCCTATTCCAGAGAAAGCCCAGAGGAGCTATGCATCCAGTGCTTTCAGTTTCCCTTGAAAGCAGTGAACCCATCACTTCTTAAAGCAATTCACATAAACTGTCCTCAGAGATGATCAAAAAGGCAAATCCAAGTTTAGCACTTCATTGTTCCAGTTCTGAGACGTGGTATCATAAATCACAATTACAGATTTTGATTTAAGGCAACTCTGGATTTCTGTTTCAAAGTGATTTGGAAAGGATTTTGTACTACTCCATCTATGGATTTGTCCAACACATTCAAGGAAATCCCAGATCCAGTTGAACAAGTAGATTATGAGCAGGCAAAGCATAAGGAAGACAGACATGAGCTTCAAAGCCTGCTCCAAAAAGCTTAAACCTGTAACAGGAATAAAACTGAGAAGAGTTATTTTACTGACATTGGTAACTTCTCCTGTTCATGTCAGTCTTGCTGCCAGTAACTTGATTTAATTTTGAATGACAGTAATGGACAAACAGTTTTTGACTAAAATTGTTGCTTTTGCTTTGAGCATTTCATTTAAATGACATTCAGCATCTCCAGACAAAGCTGCATTATTCCGTCCTTCCTTCTTACCAGAACATCAACACCATCATTTTCTCCATGAAAAAGCCTGGAGAAATGTGGAATGAACCGAACAAGATTTCAAAGCATTGACCCACCCCTCCTTACCTTGGGAGTCACAGACTGGTTTGGGTTGGGAGGGACCTCAAATCCCACCCTGCCATGGCAGGGACACCTTCCACTGTCCAGCCTGGCCTTGGGCACTGCCAGGGATCCAGGGGCAGCACAGCTGCTCTGGGCACCTGTGCCAGAGCCTGCCCACCCTGCCAGGGAGGAATTTCTTCCCAATATCCCATCAAACCCTGCCCTCCTGCAGCTTAAGGCCTTTGCCCCTAGTCCTGACCCCACAATAAAAGTGCACACAGTGCTACACCAGGACAGAGTCAGGGCAGAAAAGCTTTCCCCTCCTCCCACCTGCTTAAAGGAATTCCATAAAGTCACTGCACACAACTTGATGAAATACTCCTAATTTATAATTGCTAAAATGGAAATGAAGTCAGTTTTCTCACCGGAATCTTTTTTTCTTCCACTGCAGAGGCACACTGGTTCATTATTGCAGGGCTGCCCAAGAGGGAGGGACTGCTGGCATTGTGTTTTTTCTTTAAAAAAATAATAAAGTATCTTTAAAAAAATGGAAATACGACTGTGAAATCAGAAAGCCACTTGCAAAATTCTTCAGCTGGGCAGAGCAAACCCCATAAAAAACACATATGGGGAGAATGCAGTATACATACATGTATAACGTAATATATATTGAATATTTTCTAAAACTACATAAATGTATAGCACATATATGATATCATATGATATTCATTGATCTTATATAAAAATATAAAAAGTAGAAAAGCTACCATATTTGCCACAGCCTGAGCAGGATCAGGGAGCTACTTCACATCTGATGCTCTGGCTGTTAGAAGCACAGGACAGAGCCAAGGATGTGAGCCAGTCAGATCCTCTGTCCACCTGCCCCCAGTCCAGGTATTCACCAACTGGCCCATTACCTGTCTGTTGGAGTGAGCAGGGTCCTTATTCTTCATGGTGTCATACCCAGGCAGCCGGTGACGCCTGCCCATCTGGAGTGCCACCAGGTCCTTCATGATGGACTTCAAAGCCTCTTGTTCATCTGTGATGCACAAGAATTTTAGGAGTAAGTTGTCTGAGTGAGCACCAACCGTTTCTGCACCTCTGACACTTCTACACTGGTTTTCTGCTGGCTCATAGAACAACAATCCTTTTTAGGATCTTTGCAGATACTTTGTGATTTAATTTAGTCATAAAAAAGCCCAAACTTAACTGAGTGTCACAACATAATACATTGACAGATAAATGTCAAGTCACCCGTCCAATATCACAGAAGGATCTGGTCAGAGTACAGATGAGAATGAATCTCCCCAGCCCCTAATTCTGTTCAAAAGTCTTCACAACAAACAGTAAAACCTGGACAGATTTGCTAGACCACCACAGGTCATTTAGGAAGGGCAAATTGACGTGCTTCTGCCATGGAAAACCTGGTTTTTGGTCTGTTCTTTCCCGTTTTATATTCTGTTAACTCTGAATTCTTGCCTGCTAGTGGAACAAACCACGGCCAATAGAAAGAGAAATGAAAATCTGGACGAAGATTCATCTTGGAGTATCTGTGAACACAAATCCACTTGCACTGATTGCCCCAACACGTTCCTCTCTTCCCTCAGAACAAGCTGATGGAATAAAATTCAAACCATTTTATGAGATTTCAAGATCAGCACTAGGAACACTGTCTGCTGGCAAAGTACAAAGCAGCAGGTTCAATTCAAGGCTTCTTGCCTTGCAGCAATATAAAAACACACGTTGATTTTTTTCTTGTATGTTCCACTGACTAAGAATTACTTTCTGAAGATTCCTGATGTAACCAATTTAAAGTATTCTCTCCCACTGCCTGGTCATTTTGAGAAGCGATACTTAGCAGAACTTAGAGAAAAAAAACCAAAGATGTAAAAGGAGAGAAATGCACAGTAGCTGGGCTGTGATGGATGGTAGATGAAGGTCTAAAAGCTATGGAAATGAATCCTTTCCTTGAGCAAAGGTAACGACCCTAAATTCCCCGATACTGCAAAAAGTAAAGGAAGCTGCCAAGTGAAGTTCTGTCCAAAATGGGACTGCGCTGGGCACTTGGCTGCCAGGCACTTTGCCACAGCTAACAAAGCAGCACTTCACGCTCGTGGCACACTCTTGCCCTCTGGATTGCCTAGCTGCTGTCTCACATATCAAGACTCAAAAAGGTTTTAGGGATAAAGTGTTGTTTCCTTGGCAAATAATACACTCAGTTAAATCCTTCCTGATATTAAGGCATTACTTAGGCATGGAATTTGAAGCAATGATTTGATCAGCTCTGGACATGCCCAGGAGAATGTGCCCTTTCCAAAAGAGTTTGGGAGGACCTGAACCCTAGTTTTGAAAGAAAAGCTTTTTTTTGTTTTTTTGTTTTTTTTTTTTGATAATTGGGACTTCTAGAAGTGATGTGAGCCAAATGAGGTTATCACAGCCCTACTCCCACGATGGTGTGTCAGGTGTGCAGTGCCTGATACGCACAGCTCCTCCTTTCTTCCCTCACTATGTCCCTTTGAGAAGTTTGAATTGAAACGAGCATTTTTGAAGCTGATTTGTAAATAACTGAAATTTAATTTTAAGGATCCACCATGGCTACACACTCAACCCTGATTCATGGCAATGGTTTGATGGGCAATCACTTGCATTTGGAAGAGCTGTCCTGGGAGCAGCTGCTGAACACCAAACGATGGCCTGGCTCCCTTTGGTACTTCTCTGTAAAAGGGACTCAGTGGGACTATTTGTTTCTGCAGTTTCGCGTTGTGCATTCGCTCACGAGCCTTTCCAAAGCAGCTTATGTTTTATGCAGAAGGCTGGCTTTATAATTAATCAATGTCTGAATAACAAACTAGATTTTCACAATGCTTAAAGATGACACATGTGGGACACATACAGCTTGTAGAGCATGCAGGGAGCGGATCCTGCTACAAGTTAAAAGCAGAACGGGAAAAATACACCTCTTTGTAAGGAGGAAATGTCTGAAGAAGTCCCAGTCAGAACAGAAATCACATCAGGATTATCTTTGCTAAAAGCAATAGTTTCTGCCCAGGTCTGTTTTAGCTTTCACAGGATCCCAAAATGGTTTGGGTTGGAAGGGACCTGAAAGCTCATCCAGGGACACCTTCCCTGTCCCAGGCTGCTCCAATCCCCAGTGTCCAGCCTGGCCTGGGGCACTGCCAGGGATCCAGGGGCAGCCACAGCTGCTCTGGGCACCTGTGCCAGGGCCTGCCCACCCTCCCAGGGAGGAACTTCTTCCCAACATCCCATCTAACCCTGCCTTCTGGCAATGGGAAGCCATTCCCTGTGTCCAGACTCTCTCTACCTTCCTTGCAGGCTCTCTTCAGGCACTGGAAGGCGAGTCTTAACTTGGTCCTGAGAGCCCCCAACATCTGAGCTACATCCACTGTGGACTCCAGAATGCTATACCAGAAACATCAAGCCTAGACCAGATCATGAAAGGGAAGGAAAAGAAATCTCCCAATGCGTTTGCAGAAGGTGTTAATTACAGAAAAAAATCTTAAAAAAGGAACGCAGAGCAGAGCATATAAAAAAAAATCCAAATCAAAACCCACCAAACCTCTGCTGTCCAAGACAAGCCAAATGAGACAATAACCACATTGTGGCAGTGGAGAAGGGAAAGCACTCCTTGACATTCCAACTGCATGTGAAAGAAGCAAGCGGTGTAAGTAACACAACCAAAGCAAGAGGCTGCTTTTTGAGAAGCACATCAGCCAAAGGAAATAAGTGCTGGGATCTATCTCAGCACTAAGTAACCCCTTGTGGGATGAAAATCTGAAGAAACAGCTGTGAATGAAGCTAAAGTTCCAGGTAGGCAATGGCACAACTTTTTCCTTTTTTTTTTTAAGTTTCCAACTTTACAGTTGAACATTTAACCTTTTACCTTTACTGGAATGTCTCCAATTTACTGGTATTCTTTCATTTTGATGGTATTAAGAGCAGCCTTGGAGTCACCTGGCAGACAAAGGCTGAAACCGTGCACAACAAAATACTACAACCTATGGCCTGGAACATCCCCGACCTTCCTACCACCCAAAACACTCAGGGAAGAGCTGGGCTACAAGTTTTCCACTACAGTGCACTTTGGGTTTGGCCAGATACCAGGAGGATGAAGAAGAGCTTGTCTTGGCAGAGTTCCTTTGGGCAAGAAGCAAAGGAGCTAAGAAAGCAGTTTATAACTGAGGGCTGATGACAAGAAATCAAGTCCATCAAAGAGTATGTCTGGGAATAATTCTCCTCTAAACAGTAAAATCACTGGGAAACAAAGATCAGTGGTTGCAATGGCTGGCTACAGGTGTTCTACCCCAGGTTCCAGGCTGTGTGGAGTCAGCAGACACTCACTTGTGGCACAGAGGACACATCCAGCCAACTGTGTGCTCTTTATTACAGACTGTAGCACGGCTATGAAGAGAATTTATTTATTAGCTGAGGCAACTTGTGAATTTACAACACAAACTCTGAAGGGCAGCATCTGGCAAACACTAGAGCTCAACACTCTCAGGCACAGGGTGGGATTGTTGGGGTGTCCTGAGCAGGACTCCACGATCCCTGTGGGTCCCTTCCAACTCAGGATATTCTATAAACCCCAGTTAGTGCCCTGCAAGGTCTGTATCTTACTCACTGCAGTCATTCTAACACCAAAACATTATTTATCTTCATAAAATGGCAACAGTTAATGTTCTAACAAAGGGGATGGAAAAACTTCAGGTGAGTTTGAATCTTATTATACATTTTTCAGTAGTCTTACACCGAGCTGTTGATTCCCTACTACTAAGCCATACATCCTGTAATTCACCCCTATGTTGATGAGGTAGGACATGACAGAGCATTTATCTCCTAAAAGGATAAAATGAAGTTAAATACTGATCTGAGCTTGCACGGGGAAAAATTGTATCTGGTGAGGACAGCAGCGTGATGGATTTAATGCTGAGAAGCATGAGCACTTCTTTAGTTCCATCCCAACAGATGATTTCCATAGACCGACTTGGAGAAGCACGTGGAGCAGCATTACTTTAATCGCACAATGCAGAAGCTGCTACAAATGAAAATGAAGCAATTTTTGGAGCACTGAGAGACCCTGTTTTGCCTGGTCTCCAGTCGGTCTGGGAAACACAGTTCTGCTTTGTGCGGGAAAGATGTTGTCCAGGAAATGCTTTTCATGTTTTAAAAACTACACTCAAGGATTTTTATAACTTCGATAAAAGCGAACTGCTGCTCACAGAGAAAGTTGTTCCTCTCCACAAAGCATTTACTTCGACCAATCCGTGGTTTGTTACACAGGTCTGAACAAGTCAGAAATGGAAACAGTTTAGAAAAAGAAAAGAAAAAAAAAATAATCAGAAAGTTAGAAGAGCGAAAGTATCTGCACACGTCTGTGAGTCCCCCTTATCCAGGATCATGTTTTATATGGTGTCACAGTGGGACACGTGATGCCATTTTGGTGTAAAAGAGAAAGAAGTGACCACATCTGTGTATCTGTTATCTACCACCACAACAGCAAAGCTGGTTTGGGCGACTGATTGGCAGATCTGGAGACAATGAGGAAATTTTAGACAAATTGTCTCTGCGTTAAAGGTCTCAAAAAAGCCTTGAAAAGAGTTTCCCTTTGAGTCCTTTGCTGTGGGCAGGTTTAGTGGTACCAAAACGCTGCTGAGTGCAAGCTTTAGGGAATCACAAACGACCTGGTTTGTAGAGAGGAAAAACCAGAGAGCTCCATCCTTGCAGGATGCATTCAGGGTCCCTGTTCTCATTCACAAGTCAAGGGGAAGGAGCGGGCTTTGGGACTGGAGCCGATCCTGACCCGCTGGGCCGCGCTCCCTCCCGCGGCGTCGCTGGGTGCGTGTGAGCCAAGGGAAGGAAGTGACACAGGCAGGAAAAGCCAGCGGAGCGGGGAAGGCTGCAGGGAGCAGGGCCTGCACCCCCAAACCCTGCACAGCTCAGGGCTGCACATCCCCGTTTTCCAGCCTGCCGAGGAGCGTCCGGAGGGGAATGAACCCCAGGAATTGTCCCGGCCCTGCAGGGCTCGGAGCCGCTCCAGGTGAGCCCTGGCTGAACCACTGGAGCTCCTGCAAACTCTGGCATCAACCACTCCACGCGCCCTTCAGGTGGGTTATGAAACACCAGATTAAAGAAAACCAGAGCGTGATAATACAGCCCACTGCCCATTATTAGTCAGATTATTTGATCCCAGTTGCTGAGTGAATTTAGGTTTTTCCCATTACAAAGGGAAAATCTGCTTGCAGCTCTGCCATGATACACACAATGGTACGGTGGAGTGGTCCAGGAAATTGTATTTTTTCATTCTGCACTCACATGTTTACAAACACGGGTCCAATTGCTATTGGAAGACACTTTCATGGAAATCCAAGTTCCCACTTCTAAACCATTTTAAGTTTATGAAGCACCCTGCTGCTCTAAACAGAGTGGATTACACTATTCCTCTATGTAGCAAAGAAATCCAGGGATGGATTTGCATGAATTTGTTGTATTTACCCAATCAAAACAGAGTAAAGGGATATTAAAGTAGTTGTAGAATAACATTTGCAAGGCTTTTTGAATTTAAAGTATAAAACCTAATTATGCATACAGACTAAATGAAGGAGAGTCTTAGAAAACTAAACTTGGTTGTTGGGAAGAAACCTTTAAGTTTTAGCCCATGAAGCCATGAAACTCCAGACTTAGAAAAGCAGGAATTTCCTTGCCAATATGCAAGTATGAGTAAGTTCTAGCTTAGAGCAATTAAAAGTTTAATTCTAGCACCTCTCTTTAAGCTGAAAAAGGAATTAGGAAGCACAAGCAGTTCTTTATACAGGACACACAGTCCAAATCCAAATTAATTTGAATTAATCAATCAAATTCAGTCATGGCAGCTCCTCATAACAACGTTTTCCTCCTGAAAAAGAGTTCTTCCAACTCCTTTGCTTGTTTTTACATGTTGCTGTCTGGGCTAAGAACGGCAAATGAGAACTCGGGGGGAGCTCCCTGAAGGAAAACCGGTTTCGATGGACTCCCAAGCTGCGCTTAATACTAAAAATTTCTCCAATTAAGCTGAGCACGGCAATTCCGGTCTCAAGAAGAGCACACGGCTGGAGGCTGAGAGCCGCCCGAGCCCAGCCCGCCGCGCTGATCCCGGCCGCCGGGGCAGCGCACCGTTCGGTAAAAACTCACTTTTACCACGTGAACCAAATCCTTGAAAATCCACCGTTCCCCCGCGGCGCTGCCGATGCCCGGGCCCGCCCGCGGCAGGTCCGCCCGGCGCCAGGAGCCCGAGCGCCCCGGAGCGGGGCCCGGAGCGGGGCCCGACCGAGCCCCCGCGCCCCCTTCCCGCCCCATGACGCGGCCCCGGCTCCGGGGGCTTGTCCGCCGCTCCTCACCCATGTCTGCGGGCGGCGGCCCCGCTCACGGCGGGCGCTGCGGGACGGCGCTGTCACCGCCGCGGCTCCATGGCGGCCGGGCCGAGGGGGAGGGCTCAGAGCCGCCGCCGCCGCCGCCACATTCCCAGGCCCCGCGCCGCCGCCGCCGCCGCCGCCGCCTCCTCCCGGCGGCCGCGCTCCGGGAGCGGCGGGCGGGGGCGGGAGGGCGCGGGCGCTGCCGGTGCGGCCCGGTGGCCCCGCTCCGTGCGGGCCGGCCCCGCCGCCGCCGCCGCCGCCGCCCGCAAAACAAACCGCTCGGCGGCCGCCGCGCACCCGCCGCCCCCTGCCAATCACAGCGGCACCCGCCGCCGCCCGCCAATCAGCGCCGCCGGGGCGCCCGCCCGACGGCGCTGCTGGCCAATGGGCGCGCGAGCGGCCGCGCCGCCCGCCCCGCCTCCCCGCGGAGCCGGCTGTCAATCACGGGGGCCCGTTGCGCCGCGGTAGAGCCACGCCCCCCCACCCGCCCGGCAGAGGGCGGGGGCACGGCGGGCCACGCCCACGCGGGGGTGCTGTCAATCAGAGTGACGGACGGCGCGCGGCCCCGCCCGCGGGCCGGGAGCGGGGCCGGCTCCCGAGGGGAAAAGGCGAGCGCGGCCCGGCGGGACCGGCGCTGGGCTACCCTGCTCCCTTCAAATGGGCTGCTGAATTGCAATTAAAAAACCGTGCCAGACTGGCTCTGATGCAGCTGCCGGGTAACCCCGTGCACACACCAGCGCGTGCTGCTGTCATCACCCTGCGGAAAAGCGCCAGTCGCTTGGTTTTCGAAATTTTAAAAGTTTAGTAATAGGAAAATAGGTATAAGAGTAGTGACACAATTAGAGTAATGGAAATTTAGAGTTAGGACAATTACAAGAGAATAAAAAGCAAAGAATTGCGGACGTCCGGATGCTCTCGGGCACTTAAGCCCGATAAGCATGCCTTGTGAACAAAGGAATAATCTTTAAAAGCAGTAACCTGTTGCATATTCATACATCTCATACATGATGCATAAATTCCTTGCAAATTAAGAACTTTTCTGCTTTTTGTCAACTTCTTCCCCTTAATCCTGGTGGTTCCATACAGACGGAGAGAAGGTGGAAGAATGTTTGTCTTTTCCGATAAGGAGGCAGTAATTCTTTATGGGACCCCATCATTGTCATCTCTGTGTGAAGAGTTTCTTCATTATCTCATCTCTTGCTTGAGTTAGTAAAAAAAAACCCCACATACATAGGCTCTATTTTAACTACAAAACTACATTTACCATACCATTAAAATGTTAATACAGCACTTCTAATCAATATAACACAATACATACAGTATTCCATTTAATATTTGCAAAAAGCCAATCATAAAATATGCATTTTTCACAATCCGGTCTAAGCCAGGGATTAATTCTTCTCTGAATCATGAGTGCTTTGGGTTGGAAGGGACCTTAAAGATCATCTCATTCTCCCCCTCTGCCACAGGCTGTGTTTAAATCAAATCATACCTTTCAAAGCCGCTCCCAGCCTGCCCTTTCCCACCTGCAGGGTGGTGTTTTCAGTGTCCTTCCCGCAAAAAGAAAGGCAGAAGGGTTTTGTTGTTTTGAAAAGAAGCCCAGCCCTGATTCCCTGTTGTGGCCAGGGCCGCCCTGCTGCTGGGAAACCCACCTCGAGCAGATGTTTCAGCTGCTGCTTCCCGATCTGCCCAACGTCTGGCGGGGCTCTGCTCGCAAACAACACGGCAGCAATGTCAAAGGGGTCACGGAACCTGGAGAAAACTGCACTGGAAAGGGAAATTGCTCAAAAGTGTGAACGAGTGCAGGAATCTGAACCTACACATCAGGAGGAATTTGGGACTTAGTCAAAACATGACAACGTTATCTGCAGCATAATTGATTTTTAAATTTTTATTTCTTTTAACTGTTGAGGTAATAAAAAGCTCTTAGAGTGTCATACCAGGTAGACATGGAATTAGGAAAAGGGATCCACAGACCCAGCCACTTTCCCTTCTTAATAGAGGTCTTGTATTTGTGGTATCAAGCTGGTAGCCTTTTGTCCCTGTTCCAATTTGAATTCCTCTCTCATTTGACAGCATCATTATTGATCTTGGAACCACTTTTTGACATGCTTTTTCACAGCTTCATGATGGCTTATCACTTTCCTTTATCAACCACTAAATCTCAGCTTCCTTTCCTCACTAATTTCCAAAAAAATACTCTTGGTATCCTCCACAGATTTTTCCTTGTCCATAAATTCACATCCTTGCACTCTCTGCTGCTACATTTAATCTCATCTCTATTTCTCACTCTTCAGTCATCCCATCTCAAAGATACTCCAGTTCCTTCACATTACTGAAGCCTCCCACTTTTGTTCATCGCCAAATTTGGTTTTAATGCTTGCTCTTTGTACCAGGATCATTATAAAAAGGCTTTTCTAAGAGAGGGAAGAGCCCACCCCATGCCCTGGGAGGCAGAAATTTAGTATCAATTCCCCACTGCACCAGTCCTGATTTCAAACCACTCCATCATCACCTCACTATTTGCTATTTTTACCTGTCTTGCCCTGCTAAATGAGAATGATTCCTTTGTGTAGAAACTTGCTTTTCTGAGTCCAAAAGATATTAGACTGGTGAGTGGCAGCTTGTGACAGGAGCCAGCAGCTCCTGGCAGATGGTAGGAGACACCCACCCTGGTGGAACTCGCTCTTCCCATCTCCAACTGCCCGGGGTGTCTGGATTTCACTGAAGCTTCCCCGCACCTTTTACCAAATTGAAAATAGAATGATTTGTCCTTAACAGCTCATCACTGCACCCACCTGTCAAGCCTAATGTGTAAACTAACAATTTTATCTCTTGATTTGTGGCTTCCCCATTTTACAGACATTCTCGCATCACTATCTACATGCAAGTGCCATCAGGACTTTTTTTGGACCACTACAGACCCCCACACCTTTTTTTTTTTCCCTCGACAAGCTGGTAAATCCTTCCTGAACTGGAATCCAACTTTCTACCAAAATCAGTGCCCCTTTCTTGTGTAACTTGAGGAAAAAAAAAAGAATAATTCCTTTCTGACTTTTACTCTGTACTTAATACTGTACTGGTTTTGTGCATAATCACAGAATCCCAGAAGGGTTTGGGTTGGAAGGGGCCTTAAAGACCCCCCCAGTGCCACCCCTGCCATGGCAGGGACACCTTCCACTGTCCCAGGTGCTCCCAGCCCCAGTGTCCAGCCTGGCCTTGGGCACTGCCAGGGATCCAGGGGCAGCACAGCTACTCTGGACACCTGTGCCAGGGCCTGCCCACCCTCCCAGGGAGGAAATATCCCATTGAATCCTTCTCTCTGTCAGTCTGAACCCAGTTCTCCTTGTCCTGCCATTGCAGTTCCTGATGAGGATCAGGTTGGTTGTTTTACACCAGCTGATATTCCGTGGTTCTCCACCCCGATTGTCCACATCCTTCCAAAGCTGCAGCTTTCCAGCAGAGAAGCTTCACTCCTGTGAACAGCACCTGCAGAACATACTTCATTCTTGAATTTATTCAGATTGTCTGATGCCATTTAATGTAAAATCATCAGTAAAGATATTCACAGAGACTCTCCAGGAGCTCCTAGGTTCCCAGTCAGCCCATTTGTTTTAAAGGAACTTTATAAGGCCTAATTGTTTAATGCTATCACGCAGCATCAACTAAGAAAAGGAAGTGCAATCCCTATTTTAGGGACTTACAGGCATTGCACAGAGAGACAGTGACTTGTTAGAAGTTACACAGGAAGTCTGGAGTAGACCTTTGGGATTTGACTCCTGGCATCTTCTCCTAGTGTCTTATTCACTATGCCATCATCTTATTTTCTATTTTGGTAGTATTTCCATTTTCTGAGGCATACCTGACTCAAAGAGCCCCTTTTCCTTGCTATCAGATGTACTATTTCTTCTTTCCTTCCTGCTTCCCTTCTTGTTTAGGTACACACATCCTTCCTGGGGAGCTGAGCAGGCTCCAGGCTGAGCCTTATCCCATGCCAAAACTTCCTTATTCCACATCTTGGACTCCACAGCCACAGAAGGGAGCAAGGAGGAGAAACCCTGTAAACAGAACCGGAGAATCCTTCAATGGTTTGGGTTGGAAGGACCTTAAAGGCCATCCATGCCACCCCCTGCCATGGCAGGGACACCTTTCACTGTCCCAGGTTGCTCCAAGCCCTGTCCAGCCTGGCCTGGGACACTGCCAGGGATGAGGTATCCAATCTTCAAAGGATGCAAGAAAGGGTCCTGCACTGTCGTCAGCAGATGTAAGAGTAATCTCACTGATCCCAGGCAGTTCTGTCTCCTAAAAATTTCTTGTTGTGTTCTCAGCTTTGAAAGGAAAGAGAATGGAATGCTATCATCATTACCCAGCTCTAGGACAGCATGGCAGGATTTTTATGGGCCCAAATGTACCTCTCCCCCAGCAGAGACATGAATCATGTGAAACTCCTGTGAAACACGCCTGCAACAGCCTTTCTCCGCCGGGAGGAGCAGGTGTGCACCTGGAGCTGTCCTGCTGCCCCGGGCTGGGCCTGGCTGCCAGCAGCATTCCAGCAGAGGGGGCTCTGAAGCTGGTTAAAAACCAGAAGCTGTTCTGCCTTTGGAATGGCAAAATTAGAGAAGGAAGGGGAGGAAGAACGTTAAAAATATTACATGCTTTTAGATCATTACTTCCTCCGAGCTGACAGTCTGGACTGTTTCTAAAACAGCACGAATGAAAAAGCTCAAAATGAAATGCTTCTCCCAGTCACAGGCCCCAGAATAATCTGAGAGACCATTTTTTCTCTACAGCTATTGCTGTGCATTGTGTTACCACAGAGGGTTTCTTTCAAATATTTTCGAGCCCTTTACTGATTGCTGATTAAAAATGTGCTTTTCCCTTACAGCTGGTATCAGAGCAGGAGCTTTCCCATGGTCACAGAGCAAGACAGCTGTGCCAGATGTTGGCTGTTCCATAGTATGTGTCTTTTTTTCTACCTACGCTCCTCTTCATCATTTTATGGCACTTGTTTTGCCACACTGACAGGCAGCCTGCTTCACCCATTATCCACCAGTCCACCGCTTTTTGCACCGCTCCAATTTGCACAAGCTGCCTCCTTCCACCACAGTGGCAGCTGAGAAAGTTTCTCTGGAGTATTCCAAAGCACAGATCCACGGACAAAAATAATCTGTGAGGATGCAAATACATTTCTAGGGTAAAAGATAAACAATTATTAGAAAAAAAAGTATTTTTCTGAGCAGGAGTTACTAACAAAGTCCATATATAGCTTAAAAACCACTGCAGTATCTTTGCAGACACTCTCGCCACTGTGCTCATGAAGCTTAGTAAGCTTTTATTTCAAAGCCAGTACACAAAGAATTAGAAAGAAATCCAACCATTTAGTTGAACTAGATTTAATCTAAGTGCTTAAGGAAGTCATCAGTCCTGCTTGCCAAGGCCTAAGGTACAAATTTCCAAGCTCTGCCGCACTATTCTCCTCTTGGCCCCAATTCCAGACACGACAGTAGTGACTGAGTGTGTGGAAAAAATACCCTTTAAGAGAGGTCACCCTGCCCAGGAGAGACTTAAAGCTCCAGAAGTGCCCAACTGCTTTGTTTTCACTTTGCCTATATTCAAAATCCTTCAGTGACTAATTATTTGAATTCTAAAAAAAAAAAAAAAAAAAAAAAAAAAAAAAAAAAAAAAAAACCCTCTTCCCCTCGTCTTAAAAACAAAACCCCACAGCAGATAATTCCCATTTTTTTTTTGTGCAGGGAACAAGCAAAATGTTGGAAAACATGAGCAGAAACAAAACTGGAATACACAGGCCCTGCAGCAGACTTTTAAGAAAGCAAGTATTTAATGTACAGCTGCATTAACCATTCTGTTGGAGTTCTGTCGTGACTGGGTTCCTAATAATGTATTTGGGGAAACTTCCAACTTAAGAGTAGGTGGAATTATCAAGTTTGTTTGGGTATTTGTAGGACGAGGGATCAATATACTTCACCAGCTCTGCAGAGGCAAGGCAAAGCATTCTTAGAGCACCTAACTCCGCACAGAAGAAATGAAGTTCATTTGTAGTTCCCTGCTCCCCCCAGGTTTTCACTCATCACACAGGGAACTGCAGTCAATCTACAAATGTTCCGTTTTTATTACAAAGTATGAAAGGCAGAAAATACTGTACCTAATACACAGGAGGCCGAAACTTAGAAAGAAGGTTAAAAAATCTGAATAAAACTACATAGGAAGCAGGAAATAGCATAAAAGGATGCAACATTCCACTTTCAAGCGAGTTCAGAAAATTGCCTTAAAATTTACAGTTTCAACAATATGGTTCCATGACTCAGGTGTTAAAATCCATTGTAACAAACCCTTTATATTTTCTGCATAAAAATAAAGGAATATAGGGACACTGCAGTTATCCATGTCAACAATACATGTCTGTTGAATAGCAGGATACTGGGACTCCTCTAGGACAGAATAGTAGCAAAGTTGCAGGTGGAGAAAAGGACAGAAGTAAAATTACTATTGCTTTAACATACTCTAGTGAGAACAAGAAGTCAGGAATCTCATATGGATGTTTGTACAATCATGCTACAAAGATTACACCTTCAGGAAGTTACCACAACGGGACTGTGAATGGGGAGAGCAGAAGGGAAAACACACCTAAAATTAGTATCTCCTACCCGGCTACTGGTAACAAAAATGCTTCGGCGCAATGGGTTTAAATTACATTTTACACTGCTAGCAACCCAAGGGTTAAAAAAAAGGTTATTTTTAAATAGTAGATTTCATAATTCCTATTTCCCAAGTTGTCAAAAAAAGCAATGTACCTTTTTCCAGCTGCACTGGGACTCTGTCCTGCTCTGGTTCTTGCCTTTCTGCCTTGCTAAGATTCCACAGGCCCACCCTCAGCACTAAGAGGGGGCTGGAGTTGCATGTGTTGCACATGGAAAGCAAACTCACAAGGAATGGGAGCTGGAGCACAGGCTGCAAATGGCCACAATATTTTTTCAGGAAATAGCTTTTTTTTTTCCCCCTTAATTTTGTTAGATTTCCTATAAAGAAACAAGCTTGATGGAAGCCACTGAGATAATTTTAATTATTTTTACGACTATGGAAATTCTTGCATGATGCTAAGTATCAGAGGCTGTACAAAAGGCCACTGAGGTCCTTGGCAGACACACTTGTCACGTGAAACAGGCAGCAGCAACTCTCACAAGTCCCTTTGCATCTGGTGTCTGTCATGAATCAACAGATGAGCCTTCAGTGACTGGTATTTAGCTGCATTTCTAATTACTGTTCTTTTTACTGCTGGTGAAAGGTGCTGATGGGAAGTTCTGGAGATCTCTTCCAGAAAACAAACCAAGTCAGGGGCACCCTAAACTCTCCTCAATACCCTCAAGAATGAAACATTTCTGACTTCTTGGGTAAGCAGGGGAAGTACAGCTGCATCAGAAAGTGCTCTTTAAGTGCCACATACAATTAATTCCCTGGATTCTCTGCAAAGATCAAGAGGAACTGGGACAGAGTTGACAGTGACTTGCTCATTGCTTTCCATGTCCCCAGAACAGTAGGTACAGGCTTGCTCTGAAATACTGGTCTGAGAGCAGAAAGCAGGAAACACGTGTTAGAGAGAATTTGTGTAACCTGACAGCATAACAGCATGCATTTGAGGTGGTAGAAACCCTTTGCTACAAGCAGTGGGAAAACTCAGCCCTTTAGTACTTTGATGGGACTGAAACTGTGCAGTCTGCTGAGCCCAGAGCTTGGCTGTGCTGCTGTCCACTCTTTCCAGTGTGTCTGGAAAGAGTTAAAACACCACTAACCAGCCGGTCAGTTCAATGCTTCAGGCTGCGTGAATTTACAGGCAGCAGCTGCAGTTTCTCTCTCACAAAATTCAAGTTATCCAAAGACTCCAGGCGCATCCCGACACAACCAACGCGGCAGTGTCATCATCATGCTCCGATGGTAAAGAAGAGGATTCCCAAACACCACTAAGTTCCTAGACAAAAAGGACTCTCCGGGGGACACGCAGCAGTACGCCCCTTGGGTTGGCCTTACAGGACAGTGTCAGTTTCAGAACATGAAGCTTCAGTTTAACATTTACAGCCTTGTCAAGTGCTCATGTTTTTGGCTTTCAGTAAAAACAAGTGAGGGTCCACTATGCCCCCAGTTTAGAATTTTGGTGATGGTTGTTATTTAACATTTTCTACACAACACAGACAAATTCCTACCCTACAAGGGCTGAGGAAAAGATGATTCTCCTCCTAATCTTACCAAAAAGATACTTGTTAAAGTGCCATCTGCAAGACAACAAAACGGACCCTCTCAGCTCCTTATTTCCACGGACAACAAGCACGAGAACATCTGTGAATTCCGTCCATCAGACTCCTCCCCTCACCTGGTCTCTGGCAGGCTATGATCTACACTTGAGACTGAGGCAGCTTCTCATTGCACCACGAGGCAAAAATAGAGCTTTTCACTATTATCCAGAACATTCAGTAGAGTAATTACCACTAAGTTTTGAAAGGATCATTAATTCTGACTTATGAGAGGCAATGCCTCCCCTGTTAAATACATTTCAAGGTTCCATAAGAAACAACCTGTTTTAGCAGTCTCCTTTCATATTATTTGAAACCACTGTGTTTTCTTTCTAAATAGATTGTCAAAGCACTCAAATCCTTGCCTTTTTTACACACAAGTACAATTCCCATAAATGCAAGCTACCATAGCCCTCCTCATTTAGACAGTTTACGGAGCTGGCACACTACATGCTAATTCAACATTCAACTTGTTAACTGCAGTTTTTCACCTCAATAACAAGTTTTACATCATCAACAGATGCAGAATCTACCTGGCTGTTCAGACCATGAGTTCCTTTATACAAGCTCTCTTCTAATTATCTTAGCATTCATCTTTGACTCATGCCATCTGTACAGGAATGAACTTTGAAGCAAAAAGGGGACATGGAAAGTACTAACATTGCAGGTAGTTCCCTCTTAGTAACAGCACGTTTTGCCTGCCATTTGTAATTAAACAGAGCATGACAAGCCTGTGAATGTATTTCAGATGACTCCTAAAGCTGTGAATGCCATTAGCCGCCCCTGCTAAGAAAACCCCAATTTTTGCTTCATTCTATGTAAGTTTTTTCCAGTTTCAGATCAAGTGCTATTGTAAAAAGTGATTTTTTGGCTAACACTGCTCTGACATCTAGCTACAGCCTGTCTGTGGAACACACTGCTCTCAGTACTGCTGCTAATAAGAAAAATTGACCTTCAAGTCAAATCAAGCTTTGTCAGAAATCCCACAACTGAACACACTGACAAAACATCAGCTTGAAGAGTGTTAGTCTCTTGGTTCTCTGCTATCAAAAGGAGTGATGGAATACAGCTGCCCCTAATGAATTCCTATCAAATTCCTGAGGCAATGCTTTTCTAAGCTCCAGGATGAGAAGCAGCCTAAAGAAGAGTATTTCACTATGTCCAGAGTGACAAAACTTTGCAGATTCTGTTCTGTATTTGACAGTGTTCTGTGTCAGCTTCAGTGTTCCACAGCAATTGCTCTCCCAACTTGCCTTTCCTGCATAAACTGACAGGATGCAAGTTTGCCAGTGTCCTACTATTTATAATCTGCCTCCAGTTGCAGGTGAATAATCATTAGGTGGAAAGAATTTTGATGGTTTCTGACATTTACATAGGAACTGGGCTGCACACCCTTCCAGACCAGCTCTGGCTATCATGTCTTCATCAGAGAGCACTGCAGAGCCTTCAACACAGGACCTGAGTCAGGGTAAGACTCCAACAAGGATTTTTATCTTGCCTAATCCACCCAGCTTTCATTGAACAGTATTATTGCAGAGTGATCCACTATTCCAAACAGAAGCCCTCTGGCACATCCGCCAAAGTCAGGAGGATAACAAATGCCAAACCTTGGCCTCAATGGCACAGCTTCTTTCCTTCCAGATCCACCTCTGTGCATCACATTAGGGAGTAATTTCTTTCAAAAAAACAGCTTTCTTTTGGATAGCAGAGCAGCTTTTCTGACTTGTCTTGTTCATTCAACAAGACCTGGCAGTATAAAGCAAATACACTTCAAAAAAAGATTGCTTTGCACTCCCTTCAAGACCTCCCAGGAACACAGGCCAAACACTACCTCCGAAGTACAGCCTAACCACAAAATCTTGCTCATATTATTTGCCAATCAAGCAAGCTACAAAGTGTGAAACCATTTTATTTTGATTTAGATAAGGTAAGTCTTCCAAGGGGAGATAATTTGACTGGAAGTGTCAATCCCAAGCCCATTACCAATACATTTTTTCAGGAATTGTTTACCTCCTGGGAGCTCATGTCATGCATGGATCTTCTTTCTCAACTATCACTGCTCTGTTTGCTAACACGACTGCAGGATACACACAAACTCAGTTCAAATTTAAAAATAAGACCTACCATAGTAACAACTGCCTTGAACATCAGAAAAGTGTAAAGAAATAGTGCAACAAGTACTTGCACTTCACAGCACCAGAAAATTCTGCCCAGGTCACCAGATACAGGGAGCCAAGGCAACAGTTAATTCTGGCAGGCCTTTACTGCCAGGGAGCCTGCAGTGTTACTGTGGTTTGTATCCATGAACAGGTCCTGCTTTGGACATAAGGAAGTGGATCACATATCAAAAGTAAGAATTAGGGAGAAAAACCTTACTCAATAGAAAGTTAGCCCAATATATAAAAAACATACAAACGTTTAAACAGTTTAGAGGCAGCAACAACAGGAATGATAAAAGATTCCTGCCAAGGTGGCCGTTAACTACATTGTCTTTTTCCCCCCACCTTGTTTTGCACCTGCATCTCTTAAACTGGTGGATGTGCTGCCTCAGCTGGCTGACAAACACATGGACATATGCAGCAACTTAAAAGCCTGCAAGCTTATTAATACAGTCAACAAACAAATATACAGAACTTTTACTGAGGGAAAAAGAATTTCACAAGAAAACCAGAACCCAGAAGTTCCAAGAGGCTCAGCACGTCTCTGCATTTTAGAGTCTTGAGAGACAGGAGACCCCTGCCATCGATTCTTGTAACAGTTTCTTGTAACAGTAGATGCAAAGCAACAACAGATACTGGCCACTTGACTGGTGATGTTCTTACTTTAGAGGGGAGGGGGAACGACACAGCCCTGCCTCACTGTGCATGAAGCTGCAAAGTTAGACTCTGAGGATCTCCAGGCAGTTGTTGTAGCAGATGGCTATCCAGTCTGGCTGGGTGGATGCCCACTGTACATTGTTGATCTCTCCCTCGGCTGTGTAGGCCAGGATGGGGTCCTCAATGGCACGAGGCATTTGCTGGATGTCCCAGATGAGAGCCTGGTGATCATCGGCTGCACACAGACAACAAAGGCAAGTACAGTCAGAGTGTAACAGTAACTCCATGTGTGCCTACTACAGGCTGTAGCCTAAGAGGCCAGGTAAGACATGTTCTAGTCCTGATCCATATTCAAGCCAGATGCAACAACACAATTACGCTCCTTGGATCATTATACATTATCCAAGACAGAGCTGATAAGTGAATGACCAGTGGAATGCAGAACAGCAGAAAACATTTAAGAACTGCATTACAAAAAAGCTAAGGAGCATTAAAATAACAGGAGCTTAGCCAGAGCCAATGTACAGTTTGGGTACTGGGCTCACCACTTCCACACAATAAACTCTAGTAGGTGTCTATTTCTGTAACATTTCAGGAAAGTTTCCTAATAAAGAGCTTCTAAATTCCAAGTATTCTTTAGCAAGAGGCAGAGAATTGCATGTACTTTAGGATGAAGAGGATTTTGCAAATGCAGTGGAAGACTCCGAGGTTCCCCTGTAGGTCACACTTACCTGCTGTACAGATGTGGCAGGAAGAGTGAGGTGCCCAGGCAATTCCATTTACACACGCTCTGTGGTTGTTTAACCTGGCAACAGGGGTGCAGGGAACTCTGACATCTAGAATCACAACCTTCAGGAAAAAAAAAAACAAAACAGCTACATTAATAAACTGCATTTTAAAAAATTAATTTATTCAAAATACAAACTGTTTTGAGGTAAGGCTATAAACATGGCTCTTTCCTAAAGGATGTGGTAGGTAAGTAAGCCGTGCTCCAAAGAACAGCTTCCAGTTGGTCGGTGTGCCATGTGTCTCAAAAGAAATCAGACTTCATAGGGGTCTTGTACTTCCCTGAAGCAGCCTTGGTAACAAACTAAAACTGGACTGGGAAAGAACAAAGTGACTCAAACACCTGCAGGTAAGACATTATGTGAAAATTATTGCCCAACTGCTCACAGACTCCTCTTAAAAATCAGCTGAAATATATACAAGCCATAAAGCTCAAATCTATAATGCCAAAGTCACTTCTTTAACTCCTCAGTACACTAAGAACTGGTCCTTAATCATACTTTGGGTACTGACACTGCCCCCTTATCATAAATACCGGGGTATAAATGAGTATCAAGCCACCTGCCCCAGAAAATCACATCAGCACCTAGGGGAGAGGCGCTGCTGCCTCACCTCCATGCCGTCCATGGCCATCGTGGCGAGATAGTTGGGGTCCTGCTTGTTCCAGCAGAGCCGCAGCAGCGGGTGGTGCTGGGGGTCCTCGTAGATGATGGTGCTGTGCTCCAGGTGCCGCAGGTCGAACATCCTCACCGAGCCGTCGGCGCCCACCGAGGCAAACATGTCCCTGCCGCCGCCCGCGCGGCTGAAGGCGATGTCGTACACCTGCCACACAGCACGGCACGGCTGGCACGGCACGGCACGGCTGGGGGGCTGTGCACACGACACGGCCTCCCAGTGCTTCGTGCTGCCTGCGCCTCCTTAGCCACCCGCCAAAAGGAGCAAATACATGCTTATGGAATTATAGTATCGCTCACTGAAATGAAAACGTATCCATTTCTCAGACTCGGGGGTTTTTTACATTAGTTGTTGAAAAGTAAAATGTTAAAATGAAAGAATTTTGCAAGCTGTTTACTGCCTTTGATATGAAATTGATTTAAAGTCTAATTTGATGCTTTACCTCATTTTTCTACAATATTCTGGAGCACAATCTGTTAAAACAAGCATGTTCTTAAGTCAAGAGTCTGTGATGAGTAAAAAGAATTGTTTCGATAGCCAGCAGTATTTAGGTACTCAAAACTGTATATAATTTTAGAAAAACTGTATACAAACTTACATAAATTATCTTTTTGAATCATTAAATTGTTCAAGAAAAAAAAAAAAAAAAGGAAAACTTCTGTTCCTTTTCTACTGCTTTTAAAAGATACAACGTAAACAATCAAAACCCCCCATCACCTCTTTGTCATGTGCAATAAGCTGGGTCTTCACGTGGCCAGACACCAAATTTACTCTTCCCAGAACCTGTCCTGTCTCCAGACCCCAAATAGTGCAGGTTGTGTCAATACTAGAGGTACCTGAAACAAAACCACTTCTATTAGCACAATTAATATTGTCACAAATGATTTAATCACTTCCTGGGTTAATGTAACATCCCCCAACATCTACAGATCAAAATAGCCATGAGAACAGCACAGAACTCAAATCAAGAATGTCAAACAGCCAGCAGCCTTCCGTGCATTTAAACGACCCAAACCTTTTAGCTGCAGAAATAGCCTTCCACACAGGAATAAAGTGTAAATAGCTCATGTCTGCTTCAATCTATTCTGAAGCCTGATGCAACTCTGAGATCAACTTTCCCATCCTGTACATCTCTTGTGTATGCCAAACCCCAAATTCAATCAGTGTTTTGATGGCGTGTTATTATTAATTGATTGTTGATGTGGGCTGAAGGTGGGGTTAGCAGTAAAGCTCTTAAGAGATGAGACATGTAACACACAAAAAATAAATAATGTAGTAAATAATTACTAGGACATATTATGACTGTTAATCTCGGGGCTAATCCCCCTGACATAAATGGCTGTTCTCTTCTGGGAAACAAACCTCTGCAGCAGTCATCCTGGATTCACAATTTGTCCCGTAGGCTATAATTAAACTTTAAGTGTTCAGCCCCCTCCTCCAACTGAATTAAGGACTCCTGGCTCTCCTCCTGCTGCTGAAACGGCTTCACAAAATACACAGCTCAGTGCACAGTTTTAAATACACTCCAGAACACTCTGAAATAAGTCACAGAGCTGATGGGGATCCTTACTCAGAACTGCAACAACAGCTCAGCAGCCTTGAAGGCCAAGAGTCCCTATCCCCAATGTCCCTAGCCCAACCTGAGTGACCCATTCTGCACTGAACAGGGCACCTTTCAACGAAAAAGAAAGTCCCCATGAGATGACTGTTTTCATTTTTTAATGTAAAACAACAGCAGTTTCTACGATGCAGCCGCCTGTGGTTAATTATCAGATCTACCAGTGGACATGCAGTGACACAACAGCAGTTACAGCCCAGACTTCATCAGATTCTATTAGAAAGTGTGCCAAAACCACAACATTTTGTCAGTCCTACCTAACAGGTAAGGATCCACTTCATTCCAGTCAAATGATGTCAGTGGAGCACAGAAATCCGAGTTCTTGTTGTTGTTCAGCAAACACTCCAGCCGGGTCTCAGTTTCACCCACCTTTAGAGAAAATGAAACATCTGACTTAAAAAGCAACATCACCTGACTTGTTTCCCTGGCACAAAACATTAGGAGTTAATCCTAGGTTTCTTTCCTCTCAGCTTTACATCCTAAAGCTCTGGAAAACACAGCCACCAGTTCCATTTTCAATAAGCTGATTAAAACAGCAATTGCCATGATAATTCTGCTTCTCTTATAGTCTTCCTAGTCACATTATTGCAGTCAAGGAAATCTTGTCTTGAGCGAAAAAGAGATCAATATATAACACAATTCAGTTCATGGCTCATCTTTTCCTAGGGAGGATTTACTCACTCTCCACACTCGCAGGTAGTCACCACTGGTGGCCAACAGGTCTGGGTAGACTCCCTTGGTGTCTGGGATCCACATCAGCTTTGTGGTGGGGTAGGGGTGATCAAAGGTGTTCCTGCAAATGAATTCTGAGCTCTCTTCATCCAAGCCAACAAGCTGCACCTGTGAGAAACCATATTTAAAAGAAAGCATTTTATCAAAATACTAATTTCTAATGACAGCATTGAGACTGAGTGTGTTTCAGGACATTTTCTGTCACCTCAAGGACAACATAAAAGGATCATCATGTCAATGAAATGAGAAATCGTTAAAGCGTTGCTGGGGCATATAAGTGAAGAGAATATCCATAATCACACAGTGCTTTGATTTGAAGAGATGATCCCAAATGAACTGAAATCCAATCCTAAAGGATTAAAGACCACCCTTCTCTTTTCCACATCGCAAAGCCCAGTTTAAATCACAGACTTAAACTGCACAAACATTATTCTAATTCATCCTTAACTGAGCTGATGCTGACAATGTCATCTTCAGAGAGCAAAACAAGCTGTAGTTTGCACAATTAAAGTGCATATTATGGAATTCTTGGCCATAACCTTGCAGACTGTGATGGATCATGTCAGGTAGCTGGCAAGCTTTTTCAGCACTACATGATCCAAAATGTTCTGTCACAAGTGCATGAAAAACTCATAAATTAATCGCATCAAAGAGGAAGAAAGTAAAACAGAAATCAAACTTAAAAAAAAAAATGGGGAGCTAAAATAGTTACATAATTATTCAAATGTTTTGTGTGAACAGACCAAAAAAGCAGATCTGCTGAAAGATTCTAGGTAACTGAATTCCAAATTAGAATTTTTGCACAATGATGCGTCAGGGGGAGGGGCTAAACTTGCCCCATTGTGAGAATGATGCAAAACAGAGCAAACAAGAAACTATCTCCACACAGCCTGGTCATGACAACACCTGAAGTAATGCTTGAAGTCCCAGACATGATGTTATTAGAAAAATATTGACATGTCAGAAAGTGTGCAGAGAACAAAAGGTGCTGGGAGGACTCGTTTAACCTGCAGTGACTACAGGACCCAAACAGGATGAAAGTCCCACTGTGTAAAATGCTGCTCAAACACAAACATTACTGGGACGACTCACTGCAATTAGTTTGTAAGCTGCTCACAGTAGGAACTTCCTAGTACTTTCCACACAGCAGCTTCCTCCTGGGAATAGTAGCTTAATGGACTTTTCTCTGAGATGTTTATCTGAAAAAAACCTAAATTTATGCTTATCCTGGGATAAGTAATTTGTCTAATAAACTACACATTTCAGCTAGATGGGAAATTTATCATATTTTTCCCCCATAACAGAAAATCATCAAATACTTCAGTTGATCTTAAAATCTAATTAATTTGCAGTTTTATGAGCTCATTTAGAGATTCTCTTAAATGCAAAGCCTTGTCCCCCCTCCACAATGAGAAGCTCCACCCTTTCCATCTCATAACAAACACTAAAAGATGCAGCCAAGTATGCTTCCAAAAACTGAAATACAGCCTGTCTTGCCCTCTCTTTATTACAACTACTCCTTACTATCCTTCACATCCTAGTATAAATCAGTCAAAAATCTCCCAGACTTCTGAAGTGACTGACAAATAGCTTTCTAACTCCTTTAGGGATCAGAAGCACTAAGCAGATTTTACAAAGGAGGCAAATTGTCCTTGGTGATAGAAAAATTTATGGCAAGGTAAGGCTCACAAGACAAATGACCTCTAATCATTTCTCCTTTGCTTATGTTTTTTTGCCACTCAGTATGATTGTATTAATCCTACACAAAACAATCAACACCCTCACCACCAGAAGCAAATCTCAAACAGCAAAGGATCCCCTTTCACTGGTGTTAATGTAAATATTCCTGCACTGCATAATCACATTTAACCCCTCCTCAGACCTTAAGATGAAGCAATTCAGCAATCCAGCATCTCTGATCTTTGACATGTTTAGGTGCAGGCCGGGTTAGAGAACAGAAATTGTGCTATCATCACCAGAGCTGCTGCAGCTCAGGTGCCTGCCCAGCCCTCAGAGCTGGAGCAGCTGGCAGTAAGTGCGAGGGGGAGGCAGGCACTGCTCTGCTGGGAGCAGGAGGAATGCCTGAGAAGCTCTGCAAATTCAGAGCTGTGACTCTTCTCTTGGGACTTGGTCACACACAGTCATTACAGAACCCCTCTACTCATCCTCTCGTGCAGGCTGAACACGAGGGGATGGAACATGGAATTATTTCTAGGATGCCAATTATATCAGAGCCCTGTCTCTCTCCCTTCTGCAAATGAGGCAAGAATGCTGCTGCACAAAGGAGTGCCTGAGGTCCAGCCCAGATAAGACTGGGCTTCCTTCCTTCCTTTTTCTTTCTTTTTTTCTTTCTTTCTTTCTTTCGTTATTTCTTTTGTTCTTTCCCTCTTTCTTTCTGAGAAAGACTGAGGTAATGCCTATGGGAAAGTAACTGTCAGTCTGGATACAATTTGAACCATTCTACATCTCCCTGTAAGTCTTTCCAGTGAGAAAACAAGGATCAGCGCGTTCAGTCTCAACTAGTTTTGTGATTTTGCCATGACAGTAGCTAGGAATGCTAAATATTTATTTGTTGCTCCAACACTTCAAGATAGGAAAATCCACATCTAATTTTAGCATATTATAATCCAAGCACTTATCAACGTAAAGCATAATTGCAACAGTGCATGTGAGTAAAGAAACACCTTTAATCAGCATTCCTTAACTTCTAAAAAAACCCCACCTCCAACTTGACACTAAAGAATCAGACAGAACTAAACGATGCAGAATTTGGAAACAACTTATTTTTCTTATATGGTTGGAGGAACAGTGAAGTAAGTCCACAGTAGCTTGAAAACCCCCTTAACTTTAATCTAATTAGTAACTACCTAAAATGACATTTCACAATTCTTTTAGAGCCATGTACAGTCAGAAAGATGTCCCTGCACCAATTAATCTCCAGCATTCAATCAATTTTTCTTTGCAGTGCAGGATCTTACAGAACAAATGACCTTCTGGCAGAAGAGCTGCCCTGAACCCTCTGTCTCTGAGGCACTGCTTGGGAGGAGGTGGAAATCTGGGAAGCACCTGGTCAGAGCCTGTGTGTCTGCTCCAGTGCCGGGAGCGAGCTGTGTACAGCACAACCTCTACTGTCTCCTAAACTGCCACCACAGCCTTGCACAGAGCCCTAGCCCCAACATCAGCTTTCTGACAGTATTTTCCACAATCTCCATTACACACCTTGACCAGGCTACCAGGCTACATGCTATAAACCAAGCTCTATGGGCAAACCTTCAGTTTCACAGAAATTTCAGGATGCTCTATAACTTCATCTTCTCATCTCTCCTCTACTTCTAAGTAATTCATTATACCAGACCAGCAGCTTAAAAGTTGCCCAGAAGTGACTGCACATGTGTTCTGAGAGATGAACACAGTCTTTGTCACCAGTGTGACATTCTCCACTTACACTTTGCAGGGAAACACTGAAGATACAATCTCATGCCTCATTACACCCTTGTTCTCAGGGAAAAGTACTGAGGAATCAATACTGAGAGTGGTTTATATACTTATGAAAAAAATTATCACACACAAGTCTTCCACAGCAAGAAAGTACATGAGAACAGCACATTTCCAACACAGTCTCAGACACCCTGTACGTCACAGAATCACAGGGATTGGAAAGGAACTCTCGAGATCATCCAGTCCAATCCCCCTTCCTAGGCAGAGTAACCTGGATCAGGCGACACAGGTACACATCCAGGTGGGTTTGGAATATCACCAGAAAGGGAGACTCCACAAGCTGCTTGACCAACCGGTTCCACTGCTCTGCCACCCTCCATGGAAAGAAGTTCTTCATTAGATTGAGGTGGAACTTCTTTCTATCTATATACATATATATGTACAAACTTCAGTCCTGGCTACAAACTTTTCTTTGTATTGCTTAAAAAGCCAGATATGCCCAAGCCAGGGAACCTTGTTTTATTTCTTTAGCAGCAGCATCCAGACTCGTCTCATACCTTTAGTTTCCAGCTCTTTACACCTCAGAGAACTCACAGCACGCGGTGCTTATGTGACCGAAGTCAACACAATCGCTAATCCCGAAGATCAGAGGTCACGAAGAAGCCCTGCAGCAGCGTTATCCCAAAACCAGCAGCACCCAGGGCTCTTCCCGGTCCCTCACCCCCGGGCTGGAAGGAGACCAGCCCGAAGCCGGTCCAGCGCCCGCACTTCGGGGGACACCTGCCGGCCCTGTGCAGCTTCGGGCGCCCCCCGCTCACCCCAAGCGCGGGGTGAGGCGGGCCAAGCCCTGTTCTGCCCCAGTCCCTGTGCCCACCGCTGCCCACCTTGTTGTTGTACTCCTCTACGAAGCTCCCCAGCGCCAGGCGGAACCGCTTGTCGGGCCGGACGCTCCAGTTCATGGCGTACACGGTCCAGGGCGCCTCATATTTGTAGATCTCCTTCCGCTTCCCGTGCAGCGACATGGCTGGGCCGGGGGGGGCCGCGGGCCTGGCCCAGGGAGCCTGCGGGGGGACCCGGCTGGAGCGAGCGGGGAAGCGGGGCGGGCCGGGGGGAGGCTCAGCGCGGCCCCCGGGACGGGGAGCGGAGGAGGCGCGGCACGGCCCCCTGCGTGTCGGGGAGCGGGGAAGGCTCGGCTCGGCTCTCGGGGCGGCGGAGGAGGCGCGGCTCGGCCCCCGGGGCGGCGGCGGGGAACGGGGAGGCCCCGGCTCGGCCCCCGGTCCCGGCCCAGGCCCGGCGGCGGCAGCGGCGCTGAGGCCGTGTGGGACTCGGCCTCTCACACAACGGGAACGGAAGCCACGCGGGGAGCCCCGCCCACTGCGCGCCGGTTGGATGCCTTGACTGTCATTTAGAGCGCCGGCTGCCTATTGGGTAATCTGCCCGGGCGCTCAGCCCGCCTCGGTTTTCTATTGGTCGGCTTGCCCTTCACTCCAAACGGACGCTCGCCCTCTGGCTGGGGTAACCTACGGCTGCGCTTGGCCCCGCCCAGGGGGGCGGGCGCGCTCGTTGTCGACATCTTATTGGCCAGCCGGGGTCGCAGTGGCTGGAGGCGGGATCGCGGGCCCTTCGCGGTGGTCGATTGGCTGGAAGTGATGTCAGTCACGCCAGCCCGAGGCGGGTGGGGCCACTTCAGGCTCTCGAGCGAGCCGCCGGTTCGAGTCCCGCCTCGGCCGAGCGGCGGACGGGCCCGGGCTTATCTCCAATTAGCAAGAAGTTAATTATGGTGCTTATTTTGTGAAGCAGCCCTGGCGAGTACTCGGCGTCTTACTGGGAGAAGGGGTGCAGCCGGCTGCCTAGGGAGCTGCTCGCTGTGCCCGGCATCCCGCTCGAGGCGGAGCGGGGCTGGCTGGATCCGCTGCGGGTTGTCGGTGATGCCAGCCGGTGGTCCCGGCTCCAGCCCCGCGGAGCTCCGTGTCCGCTCAGCGGCGTGCAGGGCCGCTTTGGGCAGCGCTGTGCTCCTTGAAGTCCTACCCGCTGCAAGGACTCCTGCTCTGGGCTCTGCCCGAGTGGTGGTTGCGAGATCATTTCTCATACGCAGCTGCCTGGGCTTGTAGAAAAGCCTTTTGCAAACTACTGCAGAGCCTCAAGTGCGTCCTTTTGGGATGGGATTGCTCGCAGGCTCCACCCTTGACCTGCCTGCACACGGGCTCTGTCAGCCCCACGCTCCTTGCATGAAGTAACCACACTTTGACCGCGGCCTTTTTGGGGTGAAGATGCCCGGGATGAACTCATGGATGCTCCCAACGAACACAGCTGCAATTCACGTTAGGTGCCAAAAACATCTTTATTAGCAAAGTGTACACTAAAACTCCAGAGAAAGAGATGCTCACAGTTTGACTACTCTCAGAGGGAGCTCGATAACATTACTTGAGCTGGCGGCCTAGGACTATCACAGCATCTACCCGAGCGGCGAGGCGGCAGCGCTACGTGGGCTTCTCCTACGGGAATGCTGCGGAGTCTGCCGGGAGGGAGAAGGCATGGGCAGGAGGAAGCACCTATTGAACCTTTATCAAAAGAGGGAGGCTGGGAGGGAGGACTGGACACGGGGTGTCTGGGGCTTTTCAGCTTTCTGGGATTGTGCTTTTGAATTTTGTGCTTTATGCCCAGGCCAGTGGCGAGTTGGATTTACCTGGTGAGCTGTGGGATGCGTGTTGGGGTTTGCAAGGTGTGATCGGCCTTGCTGGAGAAGTCAGTGCTCTGGGACTTGTGCTGAAGCAGGCTGAGGTGGCAGGGGCTGTTGGCCCTTCACTTCTCAGTGGCAATCAAGTAGGACAAACTTCTGTCCTCTGTCCTTGTCCTGGGCTTGCCACCTGCAGTTTCCCCTGGACCACACCGTGGAGATCTCACACTCCTCCTCTGGTGACCCACCCTTCTGTAATACCTGCGGGCTCTGCTGGGCCGAGCCTTGTACCAACACAGTGCTCCCTGCTCCCGAGGATTCCAGCACAGCGGCCTCGCAGCCCAGAGCCCGGGATTGGCTCTCCTGTGGTTGCTGTGGCTCGCTTGGCTTGTGCCCTTCTCGAGAAGAAGCCTTGGCAAGAAGGAGGTGGTGGGAACCACGTGGCCTAACCAGCTCGATGGTGGCTGTAAGAACTGTTCTAGGTTCACTCTAATGTGCAAATGAAATCTACTCTATTGGGAACCGCTGGAAAACGTTGACCTTGGAAGCCAGCCAGTCTATACTTCCTGTCATGGTGGCAGAAGATAGCTACAAATTGTACCCCTGAGCCAATGGCATTGTCCAATGTCTTACCCTTGCAGTCAAAACCAACATCAACTGACCGGGTTTGCAGTTGAGGTTCCTCTTGACTCGCCCCGCAGCCCCCACGTCTCTAACTTCCAGGAAGCACGGGGTCGGAGAGGTGTCTCTGAATGTCCTGGTGCTCGGAAGATGCCTCCAAGTGCTCAGGGAGGGAAGGGAAACGAGAGCCCCGCAAGAGTCCCTGGGTATTTGGTGCCCTTTGGTGGGGAGGCTCTGGGTTCGGGAGAGGTGGGGAGGGGTGCTCCTGCTCGGAGTAGACGGTCAGGGTTTTGTCGGACGACACAGACAGCTGCATCCCGCTTGACAAGGAGTCCCTGGATTTCAAGTGGAACTTTTCTACCTCCGTGTAGCTCGGGCTCTGGTGGGAAATGAGGAATCGCATGGGTGATGGTAAAAGCAAAACGAAGTAGCCACACTCTCTCCTCATCAGCCTTGGAGCCTCATCAGGCTCCAAGCCCCAAAATGTTATTTTTCACTTGAGTAAGCCTCAGAGCAGAGGAAACCACTTCTGATGGGGCAACCTGGCAGCGTTGGGGATGGCAGCTGTGCCCCAAAACCAGTGATGCACTGGGCAGATCTGCTCCCAAGTCAAGACCCCATGGCTTTGCCGGGACCCATGAGTGCTTGGCTGTGCCTTGCCTGGAGAGAACTCGGCACTGGGGCAGAAGGACCTCGGCGGGTGCTGAGCCAGCGGGGGTGACCTTACCTGCTCCTGGGTCGGCAGCTCCTGGTCCTCCAGAGGCGCACAGGGGGCAAGCGGCTCCAGGCTCCGCGGGACGATGCCGTACATGGCCAGGCTGTGGGAGGTCGGCGAGATGGGGCTGTACGCGGGTGGCACTTGGGACAGCTGGCGCTGCAGGAGCTGGAGGATTATATGAATGTCTGACGACATCCTGGACTCCAGCCTGGGGACAGAGCAGCCCGGCGTCAGCGCAGAGAACCCTTTTGCATCCTGCAGCTGGGCAGGGAAGGCACTGGGAGGAGCTGCCGATCCCGCTACCCCAGGGCAGTGATGCTTTGCCTGCTGCTTGTTGAGGTTTTTAGAGAGCTTCAAACCATCACTGCCAGAGAGAGATCAATCCTGCCATCTCTCTCCTGCCACACTCAATCATCCTCTGCCCAATTTTATGTGGAGCCAAACTGGGATCTGGAGTGGGGATTTGAAAAAAGCTAAAATTACCCTGGAGGGGGGAAAAAATTGCAATGGTTAGTTTTAATCTGGATCAATTCTCCAGGCCAGCTGCCTGTACTGACAGATGGAGCAAGGCAGGTTAGTGCCAACCACTTTTAACTCAGGAACAGAAGAAAACGGAAAAGTAGAAGTCTCTTCTTTCTGCCTTGTCCTTGACTGAAGTGAACAGCGCTGGCAGGAGTGGGCACAGCCCCACTTGCAGGACACAGTCACAGCATCACTGACAGAGTGGGCAGATCTGTCCCCCAGTGCAGTAGGATGGTGCACTGGAGAGAAACCTAAACACAAGTGTGTGGTGAAATGAGCTCAACAAGGGCAGCAGAACCCACAGTGTCAGCCCCTCATGTGCATGCTGCCTGGAGACCTTAAACCTGCACCTCCAGTGTGGGCTTTTCCTTCTTCAAAAATCACAGAACACTTGGGGTTGCAAGGGATCTTAAAGTTCATCCAGTTCCATCCCCAGCCATGGGCAGGGACACCTTCCATTAGAGCAGGTTGCTCCAAGCCCCTTCCAACCTGCACTGGAAGACTTCAGGGATGGGGCAGCCACAGCTGCTCTGGGCACCCTGTGGCAGGTCTCACCCCTCTCACAGGAAAGGATTTTTCCCTAGTATTCCATCTAAGCCTACTCTCTGTCAGCTTGAAAAATCATGTATTTGTTTTTATTTAGAGGCCAATGATGGCCATGAGGCTCATTTGCTCGAGCAAGAGGGTGCTTGTAGGTGTTTGCAGCAGGAAGAGGGGACCTGCAAAGGGCTCCAGTTTTGCCTGTGGATGGTTTAATATCTGCAGTTGCATTGAGTTTGGAAGCCACGGCAAAGTGACAGATCTCAGGTGGCACTGTGGGAGATCCTGGGAGTGGTGACAGATGCCAAGGGTGGTGGCACAGCAGCAGATGAGGGTCTGGGCTGCAGTCAGGGTCAGGACTTGCCCTTTGAGAAGCCTCTGCCTTTGCAAAGCACTCCCACCCCCTCCCCAGGAATGCAGTGTCCCAGGGGTCAGGATGTGGCGTTGCTGCACGCAGAGCCCACTGCAGCCACCTCTAGAAAGCAGAAGGGGATGGCCCAGAGTCCTCCAGGTCCTCTCCAACCCTGCCTACCTGCTGAGCTGGGCCTGCAGGAGCTCCAGCCTGGACTCGATGTGCCCCGGCCTGCAGTCACTGTGCAGGGGCACGTCCTGCGAGCTGTGCACCAGCGAGATGTGCTGCAGAGGCTCCGCAGGGTGGGTCGGCTGCCGATCCTCCCAGAAGCTGAACATGTTGGGGATATCCAGGGGAGTGGCTGGAAGGAGAGGAGACATCTCAGCACTTGTCTTGCATCCTCCAGCCCCACTGGTGTGGAGGTGCTTCAGATTCTGTCACCTGACATACATCGAGAGCCATCACCAACGTACACGTGGAGCCACCACTGACGTGCATGGAGAGCTATACCAACACATATGGAGAGCCATCACCCACACACATGGACAGCCACCACCCTGACACACATGAGTGGCACAGGAGGGACAGAGCAGATCCAGCTGGGGACAAAAGGCAGCGAAGACCCTTGGCCTTGGAGTGTGGCTCCCTTCAAAAGCACATGAGCAGCTTGGCCCAGCTCCAAGACAAGGCCACCATACCCAAGCGTCTCTCAGCACCCTCCTGCCAGCTCTGCCTGCAGCCCTGGGGTACCTGTGTAGGACTGGCTGCTCTCCGCTGCCTGCTTGCCGACCTCCGTGTTGCCGGAGCTGGTGGTGATGAGGCTGAGCGAGGGCAGAGCAAAGTCATCCTTTTTGGCTGTGGGGAAGGGCTCAGCTTTCACAGGGCTGCCAGTCTTGGCCTCATCGTCACTGGCCTGGGAGCAGGGAGAGGTGCTGCTGCCCAGGTCGTCCCACTGGTCCTTACTCAGCGGGTCCTGCGGGTTGGTGAGCTCGGAGTAGGTGTGATACTGCTCTGCATCAGAGATGCCCGTGTTTGGGTCTGTGGGACAGCACAACAGGTCAGTTTGGAGAGTACCACACATGAAAAAAACAGCCCCCCATTCCCTCAGGATGTCTGTAGGGCTGGGGCACCCCAAGGGGAGGGAGGGAAGGCAGCTTGGGTGCCTGCAAGATGGTTTGCAGGGACAGAGACACCATCAACCTCTGCTTTGGGGCACCTGCCCGGGTAGTAATTAATAGTGATCCCACTCTCCCGCCCTGCAGGCGGGGCTCTGCCCGTGCAGTGGGACTCACCAGGCTTGTTGGGCTGGCACGGGGAGTGCTTGCGGTGGCGAGCCCGGCGGTAGGTGCAGTCATACTCCTCGCTGAGGGGTGAGCGGGGAACGCTGTCTGCCTGAGGAACGAGAGGGGCTGGTCATCAGGGAAAGGGGCTCATGTCCCATCCATGCGTGCCATGGGGGCTACAGCCCTTTCCATGTCCTCTGAAGGTGAAGCGATCTCTGTCTCTTCTCCACTGCCCTGTCCCACCCAGTGCCTTCTGGACTGGTTTCAGAGCTCAAGGGATTCCTGAAGCTGTCCTTGCTGCTCTGAGACTGAGTTAAGTGTGTGAGGGCCATGGGGAGGGAAGGAGCACCCTGAGAAGTGGCAGGACATCCCAGAGTGGGATAGGACATGGAGGGAATTTGACTCTTGTCTATATTTCAGGTCTCTGAAAAAAAAAAAAAAGTCAGGAAAGGACAAAGCTCAGTCACACACTATAAAAGTAGACATGTCCTGCTGTGGGGGAATCATAACTCCCTGGAGAATGTCCTGGGAAACGTGGCTTGTTGCACCTCCTGACATCCTTGCATCAGCCCTCCTGCTTGCCAAATTTAAGCACTGACCACATTTGCTCCCTGGGGCAGCCCTGGCACTCACATCTCGTAGATTGAAGGTGATCTCTAGGTTGCTCCAGAAGTTGTCAGAGAAGGCCGGGTACATGTCCAAGACCTCCAGCAGGTCCTCGCGCTGGATCTTGTGCAAGTCACAGTAGGTCAGGGCCCTCACGTCGGCGTTGGACTTTCCTGGGCGGGCGTAGAGGCTGATGGGCTCCCCAAAGATGTCATTCTTCCCTGTATCAAGAGACAGCTCATTATGGAGATGTGGGCACCCACTACTGCTCCAGCTGTTCTGGTCCAGAACCCCTTACTTTGGGGCTTGTGAACAAGGGGATGCCCAGCAACCCCAACCCTGATTGCGTGTGTTGGGGATTACACTGTGAAAGCCACCAGTGCTGGTGACACCAAGCCAGGGCAGTGGGTCATCGCTGATGGCTGGAGACTGCTGAGCCATGCTCTGCTCTCCTCACTCCTTTGTGGCTTCTCCCTGCCATCTCCCAGGGATCCTCCTTTCCCTGTCCACTGCCACGGGGACCCATCAGATGCTGAGGAGCAACCTTCCCTTCCCCAGTACGTGGGCAAGTTCTCTACCCTCACCTGCCACCCTTTGTCCACTGCTCACTGCTCATCACCCTCTGCCCCTCGCCCATCACCCCTCGCAAAAGGAAGCACTTTTTCACCTAAGATGGCCACCACAATGTCTTCCCGGAGGATCTCAATGGAACCCCGGGAGATGAAGTAGAGTGTGGTGAGGACATCTCCGTAGTGCACCAGGGTGTCTCCGGGCGGTGCGTGAGTCGTCTTGAACTTCATGGCCAGGGCGCGCAGGCAGCCTTTGCTGGCTCCCCGGAACGCTTTGCAGTTCTGCAGCAGCGTGCGGTTCAGGTGCAGGCAGATGTCGGCCTGCAGGCAGTCGGGGAAGCCCTTCAGCACCTGTGGAGAGCCAGGGAGAGATGCCATCACGCCACTGTCCCTGGGAGGGAATGCTGTGACAGAACTGAGAGGTTGTATGACTCTCAGCATGAAACAATAGGGCCAAGCAGGGAGACCGTGTGCCCGGAAAGCCAAAGGTGGGGACATTTTCCCATCCCTGGAAGTGTTCAAGGCCAGACTGGCTGGGGCTTGGAGCAACCTGGTCTAGTGGAAGATGTTCTTGCTCATAGCATGGAGTGGAACAGTTTGAGCTTTGAGGTCCCTTTCAACCTTAAACCATTCTGTGATGTCGTAATTTCGATGATCTTTTGATCTTCCCATGTTGGATCCCTGCCTGCTGCCTGCTGCTGGCTTTTACTGCTTGTGGCTGGGGACAACAGCACTCCCAAGCAATAAATAAAAGTAACCAGTTCAATCTATTTATACCCACTGGTGGCATATCCCCTTTTTCATCTTTGCACCCACTAATCTTGGATGAATGAGAGCAGAAACTGGCACAAAGAGCACAAAAACCTTAATTAAACAGCACCTGCCTGAATGCCAAGAAACAGCAGCACAGGACAGTTGTGTGCACTGACAGCTAAATATACCTGTGCAAATACCTCATGTTGAACAAAAGCTGAATCTGAAGGTGACATCAAGGTAAAACTCACAATATGGAGAAAGCTGCTGCCACCAATGACTCACAGTGCCAAGGTGAAAACCACCTGGGTTTGGGTTTTTTTTTGGAGAGCAGCATATGGCCCTGGGGTCCTCCTTGCTGTCCCTCTTTGCTCACATCTCGCTGGTGGCCAAATCTGGAACAGCCCGGCTGGGGCTGGTGAGCATGACTTGTTCCTGGCTTCAACTTGATCTCCCATGCTGGCAGAAGTGTTTCCCTACTGGGAAATCAGGGGTGGATGAATTGATCAGGCTGTGGGGTGATTGATGAGATCACGCTGTGTCTCTGCAGCAGCCAGCAGGAATTGGTGTGAGGGGCAGCATGGCATGCAAGCTCAGCTCTCACTGGGGATTTGTGACCTGGGCTTGTACTAAGCCAAGAGCACCTGTGCTTGGTAGGGTGCCATGGCACTGCTTCTTGTTATTGCCACTGATGTCCAGCCCGGGGTGTCTCCTCCACCTGAGAGGTTTAACCCAAAGCTCTCCCAGCAGCAAACCCCCAAATGCTGCCCAGTTGTTTCATGTGGCAGCGGTAACTTTAGAGGGAGATGCTGAATTCATACAAATCTGTGTCCAGATGCTGCTCAGGATCAAATCTTAAGGAAAAGAAGGAGCATTATCTGGGAATGAGTGGGCTGATAACATGCCCAGGGCCAAGAGACAGGAATAAGAGGTCTCATGTCTCTCCTTGCCTTACCCTTTCTCATTCCTCTGCCTTGCTGCTGGCTGAGCCATCACGTCTGTGCACTGAATCCCAGGGCTGTGAGTCCAGTCCCCAGCCCAGAACACCTCGGGGAGCCACATCCTCATCCCCACGGAGCCCCGGCGCTGTTGGCACAAGCCCTCCTGCCAGGCTCGGAGACACGGCGCCTCTCCAGCACAGCTCCGCCATTGATCCCCCCTTTGCTAACAAACAGCTGCCTCTCTGGGCTCTAATTAAAATGGATCGAGGTTTATTTAAATGCCCTCCTTTCCCTGCTGTGAGAGCAGGATGCACTTTGCTTAGCAACCGGTGGTGTGGAGAGGAGTTGGATCGATACCTGCTCCGCTCCTGTGACACCAACAGACACCAGCCTGAAACTGCTCAGTGCCAAGAGGGACTCTGAGCTCCCCACCAAACCTGCTCTCTGGCCAAGAAATGTGCTCATGATCCTGGAAAACCTCTGGGGAGATGTAAAGGAATGGGCAGAAAAAGGAGAGAAGGAGAAAGGGGGATGTAGGAGGTGGAAATGCAGGAGGTGTACGGATAGAGTCTGTCTCCCGCCTCCCAAGTTTCCTGCGTCTGTCCTGATCAAAAGGATGGAAATGTTTGGGTGGACCCAGATCTAGATGCCGTGTTGTTTAGGACAAAGTGCTGTGAGGACACAGGGCCTACCTGCCCTTACTCACCGCGTTCATGTCGATGCCATTGGTGTAGGACCAGGCATGCTGGAAATACTCCTCCAGGCGCTGGCGCAGGGGGTTGGGGATCTGGTGGAAGCGGATGAACTCCTTGACCCGCAGCATCTGCGTGTGGTAGCGTGCTGTGCCTGAGTAGAGGCGCTGGATGATGGCTGAGACATTGCCGAAGATACTGGCGTACATCAGAGCTGAAATGAGAGGGCAGGGCTCAGCGGGGCATGGCGAGATGCATGTCCAGCTACATAAGGCCTGGAACCAGTAGATTCCCAAAACCCATATCTACCAGGACCTGAAAACATGTATTTCTGTCACCATTTGTCTGTGTGGAAGAGGCACAGGCAAGGGGAGATGCTCCACCCTCCAAAGCAGGGATGGGAACAGTGGGACGTGCGCAGGCACTCACAGCCAATGAGCATGACACAGATGGAGAAGATCTTCTCGGAGTTGGTGTTGGGCGAGACATTGCCAAAGCCCACGCTGGTGAGGCTGCTGAAGGTGAAGTACAGGGCAGTGACATATTTATCCTTGATGGATGGCCCAGAGGAGAGGTCGCTGTCATTGTAGCGCTTGCCGATCTGGTCACCCAGGTTGTCCAGCCAGCCGATCTTGTGCTCCATGTAGGGCCGCTCCACGTTGCCGATGGCGTACCAGATGCAGGCCAGCCAGTGGGCGATGAGGGCGAAGGTGCACATGAGCAGGAAGAGCACGGCTGCTCCGTACTCCGAGTACCGGTCCAGCTTCCGGGCCACGCGCACCAGGCGCAGCAGCCGGGCAGTCTTCAAGAGGCCAATGAGGGTGGTGGTCTGCAGGGGAGAAGTGAGATGCCTCAGGGACAAGCAAAGGATAAATATGGCATGTTCCAAAGGCACGTTCCCAGCTGAGCCGTGCTTCCTTTGAAGGATAAAAATGCATTTCTAGAGTGTGAATCACCTTGTCCTGGAGGTGACCTCTGAACTAGGTCAGATGAGTCACAGAACAGGAAAGGGCAATTTGCCTCTGCTGATCATAAAGGCAACAAGCTCTGGGATTAGAGGTGAGCAAGTGAGAAGAGCCAAGGCCAAGCCCATGTTTCCTGATGGGTCCTCGCCTTGCCAGCCATTGCTCCCAAAAGAGCTGCCTTTCACTCCCAGATGTGGAGCCTCCAGGCAGTACAGTAGCTACAGGGTTATCCCACTGCCAACATTTTGAGTCTGGCTGGTAATGCACCCCAAATTCACCCACACTGGAGTGTGGGGTCAGCCCTTAAACTGAGCCCCCATCCTGCTCTGCTGGGTCAGCCTCGACAGGGGGAGTGGATCCACTCTTAACACTTAGAGTAGGGACTGCCTGACCCTAAAAAACAAAATCCCAGGTCCCAGCTGCTTAAAAACCGGTAAAGACACCCTTCTCCACCGTGTGACCAACTACTCCTCTCCCCATGGATTTAGCCATCCACCACTTACATCAAACCACCCACATCCCTCCCTCCCTCCCTCCCTTCCTTCATACATCTCTCCCTATCCATCCTCGTGTCCCCTCCTGTCCTGATTGACCCTGCTCTTACCTCATCAGAGCCAGAGCGGAAGATGAGCAGGTCGAAGGGGATGGCAGCCACCATGTCAATGAGGAACCACCCCTTGAAGTAATGAATGGCGATCTTGCCGGGGTGGCTCACCACCTCGTCGTTGATGTTGACGTAGGTGGTGCGGAAGTTGATGACAATGTCCACGATGAACATGATGTCCACGATGAGGTCAATGATGTTGAGTGGGTCACAGGAGTAGCTGCAGTCCCAGCGCTTCTCCTCCACCTGCTCCTCGTTGAGCAGGAAGGCGGCTGAGTAGGGGGTGAAGACGGCTGTGTAGATGACCAGCAGGAGGATGAGCCAGTCCCACACGGCCTTGAAGGGGCTGTAGTGCAGGATGGTCCATCGGTGGATGCGCGGTGCCTGCAGCTTGTACTCGGGAAGGACGTCAGCGCCCAGGGACAGCACCTGCCAGGAGAGGGGTGTGAGAAGGATGCGAGACCAGGAGGGAGGCTGGATAATGCCAGCAACCAGGCAAGGGACTTCCATGTGCTGGTAGAGCATCGAGGAGCACACATTGGTTTCCTACAGCTTTTTCACCTTTGTTGGCTGCATATGTGTTTGTCCAGTTCCCACTGTGGCTGACACCAAGGTCCTTGTCTGTCTCTGATGGTCACAGCACCCTTGGGGCAGCTTCTTACCTGCTTTATGGCCTTCTGACTCAGCAGAGAGGAAAGTGCCTGCTGCTGCGCCTCCTTCTGCCCCAAACTCTGTGCCACCTGCTTGGGAGCTGCTGGGTGACCCTGGTACATAGGATGGGCAGCTTGGAGATGCCCTCGTGTGGCTGTGTCACCTGAAGGTGACAGCATATTAGGCATCCTGCAAGCCTTGCACCATGCTTTTCCTGGCCATAGCAAGTACCTTCCCCTGGACGTCCTTCTGGCACACTTGTCCTCCAAGCAGAGGGATAGCTTGGGCCACCTGCAGCAAAGCTGGTGCAAGCACCCTCCCATGCTGTCATGTGTCCCCACAGCACCGCTGAGTTCCCCACACATCCAGGCCTGGCCCAGCTCCCACTCCAGGACCAATGCCAGCTCCTGGTGGCTCTGAAGCCACTGTGGGCACACAACACAAGACACTGGGTATGGGAGGGGTGGGGCTGCCCTGCTTTGGGTGCTGAGGGGTGGCAGCATGAAGGGGCTAATTTGGAGCTGGAGGCAGCTGGATCCCCTTCCTGCCCCTGCTGCTCTGTTGTCCCCCAGTGTGACTGTGGTGCTGGGACCAGTGCCAGTTGCAGAGGAGGGCGAGGGACACCTCAATTCTCTCTCTTGGCCCTGAGCCCGCAGCTGAAAGGGAACTTTTTGCTGGGCTGCAAAGGAGAGGAGAGAGGAAAGAGAAGAGAGGAGACAGGAGGATCCACATATCCCAAGGCAACAGTGATGAGCATCACCATGGCTCTGGCAACAGATCTGGAAGAAGGGTCTGATCCTTCCTGCCCTGACAGCTGTCTGGTTCAAGGGTTTCCCAAGGGCTCCTGATGCTGCGATCCAAAGCGGATCCATCCCTGTAGCCCCATCCCACAACAAGCAGCCGCTCCCACATCCCAGAGCCCCAGGACGCTGGAGGGTCCCGAGCCCCAGAGGTATCCCCTGCTCCTACCTGCCTGCAGCTCGCCCGGCGCCCCAGGCGGCAGCTGACCCTCGAGGTCCGGGTGTCCACCATGGGGGCCCCCAGCCCCACACGCCCAGGCAGCGTCCGGCACGGCGGGCGCAGCGCTCGGGCCGTGGCATTGCCCACGCAGGCACGCAGGCACTCGGCCAGGCGGGTGGGAGACATGCGGCTGCGAAGGGCATTCGGGAGCCCAGCGCGGATTAATCAAACCCAATCGATGCTGGGCCCCCGTGGGGACAGGAGCGCCAATGGAGCAGCGGGAGCCGCCGACGTCGTTGGTGGACGGAGAGGGGAGGGATTGGAAAAAGTGACCCAAACACAATCGTTGTGGAGGGAGTGAGGCACCAGCTGGGCTTGGGGACCGGCTCCTTTGGGGACGGTGGGGAAGGGAACAAGGCAACACTGATAAAACGCTTGATCCCAAAACTAGGATGCACCCAGAAGACCTGAGATGGGCTCCTTCACCTTGTGTCTGGGAAAACCAGCAATGCTCCCACTGTCAGCAGCTGAATGCTTGTTCTGCCTGGCTGGAGGCAGCTCTGTGGGGCCAGTCCTGAATTCAGAACACCAAATACTGTTCCCTGTGCTGGGCACCTGCCCTGCCCCCCGTCCCTGTTCCTGGCACCTAGCTCTTGTGGCAGAAGCAATAACAGGTTAAGCACTCTTGCTTTTCAGGCAGGAATGAATAAAAAACCACAGCCTCAAAGATCTGAGGCAGAAGACTAAAGAAACAACTTCCAGAAGAGCATCCAAGCCAACAGAGAGCTAGGGAGCAGCTGCAGCCTTGTTCCTCTCTGCCCCTAAGGGATGGGAAGGTCACCCTTGCGTGGTCTGGGTGGCCCTGGGCGTCTCTGAAGGTGGCAGTGCCAGTGTTCCTCATGGTGATCCTCCTGGGTGCCCCTTCCCTTTGTCCCCTTCCTCCCACACTTACTGGCTTTAGCTGCAGCCGCAGGCTCATGGCATGGGGTGCTGGGTGCTGGCAGTGAGCAAGGGAGTGCAGAAGGGAGAAGGAGGAGGAGGAGGGAGCAGGGTGTGTGTGGGCTGTGGGTGACAGAGGGGGGAGGCTCCTGTGACCCTGGCTAATCCAGGCCATTGCTCATGCCCTGTGGTGCCCTGGCACCCATCACCTTCCCAGTTGTCCCCCAGTGTCCCTTGCCCAGTGCTGGGAATAAGGGGACTGACCTGAGGTGGGGCCCACTCCAGAATCACCGGGAGAGCCTCAAACACGAGTGGCTGGGCAGGTTCAGGCCCATGGTGCTGGCTGCAGGCTGGCAGTGACCCAGTGTCACTCCCAGCACATATCCTGGCACAGCTCAGCCCCCCATTCCTGTCCCCAGCGGGGCAGATGGGGGGACTGGGACACATGCCACCTGCAGACAGGACCCCAGCCTGCTGACACCGGCCCCACGGCATCCCCACGTGCCTCCAGCTGTGCTGCAGAGCCACAGCCCTGTGAGGCTGAGCCTGGGACCTTCATTGCACTTGTGGCCTGCCCTCCCTGCCAGCTCAGTGCAGGGCCAGACCATCCCAAAGAGCCCGTCTCCATCCCTGCCCACCCGCTGGTATTTTTAGACGGTGTGTCTCGCCGCTGTCTCTGCCTCACCATGAATTATTTAACAGCCAGGAGCAGGGAGCTGTGGCTCGGGCGGGAGGAGTGGGGGACATTGGGGTGAGGGCAGGCAGGTCCTCCCTGGGAGGGGCAGATGTGGCAGGGAGGAGAGGCCCATCCTGTCCTGTCCCACCGCATCCCATCCCATCCCATCCTGAGACTGAAAGTGAAGGGAAGATTGACCTCTGTGGGTGCTGCACTGCAGGGCCCTGCAGCCACCCCCCGCCAGCTCCGACCCCATCGCTCCACAAGCAGCTACTGACCCCACACTGAGTGGCCAGCACCACTGTGACAGTCCCCCCCAGTGTGACAACTCATTCCTGGTGTGCTCCTTGTGATGGGGACCGGGGCGTGGAGGCTGCTCACTGTCCCACTGGGGAGTTCAGGGGCTAATCCTGGGTCACTGCAGTCACTCCCAGATTAGAGGGACTAATGAAGGGGAGAAGCCAGGGGAAAAACAAGCCTAAAAACTGTTCCATGATGTGAGAAGTGGAGGGCCCATCCCCTGTGCATGGAGGCTGTGATGTTAAAGGTTTGCTGGCACCGAGACAGAAGGAGAATCCTGCATATCACCCCACTCTGATGGAGCAAACTCCCAAGCCTGGAGGCTTTTCTGGGCTCAGATGGCTGCATTTTTATTAAATTTGCCCTGGGCTGCTGCTGGCAACAATGGGAGGTGCCCTTAGATGTGTTTCGTACACTGAGGCTCTCCAGTGCCTCAGTTTCCCCACAGCTAGAAGAGCTCCTTACTCGGGACTGTGGGATACATCAGCATCTTTCACACACACTGATATCCCCATGGGATGTACTACTCCATGTGCGTCCCTTTGGGTGACAGTGTCCCCTGCAGTGACAGTGCAGTGCCACCTGCTGTCTCCCAGGGGATCCTGTGGCCCTCGGTGTGCTGACACCAGGCCGGGTCCTTGGCTGGGCACCTCGGGGCCAGTGGTGCCCCAGGAGCTCCATTTCCAGCTCTGGGGGGTGCAGGAACAGTGGCCAGATCACCCCACAATTGAAGCCACGTGCACACACAGACATGCAAACACGTGTCCCCTTCAAGGCCACCATCACGAGCAGTTCATGCTGGTGTTTCTCCAACCACAAATTGCCAAAAACACTCACTTAGGGGACTAAAACGAGAATTTCAGCCATTCAGAGGAAGGTATAACCAAACATAGGGATACTGGCATTTCCCGGGATGGAATCTCCAGGTGTCACTGCCCTCTCTGCTTCTCCCCTCCCAAAGCCACCGGAGTGCTTGTGACTGTCCCCCAGCAGCAACACCAGCACCCCATCACTGCCTTGGTGGCATCTCACGGCCCTCATACCTGTGTGACCTTCTCGGTGACGTTCTGGGTGCGCTCCATCACCTTGTGGGGAGCAATTATCTCAATCTCTGTGGTGGAGCCCGAGCGGTGCTTCTCCAGGTTGAACTCCACGAAGTTGAGCGTGAACTGGGGGATCTGGCTGATGGTCCGGTACTTCATGAGGTCTGAGTCCGAGGTGGAGTTCGGGGGGTTGGGTTTGACATGGGAAGCCTCTGCAAGAGGATGGAGAGGAGCACTGAGAAGGGCAGTGTGAGCAGGAACAGATCCCCAGAGCCCTGACCTTGTGTAGGACCTCCAGGACCTGGAGACCACCACAAGGTGCCACCAACAGATGCCAAAATCTGTTGGCCGTAAAGGCTTGACTTCTTCAGGCTGGCTCAGATGTGGGATGCCCAGCCTGTGGGATGCCTGAGAGAGGGCCGTTTTTCCCACACATCACCCATCTTTTCACCATTAAACCTCCTGCAGGAGGCTCAGAGCAGCTGCCAAAACACAGAGACACTCAGCGTCCTTTGCTACCCCTGACGACTGTAGTGGGCTGGGGACCAACCCACTGAGATTCAGCAGGGAGAGATGCCAAAACTGGCATGAAAACAGAGAGGAGGAGGTCGTTCTCCTCCACCCTTGCATGCTTTAGCCCGACAAACATAGTTCCTGAGCCGCTGTCTTGGTTTTTGGTGACCAAACTGAACCAGGATTTGGATGACATTCCCACTCGGATGTATCCTCTACCCCCGGGTCCAGGCAGGGAGGACAGAGCTTTCTCCAGAAGAAGAGCTGTAGCGGAGTGGATCCTGATATTTGTCCCTGGGGACCTGCCTCTGGGTCACCACAGGGCAGGACCAGGGAGGGAGCTGTGTAGGTGGTCATTTCATGGTCAGGCTTGTGGCAACGTGTGTTCTGAGTGGGAGACTGTGCCCAGACCCAGAGCTCCAGGAAGATCCCCAGGCACAGTACTCAGTGTGCACCAACCTTTCCATCTCCTACAGGCAGGGCAGGGTTGCATTTTCAATTTTTTACCCCCTCTAACCCTTGCACTCTGACATTGACCCAAGTGGTGGTGTGGGCAGGTGTCTGAAGACATTGTGATGGTGCCCAGTTAGCACCAGCCATCCTGCTGCCACCCTTCTCCCTGCTCATGCCCCTTCCCTCCCTCTACATTGTGTCTCCTCCTGAGGGTCTGTAACCTGTGGCTGTTGGAGGATCATGAACCCCCAGCCCATTTTTACAGCCAGATTCCACAGATCGATCTCTTTCATCCCCAGCTGAGAGGCTTCTCTTTCTTGACCTCCAACTAATTTGTCCTCATCAGAAAACCAGAGGTCTGGATGTGGACAGCATGGTGAAGGATCGTTCCCTCCAGCCCTTCAGAGTGGCCTGACTGGTGTCGCACCACCTCCAACACACAGACACAGCTCACACTGCACATGCCTGCAGACCCCTTCCCTCCCTCCAGGGAAGGTGGGATGGCATCGGGATGGTCCTTGTGTGGGGCAGCCAAATGCAACCTCATACAGTCTCACATCTCACACACAAACCACGGATGGCTCTACCTACAGAGCAGGACCTGCCTGTGCAGGGAATCACATGGAGACCAGCGGGTTCTGGGGAGAAGACCCAGGTAATCTCCACTTTGCAGAGGGAAAAGAGACCGAGACCTCCCCCCCGAGATGTGCTGAGGCCATCGCCAGAACCCTGACTCCCGCAGTAGAACCGACAGCTCCGGGGTTTTCCCTACCTGAGTTTGCCCTCCTTTCCCTGAATTTTCTCTGGAACTCAGACCTCGCAGCCTCAAAGTTGTCCAAGGAGGAGACCCTGCGGAGGCTGTGGAAGCTGCCCCCAGGGCGAGACCGAAAGAAACCCCATGCGGGGTACGACCCTCGTGGGCCCAGCACGGGAGGCTCTTGTTTCGGGGACGAGTGTTGTAGGGTGGGGTCGGCCTCCAGGCTTGGCCTCCGCTCCTTTTCCAGGAGGGATTCGGTCTCTGACTGCATACAGTTTTCCTTGGGCGATGTCTTCAAGTCCCTCAAAATCAGGGAGTCACCACCAGGCTTTAAGACAGCCAGGAGAAAGCGTTGTATTAGAAGGAGTCCCCGCGTGCTGTGGGGGAAGGTGAGGGAGCCGGGGTGGGTAAGAGGAGAGGCAGAGGGCTGGGAAGCACTGCAGTTCCTGAGGTCATCTCCAGCCTGGACCAGGACCTGCTTTGGAGTGGGGCGACCGAGTCCCTGGGGACTTGGCAGCTCCAACCTCCTACCAGCTCCCGCCGGAGGCTGGGCGGCCACGGGGAGGTTTGCAAGGCGATGCTGCACAGGTGGAAGCAGGTGAGAGCAAGAGAAGAGGAGACCTAGGGACAGGCTTGCCTGGAGTACCTGCTGTGCCATGCGTTTTTCTGAGATGTCCCAATGTCCCACCACTGGGGCTGCCCTTCCCTCCCCTGCTGCAAGAGCTCAGGACACCACCAAGGGTCAGTGCCCAGGCCCTGTGCTGGTGTTTATGGAAGAGGATGTGCTCTGCACCAGGAAGCACTGGAGGAGCTACTGCGTTTGCAAATTTGGCCATATTGCTCCTCCTTCTCCTACAGCCACTGTAAACCATGGCTAAACATTTTTCCCTGGAGACCTGAAGAGTTTCCAGACTTTAATTTCTGCAGTGGGGTGTGCAAAGCAGCCACCTTCTGGAGTAGAAACCCATGAGAATGTGCGCCTCCAGTAATACCCACAGGAGGAACTGTGGCACTTCTCACCATCCCTAAGGCCCTTTAGGGCAGGTTTAAGGATGGGGTGCCCAGAGAGGCTGGCTGCTGGCTGGCCCTGCATCTCTGGGCTGTGCCCACTTGACCAAGCTCCAGCAAAATGGTGGATCATCAGGTTGTCCTCAATGCACATTTTCCATGTGTGCCCTGAGACACTGCAGTGCCCCGTGCAGCTCCAGCCTCAGGGTACCCAGAGCTTTTAGCAGTGCTGGTGCCTATGGGAATGATGTACCCAAAACGTCTGATAATCCTACACACATCTTCAACCTACCATAAGCACAACCTCAGAGAAGACAGGCACCTTCCATCTCATTAGATCTATGATCTGGGGAAGCAGATTTATCCAGGCTGCCTGGATACACCCAGCACAGCAACACCCTGGCACCTGGGGATGCCTTAGCAGAACAAAAGCCTCCTGCTCACAGCCCTGAGTGGCAGCATTTCAGAAAACAACAGGTCTTTGACTGGAGGTACCCTGAGCACAGTTGACAGTCAGGAAGCCACCAAGAACAGCAATCTCTAAACAGGCCCCACCAACAGTTTTTCAAGGTTGGTGACAGCATCCCCTTCCATCATGGGAAGTACAATCTTTGCTGGAGGGCTGAGAAGCTGGACCTTCCTGTGCTGCCTGGTCCCTGCCAGGAAAACATGGGAAAATGAGCCTGCCAGTCCTTGCTCAGAGCACACTTGATTCGTGCTCCTACAGTCACCAGCACGTCCCCTCCTTGAGATGGGGACAACTCCCTGGAGCTCCACCATCCTGGACAACTTGGAGTATGGAGCCAGCCCTTCCTCCCCGCTTTGGCACATCTCCCGCTCCCCCCACGAGCCACGGAATGTGCAGAGCAGCAGGGTCGAGCTCCAGCCCACACCGCCAAAGCACCGCGCTCGCTGCCAGCCCCCAGCAGGGCCAGCGCCCGGCACTTGACCCCGCGCCGCGGCCCTGCCGCCGGAGATGGCCCGAGCCACAGCAGCCAAGGGGGAGTGGGATGGGGACAGCGAGGAAGAGCGCTGGGACCTGGCCTGAGGTGTGGGCTGATATCAGACAAAGGCTACGGTTACCTTTCCATAGTCAATGGCTACTCCATCAAACTCACTGGTGGGCAGAGATTTCCGCTGGATTTTGAGTCGCCGCAGGGACGGGAGACTAAACTTCAAACTCCTACCTTCACCTTGTTAAAAAGAAAAACAAAACACAAGAGAGAAAGATGTGACCTAGCTGCATGTGATGGCTGGAGTGAGGCGGGACAAGGGAGAGGCTAAGGAGGATTTTGGGTGGCTTTGGGGGATGCACATGCTGTGTGGCCCTTTCTCCTCCAAAGCACTTGCTGTTCCCATGCCACCACAGTGCCATGTGCTCAAGGCAGACCCTGACCTGGCAGCAAGCTCCTCTGAGCTGGAGAAGAGTTCCCTACAACTGTGGATGTGAGATGGGAAAGGTGCAGAGCCATCCCTAAGCCAATTAAAGAGGTTAAAGCCAATTAAGGGATTTGGTCCCAGAGGAAATCGAGCCTGTAAATCTCCTTGGTGGAACTTCAGGGAAAAAAACCCCACGCAATAGAGATGGTAATTTAGAAAGGCATAGAAAGAAAAGTAGTTCTAACAATTTTGTTGCTGGATTTGTTTTGACTTTTCAGTGAGGGAATTTGAACCACACAAACAGGATCCCTTTCTGCCATCACAGGGGACCAGGAGACCACCTCACGGGGGACTGGGGCTGGGACAAGGGCAGCCAGGGCTGCTAGGAGCTGTGAGAGAGGTGCAGGAGAGGAAGAGCCCAGATCTGGAGAGGGCCCAGTGCCCCTGGTTGTGACACTCCATGCAAAGTCACTTGTCCTGTTCTAGAGGAGATCATGGTCACTTGCTACTGCAGAGTTTGTGTGAGCAGCTAGGTTCACACCCTCAGGGCCTGGGTCAGCCCTGAAGCTCATCCAGCAGCACCAACTCTGCTCCCTAACTGAACGAAAGGTGGCCTAAATCCTGGGGTGCCTGGGATGTGGCATGAGCTCCACAAAGACGCTGTCCCCTGAGATAAAGCAGCACGTTGAGGAGCTCTTTGGTTTTGGCAAGATTAGCTTCCCTCATCCAGCCCCAAAACATCACCGAGCTGCTTGGGCAGGGTCCCAGCCTGCCCAGAAATGCCCCTGCCCATGGGGCACCACACGGGCTCCCTCTGCTCACCCCCTCCCCACTGCCTAGAGCAGCTTTTCAGCTGGAAGAAGCAAGCATCCAGCTTTCCCTGCACACCAATGAGCTGGCGACCAGCAACGCAGCCACCTGCGGCTATGCAATGAAAGACTGCCAGAAAACCTGTGCACGAGAACCCAATCAGGACGGGCAACAGCAGCTCTGGCCTTTCCACACCCCCCGTCACTGAAGTTGGAAACCCAAGAAACACAACATCCCTTGGGATGCACAACACAACATCCAACATGCAGGGAAGTGGCAGGTACTCTTGATTTGGGTGCCTTCTGCCAAAGGTATGTCTTTGGGTGGGATGGGATATGGGTGCATCACATGTTGAGATATTCGGAGAACTGGTGGGCTGCAAAGCAACGCTGGTGCTGGAATTCAGGATTTCCTCAGCAAGTCATGCATAGAGGGTAGCTGGTACTAAAGCAATCCATCAAAAATATGAATCTCATCACTTCACAGACCAACGAACACGTGCACAGTTATCTGTCCATTCACACTCACACATCCATGAGCCCCCCGTGTGCATGTCTGGCCTGAGCACGTATCAACCCCTCCAAAACTCTGCTGGTACCCGCTGCCAGACACCTGAATGGCTCCAGGATAGAGATATGCACCGAGCGGGAATGCACGGAGACTCACACACTCCAGTTCAATGGCCAGTTGTCCCCACGGCTCCCTGATGTGGCCCTGGCTCTGATCCTGGTCCTGCTGTGCCACCCCATGTGCCAAGGGGGGACAGACCCATGCTGCTCCCACAGCTTGATTTTGAGGCGTGCCCAAAGCCTCCCAACAGCACCCCTGGGGAATGTGGTCATGAAGGCAGAGGTGGGATTATTTCCCTGACTCAAGTAGAGGTGACCAGCACTGAGGGCTGTATGGAAGGAGGAGATTTAGGAAGTCACAGCTCTTTGTAAGGCCTAACATCTGCATCCCTGAATATCCACATCCCCTCAAGAGCCTCACCACAGCTTCCCTTTGATCCAGTCTTCCCAAAAAAGGGAATTTGAATTTTCCACTGTCTCCAAAACCCTAGAATGAGCCTAGGAGAGCGGGGAATAGCCTGAAGCTGGGGCAGGCTGAGCTGTCACAGTGCAGCCATCCTTGTGCCTTTGGCCTGCAGTGACACCCCCACAGCACAGCCATGCTGTTGGTGACACCAAATGTCCCCTGGCCCTCCTGGTGACCCCGCACACAGGAGGTCACACACCAGCACCTCCAGCCCAAGCCAGTGTTAAATATGGAAAAGATCCAGCAATGTGGAGGGGTTCACAGAGGGGACTCCGCAGCTCCACTTCCAGCGAGACCTCCTCTCAAAAATGCACCATCCCATGCAGAGGGTCAGTCCCCAGCCCTGTTCCCCAGGTCTCCGGGATTTCGGGAAGTGTACGCGGGCAGCTGTGAAGGCAAGGGGAGCACAGCTGGCTCAAGCAGCCTTTTTCCCGTCCAGCTGGGCTTTGGCTGGACCAGTCCCTGAGCAGGCAGAGCTGCGGCTGTGCAAAAACCCAAACCTCTTCCCATGCAGGACCCTGCCCAGACACAGATGCATCCTTCAGTCCCCACGTGCTCCCAAGCAAACCATGGGATGAGGGTGCTGCGCTGCTCTCCCGGTCCCCACCGCCCCCGGACACGCACCTTTGTTCCAGCTGTGCGACAGGCGCTGGTGCAGGCTCCGCCCGGTGCTCTTGGCGATCAGCTGTGCCAGATCCTCGAAGTTGAGGATGAACATGATGACGACGCCTTCCTCGTTCTTCACAGGCACCACATCCACCAGGCAGCGGAAACACGACGCTGCCGAGCAGAGACAGGCTCAGGGGGGCTGCGCAGGAGACTCTGACCTCCCCCTCCCCTCCAGCACCAAATAGTTTTGGCAGAAAAGTGGGTTTTTGAGCACTTTGATGGGTGTAATCCCTGCTGTTGGGTAGTGGAGGATATGGAACATGATCTGAGCCCTGGGAAAGGGCCATATCCCTGCAGCATCCCAATCACACTGATCACATCTCTTTTTTCTGTCTCAGACAGTCATTTATATTAATGTACTTGAGAGCAGCAATTAAAGAGTGAGTAATTAAGAACTCAGGAAGTCCCAGGTAGTGGTTTAACCTCATTAAGCATCCTGCTTGTAATCACGCTGCAGTTAATTGCCCTGCAATCACCAGGCAGTTTTTGGGGGCTGGATGCAGGCAATGGGTGTGAGCCCACGTGGGCAGCAGGACCAGGTGGGATCAGTGTGACGGTCCCCAAGGACATTCCCTAAAGGCATGGAATGGCCAGGCATGGCCTTTTCTTGTCCTGCCATGGGGAAACTGAGGCACAAAGGGGGCACAAGGACTGGCTCAGTGTCCTGGGAGGGATAGAGGCTGTGAGGAGCATCCCAAATATGTCCATAGGGATTTTCCTGCTGGATGTCAGCTCGACCCTGTGGCTCTTCTCGTGCAGCAGCCAGGCACCAGTCTGCAATCAGAGGCAATTGAAAACACCTGCAGGTCTTTTCCAAAGCACCAAGTGAAGGATACAGGTGGTTTCCCACCTCCTTTGCCAGCTTTATTCCCACTACATCCTCCAAAAACCCTACCTTAGAGTATAATCACTGAGTCCCTTCCCTGAGCTGTCTGCTGTTGCTTTGGCACTGATGGGAGCGGGATCCCCCAAGCCACAGCCACTGTCATGGTCCCTCTGCCAAAACCCCCTGAACATCCCCAGGCTCCTATCCCAAAACCCCTAGAGATGATGGAGCAGCCAAGTACGACTCCAGCTGATAGGGAGCCAAGCCACCTCCTTCCACGGCAGCTTTTGCCCCGTGCAGATCCCTGATCTCGCCGTTCCCCCTGGCTCTGATCGGCAGGGATTAGCAGACGGGCAGGGATGTGCTGCCGGCCTGATCCAGCGCTCCGGCCATGGCCACGCTCCAGCCGGGAGGGGCAGGCCGGCCTTTCTGCGTGTAATTTTAAGGAGCTCAGGGCCTCCCGTAATCAGGAGCAGATGGCCGGCATCGGGCAACTTCAAAATCTGCCGTGACGTCAGGGATGTGCACATACACGGACACACACAGGCACAAGAACAGGAAAGAAATGGATACGGTGAAATCTGTTTAAAGACCCCAGCAGCCGTGATTTGTTCATTCGTTCTTTCTTTCTTTCTCTCTCTCTTTCTCTCTTTTTCTCTTTCTCTCTTTCTCCACTGCTCACCAAAGGGAGAGGAAATCCACTTAAATGTATGAGCTGGGGAGGAGAGAGTGGATTTTTGGCAGATAAAGCTGTTTGGGGGCTGCATGGCACAGGACAGGTTACCTCTGTGTGGAGCAGGAAGAAGTGAGCTCTTTTCCCTCCCTTTGTCAGGATTTTTAGGGGCCTTTAGATGAAGAGATGCTCTGTAAGTGATGCTGAGTGAATGAGGGGGCATGTGCCCGGTGGGGTGACACAGTGCCATCCCCAGGGTGCCGCAGCTCTGCCGGTGTTGATGCTGGTGCTGGTGTGTGCAGGGGCTGTGCACAGGGGAGCCCACTCATGGATGCTTTCTCCTTTGGTGTGTTAGAAAATGAGGAGGTCTTCTCCCCCAGGGGTGATTTTGAGGCATCACCGATTTCCTGGAACCCACATGGTTCACTGGCATGGGCAGCCATCAACTCCATGCTTCCCCCTGGACTGGGAATCCTGATGCAGTCAGGCTCAGGTGCTCTGCATTCCTTCACTGCCTCAGGTTTCCTTCCTAAATTCCTCCATGGCAGTGGGAGGGGATGGGCTCTGAGCTGTTCTCAGGGGGGCTAGATCCTGGAAAGGGTTAATCCCATGGCCAGTGCTGAACAGCTGAAAACTGGGCCCAGTTGCATCCAGTTGGAGGGATACAGGGAGCAGCTGGGAGGTGGCTGGGGGTGGGTTTGGGTGGCAGCTGGTGCCTGGTTTGATCCTGCAAATCTGGGAGGTGCTGAGCTTGAGCAGCCCTGGCCAATGTCACTGTGAGCCCCTCACTGATCCCTTCTTAAATTAAATAAAATAGACTATTTCTGCTGGGAGGGAACTACAGCAATAATCTAGTCTAACTGCCTGGCCAATTCAGGGTTGGCCAAAAGTTAATCCCCCTCCAAAACCAGGGGAATCACCCCAGAAGTGGCCCCAACAGGCACAGCCCTGCATGCCAGGAACTCAGTGCCTTGCTCGGACCCACATCGCACAGCACGGAGCTGTCAAGGGAATGAGGGAGTAGCAGGCTCAGGGATGGGAGCAGCAGATTCCCTTAAGCCTGGCCCAAAGACAGGGCATTCCCCTGGGCTTTGGGGTCTGTGCAGCTGTGATTTGGGGTACCCCCAGCTCTGTGGAGACGCTGCAGCTGGGAGAGCCGTGGCATTCTCTGCCCTGGCTCAGTTTCCCTATGGTGAGCCAGCCTGGGCTCTGCTGAATGCTCAGCCTCCTCATCCTTCTTCCCAAAACGCAGGCATCCCAGAACTGCTGTGGCACCAGTGGGCTGAGCCAGCCCCAGGAGGCACCTCAGGCCTGCCCTCCCATCCTTGTTCCTCGATCGACTGTCCCCATCCATCTGACTTCCCTTCAGCTGTTCAGCTAATCTGTCTCCATCCATCTAATTTTATCCAGCCACCAAATGATTCCTTGGAGGAGCCCTGGGGGCATTCACAACCTGCCTGTGCTCTGTGGCCACCAGCATGAGGGTGCTTGTGCCCATCTGGGGTGAAACTCAGCCTGGGGGCTGCAGACAGGGCTTGGCAGGTGGGGTACGACATGGATGCTGGTTTGAAGGGTCCCGCAGCCAATGTGGTGGGCTTGTATGGGCTGGGAAAACCACCTCATTCCCTAAATTCTGGTTTGATCTTCCAGCTCCCCCAAGCCAAATGAGTGCCTGGAGGTTTGTGCTTTCTGACCCACCGTGTCTTCTGACCTTGATAAAAGCCAACACTTAATAACACTAAAAATGTCATTGTTGGGGGCCCTCCCTCCCTGTCCCTCTTATCCCCCGCAGGCTCCGGTGGTTAATGCACTTGTCAGTATCATCAGTATTAAACTAATCAACAGGACACGGGGGTTTCCGAGAGCCGGACACAAGCCAGTATTGTTATGAATATTAAAAAAGCGAGCTATTAATCTGTGCCTGGAGCTCTTACCCAGGCCTGCCCTCCCCCCGGCCAGGAGATTTAATCTGCAGGGTCTCATGGCAGAGTGGCTAAATCTATAGTGGTATTATATAAAGGAGCAGAGGAGAGGGGCTGGGAAGGGCACAGAGGGGACGGGGACAGCGATGGGAACAGAGCTCTGCTCTGGAGATGGCTGGCATGGCCAGAGAGCAGCCTGGAGGACCAAGCTGTGCTCCCACCCTGGGATAAATCCGTGTCGGGGCTGGGTAGAACTTCAAAGGGAAGTGCAGATAGCTGGGAGGCCCTAAAGGAAATCCCTGAGGTGGGATGGAAAAAAATGGAGATAGGATGAGCTAGTGGGAGATTGGTGACTCTTGGGACCTGGGGTGAGCCCCTGCAGGTCTGCATCCCCCTGCACAGGGAGGGACTGTGCAACACAGGGTCTGCCCTGGCCCCTCTCCCCACACCCAGACAGGGCATCAGGAGGCTGAAACCTGCCAGGACACCAGGCCAGCAAAAATGACCTTATTAAGTAACATCAGCGGGACAGAGGTTCCCCTGTGCAGTGAGGAAGGGCAGGGATTTGTGTGCTTACAGGTCTCACTGGCTGGAAGCAGCAGTGGAGAAGGGAAATCAGGAGTGTCAGCTGGCTGAGGGTACTCACCAAAATGTTGCCACAAGAAAGATCCAAGCCTAGCAGGGTGCTTTTGGGTGCTCTGATCCCCAGGAGCCAAAAGGGGTCCTGGATCAATACAGTGGGTTGGCAAAATGCATCTTAACCTTCTCTGCAAGCGAAGCGAGTGGCTGTGTCTAGGTTCTCAGTCCTTCCCCTGATAAATCCTGCTGGCTGCAGGAATTAGTCCAACTTCGAGCGGGGCTGTGTGGCCAAAGCTGCAGTGCTGACAGTGTTTCCTGGGGCCACCCGGCCATCCCAGAGCCCTGTTCCCATGGCACATGGGGCCCCTTCCCACTGGGGATGCAACAGTCATTAAGGATGAGGATGGAGAGCTTGGGGTGGGAATCAGGGACTCTTCCAGGGCAGGGATTTCAGGAGAAAGCCTGCTCCAGGCAGCATTTTAGAGGTGCTGGGGATGATCTGGGCCTGTCCTTTTGTTCATGGGACATCAGGTCCAAGCAAAAAGCATCTGTGGAGCAACAGAGGATGAAAAATGTGTCTCTTCCAGCTCTCTGCCCTAGTCACATTGGCCCTAGGGCACAGCCAGGGCAATGGGGGTGTCTGGAGCTGCAGCACAGCCGTGCCAAGGATGGCAGAATCGGCTCCGCAGCGCAGGATCTCTGGCACCAGAGCTTTTGCCATTGTGAGGCGGGATGTTTATAAGTTCCCATCTGGAGCTGGGCCCTGGTGTCCATCCCTTTCCCAAGGTCACAGATTGACCCTTAAAGCAAACAGCAAGCAGCAAACAGCCCTAGCTTGGCATAAACCCCATGGGTTTGTACAAGCCAAGAGCTCAGCTTGGGGTTGGGGTTTGTCAGCTGGCTGTGTCTTCCTACTCCTCCAACACCCAAGAAGTCCCCTTAATCCTGCCTTGACCCCGCCATGGGGCAGGAGCAGAGGCTCCCTGGGGCTGCCAGCACCAAATCCCTGACAGTGCCAGGATCCAGCAGCTGCTGGTGGGATTTGCCCTCCTGCTCCCAGTTGGCCACGTCACATGTTGCTGTTTACAAAGCTGTATGGAGAAACCCTGGCTGGATCCAACCCCCTGCCTTAGCCAGGCTTCCTGGCAGCAGCTGCTGGAGAGGTGCAGTGCCACGGATGTGCCCTGGGCTGGGGACAGAGGGGACATGGCACATGAGTGCCCCTAACTCCCTTTGGGTGCGGTGGCACTTCCCAACCCATGCCTGCCTGGCTGCTTGCTCGACCCCCCCATGGGGACCTGTTGGGGGGATATGCTGAGTGGCACCGGGTACCTCAATCACTCTCTGTCCTTCCCACTCCTGGAGCCCCTAGGGGAAAATCCTGTCTTCCGCAGCAGTGTTATGAGTTTGCTGGCCTGATCCCAGTCCCTAATCCCAGTTCCATGGGGCCTGACACGAACTGCTGCTGGAGGGGACAAGCTGTGGGCTGTGCCCAGGAAAGGACAGGATGGCGGGGCTGGGGCTGCCCCACCAGCTGCTCCAGCTGTCGCAGCCACATCTCTCCTTTCATATTCATCAGCATCACATTCACGCAGATTAAGCAGAGCGAGTGCCACCAGCTGCTGCTGCTCCGGCCACGCTAGCACTGTGGCACTCAGCACCTGTGGCCACCTTCCGCTCTGGGGACCCCGTGAGCCCTGGCCAGTGGCTTCTCTGCAAAGCACATGCCCACCTGGGGAGGGAAAAAACCACCCCTGGATGCAGCTCAGCTCCTCAGTGTCGTCCTCGGGGGATGCTGGAGGATTTGAGCTCACCCTGGCCACAGTGGACAGTGTGTCTCCAGGGTTGGAGGCCATGGCTGCTCCTTGCTGTGCCAGGAGCTGATCCCGTGCTGACCCCCCCTGTCTGGGCCAGTTCCAGCTGTGTAGCATCTTGTAAGGAAATTAACTTTTCACTGATCTCCCAGCTTTGAGCTGGGGATTAGAGCCCACACGCGCTGCGAACGAGTTCTTCCCTCTTTCCAAGGCCTTTTTGGGGCCGGTGTGGCAGGGAGGGACAACTGCCCTGCCTGGGCTGGTCCCACCTTCCCCCGCGGGAAGGTTCCATTCTTGGTTCCATTTTGGAGCTGGGCTCACTGTTGGCACCCCTGGCTCATTTGGCTCTGTTTATGATTATAATTAGGTGATGACAGCATGGGCATCCGGGTGGGGACCCAGCAGCCAGGCTGTCCCCAGGCACACGCATCCCCCCATCACTCAGCATCCTGCCTGACCCCAGAACCCACTGGCCCAGACACCCTTGGGTGGCCCCTTCCTACCTACCTCCATCCATCCCAACCTGGCCCTGCTTGGGTGTCTCCAACGGGCAGATTTTGGGTGTAATATTGCCTCTGTCAGCCAGAAAAGCGAGGAAACAACCCCGCGAGCTGCAGAGCCGGGAGTACCGCAGTAATAAACAGCAGGTCGAGGCTGGAGATTGGTGCTGCTGGTATGAAAAAGAGGACAGGCAGGTTCGGAGCTCCGCCGGCTAATTAAGCAGCAGCTCCCTATAATGCAAAAGCCTTTTCTTTGCCGATAAGACCCATTTATAATGGGCCGAGCGGTCGCAGGCTGAGTGCTGGGGGGAAACAATTGGAAAGCATTCTGCTGGTGGGGTTGGGTTTTAAAAATAGACATGAAGGGTTTGCTTCTGGGCTTTTTTATTTTTTCCCCTCTTTTTTAATAAAAAAGAGAAGCAAGCAGTTCAGAGCTGCAATGAGAGTTCCCCATGGCCTGGAGGAAGAGCAGGGCTCTGAGGACAGCACCGAGCATCCCGTGAGCCCAGCAGGAATGCTTCAAAGCAGGGAGCATGGCGATGGATCAGGCTCGCAAGCCAAGTAGTCCCCAGGGATGGAATGGGGAACTATCCTGAAGGAGGGAGGAAGGAAATGGACCAGGGCTGCACACGCTGTCCTTGCCACAGCCAGTGCATGGCCACGCACTGGCATTGGATGGGAGCAGGGGGACGGTGTGTGCCACTTCTCCGTGTGTCTCCTGCACTGCGCTGGGCTCCAGCCAGGCCCTGCAACTGCTGAAGGGGGGGACTTGCACCCAGACCTGGCACCACTCATGGCCCCTCTCCACGCAGGAGTGCCCCACAGGAAGAGCCTCGACCGAGTGGCCTGATCCTGCCACCACACAGGGTCAGGTCCTGCCAGGATAACGCCGGGTAACACGTGGAGGTGCTGCCAGTGAATAGCTCCGGGGGCCGATACGCTGGCACCTGGATGCCAGCCCGGGAGATAGGGTCTGGGAGGGAGGCCAGGACACCCGGCTGCCAGCCCCCAAGATAGGGTGCTGGGCTAGGAGCCCGCAGGGTTCCGCCTGCTCCTTCCTTTTGCTTCCAGTGGTTCTCCTCTAACTGGCTGTCCGGGAGCTGCCAGCAGTGGGGTGCAGCCCTGTGCTCAGGCCAAGCCCCTATCAATACAATCTGAAGCAACGGGAAAGCTCCATAGGTTAAAAAAAGGAAACTTCATATTTTTAACCTCCTGTGAGCACCGGACCTGCATTTCCCTGCCCCTGGGAGCCCTGGCCATTGCTGTTTTGCAGCATCAAGCACTAAATATTTATTTAACTTCCTGCCGTATTAGAACTAATCACTCGTATTTTCCATCAAAGCTTCATTTTCATCTTAACGTAATTCCATCTGCGCACGCACAGCCGCATCCTGCTCACTGGAAAGGCAGCTCTGAGGCCGTCGGCTGCACCCACTCTCAGCAGAGATGGGGGGTCTGTCTCATCTCATCTTGGAGCACAGACTGGGAGACCTGTGTCTGAGCCTGGCTTCTCCATGGGCTTCCTACCGGGTTCTCATTCCTGGCACAGGGATCCCACAAGCAATGACATTGCTTGTCCCAGGAGCTCCGAGCCATCCCCAAGGGCTCACAAATGACCTGATTCCCAAATAATCTGGCAACATCCTCTATTGCTCAAGGTCCCAGTGTGCTCCATGACAGCAGAGATGCCTCCATCCCACTATGGATTTGTTCTCAGCAAAGCCCCGAGCCTGGGTGCAATCCTGATGCCCTGGTAGCATCAGATCCTGTTTGTCTCCCACCACAGCCGAAATGCAGGGCAGGTCACACCCACATCACCCCACAGAGCGACTCTTACTGTCTTTGCGGTAGTAGAGGATCTCAAGCTTGCACTCCTCAGAGCCGAGCAGGGCCTGGGTGAGCTGGGCGATGGAGCTCTTGGTGGTGTCGGGGCCGGTGAGGAAGTCGCAGGTGCAGGGCTGCTGCATCACCTCCACGCGGGAGTAGCCGAACATCTCGCAGAAGCCGTCGTTGCAGTAGATGATGGCACAGTTCTCCATCTGGGCGTTGGCAATGAGGAACTTGCGGTCTGCAGGGAGGCAGGAGAGCACGAGGCTTAGAGGGGTGGTGGGGACCCACGGGGACTGGGGACAGCCTGGGTGCGGGGAGCGAGCTTGCGATTTTTGATGTCACCCGCTGTGGGGCCTGCGCAGAGACAGGCTCCCTGGGGAAACTGGTGACAGGTCTGGGGGGAGAGTGGCTGACCTCAGCCCACACAGTGCCAGCTACTGCTCTGCTCTTCAGAGAGAGAAAATGTCCCCAGTTCAGTGTGCATTTGTGACTGTGGGGTCAGGGGAACCCAAAGAAAGGGTTCTCAGTAGAGGCAGTTTTGCTGGGATTGGCCAATCCCTGCTCTGCTCTTCAGAGAGAGAAAATGTCCCCAGTTCAGTGTGCATTTGTGACTGTGGGGTCAGGGGAACCCAAAGAGGGGGTTCTCAGTAGAGGCAGTTTTGCTGGGATTGGGCAATCCCTGCAGCCTTGACATTTCACCGCTGGCATGTGGGGACTCTCTGCTGTCTAATGGGCAACCTGTCCCTGACCGGCACTGCAGGCAGAGGGGAGAGCTGCAGCCTCTGTCCCTTCCCAGGAGCTTATCAGGGACCTGAGTTATCTCAGAGACTTTCCACCCTTGCTCAGATTTGACTGAAGTCAGGCAAGGGGCAGGAGGAGGGGTGAGTGTAAGGCTTGGCTTCATGGGAAGCAGGGGTGAAACCCATCACATTAATGATTCTCCTGATATTTTATAGGATAATTGTGCCTTTGGGCTGAAGGTGAAATCCAGACTCTGCTGGGCTTTGTGGACCCTGTGCTCAAAAACTAAAGTGCTCAAGGGAAGGAAAAGGGAAACTGAGGCAGAGAGTGGTGCTGCAGCCACCTAGGCTGGGCTGGGGCCAGACTTGCTGCCTTGCCAGGGTGTGTGGCAGTGCTGCACAGCCCACGTCACCCAGCCCACATGGAGCCACTTCCATCCTTATCTTGGGGTGAGCTCTGATTTAGTTTGATTTTGTTGTTTGGTTTTTTTTTTTTTTTTTAAGGATATCGGGGAGTGCTGGGCTCTGGAACAGGCTTGCTGGGATGTGACAGGGGGCTGGATGCTTACGTGGTGAATGCCACATCCCCCCCCAGCAGCATCTCCCTCAGCATTTGGCATCAGCTCCGGGCTGGAGCTGAAGGCAAGTCTGAGCAGAGGGTCCATTTGGAGGCTGCCTCCCAGCCCAGACCCCAATTAATCTCCTGGATTACCCAGGAATGGCATCTGCAGCTGGCGTGCTCCAGAACCCTGCTGCACTCCAGCCTCATGGGGAATTCCACCCAAATGCAAGAGAAACCTCTGCACAGCTGCGGCACCGAGCGCCGGGACCTGGTGGGGCGGGGGGACCCCTCCCAGGGACATCAGGGCTGTCCCCCATGGCTCCTGCAGAGTCCCAGCTCTGCAGGATGCCTCCCAGTAAAACCAGTGTCCCCAGGGATGCTGCACAAGTCTCCTGCTTCACTCCACCCTCTGACAGCCCCTTGGTAGCCCTTTATGGGGGACTCCCACTCTGGCACCTTTCCCTTTCCCACACAGGGCTGACGCTGGTGCCGCTGCTGCAAACAGCACAAACCACCACACACAAATGTTTCCCAGTTCCTTCTTCCCGATCCTTCTCTATCCAAATTGCTTTGGCAGCTGGAGGACAGCACTAGGAGGGGACCTTCCCCCAAAGCCCTGCTCCTGGGGCACACTCCCCACCTGTGATGAGCAGTTTCCCCATCCAGTGTCAGCTCCATGGACTGGATCCAGCCTGGATCCTGGCTGGGCTGGCGCAGGACAGGATTTACAGGGCTGGCAGGGCGCCGGAGCAAGCTGTGCTGAGCACAGGGATGTGACCAAGACCAGGATGGGAAGGAGCTGCAGAGCCAGGTCTCCTTGGGGGTTTTTTCACCCCCAGTTTGCTTTCTGCAGAAAATCACCCGCAGATTTTCCCTTGGTCCCACAGTACCAGGGCTCTGCACCAGCCCTGGCAGGGAAGAATTTGGCCCCTCTGCCTGCAACGGGGACTCACCAGGAGCAGCTACACCCATGGGAGCTGCGGTGTTGGGGGTGAAGGCACCCACAGGCACGGAAGAACTCACTGCCTGTAGCAAAGATGTATTAGGTGTGCTGGTCTGGTGTCTCCCAACACCTGTCACAGCACGAAACTGCCGCGGGGGAGCGTGGGGTGATGTTTCGGCAGAACCCAGCTGGTGCCCGACATGGCTGGCAGAGTGCAGGCAGGGAGCGGGCAGGGAACAGGGGCCTGGCTGCGTCCTCGCTGTCACGCCTCACTGCGTGGCCCCACTGCTCCCCAGCCGCCGCTTCCCAGGGGGAACTGATAGGAACCAGGGACAGTTTTTCTCACTTTCCATCCCCAGGGTCACGTCAGTCACTGCCAGGCCAGGCAGCGCAGAGCCTGCAGGGATGGCAGCGCCAGGGAATTTGCCCACTCGGGAAACTTGGACACCAGAAAACCCACAGTGAGCCGGGGCAGTGGGGGGTGCACGGCCCCGGCTCCCCACAGCAGCTCCCCGAGCTCAGTTTTTGGGGGACCCCGATCCCCTGGTCCCCTCCCGTCATCCCCAACATTGTAGGGGGGACCCAGCCCCCTTGGGGTGCCCAGAGAGTGGGAGCGGAACCCCCGCGCCCCCACCCAGCCACACGCCAACCCCAGTGCTCCCCTATGTGCACGGACCTTTCTCTGTATTTGACACGAAACCAGCCCAAAAATTCATATAAAGGGATTACTCGGAGCAACAGCAAATGGCAACATTTCACCAGGGACGGCGGCCGCCGAGAGCGCAGAGTTGAAGGCAAACAGGCAGCGAGCCCGACTGCGCTGGGTACACCCTGTCCCCCAGCCCAGCCGGCCGGGACCCCCTCCCCGCCAGCCCGGGCACAGCGTCCCAGCCGGGGGACTGCGTGGGGTCGCGGTGTCGCCAGCCCCCGGGGAAACACCGAGGCTGGGATGGCTCGTCCCCCAGTGTCGCCCTGTCTATAAATACCCGCGGGGACACTGCCTGGCTGTCGCCCACCCCTCTCCCCCCCTCGGGAGGTCACAGGGGCGCCTCCGTGCCCCCGGGGACACCCTCCCGCCTTCCCCCCTTCCTCTCCCCGCTGTGCTTCGAAGTTGGGGGGCCGCCCCGGCCGCGGGGGAGCGGAGCGGGACCGGAGGGTGCGGTACTCACTTTGTCCTTCAAATTTGCGAATGATGGTGTCCAGGTAGGTGTTTTGGGGGGCCACATGGCCCCGGCGCACCGGCATCGCTCCGCTGCGCTCTGCGCGCCCCGGGAGCAGCGGAACTTGCCGCGGGCGCGGCGGGGAGCGCGGCCCGGCCCCGGAGCGGCGCGGCACGGCACGGCGCGGCCCCGCTCCGCCTCACCCCAGGGCTGACCGAGCTCTGGAGCCCAGCCGGCCCGGGGCTCCCATGCTCCCGGTGGCCGGAAGGGGGAACCCCTCCGCCCGCCCTGCCGCGCCCGGCCCCGGGCGGGGGCGGCCGGGGAAGATGAGGATGGGAGGGGGAAGCGGGGGAGAGAGGGGGGAGCACCCGCTTGAAAGCGGGAGAAAATAATAGAATAAAATAATAAGAGTAGAAATCCCCAAAGTGCTTAGTCACCGCTGCCCCGGCCAGCCGGAGGAGCCGTCAGCAGCAACAGCTGCCGGCCGGGGAGCGCGCACCCCCCGGCGGCCCCCGGGGCTCCCCCGGACCCCCCGGCACCTCGCGGCACCGGCACCCGCACGGCCCCTCTGGCACCGGCCCCGCGGGCGGGGAGGGCTCCGGGGCGGGGCGCGGGGCGGGCCGGGGGAGCAGGTGGGTGCTGGGGGTGCGGGGGTGGGGTCCCTGAGGGGCTGGGGCAGGGCGTGGTGAGAGGTGAAAGAGGCTCTGGAGCGCTGGGATGGGGAATGATGAGAGGCTGGAGGGAGAATCCCTATGGGGCTGGGATGGGGGGCGCTTGGAGGGGGTGGGGATGGGGTCCTCGGGGTGCTGGAGAAGGATCTCCTGGAGGTTTGGGGTGTTGGAGCTGGAGGTTGTGCTGGGGATGTGGGGATTTGGTGGGAGTGCAACTGAAGGCTGTTGGGTGGTGAAGGAAGGGGTGCTGGAGAGGGGTGCTGGAGGAGGAGGCACCGGGAGCGCCGGGAGCTGACGGGTGGGGATGGTGAAGGAGGATGGTGGAGGAGGGAGTGATGAAGAGCGTTGGGGTGCTGGGGGTGGCAGAGGAGGGGATGCCGGGGTGCAGGAGTGGTGCAGGGGAGGAGGAGATGCAGAGCTGCGGAGGCAGAAGAGGGGGTGCTGCTGGGTGCAGGGGTTGGAGGGGGCAGTGTCTGTGGGTGCAAGGGGGCAGGAGCAGAGCAGAGGGTGCTGAGGAGGGGGCGCAGGGGCGCAGCCCGAGTAGGGCGTGTCAGAGGGTGAAAATGGGGTGCAAGGGGAGGGGAGCGGGGGGCTCTGTCGGGATGCTGGGAATGCCGGGGGATGCCGGGGGGGAGGTCAGGGTGCTCCCAGAGGTCCCTGAGGTTCCGAGGAGGAGGTCAGGGTGTTCCTGAGGGGCCGGGGGTGCCGGGGGTGCCGGGTGCCGCGCCAGGTGCGGGGCTCCGCACCTGGCGCTGTCCAGAGCAGGTGGTGCTGAAGGGGCGTGCGGGGCGGGAGGGAGGGGGGACTGGCTGCTTCTTTTTGGGGGGGGGGCTTGGCATGGGACGAGCCGGCCTTGCGCAGGGCTCTGCGGGCACGGAAAATCCTTGAGGAACATGGAGCGGTCTGAGAGTCCTGAGAACTCTGAAGGACATGGAGAGTCCGCAGCGTCCTGGGAGCTCTGGTGGACAAGGAGAATACAGGAGGTTGCAGGGTGCTGGGGTCACAGAAAGCCCCATGGGCCCTGCAGAGCACGGGGGCCCTGGTGGGTCCCCAGGTCTCTGTGGGACATCGGGGTCCCATGGTGATGCTGCACTGCTAGAGCAGATATTCAGACCTAGACCCAGTTCAGTTCTTCTCCTGCCCACCTCCGGGGTGGAGGCCAAGGGGACTAGCTCCCTTTCCTTCCTGAGAAATCCGCTCTGGCTGACCCTCTTCTCCTGTGTCCACTGCTAAGGACAGTGTCCACTGAGGGGCTTTCTATTATTATTTTGTTATGCATGATTTTTCAGGCATGAAATTGCTCTAAGAGGATTATGGTCCATTATCATCAGCAGAAGTGTTTTGCTGGGATTTTCAATTAATATTCCAGTGCACCTCAGTGATGTCCATGTGGACCAGGCCATGCCAGTGGGGCACTCGACCCACAGCATGGTTTGCCCGGTTTGCCTCCTGTCCCTTGGCCAGCAATGCAAGTGGGTGAGGCAAGTGCCCTTTCAGGCCCATTTTGGAGCCTCAGTGCTGTTTTTATCTCCATCTCTCAGAGAAGTCAGCCTTCCCTAACGCAGAAAAACTTGTTCTATTGTTGAGGAGGGTGAAAAACCCATTATCTCCCCCCATCCACTCTGCACACTGCCTCTGCCGTGATTTACTGCGACTCGTGGAGGATGTTTTGCTCTATATTACACAGATGCAGCTTAATAGCATGGGGGAGGGAGAGGGACACAGAGTCCAGACTCCTGCCTTCTCTGTTTTCTTGTTGATATACTGTGTGACTCAAGGGAGACAGCTCTGTGCTGCAATTTCCTCTAGAAAATAGGGACATTGGTCACTTGGCGTGGTAAAACCTCTTTGAGATTCCTGGATGACCAGTTCTGCAGGGGAAAGCAAACTATTACTACTACAGCTAATATGATAGTAATTATGATTATTAATCACCAGGCAGTCAGGATTTAAGGCTGGCCTCCTGCCCTCCTCTCATCCCATAAATCAGTCCGGGATGTTCATGGACACATCACGTGGACGAGGATGTGTCTGACAGAAAGGGCACGTGCCGGCTCAGAGCCCTCCTGGTGGGGTCCCCGGAGTGGAGTGTGGGGGCACCAACACAGCTCTGGGCATGGGGCAGGGAACAGCCCCCGTCCCTCCAGCCCCTCTGCCAGGGCTGGGCTCTGCAATGACCCCAGAAAGATCTGTCCTGCTCCAGCCATGGCAGTGGGACCCCTTTGATCCCACTTTCTCCACGCAGGGCGTTTGTCCCAGTGGAAGAGCCTCTCTTACCAGCCCTCTTCCCCACACAGCCCTTGCATATGGAGCTGAGTCATGTCATTCTCTTGCAGGTTATTGTTGACTGAGCTCCAGGAGCCTCCCAGTGCACCCATGGTTCTTCCAGTCCCCTCACAGCTCCCCAGTCCCCTCAGTGCATCCCTGTAGGGGCAGGTCAGCCATGCAGCTGCAGTCCATGCCCTGCCTCCCTGCCCTCTTTGGAGCACTTTATGCCCAGACTTCTTTCAATTCCCTGGGTTTTAAGCATATGCTTGTAGTTAATCCTGTGCTTACATTTTATCCCAAATTGGAAAAATTGGGGTCTTTGGGCAAATTCTCCTGCTGTTCAAGTCAGCTGAAGGTCTCCCTCTAATTTAACTGAACAGTAATCCTCTCTCTCCCTGCCCTGCTCTCCTCCTCCTCCCTCACTCAGTTCTACTTCTCCCCCCTCCTCCTCCTCCTCCTCTTCCTCCTCATTGAATGTTTTTGAGGTTTTACTCCTTTCCTCTTTTTTTTTTTTTTCTTCTTTCCCACACCCTGGGGAATCAGTGGGAAACTACCTGGTTTCCAAGGGCAAAGGAGACCTGGGCGCTTCCTAAGGGTGTCCTCCCCCTCCCTGCTCCTGGAAGTGCAGGGATTTCTAATCTGTGCAGGAAATCCTCACCTACTCAGTGAGGGGCTGCCCCGGGCCGGCACAGGCACACTGGGAAAGGAGAAGCAGCCTTAATGGGGTATGGATTTGTGGTGGGAGGTGTGGGATGGAGGGGATGGGAGCCCACTCGGATCCCAGCATGGCAGCTGTCGGCTGGCGCTTGCCAGGAGAAATGTTTGCCAACCGAGACGCGACATTTCTCCCTATTTCTGTAATTAGAGCCACACTGCAAACACAGCTGGGAAGGGAGAGACAGGGCTTTCATGGTCCCCAAAGCTGCTTCCAGCCACCAGGACTGTCCCCAGACACTCTCGGGTGTCCTTCTGCCTGGCATGGCTCATGCCCATGCTGTGCCCTTCACCTTTGGAAGATGCTCCACGGATGTGACACAGGATGGAGGAATTGGGGCTATAAATTTATTTTGCAGGTGGAAGGATGCTCCCCGTTTTGGCTCCTTTCTCTGCCTCACCACTCCAAATCTTGACATATTTTTAAGGCTCTCACCTCTGCACTGTTTGTTTGTTAAGTATAAAACAAAAACCGAAAACAAGGGTGAAACGTGCAGCCAAATTGAACTCTCATCAGCCTGGGCCTTCCCAGCCCTGGGAGACTGCAAATCTGGAAAGGACTCCGTGACATTAAACCAAGTCACGGACATTGTTTCCTGACAAAGCCACTTCCCACTTTTAAGTGGCAGGAAATGCCACGGAGACTCTGCTCTGGGACGTGGCCTGCTCAGGTCGTGGCACCCCCCTGGCATCCTGCCTGTCCTCACTGCACAGCAGGGGAAACTGAGGCACGGGGCAGGCTCGTGACTCACCTGCCAGGAGGATGGATGGGGCCTGCAGGCTGCAATAACTCGTGACGCTGCAGGGAAGAGCAGGGAAAGGCAGCATGCAGCCGTGGGAAGGGGGTGCTGGCAGCGGCTGCAGCGGGTCTGTCTGACTGGAAACTCTCCTGGGCAAGGGGGGACAGGAGCCTGTGCCAAGTTCCCGGCACTTTTGGTGGGGGACAATTCTCTCCCTGTCACCTGGGATGCCTCAGTGGGACAGTGTCAGCTCAGGGGGGAGCCCCGAAGGGTGGGGACAGTTCCCCACCAGCAGTGGGACATGGGCAGAGCCTGCTTTGGGGTCGTGCTGCTGAGGCACCCCGAGACAGGGCGATGCTGCCCGTGCAGGGTAGGGTCTCTGTGGGGCTGGGGACGGTCAGCACAGCTGGCACCCCTGGACACATCCCCTGAGGAGGATGGGACCCCACGGGGTGCCCAGTGCATCCAGCCACAGGTATGGATGACACTCCTCCATCAAGGATGGACATCGGGAGGGTAGAGGTGTCATTTGGCTTGGATCTGGCCCTGTCCCCCTTGCTAGGGAATTCTAGCTAAGCCATGGGGCTGGGAAGAGTCTGAACTTGCTTAGGGGGGGAATATGGGGTCTTGTCCCTCCCCCCCAAATTCACCTTTACTGCCCTCAGAATGCTTGAACAGTGGGGAGGGAAGGACGGTGCTGACCAGAGCTCGCAGGGGCCGATGCCAAGGGCAGGGAGCTGCGGGGATGGAGCTCTCCCAGTCCCTGCTGCAGCCCTTCCACGATTCTGCTGTCCCCTGAGACCCCCCCCAACACCACCTCGCCCCTCTCGTCTGCCCACGGTGGCCCCTTCTGACGGCCCCAGCTGCTGCCAAGCTGTGGCTGTGCATTTCCAGGCGCTCCTTGTCCCCGGGGAAGGGGAATGTGAGGAACGCAGCCCTGTGCACCCTGTCTGCTCCTGCCCGGCCACCCGTCAGCTAAGAATAGACCTGGCTTGGCCAGGCCCCACCAGCACCAAGGGGCCGTGGGGTGTGAGAACCCCCAGCCACCTTCCTGACGGGAAAAATGGACCTAAGAAAATGAAAAATGGGTTCCTCTGAGTCCCAAAGGGTCCTTGTGCTGGTGAAGGCAACCCAGAGTGTTTCTTGCTTTGAATTAATGTGATTTAAAAGCAAATCTCCTCTGGAAGCTCCATGTACAGGCAGGGGGGTGCAAAGCAGCCCCCTAAGCCTCAGTACCCACTGCCTCCTGAACTCCCCTCTAGGAGTTCTGTGAATTAAGGGGGAATCTCCTCCTTTTTTCTGCTTTTACGTTTCGTTTTTCTCCTTAGGGAGTGATTTCGCTGAGCCTCCTAATTTCAGCTGCAGGCATGATGCAGAAGGCAGAAGGCAGCAAAATCTCTCCAGATGTTATCACAACGGGGAAGGGAAATCATCCTCGGTTTAAAGGTATCTTGTAAAACACTGCTGCCGGCTCGGCAGAGCCCTTGGGGCACGAGCCAGCCCTCGCAGCCCTCAAAAGTTTCACCCAGGCCCCCCATCTCAGCCAAGAAGCTCCAGTGGAGCTCAAGGTGGGACCTTCAGCCTCCCCCTGGGCTGGACTGGGCATAACCTTGTGTCCAGCCCCATCTCCTGGGTGAACTTTGCACCTGTGTTGAAGGTGGCCTGGTGTCCAGCCCCATCCCATCTGCTGTGTGGACCTTGGCCCCGTGTGGAAGGCTGGCTGGTGTCCGATCCCACCTGCTGCTCAGAGCTTGGACCTGTGCTGAAGGAGCCTGGTGTCTGCCTCTGTCTCCTGCATGGCTGGTGGGCCTGGGCTGTCTGTGTGCCCCAGGACACAGCTCAGCACGCCCATCATCCACCCTCGTGTCCATGGCCAGGCAAACTCAGCTCCTGTGTGGATTCTCTGATGTCTAGCTAGGGCTGAGCGTATGTTGCACTCCCTGAGTGACAGTGTTCAGTGTGGCTCTTTTTTTTTTTTTTTTTTTTTTTTTTTTTTTAAATTTAATCCTCTTCTCCAGAAAGCAATTTCCATGAAACTTGCAGGATCTTGATGATCCTGGAGACCTCTTTTCCTCCACTAATGGGGCAGAAAGGAGCCAAGGAGCTCAAAATTACCAGTGAGGAACTGAGCTGGATGGAGCGCACCTGCACCAGCCTGCTTTCCCAGGCTGAAAATACACTTGGCTTTCAGCTCAGCTCTCACCGTGCCAGGTCTCTGCTCCATGAGCAACGCACTGCCGGGAAGGGGGGAGAGGAGGGAGCCTGGTGTGCCGGGATATAAAGCAGATGCACCAGGATGTGGCGAAGGGAAGGGCACGGTGTGAGCGCCGGAGCCCGGGGCTGCTGCTCCGGGACCTGGGCACCAGAAAGACGGAAGGTCGGGGTGCCACCTCCCCGTGGGTGCCCTGTGCTCGAGGAGGATGGAAAGCAAACAAACACCCGAGCGTGGGCGGGCAGACACCTGCTTTCTGCTCCTCTGCCAGGTGCAGTGAGCCGCTCCCAAGCCTCGGCTGCCCGGCTAAGACACGAGCGAGGGCAGAGGCCATCGGATGGGATGGGGACGGGTGGATCATCCAGATCCCCTCATTTCCCCTGCTGCTTCGGGCTGCAGCAGATCACAGCTCTTTAAGGCTGCAATAATCCCCAGCCTGGGATTAGTTTTGCACCTAATCACTGCAGAACAAATACGAAGTTTTATTTACAGAAGCAGAAGAAAGACGAGGCCGGGGATGGGGAGGACAGGGTCGGGAGGGGGGGGGGGGGGACGGGTGGGCCTCAAAGCACGGCTGATCCCAAGATAATCAGGAGCTGGAGGGCAGGAGGCGATCGCTGACCTTGGAACCCCCTCCCCGGCTCTTACGTAAATGTGGCACTGGTGCTGGAGCCACAGCAGTCGTGAGCTCCAGCCTGGTGACCCCCAGCCCTTTGAACAGTTCACGTCTGGACTTTGGGGATTCCTGGCCCTGATTCAGCCCCTCCCTTAGGCACGTGCTGCACTGCGATCCCACGAGCTGTCAGCTCTGATGGGAGCAGCGACTCAGGGCAGGATGGAGATGCTGCAAACGGATGCTGATCTTTCAGACGGGGAGGGGAGAAGCTGGGTGCTGCAGTTATGTTGCCCCAAAGCCAGACTGGTCCCCAGGGATTTGTGTTTGCGCTGGATTGGGGTGGCAGCTCTCCTGCTTGAGAGCCTTGTTCCACTGAGCCCCCAGCCCACATGCAAGAAGAAGCTGAGCTGCTGCTTGAAGGGGGACAAGACATAGGTTTATTTTTCATCCATGCAAGCGAACAGCCTGGTAGCAGGCAAACCGGGATGTGCTCCATCCCTCCCCAAACTGCCCTCTGTCACTCAAGTCTCTGTGGCTTTGCCCACGGATCAGAATTGGCTGGTGGGTGACCAGGCTGGACCAGCTCCAGCCCTGGGCACAGGGGCAGCTTGTGACGGCTCCGTGCCTGCCGGAACCTGAACTTCTCTTTCCCCTGATTCAGACATTGACAAATAAATAGCTCTTCTCTGCTCTGGCTCTTGCATAGTGGAAAGGAATGTCTGACCTGATAGGAGAGAGGAATCCTGGGTTGTGGAAACCCATGGCTTCCTTGGCAAGTGTGCCCATGGCATGGCTGCCAGCCTGGCCAAGTGCCCATGCTTGCACCCTGTCTATGTTGCCCTGCTGGTGGCTGCCTTATTTCAGTTCCATTTCTGAGATGGATTTGAAGGCCTTTCTCCTGCCTGAGAAGAACTTGACACCCAAGAAGATGGTGCTGATCAGGAAGATGAGTGCCAGCGCGAGCAGGACCCAGCCCCCAGCTGTGGCTTGACTTTTGGTCAGGGACATTCCCAGGAAATCAGTTTTGCTGGAGTCATCTTGGACTGGAAAAGAGAGAAATGAGAGACATGGTTGTTGCCAGGGGCTCTGAGCTGTGGTATGTTGGGCCACCTTTGCTGGTCTCTTGGATGCCCTTTGGCCTCAGCTCCACCCTGTGGTTTTTGGGATGGCCAAGTGGCACCAAGAGAGCTCGATTTCCTTCTGACCCTGGTGAGGGCTCAGCCCTGGCCAATCATGGACCTGCTGTGCTTGGCTGAGCCCTGCATACCTGTGTAAGGAGTCCAGCTGTATTCGGGCCAGCCCAGGACCTCCCCGTTCTTCTTGTTCTCTTTCTCCAGCCACGTCATGAGTGGCTCGAAGTAGCTCATCAGGGCCTCTGCTGACATGTTGGGCTGCCCTGTGATGAGCTGCATGGCTTCTGGCCATGGCTTGCTGAAACCCAGCTTCAGGGCATCCCTGTGGCAGGAGAAATCAGCTCTAGTGTGTTCCCCATCACTCTCTTGGCTTCCAGCCCCTCCCTTTCCCTTGGAGTTCTTGGTATCAGCATCCCTGGGCACAGTGTGAACCCCCAGAACCATAGGGCTGCCAGCCTGGAGCACAGGGAAGGACATTTATCTGGGGGGAAAGAGGGGTTTGCACGGATTAAAAAACCCCCAGTGGATCCAGCCTGATGCAGAGCAGTCCCTTGGTGAAGGAGTTAAATTTGCAGGTGCTTTTCTTGAAGCAAGGGGGTTGTTTTCTCTAAGGAACTGGGGGCTGGGAGGAGGAGGAGGAGGAGGAGGAGGAGGAGGAGGAGGAGGGAGCCTTCCCCCTGCCAGGGGCCTAGCTACCATCTAGTGGCTGCTTTTGCAATCACAGCCCCAGTGCCCAGCCCAGGGTGTCTGCCCCAGGGATGGGCTGGGAGGGATGACCAGGAGCTGTGTTGCCTCCTGTCTTGCTGGGCTGGCTTTAAGGTGTTTGGGGATATAGGTGCCTTGGCTTTACCCTGCCCACAAACCTACCCCAAGATCTTCCCAGCCTCCTTGGACTGGTAGATGTCACAGGTGTGCAGGGGACCCTTGTGCCCGGCTGCATCACAGAGTGCCTGGTGGAATTGGAACTGGATCACAAAGCTGACGAAATACCTGGTCGAGAGGGATGAAGAGATGGGAATGGACCCTGCTTGTGCCTGTGCAAGAGAGGATGTGGCTCCCCTCATTCTCTGGTGGCAGCCTCCCAGTCTGGAGGAGCATCACTGGCTTTGGAGCTACACCTGCTTCAGCTCAGCTCAACCTGCTGAGGCCATTTCTCCCATAACGTGTTTTATATTTGTCAGAGTGGATGAGCTCATCTTCCTTGGATAAGGAGAAATTCCCCTAAATCCAGACTTCTCATCTGAAGCTCTGTCAGGGTCTCTGGAGCTGCCCAGCCCACGCAGGATGGCACCACCAGCCATGGAAAAAGATGTCATCACTGGCATCTGACCCGGGGATCCTGCTTCTATGTCCAAGTGGTGTCCCTCGTGCCCCAGCCCTGCTGGCTCACCTAATGTAAGGGACGTTGGCAGGAATGTGGAACTTTGCCCCGGGGTCAAAGTCATCTTCAGACCTCAGTGCTGGTGGGCACAAGCCCTGGTACTTCATCCTGTGTGAGAGAGGGAGAGTCAGGCCAGCTTGGGGAGGAGGAGATGGGGCAAAGTGGGAAGGAACATAGTGGAGTGTGAGGACAGAGGGAGGGGTTGTGTATCTCATCATTCCCATTGCAGTCAGCTGGACCACAAGGAGAAAACACCCAGTGGGATGATGGCCAAGGCTCTTGTCCCAGACAGGGGTCTGAATTCAATCCTACCTGAGGTTCCACCACTCCTTGTTGTACTCATCCTCCTTGATCCGCCTATCAAACACCTTCCAGCGCCACTGGTCCATGAGGTATCCAAAAGGCAGGAAGGCGATTTTGTCCAGGGCGATGCTCATCAGATAGTTAATATCACTTTCTGCCCGGGGCATGAAGATGTGAGCAAGACAGTGCTGTATCCACCTCTCCTCCCTCTGTGGGTCATTCTGCCCCAGAACTGGTTGTCCCCAACGGGTCCTCTCCCCTCCATGCATGCAAAGCCACCATGTATGTTCCTGAGCCCTTCAACCTTGCCCAGGCCCTCCTGACTATCTGCATTTCCATCTGTTCCCATCATCATCCCCACATTTGCTGTGTGGCCCTCCATCTCACCTTCGTTTTCCATTACTTGGTCCAGCAGATTGATGCTATGGAGGTGTTTGGGGGTGGAGACAGACAAGGCCATGACATCCCCAACAGCCTCATGGAAGCCAGGGTTGGCCCCGTCACGGAAGGAGACAGGCTGGTCCTTGTACTGCAGGAAGTACTGGACGTGGCCCATCTCGTGGTGCACTGTGATGAGGTCGTCCATGTTCACCACGGTGCACTGCTTGATCCTGGACCAGGACACAGGGGTTGGGGGAGAAAGGAGGGCAGTGGTGGCATGAAAACCTCCAGGAACCATCACACTTTTCCTTTCTATGTGCCCCCTCCCCACATCTGATGCCAGACCAGGCTGGTCCTACTCCACTGGGTTGGTCTCTTCCTCCTCCTGCACCTCCTCTTGACCCTGCCCATTCCCTGTCCCTGTTCATCAGCTTTTCCATTCTCCAGGACAGGGCAGGGCAGGCATGGATTGTCCTCCATCCACCCTGGGGACTCCTACCAGCATCTTGGGTACCAAGAGAAGTGTCACAGTTGGGGTACCACAGCCACAGAGCAAGATACATTGTGGTGGCATCAGCCCACGTGCCCTTATTCTACGAAGACTCTTTCTGCCCCAGCACCACATCAGCAGAGGCCACCATCTGCTCCCCATGGGCACCTGAAGTCCTTGCGATTGTAGAAATCCCAGGCCGAGGCGTGACACACCACCTCCCGCCCATCCGCTGGCTTCTCGATCATGGACTTGTCCCAGAACTCCTGTGGCATCGGGATGAGGCCCAGAGAGGTGAAGAAACGGTCGGACTCTTCAAACATTTTCTTGGGTGTCCAGCCCTGGGGAAAGAGCAGAGACCTGGTATGGGGCAGTGGGGGATGCTGGGGTACTGGGGACTGTGGAAGGATGGGAGGACAGGGATAACCTCGTTCTGGGCAGGGGAATCTCCTGGAGCCAGCTAGACCTGGATCCAGGTCTTGGCATATAGAGGTAGGGAGAATACAGATGAGGCATGGATTTTTTGGGCAACATTAGAGCATTTGGCAACATGGGTGGTGGCAACAGCCAAAGGTTGCTGGGTCCCAAGGGACTTCCCCAGAGCAGCCTAGAAAAGCACTAACCTGTTTTTTCATGGCCGGGGTGGCATCCACCTTGGTGGCATCTGGGAAAGGTATCACCAGGTCGAAAATGTTGGACCATGACTGAGCCCACATGTTGCCTGGGAAGCACAGAAGGATGACACATGTCAGGAGGGAGACAGGGAGAGGAGAGTAACCAGTTACTCCCTCCTCCTGCACAGGTCCCTCACCCTGCCTGGTCCCTGCCCTGTGTGCATAAGGGCAAGGTAGGCAGGAGCCCATCCATGCAAGAGAAGTCAAACCATGCTGAGTGTGCTGCCCTTCTCCTGGGGTAGATTGGCCTCTACAGACCCATCCCAGGTGACCTTTCCCCTTCAGCCTGAGCTGAACAGAGACCAGTCTTAACTCTTGGCATGGCACAGACAGCCACATCTGGTGGGAGATGCGGTGTAGCTCAATCAGAGCCCTTACCTAGCAGATGGGCAGGGATGGGACCCTTCAGGTTTATGTGCTCTGCACCATACTTTTTGTAGAGGGCTCGGCGTACATAAGCATGTAGGTTGAGGTACAGGGGCTGCAGCTGCAGATACAACCTCTCCAGATCTTCCTCGAAGGTGGATGTCTCATACAGGGATCTCCAGTAGGCCCCATTGTCCTTGTAGCCTGTGGTAGGGCAAGAGCAGAAGCTGTCAGACTCTGTCCTTCTTGGGCAAGGCTCTGTCTTGCTGTTCAGACACTCGAAGTCCCTCCAAATCTGTGAGAGAGTAGATCTCCTGGGAGTTAGTGAGACCTCCACACCCTTAGGATTTTGACCCCCTGTTGGATAAAGAGCCCAATCCTCTGCTCACAGGGGGTTAGGGTCATGGTGGGCTCTAGGGGAGCAGGGCACTGACCATTGAGCATGGCTGCCTTGTTGCTCAGTTCCACATATCGCTTGTAGTTGTTCCTCATCTTCTTCCCAGAAGCATCCCGCCAGCCCTTCCAGGCAAAGAGGAGCTCATCATAGTCCCGAGAGGTGGCCATGATGTCTGTGAGGTCTTAGGGAGAGCAATGAAACCACTGTGATGCCGTTGGATGAGCTGAACAGTCGCAATGATTCTATACCCTGTTGCTCAGGGGTCATCACAGAGAAGGTGAAAGAACCCTTCACGGCCTTTCTTCATGCCCCCATTTAAAAAAAAATCCCTCCCTTCTGGGCCAGTGCTGATGCCCCACAAGACACCCTGCTTGATCTTACCAGGATCCAGTGGGTGACAGGTTTTGTTCTCTCTGCAGACCTTGGCCACGCTGTATGTGGTCTCCATATCTGAGAGGAGGGTGTTATACTGCAAAGGAAATCAGAGTATGTAAAGTGGTTATCCTTGCTCCTGATATTGGAGGATACTGGAGGATGTCCCAGCCCATCGAGGTTTTCGGGTGTTTTACTCTGGTCCCTTCCAAGATCAAGAGTGACCCCAACGGAGGCAACACAGAGTCAGTACAAGAGAGCTTGGGGCCAACAAGCAATGTGCTATTGTCACCCAAACATCCAGGCCCCACTGCAGCCTGGGATAGGCAACCTTTGGGTGGGAAACCCTGAACACAAGGATTTTGGCTTTGTGTAGAAGCTACCAAGCTATCACCGTTTTCAAGGCAGATGGTGGCTGCCCAGTGGCATTTCTTAAATTTTGAGAGAAACTTCTGTCTTCACACAAGGTGATGGCAAGGGACACCCTCTCTTGCTCTGTCCCCGTACCACTCACCTCCTTCAGCTCATTCTCAGGCAAGGCTGCCCTCTCAATGACACTCAGCTTCTTGAGGATGCGGGTGACACTTTCATCCTGGAAATCGGAGGTGTCAAACTGCCTGGCCCTCATGCCGTACTCCAGGGTGTGCTTGGACATGGCCAAGTTCTTCTCCAGCTACAATGAGAGAAGAAGAGCTACTTCAGGGACAAGGCCCAGGCCACCACTAGAAACAGCACCTGGCATGCCATGACTGACACCCTCCCCATAGCTGCCTTTGTGGGTACATCATTGGATGATGAGGATTTTCAAGGAAAAGGCACCTCCTGGGTGAGAATGTTATCCCTTTACAAAGGGCAGAGGCTGCCCTGGTTTTCAGAGCTTCTGTAAAATGTGCCCTGGGTACCACCTGCCTTCCCTGGCTGTTGGCTCTCCCTGCACAGCCCCAGGGTCATGCCCATACCATGATCTCCTTGTTGTGGTCAGTGATGTTGGTGTTGTAGGCCCAGGATGCCTCAGTGTAGGCATTCCACACTTGCTCAGCTGTGCTGTTGTACTCGGACAAGAACTCTTTAGCTTGTGCCTCGTCTGCTATTTTGTCTAGAGGAGGAAATAAATGGGGGAAGAGACGAGAAAGGTCAGGAGAGTTGCAAGAGCACTATCCCATGGAGAAGTCATAATTAAGCTTTTCTCAGAGCTGCAGGTCCATTGAAGGATGCCACAACCTGGGAGCAGGCTGAGCTAAGAAACTGGGGAAGAGGTGCCCATCTGGGGTGTGCCATTGGACAGAGGATGGCATAACAGGACAAGTTGCATGCCCTAGACTCTCCCATGTGAGCACAAAGGATACAACTAAGAAGATAAACTCTTCACACCCTGACTGAGGACATCACTATGCAGCTTCAGACAATGGCACCTGCCTCCTGGGAAGCAGCACCCCGTGGGACTTCACTGGAGCTGGCTATTTCTCTTTCCTGGCATGCGGACCACCCCACCCACAGCAGAGACCTCCCTCTGCTTCTGCCTGTGAATTAATGATGTCCCTTTGGGGACATCTTCCTGACCCTCCCCAAACCCAGGATGGAGCTGCAGCCTCACCAATGCCTTCAGGGTAGCCTTCAGGGACAGGGGGACGCCAGTCAAACTCAGGCCAGCCCAGCACCTCATTGGTCTTGTTGTTCTGCTCCTGAAGCCACTTGGTGACAGGGCTGAAATACTCCAGAAGGGGTCCAGCATCCATCTGACCTGTGCCAGTGAGATTCATGAGGATATCCTGCCACGACTTTGAGGACCCAGCTTTCAACACTTCCCTGCGGAGGAGCAGAACAGCAAGAGCCAGCATGAGGCCAGAGGATGGATGGGAGAGAAGCAGTGATAGTATCTCAGCATCTTAAGAGTTGAAAATGCTGTTCCAGAGTGCGACATGAACCTGGGAACTGCCCCGGAAGCCACCACCTGTCCTGCATGTGGGAACTGAGGACTCCCTGTCACACACTCTTGCATTTAACACCCAGGGAATCAACAGGAGCCAACTGTGCTTTAGTGACCTCTTGTCTGGGTGGGAGTTCATGGCTGGGACAATAGCAATACTCTGGTGAGGGCCACTCACCCCACCCCAGTGCTTCCACGTATTTCCATCCATCCATCCATCCATCTGCAAAGCTATTTCTCCAGTTCACTTTTCCTTCCTTCCTTTCTTCTTTCCTTCCTTTGCACACCATCAGCTTCCATGCACACATCTGCCCATGGCGATTTTCCTGACCCTCCTCTGTCCCCACCTGAGTTTGGCTCCAGCCTCTTTGGACCTGTAGATGTCACAGGTGTGCAGGGAACCAGTGTGGTTGGCTGCCTGGCACAGTGCCTTGTGAAACTGGAACTGGAGGATGAAGCTCACAAAGTACCTGCCAAGGAAGCCCATGAAGGTCAGAATTGGGGACAAGGGGAAGCAGACGAGTCCAAGAGCTCAACACCACCATTTGTGGTCCCAAGTGTTGGGAGATCTCTATGTCTTGAGCAGAAGCAGCACATGACAGACCCTGCCCACAGAGGTGATTCCTCACCCACTGCCTCCCAAACCATGGTCCGCTTGCCAGCACTTCCTCTACCTGATGTAAGGAGTGTTCCCCGGGATGTGGTACTTTGCTCCAGGGTCAAAGTTGCTCTCATTCCTTGAAACTGGAGCGCAGATGCCCTGGTATTTGGTTCTGTGGACAACAGAGAACAACAGCATGAGCATGGGGATTATAAAGGGTCAGAAGAATCTAGTCAAAGAATGGGAAAGCTTGGCACAGTGCTGAAGAAATCTGCACAATTAGAGCATAATTCCATGTATATCCATCCATTCGTCCATCCATCATCCATCCATCATCCATCCATCATCCATCCATCATCCATCCATCATCCATGCGTCCATCCATCCATCCATCCATCCATCCATCCATCCATCCATCATCCGTCCATCCATCCATCTGTCCATCCATCCCTCCGTCCACCCTACCCACCCACACATCTATCCATTGTTCTTCCACCATCTCCGTGGCTACTTTTATGCTTTTTCTTTCCTCTTTCCTGCCTCCCTTCCTTGCACATGTGCCCAGCTTCCACACCCACATCCACCCTTGGTGGCCGTCCTCTACCTCAGATACCACCAGTCGTAGTTGTAGCGGCTTGGCGGCGTTTGGCCACTGAACACGTTCCAGCGCCATTGGTCGATGAGGTAGCCAAAGGGCAGGAAGGCAATCTTCTCCAGGGCCATCTTCAGCAGGTAGTTGATACTGCTCTCTGCATGAAACAGAGCCTGAACCAGGCTGGAAAGGAGTCTGCATAGACAGCACTACAGGCACCAGAATTTTAGTGGGCAAGAGAGTGAGCAGATCTGGATGAGAAATGGGGACAGCATCTCAACACCTAACCTTGCTCCTAGAGAAGGCTGTGTAGGACACAGGAGGCTTCTATAGATATAGTTACTACCTGAGGCAACATGTGCCTTTTACTGAGTGGGGACAATGAGGGTGACAAGCGTGGTGTCCCCTTGCCCTTAGCCCAGCTCACAGAGTTAAAAGGTCTTTGGTGAGTGTAACTCTTCACCCTTCCACCCTGGGGCCTCAGGGTGAGGGGGCCTGGGGGAGTTTGTTCTGCAGTCTGCAAGGCTCTGATGGTTTAGAGTCAACTCTAGGACAGTCACCACCGTATCATGAGGAGCACAGGGGATGGTGACATCTCTTTTTCCCCTCAAAGAAACCCAGGGAAGGAAGTTTGGAGAAAAAACTGCTGGAGACCCAGCTGAAGCTGTGGGGTCAGAGAAGGGTTGGCAGCACTGCCCTGAGGGGCTGTTGGCTGCCATCACTATGGTGGCCTGGCTGCCAAGTGCTGGCAAGTCTGGTAGCAATGGCTTGAGGCAGAGACCATCTGCTTCGTTGTGTTTATGCAGCACTGGCCCGATGCTCTTGGCTGCTGTGATGTCTTTCTTGTCATAAAACGTATTTAATGACATGGCAGGAGGATCCCGGGACTGTCCCTCCTCCGCCAAGCTGCCGCCTGGGGCAGGTCTGGGAGTGCTCAGTTTCTTTTGCCACCATCTGCTTCAGTGTGTCAGCTGAGGGACGTCGGGTGGGAGGATGAGGCTCTTGATGAGCTGGGCAGTGCCTGCAGCGACAATTCCTGCCCTGCCGTGCCTGCTGGCAGCTGGACATGTCACCCGCCCTCGTGACTGTGCATGTGCCACCTCCACAGAGCCATGCCGGGAGCTCCAGCGGTGGATGCTTCTTGGTGAGGGAGGGAGGGAGGAATGCTAGAAAGGTCAAAGCCAATCAAGCACAAAAATGTTGTTTTCCAGTTCGGGCTCTGTTGGTGAAGGGAAAGGCACAACCTCTGGAGAGCATCACTCCGGCCTCAGGAGTGAAAAGGATGGAGCCAAGAAGGGCTCTACATGGACCCACGGAGACAAGAGGGGGTTGTGCATGGACCCCTGGAGATGAGAAGGGGTTGTGGCAGCTCTGGGCTGCATTGCCAGACTGCAACCCACCCTGGCATGTCTCAAACCCTTCCCAGTGCCACAGGCAGTGCCAGAGCCCTCCAGGTCATCCTGCTCCCCAGGGTGGCTGCCATACCTTCATCCTCAGTAGCATTACTGAGGAGACCGATTTTCTTGAGGTGGCTGGGGGTGGAGACAGAGAGGGACAGGACATCACCGATGGCCTCATGGAAGCCAGGATTGGCCCCGCTGCGGAAGGACACGGGCTGGTCCTTGTATTGCAGGTAGTACTGGATGTGGCCCATCTCATGGTGCACCGTGAACAGCTGCTCCATGGTCACCGATGTGCACTGCTTGATCCTGCCGTGTGAAAACAGCATTGCCTGAGCTGAGTGAGGAATCCCAGCTTCCTGTGCACCCCCTTGATGGGAAGGACTCCCCACAGTCTCAGAGAGGGTGGCAACACCCCACAGGGTAAAGGAAAAGTGGAGGGGAAGGCAGGGCAGCATTGCCACTCCAGACCTCGCCTCAGAAAGTGCCATATTGGTCTGCATGGCCAGGCTGGGGGTACCCAAAAGGGTGATCACCAACGGGGATAGGAGAGGGTCTTGGCCTGTAGCCCTGGGTCCCTGCATGTCCCCACAGACCTGAAGTCCTTGCGGTTGTAGAAGTCCCAGGCCGAGGCATGACACACCACCTCCCGCCCATCTGTCGGCTTTTCCAGCATGGACTTCTCCCAGAATTCAGTGGGCATCTCCAGAAGCCCCAGGGAGGTGAAGAACTCCTCCGAGACCCGGAACATGTGAGTGGCATTCCAGCCCTGGTGGGCAGCAGGCAATGGGTTATGGCTGAGGAAGGGGCTGCCTGTGCCCTGGGCATTGCCTCCAGTGCTCCAGGACCGTGGGAAGGAGGTGAGTTGCTCCCAGGGACTGAGGTCCTGCCCCTCTCTCTGTGACGGGGAGGCCCAGCCCCCAGAACTGGTGTGAACATCACTAAAAAACACCGAGCAATGGTGCTGCAGCTCAGCAGGGGCAGGAGAAGGAAGCAGGACTTATACCTAAGAAGTGCTTGGAGCTGTGTGATGGTGTGACTGCAGCAATGCAGCCCCCAGCCTGGGGACTGGCAGCAGTCCCAGTGCACTGCCCACTTTTGTCCACCTGCTGCCTCCTTGGTCATTGCCAGATATGGAGTAGGATCATTTCTTTGTCCCTTCCCCTCCCAGACATGGATTTTCTGCTGTCCCCTATACAAGTATGAGAAATTACTCCCATGGGGTCAATGTCATGGGGCAGCCTTGGCAACACCTCCTGCTTTTTCTCCCTGGTCCCTCCAGTGAGTCCCTCAGCCCATCACCTGCTGCACCATGGTGCTCGTGACATCAAGGTTGGGCTTCTCAGGGTAGGGGATCATCAGGTCATAGATGTTGTTCCACTGCTGAGCCCACATGTTCCCTGAAAGGAGAAAATAGCTGGAGTAGAGCTGGTGGCAGGTCAGAAGAGAAACACAGTGATTACTAGGACCTCTCTGGCCTTGTGTGTGCCCCTCTGACCCCACCAGCACCTCTGGGCACAGGCTGGGGGAGTTTCATCTCTTACCCAGGAGGTGAGCAGGGATGGGACCCTTCAGGTTGATGTATTTGGGCCCATAGCGATCATACAGCTTCCTCCGGACGAAGGCGTGCAGGTTGAGGTAGAGTGGCTCCAGCTGGTTGTAGATGCCCTCCAGGTCCTTCTCAAAGGAGTCTGAGTCGTACCAGGAGCGCCAGTAGCTGCCTGTGTCATTGAATCCTACCAGGGATACAGGGAAAACCTGTCTCCAGACCCCAAAGGCTGCCCCCACTGCCCATCCCCAAAAGGTGGGACCAGGGACTAGCAGCAGGGTTCTTCCCCCTTCCCTAAGTGTTGGTACTTGGGAAATAGAAGTTGGATGCCTGGCTGCGTGTGGGGTGGGGAGAGCAGTAGGGCATCCCAATGTCCCAGTCCCGATTTCCACCCCTGGTCCCTGACCACCCCCTGGCTGGGGATCCCCTTGGTTTGGTTTGTACCATCCTGCAAATAGGCGTCATTGCTCAGCTTCACGAACTCCTCATACTTGGGGCGCAGCGGGTTCCCCGCAGCGTTGTGCCACCCCTCCCAGGCGTACAGCAGCTTCTTGTAGCTGCGGGAGGTGGCCATGATGTCCGAGAGGTCTGGGACAGAGGGGACAAGTAGAACATGAGAAAGCGGCCGGAGAGGGAGGCATATGCCACAGCTCTGCAGAGGTGCCACCACCACCACCACGCCAGACCCAAGTGCCCACCCTCACACTGGGACAATCCCGAATAACGTGATTGGCACGTGCCAATCCCAACCCACTGAGGATGTGGGGACCAGGACGAAGTCATGGCCATGGGGTGCTCAGCAGCTGGCAGGATCAAGGGGACAGGGACTTACCTGGCTCCAGATCCCAGCAGGTGCCGTTGGGCAGGCACACCTTGGCCGTGGAGTAGATTTTGTCCATGTCGCTCAGGATGGTGTTGTACTGGAGGAAAGGAAAAGACTGCTGAAAGGAAAGGGGCTGCCAAGGGACAGGAACAGCCCTTCAGGGTCTACAGGCTTTCTCTGGAGTGTGTGTGTCCAGATGGATGTGGGGAAGGATTGGTGTGTTTATACAGCACGTTTTTGGTGAGATAAGTGTGTTATCACTCAGGGTTTTGGCATGGTGGGAGCAGGGGGGCTCTTTGGGACAGACAATCCCTGCACAGCCATGCTCCAGAGAGGGGCTGTTTATAGAGCTGTTTGTCAGCGGGGCCGCGGCACAGGCTGTTTATCTAAATGGGTTAAAAAAAATAGGAGAAGAAAAGGCGGAGGATGGGGGGGGGTTTATTTCTGTGAACTGCAACAACAGCAAACAATAGCAACAGGAGGTTTCCTGGAACATGCCTGGGAAGCCCATTCCTAGGGAAGGAAATTCCTCTGCTCTGTCCCTCTCTCCACTCCCATTCCTCTGCTCCATCTGTGCGGAGGGGATGGAGATGGGGACAATGGTGGCTGCGGGGTAGAGCTGCCCAGGGATGGGCGAGGCATGACTGATGTGCAGGGAGGAGACATGATGCTGTCGGTTATCTGGAAGAGGGCAGGGATGGGTTTCCTGGAAGGAACCGGGGCCGACAGTTCTCCGGAAGGGATTGCATCACTAGGCTTTGCCAGGGTTTGGCTGGGAATGGCTGTCAGGGAGATGTGGGTCAGGATGGAAGGGCCTCATATAGAGCACAGTGGCTGCCAGATTCAGCCTGGGCAATATTTTCATGCATGGAAATCAAAATTCAGATAAACTGCCCTGAAAGCTCAGGACTGCCATGGGGAAGGCTCAGGATGTCCTGATGTCCCTGGCATAGAACTGTGTCACCAAGGCACAGCAGTCCTTGTCTTATGGGGAGCTCAGGAGCCAGGTGGCTGCATCAGCCCTTCTTTTCAGTGGGCTGCATACCTGATGAGCCCAGAGGGGTAGGGACAGCTGGCTCCAGCCATGGGCACAGCCTGGCTGGTCTCCAGGTGATGCCCAAGACTGCTCTGTGTAAGCAGGAAATCTCCAGTTCCTGCCGGGACAGCTCCAAGATAAGGTTAGGGCTGGCTAATAGGGCCAGAAGGCACCCCTCATCCCCTGAAGATAGCACCCCATCTCCTCCTCAATCACTGTGTAGAGGCCAGTGACACCCTCCAAAATGCAACAGGTCAGCAGTGGAGTCTGGATGCTTGCAAGAAATCCCTCTAAGGTATTTCACAGCACCCCAGCCTTGCCCAGGGCTCCGCCGCCACCTCGCCTACCCGCTCTCTCATCTTCAGGGGCAGGTTGGAGGGTCCCAAGGTCTGGATTGATCCAATGATTTTCCTCAGCTGGGGGTCACTGAAGTTATTCCACTTGTTGCCATAGAGTTCCTTGGCTTTCTTCCCCCATAGCTCTGTGAAGTTCTGCTCCTCCAGTGATGCTGTGACCTGCACGGTGAGAGGGGACACGGGGGCTCAGGACCAGCCCTGGGACGTGCCACCCCCCAGGCGATGGTTTGGGGGCAAAATCATGGGGGTTGTGGAAGTCAGAGGGGACAGGACGTGGGATGACAAGCAGGGTTTTCCCCAGTCCATGGCACCCATGGGTAGAGACAGCAGCTTCCATCTGGCACTGCAGTGTCTGCAGCCCCTGCTCCCCTGTGGAGCTCTCCATGAGCACCCACTAGGGTGGCCTGTGAGGGTGTTTTGGAGGGAGCTCCAGGGTCTCATATGGGATGGGAATGCTCGGATTGGGTGTCCAGACCATGCAGTCAGGGTCTCTGGGTGCTCCTGGGCTGGCTTTGACGTCTGCTGGACCCTGGTTTTGGAAGGAGCCCTGAGGTCTGGCTTAATTTTATTTCTATTCCTGCTGTTTCTCACTTTCACAAAAGCCCAAAAGATAACTATAAGGGCGCCACATTCACCTTTCTCCTTCCTGTATGTCCTCACTTTGTCTGTACACTTCTATTTCTATACGTTTCTCAGTTGGCTGTCTGCACCCTGTGACCTGTAAATGCCACATCTGGTGTTCACCCATTTACTCTGAGTCCCCAGTCTGGGGTGTCTCCCTGCCACCCAACTCCTGCCAGCCCCGATCTCCCTTCCTGGGGCCATGGGCTGGCAGTAAGCTGCCGGTCCTGTGGGGTGTGATTTAGGCAGCTGGGGCTGTGGCCCTGGTTTTGGGAAGGGGTGCATTGCAGGTGTTTGTATCCCAGCCTGATCAGCGTCAGCTGTGTTTCTGGGAAGCTCCATTAAGAGTGTCCTGGCCCGATGCAGGTGGAGTGAGATGGTGCAGAGTGCCTGGTTGGTGTCCGTGTGCCATCCTGGTGTGATTTATGGAGCTCATTAGCTGTGACTTGTGGCATTTTTAGCCTGGCTCCAACATGCCTGGTTTGTTTTATTTTAATCTTCACATTCCCTCAGCAGGCAGCAGGGAAGGAAGGGAGTTGTGCTGTGGTAGAGGCGGAGGCTGCCCGGGGCAGATACCCACACAGCTCTGGGACATGGGGCTGGGAATGCCAGAAGTGCCAGCTGCCCCTGGCTACCCTGCAGTGTTCCCACTGCGTCCCTTGGACATCCCAGTGCCCACAGCATCACTGGTATCAACTGGCTGCAATCCCCCAACATGCTAGGACATGCCAGCCCCACAGACACCCTGCTCTCGCATCACCCCTCTAAAGAGGAGATGCCTTTACCCCTTCCCAGACCCCGTGCAGAGCTGGAGGAGCTGGAGGAAGCAGAGTTCAGCTGTGTTTTGTTTTCTCCTTGAACAGACACCTGTGTTTGGTCAGGCAAATTGTACCCTAAACTCTCCTGACAGCTCTGGTGGTGTGAGTTGAGGCCAGTGGTGCTGCGTTGCCGTGGCCATGCCCACCAGTCCTGGCCCTTCACCCCCACATCTGGGATCTCTCTCTGGAGGGGATGCCCCTGTGGGGGGCTCAGAAGCCCCTTGGCACCCACAGCCTCAAAGCCTCCCTACCAAAAGCTCCGCCCCAGTCCCTCCCTGCTGGGTGCACAGTGAGGACTCAGGATGCAGCTCTGGACACTGGGAGTGCCTTGGCCCAGGCATCTGCAGTAGTTCTGCACCCAAACATGAGCAGCCCCCAAGCTCCACTGCCAGCCTCTTGCCCAGAATCCCAGCTTGCCAAAGATGGTACATCTGTCTGTCCAGCATCCCTCTGTCCATCCCTGCCCCTGCCTTGGATCTCCTGCCTTTCATGTCATAGGGTCCCCTTTTGTGGCAGGCCCCAGAGCTGCCCATGCCCTGGTGGCCTGGCTCAGCCCCTCTTGTGTTAAGGTTTGCCTGGCCCAATGCTCTCCCAGGTCCCCCAAATCCAGCTTTTTGGGCCAGCTGTTATTCCTTTAGCAGCCAGTGACTCCCCATCCCACCACACCTTCCTGCTGCCTCATCACAGACTGATCTCAGGGCTTCAAATCCCCTCCTCTACCTGGGCTGGCTTAGGAGCCTTGACATTGCAGGGAGCTCCTGGACACGATCCTCACACATTTAATAGCACACAAATGAGGGAAAGCTGGTCTGGAAAAGCCTTCTGAGAAAAGTCCATGCAAGGTGCTCTCCTGGCCTTAATTATGGACTCAGAGTAGCTGGGATGTTCCTGCTCTGCCCCAAGGTTCCTCACCCCACCACATCTGCAGCTAGAGCTGGGTGCCTGCCCAGACATCATGTCAGCTTGACAAAAAAAGGCTGAAGGGGCACCTGGGCCCTCTTGAGTGTCCTGCCAAATTGGCAGTGCCCAGACCTGGCAGTGATCTTTCCCCTGCACAGGAAGATGCATTTCCTTCCTGCACAGGACACACTGTGCTCCCGTCCCCACAGGATCTGGAGGGTTCAGGGCTCTGTGTGCCAGCCCCTGTGTGACACTGGGATGGCCGAACACACCATGGTCACCTCTGGGCTGCACTGCCCCTTGTGCACCTGTAGCCGTAGGACTGGCACAGGTACCCCGAGCTGCGTGCAGTGACTTGTCCATGAGCCCATGCTGGGGCCACCGGCAGCTTTCCGAGCACGGCCAGGACCGGGGGAACCACCGCAGCCTGTCCAGGCTCTACCACTGCCTGGGCCGGGCTGGGCTGGGCTGGGCTGCAGCTCACCCCACCGAGAGCAGACCCGGGGCTGCTCCAGCTCCCTGCCCCGCTAAAAACAACCCAGACACATGCAAACTCCTGGGCAAACACACACATGCCTGTGGGATGCACGCAGCGCTGCTCCCCGCAGAGGCTCTTCCTGCACTAACCTGGGCTGATGTCTAATTCCCTGCAGCCTGGAGTGCTTTCCCACCACTGTCTTTGTCCCCGTGGGCTGGGGACACAGCGACAAGAAGTGACAGCCTCAGTCCCGATGCCACCCAGCTGCTTGTGCACTTTGGGCTCCTGGTGTCCGCCCCAGACTAAAACCCTCAGCACTGGGATGTGGTGACACCAGGCAGGGACAGGGACAGGGACAGGGACACGAACAACTGACACCTGGTCCAGTTCTGGGAAGGGGGAAAGGAAAGTGGAAGGTGCTGGGAGGAGGGAATCACCTCTAAAAATAACCTTGACTCTGCTCTGGGACCAGAGCTGTCATTTTGGGGCAGAGTCTCTCTGAAAGCAAATTTGGGGCAAAACCCTACGGCTTCTGGACTACAAGTCCCAGCCTTGCTTTGCCACCCCGAGGTGCTGAGACAGAAGCCCGCAGGGAGGAAGGGAACCGCACCAAGTGTCTCCACGGTGAGCCAGCCCCCCCCCCAGTCCCCGGCGCTGGGGTCACCCCCGTGGTGGCGTCGCCCCCGTCCCGCCACCCACCTGCAGAGCAGCGTTTTCGGCCGTCAGGTTGGTGTTGTAATTCCAGCTGGCCGAGACGCTGTCGAAGAGGACGAGCTCGGCCGTGGTGTTGTAGTCTCTGGCGAACAGGGCGGCCCCTTCCTCGCTGGGGTCGTGCTGGGGGGGCTCGAGGCCGGGCCGAAGGGCACCTGCGAGGCTCAGCCAGAGCAGCAGCCCCAGCGCCGCGGGCATCGCGGCGGGAGCGCTGCACGGAGGGGCCCCTTTCCGTGCCTTCCGAGACAGCTTTGCCTCCGCCGCCGGCTGCTTATAAGGCAGCAGCTTTCGCGCAAACCCTGCCCACCGAGCCTGCCTCCCCTCGCAGATAAGAGCGGAGTATTCCGTTCTCCCTTCGGGAAGGAGCGGCGAGCGAGCGCTGCCGTGGGGTGCAAAGTCCTTGTGGCTCCTGGCGCTGCCGGGTGGGAAGGGGAAGGGGCTGGGACAGGAGGGAAGGAAGGAGATGGAGGAGAGTCCAGGGAAAGGCAGAAAAAAGAGAAAGGAGGAAGGCTAGGGTGGATGGGGTGGGTGAGATACAGCTCCATCCCTGCAGGGTCCCAGTCCCCTCCCGATCTGGCGCAGGGGGATCCAGCTCAAGTGGTCCTTAGCAGAACATCTCCCTTCACCGGCATCGCACGACAGACGACCCTCGGCAACATCCCGATCACCTACGGGGGGCTGCAAGGGCAAGCACAGGAGGGAAACTGTTCCTGTGGGACACAGCCAAGGTCTGTCTCACACTGCTTCCTGCCAAAGGTAACCCCTTCCCGGCATAACCTCATTTTTCAGCGAAACAGGGTATTTCTTCTGGCTGTGAAGGAAATCACATCACATCACACCAAGCGTTTTGGACTTGGAGGAATTAGGCTGATGACAAACGGGTAACGAAAAGTTCCTTCGAAATGAAAACCAGACTCATGTTGGTGGGCTCGATAGCTCCTTGGTTTTGTTTTGTTCTCTATTTAATCAACCAAATCCCTTTTCCCCAGGGCCTGGCCTCAGCCCTGGGAATGGTGCCTGGGCTGAACTTAGGCCCTGGGTTGACTGACCTCATGACTCCTTGTTGGAGCAACCACCCCATAGACACACAGCAAACAACTGCCACGAGAGAGCTTTTTTGGGGGGGGGACAGAGGGAAATCCCTCGGCCTTTTGTCCCTGCTGGGAGCTGCAGAGCAGCTGGACACCATCATGGCCCCTTGGAGTGAGTCAGTGGGGTGACTCCATGGGGACAATGTGACCACTCAAAAAGGGACATGTCCCCCTGTCAGCACTGGGCACCCTATGGGGTGTGCACAGCCATTAAAACAACAATGACAACAAAAAAAGAACTCAGAAGACTGCAACCCTCCGAAGTTAAACCTCACTCCAAAAATCACAACTTCACACCCTGTTCTAGCACCCTCCACCTGCACAGGCTCATGTGGGCACATGAAAACCCTTCATGCCTCTGACCCCAGGCCCATGGGGGAATCCCCCATGCACCAGCACCACCTGTGAGCCTGGACATTGTAGAGCCAGAGGCTCTAGGAGTCGGCATCTGCCTCCAGCCCCCCTTGCTGACCCCTTTCCCCACCAGCCACAGTTCTCTAGAAAGTCCAGTTTACTGGGAAGTTGGAAAAAAATCGTTGGTTTGGGTCCAATTTGGCTGGGGATCAAGCGCCAGTGAATGGAGATTTCCTGCCCCCCTTCAGTCTCTGTTCCCAGCTGCACCAGGGAGGGGTTTTCCCAGCTCTGGGTCGTGGTGCAGCCTCTGGCACCAGTGGGGGTTTCAGGAGATCAGTGAGGCTGAAACAGTCTGTGCAATGTCACTGGTATCCAGAAATCCCAGCATCTGAGGCCTTTTCCAAGGCTGATGTGTCCAGTGGATGATCCTTCAGCAGAAGGGTAGTGCTCCATCCTTTCACACCAGAGTGTCTTCCAAGGCTGGTGCAAGAGGGGCTGCTGCTGCTGCTGGACTATGTGCAGGAGAAAAAAGTTCCTCTCGAAGGCTGCATCTCCAAGGATGCCCATGGCTCTGTGTCACCCTATGTTATAAAACTCCAGCTGCATCAGGCAGAAAAACATCCCACGTGTAGGAGAGCACTGGCAGGTTATGTGGCTGTCGGTCCAGGAAGGCAGGTGAGCTGTCAGATGCTCACTGCTACCTCCGTGCTGCCCCAAATCCGTTCTGTGCTCCAGCGCCGGCCAAGGATGGGTTCTGAGTCACCTGTGGGCACTCTGTGGAGCAGCGGCACCACTCCCTACTCTCCCTGCCCCTCTCAGGTGTGCTGCGGTGGGTGATGGACATCCATCAGCCTGCAGGGTACCCGGCGCTGCCAGCACCACAGACCAGAGGGGCAGGAGATACTGAGGAATGTGCAAAGCGCGTTGCCACGGAGACGGATGCGGAACTGCTCGCGGGGACGTGGGCTGGGGGATGCCGGGCGAGACGTGATGTCCCCGGCAGCTGCCCTGGCCCAGAGGATGCTTCCCATCGGTTTGCATCGCTGTCATCACTCCGTGGAGACTTTGTCCTCCCCCTCCCTGGGGCACGTGTGAGAGGACACGTGTGCGGTGGCCGGGCTGTCACCGCGGCGCATCGGCGGTGACACCGCGGCGGTGCCTCACACATGAAGGAGCATGACTTGCTCTCGGCATTTTGGGTCAGTTCCTTGGCTTGCCAGACCTGCAAAATCTCCCTGCCCACAGTCAGCAGTGCTGAAAGGGGCGCTCACTGGTGCAGTCCAGAATTCCCAGAAGAAAGAATTAAGGAGTTTTGAAAGGAAATGTTTCTTAGGGGGGCTACAAGGTGTCCGTGATGGTGGTGTGATGGGAGGTGGTAAGCAGGTGTGGTGGAGCAGGAATTTGGGGATGCCCTGGTGCTGTCTGGAAAGATTTGGTGATTTATGTTGGTATATCCCAGCCCTAAGGCCTCTGGCTGGGGGTGCTCAAGCTTATTTCCCCCTTCTTTTATTATAAACCACATTTTTGGCTTCTCCATCCCACCATTTCTTAAAGGGTTCAAGGTTGCTTCATAACTTCTGTCTGATCCATCTCTCTAAAGAACCAAGGAGCTTCTGGAGGTGCGAGAAAGGATTCCCTTTTGCAGAGAAATCATTCCTTCCTTATTTAGACCCAAAAGGAGCTTTTTTTAGTCCAGAGTGCAATGCTGTGTGTCACTTTTCCTGGTGGCTGTGGTTTCACGGGCATGACAACTCCTGCACCTGTTGGTACAAACCACTGCACTGAGAATTTTTCCTCCCTCTCCAGACCCTGAGTTTAAAGGCAGCTGCTTTATTTACTGATGAATTCAATCAATTATAATAGTGTATAATTCGCTAAGCTGCTTTCCCAGCTGTGGTGATGCTGTCGTGAGGGAGTGGGGAAAAAGCACCCCTCCAGTCCAAATTTTTCATCTAAACAAATAGCTTTTATTTTTCTCAGCCTTCCAAAAAAAAAAAAAAAAAAAAAAAAAAAAAGCCCAAAGCAATCAGGCTTTTTACCATTTATTTCAGACCTCTGATTGCTAAGATAATTTTCAGCTATTCCAGTGAATGTTGAGGCTCGTGGAGCCCCTTCATGTCACCTGGATTTGGGGACTGTAATGCCAAGAGGACACAGAAGTCATTGCTCCTGCTGTCTGATTGCAAAAGGTCTCTGCTGAGCAGTTGTGGCATCGCTGTGAGGCTGTTTCCAGCTTTTCCCTGGATTTAAGGTGTGTTGAAAGCCTGGTGTGTCCCCTCTGAGTGGGGATGGGGGACAATGAGCTGTGGGGGAGCTCACCCTGGCCCCATGACAGCAAGTGTTGCTTTATCACTCAACGTGCACACTCAGTGGAACGCAGCAGAAAGCTCCTTATCGTCACAATTTCCACCCCACCCCATAAAAACTCCTTCTAGCACATACCTGCCCTAGGACAAGGGTTTATTGTTCTGCCAAGACTGGACCTGGCGCAGGTGTGGGGACGCATGTGATCCAGGCTGGCTGCACGGGGCAGCCCGAGAGGGACCGTGTGTTTTCCCCAGCTGGGCGGCTCGGTGGGGCTGCAGGTCAGTGGGAAGGGGACACACATGTGGCTTTCACCATCAGATCTCCTCGGCCTCATTCCCACACTGGGAGCAGTGCCAGCAGCCCAGGGATGTGTCCATTGCAAAGAGAGCCCCGAGGATGTGCTGTGACACTGCGAGGCCCTGAATATGCAGCATGCTGAGGGCACTGGTGGACTCAGGGCTCCTAAATGATTCCCATGTTTCCTAAATAAATGTAAGACCCCAGTAGTCCAGCCCCTGGGGAGCCCCCAGCTACATGTGCACAGTGCCAGGTACACAGTCAGGAACATCACAGGGCAAGAAGTAAAAACCTGGTGAGAAATCATTGCTAGTTCTTTGTCCTTCATCCTTCATCTGTCCTCTTTTATCCCTCCTTCCTCCACCTTAATTTCTCATCTTTCATCGCTCATCCTTCATTCTTTGTCCTTCATCATTAATCTCTCATCCTTCATCACTCCATCCCCCACCTTTGCCACTCAGCCAGAGCTGGGCATGATACAGGGTGAGCAAAGAGGCCAACATGTTCCCCTCTGCACCTATCAACCCAATAAAACACGGCAAAGTCCATTATTCCCTTCCCCCGGCTCTTTAATAAATGAAAACAATCCCAGCCCTGAGGCGAGCAAGCGTGACTGTTCCAGGAGCATTAATCATCCTCTGGGAGCCCAGCACGGGTTATCGACGCTGTTTATCCAAGCTGCTATTAAAAAATGGCCATAAACTCGCCTTCAGCCTCTCCTGAAGGAGATGAAGTGTCTGCAAGGGCTGCGCTGGGCTGATTGTATCACCCGCCCCACGCAGCAAAGTTGTGTTCCTGGCGAGGAGGAGGACAGGGTGGCTTAATTGCTGCCAGGAAGAGAACCAGAGTCTTTTCCAGCTGATTTGCAGCCTGGGAAGGATCCAGGTTCTTGAGGAAGCTTTGTCCCAGCTGGGAATTACCTGTTTTTCAGCACTCACAGCATCCCAGGGAACCGGAGATCAACCCTTTTGATGTTACCCAGTGCTTACTCCCAAGCCACTCCTCAGCCACCCTCTTGGCAGCCACTGAACCTTCCAACATGACTGTTATCTTTTCTCTTATATTTAGTGAAAAATGGTTAATTTAGCCCCAGGTTTGGGGTTTCACATGGAACAGCAGCAGCTGAGATTGTTTCAGGCTGCACCTCGGCTCCTCCAAGGCAGCTGGGTTCTTGAATTGAAATCCTCAGGGGAGGCATCTTGCAAATTAGCATTTCTTAGCAATAGGAATTTGATTTAGGAAGGAGAAGAAAGAAACCAACCAAAAGAAGTTAGATCATCAAAATGGCAATTTAATAATCTGTAGCAGAGAGGGGGAAGATGCCCATGCCAAGGTGGGAGGCACAGTTGGGCAAGGACGAGAACTGCTGGTTTTTCCTTGAATGATCAGTTGATGATGCTCTTATTGATCCCTGGTTTCTTGACAGCCCAGGACAAACCTGGAACGGGTTCCAGGCTCAGCCAATAGCTGGGGAGCTGGAGCAGCATCTCTAGAGCCACTTCAACTCACGGATCTGAAGGAAGCTGCGGCAGTCCCAAGCACACCTGAGCATGCTGGAGCACCTCTAAGCATCCCTGAACATCCCCCAAGCATCCCTGAGCAGCCTTGAGCATCCCTGAACATTCCTCAGCAGCCCTGAGAAGCCTTGAGCATCCCTGGGAGGCCTTGGGCAGCCCTGAGCAGCCCAAGAGGTCTCAAGCATCCCCTCAACCTGCAAGACCATGCCAGGACAGCCAGCACAGGTTCTGGTCCCTAACTGACACATGCCCATGCCAGCAGTGCCACAAGGATTTCATTACCTCCAGCCTGGGGAAAGCTCAAGCAGATTTAATAAAGCCATTATGCCCCTGGCAATGCCTTTAATTAAAGAGCTCATTATAAATGGCTGCTGCTCCCTGGTAAGAGGAACTCAGCAGGGAAGAGGCTCATTAGTCCCTGGACTGGCTGCCACCATGGCCCCTCAGCAAACACTGCCACTGTTCCTGCTGGGACAAGGGATGGGACAAGATCCACCTCCATTTAATCCTGAAGGCTTAAGGGCTGTTCTCTTTCCTTGTCTGCTGCAAGTTGAGATAGTTCAGCTGGACACATGTTTATAAACATTTCTAAACCTATTTGGTATTGGGTTACACAGTGTTGCTCTCATCAGGGCGAAGCTTGGTGTCTTGCCAAGTATCCTAAAGGATGAATCCCCAAATCTCATCCCCTTTGTGGATTTTCCAAGGGTCTCGGCTAGGCTGTTGTGCGGGGAGTCCTCCCTCTGCTCTGCCCAGCCCTGGCCAGCCCATCCCAGCCACGGCAGAGCCCGATGGCTGAAGGTTTTCAGTTTATGGCGGCTTTTATGGCTTTAGCAGAGGACTCTGGTAAACCATTTTCCAAGCAGTGATAAAGCCCCAGTGCAGGCCGGGTGGTGACAGTGACTGCTCTGGCAGCGCCATACCCACATCTCGTCCCTCCCCTCCCTCTGCTCGGGTGGTGGCTCTGGGACTCTGCCCCGGGCTGAGCGGGGCCGGACTTTGCTGCTGCTGTGTCAGCTCTCCATCAGGCTCTGGGGCTGCAGTGAGGTTTCAGATCTGCTGAATCATGCCGTGGCGGCGAGGGTGGGTCCCCACCTCCGGGGGTTTGTGCCCCACAGCACAAGTCCCTGCTGGGCAGGGAGAAGGGAATGGGGGGGCTCAGCTGGGACTTCAGGTGCCTTTACTCAGGGTTTCTGTGTGGGTGACAGCAGACTCGGGTGCCCAAGAGAAGGGCTGGGGGACCAGCCCTGCACCCCAATAGAGGCTGTTACACCTGATCTTCTGCACCACGGGAGCCCCAGACCCCACCAGGCACTCCAAGTCCCAGGATGCTCCAAGCTCCCATGGGTGCTCGAGGGCAGAGGGTGCTGCAAACCCCATCATGAGTAAGGGTGCGCTGGTTCCCCAGGGTGCTCTGGCTCTGAGGGTGCCCCGGGTCCCTCTGGGGGTCCAGCTTTAAGGCTGCTGCCGTTCCTACCCGGTCCGTGCCTGGTGTCTGTCTCCTCCGGGTGATCCAGGGCCGAGGATGCTCCAGATCCTCTGGGCGGTCCCTCCCTCCCCAGGGCGCTGCGCGCCGCGGGCTCCTGGTGACATCTAGTGGTGTCACACACAGGGACAGACACAGGGACAGACACAGGGACAGACACACAGACACAGCGCGGGGGGAGGTGGTCCGGGGGTGCTGCTCGCCCCGGTGCGCAGCGCTGCACCCCCGGGGGCCCTACCCGCACTCGGCCAGGAGAAGCTGCGATGGGAACACCCCTCCTCTTCCCCCAGTTCGCCTTATTTCCCCTCATATGCTGCCTCCGGGATTTTTCTCCCTCGGGGATTTTCCGCAGGGGGTGCAGGATGCTGGAAGGGTGCGGCGGGGCAGATGGAGGTCGGGGGGTGCTGTCACCCCTCTGCCATTCCCCGACCCACCAGCCCAGCCAAGGGGTTCTGCTTCCCAGGACGTCACTGCAGGGCTGCTGGTGGGTGCAGGCATGAGCCTGACCCATGCAAAGCCCAAACACGAATTAAACTGTGACCGAGCCCCTGTGCGGGGGACTGTCCTTGGCGGTGTGCAGGCAACGATCCTTGGGCTGCCCCTGGTGCATCCTGGCCTGTTCGGGGCTGGGCTCTCACAGCGTGCGGGGGCTCAGTGGGTGCCTGGAACAGCTGGGGGGTGGGGAGTGTCACACACACTGTTGGGGACTCACCTCCTTGGGGTCTGTCCCCAGAATACGCAGAGCCCGCCTGGTGGTGATCCCCCTCTCACTTCTGCAGCCCCCCTGCCCCCGCTCCTGACGCCCTCCCTCTGCAGCCATGCTGGGGGTGCAGCTCCCCCTCGCTTTGTCATCGCTGCGTTGCCGTGCCAACGCGGAGGCCCTGTCCCTGCTCAGACACTGTCACCGCTGGCACAGGCAGCACCACCCGGCACCCACAGGTAGGGCTGGGGGACACGGGAGCTATGTGGGTATCTGCCTTCAACCCCCCCAGTATGTCACTCAGGCCTTTCTCAGCTACGAACTGGAGAGAATCCCCTCCCCTGCATGAGCGTATAGCCCCCATCGAGAGCAGACACAGTCCCTGAGACCCCCCCCTGGCATTTTGGAGAGTCCCAGCCAGAGGCCACAGTGAGGGGCTGCGGGGCTGTGGGATGTGCATCCTCCCCGCCCGGGTTAACCAGATTAAGCGGAGAAAACACCCCACCGAAAGTAAGGAGCACTGGATAAGGAGCCCCCTGTGAAGGGGGAACTGTGGATGTGCTTGGAGGTGCAGGGGAGACAGAGGTTGGGAGGGGAACAGGCAGGTCCTGGAAGGGGTCCAGTCACCTCCAGTTTTCCCAGCACTCAGTGGTGGCTAGTGGGCAACTCAGAATATCCCGCTCCCACAGGCACGCCCCGTGTCCCGCTGTCAGGCCCTGTGCTTGGGGGTGCTCATGGCCTGTCCCTCCATCCTCAGTGCTGCTGGGGACTGTTTGCCCTGTGTGACTGCCAGCAGGGCCAGATGTTTGCATCTGGTGGGAGGACAGAACAGGGCTACATGGGTCCCCATCTGCAACCCCCAGATGTGCCAGCAGCCCCTCGGTGTGATGAGAGTTTGGGGGAGGCTCTTGTGATATGGGGGGAGCCGGTGCCTCTCACTGTCCCCCCCCAGCCTGGTCCCCCTGCCCATCCCACAGAGTGCCCCATGGCCCCAGGCAGTGAGGCTGGACACAGGCGGCCTTGGCAGTGCAACTTAATGGGATAAACCAATTCCCTTAACCCACTTATCTGGCTGATCCAATAAAGGTGGCTGGGAATAAAGTGTGTGCGTGGCCTTAATGCGTTTCCCCTCTCCACGCTCCCCCAGTCCTGGCAGCATCGTGGCTCCGTCTGCCACAGCTGGCAGGGGGCTCCTCCCCAGAGGCAGTGCAGAGGGGCTGGGACAGAGGGGGGACATTGGACCTGGGGACTAGGACCTGCTGGCTCTAGGTGCCAGGGAAGAGGACAAGTGGCTGTGACAGTGGTGGAGGTGGCGCCGATCCATTGAGGGATAGCCCAGCACAGAGCGTAGCGCAGGTGAGTTGTGGGGGCCATGGGAAGGGTCTCTGGTGTAGCTGTTCTTGGGTGACACCATGTGTTTGTGCCCCCCAGCAGCACAGATGTTCACTCAGCCCCATGTCCCCAAGGGCTATTGCTTTTATCATGGAGGGGGTCCTTTGCTTACCCTTGCACTTCCTTCCTCTCAGGGTTTGGGGGTTGTTGTGGGGGTCTCGGAGTGGGTGGGCTGGGAAGGGGGTGGATGTGGGACATGGGATGGGCATGGAGTGAGAGGGATGGGGATGGAGGGACAGCGTTGGAGGGATAGGGATGAAAAGGACGGAGGCAGGGACAGAAGGACAAGGATGGAGGGGGATGGATGGAGGGGCGGTTGTTGCAGGAGGGCTGGGGCAGCCGGAGCGGGGCTGGCAGCGCATAGGCAGGGGCAGGAGGGTTGGGAAGAAGGACAGGAGCAGGCAGGCAGGGACAGGAGGATCGGACAGGAGCCCAGGAGCAGGCAGGAGGTGCAGGAGCACGGGGCTGGGTGTGCCGCGGCGGCTGGGAGCCACCTCCGGCTGTGGGTGACGCAGCGAGAGCAGGAAGCGTCCGGCTCCGTGGCAGGTGAGGGTGGAGCAGAGGTGCCGGACGCTGCTCGGGGCAGGACCTTACCCCAAGTTCGGCCAGCAGGGACCTGCTGTCGCCTGGGGCCACTGCGGCTTCGCTGCCCCCTCCTCTCTGTCCCTGCAGGCTGCCATGGACGGCGCCCCGCCGCCCCCCAGCCCCGCCGGGCTCTCGGTGTACGTGGCCGTGTCGCAGCTGCTGGGCCTGACGCTCCTGGCCACCACAGGTGCCTGGCTGGGCCGCTACCGGGGCGGCGTGGCCTGGCACAGCCCCCTCCAGTTCAACGCCCACCCGCTCTGCATGGTGCTGGGCATGGTGTTCCTCCAAGGTGACGGTGAGCAGAACGGTGGGACACGTGCCCTGTCCCAGCTGCAGCCTCCAAAGCCTGGAGCTGTGGTCAGGCAGGGAATGAAGGGGACAAAGTGGTGACAAAAGACACAGGGAAGGAGCGCCAGCATCCCTGGGCAATGCTGGGTGGTCCCTGCGGGTGCTCAGGTACCCTCTCTGCGCAGCTCTCCTGGTGTACCGGGTGTTCAGGCACGAAGCCAAGCGCTCCACCAAGACACTGCACGCGTTGCTCCATGGCCTGGCCCTGGTCATCGCCCTCGTGGGTGAGTGCTGGGCTGCCATGGGAGGGCTGGGCTGGGCTGGATGCAGCCCTGCTGGTGACGGGCTCTTCTCCGCAGGCATCATCGCCGTCTTCGAGTCACACCGGGCTAAGGGCATCCCTGACATGTACAGCCTGCACTCCTGGTGTGGCATGGCCACCTTCGTGCTCTACCTCCTGCAGGTAAGGGGTGGGAAGCCCCTGGCCCCCCCGGGAGGGAAGGGACTCCCGTGACATCCCCATGTCCCCACAGTGGTTCCTGGGCTGTGGTTTCTTTCTGTTCCCCGGTGCCTCCTTCTCGCTGAGAGGGTGGTACAAGCCCCAGCACATCTTCTTTGGCATCGCCCTCTTCATCCTCTCCATCACTTCCTGCTTGTTGGGAATTACTGAGATGCTCCTCTTCAAAATCAGGTGAGTGACCGAACTGGGGTGAGGGGGTGGCCCCCAGACCTCCAGCAGAGGGATGCCCCTGTCCCTGTGGCTCTTAAATCTCCCCTCAAGGTCTTTATTTCTGCTGCTGCTGAGTCACTTACCAGACGAAGTTTAACAAGGGGCTGGATCCTACAACAGCTTTCTTTGGGAATGTGGATAAAATGCCCAGTGCCACTTCCCCGCATCCAGGTGTTTGCAGGACCACTCAGGGACTCATGTCCCCGAGACCTCTGCTCTTGCAGCTGGAGGACACAGTGATGACCCCCAGCCCCAGCACTGTGGAGACAGGGGCTATGGGGCACCCCAGGAGCCACTTCCCTCCAGCAGGGAGGGTACTGGGCTGCCTATAGCCCCAGTTCAGGCTGTGCCACCAGTTTAATCTGCTGTCACCAAGTGTCTCTCCCAAAAGTGAGCAAAGCACCAACACCCCTCTCTTGCTCTCATTTGGGGAAGGATCCTTTCCCATGGTGTGTGCCTGAAGGATGAAGATGGGGATGAGGAGGGGGTCCCAGCCAGGATAGGGATAGGTCACCCATCCCTTAAGGCTTGAGCATCCTTCTCTATCCCTTCAGTGATTCCTACAGCCACTTTGTGCCTGAGGGCATCCTGGCCAACACCCTGGGGGTGCTGCTGGTGGCCTTTGGGCTGGTGGTGGGCTACGTGCTGACACGGGAGGAGTGGAAGCGCCCACCACTGGCAGAGGAGCTGGCCCTGTCCATGGACTTCAAGACCCTGACAGAGGGTGAGAGCCCTGGTGGTGGCAGCCAGTGACATCCGCAGCTCCTGGTCTCCAGCATGGGCTCCTTGTGATGTCTGAAATGTTCCTGTGCACCCTGTCCCTGGTGGTTTGCATCTCCGCCCAGCCCAGGGTGACGAGGACAGCTGGAGAAGGACATGCTTGGTGCAATGCTGCCCGCTGGACTCGGCTTGGCTTGGCCTTAATCATCCTAAGCTCTGCCCAGTCCAGGCCCTGGTGACCCCCGAACTCGTCCCAGCCCTGTGGGAATGGCAGTGCTGTGGGCAGGGCAGGGGCTGGCAGGGGCACGAAGGAAAGGGATCTCTGGGCTCTTCCTCTTCCCTGCTCTGGGGACGGAGTGGGAGCAGAGATTTCTGCACTGTGGGCGGCCAAAGCCCACAGGCTGTTCTCTGTGCTGATGGGCAGAGGGGATGTTTGCCACCACCAGGATGTCCCACTCACTGGCAGCCCCTCACCCTCCAGCAAGGCCACGTGGGGGGACGCTCCCCTAAAGGGGTCCCGGGGGGTTTGGAGTGACCCTGTGCCTGTGCAGGTTCAGCAGCTTCGTGTCTGAAGTGTTTTCTCCCCACGCATGATGTGTTTGCTCGGTGGATGCTCCTGACCTAATAAATGTTTGCAACTAACCCTGTCCTCCTCCTGACTCTGCCCCCCCAGATCACAATTTTGGGGTATCCTCGAGTTCCCACACGCAGAGGGCAGCTGGGAGAGGAACTGCCTGGGGGGCTGGGGAGGGACCCCATGGGGACATCTCCAGGGTCTGGCCATGCACTGGGTGTTATTAATTATTATCCACTCTATTATTATATGCCTTTTCCTGGTGGCAGCAGTAGCGCTGCCTCTGTCACCTCCCACTCCTGGTGGTTCCCAGGTCTCTGTCCCCAACCCCATGGTGGCAGTGACTGTGAGACCCAACTCTCACACCATTATTTCCACACCAAGAAGCATCAGGACACTCCTTCACTGACCCCAGCGTGGGAAAAACAGCAGCCCAGACACCGTTTCCAAGTGTTAACCATTTATAAATAGGTACATTTTTTCATACATACAGTTTTCATTGTACAGATTACAATCTGTATACATTGGGGGGGGGAAATGCATTCTTTTGAACTTTTCACATCTATCTCACAGCTCACATGTACAGACAAGAAAACTCTGCTCAAGCAAATACAGCAAAGGAAAAAATATGTTTTCTTCTTTCCTTAGAGATGAGAGGCGAAGGCCTCTGCTGTTGGCAGGGGCTGCTCTTCCCACTGCACAATATCACAACTGTGTGGTGTTCAATATATCAGAGAGAACAGAACATGCATTGGATAATATACTGTACAGAGAGAAAGTCCTTTACATCTGAATTATAGAAAAGCTAAAGGAAAATTTAAGTGTCTTAAAGATCTTCCCAGCAAGTGTCTCAGAGGATGGCAACCAGGGAGTTGTACAAAGCACAAGGCAGGTGTAGTGGACGTGTTTGTACCCAACTCAGATCCTCTCGGATGTGAAGACAGAAAGGAGATGGAACGCTGAATGCAACACTATGGCAAAGAAAAGGCTGGACAGGGATGAGCCCGGCAGTACTGGCAGAGTCCACACGAGTCTCTGGATTATCAGTGTAGCAACACAAAGGACTTTATGTAGCACGCAGTGCTGCTCTCAGTGGCTGGCTGAGCAGTGCACAGCAAGGCAGACCTGTGGGGACCCAGCTCTATGGGCACGAGACCTTCCCACCTACCCATTCCGACCCTGACTTGCCTCCCCACCGCCGTCCCTGGACAGCGTCACCCAAAGGGACGAAGTCTTTTAGCAAAGCAGCTCTCTGTTTTCACAACCACAGGATGTGATCCCATCAGATGGGACCCGGCTGCTGACTCCCCAGTACCGTGACAGCTAAAAGCGAGCAGGAGGAAGGACACGGCTGGTGGGCTGGGGGTCTGTTGGCTTTCCCCGTGATGGCCGCGCTTGCTGTGACCTCTTGGGTCGGTCTGTACCAGTTTGGTGAGATCCAGCTGTAGAGTCAAGAGTTGGACACGAATGCATCTTGCTAAAGAATTGAGCCCTTAGTGGTTTATACTAGAAAAAAGAGTTTGATTGAACGAAAATCCAGCAATTATTCACATAAAGCTGAAAAAAACGCAGATTCACTTTCAACCATTGTGCTTTGTGTCCAACACACCCTCCACCAGCCTGCAAAGTGCAGCCGGCATGGGGTGAAGGCTTTGATTTGCAGAGGTCCCAGCAGGTACAGCAGCTCTTTCCCTAAGCCCTTGGGTAAATGCTGACAAACCAGTAGAAGAGTGACCTTGAATTCCCAAGAGTACAGCAACGTGCAACCAGCGAGGAGCTCGCGGCAGCGCGCTACGGACCCCCGCAGGCGAGGAAAGCGGAGGACGAGCAGGCACGCTGGCTTGCTTGGTTCTCTAGATAAGGCAGAGCTGGCACTTCGGTTTTAGCTAGACTTCTCCTGGGTAACCCTGAATATACAGCAACTTTTGTAAAGGAGACGGAACCAGCTCCCAGTTTGCTACCCACCCTGGTTCCAGACCTAATCCCAGCACGACTCCGGTGTTTGGCATACGCACGCTCACACGTTCACACCAGCCACGTCCACACCAGCCACCGGTTTTCTTCACAGCCAGGTTAAAGAAAAATAACCAAAAAGTTCAGTGCTTAGACAGACTGAGCTGGGCACTGGTGCCACAGCAGACAGACAGATGGACAGACACACGTCTCAGATTGTTGGAATCATCACAGTCCTCCCAAACAGTGACACAGAGAAGGCAGCTCAGGCTGTACCTCCTTCAAAGGATCTGTCTTTGTAAAACCCTCCTTTTCCTAAGCACTGTAATGCCCACTCAAGCCCTCTGATGCCACTCCCAGCCTGGCTGGTGGGACTCTGCCAGAGCCCTCCACCATGTGGGTGTCCACTCCCCTGGGACCACAGCATCCTCCTGACCTGGGAGAAAAGCAAGAGCCAATGAACCCCCACTGGGGGATGGGGCAGACACCCACACCTGATGCTGGGAGAGAAGATTCCAGCTCTGCAGTGGCACACCTGGGTCTCAGAGCAGCCACAGGCGAGGATGAGAGACACCTGGTGGGAAGGCTGGCTAAAGAAAGGGGTCAGCTTCAGCATCACTTCTGGCACTGCCTTCAGCATGTACCCCAAGAATGAAAACTGTGGAGTTTCAATCTCATCAAGAACCTGCTTTACTTGGCGGACCCAAAATCCTGCTTGCTAGAAGATGGGGCTTGCCAGTGGTACCGCTGCAGTCAGGATGGCATGAAGGCACCAGCTGGCAGCACTGACCTGCATCCTAATTACTCAAAAAGTAATTAAATACATAGCACAGACGTACAAGACAGCTGTCTGAAACTGAGTGTGATCCCACAGTGTGGCCTGATCTTGTCAGACCCAGATCTGAGGGCAGAGGATGAAGGGCCCTCAGGGTGAGACCTGACCTTGTGCTCCCCCAGGCACAATGGGGCCATGCCAGCACAACACAGCATGACCCCTGCTCCTCCTCATGCAAAGACCAAATTATGACTTTGAAGACATAGGGGACTGAGCAAGAACAGCTTTTCCAGGAAGAAATGTGCTTCTTACCCACCTGGTGACCACAGCAGCCATCCTGCCTCAACTTTTCCTAAGCAGAATTGCCAGGGAAGTGCTTTAAAACCACTGCAAATAATTTTGTATTCAAAAATTACTCAATCTGTTGATGCTTATATACAGGAGTCAGTTCTTGTGCTATAAATGTTATGATTCATTGCTTTGTTTCTTTTCTCTTCTTTTTTTTTTTTTGAAAAATACACTAAGAGACATGAGCTGCTTTGCTATTTTTCTAATGAAGACACTACTCACGCTTAAATATCCAGTATTTATCATAGTAACAAATTCAAACAGTAAAGTGCACCCATTTACAGAGAGAACAGATGGAAACCCATTAGTGCAAGAATCCTGTGGAAAATGTAACACGTGGAATCGTGAAAAAACCTGCATGCTGCAGTGTTTCAGGCCTTCTTCAGCTTTGTGGTTGTGTTAAAAGCGTGAGCTGTTTTCTTTTTCCCTTGAAACATCTTCAGGAACTGGAAAGTTACACACGGGAGTGCTGTGAGGGGATGATCTGAAGGACAGGACTGGGAGCACAAGGCAGTGAGCAGTGAAAGCAAAGCTCCTGTCACTGCCCCTGGACCACCCTGCCGCCGTGGCAGGGGAGAGCACCAGCGGCCAGATGGAACAGGGATGGGGCTGAACTGGGTTATTTTTTCCTTTCAAAGAAGCAACTATAGGTAAGAAGCCACTCACTCAGGCAGAAAGCTGGAGGATGGGAGGCACTAAGCAAAGTGACTGATGCTGCTCCAGACCCAGGATACGTGTCCCAGCTACGGGCATGTGGGATGCGGAGGAGAAATCAGTTATTCCTTACAATACAGAGCATGTTCTTTCAGAAATGAGAGGAAGAAAGAAAACCATCACAGCCCATTTTCAAGGAGAGAAACCATGCACGGAGCTGGGTGTCCCCATGGGGTACCCACCCCATTGAAGGGGTCCCAGACAGCCCCCCATCTTACAGACTCCTGGGATAAAACAGAGTCAGCACTAGGTTGTATCTCAAGGAAAACACCAACCTCAATCAAAATACTGGCTTTGGCAAAGACCAAATGGTCCCTGGGGCACCCCAAAATTGCCAAAACTCATAGAGGAACCCCCACTTCCAAATGCTCTCCATGTGTCTATGAGACACAAGCCTCCCCTGGCCCAAGGTGTGCATGTCCCAGCTTGCTCTGAGCAAGTTAGGCAATGAAACAGCAACGAGATGTGCTGAGCCACACAGAGGGAAAAAAAAAATGCCCCAACAAAGCCAGGGTTTGCTTTAAGACCCTGTCCTGAGCTGGTGAGAAAGGGTGCAGCTGCAGTGATGTGTTGCTGGGATATGCTCACTCACACCAGCGGAGGTTGGAGCCCATGATTTGGTTCAAGAAGTCTTGCAATCGATTCGCAGTAGCCCTTTGGAGGTATTGCTGCCCTGCTCAGCACTGAATTGCTCCCAGGAGTTGATCTGAGTGAGGTTTGGCATTGGGCAACAGGCACTAGTTTGCTTTAAAACAAGCTACAGCGTTATCGCTCTCCCTCCCGTCATCCCACACCTTCACCCTCAGAACAGAAAAGGCAGATTACAAACTCACCAGGAATAAAGGAATCGGTAGAGGAAGTTCTTCCCCCCACCTCAAAAGAAATTTTCAGCAAATAATTGAAAAATTTTTGAAAATCCAATAGAAAGGATTTTGGAACCGGCCCCTGCTTTTCACGTTGTCTTGATGTGACTTGCATTTGATTACAAAACTGAAAATAATAAGAAAAAAAAAAACAAACCAACCTGAACTGGAAAATGTCCTGAAATAGATAACATAAATAAATTATAAATAGGTCTCTCTGAACTACAGCTTTTCAAAAAGCAGCACATGGTCTCTACCATGTACAGATATGGAACACGGTGTCCCTTTCCAGGATTTTGGGAAGAGGATCTTAGAGGAGCATAGCCCTTGCTACAGCCCCTGCTCCCTGGCAGGACTGAGCCAGAGGGAAGGGATGCTGCAGGGCTGGGACTGCAGAAGGACCCTGCCTCTTCTGGGACCATCATACCATGTTCTACATCCTCATCATAAAAAAAAAATGTAAAAAAAAAATTCAAGAATTGCAATTTTCCTCTCGGGATACCATTTCCTAAGTGAGATTTTTGCTCTTCCTTGCAAGTGACAAATCCCCCCTGGACGAAGTCCCCAACACTGACTTGCCCCATGCAAATGCTGTGGGTGAGGTGAAGTCTGCCAACAGTGTGAAGAAGTTAGTGCCACCCCAGCTCATGCACAGGAGGTTCCTGGCCAATTCCCTTGGCTGATTAAAACACGTAACAAAGGGCCAACCTTACACCCTCAATGCTTGTAAAATGCCCCAGAGCAAAGAAATCAGTGTGAGGGCACCTGGTAGGTACTTGGGAAGAGGCAAAGTGCTGTGTGATCCCCACCCATTCTGGCCAGTGACAAGTTAAATAAGGAAGGAAAGCGCTGTAAACCAGCAGAATCAGAATGGGTATTGTGGGTGCTGTGCATAGCTACTGGTGTTAAATCACATCACTGAGGGTAATCTGCTCTTTGGAGCAAAGAGCCAAACAACCTGGCTGGCACGGGGACCTGTGGATGCAGTCTTGGGAAAGGCTCCTGTGGAATTCCCTAGGAATTCCCATCAGAGTTGAGTAAGAGATCACTGAGACAAAAGAAACCAACTTAGATCCAAGGCAATTGTTGCTTGAAAAAGAGCTGGTTACCTCCTGCTGCGTAGGGATATCTCTGGACCACCCCACACCATGGACTAGGATATCCTGGTTGGAACTTTCCTGGAATTGGGCAAATGATACTGGCTCGGCTGATGTTGGCTTCACAGTCAGCTGGGGAACAAAAGGGCTGGAGCACGTGCATGGCTGTCTGACCACCACATAAAGTACCGGAGAAACTTGATCATGTAGCTATCAAAGAGAAATGAAAATAATAATAGTAATAATAATAATTATAATAGTATGCATGGAAATCAAGCTTGGAAGTGTGTGCTGAAAACATGAGGGTCTCACTCCAACAAGTGTCTTTTACACATTAGACTCCACAAATGGTCTCTTTGGTTTGATTGGGGACGTCTGCCCTTGCCTGGAGTCCCTGGAGAGCTGCCTGTACAGGTTATCCTGGTAGGCCTGCGCCACGGGCAGCGTCCTTGCCACCTTGACGTCGGGGTACGAGGAGGCTTGGGTGACTCTCTCCAGGAGGTCTCCCCGGGACCCATTGGCCAGCATCCCATGGGGGCTGTAATAGTCTTCCTCTAGCAAATGGCCATTCTGTGCATTGTTGGTTTTGTTATAAAAGGCAATGTTGCTGATTGAAGAGGGTGGGCTAAAGGATTCTGGCTGGGGCAGATTGCCAGGAGATGTAGGACTAATGACAGTGTCCACTGACGACACAGCCCAGGTCCGGTTCTGCTGATGGAGATGGGGGTACTGCTGAGTCCGAGCAGTTTTATCTATGATTCCCATGAACGGCGTGGTCCGGGAACGGGCTGGCTCACTGGGGTAGGCCCCCTGCGTGGGCGAGACTGGAGACAGCTCATCGCACGATCTGTCATAGGCTGGCTTGAGGGGAATCTCCATTTGCTGAATCGAAGCAGAGGGGCGAAAGTTGGGAGTCAGGTTGGAGGTGGAGGAGATGCTATTGCTGGAAGGGGAGAAGCGGAGGCCAACGCTCTGAGAGTGGAGTAGAGGCCTTGGAGTCGGTGGGTGAGGCTTGATTTCGCTGGGATTGACTGTGATGGGCCTTCTTATGAGGTGAGACACATCTGGAGAGCCCAGCTGGTTGGCAGGGAGGGGAGAACGCTCCAGGTCAAGTTTGGAATGGCACACTGGATAGTAGGAGGCGGACTGGCTTCGCCCAATCTGAGGCGTCTGGCTGTATCTCATCCCCCCTCTGTAAGCTGAGGATGGTCTCTGTGGAAGGTCTTCTTTGGCCAGCCCTCCGTGCTGACAGATGGCTCCAGCGCTGAGACTTGCCTGCACGTGCTGCACGGGCCTGCTGTCACCCACGATGCCCCCAATGGAGCCCTGGTAGACCAGCCGGCTCTGGCTGACCCCCATGTCCCCTGACGATGACTGGTACTTGCTGGCCATCGAGTGGGCAACCTGGCTGTACGCACCAGTTGGGATGACAGTACTGGAATGGACGGCAGAGCTGGGCTGATTGCTCCTCACGATCTGCGCCTTGGCTGGCTGCAGCCTCAGCCCTGGCTGTGGCACGGCCACGGGGAGCTGGGGCATCTGGAAGGATCTCTGCGTCATCTTGGACAGCGGAGACTTGGGTCTGCCGGGCAGCTGGGAGACCCCGCTGGGCTCCTGCTGGTAGCGGACCGGGGAGCCGGACTGCGACCGATAGACGCTCACGCTCTCTGCGGGGGGACTGGCGCGGTACTGGGGGCCTCTGCGAAGGGGAGACGGCGGCGGGCTCTGGTACTCCTTCCCCTGGCTTCCCACGGGAGGGGGGCTGAAGCGGTAAGTGGAGCCCTGGTGAGCTGGGGATGTGTGTGGAGGACTGGGTCGGTAATGTGAGTTTTGGTGCGTCGGAGACAGAGCAGGAGACGTGGACTGGTACCCCTGCCTGGTCGGTGAACCCACAGAGCTGTTGGACCTGAAATCAAAGACCTGATGAGAGCCAAGAGGTGAGCCGGAAATATAGGCTGAGTCCCTGTGAGCTGGAGATGGAGGTGGGCTCTGGATGATGGGCAGCCCTTGGTTTGGCCTGGACTCTGTCTGTAAGCCAATGGAAATATTTTCTACATCCTGCTCGAGGTACTCCTCCTCAAAGATATCTTGCACAGAATACAGCTCTTCATGCTGGGCTTCGGGTTCTGGCTCCACTGGGAGTGGAGGTGATGGCTGCTGCTGCTGCTGCTGCTGCTGCTGTTGCTGCTGCTGCTGCTGCTGCTGTTGCTGCTGCTGCTGCTGCTGCACCTGCCTGCACTCCTCCTCCACTCGCATCAGCAGCCGCTGGATCTCACGGTTGTTAGGGCACAGCTTGATGGCCTCGTTCAGGTCCTCCAGGGCTGCTGAAAACTGCCTGCTTGACAAAGGAACAGAAATGAGAACTGAAAGTACTTTGGATTTGGATGGAGCTGTTCTCAGAGATTCCAGGGGAATAAAGTGGCTTGTGCACGTTACTGAGGGAGAGAGCTGTGATTGCTACTGCTTGCTGCACCTCTCACACGCTGTCTTATGGGCCTTACATTATCCAAACAGAGGGAAAATTCTGGAGAAGAAGGGAACACAGTCCTTAGATGGCACAACCCAGACTAGCAAACACGCCTGCCTCTGCAGGTTACATTAGGGGCTAATTAATTACCCCCCCTAGCATCACCATGAGCTTCACCTCTGTTTTAGCACAAGGGACACCAACGCATTGATCACTGCAAGCCCAGCTCACCAGCTGCTGTAAACAAGCTCCGACAGAGCTACAACCACTTATGCCAGTGAATATTTAACTCCTGCCAGATGTCAAGACCACACAGCGTCAGGCCTGGCTCCAGAGCTCAGGGGCTCCCACAGGTCAGCGCTCTGGGCAAGGCTTGTCCCTCCAATTTTGCAGTGGATTTGGCTAACTTCTTTGGAATGAAGCAATCGAGCAATGTGCCAGAGGCTGTGAGCCCAGGGAAGCCTTTGTGAGGGAAAGGCCAGCCTAAGAGGTGTAACAGGGAGGTGGGGGTTTGGGAAGGGGGTTGTCACTTACAGGGACACTGTTCACTCTGGAGTGAAACGATGCGTTTGAACATGACTGTGATGTGGGGAAACCCACCATCTGGGGAAAAGCTCCCCATCTGTGATCCCCCCCAGCACCTCCCAACACCGGCTTAATCTTCTGTACAAGCCATTGAAGATCAGGAGCAAGGGAAGGCCTCCTCTTCTACCAGCTGTGTGACCCTAGGGGTGCTGCTAGGCATAGACTGGGACAGGAAGAAGTAAAGCCAAAGTGGTGACAATTTCTGCTGGAGAGACCCGGGGAGAAAAGGACACTGGTATGAGGGAGGTGGGTATCATCTGAAAGGGAACATGGGTCTTAAAGTTCCTCTTAATGTTTTGGGAACAATGGAGAGGAAACCATTAAAGGAAAGGCATTAGGCGTGTGTGCAGCCCAGCTTGCAGGGCTCCTCTGTGGAACAGAAGGTTATGGCTTCACCTTCCACATCAGGACCTGGTGGACCTGGACCAGCTGGGCCAGGGGCCCAGTTCCACACTTGCCTCCAGCATGGAATGTCACACACTGGTGGTGTTTGCTGAGCTGGGATGTTTGCAGAGGGGCTCACATACCTGCGCTGCCATGTGAGACATTCTGGCTGCCAATTAAACAGAGATGCAGTGGCAGGGTGCCCAGTCCTTGAGAACAGGACTCTCAAGCAGCCCTGCTGATCATTAGGAATGACAAATGGATCTCATCTCACATCTTTTAGCCTTCAGGGAGGTAGGTGAACAAGGGAGATCCCTGCGCTGCAGCTCTCCAGGAGCTGGTTGCAGTGCCCTGGGCACAAGTTCTGGCTGGAGGCTCCCTGGCCAGTGCCTGCCTGCAGCCACTGCCCAGCTGGTCAGCAGCATCTTCTGGGCAGAAAGGGCTGCAGGACAGAGATGTACAGATTTTAAGGCTACAGGAGACCACTGTGATGAATGAGCCTTCCCTCTTGTATAACACAAGCCATGAGTCATATTCTGCTTTGAGTTCAAGTTGTGGTCAAACTGAAGTGTACTTTGAAAAAGAACACCCCACTTTGGTGCACAGGTCTCCGGTGTTGTAAGATGTCCAGACAAAGTTCCGCTAAGACAAACCTCTCAAAACATTTGGACTCATAAATCACCAAATGAGGGAGGGCATTACTTTGGAGTTCAGGACATTTGTGATCTCACTAATGAACATTCCTTGGCCATTTCTTCCCACGGGGGCACTGCCTGGCTTTGCAGGGTGGGTGCCCACACCTGACGTGACAGGCTCGCAGAGACTGGCCCCTCACACCCTTCTCTCTGTCCCTCCTCACCTGCTGCTGCGTTTGGCCCTTGCTCTTGCATAGTAAGCTTCATAAGACTTCGGTTTCAGCTCCAGTGCTTTAGTGGCAAATTCCTCTGCCATTCCAAAATCCTGTCATTTGAATAGGTGTGCAGGTAAGTAACTGAATAAATTTAGAAATAAAAATACATACAGCATGGAAGAAAACAAACTTAGTATGGACTTTCATATCGCACGGAAAGCTTGATGGCTTTGGAATATTTTACATGGATTCAACATCATTTACTGACAGGGAGCTATGACGGCATTTCCAAAGACTCAGGTGTTGTTAACCCAAGTTGCTGTCATCACCCACAAAGGCCAGCAAGCCTCGCTGTGTCCCCAACATGTGCATGTAAATCCCTCTCCAACAATCTACAGTCTTGAGGAAACATCTGGCCTTGCAGAGGCTGGAATGTTATCTCATGAACGATTTTTTTTTCCACAGATGAAAGCAGTAGGAAACCTTTCCCATGCCCTTCTGCTTCCCTGAACACACTGACATTCTTCAAGGGGCTAAAGAAAATTGCCTGTGAAGGACAGGGGTCCATTAGCTGCAAACAGGACTTGCCTGGCAAAGGTCTCCTATCAATCCCACTGCTCCTCACTTCCCCGTGACAGCTCACCTGGGAGGATAGTCTGGGAGCAGGGAGAGGGTGACAGTGTGGCATGGGACTGCTCTGGGTGCTTTCCAGGGGCAGCGCCATGAGACCAGATTATCAGCTCTGGTTCAGACCCTGTCACCACCCTCCCTTGCCTTGTTCTGAATGCTTCATGTCTTGCTAAGCTCAGCACTTGTGAAGGAGAACTCCTAGTGAGGAGGATTCCATTTCACAGCCAAACACTGCTTTGGATTGCTGCATTGGGCTATGACCTGAGCAGCTCTGGGAGAAAGGACTGAAGAGTGCTGCTCCTGATTTGTTCAAAAACTTGTGATGCCAACTCTTGCTATGGGCATGCCCTGCCTGGGGAACCTTAGACTTCTGTTTGTTCCTGCAGTAGCAGTTTCTGAGGAGTTACTGTCCAACAAACCGAAATGGGAATGCAGTCATGAGACAGGCATCTTTATGGTCTCATCTACAGGTGCAAAAACTGCAGGAGCAATTACAACCCTCTAAAATTTTCTATCACAAAACCTGGCATTCCCCAGTTAATGATAAACCAAAAATCTTGTCCTCAAAGCACAGGAAAAGAGCTGGAGTTGATTAGCTGTGAATTGGCTGATTTAAAGAGAAGGTTCACACTTTTTCTCCAAACTGTGTTTGTTCTCCAGCATTAAGGTTTTACTCCCCTTGTTTTCCATCTTTCTTCCTCACAGAAAAAGAAATGAAGGTGTCCCAAAAGCTCCTTCCCCTCCAGTGTAACCTTTGCTGGCTCATGACCTCAGCTATGTCACTGAGTTTATGGGGACTTTAGTTTGTGGAAGTTAAAGCCCCTGCACTCCAGGTCAGGGAAAGGTGGCAGAACAGGCATCTGCACGAGCTGGTTGCTGGATGCTGCCAGATTGCAGTGGGGAGAGTGACAGGGATCTGGAAGTTCTGGGCCGAGATGGAGTCTTGTGGAGGTGTTTCTGGATGAGTCACTGCCCTGAGGAAGTGCTAACCCCCTAAGCATATGCTCATTCATTTGAAATTAATTAGTATTCAAAGGAGCATATCTCCTGGCTCCTCCTCACTGCTGCCCCAGAAATCTGGAAAATGCCTCCACCCCCATATGACGATGTGAACATCATCATCAAAAGGGAGTAATAAAAAATTCAAAGAGCTATAAACACAGCAATGAATTTTTAATCATCTGAAACACATACTAAATCCCTACTGCTTTGGAATTAGAAAATGTCAGTGCTCTGTGAAGGACAACCAGGTTACAGAGAGGAGAGATCTGAGAGGCCAAAGCACGATTAGGGGAGGACATGTCTCTGCAGAGGCACAAAGCTGTGGGGTTGTGCCATGGAAAGAGGTGACACTTACATTCATTTTCCTTCGACACCGGGAGAGGTTGAGAAGCAGCGACACCTTCAGCTCACGGAAGGTTTTCAGGTCTTCTCCAAACCCTTCTCTGGGGAATTTTTTCAGAGCATACTGGTAGCGCTGGGCAGCCTCTTTCACTTTACCTTTCTATTAGAAGGAAAACATGTCAAAACTCATCCTTGGGTTGAGTGTACCTCCCTGCAGAGAATTCACTCACCAGCCCAACCAATGTTTTAGGTGGCTAAGGAAGCACAACTTCACTACTTAGCTCTTTCCCTAGAAAAGAAGGGCAGAACATTTGATCAAGGGAACATCTGAGCTGGAAAGGCAGATGCCTTGCACAAGTTGAGATCTCCCACTTCATACAGAGCTGTCACGCTACAGCAGGAAAGGTGGAGAAATGGTGTTAACTCGATACAACTCCATCTGGTTCTTGGCTGGATGGTCTTTTGAGCTGGGTGATCAGTTACCCATTCCTGGAAAACACCCTTCACCCAAAGTTTATACACATCCAGGAGGGTAAGGACACAAATTGTGGGACTTGGGGTGGAGCTCTGGGGCTCAGAGAAGCCTCTGCAATAGCAAAGACAAATGTCATGGCACTGCTGTGGCTCCGAACTTGGACAAACAGGGTGAGATCCACCTCCCTGGACTTCAGATGTTTGAAACTCTACATCTAAGTCTGTTAAATGGGTTCCTTTTATAATTACTGGTATGCAACAGTCACCTTCAAAGGTGACTCATGTCTGCTATTTTGGGCAACTAATTTTGGGATGGGATGATGTGCATCCTGAAGGGGGGCAGCCAACAGGCAGGGTGAGAGAAAGAGGGCAGGATGGGATCTAGGACACACACAGTTCCTCAGCACCCAGACATAAATTTTGCAGCTACAAACAGTGAGTTTTAAAAACGTGTAGACTCAGGTTTCTCAGCTGTATCATGTATCTCTGGCAGATAACTCCTACTACAATGCCAGATTTGTGTATTTCCTGCTTCACCCTTAGCGCCTCACAGTGAATCATTGTTGTACTTGCACAGTTTCTATGTGTGTGCAAATCTCCAGGTTTTAAAGATGGGCTTAAAACAAACAGAGAGCAAAAAAAGACAACCTAACTGTAACGGTGGAATGTCTCCCATGGGCTAAAGACATGACAAAGCCAGCTGTGTCCTGACAATCCGCTCTCATTGCAAGAAGTTTATTCCAGGAGTTTTTCTGGGATATTCTATTCTGTTGCCTTGATCCCCAACAGTGAGCCCAGTAGGTAATGACAAGGCTGCCAGACCTGATGCAACGGCAGCAGCACTCCCAACAAACACTTAGGTCCTGCTGTTTTCAAAGAGGAAATGAAGTGCTGGCTCTAATCCAGAGCAACTTGGCTTTGCTTCAGCTTTGTTACAGATTTGGGCAATCAATCCCCTCTTCTCCAACCCCACTAACCAAAATCAGTTTAGAACACAAGGAATGTTGTGAGTGGGAGCTTTTACTTGCCATGAGTTAAGGCAGCAGCATGAGGATCACAGATCCATTTAGGCTGAGGAGGACCAGCCACTGACCTAACATGGCCACAACCTCACACCAAGAGATGCTGCAAGTTGCATCTGCTCCATGTTCCAAACCCACCCTTCTCACCTTATAAAACATGTCTCCCTCCTCCATCAGCTTGCTCAACAGGATGATCATGATGTCTGGTTTGGAGGTTGCCATTGCCCAAGTTGCTGGACCTGTAGTGTACAGGATGCATGATGGGTAAAGAACTCATACAATGCAAGGGTGGTAGGAAGCTGGGTGGAAAAAAATACCCTAGGGTGGGAATTTCTGCTGGAGAGAACAACTTGGCATGGTCAAAGGGCAGAGTGCTCCAAAGGACTGGGCTGACAATTCCTCTGACACCTAAATTAATGTCATCCCCCTTGCAATGGTTCTCCTTTGCAGTCATAAGGCTAATGCCAGTGGTCTGGGAAAGGATGGAGCAGTTTCCACAAGAGGGCAGTGCTGAATATGGGACAGGCTGAGATGGGGGAAACAAACTGTATTTAAAGGAAAAACCAGAGTGGTTACATAAAAGCATTCCTAAACTAAAATCTATGGAAGTGTACTAGGGAATCTGCAGTTTGACTGTGGATGGGTGGTTTGTGGTTAAGTGGATTGTGATTTCCAGCTTCACAAGATGTGAAAGACTAGAGTAGAAAATCCATTAAGGCAGGAAAAATTACAAAGGAAAGGTCGTATGTAAGTGCTGCTGGTGCCGAAGGCGTCACTGGGCTGGGGGCACTGGCTCTGCACAGGGGCCACCCTGCAGAGCCAGCTCGTATCTCAAGGACTAACACTGGGAGGGAAGGGGTGGCAAAAATTTGAGGACAGCTCATTAGTGTGGGTGAAGAGTAAGTCAACAATATTCTATAAGTAGATTCAGTACGTTTTGGGGGAAGGAGGTTAGTTTTTGAGTTCAAGTTATTCTCTGCAACAGTCATTAAAAAAATTATTTGAAGGTGAGGTAAATTAAAAGATTAGAGGTGTTGGGGACGCATGCAGACTAAATCAAACAGGAGAAAGCAAGGCTAACAAAGCTATCAGATCGAAGCTGATGCTGACAGCAATGAGATATACCTCGTGGGCGACTCGGTAACGTCTGACAACCTTCAAAGAAAGGAGAAAACAAGAAGTTGTAGGAGAGAGGGGAGAAAAAAATGGATGAAGGTGAAAAAAAAAAAAAAAAGAAGGGAAAAAAGCAGCTGTGAGAGGCAGGCAGCGAGGAAGCCAATGCACCAGCAAAATCCCTTTTCACAGGAAAACGTAACGCGAGCAGCTGTGTGGCGCAGTGCAGGTACACTGAGGTCTGGAAGCATACACAGAGCAAGTGAACGCAGCAGCTCACAGCAAGGCATGGACAGAGTACACTTGGCAACTCAGACTAGTAAAGATAGAAAAAGCATTACCAGAGGAAAGACCTTGCCAAAGAAACAGTTGTTTATTGATTAACTTTTGCTAAGTAATACCACAGGAAAACAAAGGAAGTTCCCATTTTACTAAAGAGAACCAAGAAGTTCTGGCTCGCCGTCTGCTTTCGGAGTGTGAAGCAGCGGCTGGGGCTGAGGCTGCCTCTGGGTTATACTTGTGTTTTTTAGGATGCCAGCCCCACTGTTTGAGTCCTGACTGAGCACAGAGCTGATGGCAGTGTCCCCCTGTTCCTACCTATCTTTGCTCCTTTCTTCAGGAGGGTGACGACAACCGAGGTGTTGCGGCAGCCCACTGCTCTGTCGAGGGGCCGCATCCCACTGTAGTCAACGTGCTCGATCATGGCCCCATGGTCCACCAGGAACTGAACCTGCAATGAGAGCCCAATAGTCAGTTCTGCTCTTGGCTGAGACCCCCACACTCTGCTGGGGGTGTAGGATCAGCAGAAGCTTGCTCTCCTCCACTGCCTGGGCTAAAAGCACCTCCACAGCGTCTGAGGGTACATTGTGTGGGAAGCAGGTCGAGGGAGGGGATTCTGTCCCTTTACTCCATTCTGGTCTCTGGTGAGACTGGAGGGCTGTATCCAGCTCTGGGGTCCCAAGCACAGGAAGGACATCAACCTGCTGGAACAAGTCCAGAGAAGGCCATGGAGATGCTCCAAAGGCTAGAGAACCTCTGTTAAGGAGGCTGGGAGAATTGGGATTGTTCAGCCTGGAAAAGGCAAGGCTCCAGGAATACCTTAGAGCCCCTTCCAGTGCCTAAAGGGGCTCTAAAAAGGTTGGAGAGGGACTTTGGAATGACAGAAAAAGAGGAAATGGCTTTAAATTGAAAAAAAATGGAGGTTTTGACTGGATATTAGGAAGAAATCCTTCCCTGCAGTAGTAGTGAGGCCCTGGCACAGGCTGCCCAGAGAAATTGTGGCTTCCCCATCCCTTGAAGTGCTCAAGGCCAGCTTGGACAGGGCTTGGAGCAACCTGGGATAGTGGAAGGTGTCCCTGCCCATGGAACAGGGTGGAACAAGATGGTCCTTAAGTTCCCTTCCAACTCAAACCATTCTGGGATTCTCTGATCAGCTTCTGCGGAAGCGCCTTCCCATACAGAGGCCCAGGACTACACGTGTTTATTGCTGCTTCAAGCAGAACTGTACGATTTTATGGCTTTTACACCAACTGCCCATTTTCTCTGGCTGTGCCACAGGCCACTCACCACCTCAGCATCGCCGTAGAACGCCGCCAGGTCCAGCGGCGTGCGGCCGTTCTTGTCCGCGTGGTCCGTGGCAGCTCCGTTCTCCACGAGGGAACGCACCACGGGCAGGTGGCCCTTCAGGCAGGCCCAGCTGAGGGCTGTCAAGCCCTCTTTGTCCATCAGAGAAATGGAGGCACCTGAAAGAACGAGCAGCAGTTCACTTCAGAGCTCTCTGCTGTTTAGCACTGTTTACCACAAACCCTCTGCTCAGCAATGACAGCTTGTTTTCAAGCTCTGTACATAATTATTAATTCCTTTATTAACGTTTCTCCCACCACAGATCCCACCCTCTGTGGCAACTTCAAATACACTGATGGGAACTGTGGCAAATGAGTTGATTCACACCAAGCTGCAAACTTTTTCACACCTACCTCTGCGGGCTTTCCTGGCAAACATCTGAGTAGCATGGTAGATCTGACTTCCCTCATCTGAAACATCATATTTTTAACTGCTTTTTTTTTTTTTTTTTTTACTTAATCCAACCTCATTCCAGCCTGTGTGAGTCACAGATGAAGACCATTTTGCTGTTTCAGCAGGTCACCATGAGGAATTAATTCAGCTCAGTTCTCCTAAAAAAGCATGTATTTTCCCTTCTTCACTCCCCTCCCCTTTACCCAAAAGTACACAATTTCCAGCAGTATTTCATCCTGAACTTTACCCAATATAAATACAACGTTGTGGGATACACTACTGCCAACTGCAAGCCAAGGAGAGGAGGACTTGACGTTTTCTTGGATGAGGAAATGGTGCTGCCATACCAACGGGTCAGTATTGCTCCACACGGCATATGGATATGGGTATGAGAGCTGAACAGCAGTTTTAAGTGAACACTCCTCTTCATGGCATGAAGACAACTCCTGTTGCCATGGCACAGCCATGGCTCTGGCTCTGGAGAGTGCAGAGATTATCTGTATCAGCTCTGCTCCTCCGAGGAGCTGCAGCTACCTGCGGGATGCTCCTGCCAGCAGCTGGGATGAATTGCTGCTGCAGTGCTTTTCTCCTGGAGGCAAACTCCAAACCTCCCAGCATGAGGTTCCCTGCCTCTAGAATGTTCAGTGAATGTGAGAGTGATGTGAATTTCCTGAACGTTCCCGTTCATCCCAGCTGACACATCCCTGGTCTGCACAGGTTGCCCAGCTGAGAGCAGACTAAGAAGTCTCCCTGCTGGCACAAACTATTTGTGGAGGAGTACAGCACGGCAATGTTTGCTTCAGGTGTGTTCAGAAACCTCCGGCCAGAGCTCTCAACACAGCGTGGAGTGTCAGTGGGGGAGGAGGCAAACAGCATCTGGAGCAATCGGGAATGCCAAGGTGGGCTGCAAGGCACAGGCTCAGGGAGGACAACGTATAATCACAGACTCATCTAGGTTCGAAAAGACTTTAATATCACTGAATCCAACTGTTCCACCAGCACTGCCAAGCCCTTCACTAACCATGTCTCCAAGTGCCACATCTTTAAATCCTTTAAATCTCTCCAGGGATGGGGGCTCCACAACTGCCCTCAGCAGCCCATGCCAGGGCTGAACAACCCTTTCAGTGAAGAAATTTTCTCTCCCCTAGAGCAACTTGAGGCTTTTTCCTCTAGTGCCTTACTCCCTGGGAGCAGAGCCCGATCTCCATCTGGCTGCCCCCTCCTACCAGGAAGTTGTGCAGAGCCAGAAGGTCCCTCCTGAGCCTCCTTTTCTCCCATCTGAGCCGCTCCCAACTCCCTCAGCCACTTATTGTGCTCCGGATCCTTCCCCATCTCTGTTTTCTTCTTTGGACACGCTCCAGCACCTCAATACATTGCCAGTCTTCTCTCATGTTGCCCACACTGCACCCAGGAACCATTCTGAAGCTGCGGGAAAGCCCCTCCACATCATCCTGAGCTGACCCAAGCCCAAATTTTGATTGGGATGAAGCTGGAGCTGGTGTGGTGGGATGTACCACAGCTGGTCCCCGACACCTCCCAGCGCGTGCTCTAACCTTGTGCAAGCAGAAACTCCACAGTGCCCAGGTGTCCCTCGGACGCGGCCATCATCAGCGGCGTCCGGCCCTGCTTGTCTGCCATGTTCACGTCAGCGCCGTGCGTGAGCAGGAGATCCACGATCTGCAGCACACAAGGCCAGGACTCGGGTTACCCATGGAGACACAGCTGGGAAGGTGCCAGAGCCAAGGAAGAGCAGAACAGACCCCACATTCTAGAAACTCCCACCTCTACAGGCATGGTGGCCTCTGGGATTGCTGAATGGATGATTTAAGGATTATGAAAATGAAGGGAGGTATAAGGACAGGAAAAATGTTCTTGTAAGTTATGAGCATCCCATTTGCTTCTCAAATGGTGAGATAGCCAGAGAAGCTGTGGCTGCCCCATCCCTGGAACTGTTCAAGGCCAGGCTGGATGGGGCTTGGAGAAAGCTGGGATAGTGGAAGGTATCTCTGCCCACAGCAGGGGGATGGAATTAGATGGTCTCTTAAGATCTCTTCCAACCCAAACTATTCCATGATTCAACGATAACACAGGACTTAAGCAAAACTGTCTGCAGCCAGCCAGAGCTTGGCGTGATAGAAGAACCAGCATCACTTCTTTTTGCTCTGACCATTCCCCAGAAGATCTGGGGATCGTCTTCCCCATGCCAGCAAGACAGAAGGGATGACCTGACCCACCACCTCCGGCCACCCTAGGGTGAGAGGACCCCACTGACCTGCCAGTGTCCCTGTCTGACGGCGCTGAAGAGCGGCACGACCCCGCGGCGGTTGGGCTGCGCCACGGCGGCGCCCTGCTCCAGGAGCAGCCTGCACACCTCCAGCTTCCCGCGCCCCGCCGCCGCCGTCAGAGCTGCACGAGACAGGAGAGCAGTCAGGGAAAGAGCCACACGCTCAGTGGAGTGCTTTCCTATCCGGAAACGGGTCTTTCTGCTGGGTTCCAGAGTGATGGGGCCTGAAATGCCAAACCTATCTCATGGCAGGAAAAACGCAACAAAGGAAATGGGCTGCATTGGTACAGCTTCCACTCTTGTAATTTTAGTTACCTCAAAGGTCAACTCTTCCATGAAAAGTTTACAAAATGTCATGGAACGAGGCTGTTTGGGACAACCAGCTTTTACTGTTTTCTGCAAGTCAGAGTGAAATGGGATGAGAACCCCAATAAGTATAAAATAATCTTACAGGCACTTGTGACTGAGGTTCAAGGGGTGTCTGAGGTTCAAATGTGACTGAGGTTAAAGGTGTGACAAGTTCAGGTTTAGCTGCAAAGAAATGTGATCATAAATCCGTTACTGTTTTCCCTAATGCCAAAGCCATAGGCTGTGAGGCCAAATGTATCTGAGGAGGGGCACGATATCCAAAGAAAATAAAGGTCTTCAGGTACCTTGACAAGACCTTCTGCAACCTGTCATTGCCTCATCCTACCAAGAGCACAAGGGAGCAAGTGAGGGATCAAGCAGGAGGCATGACAGATCCTGCTAGCCACTGATATCAGTCACATTTGTGGCTTTTCTTTGTCCAAACAAGCACAAAGCAGTGTAATCCAGATGGAGGACTTTTATTTTCCATATCCCACTTTAGTCTGTAGATCTTTGAAACCAGGGAAACAACTGGAAAGCGAAACAGGATGGATTTGTTCACCTGTCTTCCAAGAAGGACACTATTTCTGGGCTTTGTTTCTGGCCAGGGCTGATCCTACCAGCCAGGGTCTTTGTGCAAACCCAAAAATATCTCTCACTTTCATCTGCTCGTGATATTACAGGTGGGTAGAAGCAACACCTGAGAGCTCTTTCCCTGACAAAATGTGCTCTGTTAACTCAAAATGTGGTTGAATTAGAGAACACATATTCAATCTGAAAATAGTTCCAAGTTCAGGACCTGCCGGTGGCTTGTTTCAGTGTTAATTTTAGATTTTCTGGTTCCTCCCTCTCCCTAACTTTCTGTGCACTTCAGCACAGCTCCACTGGCTCCACGTTCTGCTGCTTTCTGGTAGGAGTTGGAGCAGAAGGTGGGAGTCTATTTCTGACTGATGTCGCTTGTTTTTTCTTTGAAGTACATTTCTGTGGGTTGGCCGATTACAAGGTGTTGATGGGTTTCCAACTGCAACACTGTTAATGGTGGGGGATTTAATTAATTCTCAATTCTCTTCCATATTATGGCTGAATTTTCTTCTCTTGGGGTTGAGAGACACCAAGAGTTAAATGAAAAATCATTTTGCTGCCACAAGCAGAACATTCTGCAAAATCTATAATCAGATCCATGTGGGTTTTCAACGTAAGCTACAAATATAGAAGGAGGCAGAGGCATCGGCATGCAGGGCTGCTGGGTTCCTCTGCTAAACCTGACTGCACTTGAAATGTTGCAGGTTAATTTGAGGTATTTTACATCAAAATTACTTATGTTTGCAACAATGAAAATATTGCGAATCACTCCAGTGTTTGGTGTTTTTTCTTTGGAGAAGACTTTACTGAAACAGGATGATTTGATCCACTATTTCTCTACCTTCCCTTGCAATTCCTTCTGCCTGTAGTGACATTTCTGCTGCTCTGTTCCTCAAGGTCCAAGCAACTGCAGTGGGTATGTGGCTCCAGCCTGTCCTTTGCAGCTCCAGCTCAAGGGAAGCTCAAAAGCTCCTGTGCTACTGAGCAGCGAGACCTTGCTCCTCCAGGAGGAATTTAGGAGGATGAAAATGGGCTGGTTTGAAGCTTCACTGTCTGCTGGAGAACTCCCATGGCCCAGCACAACCAAGGTGAGTCCAGCCAAGGAGCAGCAACCAGGATCCTGCGCCGGTGAACAGGAATGCTCATTGTGCAGCTTTTCCACGAGGAGGTAGTTCCAGAAGGACCATTCACCGTGCAATAACCAAGTCTTGGCACAGCCATCACACAACAACTGCTGTGTTTCTCAAAACAGCTCAAACAGAGCCTGAGACCAGGTTCAGGTGTGGAGGTGCCCATCTCCGTCAGCGAGCAATGTCAAACCACAGCCTCCTACACCAGGGATCTGCAGCAGTGTGTTCTGTTTCTGATGCTGTGTTTTCTTGTAGAAAAAACAACTTTATCTGGAGAAAGAATCATTAAACTGCTCCTATCCAGCACATGTATCTGTTTCACAGCCTGGCAGCAAGACAAACAGTTTGATGGAGATGTTTTTTGCACCTCCAACTCTGATGGAGATAGCATAAGTGACTCAGACACTTTTCTGCTTGGTTTTGATGTTAGTTCTGTCCCAGGGGGAAATGCTCCATCTGGAATTGGCTATAGTGTGCTGTCAGCAATTCCTAAACTTATGATGTCACTTGGCACAGCCATTTGGATGATATCAGGCTGATATCATTGAGCCAGGCATTTGGTTCTGCTCTGTGGAAGATGAGACATGAGCAACAAGTATCAAAACTCAGACAAGCCAGGATTCAGATTTTCAGAGCAAACTGCTATTTTTAGGTGGAAACCTGCATTTCTCTCCAAATTTATTTAAACTCTCTATTTACTTTGGGAAAATAAATAATGCAGTTATGTGAAAGTCAGTCTTGAGTTTCATATGAACATACAGACTTGCTTCATGTAGACAAAAGGCTGCTCAGTTTTGTGGTTGGCTCATTTTTGCTCATTTTCCCATCATACCTACTACCAATTTTAATGTAAAAGTGCCTTTAAGGTGCCTTTAATGTAAAAGTTCCTTTAAGGTGGCTCCCCAGTTTGTGTGTGATTTGTCAATCACAAATCCACATTCCCAACTCTCCCAGTTACTCAGAAACCCCTCTCTGACAGAGAAACTCCAAGATGTCTGGTTAGTCCAACTTTTTGCATTTTGGGGGCAGAGGTGTGGGACAACAGAGATGGAAACAAGTGGGCTGGGAATGTCAGAGCTACCCGGGAGGGGAGGGGAGGGGAGGGGAAGGGAAGGGAAGGGAAGGGAAGGGAAGGGAAGGGAAGGGAAGGGAAGGGAAGGGAAGGGAAGGGAAGGGAAGGGAAGTTACAGCTTCTACAGAAATCACCTGTCTCTCCCCAGAGGCTGTCAAAGCTGTTGATCTGTGCTCTCTCCACCTCCTCTTCATCTTTTTCTGGAAGATCGAGCAGGTAGGAGACAATCTAAAACAAAAAGATGTGTCAGATCATGAACTTGAATGTGTTACACAGGAACTGCTGACACCATCACACGAGCTGCTTGTAATACACAGAGGGAAGGGAACAGTCTCTGCCTGGCACCCTGAGATCAAGCAAATATTCTTTCTCAGATTAATCACTGAACTTGCTGCCCTGTACAAGCAAAAAAACCTAACCAAGTGTCTTGATATGATGGCACATGATGAGACTTGGTAGGGTTCCCTATAACTGTGGCTGTTCTGTTGGAGATGACCCGGTGTGTGCAGAGAGTGCATGTCCTGGAGGAGGCGAGGCTGAGAGGAGGTATTTGGTAGGAAAGAAACTAATTCTTAAGGGAAGGAGAAGGAATCGGGGCTGCCATGGGTCGCTGGGGCTCTGTGGAGTACTAATGGCAGTGGTGGTCTTGGCACTGGCTTAATGGTTGGACCCAATGACCTTAATGGTCCCTTCCAACCTAAATTATTCTATATATAATTTTCCCCGTCATAAATCTTTGTCAGGATGGCAGGAGGAAGCTCTCTGGCTCTTCTCTCCCTCGACACACAGTCCAAAGCTACACGTTCTCACAACTCCCTATCCGTGCTGGAGGAGCGGTGTAGGCAACGCGTGTCCATCCATCTTATCCCTGCTTCAAAGTTTATTCCAAAAGCTTATTCTGACAACTTGAAGGCTTGCTATCCTTCCTCTCCTGGATGCCTGCCCAGACCACAGGGTTTGCCAAGGGATCTGTGAACACTGGGATGGGACAGGGAGGAAGAGAAGGACTCTGGACTCCACCTCCAGATGTTCTCTGGTGAGTGGGCAGGAAAAGGCCACCCCTTGGTTTCCCTCCCTGCACAGGCAGAGGAGGTCCTACCTCGGTGTAGCCCATGCTGGCAGCAGCGATCAGGGCCTGCTGGATTGCGTGGCTCTTCTTGAACACTCCCTGCTGCTGTCCAGCCATGCTCCAGTCGCACTGGATCAAGAACTTCACCACCTCCAAGTGTCCCCTGAGAGCAGCATGGACCAGGGCACACTGCCCGTTTTTGTCCAAATGATCCACCTTGAAAAGAGAGGAAAAAATACAATTAACACATCTTTGCTTCTTCAGAGTTTCCAATCCCGGTTTCAAAATAATGCCACGTGTGCAAAATGTGCATTTTTCTGGTAAACTATCACTTCCATGAGCAGAAAACAAACACTTCCAAAACAATGTCCCAGGCTCTGGCATTATCTTGGCCACAAATGTTTGCTTTGGGGAAAATAGCATTACTTTTTTTTTAGGTTTCTCCAGTTTTCTTCAAGAACTCAAAGACTACAAAAATGTTTTTTCCGTTGTGGCCTAAAGTCCAGCACTCAAATTTTCTTGTGCACTGAAATACCACACACTGGTATTATCTCCTTTAGCTATATCTACAAAAGGAAAACCAGTCTGTTTTTCAGGTATCAGTTCTTTTGAGAGCCCCAAAAGTGCCTCAGCCTGCAGTCAGACACTGTAACATGAACCCAGTGCAGGCACAATCAATAGGAATTAGAGACTGCTTGACAGCCCTGCAGGAACTTATCTGGTTCTTTTTCAGGGCATGGTTTCCACTTGATGCCTGAATACATCAACTGGGATTTCTAGATAACTATCCCAGCAGGGATACTTGGAGAACACAAGAAAGGCAGGTCAGTTATCATCCTCCTGCTGGTTAACCCCCTCTGTGCTCTGCTGTGCACTATTTATCATAAAAATAATGAGTAATTATTGTAGTAATGTATTTTTACTAATATTAATTCATAAAATCACAGAATGGTTTGGGTTGGAAGGGACTTTAAACACCATCTCATTCCACTCCCCTGCCACGGGCAGGGACAGCTTCCACTGTCCCAGGGTGCTCCAAGCCCTGTCCAACCTGGCCTTGGACACTTCCAGGGATCCAGGGGCAGCCACTGCTTCTCTGGGCACCCTGTGCCAGGGCCTGATGCTAAATTGCAGTTATAAAATATATATGAGAAATATTTAATATATTATAACACATTCACATTAATAATATATCAATATTTCTCCTTTCTCAACTCCTTCAGTAATCAGTATTGAAATTTTCTGCAAATGACTCAGTCTTAAACTACACCAAACTGTGTTTTGGGGTATTTTCTCAGTACTGTTAGGGATATTCAATGAAAACTACAAGTGGCAGGACTTACATCACTAAACTCTCTCAAAATATCCAACAAAAGCAAAATTCTTTTTTCCTTCATACCATCCTGACATTATTACAGACAACACAACCCAGAAAGATCTAAACAGTCCTTCAGTCATCCTGACATCCATACCAAAACTACATAAACCCATATTTTGCCCTTTGAACTAAAATTAAAGATATAGAGAAACCACAAATTGTTTCCAGGAGGCTCCACTTCAAAAATCAGCATAATTTTCTTCTTCAACAAAGTATTTTGACTTGACTCATAATATACAATTAAAACTCCACTCATCACAAAGCTAAACAAAGGGGATTTTTCTAGGACAAGTCTGATGAAAATTTTAGGAGAATGTGTCTCAGAGAGATATTTAAAGAATGCTTTGTGCTGGAAAAGCAGCGTTGCCATTTTAACCTTGTGAAGTTCAAGGATTTCTCCAGAACACCCTTATGCAGGTCACCAGGGCAGCGTCACTAGGCAGCTCCTACCTCAGACCTGAATTCCAGACACCAATTCCTGACTCTCAGGAGTTGGTGTCAATGCGGGACTTTTAAACCCACTACATTTTAGCAGATAAAAACACCACCAAAAGCAGCCTCCTAGCTTCCTCTCCTGGAGGATGCTCCCTAGCAAGCGTTCCATGTGCTGCCTGCAACAAACATGGTTTAGATGAGCTTTTGAGCAGTGTGGTTCCCTTACCTTGGCCCGTTTCTTGCACAGCAGCACCACGATGCTCAGGAAGCCGGCGGCAGCCGCGTAGCCCAGCGGGGTCAGGCCGCTCTCAGAAGCAGCATCAACGTTGGCCCCGAACTCCAGGAGCAAAGCCACCATCTCTGCGTACCCCAGGTGAGATTGGACACACAAAATGGGGGCGTTGTTCAGAACTTCCGTCCGGTAATTCACATTTGCACCTCCTAAAATCAGCAACCGACTGACCTGCGCGAGGAAGGAGAGCTGTAGGCTGAGCTTTGCAGAGAGACAGGAGCTGCGAGGCCGCAGCAGAAACCAGGGCCTCGACTCATCTCCAAGCAAACAGCAAAGGACATAAAATGCTGAGCAAAAACATCTGCCTAATAGATGGTCCCATGTGATGCAGATGGAGCAGTTTAATCCATTTCCCAAGTGGCTAGGAAGTGGTCTGAAGGGTGCTGCCACCCTTTGTTTTGGAACAATGTCGCTCCAGCCCTGCTGCAGCACCTGGGGACACGGTGGGGACGGGAAATCAAAACACACAGCTGGAGAGAGCTGTATTCAGCACCCTTCCCATGGGATTCCTCTCTAGGGTTGGTCTGGCTGTCCCACAGCACAGCTCCCTTCGCACTTGGCACCAGTGGAAAAGCCTGCACCTGGTGCTCGAGAGTGACAAGGAAGGGACATGGGGACAGACACTGAGCTCACCTTGCCTGGGTGGGATAAACATCCTCCCATGTGAGAAAACAATTCCAAACCTGTATCTCTCTCTGAAATCCCTTCTGCTGTAGAGATGGGCTCACCTAAGTCAACACATTCATCTTACCACTGCAAAAGAAGTGTCTGAACCAGCATACGTGCATGTGCTGCTGGATTTGGTGTCACCTCAGAGTTCATGCCTATCTAAGCCAGAGCCCTTTACAGGTCAAGTTCTGACATCAGTTATCGCATTCCACATCTTTGGGAAGGAAAAATCCCATTTGCACAGGCACAAACTCACTATTTGCTCATTGCAATGAAAAGGAGATGCTCTGTCAAAGTAGCAGAGCTGACAGACTACCTCACATGGTAAAAAAACCTCAAGTGACTAAAGGCCTCTCCTCAGCTCAGGACAAGCACCCAGCAAGCTGTTCAGCCTGGCCAGGACACTGGACACGGCTCCAGTGAATACTCTGCATGGTCACTGCCCATTGCTGGAGCTTCTTGTGTCAATTCTGAACCCCCCAGCTCTCCATCTCCTCCTCCACTACCTTTATGTTTGGGGTGTAGAGATTTCTCAGAGATGCCAACGCCATTGAAAGACCTTCAGTACTGTAGGAGATCCAGAGCCCTTGCAGGATGGAGGAAGATACCCCGACTTTTTTACTCAGACCCTGAAAAAGAGAAAGGAACTTAGATCCACACTTACAAATCTGCTCAGTTACACTGGCCAGATCCTCCTGGGTCTCTGGACTTCAAAGGAGTTTCAGGACAATAATGACTACACCCAAGATAATGCGATAATTTGCCATATCTGACCTTCACAGTCAATTAATAAACTTGCAGAAAATTACTTGTAAAGGTAATGTAGCCATCTCCAAGGTCGAGGAAAGGCAGGATTTAACTGTGACCAACCAGATCCATTCAACACCCTCACAAAATGCCATGTTAGGAACACAGATTGCTGCTTTTTTTCTTTTTAAATAAAGTACACAGTATCTGCTCACAGTAAGATAAATTCAGGAACTTTCAACCACAGCCTGGAGCAGTATGCCCTGGTATCTTGTACCAGATTGTCTCCAGCTTTTCTAGCTGGTGTCCATGATCAGGTTATACATAACCTATTGAAGGTCTGACATATTTTCCAGCACCCCTAATTGGCAGAACATAGTTTAGCAGGTTTCTCCCTCCTGTGGAAGGAGACATAATCCCTCCATAGCCGAGAGATGGGAGTGAACAGCTGGATGGAAGAGCAGAGGGTGGGATGGCGAGTCCAGCAGGAGCCATGCCATGAGTATGCCCTGAATGCTGCTGTTCTGCTGCTGATTTCCAATGAAAGCCTGCCGATTCCATGGAAACTGCACAGGCATCTTGCACGGCACATTTAATTCTGTTCCGATACGCAAACCCTGATTCCTGCTTTCTCGCACGCCGGGTGGTCGCTTCCACCCCTGCAAAACAGCAGGGTCCCAGTTCTGGTTTGTGTGCCTGGGACTGGGATGATGCTGGTGGAACAAAACCAGCAGCACAAGGTGGGATTTGTTTCCTCTGAAGGAAGATGTGTGGGAATCATCATCCCAACGCTGCTGGACTCGGCTGCAACCTCTAATTCCTCTGTGTGAAAGATAATCTGCAGCATCACCCTAGCCATCAACAGATTTGTCATTTGAAACGGTTTTATCACCAAAAGAAGCAATAGATTAGACAAGCTCTTATAAATAACAGCTCCATGTACTTGTTTCCTTATAATTCAGGGAGCTAAACCACAAAAAAAACCTGCTTGTGTTGAGGGAAAAAGAGCTCAGGAATTTGAGCCACTGTTAAATGCTGCTTTTGAAATGACACAAAACAGGACATTAGAGGTCAATATTAAATTTCATGAACTCAGGATGGTGAAACTGGAAAGGGAAAGCATTTTTATGATAAACAGTTAAAATAATTTAAAAATAGTTATACTACTATCAAGCCCATACATAAGCTGCCTGAATCGCCATCAGGACCAAGGAAAAGGGTAGATATTTTGAGAATAGCCCTCTGAAGATAATCACAGATGCTACAGAAATCTTAACTGTTGCATTAGAATATATATATATATATATATATATATATATATATATATATATACTTAGATATTAGTGCAAGACATAAAAGGTGACATTTACCCCTTAAAGAAAAAGTACATTCAACACCATTATCATTCAGTTACCATTCAGGCAAAAGCCTGCCCTATTTCTCATTTTTTAGCTCCTATCTTCCTTTTCTAATTCCCTCTTCAGAACTGTGGGGCAGAGCGAATCCTTTAGCAAAAACAAATCCCAGCTTCATACAACATCTAATCAAAATACCATCAGTAGTTCCCACTTCATTGGGACCATCCAACATGAGACCAGCAGATGGCCTGACAATTTCAGCAGTTTTTCCAGCCCCTACAACCCCAGTGATCAAACAGTTGGTTTTTGCTGTCCTGTCTTGTATGCAAGCTGTCAGCATCTTTAATTTTTACCTTATCATCTCCTCTGCTATTTGGCCATCAGCACCTTACAGAATCCCAGAATTCCAGACTGGCTTGGGTTAGAAGGAACCTTAAAGCCCATCTCATTCCATCCCCCTGCCATGGGCAGTGACACCTTCCACTAGACCAGGTTGCTGCAAGCATCACCCACTTCTGTATTACTGATATTTTAACTAATTTAAGATTAAATCAAAGCCTTCTCTTTCGCTGATTTGCAAAACAAATGTCAGCCTGAAGTTTGGGTCCTCCTGTATCACAACTGCACATTTCTCTTTGTGCCCTTTTATTCCATGCCAGGCTTTTCAAGTTGGCTTTCTATATGCTCCTGTTAAGACTGGCAACTGATTTAAAAGACTAAAACATTTGTACTCCTTTTTTCCCCCCAAACTGTCTGAAGATGTTTGTGTTTAAAAGAGAAGACAAACCATCAGATCTCAGCCAGCAAGAGAAGATGGGAATGTGAAAATGTCTTCCCACCCACGGGTCAGGTCAGCACTTTGTGTCTGTGCATCACTTACTTTTTTTACACCTGGAAATTCCAAGTGTTCCATCATCACCTTGCTAAGGTACCAGTGGATTCAAACTAGGAAAGATTGGAGAAGGATAAACAAATTTTCTTCTCTGTTTTATCGAATTTTGCCTCTACACCCAGGTCTCAGTACTCCCTGGATGGACAAAACGCTTTTGCTCTGGTCTAATATTCTCCTGGCTTCCTGGTGAGTACATAAAATGGAATTATAATGGCACCAGGCCTTCATAAATACCTTCAAAATTAGGATCTTTGTGTCTGCAGAACGATCTTTGTGTCTGCTGCCGTAACATGGCAACTTGAGGAAAAACACCCTGAACTGATGACCTGACATGCTCCCTACTTGGCAGAAAGACTGTGGCCACATTGGTAATGGCTTCAGCAAAAGATCAGCCAGAATGAAAAGCCTGAATGGGAAAAATGCTTGTTTAGAAACAAATAGGGTTGGTAACAATGGGCAAAGAGTCTGTGCATGCACTCTTGGAAGTATTTTCTTTAAAGAATGCTCGAGCTCTTAAATATGGTCTACAATATTCCAGCCTAGTGCCTCCTTCAGAAACTAATGCAGGTCTTGTTTCACTCAGTACACACTCACAAATCTGCAGTAAACACTTGTTAAAATAAGCAATAAAAATAAATCTATTCAAGGAAAAGCAAAATACTAAGTTACAATTTCTAATCTGGCAAATTCAAACCCTTTCAAAACTTTGCAGTACTTGTAAACAGCATTCTGTTATGGTTATCAGTCACTGTGGCACTGGTCTTCCTGCAGTGTTGTAAACCCAAGGATTTTGCTGAGTGATGTGGAACAGAAGGCTGGACTGACATTTGTCATATGCTAACTGGCATTTTCTATTACTGCAAATACCACTCAATTAAACCTGGAATCTATTGGAAACTTCTCCACTCAATGAAAATTATCATTTGCTCTGAGTCTGGATCCCTGTTACTGGTTCCCACTATGGACATGTGAAATGAAGGAGGTTTGGAACCAGATTCAGATGTAAATGGCAGCTGAACAGTAAACTCAGGGCTGGATTTGGCTTTGGGAATGTAACTGAAAATGTGAAATTGATACCCTGAGGGGTACTGCGCCAGTCTGGGGTTCTTCCCTTTGGCTCCAGCCATTGTCTTCCCAAACAAGGAGACTTTGCTGCTACACCTGATGGTGAATCTGCCACAGGGAATACAGTAAATAAATCCAACAGGACTGACACAAGGCAGAAATCACCTGTTAGCTCTAGGAACAGAAACCGCAAGTCTATAAAATCACAGAGAGACCAGATGAAAATATAGCCTTGTTTTTACTAGTGTTAAGCACCCACAGATTTTAACAGTTTGAAGAAAATCTGTATTTCCTGTGACTTTACAAATCCACCCTCTCATTCCCACCTTCTGGAGCCTGGGCCAGCAGAAAGAATGACACTTAGTTTATGGGGTCACATTGATACTCACACCCAAGTTTGCCTTTCATTTACCCAGGTCTTAAATGTTGGTGTGAAGAGTAGGGTGGACCAATCAGCCAATTTCAACAACGATCAGATTTTCCTGTTACAACCTAAATTTTCATTAGATTCTTCAAACCCGCTCTTTTTAAAAGATTTTCTTTTTTCTAGATGCTGCTACAGGAATTCATCTTTCAGGGCAAGAAGAGAATGGTCGAGAGCAATTTTAGGTAAGGAGGCTATCTGCTGAATTTACCATCTGAAGGAGGGTTTAATTTTAAGGACTTGGGTACCACAGCCAATTTTCTAAAGCTGACTTCTACACGCTTCAGCAGCCTCAAGCAATCACACTTCTTACACCAACCCCACGACAAGACGAGACCGAGTGCTGCCAGTGCTGCAGATGAGGTTGGTGTAAACCTTCATTTGAATTTTTGTTACCTTAAAAATATGTGCCTTGAGAATATGATGTCCCAGTTCAATAGTCTGCTGTCTATTTAATTTTCCTTCTTGTCGAGAAAACCAGAAGGCAAGTAGTGTGTGGCCACTCCTAAAATCAGAAGAAAAAGTATTTGTCATTACACCAACAAAACAACTTTTGAAGACAAAAATGCTAATCCTTCAACCACATCCAGCTTTGGGAAACAGAGCTGCATTCTTTATTACTGGTGATCACTGACAGCTCAAAACCCCTCAGACATGGGCAGACAGCAAAAAAACAAACCCCAATGTATTTTCTGTGAGTAGATGTAAATTTAGAAACACCAGGGGTACAATGAAATGAAAGCTGAAGTGCTACTTTTATAGTCATTTCACAGAGGCAAACCACATTTGCAAAGCATGTAACCAACCTGAAGCCACTAGGAAATGCCACATTTAAAATATCCACACTTTGAATAAAATGTCCTTTAAATGACACCTGCACTCACTACCCTGTGGACAGTCCCATGGAATGAAACATCTTTATTTCTTTGTAAAACACCCTTTTAAACATGTTCTCCAGCTTTTCTAGTAATAAAGATGCTTCTGGCAATGCCCTACCAGATTGACAACCACAGCAAATTAACTGAACTACACATCAAGTCCTGTTTAAGGCAAAAAAACAAAACAAAACAAAACCAGACAATAACTTCTGATGCTAAAGATGATTTTACTGAGATTTTTAAACCTTTAAACATTTACAGATTTCCATCTTGTAATGCTGCAAGTTCAACATGGCTGTGTCTTCTCAAAGATGTGAGAAGATGATTCTCCACAGACACACAAAACACACATGATGTAGAAGTGTGAAGTTCTAATACCATTTCTGGGTGAGAACAATAAATACCTGATCCTGCAGGTGCCCCAGGCACATGTGGATGCCCCAGCAGGACATGCAGCAAGCAGGGCAGGAGCCAGAGAGGCTCCACCCTGGGACCTCAGTGATCTGTGTGATGTTTTTTTTTTTGGTTTTGCCAAAAAACTTGTATTCTTCCTTAAGGCCCTAGCTTCTCCCAAGGGAGTCCTTTTAAGCCACTTCATTTCTGGAAGTACATAAAAATGGGACTGCACTAAAAGCAATCGAACCCCTTCCAGCCAAGGAAAATAAAATATGATATCAACTGTGGCTTTAAAAGGGCTTTTAAGGACAGGAAATGTTATTAGCTCATCCCTGTCTGGCAAAGCAAAGAAATACCTTGGATGGCCAAACATCTAGTAAATATTACACAAGATAGAAGCTTTCACAGCAGTGAGGATTTACCAGCTTGTCCCCATTCAGGGATGGATACTATCCATCTCAAAATAAACTCAGAAAAAAAGTGAATCACTTCTAATGCCCTGGCCAGGTTTTTGGCAAGGTGTCCCCTGAGCCCTGCCAATGAACCTCCTTTTGGATTGGTAACACAAGGATTTGTGTGAGCAGAGCCCAGTGATGCTCTGTCAGCCCTCATGGTGCTGGGAGGACAAGAATGTGCCTGCTGGAAAAACAAATAATATTTTTCTTACGAGACAGGACTTGATCCCCAGTTTTGGACAGGTGAGAAAGCACCACATCCCATTTACAGGTAATAAAACTGTTGCACTGGTGGGGAATTCTGCTGTGCTTCATTCCAAAATGCAGCTCTGTTTATAGAGGCAGCATCGACTCAAATAACTGTTTTCTGAAATGTTTTTACTGACTTACAGTACTTTCACTCTTAGGTCATAAAAAGAAATTGAAGAAAACCCCCTTTTTTTTTGCCTGTCAAGCTGCTCTCCACACCTTTGGCCTGGCACACAGCCCGTGCTGGGATCCCATTGCTCCATGCTTCTCTTGACTGGAGGAAAAACCTCTCCAGATGGTGACTCTGCCCATCACAACACAGCTCTGATGCCTCAGCTGAGTGCTGAAAACCCATCACGATGCCCTAGTGCACAGGGAGTGCCTCCAATCCCATGCATCTGTGCTGTGAGAATTCTCCATACAGCACCAACAGAAGGGACAAAACATAAAAATCTGGAACAGAAGGGCCCTGGAAGTGGTTATAGCACCTTGAGTTAACCGCAGCTTGTTGCCTAGCCTTCCTTTGGCTCTTCCCCTCTTTGGAATGGGAGGAGAATGTCAGGTCTCCTATTAGAGAAGACAGACAAAGGCATTTGCTCATTACACTGTTAACCTCTGGGAATGCCCATGAGAAGGCAGGAGATACAGATCAGAAGAAAACAAATGACTAGGAAACACAGCTTGAGTGTTGCCAGATACTGCTGGAAGTCAAGTGGAATGGCAATTGCTGGATTGAACCCGGCCCCATTCTGCCAGATTATGAAAACCTGTAATTGCTGGAATACACTCAGTCCATCCCACTGAGTCACCAGATTCACAATGCTGTGATGCCTTTTGAGAGGGGCCAAGGTGTTCAGCTCCACCCAAAGGTTGCTGGTGCAAGTTCAAGAACTTGTGGATCACTGACCAGGGAGCTGGAGAGAGACTTTGGACAAGGGTCTGCAGTGACAGATCAAGGGGGAATAGCTTCAAACTGACACAGAGTAGGTACAGATTAGACATTAGATACACATGCCACCTTGTGAGGGTGGTGAGGCCCTGGCACAGGTTTTCCCAGAGCATCTGTGGCTGCCCCATCCTGGAAATGTCCAAGGCCAGGTTGGACTGGGTTTGGAACAACCTGAGACAGTGGAAAGTGTCCCTGCCCTTGGCAGGGGCTTGTTCTGAATGGCCTTTAAGGTCCTCTCCAAAACAAACCATTCTAAGGTTTTATGATTCCATGATTCAGAGCCATCAGCTCCTTCCCTTTCTGGGGAGCTCCTCAGGCAGGGGATCAGGAGCTGCATCTTTCTGCTCCAGACTGCGAGCGGCTGCGCACAAGGACTCCTCACCCACGCCCCTCTGCCTCTGTGCTCCACATCACAGGAGAGCAGGTAACACCACGTTTTTGCTTGTTGGTGAAAAACTCTTTGAGAATGTTTAGGAAGGCTCTGAGTGGATCTGTAACTGCATTAATCCTAAGCATGAATTGAAAATCCAGAAGCTTCTGAGGTGCCAGTTCTTCGCAGCAAGAGCTGAAGTGCAGCTCCTGCCTGACACACCAGTCCAGTCAGCTCCTAAACTGCTCTTCAGCTGCAGCTGGAAGGGTATTTACCTAAATTTCATTACAGACATGACTTTGGTGTTATGAATAAGGCATGTACGAACTACTCCGGAACAAGGTACAGGATTCATGAGTAATACATTACCTCTGCAATGCTTCCCAGACCTTGGCTTTCAGCTGCTTGATAAATACTTGTTCTGTCAACATTAATTGGAAACTAAACCAGACTGCAACAACACAGGATTTTTTTTTTCTTTAGCACAGCAGAGTGGCAGTAATGATTTCTACACCAAGGAGCTCAGTGAAATGATATGCTTTGAATTTCATCACTGCAGAGTTTATCGTCAGAGATTTTTCTATTTTTAATGTAAGATTTTTTTTTTTTTTCGGGTGAAAAATTAATAGCCCTGCCAGCTCAGCTCCTGCAGCTTTAATCTGCTCTCTGTGCCTGCATCAACTCCTGTCATGGTCAGGAGCCTGCCTAGATGGGCACATACGTGTGTGTGTGTGTGTGTGCATATATACACTGTGTATATAGATAAATAATGATGTATGTGTAAGCATATATATATATTTATATATGTAAAAAAGATAAAAAAATGAGTCTCTAATCATTCCAACACACTACACAGCATGAAGCAGTGCACACCTACAGCAGCTCTAAGGGAGGTAAGGGAAGGCTGCACGTGAGGTTATGTGGAACTATGGAATGGTTTGGGTTGGAAGGGACCCTGAAGTCCATCCAGTGCCACCCCTGCCGCGGCAGGGACACCTTCCACTGTCCCAGGCTGCTCCAAGCCCTGTCCAACCTGGCCTTGGGCACTTCCAGAGATCCAGGGGCAGCCACAGATGCTCTGGGCAACCTGTGCCAGGGCCTGACCACCCTCTCAGGAAAAAATATTTTCCTAATATCCAATTTAAACCTTCTCTCAGTCAGTTTGAAGCCATTCCTCCTTGTCCTGTCACTTCATGCACTTAAAAATAGATGCTGGATCTGATCTCTACACAATTGTCCCTTATCCACCCAAACATGAGGCACACACACAGCTCCAGGTGCAGAGCAAGATGTTGGTACCTCAAGGACAGTCCCCAGGTGACCCCATTCCTCACGTCACAGATGGAAAAGGACAAAGTCTCACTGATAACATACTGGTGTGACCAAAGAGCAGTGAAGGAGAATGATTAAATACAAAAGAAAATATTAAAAGCTTCCAGATCTGTTCATCATCTAAACTCTTCCAGTTCTCAGGTAAAAAAGATTTTAAACAGTATAAAATTACTCCGGTGTTAAGGCATTGCAACACCAGAGTAAAATACAAATAAAAAATAAGTGAGAATTAGTCCTGTTCACTTCTGAACCTACCAACGTCCAAATTCCCTGATTTATACCCACATCTCCCTTCTTCCAGCTAATCCCATGAAAACATTCCCAAATCAAGAGATTTGACACTGTGCCCAGTGAATCTGGTCTTCAAAAGATGTGTACTCACATTTTATTCAGCTCTGCCAAGTGCAATGTCATAACTGCAGTGCAGAGACTGATGTGTGCTCTGACAAAGCCCAGAGCCTCTTCCCCTGCAGAAGGATATCTGGATGTCTGTCCTGCAGAAAGGCCAAGCTCACCTCCAGGAGCCCCTCTCAAAGGAACAGTTTATCACCTAAATTGATTTATTTGTAATGTAGTTTCCCTCTGAAGTTATAACTGCAAATTAACTTGGAAGGAATTCACATGATAAAAAAAATTCAAATAAAATAGTCAAGGCTACTCTCTCCTGCACTGCTGGAAGATGATTTTGCTCTAGAAGTGGGTCTTAATATTTGAGGAATAAAGTAACAGGAAGAAATTCAGTAACATTTCTTTCTTCAGTCAGTTTCTGGTTAACTCTACTCTCCTCTTCTTGGTGGCTCAGTGCCACAGGATGAATTATTCTGTGAATATTTTCTTCCATTTAGATGTGGAAATGGGCCAGCAGACAGAAGTTTAAAGTCCAGAAGAAAAGAAAAAGAGCAGATTTTATGAGGACAGTAGCTTAAGATACTGAATATATTGAACCCCTCGCTGCATCCCGATGCTGAGGTTTGCATGTCTAATGAGCCAGTTAAAACGAGCTGCTCTACTGATGTCCTTTATGGTGGCAGTGATCACATCTGCTCTCCATCTCATCTGTCATCATTTATAATCTGTGCCTTTTCTCCTTGTCTCTTCCAGCTGACACTGCAGCTGCAGTTCAGGGGAAAACCTGCAGAAAAGTCACTTCACTGCTAAATCCCAGATTTACAGATTCCCAGCTTGCTACCAATGGCTTCAGCAATTTATTTTTGACCTCTGATTTCTGCATGGGATTAGAAAGGGACTCCAAGACAGCTGGAGACAGACACTGGACAAGGGTCTGGAGTAACAGGACAAGGGGGAATGGCTTTCCACTGCCAGGGGGCAGGGTTAGATGGGATATTGGGAAGAAATTGTTCCCCGTGAGATTGGTGACGTCCTTGCACAGGTTGCCCAGAGAGGCTGTGGCTGTCCCATCCCTGCAAGCATCCCAGGCCAGGTTGGGGTTTGCACCAACCTGGTGTAGTGGAAAGTGTCCCGGCCCACGGCAGGGGTGGAACTGGATGGGCTTTGAAGTCTTTTCAACACAAATCACTCCATTATTCTCTGACTAGAGTTACCGTCTTGAGATGTTGGAGATGTGGAATTTGCATATGGTAAGTCTCCTACACTCACTTTGTTATTACCCATTCTTTTTACATTTCAAAATTACCAGGTTCCAAGTCATGCAATCAATTTTTTTTTTTCTGGAAGACATATGGGATGCCTAAAAGTTGTATTCTCAGAGTCAGCACTCCATACTTGGTGAACAGATTGGGTCTGCCTCTCCAATTTACTGGAGGACATGATGATGGACTCATCTCTGTGATTCACAAATACGGCACTCAATAAATATGGCTTGAGGGGTAAATTAAAAGAGTGAGAAATGCTGCACTCTCCTTCCCTTGCAATGGGTGCAGAGGAAGATTTGCCCGAAATGACAGCTCAGCCACCACTTCTACCACACTCCACACCTCTGCCAAAATTAGAGCTGTGGAAATGATCTTGAACAACCAGACCCCACAGTGATCTGGTCATTAATTGCACTAACTGAGCACGGGCCTTGCACAAGTGCAGAAAACCAGACAGCAGGCTGGGCAAGGAAATAACCTGACCTCATGTATCAATTAATCCATGCACCATAACGCCCAAGTGAGCGCCATATGGAGGACTGATCTGGGGGTAATTTTTAAGAAGTTAAGACATGTAATACAAGGACCAACTCCCCACTTAAAGTTGTTTGTTGTATTCCTGAATTGTTAGAAATATCACTTTCACCAACTCCTTTTTCTCCCAACTTTCTAAACGAATTATCTTTACACTCAGGACTGTTATTTGTCAATCAGATTCAGCATTCCATCAAAATAAAACAAAACCCCCAATTTGGCTCTAAAGCCTTCACTCTATCATTTTGCTGGGTAATACATAAAAACATTAATTTTGTGTAGGAAAAGTCTCCCCTTGCAATGTGATCCCAAGAGAGAAAAAGGAAAATGTAAAATACCTACAGAGTATTGTACTGAAAGACAGCTCTGCTAGAAACCATGGCAACTCGGGTGTTAGATGAGAGCTGTATCCTTCTGCCTGGATTGCTGCTGCATATTTATCCATGCAGTGCATCTTGAGTTGGGGTTTGACAAACAGATTTGGTTTATGGATGTAGAAGAGGAGGGAAGAGGTGAGCAAATGGCCTTGTTGTGGGTTCGTAAAATGCTTATCCTTCAAAACCCACTGCCCTAAGAACAGCAACCAGCAGCAACCCTACACCAAAGGCACCACCACGTCCCAGTCCTGCACCGGTCACCTCCCTGGGGCAGCATGTCCGTGCCTCAGTGACCCTGAGGCTAGGCCAGGGACTGGGGTTTGGGCTTCAGCTCACCTCAGTCAGCAGCTAGAACAGGCCAGATGAACTGCTCCAAGTAGCCAAGGACATGCAACAGACACCTGGATGGCAGGCCCCTAGAACTAGGTGAGTTTTTGTGGGAATCCAGGGCATCCCTCTGGCTGCCCTGGAAAGTCTGGGACCCTGGCAGGGGGTCAGGAACCCCCCTGTACAGAGCCCCGAGAGACACTGCCTCTGATCTCTGTCCATGCAAAAGAGCTTTCAGTCTTTCAATTCAAGCTGAATTGAAATTCAAGCTTTCAATTCAGCTTGAATTACAAGCTCTGAGTGTTTGATATAAGTAGTAATTGGTGTGGCACGGGTGCAAAAGTAGAATTTTAGGGTTCTAGATAAGGGGTTCAAAGGGGGCAAGATGGAGGAAACTGGGTGTGCCTTGTCCTTTTTCTTTCTTCTTCATGCCCTCCATGTTTCACTGTGGTGTTGGCATTTTTCTGTTGGTTTGGGCTGGGGACACACTGTCCAACATGGGTGATGGATATTGGCACGTTATTGTAAATATACCACACGTAGATTTTGGTATATAATGTTTGTAACATCCCACTGAGGGGCAGAGCCCCGCACGCTGTCCTGCAGGACAGACCTGCTGCAGGCCAGAGAGAACATATTTTAGATAAGAAGAAATAAACAACCTTGAAAACCAGCACAGATGAACTACGATTCCTTCTCTGGCAGCGGGGCTGAAAGACAGAGACTTTCTGTGCTCTCAGGAGCATCTAAATATCACAGATCCCGACAAGTTTTGGCTTCACCGAGCCAGAGGTGAAGCACCTGAGGTGAAGATCTAAAATGCTTCATTTTGCTATGGTCCCATGGATGCTGGGACACCCCCATGCAGCACAAAGAGCCTCTTTCCTCAGCCACCAGCACACACAATGTTGGCTGGTCCAGTGCCACCCTGAGACACAGAAGCCCAAACTGGGATACTCATACAGGCAACAGCACTGAGAGTACCTTTATCCCACCTTAGCTTTCCTGAACAAGGAAAGAAAATCTGTGAATCTGCTTCAAAACCCTGTGTGTGGGGTAGAGGAGCAGCCTGGAGAGATTCACTTCATCCAGCCTTGTACTGGAAACATCTCCTGGGGAGCCCATCATCCTGAGACTCCTCATAACTCAGCTGGAGGACATGCTTCCCAGCCACTCCTCATCTGGCCTACTGTAGCCTTTTAGCTCAGGATGAAATTAATCACTCTAATTTCTCTCCTCTGACTATAAAGCAAGTCTAGACAAGTAATTCAGATGTTTACACTTAAACCTGGATAAAGTAATTTCACTTCTGGGGTCCATATCTGACTACAGCTCTCTTACTGCCTTGCCAGGGCAAATCACTTCATTTCTGTCTTGCTCACAGCCCCTTCAGCAGTAGCACAAGGATAAAAAATTTTATTAGTGTTGTAAAAACATGGAAAATAATTGCATAGAAGTTTCTGATTAAGTCTGGGCAGAAAAAAGCGCTGCATTAGAGCAGAATTTAGGTTTAGAAATACAAGTGTAGGAGGAATGTGTAATAGGAACTATTTTCTCCAAGCACCAGTCACAAAGGATTGAGTCTTTCCCAAAATGTTTTATGTTATTTGTCAAGGAAGCCACTTGGTTGATGTGCTGGCCTGACAGGCTGGGGAGGTCGTTACTGCAATGCTGGTGAAGTGCTCTGACAAATGCCTCACTGGAGCCCTGTGTTAAAAAAAGGAGGGGCTGGGAGGGGTTCCTCTCTGGGGAGACCAGCAGTGAGAACGTTACCCTTCAGAGCCAATTAGCCTTTGCTTTGGACAGCAAACACATGATAAGGGTTCAAAGAAGAGGGTCAGCATCTCAACAGGCTAACCAAAACCCCAGAGGGTGGAGACCTGCTGTTTTTCTTAAAAGCGTAGAAAAATGTGGTAATTCCTGGATACTGTGTTCCTCCTCTCCCCTCCCCTCTTTTCCATGCTTCTGAGAACATGAGAGCTCACTCTCACTAATGAAATCAGGAAGATTATCCCAGCTGCAGTGCTGGGATACGAGTGGACACGAGGCCCATTATCCCAATTTCCTTCATAATGGTCTCACACCTGGACACTCTGTCAGGGTCAGTCAATTAAAAGCAGCTTCACAAACCCACATTTCACTTCAAAGCTCTTCTTGCAGGGAAAAATACCAGCCTCAGCAACCTTACTCTTCAGTCAAACTGCTCAACGTACAATAACCCTGAGGACTGCTCTGTACAGTTGTCATGTCTTCTCAATTCCCAAGTGAGCAGAAAGAAATCCATCTGGCTGTGAACAAACCAGATGCAGACAGATTTTCACAGGCTACTGCTGTGAGCTCTGTCAGTGGCCAGCTCTGCTTCTCTTCCAAGAAATAAAATGAAAAATCATGACTTATCTTAATTGTTGCTCAGGGCTTCCCGTGCTCTGAGCTCAGTATCAGCTGGACAGGAGGATTTTGTGGAGTGTCGTAGCTCAGGGATCCCTCTCTATTAACCTCTGGATTGTATCTGGTTTCATTAGTTGCCATCAGAGCATAATGCAATTAGTGCACATTATACATCAGAGATATATATTAGTCCTCCAGTATGTATGGGCTCAAGCCCGTGGTAGTGAGAGCCTGCTGATGCACTGGAACTTCTTTTTGCCTGTGGGAAGGAGCTAAGCCAAGTCAGCTCTGTGGGGATACCGAGCTTGCACAGAGCATGAGTGCTCCCCATAAAGTCACCATTAATTTCCTCACATTAATGGCATATATGAGATGGAAAGTGATATCTGAAAATCTCCTGAATAGTCTTGAGGGCAGCATAATGTTTCTGTGATGCTCAGGAAAGGCAGCACCAAACCCAAATGTTGAGCAAAAATCTTTCTGGTGACTTGTTGAGTGAACACGGTCTGATTGGTGCCTTCGTGTTGATGACACGCTTTGTTTCAGTGCAAAAGCATCTAAAATGCAGCACATCTGAATTTCCTTCTGAATCTGGTATTCTCAGAGAGCCCTTTCCCACCACTGTGAGGATGAAGAGAATTTCTGGACCCACCGTCCCCAGGTTACTCAGCCATAGGCACTGCTACCACCCACAGCACCCAATACACGCCTCACCCACCAGGGAAGCATCCTGCACCTAGATTCTATTTTCATGGTAGTGATGGAAGGCAGTGATTTGGAAAGCAGTGATTTTCCTGAGTTGCTCTTGTTAGGGATCATTCTGGCAGGTGCTGTGTGATCAGTGATAATTGCCAGGAGTACTGGCTGCTGTCCCCTCACCCAGCTCGCAGCAAGCTCCCTTGCAGCCAGGCCACAGAAAACCAGTAGCACCAGGTGGGAGTGACTGGGATGGAGGAAGCTCTCAGCTCCACTGGAGCAAGCACTGCACAGACACTGCAAACAGGGCAGAACAGCATTACCTGGTGGCAAGCACTCAGTGACTTCCAAGTAAGGATATTAAATAGGTCTTTGATTGATCTGAAGGCACCTGCTGCTGTGAGGTGCTTTACCAAGGGCTCACTCAACAGGAATATTGTCAGAACCCACTAAAAACAAGAAGATGCCCATTGGGAGAAGCTATTTTGTATTTTCCTACTGTAGCCTGTTTACCTTGGAATTTAAAGTGGTAAATTACTCTGACACCACTCACAGAGTGGTGCTTTGAGCTGCCTTGAGCAGCCAAGTGCTTTCCAGCTCCAGCAGATACCATGAGATTTTCTTCAGACTGACCATTGGGTCACTGACACACCCTTGAATCTGAGTGTTTCCCTGCTGATTATAACAATATTTTAAGAAATGGGCAGAAAAACGGAGCAAAACTTATGAGGGTAAATGATGAGAATTACTGTCAGATGGTCTGTTTCCTCTTGTCACTAGAAACAAAAGTCATGTTGTTGACAGAGATCATTGGGCTTAAAGAATATAAATCTAACCATGATTAAATTCTGTTCCCTGTGAGTTAAGCCAGGAACTCAGCTGCTGTCAGGATAGAGATTACAGATGCATTTACAGTCTGAAATCACTACAGGAACAATTCTGCTCTTTATTTTGTTTTCAAAAAAACCTTTAGTAGAACTATGAGGAGCACAACTTGAAAAATAAGCAACTACAAAAGATGTATCCACACTACTCATCTTCCCACTTCTTATATTCTACTTCCTGTGCTTCTGATACCTTTGGAGAAAGGGATGATGATGCCCCTTCTCCAGGACTGAGCTGGAAGGAGTAACCTGCCCCTGGTGATAACTGAGCTGGCCAGCATGGGGCCTTCTGAGAAACAGCTCATCTCATTCTAAAGATGACTGTTAGGTTTGCCAAGTCAGGTGTGTGCCCAGGGGTGCTTGTTTCCTTCCATGAACAACATAAAGACCTCAGGTGATCAGGACAGAACGTAGAGAGCTACAGTGTCCACAGAGCAAACTCTGTGTACAGAGTAACTGCAGCCGTGTGCAACCTCATAAAATAAGAGGATTCAGGTAGCAGTGTAGAGTAACACATCGGTAAGCTCTGATTTCTCAGAGCATTTTCTTACCTTGGATCACAAAGAAACTTGGTTTTTTCACCTTCTTCTCTCCAAATAAGCCATTCTCGGAAAGAGGGATGAACAAACATTCGCGTCATGTCTCTACGTTTGATAAGAAACATAGAAAGGTTCTCCATCCTCTGCTGAAAGTCCTCCCACTCCAAAGTGCCCTCAATGTTACCTGCATTAATGGCCTGAAAAATATGTTCGTCTGTTAATGGGTGCAGAGAAGCCACTGCCACGTTCAAGAGAGGCATGACACGATCAAAGGAAGACTGTGTTGGGAACTTCATATTGCACTGCAACAGGTACACTTCGGACAGGGACACTGGGACCACTTTGTAGCTGGAGCTTTTTAGAACTAGGTATCCTTTCTCTATGAGATCAAAAGTAAGTTTCAGGTATAGGTAGGACCCTTGGCTCAGGGTCTTGAGGTGAGAACTGAGTTTGCCAAACGTAGTGTTGTCCATTTTGCCGTTGAGCGAGATGTTGTTCTGGATCTCCGAGCTGCTGTGTATCCGGTGAAGGATGTATGCCTGCAGGTCCTGGTCGATGGCTTCATTCTCTTCCAGTCTATCCAAAAATATTCTGTGGAAGGGCAACAGCTTAATTATTTCCTACAAAGAAAGAAAGAAAAAAAGATACTAATGCCGGCAGTGTTTACTATTCATTAAGTAAACCTAGTTTCTATTACAATAGCACCTTTGAGACTCCTTTAAGACTTTCCATCAGGGCAAGAACACAAACAGCAGTTTGTGCCCTCAGAGCCTCACACTCCCATCTATAACCAGCAAGTTGTGTGTGACACATGACTAAAAACAAGGGACACTTTCTAACAGTACATCCATGGAAAGGGCTGGTAAATTCACCCTTGTTATTCCTATCTCTCCCAACCATGGATTGACCTCCCATTCCTTCTGCTGTCCAGGACATCCAGATGACAGATCTGAGGCCGCAAGAAACTTTCTGAAGCTGAGACCAAGAACTTCCCTGGGAGCATTCTTGTGCATTCTACATCCACAGATGCACAGAAACATCAGGACAGATAATACTGAGTATTTTCCAGTGCAAAGCAACTGTGTCTGTCTGCTGCAGGACACTGCGCTCAGGGAATGCTCATCTACTGAACTCCCTGGTTCAGCATAAACCGAAGATCACCAAAGGCCTCTCCAAAGAAATTCTTGCTTCATGTGCTCTCAGCTGCTGTGAGGAGAGGCAAAGTGATGCAACAGATCTGTACAAGGCCAACTCCAGGAAAGCCATAAGCTCTCCAACAAAACAGAGAGGGAGAGCACAGTGCGAACTCAAGTGGCAGTGAAGACTCTACGGATGCAAAAGCCCTTATTAAATGAGGAATTCAAGTCATCAGGATCCAATTTACTTACAATTACAAAACATTTCTTCCAAATGGTATTTCATTTACTCCATTACTGAGCAAAAAATGGACCCCAGCACTGAACAGCAAATAGTCTGTGCTCTCCTGGATCTTGGGAAGCAGCTGCCATTCCCACTGACAATGACTATGTGGAGGCTGGCTGCCCTGATGGGGCTGAACCAGACTCAGCTCCCTGCTGACCTGCTCACAACAGTCTTGAGCCGAGTAATGTCTTGGCCTAATCAGACTGAAATCATCATGCTCTGGGTCATGCTGAAAAGAACGAAGATCTGAATTCCTCTGCCCTTCCACATTGAGCTGAGGATGTTCTTTAGCTGCACAGGCTGCCAGACACCAGGCCCTGCCTTCCTAGTGGCTCCATGAGTCAGGCCCTGCTGGCGTGTGAACAGTCTCACAAAATGATCTGAGCTATCTGCTGATGAACATTTATTTACACAAATAAGCAAGGATGGATTAGATCCTTCCAAAGCTGTAGAGTGAGCACAGGGACATGGATGTAAATCCAAGAATAAAAAAGCCAAAAGGATAACTTGAAATAAATGGTCTTGAGCAAATCCAGAAGATCCAGTAAGATCTTCTTTACCAAAGTCCATCATGACAATGAAACAGTTTATCCCTGTTTTGGGTCTCAACATACCTGTAGACTCGTCCTGACTGTCACTACCAGCTTCAGCCAGGAAGGGAATTTTCCAATCATTTTGCTCAGGAACGATACTATGGTGTCTCCATAATCTGGCTTGTGAAATTCAGCCTCATTTAAACCATCAATTAATATAATGAAATCTTCATCAGGGATCTTCCTCTCTGAGAGAAAGAGAAAAAGCATTTATTGGATAAGCTATAGACACACAACCATAATGTACTGCAACGTCACGACAGAGCTTTAAACCATGACCAGATATTGCCAAAGAAGAAAACACCAGTAGCAGCACCTTTTTAATGATACATTAATTGCATTTTGACCTTTACAGGTCATCTCACTCCACCCTCCAGCTGGGGACAGGGACATCCTGTTGTTGCTCCAACCTGGCCTTGAAAATCCTACCAGAAGTAAATCATGGACTGTTTAAACAGGATTTTTTTGCTGCTGGAGAATACAGTAACCCAGGTGATGCTGACAATGCAGGCATTTTTTCTATGTCAGACACTGAGAGCTGAGTATGGCTTCACGACTAATGGTAGAGATACCTTTGGACTTGTATCTTAAGCTCAAGGGGTATCTTCTCAATGGCAGTTTTGCTTAATAAGACTCAAAACCAGGTGTAAAATGTGAAATCTGAGTCTACTGATGGCACATGCTATTCACATTCACTACAAGTCCTGATCTGTAAAGTACTACAGATAAACTCCTGCTATCAAAAAGTCAATGTTTCTGGCAGCAGGTGAGTTTTTCTCCTTGACTTTTAATTGCACCAGAAACTTTTCTGCAAAACCCCAGCACAAAAAGTTCATTGAGGATGAGATCCTGTGGTCCCTGTGGTATTCCTGGGAGAACACACGTGTGAAAACACTGTGTGTGTTTGGGACCCCTGAGCATCGTGCCCTTGCCTTACATCAACTGCACTGTAAACATACACATGAAAAATACTAATGTTAGTATTTTGCACTAAAATTATCATAGCTGCTTTTTCAGTTAACTTCTCAGTAAGATTTTTGGGTACACTAGAAAATACACTTTATTCCTCTCTGAAATCTTGAAGTGAACGTAGTGCCTGAGTTTATACCCACATCTCATGTTCCTGATAAAGCCTAAGGGAGAGAGGAGAAAGCAGGAGTAGGGGAAGAATCAGAACTTTGTTCTCCTATATATTATTTAGATTCTTTGACATTAAATATATATATGTATGTCTTTGAGAAACATGAAGCTCTCGGTGATGTTCACCATTAACCCCTGCGCAATAGTTTTGTCCCAGTAGCACTAAAGCTTCAACAGCACCTTGTAAATGACCGGCTGACATATTTACATAGTCTTAAATATTTTTTAGAACCAATTTCCAGATACTGTTCATCTTGTTAGAGAATATTTGGTGCAAACTAGCTTGCCAGCACTCTCAACCAGCAGGTTTGAAAAGTGGGAGTCTTGGTCAGTGGCTCCACTGGAGCTGTGCTGAGTGCAGAACCCAAGAGAAAAGGAAAAAAAAAGGTTTCATATAAAATTTTTCCACCTCTCAGAATTTAAGGCCAGATGGGGGTCAACCTCCTTGACAAGAAAAATAAGAATCCTCCAAAACACTCTGAAATCAAGAGCTGAAACATCTCCCAAGGAGCTACTGTAATAACCAAGAATTATTTTCCTCTAGAGCAGTGGTTCCTAAATGTATCCTTTTTCTTTTCATTTTTGCCAAGAGTGATGACAGCAGAGAGCAACCACACTCCTTCCACAGTGACATTTCTCCATGCCAGGAAAACCAACCACTGTCATGCTGTGCTGGCTCTACATATGCTTTGTGCCTGGTGGAACAGGGCAGGTTGGACCCCGATGCTGCTGCTCAGAGCTTGGACACAGTTTTGAAGAGCTGATTTGAACATCAGGGCTGCATCTACTTCATGCTGGATCTTACACTGTAGTGTGTAGGGCGGTAACAAAATTAACTGAACTATTTTTGCAGCCAAGATGCAGCACAGGCACAGTAATAAACATGATTCTGCAGGACAACAGTCTTGAACTCTGCAATGCTCTGACAGTTTTCATGGCAACAAGCAAAGATCTTAAATTTAGTGACTGTCACAATGAATTACTTATAACTTGCAGAGGGGAGAAAGAAAAGAAGACAAAATCAATGCTGTATTAGAAAAAGCTCTAAGTCTGTTATCAGGGTAAGGCTCCCCCAGAAGCTTTACACAGGGTGTCTGTGGACTTTTATGATACCAGTCCTTTGGAGCAAGCTTCAGATTTTCCAAAACCCACTAAATAGTGACAGGGAAAGGGAAAAAAAGTCACCCCTACACAAATAAATCAGAACACCCTGCTGTAAGCAGTGCTGTGAATAGAACTGGTTGCTTGTTTTCACCTTGAGAACTGCAAGGACAGGTTTGGGATATGAAAGAAGCAAGAAAAGGGAAAGCCAAATGGGATATTGGGAAAAAATTCCTCCCTGTGAGGGTGGGGATGCCCTGGCACAGGTTGCCCAGAGCAGCCGTGGCTGTCCCTGGAAGTGCCCAAGGCCAGACTGAATGGGGCTTGGAGCAACCTGGGCTAGTGGAAGGTGTCCCTGCCCATGGCAGGGGGTAGAATGAGATGAGCTTTAAGGTCTCTTCCAACACAAACCATTCCACGATTCTCAGTCTTCCCAGCTTCTCCAGATCCCACCTCTTCTCTTCACCTTGAGAAGCAATGCAGACTGACGAATCCATCGCCTCATTTCAACGCCCAGAATCCAATTAAACATCATTTTTAAAACCCTGATTAAAAAAAGGTGCATGGGAGGCCGGGGCAAGCGCGAGGGACATCCGTACCTTTGTGCAGGCTCTCCAGGGGCTCCAGGACCCCCCTGCGGAAGGAGGCCACGGGGTCCTGCACGCAGGAGCGGAGGCTGAGCAGGCTCTGCAGGTGCGGCTCGCGCAGCAGCTGCTCCCGGTACGCGACGAACTGCGGCGAGCGGCAGAGCAGGGCGGCCACGTTGTGCACAAACTCGGGCACCAGGCAGGTGTAGGCGTTGTCAGCCTGGCAGTAGTGGTAAGCTACGACCTAGCAAAGGGAAAAAAGAATGGAAAACTCCGCGTTGGGACAGCTGTAAAAGCAGCGGTTTTTCCTTTGGTGAGTTTGATCTGTTCTGGCACGTGAAGACTTTAAGGGCAATGAGTGTTAACTACCTATGACAAGCATTCAGACAAATCAGTTGGTAAAAAACAGGCACTGTTTTTTGATCCTGAAAAATGACTGGACCTCCCAGTTGAGGAATAAATGAAATTAAGCCGTCGCTGTTTGCAGAGATGGACAGTGACAGCGGTTGACATCTCTGAAGTGCTGTGCTGAGCTTGGATTGTGCTCTGAGTTCTGTTTAAGGACTTGGTGCCAGTAAAAACTTGTGATTGTCTTCTTGAACTTATTCTTTATTTGCTTTGTTTTTACATGTCAGGTTCTGTGGAAGTGGACAGACAGCACTCCCTGAGTCCATCACAACGAGGCAGCACCGTGGCTACAGATTCCCCTGAGCTGGGGGTGATGGCAGGCTCACTGTACTCTACTCATGCATTGTGATCCCATACTTCATTAAAAAAAAATCCATTTTAAAAAAAAGGAAAAAAGATCCATTTAAAAAAAAAAAAAAAAAGAAAAAAAAAAGAAAAAGTTCCCCTTTTCCCAGCTTTCCCCTGATTTTTCCAGCTCAGCAGACTCTGCTAGAACCCTGCTACATTCTGCCCACCTATTAAAATAATCAGAAAAACAGTGATAACTTCTCAGGCCATGCTGCCAACTTTCTTTTCTTTTGCAATATAAAAAAGGCCCTCAAAAATCTGTCTCTGCTTGTGAATCCCCTGGGAAGCTGTTCTGGCACCCCTCCAGCCCAGCTCCCTTGCTGCTTCCATCCTCAGGCACTGCCTGCCCACTTGGAATGAACCCCTGCCAGGGCACAAAGCTTTTCTCCAGCTCCCATTCTGGACTGGGTTTTCTTTTCAAATATCACTGAGTATCCAAAAATATCCCAGCAAGGCAGGTGGGAGCAGTTCTGTACCAAAACCATCACTGCCCTGGAGCACTGCAGCACAGAATGTTGCAAAATAAATTGCATTTTTGAACTTGGGAAGGACAATATAGCTGAGGACATTGTGAAAAGGAAAAGCTCCTCTGGAGCTCAGGGCAGCTGGGATGCAATGTGCCCATGGCTTTGGACATGATGAAGGCTTTCTGTCTCTCCACGTGCAAAACCTGTCCCTTAGACTGGAGGAGGCTCCAGGGTGGCTAGGGCGGTGAAGGATGGCTCCAAGGAATGAACACATCAGGCTGTGGGGTCCTCACCCGTTGCTGGTTTAGCACTGGCTTTTAATTTTCAATATGAAATTACCCATGGGATATAATGCAGTAATCTCCTTTCCAGTCAAAACGAGGTGTGACGCATGCAGCGATGAGAAAGCTGGGCTGTTATTTCAACCATCAAGCTCTAATACATGTATTTAAGTTTTAATGGATACCTCCAAATTCCTTACAGAATTTTTCCTAACAGACAGTTAAAATATAATGAATTCCCTTAGAGAACAGCACTATGTAAAGTAATTACAGAGGTAATGATTTCTTTTCATCAATCCTATTTATTTGGGGATTATAACTTGTGCATTTCACAGAATGAAGTTTGCAAGTTGCCATTCCCTGATATCAGGTTGCACTAACAGAAATTACTCTGATTTCCTATGCAATCTGTGTGTAGACACAAAAATAAAATCTCTTTTAATGAGAGGCCAATTAATTTATTCCAGGAATCTGAAGTGTCATGTCATGGAAAAAGGGTCATGCGTAATCATCATCACCATCACATTTTGGGACACACATGCAATTACAACCCAATTAATTTCAGCCGCTTCCCATGCATTACAGCTGGACTTGATGATCTTAAGAGGTCTTTTCAAACCTTAGCAATTCTATGATTCCATGATTTCTGATCCCTGTGCTCAATTTACTGGTGCATCAACTAAGCCTTATAACCAGTAGGATAAACATAACGCTTAATGGGTGGATCTGAAGCTAAAGCAGTAAGCAAAGGAAGATTCTGGGAAGTCAACCAAAGGAAAGGCAGAATGACGTTCTTAGAAAATGCAACCTGAGCCAGAATTTCATCTTGATGTTATTTATTCTCTGTGACATTTTCTCTACCTTCAAATCACAGAGGGGCTGCCAAAAGCCAGTGCTGCGAGTGGAGCCTGGTGCTGGAGATGGGGCTGAGAAGCAGACTCCTCACATACATGAAGCTGGGTGGGAAGCAGTTTTCTCACACTGTAAAACTTTTCAAGGTTTCCAGTCCTGTTCCACCCTTGGGAATGAGACCAGGTTAATGTGAGAAGTGAGTGTAAGAGCCTCCAGCATGGCCAGGGGCTGGGTGTGGATGGGACTCACCCCAAACAGGCTCAAACTGTTCTTTCTACCCTGTATTTGTTGAATGCCAGTGATGCTCTGGGAAAGGTCCCTTTCCAATTATTTCACCTTAAATACTTCATTAATTGTTCAAGGTTAATTTCTTCAGGGAGAGGGATGGATCACCAGCTTCACTGCTAAGGATTCTCTTCTATGCTATGTGAGACGACATGCAGACTTTGCTCAGCATCTGAAATGACCACTCTCTGTTCTAATCATGATTCTGAGGTGATTTTGGTCTCTCCTCCTTTTTGTTGACTAGATAAGCCAAAAAAAAAAACATAAAAAACCCCTTGCATACCCTAGAAATTTAACTTTTCACTGGAAAAGGTGTGCTGTCTCTCAATAAAAGCTTCATTTGCCACAGATCTAACTATTTTGCCTTAAAATAATGTTTGAACAAGTTCCAACCATGCCTTATCATAAACAAATCCTTGAGTTAAAGATTTAATTTTGTCTAGAAACTATTACAAGAAATGAAATCACCAGTGAACATCATGTGGTTTCGAAAGTATGGGCATGCCTGGATGTTGTGTTCAGCAAATTGCTATTTGTGTCTGATACAATTTAAGACATAATTTTTCTAACCGTAGTTTCAATTTGAATTTTGTCATCCCATTGCACTAAATGCTATAAACACTAAATTAGACTTCCAAAACTTTTAAACCTTTTTTTCAGCTATCAGGTTTGCTAAATGATTTCCTTGTTTTAAAGTTTGACTAAATTCAAACCACTGGATTGCAAAGCACACAAGACCTTTAAGCAGCCCTAAAGCAAGAAGTGGGTTACAACAAAGGATGGGAAAAGTAGCACCTATATCCAGTTCAGTGCTCAAAGTACCTGCTCATTTACTCTGAAATGACATAAACTTCATCTTTGTAACTGCCAAAGCAGAATGACAAAGACATTATTTGTATTCTCTCTAAGTGTTTAACCCAGTAGGTCTTCAGGAGTCTCTTCTCCCAACCCTTCCAACACCAGTCATTCTTACTCTCCCTTTTTGCCACAATCACTTCCCAATTCTGCCTTCATTCAGCCTCACGTAACCTTTACCTTCCTGCTGTCCCAGAGAAACAGTTGCTGGATGAAGGATGTTAAAAGCAAAACAGCTATTCTGAGGATAATGGAAAATGCTGGTGGATGAGCGGGCAAGAGCCACATGAATGGAGCAAGAGGACGAGGGTGAGAGGGCAAAGGAGAGGGAAAAAATGAGACACAAATAGATTGTGTATCAGTCATCAAGTACAGAGGGTGAGAAGGGACTGAACTGTGAGGGAGGGAAAGAAAAGAGAAGGGGAACAAGTGACATGGCAGGAGAGGGAGAAGATGACAGTAACAGGAAAGGCTGGAGGGACAGCATGAACATCAAAGGAGAGGGAGGGTCTGGAGATGTCTCAAGGGAAAGAAGTTATTTTTAATTACTAGCACAGGCCAATTTTATGCAATTCTCCAGCAATGCTTCTGAAACGGAATCTACTCCATTTAGGCAGCATTCCTTTGCCATCACACCTCCTCCGCGGTTAGTCTGGGCTTCCTTCTGGAAGCCTGTCGTGCAAGGACAGCCAGCCCCTCTTGGACAAACCTCCCAGACCCCTGAGCTCACAGCAACACCCCACTTCCTCCAGTGCTCTTAAAGGGCTTCAGCATTGTATTTTAACCTTTAACAAGATTTTTTTTTTTTGACCCATACAAAATAGCTTCAAATAAATGCAGTGTAACACTGACCTGCCACTAGGCCACATGCCAGGCACAATGCTGGCTGTGATAATGGAAATGGCCATTAGCACTGCATGTGACTGTGACCCAGTATGTGGCACGTGGTGACCCGGTTTATTGGGAATATTCATTACCTTTACATAGCTGAGTACACTGGTAAATGCTTTCTGAAACTCATTAGTGGCCCAGGGCATCAAAGCATCCCTCCACCTCTGTGTAAGGTAGGAGCACTCTCTTTTTATATGCCTGCAGCAATGTTAGTGATGCTTTGGATATGGCTTGGAGGATGGGGAGAAGAGCCTCTGGAGCCACCAGCTGTATTCAGCATCAGAAAAATGAATTAATGCAATGGATGTGCAGCTCCTCCACCAGCTGCTCTGCACAGGGTACAACCCATTAGTGCAGCTGAGCTGGGTTTCAGGTCCATTTGTTTAAGTGCTGCAACCACAAGCCACCACACAGCATCCAGAAACCCAAAGAATAAAGCTGTTCAATGGGTTAGTTAAAACTGGGTAGCCAGTCCATTAAAAATCCTCTGTGAGTAAAGGATAAACCTTCAGGGAAAAGGAAAGGTCAGCATGGCAGGACTGAGTCGAGCTCCTGCTTGCCAGTCAGCAGTTACTTATTTCTAAAATTAATGATTTGTTCATCTCTGACATTAAGAGCTAAATGCAAACTTTGCCCCCAAGAATTCACTGTACAAAAACCAGGCATAAAAGTACAACCCTGAGTAATCCAGAGGAGGAACAGCAACTGTTTGCTCACCTTTCATTTCTGTCATCATAGATACACAACTTCTGAATACTGGGATAAGTGACATTTTCAGAGGGAAGGGGAGTGGGTGAGAGGACAACGAGCTTCCCACCAGCATTCTGGAGCCTGCACCAGCCATTACCAAAGACTGTTTGTATATTATTAATCTGCTTTTGTAACGATCTGCATTTCTCCAGCACAGGGACCACAGCCCCATCTGAGAACATTCTGCTCTGCTCAGTGCAGGCAGAGTTGGAACATCTGCACACAGCTTTATCCAGCTCCTCACATATGGTTCATCTAGCTCCTAAAATAACCCTGACAATTGTGGTTGTCCATCACTGTCAACACTTTCTTCTGTGCTTCAATTCTGACTTCAGTGTAAACACAACTATAAAACACACACATCCAAGAAATACTGTTCCATCCAGATAGACCGAAGGACCTTAAAACCCTTCCTAAAGAGTCTGCAGCCAAGGCACAACAACCTATTTTTACTTTAATTTTGGCTGTAAGGATTGTTTTAGCTCTTTCTCCAGTGATCAGAGATACCAAAGAAGCTTCAGTGAGCAATCTATGCCATGGATGTGACAGAGAGTTTGAAAGAGCCATATTCCTTACCTTTTCCAGGAGGAAACTGAAGCTAAACAGCTTCCATTTATCAATTACATACCCAGCAGGATGACTTAAGCACTCAGGGGAAGTGATAGATGAGGTATTTTAAGCAGAGATAGCACACTTTACTGCCCTTTCTGGTAGTCTGCAGAGCTTCAGATTTGCAAGGAATACAATGACTAATGCAACCTGAACAAAACCAGACTTGGGCATTGCATTCCTTTCAAGAACTCCATGTGGAAGAGGAGAGTATCAAATCTTAGTATTTGTTTATGCAGCACATGCTACCTGTCTGGCCATCTGTGTGCAGGACAAGACAGTATCTGGCACAAAAAGCCAAGCAAAACACATCCTGGTAATAACTTAGAACAGACTTTTCTTGCCGTTTTCCTCTCCAAAGTGGGAGCAGGTGATGGGAAAGCATTACTTGCTCCCATCCTCCCAAAAGGTGGAGGAGGAGCAAGAGCAAACTCCTTGGATTTCAAAGCAACAGAATGGCACCTTCCCACCACCACAGAATTAGGGTTAAATCTCAGTAATACAATAAAATTCAAGCTGTAAATCTTATGTACATAAGTGACAGTGTTCCATATGTTCCATACAAACCATTCCTGCCAAAACAGCAAGTAATTTGTGTATTGTTCCAAAGGCTATGGTCTACTTTGGAGAATTTTCCAAAAAATTCCTCCCAAGTGCACACACAGCATTAACACTCATCTTGTGCCTTCCCCAAGTACAGTACCTACCCTTTTCAAACAAAACACTGCTCAAACACTGTGCAATTTTGTTGTCAGTGCTGAAAAAAAACCACAATTATTTCAACAACTGTGTCATATCCCAACATTTATAATGAGAAAGCAGGGTGGCTGTGAAAGACAAACCCTCAGAGTAACAGGGAAGTGCATTTGATGTAGAGGGAGTTCCATTTTAGAGAAATAACCTTCCCGGGTACTAAAACTCCTTCCAGAAGTCTCTCTCTCTCTCTCGGCTCCCCAAGTGAGCATTGGAACGCACGGATTTTTCCCAAGTGACGCCAAGCAGGAGAAGCTCCAAGGAGTCCCACTAGAGCTGCCCTTTCCCCCAGGAGCAGCCAGCCCCGGGCTGGGCGTTGCGTACCTGCGAGGCCAATCTCCGCATGGCCTCCTCCTGGCGCCGGCGCATCTCGGGCGTGCCCGGGCAGCTCCCGCTCGCGATGGACGCGTGCGCAGAAGGCGGCTGCGCCAAGGGCAGCTCTCGGTTGGCGTCCACATCTGCCCAAGGAAAGAGGTGAGGACAAGCACGGACGTTATTATTAAAAACCAGGCGGCTGCTGCTTCCTCCGCGCGGCAGTTAAAACGCTTCCCGCAAATACTCCGGTTGGGATTTCAGGGATTTCCAGGCTTCTCAAGGAGCTTCTTTTGGAAGCAGGAAAAGGACCGCTAAGGAAAAGCCTTTAGCTTGTCTTGGTCATCTTCCCCACTGTAATTTTACTGACTTCAAAATAATGACAATAATGGAGCGAACTGGGCCCTCCGGCAGGGTCTGCCTTCAGGTTTGGTGGATTTGAGTACAGAGCTCTCCTGCTCTCCACTTCTGCCAACAGACCTTCCCTTGTTATGAACAATCGCTGGTTAATTTGGTTCCAAGTCCTCCTTCAGCACACACAGCCAATTTTTCTGAATTACAGGCCTATTTTCTAACATAAATAAACGAAGAGCCCCAGCTAATACTGCCATCTGAAGCCCATTAATTTAATCAGGGGGAGAGGAGCAGGAGCAGCACAAGGATCTGGAAAAGGTTTGCAAGCAAACAATAAATTATCCTGAAATCATCTCTGGCAAGTTTAACTGTGTCCTAGTGCATTTTAGCTGCTTCTTTTGCCTGGTAAAGCAGAAATTGGCTTTACCAGCAGATTGCTACAGAAGCTCATCCACCTGGCCTTTGCGGGTAACATTCCCAAACTATTTTTATTTTCGTAATTTTTCATAATTTATTTTCATAATTTTATTTTCATAAACTATTTTTATTTTCAAAGCACTCATATGGAGGGTTTTTGAATGACACCACAACATGCAGCACTTGGTGATGTCTAATTATTGATTATTTTAAGAACAACACCACTCTGAAGTGCAGTCTGTGCTGGCAGAGGATTCTCCTGTCTGGATTGCTGCAGTGCATCCCTGAGCTTGACTGGAAATAATCATGCAAACAATGACCCATTTAATGGCAAACAACAGAGGAGAATGCTGCCTCCACAATTAAACCCTGAACGTGTTAGAATGAGGCACGTTCTTTATTCTGAGCATAACACCACTGTCACCTGTATTAATTTTCTGAGAGGAATTAGAAGTATGAGGCTGTATTGAAGCCAGTTTAATTAGCTGATTGCACAACTGCCGTAGCAGAGTCAGACCACCTGATTACCATGTATTAATTAGCATAGATTTAATAAGCATAATAGATTTTTTTTCAGCATGTGGAAAAAGAAATGACACAGAAACTTATCACAAAATCAGAGATAAATCATAGATTATCCTGAATTGGAAGGGACCTGCAAGGATCTTGCAGAATAATTATTATCTTCTCTAGCTAGACTTGTGATCTCTTTAGGAAATCAAGTCTAATTAATTACTGATTCTGAAGGTTTCCATCCTAACAACTAACACTGAGGAATCATTCAGCTTTCAACTCCATGGACACACCAGAGTGAACTAACAATGTGTTAGGTGGGACCAAGGATCTTCATCACCTGTGGACAAAGGGTGCAAGGCACCCCATGTGAGAAATCCAGCTTTTGGTTCAGAAGGAGTTCAGCACAGCCGTATCTTTTATGTCCACCATCATCCTAAGGAGACTGGGGACAGTCTGCTGGTGCACTGCAGAGCTGCAGTTAAAATATAGAAACAAGCCCTGCCTTTCACTACACATTGTTTATTTAGCTCTGACAAGTGTCAGTGTTCAACATGCCAACCCCGGTGACATTTCAGCTCTTCTGATAGGGCAAGAGCACAGCATTTCCAGTAAACAGATTTAACTGCAGCTTCACTGAGATACAGTGACCTACATCCTTACGGATACCTTCAGGTACCTAACTCAGTATTTTCAGTCCTGTCTTACTCACTCACTGACAGCTGAGTGATTTTAAAATGTTGTCATCTCTACCTGCAAACCTGCCAGTGCCTACGGATGGGAATTGGATGGGACCAGAGCAATTTTGGGTCCTGAGCCTACAGGGGCTTGTGACCTGCATGGAGTATTTACACCACGATTCAATCAGATAAACAATCTGTATGGGAAGAAGAATGCATAGGCAAGGATTCATAATCATAGAACACTAGCTGCCTGACCTGGCTGGAGATGTCATAAGCAGGGGGATTGGACTACATGACCTTTAAAGGTCCCTTCAAACCCAAACCATTCTGTGATTCTATGATTCTAAAATTGGAGTCTTCCCAGCCAGAGAAAGTCTGTGATGTTTCTAAGCCAGACAAGTCAGAGACAGACTGCTCTGACTCTTCAAAAAGCAGCTTTGGAACAGGAGCAGTATAAAAGCTGCCTGTGGCAGTACCTAGAGAGACTCCAAGAGAGCTGAAGAGGGACTTTACACAAGGGCATAGGACAAGAGGGAATGGCCTCAAGATGAAGAAAGGCAGATTTAGATTAGGAAGAATTTAAATTAGGTATTTGGAGGAAACTGTTCCCTGTGAGGGTGGGGAGGCCCTGGCACAGGCTGCCCAGGGAAGCTTTGCCTGCCCCATCTCTGGAAGTATCCAAGGCCAGGTTGGATGAGGCTTGGAGCAACCTGGGATATTGGAAGGTGCCTCTGCCTGTGGCAGGGAGTTGGAATGAGATAATCTTTAAAGTCCTTTCCAACCTAAGTCATTCAGGGCTTCAATGACACATTTCTCAATCCTTCCTTTACTTGACAACAAAGACTAAGCTGACTCCTTGGGCCTGAAGAGAACTGGGGTTATTTCAGCCAAGACCACTCTAAAAGCTGAGTTTTGGAGACCCACGTGCTGCTGTCCTTACGTTTTGGAGAGGCGTGGGGGCTATCTGAAGCAATCTGCCTCATCCTCGTGCCGTGGCAGCTGAGCGCGACCAGCCTGGAGATGATGGCGGTTTTGCCGAAGCCGATGTTCCCGACGATGACCACGCCGTGGTTGACGCTGGCGTTGGAGCTCTGCAGCTGCGCGTCGATCTCATGGAACACCCAGTCCCGGCCCACGAACACGGACTCGGTGGTGATGCTGGGCACCTCGAAGAGCAGCGGCTTCAGGGAGATGTCAGGGGGTCTATAGGGCGCGAAGCGCACTGGAAAGGGAGACATGGGAAGAACGTCAGCGTCCACGCCAGATGGGAAAGCAGAGTTCAGAAACAGATGTGTATCTCACGCAGAAATGTCCCCGTTATGAAAGGTGAAAACACAATTCTGTGTCACCCACAGGTTTGTTGTGAAAGCATCTGTCTCATCCACAGTATTTTCCACCAAAGGCATTGAGGATTTTACGGGGAGTAGCTCAGAGGTGGGGAAAAACTGTGGCTGGAAAAATTAATTTTCTTCTTAAATCCACCATCTTTGAAGGCCCTGGGCAGAGTGCTGCACTCTGCACAGCACCTCCTGGGAAACAGGACTGATGGTTGAACAAAGAGACACACAATGCGTGTTCACCTGTTCAATCCAATGAGCCCACAACAATCTCAGCACCTGCAAGTGTTAATTCAATCTGAGCAAAGTTATTTCAATTCTTCTGGAATAAGTAAATTAAGCCAGATTGTTGACAGGAAATTCGTGTTTGGCAATTAAAACATCTTCTCTTTTCACAATGAAAAATGATGCTTTAAAGCACCATAAAGTTATCAAGAAGAGCAAGAAATACTTTCCCAACAGACCATGTGTTCTGGTGCTGAAGAAATACTGTGCAACTTCTGTAGAGCCTGAGCAACAAATTAAAATACTGAACTGAAACACTCCCCACCATATGCAACTGGGCTCTTCCCTGTTGCTGAAAACTTCAAGCAACCCAGATCTGGGTGTATTATGTTAAACTAAGCAAATGTCTGAGTTTATTTCCTTTACTTGCTTTAGACTGAAACTTTTGGATACTAGGGAAAATTTCTTCACTTAAACGGCTGTTCAGTCCTGGCACAGGCTGCCCAGGGCAGTGGTGGAATCCCCATCCCTGGAGGGATTTAAAAGGATGTGGCACTTGTGGACGTGGTTCAGTGGTGGCCTTAAGCAGTGCTGGGGGAATGGTTGGATTTGATGAACTTACTGGATGCATTTCAAACCTTTATGATTCTGTGATTCTTTCAAGTGTCATCTTAAACATCTACATCCACTGGGATGAAACCAGTTCCTTTTTTAGCCCCCCGCAGCCTCTGTGCCTAAAAAGGCTAAATTACTTTTTAGTGTTACCAAGAAGCACATGAAACTTTCTTACCCACAAGGCAACAGTATTAAACACATACTGTGAGGAAAATCCCTTGAACATCACAAAAACAACTTAAGGAAAGCATACCACTGCCATATTACATATACAGATCCACAATATACTGGGGGAGTTGGAACTATCCTCTCCTCCATCCCAAACCTCACCCAAAAATCTTGGTTCTTCCCATCCTGTAGCACTGCTGACATTTGCTTTCTGGAGAAGAAAACCCACAGTACATCACAGCCATCAGCTTGTGCCTTGGGTTACAGCAACCTGAAAAGCCTCAAATCCCCAGGGATGAAAATGGGAAAAGCAAGAATTGCCTTCCCCATCCTATTAAAAAGCTGTCACTGGGATGAATCCTTGTCACACTCTTAGTGTTGGGATTCTTCTATTGCTCCCCTTCTTAAAATAACTGATTTAACAAAACATAGTAGAGACAATCTCCCATTTAGTCTCTCTCACTGGGATTTCTGAACACTGGGAACAGACTGTAATGTGTCCCCCAGTACAGGGCCATGAATGTCTTCACTATTTCAGCCCAGTGCCAAGACTAGGGATGTTAAAATTAAACACAAGTTCAGGATTTCCAGCTGGAACAGAGTTGCAGTTTGTAACAGCCCAGATTGATGCAATTTCACAGCAATAGCTGCAAAATGCAGCATTTCAGGGAAGGGCCTCCCATTGCATATGCAATGACATGAAAATATTTCCAAATAGTGATGGTTTGCACAGCACCTCAGGTAGGATAAGAAACAAACTTTAAAAAATTTGAAACACTGCTTCTATTCTCATGCAACTGTCACAAAAAGGGAAAAAAAAAAACAACAAAGCGCAGAAGGAAAATATGTAGTGCTACAAGGGTTTCAAAAGTGTGTCTGGAAAACAATTTGATTCTGTTCCTACAATAAAGTTGAATGTTTTGGATGCAATCACTGCAAATTACACAGCCTTGGCAAGCTGCTGCCTCTGAACATATGGAAATTTGGTCTGTCAAACTTTGCTTTCTTCACTTACTGCCTGCTAATGCACTTCTAGAACTGCCTCAGCAGCCAGGAGGATTTCACTGCAGACTGCCATCCAAAGCCCACAAACCCACTCTTCGGGGGGCTCCTGTGTTTGGTACAAAGTCCAGCCAGGCTGTACCAGGTCGAGCATGCTGGGTGAAAACCCAGCCTGAGCCTTCCAGCTCCCCAGTTCCTCACTCTAAGATGGTGGGCTCATAAAAACCTCCTAGAGAACAGGAATGTTTCAGGTATGGCCAGAAGAAACCCCTCTTCTATGCACAGGGGAGAATAAACCAGTCTCATAGCACACAAACAACCTGAAAATATCCCATAATGAGCTACTCATCTGGGCAACAAAAAATGATGGGGCTGAAGCATTAGCCTGGAGATCTGCTGCAGACTCAGGCCTGTCACAGTGACAGCTTAAGCACGTGGTGGAAGACTGAGATCAGATTAAAAGAGGGATGTAAATTGAAGGGTGGGCTGAAATCCCATGGAGATGGAGCAAATCGAGCTAGAGCTGCCTGGGAATAATAAGCAAAACACTAAAATGTCAGCCCTGGCTCCTCTTCTCATTGCTAACGTCTTGTTTGTGGAATTTGCCTCAAAGGACCACAAAAATTTCCCCTTCAAAAGGCTTTTTAGAACTCAAAGAGCTGTCTGAATACAGGCATTGTGAGCAACCCTACAAGCAGTGGCTGAGCTGGTGGCCCCATCACTGCACTGGGCTCCTTCCCCACTGGCACACTGCAGAATGCAAGGGGGAACTGCAATGCCTGGCCTTGGTTGAAAAAAATAAGACAAAACAGTAGTAGTCCATAAAATTTCTCATTTTTAATAACTTATCCAATTATTAAGCCCAAGGAGACCAGCTGAGAGCCGGGGGTATTCATCCTGGAGGAGAGACAAGAGAAGGCTCTGGGATGACCTTATTTCAGCCTTTCAGTGCCTAAAGACGCTCCAAGAGAGCAGGAGAGGGACTTTGGACAAGGGACAGGACAGAGGGCAGGGCTGGATGAGATATTAGCAAGGAATTGTTCCCTGTGAGGGTGGGGAGGCCCTGGCACAGTGTCATGGTTTGACATGGTCCCCAGAGAAGCTCTGGCTGCCCCTGGATCCCTGGCAGTGCCCAAGGCCAGGCTGGACGGAGTTTGGAGCAGCCTGGGACAGTGGAAGGTGTCCCTGCCATGGCAGGGGTGGGAACGGATGAGCTTTAAGGTCCTTTTCAACCCACAGCATTCTGAGATTCTGGTTTTCACAGGCACATGGATGAAGTGGCTGCTGCCTGGCTTCCCCACACAGACACCCCCAGGATGGGGAAGCCCCGAGGTTGTGCTCCTACCTCGCAGGTCCTGCTGTGCCCGGGCGCTGGCCACGCTCTGCCGCGGCATCCGCAGCGACGTGCGCAGGGGAGCGTGTCTCTGCTCGTCCAGGTAAGCCAGATCCTCCAGGTGGGCCGAGCTGGTGGCTGCCACGAGAAAGCAAAGAAGTACATCACGCCTGGCTTTTGGATCTCATGCTCTGCTTACTGTATTTTTCTGTTTTTAAAGAAAACACATGGAGATGTAATGCTTTTTCTCGTCAAGCTAGGTCTTATAAGCTCTCAGAGATAAGTATTATACCCTTGATAGCTCAGCTACCTCAGGTGGCATAAAGAAGTAGGATGGCTCTTGAGACAGTGTTAAAAACAAAAAGTTTTAATAAAAAGCAAAATAAAAAAAGCTCTTTACAGAGAAAAACTGAGTCAGGGCAAGAGGTTCTTGCTGCTGCTAAAACACTTCACAAAAGCGATTTACTTCTTTTGTTCTCTTCTTTTTCTAAGGAATTGCTTAGGCAGGACTTAGGCTCTTGTCTAATTAGCTATCCTTAAGTTGTGAACCAAATACTATTTCCCCTAGGAAGAAGTAAAGTGCTTTGGTAACTTTTTCTCACGCTTCGTTGGTATTTGCTCTGGTCTGGTCTCCTGTTGGTGTTCCCAAATAAAAGAAGATACCTTCCCCTGTCCCAGGGTGCTCCAAGCCCTGTGCAACCCAGCCCTGGACACTTCCAGGGATCCAGGGGCAGCCACAGCTTCTCTGGGCACCCTGCGCCAGGGCCTCACTCCCCTCTCAGTGGAGAATGCGTTGTAAGAACTGCTCCCAGTTGTAAACTGCTCGGTGACAGCGGGGACACAATACATTCAGTGACTCTACTTTGTAGGCTGCTATAAAAATGGGTATTTTTGTGCTGTCTTGGAAGATATCTGTGGAGAATCTTAAAAAAAAAAAAAAAACAAACTAAAAAGAAAAAAAGAAGAAGAAGAAAAAAAGCCAGCAGGTGTAAGTGCTGCTATGCTTTGCTTCCCAAGAACAGACTGTATACAAACTCAACTGTATTTGGGAAAAAAAAAAAAAGAGAAGAAGAGCCTGTTTTAGCAAAGCTGTGAATTCATGATTACCTTAAAATGTGGAATACCATGGAATACCACTAAAAGAAAGGCAGCTTTTTGCCCCATTTCCAGCTACACTGTCTCCACACTGATGACCTTGAGGCTCAAAATTAATATACCTATTTTCTGGTGGGTTAATTTTCAGCTGGATTAATCAACTAATCTGGTTTATCAAGTGGTTACCCAACGTGTGTCACTGGAGCAAGGACATGGAATTGGCAGCTCAGCATTAACTCTTTGAGCAATGTCACAGTTGCAGACAGACTTAAATCAACTCTGAAACTACACTTGGTTTCCCTTTCTCATCATTCAGGCACAAAGATAATGAGGTTAAACTCTTTGGCAAAAACCACCCATATAAACCCCATCATTTTCTGGTGCCATAAGCATATAGGAGCTAATATGTGATCATTTGATGATAAAATGTTAAGCCAAATCTTGAATTCTCATCATATTTACTTCCACAATTTAACCTGGGTCACGAACTGTGTTAGCTGACATAGTACTTCAAAGCAGCAAAATCTCTACCAAAAACTAAACAACTAGAAGGAAAAGCTGTTCCTGAACTTTACTGGATAAATGGCTTCCTCTTGAAATAGTATTTACCTCTAAGTGCACCAAGCAAGTCAACAACTCCCAAAGACAATTAAATGAACACACATGTATTTAAATTTATGGTGCCCAGCCTACTCTGTTTGCTTTGGAAGATGTTTACACAGTGTCACTTATAAGGAATTCATCTAAAGCAAGCAGGCTATGGAAGCAGAGTTTTTGAGTTTTTTCTATCCCCTCTCTTCAGTCTGAAATCTCAGGTTCTCAGTCTGTGCTGCACCTCCATGCTCTGGGCTTGTACTTCACCATCTCTAAATCTAATTTCTGCATCGCTTTTAGGTCTGTGACCAGCCAAAGTGGGATTAAAAAGGAAAACTAATCCAGTTATGCAATGCAGCCTGGTTCACCAAGGGATGCTGATATAATAGACAATATCCCAGGCTCATTGGAGTACTTCTCAGAATTGTCTCTGGGTTTTCTGGAGCAGCATCGGCCAGGACTCAGAATTCAAAGTGTGGATTTCTCCACATGTCTACACAGACATACAGACAACATGTTTTATCCCAGAGAAGTTACCCAGCAAGAAAAAAATATGTGACAATAAAGGAACAGGGAGTAATTCCAGGCAAGCAGCTTTGCAGCAAAGCTTTAATATTTCTAATCCCATCTCTTTTTTCTGCCCTGCTGTTACCAGCTTCAGGGGAACGCTCAGCAGGCTGGTAAAAGACATCAATAAGGTATGGCACAGCATAATTTAGAAATGTTTCAAAGAACAAACATGAATTTAAATGAAATTAATGTTGATTTTATGCCAAGACAAAAAATGTCAGTCACCAGCAAATGTCAGGTGCTGTGAGGTGTGAGATGTTTGGGGCACAGTCCACCAGGAGCGATGCGACCCAGAGCAGATCTTCTGTAGACAGAAAGAACCACCATTCTCTTAACTCCAGAGCTCTTGAGCTCTTCAGAGAACATGAGACAGGTTATTTTACTTGCAATGAATCCTTTGAAATAGTAGAAATGGCTATGATGTTGTGGCACCTTAAACCCAAGACATTTGCATTGTAATGGCAGTAAAGAATCTGGCTTTTTCTTTTTAAACATATTCTCCTGTAATCCTGTTGTACAATTTCCTAAGACAGGTATCATAAACTGCTGAAATAACCATTAAACACCATCAGAAACAGTTTTCCACAGAGGAATTTTTCATTTAGAACCAATAAGTCAAACAAAAAAACAATTTTTATCTTTCTTAAGCATGATGACTCCAGGAAGGAGATTTCTTCTTCAATAAGGAAACACAAGAAGGGCTGTGGCATCTGTGTGCTGTGTCTGGCTCTGGCCTAAAGGCACAAACATGAATTTCTTACCTGCTACTGAATTTGGCCGTGGCATAAGGTACAGAGGAATTGACTGCACTGACTGGGACAGGACTGTCTCCAGGTTCCTCTCGGGGATTTTGTTGAGGCTGTAGGTGGAGGCTGACATGTTCTCATCCACGCGGTACAGGCAGGAGTCCATGCTGGATTTCTGGGATTGCCACTGTTTCAGGTTTCCTCCAGATCCAAGGTCCTTACTGCTTTCCCCTCCATATTTAGTACGTTCCACATTTTCAGAGTAACTTGTCAATGTAGCTTGAAGGAAGAAATTATAAACAAAATGAGTAACAAAGAAAGAATGGCTTGAACACACGCTGCTCAATGCTGAACTGAGCCATGCAAGAGACAAAAATGCATGATGATTTTCATCATCATATTTTCCATATCCACATAAATCAGAGATTATGGATTTTAGTTTAATGATACTGTTTCTGCTTACGACTTCTAAAAGAACATTTAGGCTCTAATGTTTTGGCTCATACTGTTAAAAGCCATTTGTAATTACAAAGAGTATTAAAAATTCTGTGCTGTATTGTATTCAAATACACCATTCCAGAAAGAACAGAAATTATTTAGGAGGAAACATTACCCTGGCTCCTTATGTCTTTTAACTGGCATCATAGTTTCTACCTTTCCTTTTCCAGGAAATGTTTGCAGAAGTTTGCAAGGTCTTGCAAGGTCTGACACTGAGAAGCCTCCACTGACCTGCCTGAACAACGAGCTCCCATGGATTAGTTTGGTTCAGAAGCTGAACCCCTTATCTCATTTGATTGACAGTAAGTTTTTATGAAGCTTTAACTGTGATCCACTCAGTTTCCCCCATATTATTTCATTTTACACATGAGGATTGTTGCTATATTGACTTCCTACTGGGAAGTGACAACACTCAATTAATCCAGAACATCCCCATGTTCTCCCCATTTGTATTTTCTCTTCTGGATTCCAGCACAGTTACCCCCTGGCTGTAAATCCCTCTGGGCTATTGACTTTTCTCTTATCTTTAGTCCCCAGTATATTCATTCAAGGTCATAATAGTCACAAGTGGGACAAGGTCCCAATACTCACACCAGCTTATCTGAGTGTATTAGAGAATCACAGAATGGTTTGGGTTGGAAGAGACCTTACAGACCATCCAGTCCCACCCCCTGCCATGGGCAGGGACACCTTCCACCATCCCAGGGTTGTCCAACCTGGCCTTGGACACTGCTAGGAACAGGGCAGAAGCAGTCTGGGATAGTGGAAGCCACAGCTTCTCTGAGAAACCTTTTCTTTATCCATCCTAACAGACTCCACAAGAGCTTCAAACTTCATCCCTATTTCTATGGCTTGGTCAGTACTGGGTTTCTCTCTAAGGAGTGGGCTCAGTATCTTTGCATTTCATCAAATGTTCCAAGATTTAGTTGCCTACAATGTATTTTGAAATTTAAAACCAAAACATGAAACTGCTAAGAATTGGTATTTATTTGTTGGCATTTATACATAGGCTTGCTGCTAGGTAAAAATATTTATGATTTAAGGTAAGAAAATCAGATAAAAACAGAAAACAGCTATTCATACACTTCTCTTGCTCCCTCAATTGTTTGAGAAATATATTTGAAATTATCTTCTATAAAAAAAACTCCATTTCAAAGACTGGGTTTGCAGGGCAAGGCGTGCCATGTCTTCTATTCATAGAAAAAAATCCCCATTGATCCACTAGGATCCATTAGAATCTGTTAATTTTAAAAGCCTATCTCAGTATGTGTCTAATTAGTCTTTGTAAAAACAAATCAGTGGCTGACATCCCACACATCAAACTGAGGAAAAACAAAAAAAACATGTGTCAAAATAAGTTTTCTCTAAGTGAAACAACAAAAAATTAAAAAGAGTTATTAAGTCCTGCTGCCCCTTTTTCTAATCAACATTTTGTGTTCATTTTAAACATAATTTTCTCTGGTTTACACTACAGCTATTTTATGTGCAAACTTGTCATTGAATCAGATATTTAGGACTGTTCCCTGTGGATTAATTTACCTGCTGAACAGCACTGGATGATCTAAGTGCTGCTACACATGCTGAAGTCATGGCTCTATGGATTTAATCTCTTCTAGGAACTATTTTAAACCAAAATAATTTTAACTTCAGTTAAAAAGCAAAAGCATCAGGTTAGCTGTGAGTCAACAACATGAACTGACACGCTGAGCACATCTCTCAAAGTGTGACCCCCAGAGCTGCTCAGACACTACACCTTCACAGTGACAACTGGAGAAATCATATTTCAGAAAGATCATTTCAGAAAATCTAAGTTACCTGCAACTACTAAGATGGGGAGTGATATTCAGGGGAGAAAAGTTGTGAACGCCAGATTGGCAGATAAATACAATGAAGGTTCAAAGATGTGGGCAGCCCTGAAATGGTCAGGGAGTTGGATCAGGAGATCATTGTAGGTCCCTTCACACTGAAATATTCTATTCTATTCTATTCTATTCTATTCTATTCTATTCTATTCTATTCTATTCTATTCTATTCTTCTATTCCATTCCATTCCATCCCATTCCATTCAATTTTATCCCATTCCCTATTTTTCCATTCCATTCCATTCTGACAGCATGAGAGGAAACAGCCTCAAGTTTCACCAAGGAGGGTGAAGGTTGGACATTAGGGAAAATTTCTTCATTGAAAGGATGGTGAAGTCCTGAACAGGCTGTCCAGGCCAGTGATGGAGTAACCATCCCTGGAAACATTCAAAAACCATGTGGATGTGGTACCTGGGGACAGTGCAAGGGGAGTGGAATTTGCTGGTCCTTAAAAGTCCCTTCCAGCACAAACCACTCTGTAATTCTATGATTTTTAAACACAAGGACTCCTCATTAATCAAGAGCTCAAAAACCTCTGAACTGACAGCGTGCTCTAAACTGCGAAGAGATAAACTGATGAACTCAAATCTATCAAAGAGCAGGAATTTTTGCCTTAAGCCATCTGCAGAGAGGCAGATCCTTCAACCCCAGTCTCCAAGAGACCCAGTGCATCAGGGCACAGCTGGGACACGCTGGGGGCGCCACAGCAGGAACCCACCGGGGCACGAGAGGCTACAGAAGAACACTTGAGGCTCTTCAATTGCTAAATCCAGACAAAAAAGCACAACCCTGGTGAAAAAAAATCAGAACTTTGCCATGCCTGTGCCCTGCTCCATCAGATCATGCTGACCACAGTGTGTGCTGGCGGCTGCTGGGAGCAAACAAGACACTGCAAGGATGGAGAAGGATGGGACAGTCTGTTCACACTCAGAACAAGAGAAACCTGACATGCACAAACAGCTGGGGTTCTCTATAGCACTGAAGTAATACCACAGGGACATAAATACAGACATGTGTGCATATAGATCTGTATATTTATAGATGCATAGCTGTGTCTCCAGTCTCCACTGGCTTAGTCTCACGCTATTTAATGTGAGCACAGACAGAATTTGGGGCATCCAGATCATCTGACTGCTGGAAAACACATAATAAATGATATCCCGTGGAAAGCCCCTTGGATGAGTGCGCAGGCAGTGCGGTGCCTGTCCGCAATCCTCTCTGCAGCTTCTTCCTGGGATTTGCTGAATCTCTGTCCCCACGATCCCAACTCACTCACAGCACCAGCACCACCTGCACATCTTCAAGCAGCTTTGCAGGCACATGGACTTGTGGTGCCAGGAGGGAATACACTCCAGAAGTGCTGGAGTCACTTCACAATCCCACCGTGCTTTGAGCACTCAAGATTTACTCCTGTGCTTCCTCTGTCAAACTTTCCTTTTCCCACGCGGCTTGTTTCGCTTGGAAAGAAAAGTTCTGATTAGAACTTTTTGTAAAGAACACGGGTGAAATATCTCAATTTCTCTGGGGAAATGACAGAGCTGTACCGAAGCAGCAGCAGCCCCCACAAGACAGCACCTCAGCACTACAAACAGCACTACACTTCTCAAGACCGTTTTGTGTATTTACAGGCCACAAATATTATTTCTCATTTAGTTGCAAGCTGGCCTATGCCCTGGGAGGTTTTCAACTGAATGTGTCTCTAGTCAAACACACAAGGGAATTTTTACCATCCCATCTAATTCTCCTGAAGGCAAAGACCATGCCTGGAAAACATCAACCTTTACATTCACCTTCCAGCTGTAGGGAGAAGCAGTTTTTGTAGGTCCCACGTGACAATGACCAACAGCTGTATCATTAATTATATGCAAAGATTTATAGTGCCTCAAGTAAGAAACAGGGATTTTGTTGATTTAAAGAAATAACTGAGGCAAAGCAATGAGCTTTCATATGCTGTACTGCAACGAGCTACAAACCCAGCCTGAATTAACCTCATTTCACTTCAGCACCTCTTGCCTCATTCCATTAGAGATGTCCCAGCTAACACGTACAAGTTGGCAACGAGTGAAATAAATTTTTTACCCTAATCTACATAAGCCTCCATAAACTCAGCCACAGAAGGATACACCTAAATATAGCCACATCACCCCAGACTACTCCAGCTGCCAAACAGAAAAATTTGGCAGGCAGAAAGTGTAAGCCCAAGCCGTTCCCAAGGGCAGGCGGTGGCCTTGTGCGGTCACACACGATCTGTGCCCCAACAACCTTGGTGCACCTTTAGAACATTATTCTCTGCTGGACAGCACCAGGCAGTGAGTTTTTGGCATCTCCACACACAAAAAAAAAAAAAAACCCAATCCCAAAACCCCCGAGGTCTGTCCTGCTCAAGGCTTGAGGCCAAAATCCACACCACTTGCTGGATGTTTAACTTCTCTATCAACAGTGGCCTCAAATAGGAGAAAAAGAAAATTAAGATCACTGGCTTAATTCACATAAACAATCCCACAAATAGACAGACATTAAACAGGTAAAGCCATTTCTGTGTCAGGCCTGGGGGTGTTATAAATCATGGTGAGCATGCAAAAGGTCTTAAAACAAAATGAAAAATACCTTGACAGTAGCATCACCTGACCCTAAATGGTTCTGTGCTAGATCTGAATTCCCTGCTGCACCAGCTGACAAGCAGGATGAGAAATGGGATAAAGAATGGGATGACAAATGGGATGATTGCCCTGCAGGGCTCTATCCTGGCTGCTACTCAGGCTAGAAATGCAAGGTCTGGGTAAAACAGTACTGCAAGAGTGCAAGACCCTCCCACCTCCTGGGGCCCAGCTCCCTGGAAATACTGTGAGACAGAACAGCTCAGCAAAGCCTCTGTTTAGAAACTGCAGTTTATTACTTGCAGAAACAAGGTAATTAATGTTGTAAAGCACACTCCACTATTGTAAACATGAAAGACATCTGTTAAAAAGGTCCCAACTCTAATGCAGAGGAAGCAGCCTTAATGATCTTTACCAAAACATCAACTCACTTTGGGGAATGAGCCCAACTAGAAGCCGCTGAGATTCAAAAAAAGATCTGCAATTCTCAGAAATGTTATTCATTATTAACAGAACATTTCATAATACTGATGAGAATGCCAGAATTCAAATGCTTTAACTGTAAGATCACAAAAATATTTAACCTGAGTTAAATTTATCTTGATGTGCCTTTTGGGTTTTGTTCCCTTCTCAAAGCAGATGAAGTTGGAAACAAATCTATCTTGTTTCATTGTCAGCAGCATCTATTCTGCTTAGCAGCATCTATTTTGCTTAGCAGGCACTTAGACAAATTTATTAACAAACCTATTTTTAACCCAGAAGCACATACATCTGTAGAAAGCAGCATCTTGATAAAAGCTTAGGAATAAAAGGAAAAAAATAGCAAAAAAAGAGTAACTGGAAGAAGCTACAGGCCAGGGATTCCCAGGAGGAATAGAACTCTTTTATATCTTATTTTCCATCAAATAAATCCACAAAATCTAAGTGAAGACATCTCGTCCATACAGTACCAGACCTGTGTACTTCCCCACAGCAGCGGGGCCAGAGCATTTCTGCTGCTCACTGCTTTTCCTTTTATTCTGCTTTCCCCTCATACCCGTGTCCCTGCACAGGATGAACCCGACACTTCAGCAGGGAACAGAGATCATCACAGGGAAAAAGTGTGGCCCCATTTCAACTTGGGGTGCATGAACACACTTCTACAGGAAGATGCCACAAGGCAAACAGCCATTCCTTAGGAGATTGCTGCTAATGATATAAAGTGCTGCTTGAACATCACTTGGATAAGCTTTGCATACTGGCTAGAAAAGTTTGCTGGTTATTTCAAAGGATTACTAAGACTGGTGGAGCTTTTCCTGGATTCTGCTGCATTCCAGCAGCAAAGCTTCCAAGCTCACACTGGAGCGGCTGTGACGTGCAAAGTTCCCTCAGAGCAGCACATGATTCTTTGACCAGTTTTCTTTTCAGTAGCAGATTTTTGAACATTAACAGTTGGCTGCTTTTACATAGCGAGAGCCAAAAAAATCCTGGAAGCTAGTCAGAGTTTACAGTCAGGTCAGGATTGTCACCAGCCATTCTGTTTTATATGGAAGGGATTCCATGGCATCCAGGAGAAAGGGCTGACTTGCTCCTACCTCTGCTCTTGTCTCACCTTCTCCCCCATTCCCCATTGCCTTGCTTTTACAAATAAAGAATATCCGAATTTGAAGATCTGGACCTTGTAACTTTTATTTTTTTTAATCCTTTCAACCTTTTCTCAGCTCTTAGAACCGACTGACAGCTTGGGCAGAGGCAGGACCCAGCTGGGATCACTCACTTGTACTCACTGTGACCCTCCAGCCCAGCCCAGCTTTGGGGTTGGATGTGGGAGAAGGTGCAGCTCTGATGGTGGGATATGGTGAGCAGGGAAGTGAGGGGGTGGGATCCTGCAGTGACTTTGCCCAGGATTCATTAACCTACTTTGGGCACACAGCTCAGAATAGCTCACCCATTTGCATTTTAAGATCACGCAGGCAAAAGTGTTGCAAGGGCTGCTGCGGCATCCAGGAGCTGAACTAAGCCCAGATTCCCTGATCAGCCAAGCAAAATGTTAACCACTACTTCAACTAACCTCCCTAAATTATCAACCTGCCTTTTTTTTTTTTTTTTAACACTAGATAAATTGATAGCAAAATAAAATCTTAAGCTGGGGAAATACTCAGCCTAGAACATGTGGCAAAGACACCCAAGTGACAATCATCCTGTTTGATATCATGCAAACATTAATGTTTTCCCATTTTGCCTGTACAGTTACTGAACAAAATTAATCTGTGTATATTTTCTGTAGATTCTTTACACCTGCATCCCACAGATCACTCAAATGAAAAACCTGCTACAGCACCTACAGAAATTCACTGAAATTTGTGATAATTTAGCTGCCCAAGGCTTCCTCTTGCACCATTTAAACCATTTCCAAAAGTAGATTAATTGATGCGAAGTTATCAACCTCATACATCCCAATTTTCACCAACTACTGTGTAGTTTTACCTATGAGGAATGGAAGATGGAGGGGTACAGATCACCTTGGTCACTGCAGTATAAACCTGAATACTGCAAAACCACTCCCCTAATTAGCAAACACAGATAAATAATATTATCTAAATAGAGCACTGCATCCAGCTCTGGGGTCCCCAGGGGGCATGAAACAGTCGGGGTGAGTCCAGAGCAGGTCACTGAGTTGATGACATGCCTGGAATCCCTCTGCTCTGGAGCGAGGCTGGGAGAGCAGGGGTTTTTCAGACTGGAGAACAGAAGGCTCCAGGGAGACCTTAGAGCCCCTTCCTCTTCCTAAAGGGGCTCCAAGAGAGCTGGGGAGGGACTTGGGACAAGGGCCTGGAGCGACAAGACAAGGGGGAATGTCTTCCCACTGCCAGAGGGCAGGGTTAGATGGGATACTGGGAAGGGACTGTTCCCTGTGAGGGTGGGGAGGACCCAGCAGAGGGCATCCAGAGAAGCTGTGGCTGCCCCATCCCTGGAAGTGTCCAAGGCCAGGCTGGACCTGACTTCACCTGGGATAGTGGAAGGTGTCCCTGCCCATGGCAGGGGGTGGAACTGGATGGTCTTTAAGATCCCTTCCAACCCAAACCATCCTGGGATTCTCTGACTATGAACCAAACCTTGTCAGACCAGCCCAGCACACTGGGGCTCAGCCAGCAGCAGCAGCGAGGAGGAGGAGGAAGAGTATGGCCCGGCACTCACCGATGATGCCGCTGTCTCTACTCTCCAGCGTGGATGTGGGGCTGGTGACGGCCCCGTAGGTGCAGTCCTTGGCCGTGACGCTGGCGCTGACGGGGGGCAGGGTGGAGCAGGGGCTGCTGGCCGGTGGCGAGGCCGTGCTGCTCGTCAGGGTGGAGCAGGGGCTGATGCGCTGCGTCACTGCTGAGCTCTGGAAAACAAAACGGGGAAGCAGGAACACATCACTCACCACGGGCACTGCGAGGGGGAAAGCCTTCCTATGGCTCACACCTGAGGATTTGCGCTGTCTGGTGAGGTTTCAAAGTGCTTTGCAGTTTGAAATGACAACATAAGCGAGGTCAGCCCCCACCTGTGGCAGACACTGGGCTCGTTTTCTCCTTCACGCTCCAGAGATCCCAGCCTCCATGTTCAGTAGGAGCCACAGGAAACATAAAGAGCGGTATTTATCAAAAGCCTGATTCCATACTTGATCAGGAGTTTTGATTGTTTTGTTAGCACTGAACTGAAAGCTTGAAAGAAAAAAGCACAAATAAGCAAAAACTGTGACAAAAAGGTAAATTTGATGCCTCTGTTGAAGTGGAGAGCTCTGGGGCGTGAAACACACAGTGTGATCTCACCTTTACTTACAGTTACAATCACCATATCCAGGAAATCCTACAAAGACCTCTGGGCTATTTCCATCTGCTCAGAATCCTTGTGGGGCTGCAGTTTTTATTTTGCTCTATAAATGCTTCCTCCATTCCAGAAAAACAACAGAGATCCTTTATCTAGATACCAGATGGCCCTTCCCTGCCCAAGCATGCTTTCCTCACCAGATAGAGTTTAAATAAACCCTCAATAATATGGAAAATAAAGCAGCACAAAGAAGATACTGTTTTAAAAGTGATTTTTGGTAAGACCCAAATAACTGTGTGCAAGGAACCTGAAGGAGTTTATCCATCTGATCCTGTGCAGGGAGACAGATTTATTAAAAATCCAAAATCAGTCTTGAATTCAATTTGATATTGTTTTAACTGCAGGCTACTGGATATAGAAGCCCCTCTGGAAAAAAGCTTCTCCCTGCTGAACACACATCCTGGAGCATCTGCAGGGGACAAAACTGCTATGCAGGGTCAAGGTGCAGGTGGCTTCTTGTGTACCAAACACACCAACTTTATCACCCTTACACTGGACTTCAGAGCTTCTTTTTTTTTTTTTTAGAAAAACAGGCAATTTCAACAGTTTCCTTGCGTGACAGAACAGGCACCCACTCACAGGGCGGGCACAAAGTAAGCATTAAAAAATGGGAGTTTCAGCATGTCATCCTCCCTTGAGGTCATCTTTAGGGTTCTGCAGAGGGAGGTGACCCCACATCTCCCTGCCTCAGGGGACAGTGCAGAGCACAGCAAGTTCTCCTGCACTGCTGCTGCTGGCTGAAGCTGGGCTCAGCAGGCAGCACTTCACTCACTGTACAATGAGCCTGGTCCCAAGGAAGGAACAGCAGAGGTTCATTCCCCACCCGGAATTTGATTAAGTGAGATTTCTTTTATTCTGTGTGAGCATCCCCATGTAATTGTGTGGCTTTGTATCCCCTTCTCTGTGGCATCTGAAGGAGACCACAGAAAGCATCATACCTGCAAACCGCATTACAGTTGACCTGTAATTTTATTCCTCCTCCCTATTCCGTATTTGAAACTTTAAAAATGTCTGGGAGGGACTTTTTTTAACTCGAACATGGTGCTTTCTATTAGGGCACCATAATGGTAGCTACCACATGAAGCCACCAGGAAAAAGTCTACTTTGTCCAAGTATCCCCATGGGTTTTGTAAAAATCTTTACTCAGAGTGTAACTGCCCTGGTGCTGGAGGCAACACAGAGCATCCCTGGCAGGGGGGATGGGGCAGCCCCTTGGCCACCCCACAGCTCTGCTCTCATGCCAGAGGGAGCTGAATCGATCTCAGCCTAATTACAGAATATCCCCAGCATGGATCAGTGCATCAGCAAACCAGGGACACGGTGCCAAAGTCACAGCTCCGCCGGCAGGTTTGTGTATTAACACAGACATCCCAACACAGCAGAAAATGAACTGTGTGCGTATTTCCGTGTTAATTTATTAATCTCCCTGTGGTATCCATCAGGGTCAGTCTCTTCTTCCAAGCAACATGCATCAGGATAAAGGGAAATTGCCTGAAGTTGAGCCAGGGGAGGTTCAGGTTGGATATTAGGGAAAATTTCTTCGCTGACAGAGTGGTCAGGCACTGGAACAGGCTGCCCAAGGCAGTGGTGGAGTCACCATCCCTGGAAGCGTTCAAACAACAAATAGATGTGGCACTTTGTGATATGGCTTAGTGATATGGTGGGATTCAGTCAAAGGCTGGACTTGATTATCTTGCAGGTCTTTTCCAACCTTAATGATCCAGTAATTCTGAAATGCCCACAGTGTACATGATGGCTCCCAACACATGGTCATCTCTACTGAAGTACCTGGGACAAGCAAAGCAGCGCTCTCCTCTCTTCATCCTATTTAAAGTGCCACTGGTAAATCCCCATTATTGTTATTTTCCATTCTTTCACATTCTAGGCACTTACCAGTACCTCTCCTTTTTCCTCAGTGCCTTCTAGGAACTGCAGGCAAGCCGACTATGGTAATTTTGGCTCTCTGAATAGTCTGGTTTCACACATTCATTACATTACCTGTCATGCACGTTCTCTCTCCACGAACCTTTTCCATATCCTCAGACTTGCAAGTGTTTCAGATGTTTAAATAAACTACTGATTTTTCTAAATCTGCTTTTAATTTTACAAAATTATTTCTAGCTCATTCATTGTAGAGGCCAAATTATTTTTAAAATTGATGGGGTTTATTATTATTCTTAATAGAACCTAATACAAGGCTGCTTTTGGCCTGCTGTTTGGCTTGTGTCACACAGATACTTTCACTGAGCTACCCATCACAGTGGGACTATCTTCTGATTTATCACAGCTGATGGAACTCCATCAGCACAGCTCAGCCATTTAATCAGTTTTTCCCAATAATTTCTTTAACTCACTGACAGTCCAATGAACTGCATCAAGTTTACAGTAATATAATTGGGGAGCTTTGGACAAGGAAGGCCAAGGGTATCCTGGGCTGCATGTGGAAGAGTCATGCTGGCAGGGGAAGGGGGTGATGCTTCTCCTCTGCCTAGCTCTGCTCAGTTTTATGTCCTTTTTAGGCTGGGGGCACCAGAATTGTACAGAGAATTCCAGGTGGGGAATAACCCAACCCAATCTCAGCTGGCCCTGCTTGAAGCAGGTTGGTTTAGATGATCTCCAGAAGTGCCTGCCAATCTCCAACTACAGCATTTGATCAGCTTACATATGGGATCTTCAAGAATGTAAAGCTTTATTACTATTATAAATCCTTTATGGTGGAGGTTTTGTGTGCCTTTGTTTTAACTGTCATTTTAAACAAATCCCCACTGAAACCTATCTCAGTACAAAATAAGATCCACTAACTTTAAAACATAGAAATCACTGCACTTTAAAGCAAATTAAAATTCAGTGCAAGCATGGTAGACTTGTCTTCCCTCCAGCTGATAAAATTATTGTTTCATGAAATGCCAAAAGTGATAGAAGTTCCTTTATTTGCTGTGTTATCAATGCAGCTCCTGAAGAACAAGCTCCTTGCAACTGGAAATTATGAAATAACACAGTATATCACTTGGCATTGATTGACATGTTTTATTTTTGTATTGATATAGAAAAATGTTCCTCTGTATGAGTTTTAAATATAAATTTCCATTGACAGAACATTCTGTATTATTATTGCTGCTGTTTCATCTGTCACATTTTCACTGAACTTTAAAAAATTACTCCGTTCTGCCAGAACCTCAGTGTCCTTTGTGCTGCTCTGGCAGACAATACAGTTAGAAAGAATTTCCCAAAAAGCAGGAGAAAGAGGATTTAATCCTCAGCATTCCTCCCATTGAATAAATCATGATTAAAAGCACAGAAAACATACTATTTTATTACAATCTGGATTAGAGAATACATCCTTGGATATATTCAAAATATGGTGACTGGGGGAAAATGCATCATAGAGATGTACAGATTGGGCAGTTTCAGTGCAAATACTCCCATTCCTTACCTTCCTTTCAGCTTAAGCACTGGTGAGATGGCAAATAATTATTGTCTCGCCTGAGAAGGCAAAGCATGGCTGGAATAACAAGCAGCAGCTTTTGATACAAAGAATGTTTTCTTTGCTGATCTCATGTAAACTAACACACTGAAACCCAAAAAATTGTTCTAATTTTTAGAGTCAAGTGCAAACTACTGGTCAAAGTCTCAATCAGATTTTAATTAATCAACGGCTAACAGAAGAATTAATTTAATTAATGCAAATCCCATAAACGTCTCATTGCGTCATTTTCAACATGACTGGAAGTAAGGTAGTGGAAGAAATTCAGTTTGGGAAGGAGATCTGGATAGGTTTTCCCAAAATTTGCTGCAATTCAGAAGCAGCTATAGCTTGGACAGGATTTGTTTGCTGAGACAATCGGTGGGAGATGGCAGAGTCAGAAGAGAGCCCCAAAAGTGTGAGGTGGCTGGGGCTGAGGTGGAGAGGCTGATGGAGAGGAGGAGAGGCTGATGGAGAGGAGGAGGAGAGGCTGATGGAGAGAAGGAGGAGAGGCTGATGGAGAAAAAGAGGAGAGGCTGATGGAGAGGAGGAGGAGAGGCTGATGGAGAGAAGGAGAGGCTGATGGAGAGAAGGAGGAGAGGCTGAGGGAGAAAAAGAGGAGAGGCTGATGGAGAGAAGGAGGAGAGGCTGATGGAGAGGAGGAGGAGAGGCTGAGGGAGAGAAGGAGGAGAGGCTGATGGAGAGGAGGAGGAGAGGCTGATGGAGAGGAGGAGGAAAGGCTGATGGAGAAAAGGAGGAAAGGCTGATGGAGAAAAGGAGGAGAGGCTGATGGAGAGAAGGAGGAGAGGCTGATGGAGAAAAGGAGGAGAGGCTGATGGAGAAAAGGAGGAGAGGCTGATGGAGAGAAGGAGGAGAGGCTGATGGAGAAAAGGAAGAGAGGCTGATGGAGAAAAGGAGGAGAGGCTGATGGAGAAAAAGAGGAGAGGCTGATGGAGAAGGTTCCTTCAGCCTACAGAAAGGACAGGTACACTGGATCCAAGGATAGCGGCACCCTTCCACCATCTGCAGGGCCTGGAGAGAAGACACACCCACGGTCCTCTCAGAAGTGGAAAGGGAAGGACAAGGAGCTACAGTCACAGGTTCCATTGAGGACGTTTTCTACTAGGTAGAAGAAAAACGTTTTTCATAGTGGAAGTTGGTGAGCCCCAAGACAAGCTGTCAGGAGAGCCCACTGATCTCCATCAGTGGAGATCTTCAGACCCTGCCTGGATGAGCCCTGAGAAGCATGATCCCTCCCTGAAGCCAGCCCTGCCTCCAAGTGTGCATGGATGGGTTGACCTCACGAGGTCACTTCCATTCTGGAGTATCTCAGGATTCAAGGCAAGTGCTGACATCAGGAGACACGGACAAAGGAAGGAAAAAAATTAACTTGGTAATTAAGGAACCAGCCTCTCTCGAGCTTCTCCTGAACATGAATAGCATTCAAAGGCCCTGGAAAACTTTTTCATGCAAAAATTAGCACACAGGCCAAGATACCAATCTAGTTTAGAGGACAAGTCTGCTATTTCTCTTTAGATTTTTTCTTTTATTTATTCTCCAAAGACATCTTTGGCTTTAGAGAAAAGATTGGATTTTAATTTCTGTCAAAAGGTAACAACAAAAGGAACCATTTATAGTAGAAAGCTCTGCTTGGCTTTGAAGTATTCAGTTGAAATAGGTGCCTGTTAAAAGGACATTTTCTACCCAATGTATAGTACAGTCCATTTTAAATCCACAACTTGCTTTAAAAAAATTGAATGGGAAGTGTTAAAAGTGTAACGTATGTGTTAAAGGCAAAGACTTTACAAAATCACATTTCTTGGCTCTCAATCAAACTAGCTCACGCAGGAGATCAAAAATGTCTTGTGTCAGTCAGTCAACCCAACCTGGCCCTGGACACTGCCAGGGATCCAGGGGCAGCCACAGCTTCTCTGGGCACCCTGTGCCAGGGCCTCGCCACCCCCACAGGGAGGAGTTCCTTCTCAATATCCCATCTATCCAACCCTGCCCTCTGGCAGTGGGAAGCCATGAATGTCATTCCAGGCCTCCGTCCAGCCTCCCTCTCCAGCTCTCCTGGAGCCCCTTTAGGCACTGGAGGGGGCTCTAAGGTCTCCCTGGAGCCTTCTGTTCTCCAGTCTGAACATTCCCAGCTCTCCCAGCCTGGCTCCAGAGCAGAGGGGCTCCAGCACCTGGACCAACTCCGTGGCCTCCTCTGGACATGCTCCAACAGATCCACATCTGTTCTGTGCTGAGGACAGGCCACTTTTCATGACTCTCTTTTTAAGGAATTCAGGTTCTCTGAATTACATTTATGTTAAATGTTTGAGTGACTCCTGCAGAGTCACTCAATGACAATTAAAAGAACAGAGAATTGGAAGTAGTTGATGAGTTTTGCGCTCTTCTGCTACATACTGGACTAGCCATCTGTCAATTTAAATGCAAAAAGGGGTGGGGGGGAAAAGCTTCCTATTTTCACTCTCAGCAAAACTTCTAATTGTCCATAGCTGAGGAAAAGGAGGGAGAAACTCAGGCTCAGACATTTCTACAAAACCTATATCATAGCCCAAAGCTTTCCAGCCAGCCAGGGGTGTAACAAGCTCCATGACAATAAAGATTTTATGATATGCCTTCTTTATCTGTATTCAAGCATGAAATCACCTTGTTGGGCAAATACGAGCAAGAACCATGACTATCTGTAAAATGAGGCTATTATTATTTCCCTCTCCCTTCTGCAGAGTAAGTCTTTATGTAACACTACTGAAGTACTTCTGAAATATCACAGAGAAGACGCCAGGCGAGTACAGATTATTTTGGTCACTATAATCTGATTAGAAACACTGCCCACTCCTACATTTGCAGAAACAGAAAAACAACAGAAGCTGTCTCACATGGCTGATCCCTGAACCACGGCCTGCTGTTCTGTGAGGATGAGTCACGGCGTGATGAGGATGAGGAGATACAACCTTTACCTCAGCACCATTACTTCATTGTTACGAGACACCTGGTTGCCATGGAATTAGACAATTGCCACCCTCTCCCAAACTCCACAGTGATCCCCAACCCATGACACTGGGGATTGGGGAGGGGGCCATACCTGGTTCTCGTCCTGCACCTCCATGCTGTACTGGGGCCCTGGCTGAACCTCCGTGACTTTCTCTCCGAGGAGGAAGCCCAGGCGAGTCATGAGTGTGTTCGCTGCCTCATCTACGGATGGAGGGGGTCCCAGCTCTTGCTCGGTATCACCTAAACACAAGAAAAGCAGATTCAGACAGGAATTGTTTACTTTTGGCTGCTGCTCAGTGGTTTTACCAACACAACACCTGTACCTGTTGTGTACCCTCAGTATCCGGGTTTTCAGGTGATTCATGTTATTCAAGTCTGTTTTACCATTCCATGCTGGTCATTAATTTTAGGTCATGTACCATAGATATAAGTTTTCTCCACCGTTAACTGTTGCTTCTCCTCTCACTTCTCATTATTTTCTCAGCACCTCCCATGGAAGCACACCTGGGTATCTTGTCCCAGTAGCAGAAGCACCAGAGCTACCAAGGAACAAGATTTTCTGGACCAGCACTGGAGAAGAGTGCTTGCTCTCTTCCCTCTGTTTCTCCCAGAGAAGTTACTCACAGAGAAGACAAGGCTACAAGAGCCATTTGGAAGGTGCTCCATGAGCCGCAGAGCAACCAACCTGTGCTACTGAGTAGTTAACAGGAAAGACCAGGAAAGAAAATACATGTGCAACTTCCAGTGTTACCCGCTGTCCCAACACACTCATAGTCATACAGAAATCAAGTCTCTCCAAATACAACTCACTTTCTGCACTCACCCTATGGCCCACGCCACCAAGTAGCCTGCCTGCCAATTCCCCATCAAGTCTGCAAACCAGGCCAAAACCAACATTCCTAATGATTTTTTTCTATTTTTTTTTTTCCACCACCTGTAGGGAAAGCAGCACAGATGAGTTTCTATCCAGCAATGCATACTGGGAAAAGGCCCGGCATGTATACTGGCATTTCTGTATCCTTTGGTTTTATAACAAAAAAGGAGGAACAAAAACCTGTGGAGGTTTTTGACTTGTAGTATCACACATGTAATTTGGGTCCTGAAAGTCAAGTTCCTTCCTGCTCACACCAATAGCAGGGTTAAAGCCTGAAGGTCAAGTTCTTACCACTTTACACTGAAGTAATACTGTGCTTAGGGCAGTTATAGGAGACAAATTAGGATTTGCAATTAGTCTACAGTTAATTATTCATCTGATAATGTACAATCTGGAAAAGAGCCCATCTCCATTTCCTAGCTCTGTCCTGGTTTGGGCTCCTCCAGCACAAAGCCTGCAGCAACAGTAAAAGGATGCTACTTTAAATAAAATATTGCTTTTTGATAACTGTAACTGAAACCCACAAATCATGGAACCTGGGATATGTACAAAACCCCAGGAAATTTAAGCCAGTTGCTTCCAGAAATTCACATTTAATCTCATAGAGTACAGCTCACAGAAGCTTACAGCAATATTTGGATGCCTCATCTGCACTACTGCAAATTAAAAACCCGTGAGCATCTCCCATGCAACCACAACTGCATTCCTAAGTACCACCAGCTCTGGGAGTTGAGCATCTGCAGCTGTCCTTCCACCGTGGCTTCACTGTTATGAAAATGGATGATACAGTAGGTCCACATAAGCTGTCTAAGTTACTGAATCCCCATTGTGCTGCTTGAACCAATGCTGACGTGAATCCGATGGATTTAAGAGAGACAAATTTAAACGGATGGCCCAATTTGTGGAACTGCTGACCACCCACAGCCAATCTGTGGGCATTTACTGGCTTTAGGAGCCCAAGCCAGAAGACATTTATGTAAAATGAAAACTAGAGAGACTTTTATTTCCAGGGTTATTTCTTTTTTTAACAAGGTAGATTACCTTTTTAAAGGTAGATTTTTTGGTAAAAGCCATTCCCTGGATATGGCTCCACAGCTTATTGTGCATTCCCATTCTGTCTTCACAACCATGATATTAAAAATATTCAAATTATGCTGACTTACACATCTGGGGCAGCTGGATCTACCTCTATACTGCCCACCTGGAAGGATTCAGGAGTGCCCAGGTGAGGCAGCTGCAGGGCACTGGGCACAGCCAGTTTCCTTTGGCTTAGTGCTGGGAAAAGCTCCCAACCAAAATTCACTCATTGAAGGTTGAGTTTAACCTTGTCCTTAACCCCTTGCTTCTTTTAAACTACCCTTAAAACATCTCCAAGGAGCACAAGCCTGGCTTTCACCTGTAAGTACAGAAAACTACAATCTTGCCTCAAGTCATTGTATAGGTACGTTGAAGATCTAGAGGATAATAATTATGTGCTTTGGTAACAGTCCCAATGGCAGGGCGTTGGAACCACACCTTCAAGATCCCTTCAACCCAAACCAGTTTGTGACTGTAATTCACAGAATCATGGAAAGGTCTGGCATGGGAAGGACCTTAAAGCCTATCCATTCCCACCCCCTGCCATGGGCAGAGACACCTTGCACTATCCCAGGTTGCTCCAAGCCCCATCCAACTTGTCCTTGGACACTCCCAGGGATGGGGCAAGCAACAGCTGCTCTGGGCACCCTGTGTCAAGACCTCAGCAGCCTCACAGGAATAATTTCTTCCTCATATCTGATACAACTCTGACCTCCTTCAGCTTAAGGTTCTTCTGCCTTGTCTTGTCACTCCATGCTCATTCCCTGCGAGATGCTGGTCATGGTACAAGGTATCAACAGCTGAAATGCAGCAGTGGAGCTGTGAGACCTCCATATTTCATATAGAACTATGAATTATTTTATTATAACCTGGCTTTCAAAGTACAGATAACTCTGAATTTAAGCAAAGCGCCATTGTACTGGATTATCCCCTCCTAAAGTCTTAAAAAATAAGTGGAATCACTTAACTGAATGTCAAAGAACAGACATAACAGCTCTGAAGTGCCTGTGAATGGGTATTATGGAAAAAAGCTGTATATTGCCTTTCAGGGTTGACAGTAAGACCTAATACTCGCTTCCTAAGTTCAGTGAAAGGGCATAACTGGTTTTTTCTCCCTTCTCCTGTGTGTTATCCAGTTGGTGCTGCAACCACATTTTACTCTGACCTTCAGCACACTCCTGTCTCCCCAGGAAATCTGAGCACAGAATTGATAACACAACTCGCCCGAGATATTTTTAACTGTTTTGACACCACTGCTCTAACCAGCTACAAGAGCTCTAACACACCCCCCAGTTAACTCCAATAATAGTGGTATATCAATAACCAGTATATCAATAACCCTGCCCAACTGTGTACATGCAAACCCAAAGCCAAACAGTGGATTAAAGAGAACCCAACACGCTGATGGTCTGAAGCTGCTGCACTTACTACATGAGCTCACCTGCTTCTGCATCAACACTCACTAATACTAAAAGCAACAACCAAATGCTTAGTGCCAGGAATTTTAAAGAAGAATAAAACCCCTCCCTGACTCATTGCATGTGCACTAGTATTTTAAAAAGTTCTATGGGCTGTGTATCTTGATGCCCCTTTATGTTCAGCAGGAAGCTTATATTTTTATAAAAACACACAGAAAACAACAGGAGGAAAAGGGTTTTTGGGAGCTGGTGTGCTGCTGTGCTGGAAGGTGACTAGCCACCCACCAAGCCAGGTGGGTGGTGGGTCAGCTTCCTCTTGGCCACCAAACCATGTAACTTGGGTTTTCATGCCAGCTGAGAGCTTTATTTGGCTGTTCCTGTCATTTATGTCTCATGGAATCACTCAGTAACTATCTCCCAACATTCAGAGCCAGGTAAATGCTGTATCCCAGCACACTGTCACATCTCCAAGTCAGCTACATTTGTCTGCCCGGGTCTTCCAAGTGCTTTAGAGTAGACATGTCTTGAATACACCCCTCAGGTGCTGGCAAAGCCACTACGTACCAACTTAACTATGGCAGGGAAGGCTGAATTCAGCTCCTAATGAAAACAGGAGAAGCAATTATTCTACAGGGAAAATGAAAAAAAAAGGCCATTCTTTTGTTTGCATCATAGAACTTGGGCTACTGAAGTGCTTTGCCCAGTAATTGCTGTCCAGTAAAGCAGAGCCCATCCTGTTCCTCTACTGGTGGACCCCAGCAAGCCCTGGTTGGCTCTCAGCAAGGGAATTTAATGTCAAGCCCCTCTGCAGTGAAATGGCACTGAAAAGGACACCAGAGCCACCTAAGGCTCACACAAATACCTTTTTCTCTTTATTTTGAACAATTTTAGCAGAACCCAGCAGTGAACACCCCCATACTTTCCATCTACTTCTGCCTCTTTTTTAGTTAATGACTTTTTCTTTGACTGAACTGCAAAGATGCAAATTAGAAATACAACCTGAGCTTGTCAAGCAATTTAATACCTCTGATTCTCCCTTCAAAAAATTCAACCCACTTTAAATATGTCAGCAGATACCTGCAATTCACCCTGGAATTTACCTGATTTAGGCCATTTAGGAGCAATTTTACAGAGCCTGGCAGCTCTCTCAGATGCCTGATCTAGAAATACCCTTTGGATTTCTGAAAGGGTCAATTGTAACACCTCTGTAGGCATCACATGAAGCAGGATGGAGTTCATAAGTGCTCATAAATGTTTAGAGTATTCATTGAAAACCAAATATATCATTTTATGGCAGAGTTATTAGGTTTGCTCTTCTCAAGAAACCATAACATTCAAAATGTCCAATGTTTTTCTGTACATTGTCATTTTCAAATAGTGTTTCTGTTACCCCTTTTCAATTCCTATATGAAAGCTGCCACATATTTCAGCTGCAATTGCTTACAAGCAAATGAAATTTCTTCATGATTTATTTGGTAATTCTGTGACTGGTTTGATAGCCACCCTCATCTAATTCTAGATAAATGGTGGAGGGCAGTGCCCCTGGGAGACATTAACAATGCATCTGTAGTCCACAGAATATTTTCAGTTTAATTGCTGTACTTTTACTTTCAAACCAGCTGAAATCTGTTTCAGTGAGTGTCAAACAAGAACTGGGTAACAGTTCCCTTAAAGGCACCCATCCCCGAATCTGCCTGAGTATGAGACTGATTTACCTTTAGGAAATCAAAATTGATTGAATAAGCAATGAAAAAAAGAACAGCTATGTGCAAAAAGTGAGCACCTATGGAAGGGCAGAAATAAATGATACCATTTAGGACCCTGATCTTCAATTACATAACTGCAGAGTTTTATCTAACTTCCCTACCTCCATGTGACCTGAATCTGTCCCATTATTATGTACATCTGCTTTAAATTATGCTGGATACACTTGAGCTGTATTTGGAAAATATCCTTGACTATTTCTGCATATCCCCCTAATCTCAGAATTAATGGAAGATGTTTTCATTAGTCTTGTTTACATCAAGAAGAGATTTTAAAATATTTAACTGCCAAGGGATGAAAGCAGCCCTATACGCATCTCTAAAAATGTCAATTTTTGTACTGCTGCACCTCCAATCCCGGGGTCAGTTTTGGGGAAGACATTGAGGGGCTGGAGCAGGGAAGGGAACAGAGCTGGAAAGGGGCTCAGGAGAGAAAAGGAGGCTCAGGGGGGACCTTGTGGCTCTGCACAGCTCCTGCCAGGAGGGGACAGCCGGGGGTTCGGGCTCTGCTCCCAGGGAACAGGGACAGGAGGAGAGGGAACAGCTCAGGCTGGGCCAGGGGAGGTTTAGATTGGATATTAGGGAAAAATTCTTCATGGAAAGGGTTGTCCACAACTGCCAGGGCAGTGGTGCAGTTCCCATCCCCAGAAGTGTTCAAAAAACATGTGGATGTGGCACCTGGGGACACGGTTAGTGGTGAGCGTGGTGGTGGTGCTGGGGGAATGGTTGGACTTAATTATCTTAAGGATCTTTTCCAAGCTGAACATTTCTGTGAATCAAGTATTAGTAGTTCTGTCAGCAATGGAAAATGGTCTGACTAAAGTCAATCCCATCACAGAGAAGTGGCAAAGTAAATATATTCTCCCTAGATATTGACATCAGAGCCCTCTCGTCAGCCAAAATCCAACACTGAACTGTGCAGGTGTTAATCTGCATCTCCAATTCAACCTGTGCTCCTACAGCTTCCCTCGGTGCCTCCTATTCCATCCAATAATTTCTGTAAGGAGCTGCACAAATCCCCACCATTAATCCCACTACATCAGCCTCTTACACTCCTTCCAAAGACCTTCCCTCTAAGAAGAAATTAAAACAAAAGACATTCTTCTCAGCACAACACATAAATACTGCTCCCTCCCCACTGCTTTTCCTGAAGATGCTCTTTAATAATCCTTCAAATGACTGGTCAGAATGTTATTTTTAATCCCAAAGCCCTCTGAGCCAGAGCAGCTAATGAATGTAAATTCACTACTATCTTAAGACCTGGTTCAATGCATTTCATGTTCTGGAGTTAAAACCCCTCATGCACATTTCTGAACATATATATATATATATATATATATATGTATATAAAAGGCCAGTTATCATAAATACGAGCCTGGGCATCTGGACTATCTCCTGGAAGCAGGATTACACTTTGATCCCTGAAAATGTTCCTAAGCTCTTTAACAAATCAAGGACACCAGGACGGAAGCAGTAAGTTCCCCACTGATGGAATGCAGAGATGAAATTGTTTCTTTACAGTTTTTGGCACTTTAGCTCAAAAAAATGAATAAGAGGCTGTGCTCCAGCTCTGGACATCCAACACTGGATGTCAAAGGCCATTCCATCAAAGGCCTTGGCTGGTAAATAAAATTGTTTGTATTTATTTCTAGGTCTTAAACTGACATTTATTGCAGACAAGCTTGAGGTTAGTGTAATATCAAAAAAGAATAAACACTCCCTTAAACATTATGTGCTCGCTAAAACCCGTTTTTATTTTGCAATATTAGGCATGTACCTTGGTTTGAAAGACAGGTGTTTGCCAAGGAAGGTGGGAACCTCCCTCGGAATGAAGAATGTGACCCCCTTCCCTCTGAATGATTGTAATCCGAAATTACGGGGCTTTCAGGCAAAGGCACGGGAAAAGAAGCAGCAGTTCTTTAGCAGATATGTATATGCGTATGTATATGTACATGCATCAGGTCTTTAGCAGTATGTGTATGTATATATACCAGTCATTTAGCTATATGCAAATGTATATGTGCATGCACCAGCTTTTTAGATGTGTATGTGCATATATGTGTATATAAAAGGTGTATATACACTCATCAGTATGTAGATGTGTACACACACAGTCTATATGCGTATATATAATGTGTATATATAGACAGCAGTATGTAGATGTGTATACATACACAGTCTGTATGTGTATATATGTGTATATATAATGTGTATATATAGACAGCAGTATGTAGATGTATATACATACACAGTCTATATGTGTATATATGTGTATATATAATGTATATATATAGACAGCAGTATGTAGATGTGTGCACAAACACAGTCTATGTGTATATATGTGTATATATAATGTGTATATATAGACAGCAGTATGTAGATGTGCATACATACACAGTCTGTATGTGTATATATGTGTATATATAATGTGTATATATAGACAGCAGTATGTAGATGTGTATACATACACAGTCTGTATGTGTATATATGTGTATATATAATGTGTATATATAGACAGCAGTATGTAGATGTGCATACATACACAGTCTATATGTGTATATATGTGTATATATTTGTATATATAGACAGCAGTATGTAGATGTGTGCACACAGTCTATATCTGCATATATAGTGTACATACAGCAATGTGTAGATGTGTATACATACACAGTCTATATGTGTATAAATAATGTGTATATACACACAGCAGTAGATGCGTGTACATACACAGTCTGTATGTGTATAATGTGTATATACACTCAGAGTATGTAGATGCCATACATACAGTCTATATGTGTATATATAATGTGTATATACACTCAGAGTATGTAGATGCCATACACACAGTCTCTAGGTGTATATATAATGTGTATACAGACTCAGAGTATGTAGATGCCATACATACAGTCTATATGTGTATATATAATGTCTATAGACTCTCAGAGTACGGAGATGCCATACACACGGTCTATAGGTGTATATACAGTGTGTATACACTCTCAGAGTACAGAGATGCCATACACACAGTCTATACAGTCTATATGTGTATATACAATGTGTATATACTCTCAGAGTACAGAGATGCCATACACATGGTCTATACAGTCTATATGTGTATATCGGATGTGTATATACAGTGTGTATACACTCTCAGAGTACGGAGATGCCATACACACGGTCTATAGGTGTATATACAGTGTGTATACACTCTCAGAGTACGGAGATGCCATACACACGGTCTATAGGTGTATATACAGTGCGTATATACTCTCAGAGTACGGAGATGCCATACACACAGTCTATACAGTCTATATGTGTATATACAGTGTGTATACACTCTCAGAGTACGCAGATGCCATTCACACGGTCTATAGGTGTATATACAGTGTGTATACACTCTCAGAGTACGGAGATGCCATACACACAGTCTATACAGTCTATAGGTGTATATACAGTGTGTATACACTCTCAGAGTACGGAGATGCCATACACACAGTCTATATGTGTATATACAGTGTGTATACACTCTCAGAGTACGGAGGTGCCATACACACGGTCTATAGGTGTATATACAGTGTGTATACACTCTCAGAGTACGGAGGTGCCATACACACGGTCTATAGGTGTATATACAGTCTGTATATACTCTCAGAGTACAGAGATGCCATACACACGGTCTATAGGTGTATATACAGTGTGTATACACTCTCAGAGTACGGAGATGCCATACACACAGTCTATACAGTCTATAGGTGTATATACAGTGTGTATACACTCTCAGAGTACGGAGGTGCCATACACACGGTCTATAGGTGTATATACAGTGTGTATATACACAGAGTACGGAGATGCCATACACACTGTCCATAGGTGTATATACAGTGTGTATACACTCTCAGAGTACAGAGATGCCATACACACGGTCTATAGGTGTATATACAGTGTGTATACACTCTCAGAGTACGGAGATGCCATACACACAGTCGATACAGTCTATATGTGTATATACAGTGTGTATACACTCTCAGAGTACGGAGATGCCATACACACGGTCTATATGTGTATATACAGTGTGTATACACTCTCAGAGTACGGAGGTGCCATACACACTGTCTATAGGTGTATATACAGTGTGTATACACTCTCAGAGTACGGAGATGCCATACACACAGTCTATATGTGTATATACAGTGTGTATATACTCTCAGAGTACAGAGATGCCATTCACACAGTCTATACAGTCTATAGGTGTATATACAGTGTGTATACACTCTCAGAGTACAGAGATGCCATTCACACAGTGTATACAGTCTATAGGTGTATATACAGTGTGTATACACTCTCAGAGTACGGAGATGCCATTCACACAGTCTATACAGTCTATAGGTGCATATACAGTGTGTATACACTCTCAGAGTACGGAGCCGTGCGAACAAACGAGCGCTGTCGCGAACAGCGCATGGCGCGGCCCCGGCCCGGGCAGGCTCTTCCCCTCGCTGCAGTTCCGGGCGCTGCCGGCAGGGGCGCTGCCGGCTCCCGGGCGGCGCGCTGAGCGCCCCGCGGCTGCAGGGGGCGCTGTGCCGCGGGCCCTGCCCCACACGGCCGTGGCGGGCGGCGGGGCGGGCAGAGGCAGGCACACCCGCCGGGGGTGGCAAACAAAATGTAAAAGACAACTCCGCAGCCTTTGCAGGAGCCGTGGACGCGGGGTGTGGGGTTTGAGTGCAGCGAAAAAGCCCGAGGCAGCGGCAGCCGGGCTCCGCCGCAGCATCTGCCTCAGCCGCGGAGGTGCGCCCCTCGGGAAGGCGAGGGGCCGGGTCCCGGGTTTTCCTCCGGGGCATCCGAATAGATGGTGATGGTCCTTTCCAGTCAGATCGGGTGGGATGAGGTCCCGGTTAACCAGCTGCTCTTACAAGCCAAGGCTCACCCGCGGTAGGAAAGCAGTGAGAGGACAAAAGCTCCGTAGCGGCAGTGAATCCTCCAGGCAGCGACCGCAGACCGGCTGTCCCTCCTCCGATCCCGAGAGAGAAAGAGCAGCCGAGCCCAGCCCCTCACCCCGCAGCCAAATTCTCCCAGTAACTCTGCCCTTCCAAAAAGAAAACCCCTCAGGTAAGAGAGTAGCCAGCTGCACCCTTCTCCTCCTCCTCCTCCCAGCCACATCTTTTGTTCTCTTAAGTATCAGTAGTTATTGTCTCTTAGCAACAAATGGGACAAAATTTCACGAGAGAAAGAAGAAAAAAAAAAAAAATCCTAACCTCCACCAGCACGTTGCATCACAACCGCCCAAATACTTTTTTTAATTCCAGCAACTCTCAAAACCTCTCACATTCCTTCCTCTTATTTTTCACATCATTTATTTCGATCAGGTGATAGAAATCTGACAAGAATTTTGAAAAACCTGCCCCCTTTGTGGTAAGGCCAACCCTGGCTAACTAACAGGGGCACAAAGAAAGTTGGAGGAGACTTTCAGAAATATATACATCCATATATAACATAGCATTTCCATCATTTTCTTGGGGAGAAGAGTCTGTAGAAGAGGATTTTGACAAACACCTTTCCTTCTTCCAAGGCAGCTTTGCCACGTCAAAACACAACGAGCATTGAAAGGAGCCAAACGTTTAGCAAGGCAAGTGAAACTTCATTGTCACCTTTGACCACTGTTCAGTGGGAGATCCCGAGCAAGAGACAAGACAGCACAAAGACCTTGTTCTTCCTTACCTGATCTGACCTATTAGCACGCTCCCAGGATTAATTTATTAAAAGCAAATCTGACTAAATTATGGTCTATGCATTTACAACGCTGACAACAATCGTGAAAACCTACCATTACATACCTGAATAAGACTTCAAAAGTTCTGTTTGGATGTAATAACTGCTACAGAAATAGACTGATTTACTGTTGCAAGCTTTTAAAATAACAAGTCAGACTGGACAGGGCTTAAAGCAACCTGGTCTAGTGGAAGGTTCGCTGCCCTTGGCAGCAGGTGGAATGGTCCCTTCCAGCCCAACCCAGTCTGTTTTTCTCTGATTCTTTTGGGGGCTAATTTCTAACAGAACCAATGTTCTAATTGGTTGTTGCTAATTGTGTATATTCAATGATTGGAGAGGGAAGACTACTATCCATGTGGATGAGATCAATTTAAAATTTGTTCTTTCTCTAAAACATAAACTATATTTATGAAAATCTTACCTCACTTAAATAAAATCACCCACACTGTCCTCACAGTGCCTTGAACTTATACAGAGTAGGAGCTGCAATTTCATCTGTAAAATACAGGTGGAGAAACACCACTGAAGTTACTGAAGGGGGCAGATACAGGTGACAGACGTGCAGGTAACTGCACACATCACCACAGCTCCTCTTGCCAGGCAAGACGGATGCCAAGGATGGATGGGAATAGAGCAGGGAGCCCAAGAATGCTACCCCAGGCAGACTCTGCCAGCAGCCAGGAGTGGAGAGCAGCAGCAGGGACCTGCTCGAAGTGCTGACCATAGGTGGTGGGACAAGGCTTCCCCACAGAGATAGGGTTCCTCATGGGAACATATGGAAGAGCCCAGTGGGGACTTAACTCTGAGAAACAAAAACAGCAGGCACAGGATTCCGGGAGGAAGGCTGCTACAGTCTCGGTCCAAATGCAAGGATTTTGGAGCCTGCAGTAAGTTCCAAGGCACTGAAGGAGTTTGAAGCCAGGCTGGTACAACCAGTGCTCCCAAGCAGGGCTGCACTTTCAAACTGGCAGCTGGCCAAAATGGTCATGTTTGGACTCAAGGTAATTATTTTCAAGCGATTTGGAGTTAAACAATTAGTGACATAAAATGTAAAAAATTCTGCTTAATGAGGTGGAAAATCTACTGTGGTACAGGAGGTTATGCTCAAGTTGATCTCCTTTCTTCAGGGTCCAAGGGCAGCTGTGCTGCCCTGGAGAACAGAGCAGATGGGACAGAGGGAATGCTGACGACTGAAGCCGATTTCACCAGGGGAACAACGGTCATGCTAGATAAGAATAAAGAAGTTCTTGTTCTGCAGCCCTGGGGAGGGTGAGGAAGTCACAGCAACTGGCAAGAGAGCTCAAGTCATGGTGTGGCTTTCAGAGCACTGCGTATTTTAACTTATGGGCAGCTCTCCACAGCATCACTGAAATTCAAGGACTTTCATCTGTAGGCACTGGGACATGGGAACCAGGCTTATAAAAGAATGGCCAGTTTCCCACAAATGCAACCACCCCCTCTTCTATTGTTACAGCTAACAATAATGGTAAAATGAATACTGAGGGGGTTGCCTCCATGAAGAGGTGAAACAAAATAACAGCATATCAAAACACTGTAGGGAAAAAAGGAGTAAAATTACTGGCCACTTCCTCTAGACCCTAAAGTACTTGGGAATAAATATCTGAGCCAGAATGAAAAAGGGAGGACTGATTAGTCACTCTAGTCACTGATCAGCACAACCATGACCAAGAGCTCCAGCAACCCTCATCTCCTTCCTTTCTGTCTCGTTTAGCATCCCTTAGGACAGGCATAAACACAAGGCAAAGGCTAACTTCAAATTAAACCCCACCTAAAGAACTCCTACAGAACTCAACATGGAACTAAGAAGGAAAATGAAGCCTGTGTAAAGACATCAAGGGCTTTACAAGCAGGAGCCCAAACACAACTGGGATGGTGCTATCACCAACAGGTCAGTTTGTCATTGTGCTGGGACCCACTGAGTGCCAACACACAGCTAATCCAGCCTGACAGACTCATAGTAGGAACAGAATTATCACAAGGTGAACAATTATGGATTTGTTTGGTTTATTGAGGGAGGTGCAAAATTGATCCAGGGAAGCATCATCCATTGACTGCACTGCTAAAATGCCTCAGCACTTTTGCAGAAAGTTGCCTTTCTTTATTTCTTTCCCCTCTCCTCCAGCTACATTTTTATGACAAAAATAAAATTCCTCTCCTTTAGAGCAGAGCATGGACACTTGCTGGGACTGTGCCTGACAGCACACACACTTCCTAACAGGTTGCCCAAGCCTGAATGGAGCTTGGAGCAATCTCTTCTAGAAGGTGTCCCTACCCATGTCAGGGGGTGGGACTGGATGATGTTTAAGGTGCCATCCAACCCAAACCCTGCTGGGATTCAAGAGCATCAGTGTGGGCTGCTCTTGTTGTCAAAAAATAATATGCTAGAAGAGGAAAGTCCTCTGCCAGAGTCACTCAGTCAGTGAGAAATCTGCCCCACCTGCTCATATATGGAAGAAAAGGTTTTACACTGATCCTCGCAGGCCCAACACTGACAGTTTCAAAACCATCAGGGTTGGTTTGTTTATGTACATATTTATTCGCTGGCAGAAAGCTATAAATATTCAAAAAGCTGAAGTATTAGCACAAAAATGTTACTGTTTCCCAACAGATCATTTGAAAGTGAGCACTGCTGCTTGCTGAGGCAAAACAACTCCCTGGGATCCATGCGGGTGGGCAGGCAGAGGTGCCAGGCTGCTGCTGCTGAAGTATCTGAAGCAAAACACACCTCGGGAGCCATCTAGGTTACATCTCTGAAAGCAGTCACAACACTTTAAAGTTGGGCAGTTCATCACAAAACCAGAATTTGGATCATTTACAGCCTTTTCCCCTCTTTTTTCCCTTTTTTCTCCTCCAGGTAGATTGGACCCAATCCCTGTAAAGGGTTGGGTATTAACAGATTGCACCAGGAAGCTTCAAGATAAGCATGTTGTCTCCAGTTATTTAACAGTTAAAACGTATGGGAATAATCTGTGGGATTTGTATTATTCTCACTTCTTATCTTGAACAACAAGATTCAATAAATCCTACACTCTGGACTCCACCACTATTCTCCAAGTTGCAACCTTCAGTTCAAGCAAACTCGATGACACCTAATGGCAACTGGTCTGTGGCCAATCCCAAATGGATTCACACCCAGAACTCCAGCAACACTTTCAATATTCCTCCCTCTGATCCAGAACTTCGGACCAGACTGGGGTTTGTTTTGTAATACACGAGTTTATTCTGAAACTGGTCCCATCTCTTGATCTAGCAGAAGGAACCAACAGCATCCTCCCAGGAACAGCATGAGAAAAGTCAATCGCTTCCATAGCAACCAACGTGCCAAATTATGGCTCTTCTGCAATTAGGGCTGATCACAATGATTTCCCATTCCCTTCAGGTCAGTGGGCTTGACAGTGCTGGGACAACCACAAGATTCAACAGTAAAAGCATTTGTCAGATCACGGTTGGTTTGATTATTTCCTCTCCTTCCTCCCAGTTCATCACTGCTCAATATGACAGAGGCTGGACCAGAATCCTGCTGGCTAAATTTGTTTGGGGTTTTGTAGGATTTTTTTGGCTCAGTGCCTGTATTTTCCCAGTGAAAAATCAGAGAGGAGTACTGGTTCCTGCATTCTCTCTTAAAGGGCTTTTTCTAAGACCTGAGAAGCATTTTGTTGTGTTTAGGAGAAACACGTGGATAGTGTAAAATGAAAAATACACATTTTACATGATAAAAAGAGAGAAGCAGCAGCAAGCAGATGTCAAGCTCAACAATTCTTTAACCAAAGGAAGAGAAAAAGGAGCGATGAGATGAACACAAGTGCTGCTGCCATGGTAAATCACTCCTCTCCCCGTCTGTGGCGGGAGCACCGCAGTGATTCCTAACTCAATCACGGATGAAAACAGATGCCTGCCAGCCTAATGTGCAACAAGCAAACCAGACACTCAAGATCTGTGTCCCAAAATTTCTGAAGAAGGAGTTCATCAAATTAAAAGATAATGTCATAACAGCCTTAGCCTTTGGAACACCACGACAAGGTAATAAATTACATACAATGCAACTGCAACCATTAATCTGAGGCAAAAGGCTATTACCTGAAAGCACCATCCATCTCCAACAGATTTTCTGAGCACTTAGAAGTCAAAACATGTTTTAGCTACCATGAAAAACAAAAAGCAGCTCAGAGAAAGATGCCCTCGTGACCACAACTAAGAACCAAGAAGCCAGGACAGTGTTTACCACACAAGCAGTGCCTCTTGGCAGGAGTGAGGTGTGATAAAGTGGAGGAAAACCCCACATACTAAACTGAGTCACTAGAATCACTGCAGAATAAGATTTGACAGTTGAACAACAGAGGTTTGAAGGTCAATTCCTGCTATTCTATGTTATCCTCCTTGAAGAGCAATGATGGATGTGAGGGCATCATCCCCAGCCCCCCTGCCTTCAGAGGGCTGACAAGAGGGAAAACACAAATGCCTCTGTTGAACAGTGTCTGCAGAACTGCAGCAGAGACAAGGAGGGAATATGGATCAGAAACCTTCCAAGATCCTCCTTATAAAGTCTCTGCTAAGTCACAGAGTCACAGAATGGTCTGGGTTGGAGGAGACCTTTTAGCTCATCCAGTTCCACCAGCCACTAGACCAGGTTGCTCTAAGCCCTGTCCAACCTGGCCTTGAACATTTCCAGGGACGGGAGACCTGTGCCAGGGCCTCATCACCCACACAAGGAAGAGACAAGGAAGAACTCCTTCTCCAGCAGGGACACTTCAAGTCAAGGACTGAAATCTGAACAACTTCTGCAACTACAAAAACTTCTACAGAAACATAATTTGACTCAATGATCCTTGTGGGTCCCTTTCAACTCAGCTTATTCTGTGATTCTGTGATAATTCTGGTAGAAAGGAGTTTTTCAAAGTCATGGAACAGCTTTTTTTTGCCATCATCTTAGTTGCAACAACTATAAAATATGGGCCAATTTCTAAATTCATTTAAGAATATTTAATAAATTTAAAGTATCTTGTGTTCTTTTCTCTATACAAGGAATGTAATAAAAAAAAAGAAATTATACCAAGATTAAAACTTTACTATTTGTGCTCGGTATTAGAACTTCACGATACCACTCAGTATTGTGATCTTCTTTCTCCTTCCTTGGCATTGGAACATCGGGAGCACGTCACTCCCCCACACTGACTCACACTGAAGATGTCACAAGCAAATCTTCCCCCTGGCAGCATGAGGGGCCGAGCAGTGGCACTGCAGTTGCTCAGGAAACCACCTCCCTGGAATGTGCTGAAATTTGCCTGAAGCCTTAAAATAAACATTTTGATACTGAGCAAAATTTCACCTCTCGGCATCTCAAATTGAAATCGTTATTCCTGTACATGCAGAGTAGCTGATGTTCTCTTTTCTTTGCTATTTAGTGTTTTAAACTGCTTTCAGTTGTATAATTAATTAGATTTTTTTGTCAGGGATCACATTAAAAACCACTCCACTGCCCCTCCATTGCCAGGCAGATCATCAGCCGAACTTTTTTCCTTCTTTCAACTCACACCGTTATTCTTGGAAATGCTCAGGATTTAGCACTGAGTGCTCTATCTTCACAGGATGCACACATTTTTGAAGAGGGTTAATGTAAGCCTAGCACAGAAGAAAGGAGTTGTATTTCCTTGGAAGACTGATTCCAGGCAGTGCCTGAAGCTTTGCCAAGGTCCAGAGTAGGACCCTTCCTCCACCTTCCCATCAGGAGCTGGATGCTATGTCCCCTTTGGTTCCTGTGAGTTGACCACAACTTAGTTCTTTCTTTCTTTACCTCTTTACACAAGGATCCTCCCCCAACCGCCTACTTCTTCCAAGGTGGTGTATCTCGAGCTTGGAATCCAGCCTTCCAGACCAGCAAAACCTCCAGCCCCCACATTACTGCTACTTTCGCAGAAGAATCCACGAATTTGGGCAGTTTCTTCCATGAACAACTTCAGAAATCCTTCCCCAATGGATTCTATCCTCCCCTCTTCCCCTGCCTGTCCCAACTGCCAATATAAATCTGGCCACAGTCCCTGGACATGGGCACACATGAAGAGAGCAGCTCCCTATCAGGTCGCTGGGATCGCATTTAAGGAAACTGAAACAAACTGAAACCCTGACCTGCAGTTTCTACCTTGACTCCGAGTCCGTGCTCTTCCCTGGCATGTACTGTTCTGCTCTTATCTCATTTCCCTTTTCCAAGTACACCAAAATGGCACATGGGGACATAGTCTCATGGTGGCCTTGGGAGAGCTAGGTTTACAGTTGGGACTTGATAGCTCTAAAGGGCTTTTCCAACCTTATTGGTTCCACTGTGACAACTCTGCCACTGTCACTTTTTTCCTTCCTTAATGACACTTCATGTTCCTTTAATGACACTTCAAGGCAGTACAAAACTCCACTTTTCCTTTCAAATCTCTAAACTATCAGCAAGAGAAGGAGATCAAATAGCAGAAAAAGAAATTTAAGAAATTGCAGATCCCATTGTCAGAGCCCACCCCTGGGCTTGGCAGGAGTCCTGCCCTCCAAAGCTCTGGAAGAGGGAGGCACATGTCTGGGTGTGGGAATGTGGAATTTATGTTTTTTTAATCTTACAATGCAATGATAATTCTCTGTGGATGCAATCATAATAAGTTTATAATTATTAACAATTATAAACATGACAGTTGAAGCCGTTCAGTGAGAAAAAAGGGCTGCAGCAGCACAATTTTAATTGTAATTCATGATGACTGAAAAAGGAGCAGCACTTTTCAAGGCAACTGTGGTCTCAAATTAGGCATTGCCAAGCACAGGAACTGTCTTTTGATTTTCTGAGACAACTTCTCTTTCAGACAATACATTCAAGAAAGCCCACATTCAAAATCTGGACAACATTCAATTAATTCCTCCAATTTTGAGTACTCTGTAAGTTGTTCTTCAAGTTCATCAGCCACAGGAATAAGCAACGCCCTGATTTCACAGTCATTTATTAATATGACCTTGGTGACTGTAGCTACAGATTTCAGAGGCAGATGCCACACATTTGTGCACCATTTCAACATATTAAACACTCTTTTTTCCATCCAAAGCCTATAGCGAGTATGGATCCCTTTGGATCATTATCAAGGAACGCCAGGGGAAAAATCTGCATAATTCAGCACAGAATCCACCAAAACACTTGCTGCTGTTTTCAGCCTACTCACAGCAACTCCACAGTCTCTAGCCTTCCCCAGCTTGCTACTTCCAAGTGAGGAAGAATCTGGGAAACGACCCTGAGCTGCAGATTCCAGGCACTCACATGTGCTGGGTTTGCTGGGGCTTGGGGGATTTAGGTAAAGCCTGCCTGAGCTGACAGACATGAACAGGGTTGAGCCAAGAAGGGACATGACCCACTTTATTTATTTTTCAACCAGAGGCCTCAAGCAACATGTATGCATTTCAGAGCAACTGCTACAGGATACATAAATTAGAAGGTATTTCTTAACAAAATAAAAGTAAACACCCCAATATTCTTGGATGCAGGTAACAAGGTCCCACAGTTTTGCTTTAAGCTGATTTAATGATGCTTCTGAGACATGGTTTTATTCCAGCAGACTAGCATTAAAAATTAAATTTAAAGCAAGAATGTTTATTGGCTCATTTTTATCTTCTCAAAAGCAACTCTCTAGACCTTCTAAATTATTCTGAGGAGAGAGCAGCCACATGCAAAATTGCAAGAAACAAACGTAAATGGGCAATTATCAGAAATTAATGCTTATTCAAATTTCCAAGACAGTGAAACTTGGTTAGGGAAGGTCCAACCAACCATCTAGCCAAAGGAGCCATATTATACATTTAAAAAGTCTTTCTGCCTGTTGCCCCTGTTGGCACAGAGCCTTCGCATGCAGCTTACCAGGACAGAATGCATCAACGTCCAGCTTCTGGGCAGAGAGGGTTGGGGAGCCAAGCTCGGACTCTGGGATTCGAGGGCTCTCAACAAACTTTGCTTTCCTCAGAGGGGCTAAAGGAGAAGGAGGGGGAGAGAAAAAGAGAGGTCATGAGTAAGGGAAATAGCAAGCAACAGATGGAAGCACTTAACTAAACGACACTGTCAGACTCATATCAGGTTACCCTTTTTTTTTTTTTTTCCCCAGGAAAAAAAATTATCTACATTCTTTACAAAGGAGATGGCTCTTGGTTAAACTTTCAAACCTTACAGGCTGACTTTAAAGTGTGTGAACACTGAGGCACATTCATGATACTTTAAAACATTTTATTTTCTCCTACTTTATTAAATTTTTTATAGGAAGCAAATGAGCCTGGATCCAGCAACTCTGGAAAAGCAAAGATCATAGAGAGGTACACAGAGCCCATCAGGTTTTAAGATATTTAACTGTAAATATCTGAACTGAACACATAAATCCTATGTTCGGTAATTGTTTCCTTGAACATAAAATTTCAATTTCAAGACAGTCTCAATTGTTGGACCAAACAGGTTTGGTGTTCAACACAAAAGAGCAGAGCAAAGTGTGCAAGCCAAAAAGCAGCACTCCACTTTTATCCCTGCAAATCCATAAAAGATCAAGAGACTTAAGAAAGGATGGGGAAAAGGTAAAAGTGTCTGTAAAAAAACATCACTGACCACTAGTGCTAGAAAAATGGGATTTTCTCCATGTTTTAACAGTCTGAACTCTAAAAGACATGAAATTCTGTACAACTTTTTTTTTTTAGTAAAATTAATAAAAGTGGTTTAGTAAAAGTCTTTAAATATATTCCAGACCAGATAAAGAGAACTAGAGAATAAGTTACATGCAGAGATTGTCATATTGCATTTCCAAGTTAAACTCTCATGCCCATTACAATGAAAGGCTAATTTGAAAACCCCTCAGCACCGATTCCGGGGGGTCAGTGGCTTCTGCCCCTCCATCTACATAATTTATCTTTATCGTTAAAGATAAATTTTTATTTATCTTTAAATAAATAAACATTTTATTTATTTAAAGATAAAATAAAATATCTTTTTTATTTATTGTCTTGCAAATTAAAGATGTCTTGCAAATTAAATGTGGGATCGGCAGCTAAAGATTGGGAAGTTGTTCTTTTGCATCTCCTGTAATAAAAGTTCAGCAGCTCAGAGAATGATCTCTGAGGCAGCAATAAATCTCTTGGTTTTAGGGAGCTGCTGTGGTGCTAGGAAAGGCTGAGAAGGTCCAAGGATGGGGAACCTGACAGACCACGCACAACCAGATCACTCAAACTGAGCTACACATTAGTGATCCCAGATTTTTTTTTTAATGGAGTGCGCAAAACAGAGATGCAGATTGAGGTATGGTTTTTTAATAGAAAGTCCCTGTGAAGCAGAAGAAAGGCAAGGAATCAACCCCCCCCTCTCTGCACCAGAACAGGTGTGCTAAAAGCCCTCCTCTCTACCCCCATGATCCATCTCAGGAGATGTGCTGAGGGAAAACAGGTACCACGCTTGCCCTTTACACACAAAAATCCTGGATGAATATGAGACATACTGCCAGCACATTCCCTGCAAGCCCTTCAGGGCTGGTGTAACAGGAGCCGTGCAGGGCAGGAGGAATGTGAGAAACTCAGGAACACAAGGACAGCCTGGAGCCCCTTCTCCCCCCATCCCACGATGGTCATGGATGTGCAGCACCACTCAAACACACAACCTGATGCTAAACACTACAAGCCAGCAGTCAATTCTATATAATCCCCTCTGGAAAAAATCCCACATGTGCACACACAAACACCCCACAGCCACACGCTGGCCAACACCCGAGAAAAAATCATTCCCAGTAACAATCTTGTGCCAGATCCTGATGTAATGAAAACATTTTAATATTGAAAAGATTATTGCTATGGCCCGAAAATTGTTTAAAATAATAATTCTGCACAGGTCAATCCTTTAATATTTAGTTTGTCATTGCAGGTTTAATAAATATGTTTTACTACAGTCTCAGTAACAGCCATTTCTATAATATATATTAAAAATAGCTTGTTTTTTCTTTATAATTTCCGGCTGACACCAGGACCATATATCATCCCATGCACATGTGGCAGTGCCCACTGTGTGCTAAAATACAAAACTCACAGAATTTTCACAGTTCAAGAAATGTTAATGACTGATGGGATTGTCACTAGACCGTTCTGCACTAAAAAGTATTTTTAAAAAGAGGAAGGAGAATTTTAATAAACATAGAGAGGGCAATGTGGTCACAACACCACACACAGGTCTGTGGAAGATGCAGGACCTGCATGTTTTGACAGATCAGCACTGAACAGTTCGCCTCTCACCTGCAAGGAAGGAATCGACCTCCCATTGCATTGGGTTTTATTTCTACATTTACTCTGGATCTCTTTTACTCCTCACTGAGGTGCCCATTTCCCCACTAACTCCTGCCTTCTCCACAGAAGTGACTGGTGACAGCAGACGTGATCAGCTCATGGATCCAACAAGCTGATCCACCAACGTTTCTCTTGAGGGCAATAAAGAACATCCTATCACCGATGTGGTGGAATCTCCATATACTGCAAGCTCAATCATACACATAATTTTAATGCGTTTCATAGCATCACAAAAAACAGACTGGGTTGTGTTGGAAGGGAATATAAAGCTCATTCAGTTCCACTCCTTGGAACTGGGCAGAGGATATCTTCCACTATACCAGGTTGCTCAAAGCACTGTCCAGCCTGGCCTGGCATCTATTTTGTTTTTGTTCCCTCAAAAGCATGACTTGAGCCTTAAAAACACACTTCCACCAGCCAAGACACACCATGGCACCATGACTCAGAGACAACAGTTTACTTTAAACGGCTCAAGTCAATACAAACCTCTCCATGTAAATACAAGTGGGGAAAAATCACAGAAGGAAGAGTTTCTGTTATTATAAATACCTTAAATGTGGAAAAAACAAAAACTCCTCCTAACTCACCCATAACTCGATTACAGGAAAGGAGGATTTTCATGTACAAGAATTAAGCACCTCTGATTCATGTTCAAATGAAGATTATCCTGACAGATTCAGATTTGGGCATTAGTCTTCTACTGGAAAAATGGAAATATCATAAACTCTAAAAATCTGGTTTGACACTCTACAGCCAAATGTTAATGGATAGCACTGATCTTTTTATAAAAGTGGCTTTTCAAGGCACAACGGTTTGCCTTGGTCCTGAACCCCTTCCTGAGAGCAAAGGCAAATCTTATAATCACAGTCATGGGATGAGCTTCTGGCACAAATTATAAAAACTAACAAAAGCATGAAACAATTATTTGAAGTATTCTGTACCTGCTCAGTCCTTTAGGCCTCTTATTCCTGTAAGGATTTTCTGTATGAAACTGACCAACTCCAGGCGTTAAACAGCATGAAAATTGCCCTTCATGTTACACAACTGGAGTTTTTCTGAGCAGAAAAAAATGACATCTTCCAAGAACACCAGGAAAAAGGATGTCTGCAATAACCAGTTATAAAAATATAATGGATTGACTAAAGATGGCAGTCACTGGCAACGCTGGCTTTCTAGAACTGCAAAACCAGCTTTCAGAAAAAGCATATTGATTACATGGAGCCTAAAGTCACAGCGTTGTTCCTGGGGTCCCACTGCCTGTCACCCTGTGCCAGCAGCCCATGGTCTATGTCCACCTCACAGGCCAGTCCTGTGCCCAATGGCTTGATGACAAACACGTTGGCATCATACAGGAACTGACTTGCTACTACTGAAGAAGGAACTTCAATTTCAGTGGCTGAGATGTTATTTCAAACCAATACTGCACATTTCTGGGGCCAGTTCTGCAGTTCTTAGTGAGATTAATCTCCACTGGTGTCCAAACCAGCAGAACAAAACTGAAAATCCTTCTGTCAATGCAAATAAAATTCTCATTTGACTTTGCCAGCAACTTGTCCTGCGCGAGGAAAATGATGCTTATTCTGGGGTAGGAATTAACCATGTAACGCAAAACACTTAGCAGTGCCAGCAGTCAGAAAATTTAATTAGCTGGCTTGATTATGACACTTTCTGCATCAGGTTGTCTATCTTCCAGTGGGGACAAAGTATGTTCCTTGTGGGAGTTGGCAGGCCCTGGCACAGGCTGCCCAGAGAAGCTGTGGCTGCCCCTGGATCCCTGGAAGTGTCCCAGGCCAGGCTGGAGCAACCTGAGGCAGTGGAAGGTGTCCCTGCCATGGCAGGAGATAGGACCAGATGGGCTTTAAGGTCCCCTCCCACCCAAACCAGTCTATCACAGAATCCCAGACCGAACACTAGGGAAATTATTTCATTAGTAACTGCAGTGTCAGCAGCCTGACTTTTTAAGACTCTCTTTAAAAACAGGGATTGAGAACACTGGAAAAGTTCTGGTTTTGCCTGGCAAACCGAAACAATCTGCCCCGTTCGTAACATCCCTCAAACTTGCATGCCCATACCAGTTGCCACTGAGGCTCCCACTCTAGAGTCTGGATGAGCAGTTTGGGAGAGCTGTGACCCCCACTGTGACCAGGAGCTGCTGGTGGTTCATCCTTTTGAACACTGGCATGCAGTACTGGGATCAATGCAAGCATCTACTCCCACATCAAACCAAACCAAAATAAATCCGGATGTGTCTATTCTTTTGGAATAATCACTTTATCTCTAGCACTGTGTTCTCCTTCAGCCTACTGAGTTCCATAATTCTATTGCATTTTCTCTAACACCATTGAACCATTTATAGATGAGTTAGTAATTTAATTAAAAAAGGGTTTTCTTTAGATTAAAAGGCATCGACAAAAGAAAATTATCATGGATTAGCAAAAGGTTTCAGCTATGAAATTCAGTTTGGGCCCTGAAAGGAATCTTTACTAACAAGGGGTTATTAACACCTTAATGACTGGACTGAACAAGGTTTTATTTCAGCAGATCTGAATTCACACAACAATTTGACTACAACATACACACAGGCACCTTTGTCTGTGCGTACACCCATGAAGATACACAGATTTATCTATGTCCAAGGAAGATGTTGGAGGAAACAGCAAATCTTTTCCCATTGCATGGATGATGGAATGATCCATCCCAGGGAACCTGGAAGCCTCTCAGTGTACCAGCCCCTTACAAGAACTAGGAAAATGGACATTACTGCTCAAACTGCATCAACACAAACCACTGGAGCTTTTCACTCACAGACTCTCACACACTTCATCGCTATAAAACACAAACACACATGGCCACATGCCTGGATTCTCCTGGCTTGCTCCTATGGCAGGTCCTGGGAAGAGTCTGGCCAAGGAGCTGGGCTCAAAATCAACTTTTGTGCCCAGTTTTCTGTTCTCTCCATGTTAAACAGTTGAATTTCACCTGTGCTTTGAACCTCCCTCTGCCACAAGAGGATGAAATAATGAAATTTGCTGTCTCTATGTAAAAATATTGTGTTTATCACAGGTTGATGAGATGAAAACATGCCAAAAATGATGAGTACATTTCATAGAATCACAAACTGGTTTGGATTGGAAGGAATCTTGAAGATCACCTAGTTCCAATCCCCTGCCATTGGATGTTTACTCATCTCTTGTTACTAATCCAGCTGAGGAAGAGTTGAATTTTGCACATTAATACTGTGTTTTAAACTACTGTAAGCACAATTTTATCACAGAATGTTAAGGGGTTGAAATGGACCCTAAAGTTCATCTAGTTGAAATCCCCCCTGGATGGGAAGGGACATCTCCTACTAGACCAGCTTGCTCAAGGCTTTATCCAACCCCGCTTTTAACACTTCCAGGAATGGGAAAGCCACAACCTTCATAACTCCCACAACCTCTTTTGTAACATAAATTTGATATTTGAATCAAATCCTCAAAATCACTAAGGTTTACAAAATCCTGCCCAAGCTGTGCTATGTCTGGGAAAAGCCAGAGTCATGATTTGAAGAGCAAACTTTGGAAGACTTAAAGAGAGGAACAGTGGGTGCCCAGTGCATCCTCCATTCCTGTCTTTCACTCATGCCAGAGCCTGACTCATGTTTGGAAGCACCCCAGCAGCTCTGCAGTGCTGTGCAGAGCTGACTTTATTGAAGTCTCCCTCAAAGGAAAATGTTTTTAGTGCTGCAGAGTTATTGATCCACGGAGCTCCTGGAACAAGTAACTGTCACATTCAGCACAGCTGCACAAAGCCCAGCACATGGGTGATGAAGCTTTGCTCCCTCCTCTGGCCCAAAGGACCCTTTATTTGGCTGAGGTAAGAGCCATAAAGAGGAAATTACGGACCACATGATTATTTTTGCTGTGGCACTAATCCTGGAACCCTAGAATGGTTTTGGTTAGAAATGACCTTAAAAAAATGATCCAGTCCCACTCCCTGTCATGGGCAGGGACACCTTCCACTAGACCAGCTTGCTCCAAGCTCCATCCAACCTGGCCATGAACATTTCCAGGGACAGCTTCTCTGGGAAACCAGACTAAATAATATACCAGCCATATGTAATAAGGATTTTTAGGTATATATTTTTAAAAAAATTAAAATTAAACCAGTGACTATACATACAATGAAGGTTAACATCCTCTTTACATAATCCAGCATTATTTTATAGAATCCATTGTGTAACAGTTTTTTCCTCTTCTATTATTTGAGACTATAAAAGCTTTTAAAATTACATTCCCCAGCCTCTCTCCTCTCATCCTACATTATCACAGCAGTGAGGGCAAAGCAGCACAGAAAAGTGGTGAGAACAATGTGTTGTCTGGAAACATTATACTTGTTCTAAAACTTTCAGAAAACATGTTCCGTTTAGGAGATAAGGCTCTGAAACAAGAAAATTGAAGGAAACATAGGTGGAAAGAGGGAAAGAATACATAAAAGCAGGAGGAGAGCTCAGCAAGCTGGTGATGGCAGGACAGCAGTGGGAAAGGAGGACTCAAAAAAGCAACATTAATGTAGTTCTTCTTTAAACTGTCTGATATCTGTAACACGAAGGTTTTGCCTATTACTGCCCCTGAAATTTATTTTTCCTTTGGAAAACTGAGGAATAACCTTCTCCAAAGCAGTGGATTTTGCAATCCCGTGGGACCACAAAAACCTCTTGGAATATTCTTTCCTCCTCTCCGTCTCTCTCCAGATGAACAAGGCACAGAAAATATCAGCAAGAATACATTCAGTGACCTCAAAAAGGAATGAGTCTTCTGAAAACGTATAATTAAATCAAATTATTACCTATCCTACCAAAATTATTACAAACCCTCCCAAATAATTGATCAAAATGGTCTTCTGTCTGAATAGACATCCCTAATCAATGTTCAAGGGACAAAATCACCTGGTTTTGAAAAGGCATATATGAATTATAATTATATGTAGAATAAAATAATACAGATTTCTGCCTGAAGTGTTCAATAATGGCAATAAAATGATGCTTACAATACATTTATATATTCAGAGAGAAAAGAATCCTTCCTAAAATACTAACCTGGCTGTAGTCTGTGCTTCCAAAAGGAATTCAGCTCAATTTCCATTTTGCTTATTATTATAAACAATTTTCTGTCACTCAGAGAAATGGAACAGTGATTTTTACATCAAACTTACCACTGCTGGAGACACCAGCCAGCAAAGTCCCCTCCCCCAGCTCAGCCCAAAGGGTTTAGTTTTGGAGCCTCCCAGTGTCAATCTCCTGAGCAGATGCTCCCTGGAATACTCAGGACAAAAGCTGCTCCTATCATTGATCCCAGAAAGAAAAATACACCCTCACTTTCCCCCTAGATAAGGCTTTTTTAAGGCTTTTTTCCAAAGTGGGCTGCCAAAGAGTCTTTGTGCATGTAGGGGATAGCTCTGAGGAGAAAGAAATTATTTAATTAATATATAGACATGGCAGGAGGAGGAGATGGGACAATCCTCTTCCAATCCAAACTTATCAAGTCATTTTGACTCCTTGGAGCTGTGGCACACTGTACACATCTCCATGTCATTTCCCATCGAAAATTCTTCGTTTCAGCATCTTCTGAAGCCTCTTAGCAGGCTTTCTGCTAAAAAAATTGCCTTTTTTAGCAGAAATTCCTCATCTGTGACTCAAGGTCAAACCCTGTGCATGAGACGAGGGAGATGAAAGCAGAGAAGGGAAGGCAGCACCACTTGCTCCAGCTTTCTAAGTCATCTTGTCATGAAAACAAGCAATAAATCTCTGTTGCAGTCAGTTTTCAAGTTTCAGACTTTGTTTGCACTTAAAAAAAAAAAAATAGAGTGACTGGAGAGCTGGGACTACGGGATGAAACCACGTCATCAATATTTTAAGCCTACGTAAGATCTGCTTGAATACCCCAAAATCCTCCCAAAAGACAGAAACAGGGTAGGGCTGGAGGGGAAATAATTCCTCAACCCCTCATATCCCTTTCCCCAACAGTTTTATTTCATTAAATGTTAAATTTAAAACAGATGAGAGGAGAATACTACAAAACACAAGTGCTGAATTGCATTATTCCCATTCAATCTCCTACTATCCTGGAGTTCTTTCTGTAATTCAGTGACTCAGATATTGCACTGGCACTAAAAATGAGGGGAAATGTCCAAAAAAGGACCTGGATGTACTGTAAAGGACATTTAGAGAGCAGCAAAGAGCTCTGTCACTTTTATCAAATTATAGGCAACCCTGGTAATTCACTGGTTAGATAGAACCTGTTACACCAATTTCTCACAATGCTCAGATTTCAAGCTGCCAGAAATCAGAAACTAATTAAACATCCACTGAAGCAAACACATTTCCCCCTCTTTTGCATGAAGCTGACAAAGCTCAGGGAAAGCTGCCCAGTGCCACTGTGTCCCCACCAAGGGGCTTGTGTCTCATGGGGCTTTTAAAAATGGTCTATGCTGAACATGCCAGTCAAATCCTTTCTGGACATTGACAAAGCTTAATTTAGCTCAAGGCACTAGACAAAGAGAAAATACATTTAACTGATGATTCTTCCCACAGAAGAAAAGAGCAAGTGAAATACAAACAGTTCTGAAATGCAGTTAATCTCCCTAGTGTTTTACTCTCTTACACAGCCCTTCTAGAACAGCTTCAAGGTCCCTTCTCACCCAAACCATTCTGCAAGCCTATGATTCTCTCCATTTTTCTTTACGCTGAGAAGTGTACGCAGGAAGGTATCCCTGCCCACGGCAGGGGGTGGAACTGGATTGCTGTTTAGGTCCTTTCCAATCCAAACCATTCTGTGACGGTGTGATTAACTCTGCCCTTCAGACCTCCTTCTATCAGCATGTTCCACACACACACCAGTCCAACGGGTCTGCAGCTTCCCAGAGCTCCCTCCAAGCCCTTTTTAGCACTTGATGCCACAACCACCACCTGTCAGCTGCCTGGTGTTAAAAGAGTTATACATGAGCAGTTATCCAGCACAGAACTAACTGGGCACCCTTGACCACCTCCTGCTCCCCATGCTCAGCCCAGTTTGCTTTCGTGACCTGCTCTACCTCTGCTGCCATCCCAAAGCTCTGCCATCCTGTCTTTGCAGTGCCTGCACCCACACACTGGGCACCCACTGTTCTGATTCTCTGTAATTAGAGCAGTAAGAAATTAAAACCTGCACGAGGGGTTTGGAAAGGAACTGAAAAAGAAGAACAAATGCACTCTAGACAGCACTGCAAGAGTGCTGCTGAAGTATTGTAAAAGGAGCCAAGAATGATCAAATTATAGCAGCAAATTAAATTGGAACAGGAGTGGCAGGGCAAAGGCCAGCAGTAAGCCTAAGCTGCACGTAAACAAAATCTCATTCATTCTGCCACCATATCCTTAAGATCAAACCAAGATATTGTAACCATAAAAGAGAGAAGAGGAAACTGTAAAATATCTGACCATTCACAGCCCAAGTAATCCCAAGTCAGAACATGTGAGAGACTGGATCCTGTTCACTATATAAAGCACTGTTTATGACCAGGACTACACAGCTACAAGCCAATATAAATTCACTCCTTGATAACAGCATTTGAAAATAAAGGCAAGAGATAAAGAACAGCTAAGGTAATTTTATTTCTGTGCAAGACATTCAAATTTTGCAATGCTAAAACTAATTTAGTTGGGTTAGTTGATACCACCAGAGCTGTAATTACATTGACACATATGCAAAACTGTTCCATTCATATGAAACTGGATTTAGGATCCCTATTGCTCCGATGGTAGCAGCTTCACAGAATATTCTATCCTGAAAATGAAGCGGCTTATCTGGCAAGGCACAAGCCTGAATTAGCTGAACTTGTTTGTTAACACTTGAAAAACTGCATTATGCTGCATTTACAAGGTGGGTTTTACCTAAGAAAATTGCTAATTCAGCCATCTGTAGTTTTCAGTAATTTATTTGCTTTTCCAAGTCTTCATTTCCTTGCAAAATTAAAGGAGCTGTTAGAACTTTCTGTTTTGAGGAGTGATGACTGCTCATCATCCCTTCCTTCCACAGAGGAGCAGGGACAACGCTCCAAGGACACGTGGCATGCCTCAAGGATTTAAGCGAAATATCTAATAACCACGTGATTATTTGTGTGAACACAGATGGTTGAAGCAGACTGTCACTGACACAGGAGTGCCATGCTCCTCATCAAGAGTGGATTTAAGACCCAAAACTTCTCTGAGGCTTTGGTGCACACAAATCCTGTGACACCACCAGTGTCCCAGGACCAGGGGACATTAGAGTGTAAATAATGGGAAGGCAACACTCGCAGGGCCCCTTTCCAAGCTGAAAGGGGCAACAGCCATGACATGCAACAGGGCCAGGACCATTTATTGACAGAAAAGCACCCAGCTGGTGACTTCCCTTCTAAAAACCACCTTCTCACTTACACCTACTCACTTCCATGGCTGAGAAGATAAAAAGAAACGCATAACAGGGATAAAACCTGCATTGTGCTAATCCTGCCTTCATCTCTGCAGAGGAAATGCTTACAGAAATTTCAAGTTTAAGCCTTCCACCGCAACCAAAGGGGCAGGGACATCTTCCACTATCCCAGGTTGCTCCAAGCCCTGTCCAACCTGGCCTTGGACATTGTCAGGGATGAGGCAGCCACAGCTGCTCTGGGCAATCTGTGCCAGGGCCTGATCACCACTGCAGGGAAGGATTTCTTCCTAATATCCAATCTAAACCTACCCTCTGCCAGTTTAAAGCCATTCCCCCTTATTCTGCCACCACAAGCCCTGGTAAAAACTCCTTCTCCATCTTCCTTGCAGTTCCTCTGTCTAGGAATCTAGGAAATGTATCTAGCTCCAAGCTATCTAGGAATTACTCGGCATCAACAGCTACTCCAGGAAAACCACCACCAGAGCAAGGAAAGAAAAGTGCCAAAGCAATGATCCAGGGCAATCCTCAATCCTCAACCTCCTGTATGGTTTGAGCATCAGTCAGGGGATCTGTGATGAAAACTTGGCATGTGACACTGCAATGACCCCAGCAGGACCCTGTTCATGTTGTGCTGGAACATCTCATGAGTGGCATCATCCCAAACTTGGTGATAAGACCACGAGTTTAATTGAACCTCATCAAGGTTTCCCGCATGGTTAGAGCCAGCCAGGTACAAATCACATGAGAAATTAACTTCTACAAAAGTAATGCTCAATCTTTGGCAAGTGACTCAACCCAACACCCCTGTGTTGTCATTCCTTCTTCACACAGGAAGAAGTTTCCAAAACAGGTTGTCCTGTTGTGACAGAAGTAGGAGAGGACCAAAGAACATGCCCAGCTGGAGATGAGGCCTTTTCCTTAGAAAACAAGTAGTCTAGAAGAATGCAAGGGCTTATTCCACATGAGTGTATGCTGTGAATGCCTTTCTGCTCTCAAGTGCACAGGATACCTCTGCAGGCACGTTCCAGGAGTAGGAGGAAAGACGCAGCCAAGGGAAGAGCGATGGCCTGATTTAACTCCACAGGAGGCTTTCTACACCACCTCCTCTTGCTATAGAAACCTCTTAGCTATGTCTAAAAATTAAAAATTCTCACACACCAGAAGTGTAATCGTGACAGATGCTCCATTTTGTGCAGCTCCAGTGTGAAATAAGGACAATTTCTCTCTCCGAGCGTCTGAAAACCCGTAGAGTTTCAAGGCAATTTTTTTGCCTTTTAAACACTATCGACAGTAGAGAAACTTTTGGGGTTCTCCCCCTGTTTAAGCATCTACACAAGTATCTGAAATGCAGAGCTATTATCACCTTTTCCCAGCTCCAGTGCTGTGATGACATGTTTACCACATCCTCTGCAAGGCTGAGCAGTCCAACAGCCTCGATGCAAATAAAAATACCCTAGGGAGGAGCAAATTCTAAAGGTTCTGCAACAACTTCACAGCAGCACCAAGGGAAAAACATAGGATTTTCTGCATATCTCTACTGCAATTTCTACTCTGTCAATATGAAAGACAGTTGGGTGTCAAAATAAGACAGATAGGGTTTGTCTTGAAAACAGCACTGAGGAAAATCCATGCTAGAACTGGTAAGTGTCTTTCAAAAGCCAATAAATACAATACGCCAGTTTTTTCATTCCCTTTATTTAAGAAAATAAAGGTTACATACAAACTATCCTGAAATTAATGCAGAAATATCATGAATTTGACAGGTCTCCAACAAACAAAAACCCTTCAACACAGGATTTGGTTTAATTCTGAAAATTACAGACACGCTACTTATCTGCATAAATTTCAGGGACAGTTTTGGAGCTCCAAAAAATTTAAATCAGAAATTTTCTCATTTCACACTAAGAATTGCATTGGTTTAATAGAGATAAAAGTCTATCTGTGAGTAGACAGTGACACATTCACCCACCTGTTTCATCTCCACAAGCCCAAATGGTTTCCATTTGAGTATGTGCCTGTCAAAACAAATCACAAGTCCCAAAATAATGGATGAAGAATCCCAAAAATGGATAGTAAGAACTGACACACCAGGAAAAATATACTCAGCATATGTTCTTGTAACTGAACAAGGATCCTCCTTCTCTTGCAGGTTTCATTGCTGGAGACAGAATCCCAGAATCACTGAGGTTGGAAAAGACCTCCAAGATCATCGAGTCCAACCTGTGCCTGATCCTCATCTTGTCACCAGTCCAGAGCACTGAGTGCCACATCCAGTTATTCCCTGGACACCTCCAGGGACAGGGACTCCATAACCACCCTGAGCAGCCCCTTCCAGTGCCTGACCACCCTTTCCATGAAGAAATTCTTCCTGAGACATCAGGATTTGCCTGATTATGCTCTAATAATCATAAGAGCATAAAACAGGACCAAAAATCCAGATGGCCAAACCACAATGAAAAGTTGTGTGTATTTTAGGTCATTTTTTTAAAAAGGGACAATTCAGTTATTCTGACAAAACACGAGTTTTCGACTCATGAAACCTCTAGGCAGACAGAGATTGCAAAGGATCAGGGAAACTTCAATGATAAATTAATTATGCCCAGAAAAAGTACATTATACACCTGGAATCACTGAAATCTAATGGCACTTTCCAGGTAACTGGGTCCTTGGCACTGCTGTGCATTCTGAGACACGGGGTGGGCCTCCCACCCAACCTCCACTCCTACACAGGAACAGGAATTTCAGATCAGTGTCATGCTGACAGCATGACAGAGAATTCAATGAAAAGAAATGTAAGCCTACTGCAAACACTATGGTATAAAAATTCTTTAAAAAGAGCAAAGTCTCTCCTGACACCAACAATTTTAAGCACAATATCCTTCAAAAATTAGCTTCAACATGAGCATCAGGCACTTCAACAGCTTTTCCTCAAATTCTACCTTGGTAATGATTGCTTATTTACTTTTATTTCTAGAAACTCACTCTTTCAGTGGAAAGCAAATCTCTCTTTTCCTCGGCACAAAGGGGTTTTATAATCCACTCAAATTGAATTGTGGTCATTTCAGAACACAAAAGGAAAACATTATCTCAATCCCATTGTTCTAACATTTTGAAAACAAACGACTTGGTGTCTTGTAATTTTCAAGTCACTCCTCAGCAGTTCTATTTCAGCTGTGCTCAGAAATAAAATCTTTTCATTGCACATTCATTTGATGTTTTGTATGAGAAATTCTGCACATCTGAGCCAAGGAGGTGACAAACTCAGATTATGTAAAACGATTGCAACAACTAAAAGACAGATAACCACCAGCAGCATCACTGTATCTGACACTAACTCCCTCCTAGTAATGGCTTCCTTACCAACTAGGAGCCCCACCATCCCTTATTGTACACTGATTTTCTGCAGTTAGAGGAGGCTGAGGCATGCCCAACACAATCCCAATCAAAGACCGTGCACGACAAATTGTCCAAATACTCACAAATGGTCCGAATACTCACAAATTGTCCAAATACTTTGCTTGCTCTCCCCATCCCCTGCGTGTGCAGCCCGGCAGCGCAGTCAGCCAGGCTGGGAATTCAGGGGCACCGCTGCCTGGAGAGCACTCTGGCACGGATCCTCCTCTGATCCCTCCCTCTCCCTAGCGCTGGCTCCATCCTGCTGCTCCCCACGTCAGGGTGATGTTACAGGTGACACCTCCCGCTGCTGATGTCAAGCTCTCTTCCCAAAATCACAAGCACCGTCTCCCCGGTGCTCGCTGCTCCTACGAGCATCACCCGCGCATCCTCTGGGTGCCAGGAAGCGAGCTCCAGCAGGATTCCAGAGAAGCTTATGGACACACAGCCTTCCCTCTTCGTCAAGTCTCCCAGTCTTATTGAGCTGCTTTAATTCCTACCAGAACGCTGCAGCAAATGAAGCCTCTACTCCTCCCCTGGGGGGAAAAGGAAGGATTTTTACCGTTTCTTTCTCTGGTGCAGCTTAATTTGCTCTTTTCCTAAAGCAAACCGCCGAAAGAAGGGGGAAATAATGGATCAGGAGAGCAGAGTGACCGACTCACGGATGCTCTCCAGAACATTTCGGAGTAAGCTGAGGGGCTGGTGATGCAGCCCAGGACCAGAGCTGATGAATGGCGCAGTGCTGCTGTTGTCATGGCAACTAAGAGGAAAAGGAAAAAAAGGCAGCACCATATAAGGAGTTGTGACATGGAACAATTTATACTAAAAGGCTCTAAGCCCTAGGATACTTTAAAGCTGCAGCACCCCCTTGGCTGGGGACAGGTTTCATTGCTCACGTTGAAGCAGTCGGCACAGATTTCCGACAGGATCGCATCCAGCCCAGACACGTTTGCATCGGGAGAGTTGCACCAAAACGACATGATTCTGCAGTGTGTGTAAATAACTGGAATTTAAATAACTGAAATTATTAATTAAGGGAAATGGCTGCACACTAGTAAGGACCCAAACTAACATCTGTGAGAACAGAGTACCCACAGGTAGGCGCAGCCCCACACAGGTGAGGAGCTCTGTCCTTACAGAGCCAGGCTCAGATGAGCCAAACTGCAGCACCATCAGGTGGCTGAGCGCCTGAGCAGCACTGACACCAACACAGATCCTGCCAGGCCTCCCAGAGACAGGAGAACATTCCCAAATTAACCCATAACCCAGGCACTGTTGGATAAGGGAGGCTGGCAGAGCCCCTAAAGCATCTTCAGGTATGGCAGAGCAGGGAAAGCCAGCTCACACACACCTGGCATCACAAGCTGTGAGCAAGGCCAAGGTCTATATACCATGTGCAACTGGGAAAAACACATTATTTACCAGAACCATCATCAGCTGCTTTTCACTTAATGCACGTGCTCAAACAAACACTACACGGTGAGGGAGAGAACGGCCACTGTCACACCCAGCACAACCACAACACTGCAGAGCTGGAGCCTGGGTCCAGCAACTGAAACTTTGTCAGAAATCCTTCCCATTGATGATTTATTTTACTTTTAAACACAGAATCCCACAATGGCCTGAGCTGGAAGGGACATTAAAGATCATCCAGTTGCCACTGCTGTGCCCACGGGCAGGGACACTTTCCACTGTCCCAGGTTGCTCCAAGCCTCGTCCAGCCTGGCCTTGGACACTTCCAGGGATCCACAGCTTCTCTGGGCAGCCTGTGCCAGGGCCTCACCACGCTCACATCACAGAATCATTGTTATGGCTGGAAAAGACCTTGAAGATTATCAAGTCCAACCATCAACCTTGCAACACCGTCACATTCCACATTAAACCGTGTAATCAAGTGCCAGAGCCACACATTTTTTTGAGTGCTTCCAGGAGTAGTGACTTCACCACTTCCCACATGTGCCAGCACTGACAGCTTCCCCCCAGCACTCCCACCCCTGAAGCTGTGCCTCATCATCTCTCACGCTCCCACCCAGCTGAGCTGGTACAACAATTTGGAGAGAACGTGTGGTCCTGGGGGCTGCAATCATTAATCTGGGTTTGTTATCACTAAACAAGAAACAATAAAGTTTTCAAGTAGAGAGATCTGAGCTTTTTAGTCCCACGATTACAGTTAACATCAAAGAATACTGAACCATTTGCTGAAGATACAGAGAAGGGAGAGGTGACACTCCTTGTGGCTACTCCCAAGAAATGCAAGGGTTATCTCGTGAGGGGTGGGGAGAAGACAAGACCCCAGCACTACAAATGATGTGTGATGGTGGCACAGAAAATGTTGTGTGCTGAGGTCCCCATCCCAGATGGACCTGGAGGGTGTTGAGAACCACAGTGGTGGGTCCTTACTGGGAAGATCAAGTCTCCATCCCGCTCAGCCCTGCTCTCATCATCTCTCTGAAGGATCTAGTGGAAAAACACACATCTTCTTTAGGAAAGAGGCTGCTATTAGCTGCCTGAACCCAGTGATTTACAGGAATATTCCTACTGATTTGTATGAATTTTATTCTTAGGGAAAGTTCCCACATTCCCTAAACTCAAGGGAGGAACGCTCTCAAAGAGAGGATCTGCAATGAAAGCAGTTCCCCAGGCCCATGTCTTTGAAGACACTGAAGCAGCTAATTCCCACTGGATACAGCAGGATTAGGCCTCCAAGAATCCAACCCAAAAGATCCAGGCCAGATTTTTTTTAGAAAACCACAATTTCTTTCCTAAATTTCTTGCTAATATTCTCCCCTCCTCACTCTCTGCACAGGCACTCACACACATGCTCTTTCTAAGAGAATCCCAATGCTTGCAATCTGTCATTCAATAGAAAAAAACAGCAATAGCCAAGTACACTGATGAATAAAATTATCCCTGCGCATATAAATGTACAATATGTAAATGAACACTCCTTCCTGAGGAGGAGGAGGAGTGGGATGCAGCACAGGGCTTTGTGCAAACCCTCTGCACATGGTGGGTTCCACAGGAGTGGAATAAAACATCATGAGCTGAGTCTTTCAGCCCAGTATCTCCTTTATTAACCTAATGTATGTATTTTTGGCACCAATTCCCAAAAGCACTTGCATACATTCACCCCTAAGCACCGTCCTGGAAAGCACTGCTGTCCTCAAAGCAGGTATACAGAGCACCTGCATTATTTTCTTCACAGTTATGGCTTCGAGTCAGCAATGACACACCCTTGATGTACAGTAGAATATTTACACCCATTGTTTCAACAGCAGTTGCTCTTTGTGCAGCAAGCACGGTAACTTTTAAGTGCTAATTTTATTGCAGACACAAACCAAAATGGTGTCTTCCATTACTTAACCTGGGCTGGGAGGGTGGGGAGTTTTCTTTCCCTTTATTACACATTTTTCGCATTATTTTTGTTAATAAAGCCACTATTACAAAAACCACCCACAAAAAAATGAAATAACACAAACTGAGGTTGAATGTGCTGATTTAAGTATGTTTTCAGTCAGTGCTAAACAAGAGGTGACACAGGCAGGAGGGGGAGAACTGATTACTTATGCTATTACTTCACTCTTTAGAGTGACAATGATCTTAGTTTTTCTTAATCACCAGACTATTCAGCAGAGTGGAAATTGCACCCACATGGAATATTTATCACCCTCTGAACCCAGCCAAGTCTTCATACCCAGCAAATCCAGATACCAAAATGTGAGTGAGTGACCTTAGTTCCTCTGGGTAGAAAACTCTCACTCTGTGGAATGTCTTCCTCAGGTTTTTTACCAAAAATGGACATTTTAATTTTTCTGTGGATGAAAAGCTGCCTTGGTTAAAATCAGACAAATTAAGAACTTTTAAAGATCATATTATCATAGAATTATGGAATGGTTTGGGTTGGAAAGGACATTGAAGTCCACCCCCTGCCAGGGCAGGGACACCTTCCACTGTCCCAGGTTGCTCCAAGCCCCGTTCAGCCTGGCCTTGGACACTTCCAGGGATCTGGGGCAGCCACAGCTGCCCTGGGCAACCTGTGCCAGGGCCTTACCATCCTCACAGCCAGAGATTCCTTCCACATAGCCAATCTAAATCTCCCCTCTTGCAGTCTGAACCCATTCCCCCTTGTCCTGTTGCTCCAGTTTCCAGCACAAAGTCCCTCTTTGGCTGTAGGCTGCTTCAGATACTGGAAGACTGCTGTGAGTATCTAGTAAATGGTCCTGGGACAAAAATCTTTATTTAAAAAACAAAAAAAAAAAAGTTTTTTATGTACCATAAGGGTGAGGGTCCCATCCTCTCACCAACCACTCTGCAGACACGGAATTATGACAGGAACAAAATCTCTCTCACCTATTCTTTCCAAGTTCTCCTTTCACCAGAGGGCAGAGGAAACAAAAGGCACCAAGTGTGTCAGAGCTCCCTTTTGTACACATAGATCAGATTATATTCCATAAGAACTCTTTTTGGAGATTTCCCTCAGCACAAGCACAGGACAGAGGGCGTCAGACTTTAGGCAAAAAGCGAGTTTCTCAAAAACTGTTACCAGCAGAAATGCTTCTTTTCAGGCTTTTATATGGATGTTGGACTCCAAGTGCTTTTGAAAATCACACTACTGCATCACCTCTAGGTATTTATACCACAGTCCTGACAGGTTAGATAAACAAAGCAGTATCTAAAATATGCATGAACCAAAAACAAAATCACTTTGCTATAGAAGTTCATAATTTCTCTGATGTTCTCTTGACATTTAAAATTTAAGCATCAACTTCTTTAAAATCACTGTAATGCTTCCACTGTGCATAACAGCAACACAAAGTGGAACTGAAACACACTCTGACAGAAATTTCTCAAAAATGAGAGAATATTTCTAAACCAGAGAGACCTTTTTCAGCAAAGAAAGATTTCTCTGTCAACACAAAAATCCAATCCATCCCCAGGTTTGCCTGAAGCAGATGCTGTAACAAACAAGGGAATGACTTCCATACAGAAACCATTCAAAGCTTTTTTCTTACAGATTTTTGCACCAACGGACCTTAAAAGCCCCAGTGAACTTTATTTAAGTCCTTACCAGTTAACTTCTTCACAGGTTGGAGCCGAACACTGATAGACTGATGTGTGAGTAAGGGGGAGGATGGAAGGGAGCGGGACATGCCCTCCATTATCCGAATGTGCTGCATACCTTCGGTCACTGGGAGTGGCGGAATAGCGTAGTCGGGTTCAAAAGCACAGTCGTTCTCTGTGGAGGTGCCTAAAGGGGCGAGGAAAATTAAAATGAATCGGTTAGAATGCAAGGGAAAGAATCCTGCTTCCATCATTCCAAAAGGGAGCCCTGTGCAGAGCTGATTTGCCAGCTGCTTGTTCCCTTTGCGCACTCGTGACACATCCCTTGAAGAAATTTTAAAGAGCATCTCAGCACCCCTCTCTATATGATGAAGAGCAAAACCATGAAGAATTTATTTCAATGTTCTTGTCTTTCAGAGTCTTAGAGTCAGCAGTTTTCAGTAGAATGACCATAGTTTTTAGATTGTTGGGTTCTAATAAAAAACCTCCCAGCTAAATTAAATTTCAATAGGAGGACCTTTAGCCTAAAAAAACCCACAAACCCCAAATAAAATGAAGAACAAATGCCTCTAAAAACAGCCACCAGCTCCAACTCTCCCAAGAGACACGTAAAGCCCATGTGGGCGTCGCATCACTACACATCCACAATGGAATACATGGAATAGCACGAGAACAAGTGAAGACAGAACAATAAAAGGACTCGATCCTAATTGTAATCAATATTAATGAACAGTGAAGGGAAGGTGCTTCAGATCAGCAAGAGTCAGGAGCCATAAGGTTCCTCCTATTAGCAGCAGATACAGAAACCTTGGAGTTGACAATACCTGGATCTCCACTCTTGTCAGTAAGATCAACAACCTACCCCAGACAACTAATAATTCATATGCAAAAACCAACCCAAGCTGTTATCATTAATATTTCACTAATTTTTCAATAATGTGAGAAGGCCAGACTTGTGGCACTCTGTTACAAGATAGATTTTAGCTCTTATTGCGTGCTGATGTTTTCCCTCCATAAAGACGTTCCTCTCTGGATTTCCACTGGATAGCTGTGCTGTTCTCAGTGGCTTGTGAGAGTGTTTTTGAAAGAGAAAATGCTTGCTGGACAGAAAGGGAGATGGGCAAGAGTGGGAATAAGACTGGAGGGTAAGAGCCTCAATTGCATGGTACTTCAGAGGAGATGATGGACCAGCTGTATCCCCAATATCCAAAGTACAATGTGAACAACCCAACATATTGCTTACGATCAGCACAAAAACCCATGTTGAAATAACTGTCCAAAATCTTGGACCAGTCCCCACAGGGTTCTAGAGGGCTGCAGCATCAGTGGCTGAAAGGCATCCATTCCTGGTGCCAGCAATCAGGAATATCTCTCGGCAGTTTTGTAATGCTCTTTACATGAAAGCCAAATAAGCACTAACACCCTTCACACCTACACTGGTTTTGACAGTTCAAAACACAACTCACTCCCTGCTTGCTCATCACTCACCAGTTACCACGAGCTCTCTGCAGGCTCTGCCAGCCCAGCCAGGCTCACCAGGAGTGTCAGGGAAGACAAACCACCATCGCTGCCACAACTAGCATCCCAAAAGCCAACCCATGATGGGTTTTTAAAATGCATTCGGCACCAGGCATGAAAAAACAGATTTGCCACCAATGATTTTGATTCTTAAAAATAATTTCAGTTGCCTCAGGCTAAATTTTAGGGAACCATAAACCATGGGAATCTCCTGCAGCTTAAAGGCTTACAAGTCTATGTGCATTTCACTGGTTATTATGGTGTAACTTCCCAGCGTCTTTGATCAATCTACTTGAAATCAAGGGCAGTATGTTATATAAAAATAAAAGTAATTATAGGTTGGCAAAGTTTTCCCTCTTAAAATTCAAAGGCTTTACAGCAAAACAGTGAATTCACAAAACATCCACAAGGTACTACCTTCATTTCACACGTACCAAAATTTCTCTCTCCTCCTTGGCAGAGTAAATAAACACATAAGCAAAACCCCTGAAACAGTCAGAAATGTATTTTGATCAGAAAGAATATTGGGCTTATCAAACCCTGGAATTAGGGCTCATTGATGGCTGAACTGGAACTTTACCCGTTTGGTTATATAATGTATTTAAATAAAATGTTACTGCAAAGTGCACATTTGAACTAATAGACTATTTACTGGAGTTTTACAAGATTACCACAGAATCATTCAGGTTGGAAAAGACCTCTAAGATCATCAAGTCCAACCATTAACCCCGCATCACCACTGTGTTCACCACTAAACCATGTCCTTAAGTGACCCATTCACACATTTTTGGAACACTTCCAGGGATGGTGACTCCACCACTGCCCTGGCAAGTCTGTTCCAGGGCTTGACAATTCTTTCCATGAAAAATATTTTCCTAAACCAACCTAACCAAAACCTCCAACCTAAACCTCCCCTGGCACAACTTGAGGCTGTTTCCTCTTGTCCTGCCAGTGAAGCTTGGAAGACACCTGGGCATCACACACGGTAACATGTAAGGTGAGACAGCAGGAAGACAACTGCCCCATTTCAGCTGGATGTTTTATCCAAGGATAATAAACTTCCTCAACCCACCATCATGAAAAATGCCCATTAGCAGACAGATCTCAAGTGATGGACACAGAGCTGGGAAAAGTTACGAGATAATGATTCTACAGAGCAGAGGGACTTCTTCCATGCTGCAGAAAGCCTGCCTCTACAATTGCATCCACTGATCCAAATAGAAATATTTAGCTCAGAAGCTTGCTGCTCCAAGAACATGGAAGCTTTTTAACCTTTTCCCCTTCTATTCCCTCTCACACTGAAACTTCTTGCTGGTTACTGCAGCTCCTTCAGTCAGTCACCAAAGAGGTACAGATTGGTGATTCTTGAGAAAGGATTTGCAAAAAAAAAAAAAAAAGATCTCCTCTTACTCTGCCGAAACCCATGCCTTTCCCACAGCAGCAGAGATCCAGAAGAGATGGGTTGAAAGGGAACTTGAGAGAATAGAATGTGTTCAGATAGCTCCCAGCAGCAGCTGCATCTGAGCTGCTCTGCCCCATAACAAGAAACCACTGGACACAAGCCAAACACAGAGAAGGACGTGCCAGGGACCCAAGGCAGAGCCTCTAGCACACAGTTACACAGCAACAACTTCATCTGAGCCCAGAGTAGGAAAGAACAGCCACTCTCTCTGAATGTCAAAGCACTCCTCCTTCTATGCAAGCTGCCATGGGATATGTACAGCTATAAATTCCCTGGTTTCCTTCCTAATTTTACTCTAACTCTTCTTTAAAACAACAAAATTAAAAATAATACATTTAAATACAGCCATTGAAAGATCCTATGTGAAAAGAGCAGTTGACATTTCTGAGCTTCAGGGTTTTAACTACTAATTCCGATCCCCCTAATTCTGATCACAGCTTCAATGACTCAAAATCATCTCACCCAGGCAACACTGGAATACTGCCAAAAAAGGACAATTCTCTGGAGAAAATGTCCCCATAATAAGTCATTAGGACACCATGACAACAACAGGCTTGAGCCTAAATGAAAGGAAAATTATTGCTGCAATCCCAAAGACAGAGTAAGTCAATGCGCATAGAAACTACCAGAGCCCTTACTTCCAAAAAATGCTGCTCAGTCTTAAAGCTGTGTGAGAATACAACATTTTCACAACCCCCACAAATGAGAAAATGCTTAAAACTTAGTAAAGCTGCTTCAAAGGACACTTAACCCAGCACAGATCTAAGACCAGCTGCTGTCAGGGACAGAAATCCCCATTACAGGTCTCTGTGTGGGGTTAGCCAACCACCAAACCTACTCTGAGTGACGGCTACTCAACAAAAGAGTCTGTTGGATTGTTATTTAAAGACTATAAAGCCTGTTTTTAGGACTTCCTTCCTTGGACCTTTTGTCCTCCTCCTGTGGGATGAAACAAACCAAAGCAGAAGATGTAACGTGAGGCTGTTCAGCCCCCAGACAGGTCCTTCTCCAGGGCTTGGGGAAGGATAACCTGGCTCTGGTGAACCTGCCAGGTTCCCCCTTGGATATCAGGGGGAAGACAAGTAGAAACTTGGAAACAGAATGCTGGTTTGGGCTGGTATGTGCTGAAGAATTCCAGCACCACCAGCTCCAACAGCAGAACACTCTGCCCCTCTGGCTGCAGTACAGAGTACAGGTGCTCTGCGGGTCCACCTGTGCCGTGCCAGGAGTTAGGTTAAACTCCTTCAGCCACTCAAAGATTGTCTGGTTTGTGAATCTCAGTAGGCTGGTAGCTGTGCGGATAATAACGATGGGTGCAAAGTCTGCCAGGTCACACAGTTTGACGAGAAACACAACATGTGGGAAATATCAAAGGTGAACAAATGAGACGAGTCCCCGAGGCAGAACAACGCTCAGGTTTTACCTTGCCCAGCTCGGCTCTGACGGGAGTCTACACTTGCCTGTCTTCGGTCTGGTGGCTCCTCGTTCCCTCCATCTGCACAAGAACCAAAACAGCACAAGTAGAACATCATAGTGGACAGGTCAGGCAGATGCAACTTTTCCTTGAATCCCATCACCTATCTCAGAGGAACAGTAGGACAAAAGGTCTCTCTGGCAGGCTGAAAATGGGGAAAATGCTGCTTGACTCTGCTGCTCCTTCCACCTTTGCCCCAGCTCACTGCAATGAAATCCATGGGGTTCTCGGGGATAGAAGGAAAGTTTTACTTGCTCCTATTAATTCCACAGACATCTGAATGAGATAAAAACCAAATTGTGCATCTTCAAAGAATTCCTTCACTTTGGACTGTTATATCAAAATATAAAAATATTAAGCATTGGAATAAAGAGATCCAGGAAAAAGAAAAATTTGAGATGCGAAATTTGAAACTGTGTCCCTTTAAAATTATCCGTCCACTAAAAACCAGGAAGGCTGGTAAGAATAAAACCTCTTATTACATCCTCTTGAAACTGTTTAGGAAAGCAGCTACAGTTAACAAATCCCAAATCCATCTGTGTAAATGCAGAGTGGGACATTGTGTACAATATTATACAATTAATTACAGGCTGCTCTTCATTGATCAACTGACCAGATTAGAAACAATAGATACACCCATCAATACAGATGCTTGAGTACATCGAGTCTCTGGCAGCTGAGAGCAAAAAGAAGCCCAACTCCACAGACAGGGAAAAAGCAAACCCAGGAATTTCAAACACAGGCTGTACTTCAGTGGCTCTTTCCTTATGGCAGAGGAAGGGGAAGCTTTTAAAATCTTTAAAAACAGTTTTGAAATAACTGAATTCTTAAACAGCTGTTTAAAAACTCAATAGCTGTTTTAGCATTGATGTGTTTTGATGATACTAAAAGCAATTGCATTCTGATATATTTTTATCTCTGAATAGCTCTACAGAAGTTATTTGGTGGAGGGGCCTGTTGTGCCTATTTTAACTTTATCAACTCCTGCTACGTCTGAGCTACATCTGGCTTAATGGGAAGTTGTGAATTGCAGCACAAGAGCAGAACTAAAATGGGGACTAAAAATTTTAGTCCACCCCCAAAAAGAGAGGAACCATACCCCAGGCCAGGAGAGGTTTTCTGCTCCCTCTTCCCTTGGTGAAATGCTCCCAGCCCTCGGTTTTCCTGAAGCAATGCTCAGGCACCTTGAACAGATGCCAGCCAGGCCATTTCTGTCACCTTTGCATCTTTCTCTGCTGACACAGCAGCTGCATGTGAAGGTCGTCTGGCTACAGCAGCCCAGAATCCTGATTTTAAATGAGCTGCACCCACCCCAATAAGCCAACAGTTGCCAGGTGCCAGGGAGGCCACAGACCACGCCACTTGCCCAGTTCCCTTTTGCACTCTGATTGCCAGAAGGATGTCACACTGCAAATACAACTGCAACTGCAATATCATCATCATCATCATCATCCCTAATGGCCGCTGGCTATGAGCCTCCACAGACAACCTCTAAGCCACCAAGAAAACAAAAACCCTTTTGCGCTGTGAACATAAATCCAAATGCAAAATAACTGTAAGGACCAAACATTTCAAAAGACAAGAAAGTCCCAGGATTAAAATCAGGAGTAAACCCCTGTATTTATCCAAAGACACACGACTGTCAGCAAAAGACAAACTCCCTCCCTGAAAGTTTCATCACCCTTTCAAGTGTTCCACACCAAGCTACACGGGGCTTGGTGGGTGGAACTGGATGAGCTTTAAGGTCCCTTCCAACCCATCCCTGAGCTCTCTGATGATTCTATGAATCAAACTCCTTGGAGATCACGTGGAAAGAAAACTCCTCTGCTGTACAGTTACCTAGGAGTATCAAACCCTGCCTCGAGAACAAGCCATGGCCAAGGGAGGGGCTGGGGGCAGCAGATCTGGGGTCCTGCTCCCCAGAATGCTCCAGCACTCAATGGTGGGACACAAAACAGTGACAACAGTCTGCCAAAGCCATTGGGTTGGAGAAGAGAAACAGGAATCAAGAGTCTGGGATGGATCTCCCTGTAATTATACAACATATTAAGGGGGAAAGAAAGCTCATAGTAAATTAATTTCCAAAATGCATTTAGCGGGTAGGAAAGGAAAAAATAAATCAAATGACTCAGCAAATACGAAATCTTCAGTCAGCATACAACTGCTGCTGCATTTGATTTGGATGCAGCAAAGGTGGAGCTTGGTGGAAACCAAGGATGGAAACAACAGCCACAGTTAAGAGCTGAATAACTGAACTATTTCATTCTTTTTCTCTTCACTACAAATCAAAATGTTGAGCATAATCTGCTCCGGGCAGTGGAGGAGCAAGGTTAGCAGGGAACAATACCACGCTTAATTATGAAGTTATCTCACTGTACATGCAGAAAAGAGGAGATTACTGTTTCTAAGGGAATATTAATTCTCACATTTTTTGAACTTCCAAGTGCTTGTATTTACATCCACCTCTGTGTGCGCATCAGGACTCTGTCATTGCAGCCACACTCCTAGATATTTTATTTATGCATGACTTTAGGTAGTTGTTACTATTTGCTTTAGCAATAGCTATTGTTTACAGACATGACCTACTCTTCAGACAACATTTATGGACAGTATCACTCCTGAAGTTCAATTGACTCAGTTGCTGCAACGATTGCCAGGGTGGTGAAACACCAAAGTTATTGACAAATCCTTCAATGCAACAGCTAAAATAGGTCACCAGAAGTAAATCAGTTGTGAAATCATTGCTAGAGAACACAGCTATCTGTGTTAATTTAAAATAAAGACCAGCACAGACTGAGATGAACCTGGTTAAGGAGCTTTACAGAAGTTGTCAAGCAGAAGAGAAAATAATCAAATGCCATGAGGGAAGTGAATAATATTGTAAATATTGACTCAGCAGTTAATATTCTCATGCATCTCACTCTGAAAGGGAGAAAAACTTTTGTGATCCTTTAAAAAATCTCACTGTTAAGAAAATCCATTAACTCTTACACAGTATTTTAGTTTTTGGAAGCTGCTGTCTCCTCAGTGTCCAGCATCTGTCCACCCAGGATGCTGGACATAGGTCAGAAACCCGGCAAGGCTTCTAAGTGCCTGATTCTGAGTCAAGAACAGAGTAAACAGTCATGGCTATTAACTCTTTCTCTCAGTTACAAGGAGATGAAGGGATCTCAAAGACCATGATTACTCAGAGGATCAGCAGAGTAGCCTCTCCTGCTATAGCCAGGTATAAGAAACCCTCCTGCTTCCTCTTCTCCCCCCACCCCCATTCCACCAGTCCTCCATTAAAACCAATGACACAACAAATCCTCCCCAATACACACAACTGGATTCTTTGAACTGACCGCTCTGGCAGAGAAAGAAAATCTCAAGATTTCAGCATTCCTAAACAAATCCCCTGCACAAAGCACCACAGTTAGTATGAGGGGGCTGCAAACAGGAGCCAGATCTGCACCAGCATCTGCACCAGCACATCTGATGTCAGAAAATCCCACAGCACCTCTGGCATCAGCTCTGTCAGCACCTCCTGCCAGGCAATCTCGTTAAAGGCAAACATAACAAGTTTCATACAAAATCAAGTGCTAGCAGCCCAATATTTCTGCTTTCCTGTTTAATTAAAAGGCCTTTAAAACTCACACTGTGACTAAACGTTTCTCAAGATCTCTGATCTGACAAAGCAATTTTTAAGGCAGAAGAATCCAAGGGTGGGTGAGGCTGCTCCACGCATGCTGGGGAATCTGCGGCAGGAACCGACTGCATTGGATGTGCTGCTGCTCTCACAGCAACCAGCAGAGCACACTCCACTGTAAGAGCCGATAATTCAATAGTTTAAATCCACATCATATCAAAATTGTATCTGCAAAAGGTGGAAGACTCACACAAAGCCAGTCAAGCTGTTAGGGACGGATCCAATTCCAGCCCAGCTCAGCATCCCTGCAGAAGCATCCCTGTACGCATGGCACAGCGTCTGGAGATGTGGCTCCCAGCTGCCATTGTGCTCCCAAAACAAAGGCACAGGGGAAAAAGCCTTGAAATAAATAAATCAGACAGCTCCAGGGGCTAGAGCCCACCGGGAGGATCCTGGAGCTGCCGGCACAGCTGCAGCAGGAGCCAGTGCCGAGTCTGACCCTGGAACCCGCCGCAGCGATGCCGGCGTAGGAGAGGGAGCAGCAAATCTTGCTCTCAGCATTCCCGATGGATTCCAGCCTGGTAAGAAATGACACGTGCCACATGATCTGCCTGCTGCTCTCCCAGGGTGAGATGTGCCTGGAAAGGGGCAAAGTGTCTCCCAGCCGGAGCAGGAGAGAAGAGGGAGCCCAGTCTGGTACTGAAAACAATTATTTTAATCAAAAGTCCTTCCTGATCATTTAGTTTGTGAGTATTTTTCGGCCTCAGAAAACAATATGCACCATTACAAATTCTTATTATGCTATGATGAATTCAATTATAAATTCTATTAAATATTCTATTAATTCTATTAAATATTCTATTAATTCTATTATTATTGTTGTTGTTGTTGTTGCTATAAAATAGCAACTTGGCTTAAGAGGCTTTGGCAATTTATAAACATACTCAAGTCCATCCATTTATCGCCCAAGTTCCTCTGTCTTTGAGGAAAGTCATTTGGGCAGAGCAGGAATTACGGATTTGTTTGGTTTATCGAGGGAGCTCTAACCACACATCCAGGGAAGCATCACCCAGCAAATGTGATGCTAAAATGCCTCAGCACCTTCCAAAAGCTGGCACTTTTTTCCTCCACCTGCTCCTGCTTCATTTTTATGGCAAAAAATTCCTCTTTTTAGGAGCAGAGCACGGACACTCGCTGGGATGGTGCATGACAACACAGGCACTTCCTAACAGGTGCCCAGAGCAGCTGTGGCTGCCCCTGGATCCCTGCAAGCATCCAAGGCCAGGCTGGACAGGGCTGGGAGCAACCTGGGATAGTGGAAGGTGTCCCTGCCCAGGGCAGGGGGTGGCACTGGAGGGGCTTTAAGGTCCCTTCCCAACCCAAACCACTCTGCAATTCAATGATAAATGGACTTCAAACTGTAAAGGTCCATGGTCTTCTTGTGGGATATCCTGCATTAACTCCCTATGTTGCTTATTAGTTATGAAAATCCACAGGAAAAAAGGAAAAAAAAAAAAACCACACAAAAAACCAGCAATAAAACCAATCCAGTGGTCAGAGGCCAAAAGACTTCTTAGAGGAGCCACAGATTTTAAAAAAATTCTTTGCCTCTGCAAGTACATTTGTGTTTATTTTTATTGCTGCAGTACTTGGAAGCCTGAACTGAAATTAAGGTCCTACTGTGCTGGCAGCTTGTACAAAAAACACAGCAAGAAAACACCCCTGTCATAATAAATGTATTAAATTAAGTCCTATTCCTACAAGAGACATTGCCTGCATTCCTGCCCAGGAATTTCAGACACAAGTACAAATGAGGTTTTTCTCCAGCATGTAGAGGAGATCAGAAATCATATACGCCAACATCTGAGTTAATCTGGAGCAGAATGAATCCTAAGGAAGTTCAGATATCAGTGACACAGATCTGTACCTTCATCATCTCAGAGGCTGTTATTTGTCATTGGAAAAAAGCAGGTATTTCTCATCTGAGGTACGATTTATCTCACCTATTTCATACAGAAAAAGTAGCATCCTTGTTTACATTAACATCAAATGACTCTTTTATCCAGAGACACCTATACTGAGTATGTAAATCAAACCCACAACTCTTTTTTTTTTTTTTTTTGATGTGGGAAGATGACTTCATGACAAAAATATATGGAGTAAAAAACTGTGCTGCTAATAATATTTATTGGAAATTATACAGTGTATTTCATTCATTAATTTTAAAGCCATGGTAACGATGTATAAGTCAAGAACAGAGTCTATTTAATATAAAATTAAATTGTGTCACTTCAAATCATCACAAAAAAAAAAAAAAAAAAAACAAATATAAATTAAAAGCCTATTTTTAAATCTGCATGTTGGAATCATGAGATAATTCATTATCTTTATTTCTTACTCTAAGAATGGTCCAAAGGGCTAGTTCAATAGATTAGTTTTGTCTACCAGCAAATCAGTAAGAGAGTCTCAAAAGGGAAGTGATGGATGATAATCATTCTGAACTCACCTAAAGAAGATTTTCAAACCTATTTAGATGACAAAAAGTATGTTCTGCCAAGGTCTGGACACCTTATCATAGCTTCTAATAAAACCATGTCCGTAACTTGCTTCGATTTTGAGGGTCTTTTGTACACTAAGAGAATATGGGTCGGCTTCTATACTGATCTTATCCTCAAAGAGAAAATTATATAAAAGGAAACATAAATCCTCCCACTTCAGAAAGATCTTGCAGCAAAAATTTCCACAATTCCTTCAAATAGGTCAGTTATAGATGGAAGCTCTAGCAAAAATTATCCATGAGTTATCTAAAAATATATCTGATACTAAAAAAAATAGTCCTCACAGACATGTTGAGAGAAGTTTGTGTGAGCAGTAGAAGAGGCTGAAGAGGAGAAACTCCTGAAAAGGTGCAGCTCAAAAGTCAATCCTCTCCCAAAGAAAACACGATTTTTCCATTAAAAGTATTAGTAAATTATAGACATTTACTCCTCCTTAAGGAAAAGAAGGGAAAAAAGGCAAAAGGAAGGGCAACTGCAACTCCAAAAAGAGAATTTAATGATGGAATTGCAGAGTCATCCCTCACACCTGGCACAGGTACTTCCTGCAACCAAGAAATGCTTGATGTGAACCAAGTGGAACACGAGTCTTAGAAAAGCAGTCACTTCACATATACAGTGCTGATGGCAAAAATCCCTCAAAAATAAAAACATTAGTCATACCTGGAATACAATCCTAAAATGGATCAATATGGATTCAACATCTGTCAGTATAATAAACAGCTGCAAGAACCTGCACTAACACTTCCCGGGGACAAGCAACACTGAATATAAATAATGTTTATCTTTAGGAACTGGGGAAAAAAAGCCATATGGAAGAATCTCACATCTTGGGTGAAGATTTAAGTAAAGGCACGTCAAGATTAACAGGGATGGAATTATACTGAGGAAATGCAAATGGAGCTGGGTAACAGACACTAAGTACAGTAGGGTTTGTTTCAGTTCGATTGGGAATGCTTCTACCACACTAGATGAGTGAACAAGGAACGTCTCCAGCTGGTCCCCAACTGTTCATAGCCAAAAGTGTTCTGCTCAAGGAGCACAGAGTCAATATCCAGCCTCATATCCTGCTCCTTCTCCAGCCAGTCCTCAACTGTTCATAGCCAAAAGGAGCTCAAGGAGCACAGAGTCAATATCCAGCCTCATATCCTGCTCCTTCTCCAGCCAGTCCCCAACTGTTCATAGCCAAAAGGAGCTCAAGGAGCACAGAGTCAATATCCAGCCTCATATCCTGCTCCTTCTCCAGCCAGTCCCCAACTGTTCATAACCAAAAGGAGCTCAAGGAGAACGTCTCCAGCCGGTACCCAGCTGTTCATAGCCAAAAGTGTTCTGCTCAAGGAGCACAGAGTCAATATCCAGCCTCATATCCTGCTCCTTCTACAACCAGTCCCCAACTGTTCATAGCCAAAAGGAGCTCAAGGAGCACAGAGTCAATATCCAGCCTCATATCCTGCTCCTTCTCCAGCCAGTCCCCAACTGTTCATAGCCAAAAGGAGCTCAAGGAGCACAGAGTCAATATCCAGCCTCACATCCTGCTCCTTCTCCAGCCAGTCCTCAACTGTTCATAGCCAAAAGGAGCTCAAGGAGCACAGAGTCAATATCCAGCCTCATATCCTGCTCCTTCTCCAGCCAGTCCCCAACTGTTCATAGCCAAAAGGAGCTCAAGGAGAACGTCTCCAGCCGGTACCCAACTGTTCATAGCCAAAAGTGTTCTGCTCAAGGAGCACAGAGTCAATATCCAGCCTCATATCCTGCTCCTTCTCCAGCCAGTCCTCAACTGTTCATAGCCAAAAGGAGCTCAAGGAGCACACAATCAATATCCAGCCTCATATCCTGCTCCTTCTCCAGCCAGTCCTCAACTGTTCATAGCCAAAAGGAGCTCAAGGAGCACAGAGTCAATATCCAGCCTCATATCCTGCTCCTTCTACAACCAGTCCCCAACTGTTCATAGCCAAAAGGAGCTCAAGAAGCACAGAGTCAATATCCAGCCTCATATCCTGCTCCTTCTCCAGCCAGTCCCCAACTGTTCATAGCCAAAAGGAGCTCAAGGAGCACAGAGTCAATATCCAGCCTCATATCCTGCTCCTTCTCCAGCCAGTCCCCAACTGTTCATAGCCAAAAGGAGCTCAAGGAGCACAGAGTCAAAATCCAGCCTCATATCCTGCTCCACAAGATCCCTTCCTTCTTGTGAGAACTTAGGAAACTGCAGTGCGTGGTGAGGCCCTGGCACAGAGTGACCAGAGCAGCTGTGGCTGCCCCTGGACCCCTGGCAGTGTCCCAGGCCAGTGGGACACTGGGAGGTGGCCCTGCCATGGCAGGGCTGGCACTGGATGGGTTTTGAGGTCCCTTCCCACCCAAACCACTCTGGAATTCTCTGATGTTATATTTAGGTTAGACTTTTCTCCATTTTAATTCTCTTTCCTGCACATGAAGATGGTGCTTATTTTTGCAACAGGTCAAGTTCTGATGACAAGAAAACATCTTATATATTCAACACACTGAGGTAAAATGGCAAAATCAACATGCATGTGTTGAATATTTCTAAAACAATTTATTTATTTAGAAACATTTAAAACTTCTAGAATTGTGAGAAACATTACTTTTAGGTTGCTTGTATAAAATCCAAAAATCCATTTTAGTAGATCAGATTACAGATTTTGTTTAAATCCTGCTTTAAGGGAAGGAATCCAAGATTGTTCCTGGGGCCAGGCCTCTTCCAGCAGAAAACCCCCAAGTTATAAGATATCTCAGTGATTTCTTACTCATTTTCCAGATGAAAATGTTGAATTCACTGAAATACACATTATTTTCTTGAAAGATTTGACTGGATTTTTAAACTATTACAGATATACAAATCCTTAAGTTTTCCTCAGACATTCTGGAAAGGACATTCCACTTTCCCAAGTTTGGCTGAAGAAATCCCTCAAATTGATATTATTTCCTTTTGAAGGTAGTGTGTATATTCTCTTTGAATTGTGTATGAGAATCCCTTTTTTATGTTGAATAAGAGAAGACAAGGTCATTTGATGTGGGAAGATGTAACTTCATCTCCTTTGCACATCAGCACAGGAATTTCAGGGATTTGATGGAAAACTCCTGCTCCCTCTACTGGCTTCAATATTTCATCACCAATCTGTCAGTAAATGGGAGTCATGCCACAAAATCCCCCTTGCATCCAAAATGTGAGTCCTGTGTCCTGCGTTCTGGGGCCCTCACTACAAGAAAGACCATGTCCAGGGAAGGGAATGGAGCTGGGAAAGGGGCTCAGCCTGGAGAAAAGGAGGCTCCGGGGGGACCTTCTGGCTCTGCACATGTTCTTAAGAGTTGGTGATAGTCACACATGTGAAAATCTTGTCTGATATTTGTGAATCAGAAGGAAATAAATATGTATTATTCTAATACAGGCTGCTAAAATTCCCTCTATGATAGTAGTGCGAGAGAGAAGCAGAAGATTCATTGTCCAAACATCTTGTATTTGTCTGGGAAGAGAGTTTGGTACATGAACAAGACATCTTTTGATCAAATAAATCAGAATACTAGGAACCAAACAGCATGCTTGTGTACATATACGTCTTCCTGATACATTGCCTTCTTCAGAAGGAAAACACTGAATTACATAAATGCAAAACAAACTTCCAGGAAAGGTCAGTTCATGCTTAAACAAACTCAAGGACAAACTTTACTGTGGTCAGAGGATTTGTCAACATACTCAAGCCTTGTTTAAAAATGGATTTATGAAAAACCAGCCATCTTTGCGGAAGAACAGGATCTGAATTATTATCTGGGTGGAATACCTTGACCATGTGGATACAGTCAGTATTCAGGACCGTAATACATGATGGGTCTTTTAATACCTCACTTCTAACATTTTATTAAACTAAGTTACCTGACATCTACAGGACCCACCAATTGGATCTCACTACTCAGCAATTTCTTTCAGAAATGAAACTGAAAAAGCAGTTGTGACCCTCAAACTCTTCTGGGGTAAAAAGTTATCCTCAGACTTCCATAAGAAATCATAGATGAGAAACTGCACAGAGATCTGGCCAGGCAGAAATGAGACCTTCACAGAAATGCCTTTTATCTTCAAAAGGCAGGAATCGAAGGAGAAGAGCATTTGACAGGGGCCCTTTCAGTCCCGGAATTAAAATATAAAGCAGCAGGTTCCAAAAAGCCCTATAAATACATTGGAAGTCAGAAGTAATTGGGTCTTCTGCAAACCAGGAAAGGAGAAGAGGTTTTTTTAAAAGCCTGTGCCAAAAATATTCTGAATGACAGGCAGACTCCTGGCTGGGAAGCTCCAGATAAAAATTGTGCGTTTTATAGTCAAGAACAAGCAAGATGTAATTCCTAACTAACTCAGAAGAGAAAAGTAGACCCTTTGGGCTAAGGATTACATGGCTCAGATTTTAGAGTACTTCCCTTGCCTTGCCTTGTTTTTTCTGTGTGTGGGTGGGTTTGTTTGTTTTTAGTTTAGTTTTGTTGTTGTTGTTATTTTCTTGTTGGTTTTTGCTTTGTTTCGTTGTTGTTGTTCTTGTTCTTTTGTTGTTGTTTTTTTTGTTTTGTTTCCCCCCTGGTTTTTTCTTTTGTTTAATGTTACATTTATCTTGACCTCTGTCAGAAATAAACAGCACAAATTCTTGGGCTTACTCCTCACAAAGTGAAGGGAAATATAAAACAAAACAAAATGTGCAGTTTTGCAGCTGAATTTTACCAGGCTCTAAAGCGAATCCGAACTCTTACAGCGACATTAATTTAATGTGATAATGTAAGAGGGAAATAGTCCATCTGCTTGGAAAAGAACAAGGATAACTGTAACAGGTGGAATGATGAATCCCTTACATGGACTTATGTCCCTAACAGGATACTGGAATGAATACAAGTGGGTTGATTTGATGTGCACTTCTTCCATATACACCTAGACCAAGGAATGATTCATACAAGCAAGAAAACTGCAGATAAATGAGACGGGTCCTTAATAAAAACAAATGAAAACAACAGAGAAGCCAATAGTCTCTGGATTCAGAGAACAGAACTGCCCCAGAAGAACTGAATTTGAGGGGAAGAAGCCACAAACATCTCTTTTACAAGCAGGTTTGCCTATCTGCAGATCAATACACTTGCTAGCCCTGACCATAGGGCTCTGGCCACAACAATCCTGCTGGATCTTCACCCAGAAGGAACAACACAGGAGAAAAACACAGTCCTTTTATACTTTAAAACAAACACATCCTACGTAATATAGCTCTGGATATAAACAAATGAGAAAGCTTGTATGTCTGCGTGTCTCTTAGTTAATTTACACTGGAAAAACAAAGGTAATCTGCAACTATACTGAGATCAGATTTCAGCACCACAGATGCTATCTGGCAGCTTTGTGGAATATCCATTTATATATGGATAAACCAACCTAATCAAAATACTGGTGCAGGTATATTGTGTCCTCAGGGCATTACTGTAAACCATCCTGAGTGCTCTTAAGTCATGGGAGAATTTTCCTTAAGACAAGACATTAAGTATGTGCACACACATGTGCACTGAGCACTGTGTGTCCAGAGCACATGCTGTGAAACTCCAGCACTGAAGCTCTGAAAGGACACCCAGACAACCAAAATCAATCACACAGGAGATTACATAGGCTGATGTTGCAGTAGACATTAATTTATTTTAATTAGCACTACTGTATGTAACTGTCCATTCTGATGCATGTAATTGTATTCTTCTTTTATAAATATTTTGTGCGCTCCTGAATCACAACACCATCAAGCAGCAAAGGGGAAAACCCACCCTGGCTGAGGTAAAATAAATGTTAACCACAGTTCTCAGAGAAGTTGCTTAGCAGTTTCTAAAGGAGGAAAATTAATAAGGCTACTGCTATCATCACCAGAGTTCTTTTAATCACTAAGAATTGTCAAAACCACATCACATTTAGGAATCATTAGCTTGACTCCACTGCTCCTGTTTGTCAAGAGCTGCTGCAAATGAAAGTCATAGCAAAGCACAGGAATTTCAAAGGTCAGTGTGCACCTCTGGATTCCCCAAGAAAGGAACACAAATACCTTTAACCCTGCTCCAAAGGTTTATTCCCACACTGGAATGCAAAATGACTGGAGTGTAGGAAATGAAGACACAGCACCATTTCACAGAGACGTCTGGGGGGGCTGTCACCAACCCAGACTCAGACTCAGAACATGGCACACCTGAAACCTTCAACAGATGATTTCCCTAACATGGAGTTTAGGATTTTGTTCACAGTTCTCAGAGATGGGTGTAGCTCTGATGGGGCAAATCAGAGCACCAAAACCATCAGGGAAGCTTAATTTCCAGCTTCTAAATCATGTTAACGATAAACAAAATTTGACAATTTCAATGAACGCATAATCTTTTTAGAACACTTGAATGAGAAAAAAATCCAAAACCTGCAGTGTCCCACCTGTGTCCCTATAGAAACAAAACCCACCAGTGAAGACAACACTGCTGGAGAGACCTGAAGGACAGCACTGACCGTGTGAAAACGTTCAAGAGAATGAAACACCTGGACCAAGCTGTTGCAAGACAGCTGCATTTACTGCGAGGGTGGTGAGGCCCTGGCACAGGGTACCCAGAGAAGCTGTGGCTGCCCCGTCCCTGGAGAGTCCTGGGCCAGCTTGGATGGGGCTTGGAGCAGCCTGGTGTAGCAAAAGGCATCCCTGCCCACAGCAGGAGGATGGGTCTGGACATTTAAGTTCCCTTCCACCCCAAATGGTTCATTTAAAGGGCTGGAAGGATTCATCAGGATGCTGTTGACTAAATGCCTTTTGTATATTATTAGGTAAATTCTGTCCTTTTAAATCTGCTTTTAAAGTACCAAATTTGTAGTTTGCCAGAACTGCAAAGCAAATAAATATAGCAAGTTTCAGGCTTTCAGTACTGCATGCAACACGGAAAATGTACAAAGAAGATTTACTGATTGTTTTCCTTAATGTGCTGCAAAAAAATACAGACTTAAATATATTTCTCTTAAAAAAAATCTAGGCAGCAATGAATTCATCTAATGTCATGTAAGAGTTTAGAAGATTAACAACTACCTGGAAAATTATTATGCAGTGCAGGGATGTTTGCCACTTAGTCACAAACAATATAAACAAACCCGATCATCTCATTTTCCCATTCCCTCTCTTGCCCTGAAGAATGCCAAACAGAACTTTTCAATAAAGCAACTTATTTCAAGGGCAGAATTGCAGTAAATTTAACATACACTCCAGTCACTAGGCATTAGAGAGAACCTCATCAATTCAATTCTGTCATATTATTTTTCAATATATGAATAAGAAAACCCATGTCCTCTTCTGCTTTGCCCAAAACCAGACTGTCGAATCTCGGTACTTCAGAACTGACATTTTTCATTCACAAAATAAGAAACAGGTATTTGCAGAGCTTGGCATATACAAAATCCTTAATATTGCTGCTGGGAGATAAGCCAAAAGGAATACCAGGGCCTGTTAGCAGCACATCTGACAAAGAGAGGGCTTTGTACAGCAATCACAAGTTAAGGTGATTTGTCTACGTACAGTTTTCTGAAGGTATCATCAAAGGACTTGTACTTTCAAACCGTAAACGTGACACAAATCCCAAGAGGATGGAGCCATCTGCTCACATGTCTTCCACAAACCTGTCTTTTCATGCAGGTACCTGCCTCTCACTAACCAATCCTGCTACAACAAGAGACTGTGGAGCTCCTATGGGAAGGAAATCTTCCCCATAAAAGCAATGAACGGCCACCACCTCGGGCCTCAATTCTTATGGTGCCTTTGCAAAACAGACTTTTACCTGCTTTGAGATCCACACCAACTACAACACCACGGTGTGTGCTTGAACTGCCCAGGACAAGCGCCTTCAGCACCGACCAACGCCCCGTGACTGTCAACAGCCACTGGAATAAGGACCACTGATGTCTAAGGCAGCAGTGCTGCCCCACAATTCTCCTTCCCCAAATACAACATGCCCAGGAAGATATTATCAACGGCCAAATTCTGGCAGCATGAGAAATGCAGAACAACTTGCTTAAACCAAAGGAAAACATCTCGTTTTCCCACTACCTATAGCAGCACTGTGTCTCCTCATCCTCACCTCTGGTTTCTCAAGGAACATCCGTAGCATAAATATCCACGTTAACACAGATGCACGAGCACAAATAAACACTGTATCCCAAAATATTTCAAATGTGCTGCCAGATGGCTTTAAAATTCAAAATGAAAGATCTAATTAAAAGCTCTTCTCCTGCCAACACTCCATTTTTGGAAAAAAAACCTAAAAAAGTTAAATAAAAATGTTTTTAAAGCCTATCAATATTTTGTAATGTTTTGTTTTACAATTACAATCTCCCCCAATCTCTGTCATGGATGAAACAGGCCAAGTCACTTGAACCAACACTAATTGTAAACTCCTTTCCTGAGACGGTGGAAAAACAAATTTGATATAAATGATGACTAAATTTGGGCAATTTCTCCTTTAATTTCTACTATTCCCATTCCTCTCTCTCCCTCCTGTTTAAAAATAAAAGCTTAAAAGAAATTGCTGCTGCTCTCACAAGTTTTGGCTGTAATTAAGCAGGTTTCACTGCCACAAGTGATCACAGACACTTCAGAAGAAAAAAAATTTCTTACTTTCCATAAATGAAACGTGAACTTTGATGCTTGTTTACTACAAGATTATGTAGAACTCTTACTTGTTTTTCCCTGCATCTTATCTCCTCAATAAAACTAGATGATGGTTTACATACGTTTAAAAATAAATACACATATAGTTTCAAATTAAAAGTACAGCACAGTATTAAAATGAAGTATAACAATGCTTGGAGTCTACAAGTTTGTCAACTGCGTACATCTGTTCATTAACAAGAAGAAAGTCCTGCTGAGACCAAAACACACATAAAAGGAGTGGTTTCAGAAGTGCCAGCATTCCACATGCACGAGGAGGTGACGATTACTTACCGCTGGACCTGTTTTTGCGGTTTGACTTCCCTCCCGTAAGAAGCATCTTGAGACTGTTTCGAAACATGGCGATCCTGTTCCACTTGGTTTATTGCAAACACTATGGAAAGCAGAACAACAGACATACAAAATCAACACTCCCATTCGGACCACTGGAAGCCATTATGGAGAAGAGGTAAACAAGAGCGAAAACCAAGATAAAATGATGAAAAACCATTTTGCCAATAAAATTCCTAACAACAATATACACATAAAGCCTACCATTCAGTTTGCTTTCAGTTATCTAGGCTTTATTTCCAGGACACACAATTCCAGTGCTGCTGGAAGAGCCAATCTATTTTGCCAAATAATTTATCATCACACAGAAATGGGAAAGACATAGCATTTAGCAAATTGTCTCCATTTCCCATCACTATTAAAGCCAAGCCCATCAGAAGGAGCTGCTGCCCTTCCTGTTGCCCAGACAATCAATCCTGCTGACACCAACCACAACTCCAGATGCTCTGCAGCTCTTGGGCTGGTTGACTGTCAAACTCTCCTGTGAGTTGAATAAATTGTCATGAGGAGACAAGTCACTCAAGCCCAGAGTAACTGATGCAAAAAATCAAACAGAAACATTATCCCTATATTTTCTTTGCTGTATATGTCTCAAGAGAAAAAAAAAAAAGGTTGTTTGAGTATTGCTGAAGATAAAAGAGTGTCTGGGATCACCAGGCACACTGACAGCCTGTGCTGGGGAACAGTCATTTATTAAAGCATGTAAAGCATGAAAACACCTACAATAAAAACAGTTCAAACCAGACCAAAAGAATTGTGAAGAGTCTTTGATCAGTACATACAATAAACCGCAATTTTCTTTCTATTGTACACATGATATTCCATAGGTACAAGAGAACACATTCATCTTGTAAAAATTAATGATTTTTTTTTTCCTGTAACAATATTTGGTTCCTCTTGGAGGATGCTCAGTAAATGCCACCTTGCGTTTCTTCACACTTTCAAGTCTAATAATACAATAGCACAGAGTTCAAAGAGCTTTATATGTATATTTAAAGCCACTGAAAGTCCTTTTAATATGGTGTACTCACTCACTGAGAGACACCAGCATTGCAGGGCAGCAGCTCAGAGTACATACATCCCAAGCCCCAGTAAGCAAACAGGGATGACAGCAACTGCAGCCCTTCCTGACACAAGCTCTCATTCACTTACCAGATTCCACAAACAGATCTGGGAGTCTGTGTGCATGCACGGATGAGCGTTGAACAGTGGAATCAGTATTTCCTTTGCATTTATGAATCACTTGAGCACCCCCTGGCACCCTTCTGCCACCAAAACACAAGGAGCTGGTGTTCAGGCTAATTCCCAAGGCTCCTAAGCGAGGCATAGGTCCCCTTCAGAGCATCCCACTGTTACTTGAGTATCAAAAAAAAATTCCATCTGGGTACGCAGACAATTGTTTAGGGACTTTCCGCATACTGGCTTGCACTGCAGAGAGAACTGAGCAGAGCTATGCCGCCAGTGCTGAGCTACAACTGAATTCAACCAAATTCTGCCAAAGAAGCCACCCAGCCTGGGCCTAGGCCATGCCAAAGGCAAGCCTGATAGCTTGCTAATAATTATATTTACCTGAATCTTGCATATGGCAAACAGGGCCAGGAGGTGCTGTGCTGCTACTAGGGCTGAATTAAGGCTCTGAATAGGGCACAGACAGAGCCTCTGTGAATTTGCTCCTAAGAACCCCAGGGTGGAGAGAGAACTGATGTCGTGTATAAAGACCCTGGGTTACCAGCCAAGGGGCATCCCAAGGACTAACTCCATACTCTCAGAGGACTGCTGGACTACAGGAAGATGACTCTGCCCATGCCAGGGGGTTGGAACTAGGTGGTCTTCAAGGTCCCTTCAACCCAAAGCACTCAGTGATTCTGTGGCTCTGCTTTAGCTGCAATTCCTGACGTGGTTCCTCATTGTAGCTTACACACAATACTGATGTATTTTAAGTGTAAGCACTCATTAGACTTACATCCTGATTAGTTAAGGAGTTCACAACACAGAGGAGCAGGTGACCAAAATCAGCTGCTGGTTTTCATTTTCATGCACAACTGCGTCCCTTTGTGTCTTTGAGCAAACATGGTCACAGCTCTTCCTCTGTTCAGCCAACACCACTAAGCCAGAAGTAATATTTAAGAATAAGCACTCTAAATTAAAAATCCTGTTGGTTGTATTAGTTCATGGAATTAGAAGCATTAAACAGCAAACAGAATTACAGTATTAGGAAGAGCTGGATCAGACAACTTTTCATCCTACCCCGTGAACTCCTTAATGCACCTCACAGCCCAGGTTAATGCCTTACTCCAGGATCAGCAGAAGCAAAAGCTGCAGGAATGTGATGGGGATCTTTCACACCCCAACTAACACAGGACAATTTGGGCAACCAAGAGCTACTACACTTGATTTGTCCTTTATCTTGTCATTTGTAAGTTTACCAAACAAAATGAACACACTGTGTGAGCGCAAGTCTCCAAACAGTATCAGCAGATGAATAAAAAAGATATAATCTCTATGCAGCATTTTTAGAAAAAATAGCTCAAGAATCTCCTGGTTTATGTCCAGACATTCTGACACATGTTGTTTGATCGTCTAACAAATCTAAATTTCACTGAAATACACAAACAATAATAACTTTCTGGAGCATGAGAAGGCAGCAGTACAAATAAGATGAGGAAAAAACCACGAAGTCGAGGGGGTAGAGGCAGACTGAGCTCCGCCAGCTGCAAACTTACACCAAATGCTAAGCTTGAACAAGTCAGCGACATCTCATTAAATCCTTCAGGATGACTAAGGCCTATTTCAGTGTTTTCCTAATCTTAAAACAGAGTTTGTAGACAGGCTGCAAGAACCACCTCATGTTTTCGGTGGCTACACATTATTATAGCCCACAGAAGTAACTTTTGCTTCTTTTTATAGAGATATTGTCTGTCAGACACTGAATTACAAAATCAAAGCAAATTTTTTTGCCTATATACCACCAGTAGAACAACCAAATCCCTGTATTCTCCTCCTCTCTGATCACCCCACTAAAAATAAAATGTTATTTCATATAAAGCTGATTAGCAAAGCTAAGCTCTTGTTCAAAAGAGTGTTTGATGTCCAATGAGTCATACAAACACTGCTGGCAAATTTCGTGCATGTCAGCATGAGAAGCAATTAAATGTGTATCTTAAGATTAGAATTCTGTGTTTTTTCCAGTAAGACCAATTCCTTGACAAGTGGCAGGAGCTCCATGAACTCCACGACGATCAAATCCATTAAACTCTGCCTCACCACAGAGGTGGGAATAACTCATTACAACAACACTGAAGTCTAAGGAAATATCTAAGTTTGGTCCATGCACATTTAAGTACGCAGGAGCAGAATTTAGAGATTAAGTTTAGAGATTAAATATTTCCAGGAACTTTAGGAATGAAAACAGCGCTGTTGTGACTTAGCAAGCTTGCCAAGAACTTCTAGGATTATTTGGAAATACGAAAACAGCATAGGTATTAAAATGCACTAAACCCGACCAATTAGAGGTCTTTGAGCAATTAAGAGATTATTAAACAGAGTTCTCTAACAGGCTTTAGAACAACAAAATTAATTGTTTGATGTTATGTTTCCTCACAAAAGCCTGAACACCAATAACTATCTTGGGGGACCTGACATGAAGGCCAATCTGCTGATCCACTCTCAAACAAAACACCTGGAGATCTCTGGATGGGATCTTTCCTACAGATCCTGCATAGACTCCCATAATCCTAGAGCCCCTGCACTTGTGCTCTGTCCTGTCCTCCTGATATGACCCCACTGTCTTTGCTTCTCCAACTATCTTTGACAGAAATACATAAAAATACACCCATAAAACACCTAACAGTATTCCCACTGGAAAAACGTGTGCAGCAGGTCAACATAATGTTTCACAAGGAAGCAGGAGGTTGGCCTCATTCCCTGCTTTTATTTTATCAAAAGAAGCAGCTATTAATGCTCCAGTTAAAAAGCAATTCTGAGAGCATAACAAAGAAATATTCCCATGTTTGTGAAGTTCCCAACAACAGCCCTAAGGTGAATGTGGCCATACAAATTTCTTGATGAGTCTGTGGTGATTATGCTCACTCAAAAGTCTGTGGCATTTCTCTTCAGAGGTAATTTTTATACAGTTACAGCCTGGGAGGAAGGAGACAAGCACTGTATTATTATGGAAACCCACACAATTTAGCAGAGGAACAGCTCATTTTGGTGCTATGCTTGGAAAACAGCACTTCCAGAGGCTGAAGCTGTTTGTGCCTGGAGCTGAGGCAGAAGGACACCACCAGGAAGATGCAACGCTCAATCCCTCAACACACACGTGCTCTGTGCAGGCTTGAGCTTCCCCGTCTCTGCTAACATGAGATTGTTTTTCTTTTTGTCTGGAACACAGTCATACTTCAAGTATGAGAATAAAAGCACAGCTGCTCTCAGAGAAAGACTGCACTGACAGCTTATGATTCACTCTGAATCCAGAGAAACTCACTACTCTCAAACAATAACAATCCCCATGAGATAACCCTGCCAGCCACAGAATACCAACTCATAGACTTTGTAACCATAACTTTTTGGTCAACATTTGAATTTACTTTTCTGGGAAAAAGATTTCTCCAGCAATACTTTTTATTTAAGTGTTGACATTTAACACCTATTTAAAATGAGATCAGAAACACTGCAGAAAAGAATGCAGTCACTCACTAGAAGAAAGCCAAAAGTCAGTTCTCACCTCAACATGAAAATGGGATGACCTTGAAATTCAGGAAATTTAATTTTGAACCAGGCTTTGTCATTTTGCATAACCTGGTTTCTAATTCTAGATTCATGATACAGACTGAATTCCCAAAGGACATTTCCATTCTCCATATACAACGTCATAATTATCCAGCCTTGGAGAAAAATGACAACCAAACAAAAGCTAAAAATGCCATCACCTCGCTTTCATCAATTCACCCGTGGTGCTTTTAGTATCTTCTGTGTTGCTAATAACAGTAAAAATTATTGCTTTGGTTTTAAATATTACTAGTAATTGCCTCCATAACAACCAAGAGAACAGGTATCTAAGGTTGAAATAAAATGTGGCACAGTTCTGCACAAGCTGAGTCCTGCTAAACTGCCTTGAAACAAATTTTAGGGCACTTCCTACAAGCTGGAATCATAAAATGGCCAAGACTGGAATGGACCTTAGAGTTCACCCGGTCCCACCCCACACCTATTACCCCAGGCTGCTCCAAGCCCCATCCAGCCTGGCCTTGGACACTTCCAGGGACCAAGGGGCAGCCACAGCTTCTCTGGGCACCTGTGCCAGAGCCTCACCCCCCTCAGAGGGAACAATTTCTCAATCTAATCAAACCTACTCTCTGTCACTGAAGCCATTCCTCCTTGTCCTGTCACTCCAGGTCCTTGTAAATGATCTCTCTCCACCTTTCCTTCAGGCTCCTTCCAGGTGTTGGAAGGCTGCTATAAGGTCACCCTGGAGTCCTCTGTTTTCTGAACAATCCCAGCTCTCCCAGCCTTTCCTCACAGCACAGCTGCTCCATCCCTATGATCACGTTGGTGATCACTCCAACAGCTCCACATCCTTCCTGCACCGAATCAACAAACTTCACTGCGCCAGGCCCCACCATCCTGACTCTGCCTCAAATCACCAAAAGACTGAAATGCAGAGAGTTGTTTGCATTTCAGATTTTGGCTGTGACATGGAGCACCCAAAAACTTGTCACTCTAAATCACACCAGCCCCATACTGGATGTTCTGCTTGATGTTCCTATCAATCTGAAGTTACTTTTTAAAGATTAATTGATGCAACAGAAAATGAAAAAAAAAATAGGCAATTTATAAAGTCGGAAAATGCTATAGCACTTGTTTATTCCATGGGACTAAGAGAAACTGCAATTATTTCTTCATTTTTAAATAATCAAAAATACATCTTAAATACAGACCTAATTAAGGAGCTGCTGCAAGCCTGTTCTGCAAACTTGCTCAAGTCTCAGTAATATTTTATATGAAACTGGAGTTCAATCCATTGGCAATCAATGGAGATTTTCTCAAAACATGGAATATTCTGGATTTTATATTAAAAAAAACTCCAAATCATTGAAAAATTAAAACACTGAACTACATTTTTACAGAATGCAGTGTCAGTATTACACACTGCATTTACAAAAAAAAGAAAATCAGTATTTTAGTTAGTTAGAATGAACTCAATAAATAACATGAAACCCTACATATTGTTTTATTACATCCATTCTCCTTCCTTTCCTACCTCCAGTAAGAACAGAGGATGATCAAACACTAATATGTGAAAGCTCTTACATCCTTTTCTCTAATGAATCAGGTTAAGAATTGGTAAAACTGTTACAGAAAGACAGTGCCCTTTTTCCACTTTCAGGTGATCACACATTAACAAAGAAACAACAGAAGACAACTCTGACTCTATTTAAACAATTAAATCATGCCTGCAAAGAACACATGGGATTGTAGGAAGAAAAAATTCTCCTACCTTGATATTTTAGACAAGGTAAATCTTTAGCTAGAAGTGTCCTCCTCCATCCACTGCAAGTCCTGAAAGACAAAGAAACACAACAGAATTTAGTAGAATCTTCTCAGCACCCTCTGTGCCCCACCCTGTCCAGATGCACACACAGAGCTAAAAATAATCCCATCCTAAGAATAAACCTACAACTTTTCCAGAGGATTACTGTGTAAGCATCAGGCAGACCCTACTCTTCATCCTTACACTTAAAAAGTGAATGTTCCTGCATTAAATCGTTGTTGATCAATACTAACTTTGGTCACTTGCCTCTTCCTTCTCATGATTTTCAAATGGGAAGAGAAAAAAAGCAGATTTACTGCCCTTTGACACACATCATATAGAACATGATTTAACAAGTGTATTTCCCTTCATCCTATGAAGTTCTCCAGCTGAAAGCCTACAACCTCCCCACTGTGTTTTTTTTTAAAACTCAATCCTTACATAAACATAATTCCCAAGAGGGATCCAGCACTAAATCAAGGGTTCAGTACTTGGCCCTTCGCTCTGTCATCACCTACTTAGAACATGAAGTTCATCAACGAAAAGCCACAAGAAATATATCTTGCCACTTACTGAAAAAGATGACAACAGCTATTTTATTCCCAGCCTGTCTTTTATTTGTGCTGACGATTTTGTATTAGAGCCTTCACCAATCTATTGTTTTAGAAATCTCATTTGGGAACCAGCAAGTAGAAGGAAACAGAGACTCATTTCATTTGTCATCCAACAAACAAACAAAAAGAATCAAAGTAAATTGAGGCCACCTTGTATTTGCAAGTTTAAAGCAGAGTAAGTGTTCAACTGCATCAGTCAGGATTTTTGCCCTCCTGCAAGAGGATACTGAGAAGTCATTGCCAGCTTTACTTGGGATTCATGGTGCTCCCAGAACCATAAGAGCAAGTTCTCCTATGGACTTAGATGAACAGTTTTGTATGTAAAACTAAGATATTCTATACATTAATCTAAAACCCTACTGTATTTCTCGGGGCTGCCAATTACCTCCCTGCTTTCAATTTTTCATTTCTCTGGGAAAACAAATAAAGAGCTAGTAACCAGCACAGCCTTTCCATGGGAGAAGGGAGGTTTCCTTCAGTCAAGTAAGGAAACACCTCCAAAGGCAGCTCATGCTGCAGCACTAATGGGGACCCCTGTGATGGGAGGAATGTCCCACAGCCTCTGCCAGAGACCCCAGCTCCCACACAGCCCTGCCCTGGGCTCTGTCCCACCGGCTGCATTCTGCTGCTCTGTCAGAGGATGTTTCTTCTTCAAACTCCCTTCCTGGCTTGTACAAGCTGCCTGTGCCCCAAATCACCTGAATGCCCAAGCATTTAGCCTTTGGCAGAAACTGTCTCGTCAGAAAGACTCAGCTACAAATTTTTCAGTGTCCGATCACGTAGAGCACAAGACCAGCACGGAACCTAAACCCAAACAGGCTCAGATCAAGCAAGATTTTTATTAGATATTACTTCACATGATTTAAGTCCCTATAGGGGGAGTTTTCGTAAGGGCATGGAGTGACATTGTAGAGAGCGTGGGTCTCCAGGATGGTTTGGATGGATGAGAGATCTCTGAAGTCAGGTCTTAGAAGATGTGGTTTATTAAAAGGGGGGAAAGGCCCTGCTTGGAGTTGCCAGGCGCAACTCGTGGCAGGCCCAGGGAGAGAGGGAGAGGGAGAGAGAGGGAGCGAGGGTTCCAGGTGAGGGTCCCAGGGGAAGGTCCAAGAGGGAGTCTGGTCCCTCGGGCACACCTTATCAGGGGGCTTCAAGGTGGGCTGGAGCAGGACTTGGGCCAGTGGGGTCCCAGATACCTGATACTTCAGGGGAGGGTCACAGGTGTGGGATGAACCAGACACTGGGGGTGAGACAGAGCATTCCATTTGACCTTTGGACCTATCTGCAGGTGAAGGGCGTTGTTTAATCAGAAGGGGGATTGCTTTCAGCCTGGCTATACTATTGTTTTCTAGTTATTCAGAAGTCAAGGTTTGTTATTTCAAATCTAGTTCTCATCTCAATGTCTGTATTTTCCAAATCTTTTGCCAGGCAATCATATTTATAAGGTTTTCCTATTTCATCTTCCCCATCAGAGAGGACAAGGGGAGAACGGCCTTAAGCTGAAGGAGGGCAGGGTTAGATCAAATATTGGGCAGAAATTGTTCCCTGTGAGGGTGGTGAGGCCCTGGCAGACAGTGCCCAGAAGAGCTGTGGCTGCCTCATCCCTGGAAATGTCCGAGGCCAGGTTGGACGGGGCTCAGAGCAAGCTGGTCTAGTGGAAGGTGTCCCTGCCTATGATATGCTGCGGAACTGGATGAACTTTAAGGTCCATTTCAGCCCAAACCATTCTGGGATTCTGTGATTCTAAAAAAAATACCTCTATTCCTTAGATCCTAAGTAGACAAAAGAAAAAACAGATCTTAAAATAAATATTTGGCCTTCTCCACAATTCTTTTAAACAGTCCAAATCTGGGTACTTGCATACACCTCAGGTGAGTAATTTTTTTCAAAAGCAGCAACGTTACAATTTTTGGAAAACTGAAAACATTCATGGAATAACTAAAAATAACTCCTTATAAATGTTTCAGTGTGCTGCCATCTATCTTCTTAATACAGCTCTTAATGTGATACCCTGTAAAACAAAGAGCAGAAATGGCCTGTGCTGTGTGAGTTGCAGACAAGCACTTACAACCCATCATTTGCTCAGGAACTCCCCATCTGCATTCCATGAGCGGATCCAATGAATCTGCTTTGCATTGAGCTTTTAAACAGCAGAGCTTTTATCTGCTCACAGGATTACATTAGAAATCTTTATGTGAATGCAGCAGATATTAGTGGGTTGTCAATAAAAACTGAATGTCATTAAAGTGCTTTAATTCTTTAAATGCCTTTTACCCTCTAATTGTATTTGCAAATTCTCCTATTCAACTGTAAGCAGATGTTATAAAAGTTATAAAAGCAGAATGTTATATGTTATAAAAGCATGTAAAATGTAGTATGTTATAAAAGCAGAAAGTTATAAATTCTGACATGATGTATCACAACAAATACATTTAGAGACTAATACACAAACAGATTTGGTGGCAGAGAATCACTTTTAGAATCATTCCCTCTTGATTAAACACACAAATCACCAAATGGCATGCTTCAATCAGAAGCAACATTCAGCCACGGTTCTGAAGATAATGAAAAGTTTGGAGGGTTAAAACCTCTGGCTGGCTGCAAGTCACAGTATTTTTTTTTTAATTATTATTATTATTATATAACGATTCCTTTTCTTTTTATTGTATCAGCATTGGTTTTCCAAGTTCTGCTAGACTTGGCAGGGAGATCTTAACTCTTCCCTCCCAAAGCAGTAACTGTCCAGTTACCGCTTTTCTCTGCTGGTTTCCATCCCAGGTACAAGGTGGGTGTTGGGTAACACAGTCCCTGCTGGGCACTGTCCTGCCAACTGCTGAACTGCTGCAGTCTTCAGACTCCTTCTGCCTCTGCCCATGAAGCCAACTGCTGCCAAGTGGGATTTTTTGCCCATAAAATCCAGCTAGGAATTGCCAGCTATCAACTCCGAACTGCCATCCAGGTTTGCAAATGTAAAACATGACCATGGATCAGGAATATTCTCAAGTTCCACCATAAAGACAGTAATATAATGAATGCTTTTTGCCAACAGGGTCAGGCAATTTACGTCAGGAACAACATAAAGAAAACCCACTGAGAGTGTCACAAGGCCCGCCTGTGATACAGAATAGCAGGGAAATACACTTTGCCCATGGATCCTTTCACTGACTTTGCAACCAACTGCTGATTCCTTTTCTTCTGAACAATCCTCAGCCCAGAACAGAATCCACTCAAATATACATTTCTTATAGCATCTTTACTGTTCTAGTCCATCCGTCACTTCGTTCACGTCCGTCGCTATAACAGAAATTATCCAATTTAAACAGTTTTTGATAATTCTCTGTGTTTGGTACCTTTTCACTGCTTCAGACAATTTACACTTAAAAACTACACACTCAGAAGAGGAGGTAGTTAAGTAACTCAGACACAAACTAGTCATCCCACAGTCCCAAATAATTTCTTGCTTATATACCTCTGTTAGTTAATAACCACTGAGTTCTTCTGCAGAAGACTGTGTTAAAAACAACTGAAGTGTAAAACAGCAAAAAGCTACACACTCGCCACCCCTCTAACATCCTTCACATCCATGTTGAAATATTTCTTAGAAGAGCTTTTCTTATATTCTGTTAAACCCATAAGTATATGGCACGCAAATCAACTCAATTTTTGAATATCCTAGTGAATGAATGCACCCAAAAAAAGCATAAAATCAAAGCCAGCTGAGTGACTGCCCAAGAGAAGGGCTCCTACCTAATGTAGGAATTACTGAAACAGGCAAGAATGGTTCATGAAAAAAAGATCCCAACATTGTCGACACGTTCAGCTGTCAGAATTAAGCACCTTCTTGTCACTCTAATATAGAAAACTGCCTATATAAGGAATGAATACTTTCAGGCACAGTAACACACACTATAGCTGCAATATTTTCCTGTCAGGCTAAAATCCATGAAAAAAAAAAAAAAGTAAAGCTTTAAGATTCAAGGCAGAAACCAGAAAAGCTGCCATCCATGGAAACTGGACTACATGGTCTAAAATCGCACCAGAATGTTTGATTTCACAGCAACAAGTTTGAAAAATGTCTTGAGATATCTTGAGCTGAATACCGCCCATCCTATATTTGAAAATGCTCAACATTAGTACTGAGAAACATCCAAATAAAAGGCTGAAATAAGACTAGATTTCTAATCATCCCAGAGTAAACAAAGGAACCTTTTTTCCCCTCGATCCAAGCAAGCAGGTAAAAATTCACAGCAATTTTGAAAAGCTAATTGAATCTGAAGCCTCTGGACCAAACACAGCACAGGTCACATGTATCCTGATCTCAACAGTTTAATTATATTTTCCCAGAGAAATTAGCAACTTACTCATACTTTTATCAACAGAACATTAATACACAGACATTAAACACAATGACCATCTGTCTCTGAAAACCAAAACCACCCCAATGATCAGAACATGCTGCTCAACCAGTCCTGCTGGAAAGCAAAGGCTCTAAAATGGTCTCATGAATAGGGATTTCCATCTTTTAATGCAGTTATTTTTCTAGTTTTGGCTGTCAGATGCACCAGCTGGCATAAATTGAGTAAGCCTGGATGGTATTCTAAAATCAAATCAAATCACAGTTTAAATTCTTTGCACATATATACATGTTAGAAAGAAAATACATACTGACTAAAAATAATCTTGATTCCAGTTCTAACTTGCATAAATTAATTTTTAAGCAAAATGTGTGCTTTAATGTTGTCTGACACGTAACAAATCAAAGATCAGGAAAATGACAGCATTCTTTAAATTATTGTCATGTAACTGACCTAATTTTACTGGGGACTAATCTGGAAAAAAAGTCTCGTGTTTCCATCTTGACAAAGAGTTTGCCTTCTTAACCTCATATTCTCTAATTAAAAGTAGGATTTGAATCATACGTTACCATACACAATGACTGCACTTACACAGTTCATTACACAGGAAAGCAGACCATTGATAAATCAAGAATTCCACAAATAAAACCATACAACATAACACTCCAGTCCAGAATTAGATACCTCTTGGCTGATTTTCAACAGTATTACACAAGCATCCACTCTACCATATTTTAAGTTGGCAACAGTTTCTTCATGATCATCACTCTAAATAACTATGGGAAAGCATCCAGACCTCAATGGAATCATGAAAAAAAAAAAAATCAGAAAACTGACCATGCTTTAAATTAAGATTTTTTTGCTTACCACGTATGCCTTAAAAAAAAACCCACCCTGTGTGTTAAATCTAGATGACATCCACATTCTGCTCTTCACAACTCAGGCTCCTGCTTTTATATTGCAATTATAAGGAGATCCCACTTTATTTTCTGCTCACATGAAACCTATGAACCTATTCATGAAGGATTGCATTTTTCAGCATCTTAATCATGTCTGTCAAAATTTACAAACATACCTATTTACCACCTTTTCCCCAGCAATCTGGGGGCAGGAGCTGTTACTGTTTTACAGTACCTGGTGGTCCCCAGCCCTCATCTCTCTTGTATTTTCACACTCTAATTACCATTTTATGTTTAATAACTCTGACAGATAGAGACTGTTAGAGTAATGTAGGAGTCAGTGGTGGCACCACAGCAGAAAGGAGCAATAAGTAAGTGTAAGCCTTGGGTGATGCTACTCTTACCAGCAAATCTGCTCAATGGCTTTAGAGAGAAAACAAGTGCGAGTGAGTGTTGATTATTTCTTGACTGATCTTCATCTCAAGTATTCCAATACTGTAGGCTCCAGAAGGAAAACAAGCCAGTTATTTGTGTTGTTTCTTCTTGTTTTTCTTGGTTGTGCATGCTCTTCAACACCAAGAAATGGATTTGGGATTTGCCTCGGTGAATGATGACATAAGTTATTGATTGTTATACATGCCTACATTTGCATTCCAAATCTATGGGAAAATACATTCCCTCTCTCTCCATCTCTAGCAGGCATTAGATTACCTCCACAGGACAGACCAGGGATACGATTTTAAAAATCAGTTTGTTTTTTTAGTTATGCAACTTTACAGAGTAATCTCACCCATCACTGCCAAAGTTTTATTGAAGCTAAAAATGGAGAGGTGTAAAGGCTTTGTCTAAAACCCCGAAGAACACTGCAGTATTCAGCTCTGCTGTGTTATCACTGACTTTGACACATACTTTCTGATACTCCTTGACTATATCCACGAGTCACGCACAGAGCATTTCCTTTCCCAGAATGAAAGAGAACAGTGTCCCCAAGCATTCTGGTGCTGGAGGGACTCAGAGAAGCACTGGAACTGCAGCATCACCACCACCCATGTTCACGTGGCTCTCTGGGAAACCAGGGGAAGGACTGTGCACTAAAGCAGGCAGGAGGGGTAGGGCAAAGCAAATTGCACCTCGGGTTTTTCCAATGCTCCTGTACCAGCCAGCTGAAGTGACTAAGGCGCTTTGGAGCCACAGGCAAGGATCCTGAGGCCAATATAATGTTTTGGTTTACAACTGGGATAAATTAAGAGGATGCTTGGTATTCAAAGCCCACTTCTTAAGCCGTGGTAATGTAGTTTTCAGGAGTCACATTGAAAGTAACTCAGTCTTGGATTTGGGAAGTGCTCAGCTTACTCTGGCTCTCTCACTGTGAATGTTTTCTGCCTGCTACTGTTTATCTCCTCAAGGCTTTGTGGACTTTGTTCTTTGATTCCCTTTGTGGACCCCTAACAGCTTGCTTTATGGTCAGCTGGTTTCTCCTGTTAAAAAAAAAATCTCACTGGGCTTTCAGTTCTCACTTGCATCAGACTGAGAAACCACAGTTGTTTTTGCCAAAACTGCAAATCTGTATATCTCCATTTTTGCTGCTGGTTGTGGGATGAAACCATAAACTCCTGATTGTTGTTAGCTGAGGAGGACAGTGTGGAGTGGAGCTCATGTATACAACACTGAATTCTTTTGAAGTCTGTTATGTGCTGTAATTTCAAATGTACTGATACAATGGCTTCATTTATAACTCATAGTTTAAACACACTGTCTGAAGTAACCCCTTTGGTTACATTCCCAATTCATTGGTCTCAGCCTTAAACAGCAGTCCTTTGTCTCCTTTGCTGTAGCTAACATAGCCAAAATTCCTGATTCACCTTTATTATACTCTGAAACAATGTCTATGAAGAAACAATGGTCTAAAACTTCCTCAGGCAAGTTCTGCAGAGAAACATTTCTGACATCAAGATGCGTTACAGCAAGTACAGCAATTGCCTGGCTGTATCACCACCCATATCAAAAAGGCTTTTTTCTTTAGCAAGAATGAGTTTGAAGCACGAAAAAATAGTCAAACGTTCAGAATCTTGTAGCTAGATCGGATTATCTTACATCTAAATTGAGTATGGATAGCATGTTTTCCAAAGTTTATTGCTTTTGAAGCCAAATAATGCAAATGATACTGCAGACACCACTTCAGGATAGTGTTTTCTAAATCCAAAAAAAGGCATATTTTCACAGCTACCAGAGAGCTTTTATGCTCTATAAACATGCACAAGGAAAGCAAAGGAGGAAAATCTCTGCTCTCGGCTTTTGGGCTCTTGCTATTAAAGCAATATTCATGATCCCTACTGCCCAGCTGTGTGATACAGTCGTTTCACTTGTTAACCTTTAGAGATCACAAGACCCATGAATAAATCCCTCTTTTAATACGTGATTGAAGCAACTCCCCAGCTCAGCAACACCTCCCAGGAACTGAGCCAAGGCAAGAAGATGGACACGGAAACTAAAGAACACAAGAAAAGCGGCGTGACCTCACTTCCAGCAAGGATTTAAAAGGCATCATGCTGAGAGACAAGCATGGTACATACCATGTACGTACATATGTTCCACTTGAAATCCGTGCTTCATTCACTCTTTTCCAACAACTGGTTTTAAAACACATCTCCTCTGCTACACAGTTCCTCTGTACTCTATCATTCCTTTTCTACCTAAGCCATGTCCTATTTCAAGTCTTCCTCAGCTCTAAAATATCTTCTGTAAAACATCTGAAAAGGAACGAAAGTGACTCTTAGGAAAATTTCTTGGTTTACTTTATTTACAAGTTTATTTCTATTAACCAAACCACTGAGCTGCTACAATGTCCTTCCATAACAACTGATACAGATCTCAAAAATTCCTTTAAGGTTAAACTATTAAAATACTAAGGGAAAACATAGGAAAGCTGATGACTAAGAAATCATTTCTCTCCTCTATAAAGCCCAGGCAATTAAGATTACAGTAAATGAAGCCTGCAGAAAAAACCCAAAAATCTTCCTTCTCCCAGCAAGCTCATTCTGCAGAGCTGATAGCATGTGTTTGCCTTTGGTTTTCCGGGTATAGGAAGTCCATTTCCTCCTCTGCTCCTGCAGCCCACTGCGGGAGAGACTCACAGAGCAACAATGACCAGAAAAAGAAACTAAAATAAGAACATCTCAACTGAGTCAACAGTGAACCTAAAATTACTCCTTCAGTGTCAAGCTAAGGTCTCTCCTGTTAAAAGGTTACTCTGCTCATGGGTGACTTTGTGTATAATAATTACTTTTAATACACTTATACACATAGGCACAAACGGTGCGGTTTCATTGTAGTCCCTATGCTGCTCTATCAAGAAAAACAAGGATTCTTCCACTTGAACCAGAATAAAGAGGCTTCCTCCTTTCCAACACAGTTTGAATCATGTATCAATATGTGAAATATAATACAGATTCAGTGTTAGTTCTAGGTAATTTGACAGTAGAGAATTAGATTCCGAACTTGAAATCCTTCTAGGAAGTTATTACTGCGACAAAATTACTATAATATGACTACTGCAACAGTTAATTAAAAAGATCTGTCACCATGTTGAGGAAAGAATTTCTTCACAGGCTGTTCCTGTTACAAACTCCACCTGCTTTAAGTACCCACACTATATTGGGGGTAAAGTGGAATGCTTAGTTGGATCTATGTAAGCAAACTAAAAATAACTACACCCCTGAAGTAACTAAAAGAGGAAGACAAGGAATGAATTTCAGTATTATTAACAACACCCCTTCTCTTTAACTCTCAATTATATTTGTTTGTACAAAATCATTTGTGTCAAGGCACATTTTATTAGCTTGCTCTAAAACATCTGTAGAAAACTCAGGCAGCAATTACTCAGATTAATGTCTAATACTGAAGAGTAATTTACCCCATTCCCCACTGCCAGCTAAGAAATGCTTCTTTAGTCCTCTCTAAATGTACTCTTGCTACATTTTTCCAGACTACTGCAGAATATAAATTATGGTTATAAATACATACACATAGAAAATTTTTAAGGACTCTATCAAATTGTTAGAAAAAGGGAAACCATATAAAATTCTCTATTAAAGGTTGCAGTGAACAAGACAGCAAGTCCCAAAGACCTTATTACAAATACACATAAACAACACGGTAAATTCAGAAAAACTCGAGGGAAAAAAAGTCATGAAGATTTACCAGCTTCCAATACTCAGCTAATAATTAAAGATGTGAAAATCCACTAAACATCCACTGAGAAGTTGCTGCTTAGAGCAAAAGGTGACCTGTAACCTTTACTATGAGGGTGTATAGAAAAATAATGCTGATTGGCATTCCAATTCAGTCTCAAGCCTGTCTGCCCTGCAGATAAGATAAATGCATCTGTAACACCAGGCAGGTTTCATCAGAAACAAATACACAACTACATTCCTTACAGCTCAGTCTCAGCAGTACCCACCCCCTTAACCACTGCCCCACATACATAATGCAAACAAATTCTTGTGAAAAGTGTATTAAATAAAATTTAGAATTCCTTTCCTCACATTTATTTGAAAATAATAATAATTTTTAAAACCTTTGATCCAAGGTGCCGTGAAAGGGCAATGTATGTGTATTCAAGGAGAAAAAGCAGCTGCATGACAGCGAGTCTCCCCGAGTGCAGTGATCTGTTCTATTCCGAAGGATGTTGACTGGCATTTGTAGCACAGGTATAAATGTGTCAAAATCCTGTTTGACTTCTAAATCACTCAACCAAGTCAGTCTTAATCTTCAGATGAGCTTTTGTTCTCTCTAAATGCTCCATTAGGTGACTGGGAGCCTTTTTCACACAAGCTTTTCAAAATACATTAATACTAAGTTCACCAGTTTTCAGTTACTCTTCCCACCAGCCCATCCACATATTTATTTACATGCAATTATCTATTCAGGAAACACATTTACAAATTCAGAAACATCTTGTTGCTGCTCTATCCCTCAATGTCAACTTCACTACCTGAGTTCTCCAATAATTTATTTGCTCATCTTCCTTCACCCTCAGGATGCACAAGACAATAATGAGAAATATAAGCCCTGGTGTTTACAGACCTGCACCTGCAGGAGCAACTCACAGCAAGGGAGAAGAAAATAACATTACTCTCCCACACAGGCAGCTCCTGGGTCAATTTGACAAGGAGGACAACCCAGGAGGGAAAAGTATCCAGGAATGCTGAAAAAATACAGGGACTGCCATCCTGGAAAAGATTTCCTTTCAGCCTAATGAAAGGCACAGAGCCTGAGTTCCCAGAAAAGAGACTCTCGTAGAATAGGGATGACAACCTGACATCTTTTTGGGGGAGCTCACAGGAGGATGAAGGACAAGCAGATTTGCTCAGCCCAAGGGTGTTTTGAAGGTGACACTGCAAGCAGCAGACACACCACTCAAGGCCTCTCAGCCCTGCACACCAGCACAAACTGGTGCCCTTTGGAAGAAGAATAATTTCTCATACGCTTACTTCATTGTCACACACACGTGGCCTCTCAAGGCCGGGTAGAAACACTTTCCCATGGCTGCTTTTAATGGTTTAAAAGTTTGCATGTTGATGGAAGAGGGAAGTGGGAAAGTGCTTCTCTCTGTGTGATTATTAGAATGATAAAAACCACCTAAGCATGATGAGGTGGAAGACTTCGCTTCATACAAATGGTTTCATTTCAGAAGACCTGAGCACACATGAGCAGCATGGAAATCTAAGCATGATGAGGTGGAAGACTTCGTTTCATACAAATGGTTTCACACATGAGCAGCAGGGAAATCTAAGCATGATGAGGTGGAAGACTTCGTTTCATACAAATGGTTTCACACATGAGCAGCAGGGAAATCTAAGCATGATGAGGTGGAAGACTTCGCTTCATACAAATGGTTCATTTCAGAAGACCTGAGCACACATGAGCAGCAGGGAAATCTAAGCATGATGAGGTGGAAGACTTCGCTTCATACAAATGGTTTCACACATGAGCAGCAGGGAAATCTAAGCATGATGAGGTGGAAGACTTCGCTTCATACAAATGGTTTCGTTTCAGAAGACATGAGCACACATGAGCAGCAGGGAAATCTCAGCATGATGAGGTGGAAGACTTCGCTTCATACAAATGGTTTCGTTTCAGAAGACCTGAGCACACATGAGCAGCAGGGAAATCTCAGCATGATGAGGTGGAAGACTTCGCTTCATACAAATGGTTTCATTTCAGAAGACCTGAGCACACATGAGCAGCAGGGAAATCTAAGCATGATGAGGTGGAAGACTTCGCTTCATACAAATGGTTTCATTTCAGAAGACCTGAGCACACATGAGCAGCAGGGAAATCTAAGCATGATGAGGTGGAAGACTTCGCTTCATACAAATGGTTTCATTTCAGAAGACCTGAGCACACATGAGCAGCAGGGAAATCTAAGCATGATGAGGTGGAAGACTTCGCTTCATGCAAATGGTTTCATTTCAGAAGACCTGAGCACACATGAGCAGCAGGGAAATCTAAGCATGATGAGGTGGAAGACTTCGCTTCATGCAAATGGTTTCGTTTCAGAAGACCTGAGCACACATGAGCAGCAGGGAAATCTAAGCATGATGAGGTGGAAGACTTCGCTTCATACAAATGGTTTCGTTTCAGAAGACATGAGCACACATGAGCAGCAGGGAAATCAAAGCTGTTTGTGCAGCAGGTCCTGCCCAAGGCTCTGCTGCCCACCCACAACTCACTCTGCACCCGCGGGACCAGAGATCAATTCCTGGCCCTGCTACCCCAATTCAGCAACGCCACAAAGATCAAACAACAGCAGGATGAGAAGGGGGAGGGACGAGGAAGAGGAAGAGCACAAATAAAGGAAGGAAAACCAAGCTGATGTTCCTCTAATGAGTAATGTGCAAAAGCTCAACATCTGATAGCTATACTGGGTAAAAACAACTTCTGGAGGAAAACAAACAAAACACAGTTGAGAAAATACCAGGTTCTTTCTGGAGCTTTCTTACAGTATTTCCAGGCTGCTCCACATTTTTGCCTACAGTATTTCTACATATTATTCAGTAAAGCTGCACACGGATAAAATCCACCTCCTCAGTGAAAATCTAGACTTCCCAGAGGTACACAAGTAACATAATATGAAATCTGGAGACATCTTTCCTTTATCTAAAAGGCAAACAGCTATAAACATTGCATCTTTTCATCACAATAGGCACATTAAACATGTAAGTGAACTGACTAACGTTTTAAGTGGTTTCTTATTTGGAAGAAAATAATAAAATTCAATTTTATGAAGTATTTACACTTTCAATAATCATTTACAGTTTCTGTTTAATATTAAAAAAAAATCAGATCAAATCCCACTAGCACGAGCAGTTCAGATACAACAACTTGACAACAGGAATGGAAACTCAGGATTTTTCAAGAGGGAGAATGGACACAGAGTGCTTTTTCCTGGGCTCTCTCTAGTTTATTTGATGTGAATGATGTGATACAGAGCATCTTAAAAATACAAACAGGCATCCTACACAACAATTTTGTAGTTCCTTTGAATTATCCAAAATAATTCCAGGCTGAGACTGAACTTCCCTTCCCACACAGGCCCTCCAGAACATTTCAAAAGATACTACTTGCCTTAACATACACAAGCATGGACTGTATCAAACAAAAAGCTATTTCTCCCCAAAAATCATAAAGATTAATTTATATATAAAATTCTGTATATTACTATGAGCTTATTTTTTAACTTTTTCTGAGCTTGGTCTATCATGTCTATTATACACTGAAGGGACAGAGCCAGACTCTGCCCTTGCAGAGAGTTAGAAAAGGCTCCAGAATTTCTTCCCTTTGTTGTTGTTGTTTATGAAATTCCGGATATTCTTCTGGATATTCTATTTGCTGGCGTGTCATGAAAATTCTCAGAAAACCAAAACCATTTGAAAGTTCAGCCCGGGTTTGGAAAATCTCACAAACAAAACCAGCCTTGACAGTCAGGAAACAAGTGCTTTGTTATAGCCATGGCTTTGTCAGCCTCAGTTTCAAGGAGATTTGGTTTTTTTTTTTCTTATAGAGAACTCAAAAGTCACTATACACAATTTATGTGGAACCAAAATTATTGTTTTCTCTGGGAGAGCGTCTGGGAGGTCAAAAAAAGTTTGAATCTTTTTAAAAAAGCATTACCTATTGTACATTAAAAGTTCCAAAACAGAATAATATATAAAAAATAGTTCTTGATCCTAAATAATCCTTGTAAAAAACAAGAGAACCCCTTTTCAATGATAAATTATAAACTACCAAGCATATTCAGTGTCAAAAGGAAATACATACACAGTTTTTCACAGCAGTGAAACCTGTTCCAATGAACAGCCATTACGTTTGCTCCTAACCCACACTGAATGAGGCCCAAGTGGAGACTGTTCTTCCCCAAACCAGCCCCTTTACACTGCTCAATCTCATTTTTAATCACATCCTGCAGTTTACACCCCAACCAGCCACGCCACATCCTTTCTTACACATAATATTAATATTTATTCAAATTTTCTTGAAGAACTTATCTAGAAATCAGTCAATAACTTGTCGTGATTTATGGTTGGCTTTTTTTTTTTTTGTCCTGACTATTCACAAAGAGCCTGGGCTCAGAATATGGAATAGCAGGCCTGCTGCCAGCAGACTTCCTGCACTCCAAGCCTGAAGCATATGGATAAGCTCTTAATACAATACAGAAAGACACTTCTTGAATGTAAGCAGGCAGGGTTGGCTTTGCACAGAAGTTCAGCACAAGTGTATAGACTACGAGCAAAGCGCCAGCAGATATAAATCTGGGGATTTATGCTATAGATGGTTGACAGGAGAGGTTTAAGCTGCCCAAATTCCAGAACTGCACATTGCAGCCAGCACTCATGTCCATCACACACAAGAGCACAGGTGGCAGAATACGACATGTGAGAAGGGTAAATAAATCTCCACATCCACACTCAGCTCTACTGCATCCACAGCTAAACAGGTAATCATTAAAACTACAAGATTATCCTGCATATTACATTACTCTTAAACTGAGGAAAACCAACCCAGAGGAAACTGAGGAAAACCAACATGGTACATAAAGATGGACTCATCGCTTGGAAAGTTTGTATGGTTGCTCAGTTTCCAGATAATGATGAACAGCTAAATAAGCTTATGTTACTTGATTTAATCTTCCTTTAAAGATTGTTTTATCCAAATTGGGAAAGGTTTTTCATTTGCCTCCATTTACAAAGAATGTTTATTTGCATCTGATTTTTATAATGTTCTCCATTTATGAAGAATGTTTATTTGCGTCTGACAGGAAAGCAGCTACATCTACCCAGAAAATCTGACTGCCTGTGTCTGTGCAGAAATTTTCTCCGCACTGATCCACAGTACTGACAGAGTCTGAGCAAGTCTACAACAAGAACCAGGGTCTGAAAAAGGGCACAAACTCACAACTCCCCCTAAATTTCCCTTGCTCTGCGTACATGCAAATGATATTTTTCAATTTTCATTTCAGATGTTTTACAGTGCTTTGTGCTGCTCCTGTTCCTTCTATTTATAGTGCTGACCATTTTTACTCAGAATAAACGCTGAGAAATTAACTCTAAGCTTCCAATTTTTCAAGACCCATTTGAATTTAATCCTTTCCTCCTGTCCCTGCAGCACCTTGACAGCCAATGTCATCCACAGGTTTTACCAGTGCACTCTCAATTCCTCCATCCAGGTTACTTAGCAACCTGGTAACCAGCTCTGCAGCCACTGTACAGCACTTCTGATTATGCCACATCCAACTTTTCAGACAAAAATACCACAGGCCACCATTCTGAAGTGATTCTAAAAGCAAGATAGAGAGTTTTCCACCCCATTACAAAGTTTCTCTTATTTTAGAGCAGCAATTTGTTCCAAGACTAGTTAATAGTGCCAAAGGTAAAGACTGAGATCTTCAGTCCCCACTGGGTAAAGTCTAAATCGAATCAACAGACCACTCCATTATACAGCCTTTAAAAAAATTCCTCCGTTTCAATCCATCAGTTTCCTGATGGATTCATCAAGTTGAGGCTTACATAATACAAAAAAAAAAAAAAAAGCCAATTTTTTTTAGTGCCTAGGAGCTGGTCTAGCAGGCATCACAGCCATACTCGTCTGACTTACTCCCCTCTCACTTTCTCTCAAATGCCAGCAACTAAAACCCCAGCAGAGACCCCCATGACTGAAAATACTTCTCAGGTTGGCAAAAATAAATACTTGCCTCTCTTTCTCTTTGAAAACGTACACTGATTTAGAATGACACCATTTGGCCTGTGATCACAACTTGTAACTGGCAAGAACTCCCACTGTTATTACTTTTTGGGATAACTGCTACCCACATAGTGCCAGATGGTCCTTTCCACCTCTGCTGAGGAGGTGGAGCAGCACTGCCTGCTGTCAGCATTACAGCTTCTTCATTTTCTCTAAATCAAGACAGAGATGATATTACCAGTCTGAAGAGAAAGCAGGTGGGCACTTGTAGCTCCATTACAGTTTCAGCCTTCAAAGAACAATAGCCTTTTCTTCCATGGTGCCTGTTACACTAAATCCCCACTCCCAAAGACAAGAAAACAAGGGATGTCATGGCCCCCACGCAGGTATCAACCAAAGACTGGTGCCAATGAAAAGCTGCTCAGAAAGATTTCAATCAAGATTTCAAGCACAGATGTTTTAACTGTGAAGCTGAGTGTCTCATACTAACAACTGTGTGAAGCAGCAGGAAACTGAGTTGGGGTCTTCTAATCAAATCTGAAAATTAAATAGGAAAATCATTTGAGTAGGAGGAGAAAAACCCATTAAGTAAGAAAATGGGGAATTTGTCCCTCCATAAAAGATAAATTATCTATTAAACTAAGATTATGTGGAACTGCAAAAGCTGCTGGGAAAGATAATCAGCATCAGACACCAACTTATACAGAAAGTAACAGATGAAGCAGCACACAGCTACACACACAGAGCACCTGCCACAACCCAGATCGTTTTGCAAATATCCTTAAAGATAAAGTCACATGAAGAACACCAGAGCCTGCAAGCTGGGATAAACCAGCAAAATCTGCAGACACAAGCATTTATTTTGATCATTCAAATCACACTATCCACTTGCATTTGTACCTCTTCACAGGCTCAGTTTAACAACTCTCATAAAAGTTACACACACGCCCTTTTGTCGCTCTTCTCCAAGCATCTCTGATTTGTAAAAATCTATCCTCACTATTTTACTTTGGTTTTTCCTCTCTCAGAACCCTTCCATATTCTATTCCATAAAATCCCTGAAGGACAGAAAGTTGTTTATCTGTTTGCCTGCTAAACTGCCCTTTGCTGAAGACTTTCCTCTAGAGCATCTGCAGGAACAGCCTGGCTAAGCCCATTCCAATTATCCACTCAGTCACTGACCCCTTCTGCTCAGACACTGAGCAGAGCCAAGACAGGGAACCAGGAATGTGCCTGCTCTGAAGGAGCCTGGAGAAACAGGAGTAGCACAGGGGTCTCAGGCCTGAAAAGACACCACTTTTTGACCAATTTCAATTTCCAAGCACCCTAAACAAATAAATGAATAAATGCTGCCATCTCGCAGTCCTGGTGAGCTGCAGAACAAACAGGTTTTCCCACTGATACCTCTCAGCATTCAAAACATGGAACTCATTTCTACAAAAGCACTTTGTACTTTTATCTTCTTGTTACTAGGCCTCTTCACACCACTGTCTGGAACATTAAGGGCACCCGACTATCAAAAATAATTTCTAGAGAGAGAATAATCCTACCCAAGACAATGGAAGATGAGGCAAAAGGGAAAATAATTTGTTATTAAAGAGGTAAATAAAAGGACTGACCACGGGGATATGCACGCTTCACTGTTCAGCACACTCTGGTTGCACATTGTGCCTTCACTTTCTTATATTTCTTCATTAAAAATGCCAACTTTAGGAGATCCAACCCAAGAAGTCAAAATAGCAGAAGCTCACTTTTATTGATGGTAAAAAGCTGCACCAGAATCTCCTGTGCCAGACTGGCAGGACAAAATAGGACTGCTAACTCCACTTGACCAGCTCTACTAGTGAGCAATTTCAGGGCAAGAGCACCAGAAGAAGGGCAGTAAAACGTTGATTATTCTTCATACCTTACACCCAGACACCTGGTTCAGCACAGCTGAGAAACCAGCAGCTTTCAGCAGGAATCACCAGCTGGATGATGGGACAGGGCAGGCAAAACTTCCTCAAAGAGCAATAAAAGATAAGCCCTATTGTCTTTTGTGTTGTTTCTCTAAAATAATAAAGTCAATAAGCAATATTCCATCTAACAAATGCAGAAAGAATCTAAATCATCCAACATTTATACCTCCAGAAACAGGACCAGGGATCAATTCACATTTGTTTCTCTCCAGTGTCTTCTCCCAGTTTTCCTTGTATTTTCTCCTTGACTTCATTGGAAATAGTATTTCATAACCTCAGCCAGAGGCAGCCCGTTGGAAGTGCTAAGCATGGCAACAGAGCACATCAATGCAGTATTTATATTATTACCAATATTTAAGCCAACTGTTCAAACACTGACCACAGGACCCAACTCAATGAGCTTCGCACTCCACAATTCAAGGACAGAAAATTCACCTCCGGGGAAGTCTGGATTACCAACAAGGTGACTGGCAGGAACAGAAGAGACCATAATTATTTCCACGTTAAAGACATTAAGGCACTTTCAAGAATATCAGTAAATGCTTCTCAGCCTCTTAGAGGCAGTGCACAACTGCTTTCTGAACCACCAACACCACAAATACTCAAACTCCCATTCTGAAAGATACTATACTCTGTCTTTCATTTCGGTATTTTTCATATGCACTGATGGTTTCTCTGTTTCATACGCACTCATCAAGGTTCTCATCCAAACTATGAAGGAAACACAAATTTTTAGGAAAGACACCTGAAGAGAACACAAAAAAGGAGGAAACCACTTACACCCGTATACAAGCCTTACTCATTAAGGCATATAAAAAATATAAATTGCAACAGAGGTGTTTCCTAATGATTGCTTTGTGAAAGCATTTTGCTTAAATAATCTGAATACAGAAAAAAAGCAGCAATCTGTCAAATATTATTGTACCTGCCATGGAAATAGTACAGGCATGAAGGGGAAAACCAAATAAATACCCAAAATACTTAGAAAGAAAGTAAACAAGAAGCTTCCCATCATAATATACAAATTAACCATCTCTTTTCTCACACTTCTTAATTAATAACAAATACTCAGTGTGACTTGTACTGCAAATAACAATTCACCTATCCAAAATACTTCTTTCATTAATGAGATCATTACAGATCTTAAATTTGAGATCATTACAATTCAACCCTAATCAGCAATTACAGCTGATGTAAGTAAAAATAAGACAACTGAATATTCACCAATAAAGTGAGGAACTCGGAGAAAAGTGATGCATTTACCCTATTCATTGTTATTTGGGAATTTTTCCTCGATTGTCAAGCTATTCTATATTTTAATCCTAAATATATTCCCTGCAGATGAGGGTAAAAGATGCAGTTCAACTAGTCAGCTGAATTTCATTAGTGGGTGATATGAGCTTCAACTATTACACACTAGAAATGTGCAAATCTGATCTCTGAAAACCAAGTCAGCTAATTCTAATGGCAGAAAACCAGAACATATGGAAATCTGGATGTAAAGACAAATAATTTCAAATGACAAGCAGAGCTCTGCTGTCTCACACGCAACTAATTCCAAAAGAAATTGTCAGAAATTTACGAACTAAAAACCTCAAGGAAAGAGCAGCAAGAAGGCTCGTCTCCATTCTTCCAAGCTCTGGGAAGGCTGGAATAATGGCAGACACACTTTTGGTATTTGCATACGCTCGCAGCACAGCGAGGAACAAACACAGCTTTCAGCCTGCTCCGCTTTGATGGGCACAGTAAGGTCACAAATGCTCATCAGATGACTTTTCAGTAACTTCTGAGAAACGGGGCACCATGAATAGAACTGCTTGTGGTGCAAGAAAGGATCATTCATCTACCCCAGGTCCTCCACTCCGGACATACTACTCGATTCTTTCTCATTAAGTACAAGTGAACAACTAATGAGCAACAAGTTGCTCCAACACTCTGAAATTACGTGTCTGAAAGATCTCTCACAACAAATCCCTCTGCAGCCAAACAGCAAAATTAACAGCAAGCCTGCCCTCATCCTGCAGAGCTCCCAGTCTGCTCAGGAAGATGCTCCTTCGGTCAAAAATATGTTCTTTTCATAAAGGACAAATAAATAACAAATACTGGTAAGAGCTGAAATGTCAACATGCATGATTCATGGCTCTCTTCATTAATGATGCCAGTTCCAGTGACAGCAGCACTCTCCCAGATTACTTCCCTGCCATTAGCTCACACAACATCACTCCTCAGCAGCACCAGGGCTCCAGCAGCGTGCAGAGACCTGCCCGTATAGGAATAGTAACATGAACTCACCAGGATTCTGTATGTTCCTCAAGTATCTGCATGTGCCTCTGCCAAATTGGCTCTTAAGGATTCCTACCTCAGGTTACTCCTCCAGCAAAGCTGAATAATCCTCATCTTTACAATGCAACAGGATAGATGGGAGAGGAAGGGGGGGGAAAAAAGCCACTCAAATTTGAAGTTCAAAAAAAGCAACATTTTTAGTAAATAAGCCCTACACGCAGAGCAGGAAAAAACTTCACCAAAGTGTTATAAAAATTACTGAGGAAGAAAAACTTTGAGCAAAGTTTGCTTTATGCAGAATACATAGAAACCCAACTATTGCATACATTTTATAAAAGCCATGAATAAGCAATGATTCCTTCAAAATGAAATAATGACGCAACATGGCACAAACCCACAGTTGAGACAAATAAGCACATGGTACTTTTTATGTTTTATCGTTACTAATTAACATTTTCTTACAGAGTATTTTTCAAGATAGAGTTTCTCATGCAACAGTATAAATTCTGTTATTTGATGAATTTTGGAAAGATAGGGAATAAATGCTACCCAGGAAGAAAGCCAGGCTGCTCAGGGGACTCAACAGATTATTCAAAGATTTCTCTTCCTGAGGAGCTGAAACACCACAGTCCCATTACCACAGCACCCAGAACATAATGCATTTTTACTCACAATCTAGTAAAGTAACTTCTGCTCTCTCATCAGAATCCCACACGCAATTCCATGCTAAATTCCTCTCCAATGTGTCCAGCATCCTTGTTAAACTAGATCCTTTAAGCACAGGCTGCTGAAGTAGAAACTTGAGGAACCCTGGGATGGGACAGCTTCACAAGGGATAACTCCAAGGCTGGGCTCTAAATTCCCAGTTTCTCCCTTTCTAATGCAAGTCCACAAAACAAGTGCTATTTCCTTGACGTAATGCAGAGTTTGTATTTAAAGCAATTACTTTTTAAATTAATGTAAAACAAACAACTGCATTTTAGCCCCATACAATAATGGGACTGGAACCATTCTAAGGAACATAACTAGAATTTGGTTCTTCCAAACTCATAAAATCCAGCTGGCAAATAAACCAGAGACAAATGACCCAGTTCACTGGATCAAGTATTTGCAGGCGCAGTGAGCTCCAAACACGAATTTATCTCCGGTGAGTGCAACAGGCATGTGCTCCACCTTCAAGTTAAAATGAAGGTGCCATTCTGGGTTGGCTGGAGCCAATTTTCTTCGTAGTAGCTCACACAGGGCCGTGTTTTGGTCGAAGACTTGATCTACAAGAGTCAAAAACAACCAGTGGGCCCAGTTCTGTTACCACTGACGACCACAGTAACCTCCCGAAGCCCTTACTGGCAATGTCACCATGTCCTGTGTCACCACAGAGCTTCACGTGTCCTATGGATGCTGAAAGAATTCCTAGAGGTGGGCACACATTTATCACATTTGAAACAAAGCACAAGACAGAACAATCTGAAATTGCTGATCAGGCTGACTGCAAGGGTTATAACCAATGACATAACAAAGGCTGCAAGACTAGGAGTATTTGTGGAGTACTGAACACAAACCATTCGCTTCCTGTACACCAAAAGGTGCCATTTTAATGCTTTGCACAATCCTCCAGACACAAGTTCCCAACTGGCATCAACCATTCACAGAGCTCACAGCTGCCATAGAGGATAAACCCAGCCACTATTTCTTACTCCTGCATCCTCCTCCTGCCACTTTCAGGCTCCACAGGTGAAGTTCAGTTTGTTGATCCAGCAAGAAATGAACTCCACACAATAAATAGCTGTCATTCACACAACAGTTGCTCAAAAGTTCAACACAGCACATGACAGAGGGTCCACGACACTGCAGGTGGGAGAACAGGATACCGATTCAGCAACGCTTCTTAAAATCTGCCTGACCTCATCAAGAAACAACACTCAAAGCCATTTGCTTGTCTGGATGTCAAAGGAAAGTACCTTGTCAAAGGAAATAACCATTGTGCTCTAGAAAAAATTCATCCTCAAAAGCTGAAAGAATCAATGTTTATACATCAAAGAGACAAGAAACAAGGATTCTGCTTTCGAAAAAATTTCAAAGCAAAAGATTTTTTTAATAGTGCAAAATGTGGGATTACAGGTTCTCAGCTGATCTCATGTTTAACCACCTCTAGAAAAGGCAAACCTTGATAAAACATAAGCAAGGACATAATCCTTCTCTTTTCCCAATGAGAAAAACTATGCACAAATCTGGGAGAGTCACAGGTCCTTTTTTTTTTTTCCTAGTACACCAAGGGGTTGTTCTAGTTTTCTGGCTTCCCTCTTATTGTTTTTCTTTTGCAGTCTAACAAAAAAGTAAGATATACTACTATGAATTTTACCAAGCATCCTGAAATTAAAGAAAATACAAGATTATGAACTAATGAATACACAGTATAAATAACTTAAAATGTGTCACAAGCAGGCCTGGCATCAAAGTGTTCTTCTGGAAATATACATAAACTCACACCTGCAAAACTCAAGAGTAAACAGTGCATAATGGTGTGTGTGATACACATTTGGGCCTTAAACCATTTGCATTTATGGTCATTAATATTAATAAGTGAGAATTTGCAAGCAGGAAGTTAGGGATGCTTGTCTGCAATGTATTTAAAAATTCATCTTGTAAAAATTCCCTGCACATAACAGGTATGCTCATGGATTTCTCAACATTAACATATACATCACTGGTATTTCTAAAGGTTTAGCTGAAAGTAAATCTAGTGTATGCAACCTGAAATTTAAAACAACCCAGAGGCTCACACAGGATTATGGGAAAACCAATGGGAAAGACAGAAAGAGAGAAATTGCTATAAAGCAATCAATACTGATAAGGAGTTTATTTTATAAAATTGTGTTAGTCATCCAGTTACCCTGAACATGTAACCAGTAATTCACACAGTAATTACAAGTCTACGTTGCAGGCCAGCATGCTCCAATATTCTATGGCCACAGCAGAGATCCAAACAGGATACGACACCGCCACTCCAAAGAAACTGGGGTAAATTTGGAGTGCAGTCTTCCACTGTATAGGATGCCCTTAGGATGAGTCACTACAGAAAACAAGCACAACTCTAAGAAGTTTGTTTATTTTCTTAGAAGCCCAAGAGTCGTAAAAGCCACAGACCTGAAATTGGCTAAGATGATCTTTGCCTAAACATTACCGTTCTCTTTCCACCAACAGTTTGTTTGCAGAGTCAAAAAATGAGATTCTGATTATGGCAAATGCCAATATATTGTATTTTCTTCATTCAACCACAGGTCTATTATGCATTTCCTACGTAAACATTCCGCCACACCAACTGCCCATAATCTAAGGTGTCTCTCACCACACGGTAAAAAGCCTCATGTGACTGTAGCCAGCAAATCCTCTTCAAAACATTCCCACCAAAAGGCAATTATTACACCAGCTCCTTTTTCCTTTTTAATTCACGCCTTAGGAATGGATGTTCCCAGGCGCCGGTTTGGAAATTAGGTTCTGAAGATTAAATAAGGAAAATAAACAACACCCAACCTTTAGCATTTTGCAGGAATCATTCCACGCTCCAGCCTGAGCAATGCTGCTGGCAGGCTCTCCTGGCCATGTTGCTGCTCTCCACAGCAGGCTTGCAGTATTTCTTCTTCTCCTCCCAATCCAACATTGATTTGCCTTCGCTTCTATACCGTGCCTGTGTTGCACTCCCCAGCAGCGCTAATTAGCCTCCATAATTTATTTAAATTCTCCAGCTATTTCATTTTCCTTGCACTATTTTCACCTTTATAAAAGCCTAAAACCCACAGTGGTCCATCACTGTGGAAATCAGCTCACCGACACCAGCTCCGGAACTTCCCACCACAAACGGGGATGAGAATCTGCCTTTTCCTTCCATAACACCCATCTGAGCGCCGTCTGCCTCATCATCTCGCATTGCTTTTTTGCATTTTAGCCCCCACCAACCAACCCACGCCTGTAACGGAGAGATACAGCGTGTGTCATTAGACTCCACACGCCTTACTCACCCCTCCGAGGGCGCAGAGGGGGTTTAACCCTCCCGGTCCCCGCAGCAGCGGGGGCGAGGGCGATGTGTGCTCGCATCACGTGTGCGGTACCTGCGGCACCTCCCGCTAAACACGGTGCGAGGGGAGAGAGAAACGGCCTCCCTACAGCCTCCGCCGGGCCCGAGGGGATGGATCGGCATTCCGCAGGGCGGAATCAACGCCGACCACCTACCCCCACCGCACGCCGCTTTCTTTCAGAACAAAACAGTCCATCTGTTTTTAAGCGAAATATTACATCTCTCACTGAAGAAACAGCATTTTGGGGTACTCGCTGCTCGCGCCGACCCCGCCTTTCCCGGCGCTCGCCGCCGCATCCCAGTCGAATTAGCGAGGCACCGACGGCGCCGGCTTCCCTGCCCGGGGATGGCGGCGAGGAGCCCCCCACCCCAGCCCCGTTGTTGCGGTCCCCTCGGCCCCGTCCCCCGCCCGCGGGAGGGGCGTGGCGGGGACCACGATTCCCCCCCACCACACACACACACACACACACACACACACACACCGCCGGGCGTTGCCCCCCTCACGGTGTGTCCCCGTCGCGTCCCACCCTCATCTGCGGCCGCGGGGGCTTCACTCGCAGCCTCGCGCCCGGCGCTCCGCCGGTCCTTACCTGGCGCGGGAGGCTCCCGGCGGCCCCTCACAGAGCGCGGCGGCGCCTCCCTCTCACCGCATCGCCGGGAGCCGCCGCCGCCGCCGCCGCCGCGGCGAGCGCGCGCCCGAATGGGAGGGGACGGGGGGCGGCCGGTCTCGCCCCTCCTCGGCGGCTCCTTCACCGCCCGCCCGGCCGCCCGCTGCAGCGCCCCCTCCGCCCGTTCGTCCGTGCCCGCCGCGGCCTCCCCGGGGAGCCGCCGCTCCTTCGCCTGCTCCTTTCCTCTTCCCTTCGCCGGCTTCCTTCGCCCGGTGGCCCCGAGCTCGCCGCCGCCTCGCGGGAGCCCGCGGAGGGCGGGGAAGGGAAGCGGCGCACGGGCGCGCGCGCTCCCGGGGCTTGCCTACCCAGCACCGAGCGAGAGGGCACGGAGGGGCGCGGCCCAGCGCGGATTCATGACGAGGGCACGGCTATACAAAACAGGCGCGCCACGGCCCCCTAGAGCGCAGCCTGCGCTAGCGGAGGTTGCTGTCGCCTCCGCGCTGCGCGCATTGCCTTTCCTTCCTTTCCTTCCTTCCTTTCCTTCCTTTCCTTTCCTTCCTTTCCTTCCTTTCCTTCCTTTCCTTCCTTTCCTTCCTTTCCTTCCTTTCCTTCCTTTCCTTCCTTTCCTTCCTTTCCTTCCTTTCCTTCCTTTCCTTCCTTTCCTTCCTTTCCTTTTCCTCCCCACCCCTTCCTCTCCGGCCGTACCTGGCGCGGCGGGGGATGCGCCTCGCTGGCCCCCTGCCGCCTGCAGTCAGCCCCGGCCGGCAGCGGGGGAGCAGCGCCCGCGCTCGGCGAGCCGCAGAAACTTTGTCGGGGCGGGGGCAGGGCAGCGGCGGCGGCCGGTGCGGGGCGGGATCCGCCGGGGAGCGGGGAACGCGGCAGGGGCGGCTGTGGCTTGTGGCTGAGCAACGGGACGTGCCCAAGCCATGTGCGCTCGCAGCCCGATCGTATCCCGGGTTGTTGCCTCCCCACGCACTGTGGGCAGCAGGTCCTGGGCCCGCTCAGGTGAGACGGCACCTGCAGAGCTGCCTCCAGCCCTGGGGTCCCAGGAAGGACGTGGACTTGTTGGAGGGAGTCCAGAGGAGGCATCAAGATGGTTAGAGGGGTGGAGCAGTTCTGCTCTGAAGAAAGGCTGAGAGAATTGGGATTGTCCAGCCTGGAGAAGAAACCAAGGGTGACCCAATTGCCCCTTCCACTACCAGAAGGCAGCCTATGAGAAAGATGGAGAGAGAGACTATTTACAAGGGCCTGGAGTGACAGGACAAGGGGGAATGCCTTCAAACTGGATGGTCTTCAGGGTCCCGTCCAAGCCAAACCATTGTATGATTCTGTGAGCTGCAGGGAGGGTCACCCACAAGGGAGGGAGCAGGAAACACTTTCCAGGGCAGCTCCACGGGCCAGGAACAGAGCTCCAGGCTCTGTCAGGACCTGCGCAGGGCCAAGGCACCAAAGCCACCTCTGAGGGTGAGCCTGTTCCTGCAGGTACTGCTCGGCCAGGGCTGCCGGCGGGAAGTTTGGGCGCTGACACGTCACGATGTGATGGAACATGATGACCCCGGGGCCTGTGTGTTCCTCCAGGTACCTCTGCATGTGTGGCAACACCCTCACTGACTTCCACTGGTTCTTCTTAACAAATGAGACTTCTGGGAATAATACCTGGAAACTGAAATGTTTTACTGATCATCACATACAATTGAAGGCCAGAGGCACAAGGAGCACACAGGAAATGCTGTATTACCTGTTAAAGCTAATATAAACGTTTATTTAAATTACCTAAATAGTGTAAGGTAGCCACTGAAACCAGCAATCCAATCAGCATCTTGGCATTGCTTAACTGCCCATGTGAATGAAATGTAACTGACAGAAATTTGAGGTTCTCGTCAAACTGAAAAACATTCTTTTTGCACAATAAAAATAGATGGTAAACAGAATACTGGGTTTTCACTGGCAATTTCCCTTTAAGAAAACTAATATTTATGTCTTAAGTCAACAAAATAATCTTTTTAGTCCAGTACAAAATGTTTCCTTTAATCAAATTATGTCCACTCCCTTGGGATGGATGCCTCATTAAACCTCCTGGGTGCAGATTGCTTGCCTCCATCTCACCCTGGAATGGTTAAGAGCTTTACATCACATCTGCCCACAGTGCCAAATTAATCACCAAATAAATGAAGCAACAGGGTAATCTTCAGTTGTGAGTCAAGAAAATTACTTGTACAAGAAATCAACTGCAATAGAAAGAATCCTACCTAGGACGTGTTAATGAAACCCAGAGAGCGCTCTGGTTTGGGTTTTATGCATATTTGTAGCAGAACTGATGAACAAGATGCCAAGTTTCTGGAATGAAGCTGGGATCAGAGGGAATGCAGACTTGTCATCCGCATTATCTGTCAGTGCAGTCGCTGGGGTTTGCCTTCACAGGAGAGCAGCATCACAGGAAACAGTGCAACAAGCACTTAACAAATTACAGTAGGGAAATCTTCCAGGAATGTTTTCCTCTAAACCTATACCCTCCTGCCTCCCTTGATCCCTATGGGAATAGTATTGCTTTCCTCAGCATCCCATCCTCGTTGCTTCTGAAGTCCACAGAGGACAGTAAGTGACAGGAACTGGTGACAGTGTGGCTGTGTGGCTTGTGCCACTCCAGAGCCTTTTGCAGTGCTTCTTCCCTGAAAGAGGGTGATGTGATAGACCAAACCACTCTGTGCACAAACAGGGACCGCCTGGCACTCTAGAAGGAGTTCAAGACAGAATAATTCAGACCACCACTGGAACCTTTCAGCTCATGCCTAGAGCTTTGCCATGCCATTTTTTTTATCATGAATATCTGTTGTGTAACAGCAGTTACTTTGCAACTAATTTTTTTTAAGGTAAATCATATTTGAACAGAATCAAAAATAAGCAGGAGCTAAAATATCTGCAGTGCTGGGGCTGTGCCAAACACCCACAGATTCTGTACCCTGTACTCAAGCCTTGTCAAGTAGCTCAGCACATCTTTAGTCTAATCATTTACTTTCATTTTATGCCTAACAGAGAATTGTCCTCATTACTCAAGCAAAGCACAGCAAGAAAAGCACAGAAAACATTTGGTCAGCTTTGGGTCCTTGGTGCTCCTGGCATAGCTTGAGCCTCCACAGTCCCTTACCATGAAAGATTTCGGTGTATGTGCAGCGATCACATAGCTCTTGACTAGATTTCCACTAAACCTTTTCAATAAGTGATCGGATCACTCTAAGCAGAGAGGCAGCAAGAGCTGCTGGAGGTTATGGAGTGATTTGAACAGCTGAAAAAGTCCAGAGGTTCATAACTCTTTGGGCAATGCAATTCCAGCCAGGAATTTATCGTCGCACTCCTGACCACGGACACCCTGATACAGCAGGGGATGGACTGAACAAGAGCTTTTCACTTACACAGACAGCTCTGCATCTCTGCACAGACACTGGTGAGGTGACAAAATCGCAGAACCAGGGAATCTTTAAGGTTGGAAAAGACCTCTCAGATCATTTGATGATCCTGGAGGTCTTTTCCAACTTTAATGGTTCTAGGATCATTGAATCCAACGGTCAGCCCAGCACCACCACCACGTTTACCACTAAACCGTATCCTCAAGTGCTACATCCATGTGTTTTTTGAGCACTTCCAGGGATGTGAGTCCACGACTGTCCTGGGCAACCTGTACCAATGTTTTACAACCCTTTCTATGAAAATATATTCCCTAATAACTAATCTAAATCTCCCCTGGCACAACTTGAGACAATTGCTTCTCATCCAGTCAAAGACAAAGGCACTTAATCCTCATTATAAAGGTGAGCATTATAGAACACTCATCTCACACACAGAGAGGTGCAGAGTGAGATGGACAGGCAGAGCCCCAGGGACCTAATGAGGGGAGCAGGGTCCCCAGCCCTGCTTGCCAGTGCACTGGATGCAGCTGGGAAAGGAGCTGCAGCAGCCTCAGCTGTTGAGTGAAGATATTTGGCAACCCCAGCACCAGCACCAGCCTCTACAGACAAGTCCGTGCAGCCTTCTGCTCATATGGCAGTTCCCTGGCATGACCAGCATCACCATGGGAACGTTTCTGAAGTCATTACAAAGAGTTCAAAAAAAATCTCTGTTCTAGTGAAAATGGGCACAGTTACAGAATCCTGGAATGGTTTGGGCTGTTGTACTCACATTTACCAGGGGTGGAGATCATTCTCACTCCAGCATCCAGGCTCTGGGAGAGGAGCTGCCCCGGCTGTCCTTACCAGCACTCTCGATTAGTATGCACAGGGAACGCTGACTGTACCAAAACAAAGAATTCCATGATAACATTCCCAGCTCAAAGGCAGAGTCTGGAACAGGGAGAAAGGCAAGAGCAAGGCAAAACCAAACAGGAAATGTATGAACTCCTGCTGTTAGTGAAAGGCTGAGAAGACTTTGTGCTGCAGAGCAGCAGGTGTAGGGCCCAGGGCACGACAAACAGCACCCTGAGCTGCTCAGGATGAGTCCTTACATCGGAGCCCCAGGAGCACAACCCTCTGGAAGTGTTAATGCCCTGCAGTGGGCAGTGCCTGCAGCTGGTCTCTATGCCACTTCTTGAACTATCCTACCCCCAGACATTCATTTTTACAGAAGTGCTTCACCTTCTAATACTCAGTTAATGATTGACTTTTTAAAGTATTCCTCAGGTCACAATAATAATAAACCTGCCAAATAGTGTGACCTGAGGGGCAAAAGTAACCTTGTCCTCCATCTTTCAGAGCTAGAACTTCAGGGCTTCTGCCCTGGAAAAATTTGGGTGCAGTAAATTAAAAGTTAAATCAAAGTTAGAAAAATTAACTTGAAGGAAAAAAAGAAATTACAAATTCTAATCATTCAAGTACTCAAGGTAGCCCGGAAAGGAAGAAGCCTGAAATAGTACTTAAGCACTGTTTGAGCAGGAACTAGAAAATGCCTGTTGGGAATAGGCTATGATTTCAGTGTATTGTGGTGGAACAATATGTCTGCTACATACAGGTAATACATAGAGACTCCTGGCGAGATTATTTGATCAAGGCTGGATTTCTTAGAATAGGAAAAATAAGTAAATGTTAAAAACATCTCAGATTCAAAAAAAAAAAAAAAAAAAAAAACCACCACAAAAAAACTCAGCTGAAAAATAGTCATTTGCTGAAGCAGAAGGATTATTTGCCCGGGACAGAGATTACCTGCACCAAGGTGAGGCACCCAGTAAAGGCAACCCCATGTGACCTGCTCCTCACCACATGCCCCCAGCTGTGCTGACCATGCTCAAACTGCCCTGCATCCACACTGCCTCTTTTATATTCCCTTTTAATACAGGAAAAATCCATAACCTGACAAATGCTGATAGTACAATCCCAAATCTCCATATTTACATACCTGAGTGCTACTGTTATTGACAGAGCCCTTCCCCTGTGGCTGCCATCAGACCAGTCATTTATTCAGCCAACACTATTCAAACACAGATTGTTTATTCAGTTACTGCTGACATTTCCTGTAGTCTGTTTAATCCACCACAGGGACCCCAACAGGGGAGAGGGAGCAGATTCACCACCAGTGGGAGATCCCACTGCCTGTCACAGCTCCCCCAGCCATTCCCACTTGGTTATAAAACAAGAGGTAATTTTAGCAGCATTCCTTTTGTTTTTTTCTCTATTTAGTCAACAAAAGTTAAACCTGCTGAGGAAGCTTTGGGAGCTCACTTGCCATTAACACTTGGAGAGCTGCATCCAGCCCTGGGACCCCAGCATAGGAAGGACAGGGACCTGCTGAAGTGAGTCCAGAGGAGGCACCAAGATGACCAGAAGGATGGAGCAGCTCTGCTATGTGGAAAGACTGAAAGAATTGGGATTGTTCAGCCTGGAGAAGAGACCAAGGGTGACCTAATTGTCATCTTCCAGTACCTGAAGGGAGCCTACAAGAAAGATGGAGAGAGATCATTTACAAGGGCCTGGAGTGCCAAGACAAGGGGGAAGGGTTTTAAACTGCCAGAGGGCAGGGTGAGATGGGATACTGGGAAGAAATTGTTCCCTCTAAGGGTGGTGAGGCCTGGCACAGGTTGCCCAGAGCAGCTGTGGCTGCCCCATCCCCAGAAGTGTCCAAGGCCAGGTTGGACACCGGGGCTTGGAGCAGCCTGGTCTCATGGAAGGTGTCCCTGCCCATGGCAGGGCACGGATGATCTTTAAGGTCCTTTCCTACTCAAACCATTCTGATTCTGTGATACCACGAGTGACACGTTAACTTCATCAGCAGCAACACAGCTAAAAATCTTGGATTCTGGATCAGAGTGCTGAGCCGTCGGGACAGCTGAGGGCAGGAGCTGCCAATCTAGCAGATATTTGCCTTTCAGCCAACACTTTTATTCACATGCAGTAAAGGTTTTCCCCTTTTTCATTGCTTCCCACTGGCTTTCCAGATGCTGTTTGGCTGAGCGTTTGCCACAGATCTGTTCAGAACTGTAAAAAGCCAAAGGTTTTTACGCCAGCCATTGAGCCACGCCTGCCACAGCTCCACTGGAAATATCCCAGCTTCATGCTGGGACTTTGACAGCTCAGCGTAAACACGCAATTGCAGGCATGCAGGTTAAAGGAATAATGAACAGAGAACAGCTGGAGACAGGAGTCCAGTGCAGCATTACCTCTGCTTTACACACTGAGTTATTCCTGTGTAGTCAGGCTACGGAATTCCTACAGCAGTAACATGGAGGTGGTTGGTGCATTCTTGGCCCTATGTCAATAATAACCCAACAGGTGATGGAAATCAATATGAAGTGTGTAGCAAGGACAGCTCAGGACTAAATAATGAATGAAATCAAAGAGGAGCCTCGATTTCCTCATTTCTTAAGCTTAAATCCTTGGCTTTGCAATTCTAACATCATTTTCATTTAATGCTTAATATTATTTCCTAAAGTCTCTTGGTTTGTTATTTTTAGAAGAATAGGAGAAGGAAATGCTCCATCCCCTATAGGAGAATTTAAGTGGGTCAGAACATTTTTACAAAAGTATTATTATTAAGAAAATAAGATTTAATTTAATTGCAACTTTTATTGAAAAGTAAAATTGTGCTTAGTTTAATTTTATTTTATTTCAACTGTACTTGGAAAAAGGTTGCTTCCAAACATGTTTCCAGGCATTTGCAGAGTGAGCTTTCCCTTCTGACATACAAGCACACTTCCCTACTATTTTCCAATATTTTCCAGTTGGAAGACAGTAGAAATATGTGGGAAATGCTGTCAAGCATTTAACTGGAACGCTTTTCCAGTTAAAATAACTTTCAGTTTTGAAAGTAACACTTACCAGGTGTTAAGTGTTTGATGGGTGTTGGAACCCAGATTGTCCCTTGGACACTCTTGGATGTTCCGGGCCGAGGTCAAAAGCATTTGAGACCCTGGAATGCAGCCACAGACCCCTGTGGCTTTGAACCTGACCCATGGAACAATTTACCAACCTTGCAGGAAGAACAAGAAATCACAAAAGTTTAGATATTATAGTAGAAGTAGTCACAAAGTGAAAGGAAGAACTTTTGAGTGCTGTACAGGGGGGTTTTAGGCCTTGTACAGAGGGGTCTGAGTTTTGTACACGGGGGTCAGAAGTTCTAAGATGGAGGGACTTGGGTGTGCCCTGTCCTTTTTTCCTTCTTCTTCCTAACCTCCATGTTCTTGGTGATGTTGGCATTCACGGATTGGTTTAGAGTAGAAAGTCACTGTTCAGTATAGGTGATGGGCATTGGGGAAAAACTATAAACATCTGATATGTAATACATGATATAAAAGAAGGCACCAGCCCCCTGGGCGTCGGAGTGTGCCCTTGCCTGACTGCTGAACGGACCCCAGCAGCTCAGGGAGAAATCTTTTAGATAACACACAATAAACTACCTTGAGACCGGACAACTGAAGACTGCTGAGTCTTTCTTTGGAGACACGGGTTGGAGGAGAGACTTTTCCACCTTTACGGGTCACCCCAACTAGGGGGTGAGGTCCGACAACACAACAACAGCCCCCACAGATGGGTTCATTTGTAAAATGTCTGACTGCACAACCCTGAGGTGGTTTTTAGGCTGTTTGGGTACAAAATGTCAGGGTCCTGCTTCAAGGAAGCTCCAGAGCTCTTCAGGATGAACAGCCACGTTTCTAGAAATGGAAAAGAGGCTGTTGACAGGAGGGGACATCAACACCTTCCAGTGTCAGCTGGACCACAGGGTTGGAGAACACCCACCTCTGCAACACACAGATATGGGTTGCATTGCTCAACCAGTGGAGGTCCAGGCTGGACATCAGGAGCAATTTCTTTGGAGAAAAGGGTCCTCAGCCACTGGAAGGAACTGCCCAGGGAGCTAGTGGAGTTCCCATCCATGGAGGTGTCAAAGGAATGGCTGGACGTGGCACCCAGTGCTCTGGTCTGCTTGACAAGGTGGGAATCAGTCAGAGGCTGGACTCAATGAACTTGAAGGTCTTTTCCACCTGCAACGATTCTTGGATTTTCTTAAAGCACTGTGCTAAAAGAAATAATAATTTAAGAGTAGTTGATGGATTTTTTCTTTAATCAAATCAAGTGCAGATCTATGTGATTACATGATGAATTATGCAGTATGACCCTGCCATAAAAATGGAAAATCAGTGGGCAGTGTGTGAACTCAAAGTTTTCCTAAAAAACAACCTGTAAATATCTGCAGGGGAAGCAACATCTTTGGAAAACAATGATTCATACAGGTTTTGTTTTCTTTCCTTGCCATCCTGAGCACAACAGGGAGCTACCATGGGTAGTAGCTGCTAGCATGTTTGTCTTACACCAACTGCTTCATGTCTGAGAAGAAAAGGAGTCCTTTAAAACACGGCAGATAAATATTTGTCCTGGTTCTTTTTTTTATTATTATTCTTTTCCCTTGGATTAAGCACTCGATTTCCAGTCACTTATTCCCCATGTGTCCTGGCTTTTGATGTTTTGTTTCTCAGAATTCATTAAATCAACATTTTGCCATAAAGAGATTCCCAAATAACCTGAAATGTGTTCAGATGATTGGGCAGGGGACGGGGTGGGGTGCACAGATCAGCACATACAGAGAACACAGAATGTAAATATAATTCACTCACAGGTGTATGTCTGAGCAGGATGGATTCTCTCAGCACAACCCAGAGATGCTGCCCTACAGGTGGATCCTTTTAATCTAATGGCATAAGATACAGACTGAAGTAGGAAAAGGTTTTCCACAGCAATCGCCACCTGGCGTAGCCATGTTACTCCTGAACAAATATTTCAAAATAAACTCAGAGGGTCCTGATTTACCAGATGTTTGGCATATTTTTTGAAATCTGATTCTGACTCTTCAGAGGGATTGCTGGCAGAGGAATCACAGGGAACCCAGCACTGCAGAGCAGATGTGCTCATACAGATACAAGGCTTTGTCCCATTTGAACCAGCATTAACTCACTGCATAAACAATCTGAAAGTTCTACAGTAAATAAAGGCACAACCTGCTTTATACAGACAGGACACTTTCCCACACCCTTACCAGCTTTGTTGCTTCATAGAATCTTAGCATATCCTCAGTTGGAAGGAACCCACAAGGGTCATCAAGTCCAACTCCTGGCCCTGCACAGGACACCCAAACAGAAAGAGGCAAAAGGAGGGAAACTGAGTATTAAAAGCTGCATTCTGTCAAATAGCTGAAGGCTACCCTCAACGGCTTAAAACACAAGAGCAATCCAGAGTTGTAGCTTTGTTGCTGTAAGAGGGGAGTTTAGTGCAATCACATCCCACAGCACATGGGAAAGGACAGCCCTGTAGATCATGTGCCAGCACAGCTCCTCAGCCACTGGTCTTAATCTTCCTCTTCTCTTTCACATCTGGAGCTGATATTCCTTTCCTAGAAAGAATCATGGAATCATTAAGGTTGGAAAGGATCTTTAAGGTCATCAACTAAACACCACTGTGTTCAGCACTAAACCACCTCCTCAAGTGCCACATCCTCACATTGTTCAAACGCTTCCATTGTAAACAACGTGTGATATCCAGACCTGAAATGCAGTGTATGTGCAGTTGTAATTTTCCCACAAATGTACAGACTTTTTGCAATTGATTCATTTTAAATATTACCGCAATTTGTAAAGCATATTCATATCTCATCACGTTGGTGTTGCATCTTTAGCCTCACTGTGATAGAATATTTAAAATGAAAATAATATACTAAATGTTGACGTTAAGTCATGTGACAGTTTGAGTTGGGAGGGCCCTGAAAGCTCTTCTTGTTTCCACCCTGTGCCACAGGCAGGGTCACCTTCCACTAGACCAGGTTGTTCCAAGACCCATCCAGCCTGGCTTTGGACATTTCCAGGGATGGGGCAGCCATAGCTTCTCTGGGCAACAAATCATTGTAATGTTACCCTTTATAATCTAAAACTATTCAGGCAGAATCCCTCCAGAAGTATAAAACAAACCAGATTTTAAATCGGATTTACAGTGCTGGCCATTCGCAGGCAGTCAGAATCCACTCACGTATACACAGATTGTGGATACAGGGGAAATTGTTACCTTCCGAGCTGTCCGTTCATCACCAGCATTTACTGCAGAAGATTAAAAGAACCAGTTACAGCTGACAACAGACTGGATTGAAGCTGTGCAGGTACAGGAATCTGCTCTGCTTCAGTGAGGCTGTGACACACTTCATTAAAATAACAGTGGTCCATTTTTGTGAAGGTGATAAAAATCCATTCTCTCAAAACAACAAAGATCAGCTTTCACAATCTGTTTGCTAAATAGGTGGAATGTAAAATCACTTCTGACAATGAGCATTCTGGGGGGACAGTACACGCACAGCACAACTTAACGGGAAATTTGAAATAAGAGCACACAGGGCATTATTAAGTGTCACCATTTCTTGGTGCTGACATATGGGACTAATCACAGTTCCTTTAGGGTTGATGTTAAGTTTGTCATTTTTACAAGGATTGAGTAATGTTAAATATCACTGTGGGCAGGTATAATTGTTATTTGAAAGAAAATTGATACCAGATATGAAGGATCATGTCTACAGTTGGTGTAACAAGCTGGTACTGCCTCTTTCAGGATGGCAGAATGATCCCAAATGAAATCATAGAATTACCATGGGTTGGAAGTGACCTTAAAGATCATTTTGTTTCAACACCCTGCATGGGCAGAGACACCTTCCAGTAGATCAGGTCACACAAATCATTCTAGGAGCCTTCTTGCTCTACCCAAACAAATTCTCACATGCTGATAAAAAATCCTCCAAACTCAATATAAAAGCTGTGCAACCAAATATAGTGTTTACATCTGCCTCAAGAAGCACAAGCACAAATTAATCTCAGGCTTTGGCATACACAAATTCCCTGGCCAAAGTTCTTGAGTTCAGAACATCCATTAAATGGATCATCACCATCTTCATTATTTCCTATACTTTATTAATTCACATCCTTTTCCACAAGTAGATTGTTATCAAAATCCCTCTAAGTACTGGAGAGATAAAACAGAAGGAATGAGAATCAGAGCAGAAACTAAGAGAAACTTCCAAAGAGCATTTCAACACCTGCATTTTGGGAGGCTTGTCCTGGAACGTGACATTGGATCGGGTGCAGACCCGGGAAGCAAAGGGGCAAAGGGTGCAGCTCTTTCCATCCTGGCAGATGGACTGCCTTTAATTATTCTTCAGCAGCATGTGTTGAATACAACGGGGTTTTTTGGTTCTTTTTTGGTTTTTGCTTTTTTTTTTTTTTGGTAAAGAAATGGACTGTTATCTTTGCCTTCCTATGAATGTTCCCATACTGAAAATTTATGTGAGAGAAACCATGGATGGGGAGGTCCCCACAAAACAGGGATCTTTCTGTAGTACTCCACAGCAATTATTTTGCATCAGAAAGACCAAAGTTGGCAAAATGAACATATGCTCAAATTCCTGGGCAATATTAAAAAGCACTGGCTGCATTTCCTAGTTATGGGAGCATAGGAGTGGGTTGCTTGGTAACAGCTCCTGCCACGATCTGCTCGGAAATCAGCCTTAAAAGCAGCTCCCATGCCATTGCAGCGTTGCTACAGCAACATGAGCAAGTGATGGATCCCGAGTTAGAGACACACCTTAAGCAAAAAGATGTTTCCTGTCATTTTAAACACTTTCCAACCCATAAATACGTCGTGTCTGCCATTCTGAGCAGCTCCCAGCAAGGCTGGCTCCCAGGGGCTTTGTCAGCATTCACATCGGTTGAGAATTTGTATGTGTAGGAAAGCAATTAGCAAGGGGGGGGAAAACCAAACCATGATGTCTGCAGCACTGGATTGCAGTACTTCATCAGACACTGAGGTGCTCGCACAGCAGCCATGTCACTGCAGCCACACAGGGCATTCAGGAACAGAGGAGAGCTTTCTCCCTGTAGCTGTGAGCTGCACTGAGGCTGCAGCAGGAACCATGTGCCAGTGGGGCTGAGGCTTAGAAAACCCTTCAGGGGCTCGGCAGAGAAGCACCTCACCTCACAGGTGCAGGTCCACCTGTGCCTCACACAGGTGGGATCTTTGACCCACAAGAGACATCTGCAGCAGACTGGGTGTCTGCAGCCTTAGCCCATGGGTAGAGTCCTCATGGGCTAGAGCTGAAGCCTGAAACAACTGACAAAGCAGGGAGGACCTATTTTGCAGGGGGGCAAATCACATCTCTGGGACGATTGACCATGAATTTGCTCTTCAGGACCCCTGAGCGACACAGAATAAACAGCTCAGATGGAGATACCTGTGTACAAGACACCCACTTTGATCCAGGAACCTGTCCTGCTGCTCCCTCAGCGCCCCTCTGTGCACAGCTGTAACAAAGTTATATAGAATCATGGAATGGTTTGAGTTAGAAGGACCTTAGAGCCCATCTCATTCCACCTTCCATAAGACCAGGCTGCTCCAAGCCCCGTCCAACCTGACCTGGGACACTTCCAGGGATGGGTCAGACACATCTTTTCTGGGCAACCTGTGCCAGGGCCTCACCACCCTCACAATATCCCATCTAACCCTGCCCTCTGGCAGTGGAAAGCCATTCCCTCTTGTTCTGGCACTCCAAGCCCTTGTCAAAAGTCCCTCTTCTGCTGTCCCAGAGCCCCTGGTAGCTACTGGAGGGGCCTCTAAGGTCACTCAAAGCCTTCTCTGCTCCAGGCTGAATACTTCCAGCTCTCTCAGTCTCTCTCCAGAACAGAGGTGTACCAGCCCTCTGATCATAAAAGCTAACTAAAGAGCTTCCATGTCCTAAAAAAACAGTCTGATGGGGGAAAACTTTACTACAGCCATGTAGAAGAGTAAGTTTATTGACTCCCAGAAGTCTTTGCCGTGAAGTGAAAGAGTTCAGTCACTTTGCAGCATGTCAGCCTCAACCCAAAGTGCACTTCCTTGGCTCCAGCAGCTGCTGTCCACGACCTCTCCTCCACACAGACATCCTGCCACTAAACCAGACACTTACTTTGACAGGGAGCTTCACTTTTCAAAGTCAGTCAGTGCCAGTGTATAACAACGTCAGGTCCGTGTTCGTCTCACGGGTGGTGCCAGATCCTCAGGCAAGTACCAAGTGCAAATGATGAGCACAGACACAGAGCTCCTCTGTCTGTGCTGTGACACACCAGTGACTGGCAGCTGAGTATGAAGGGGGTTAACAAAAGCTGAATTATTTTTCTCTGAAAACCTCTAAAATGGCCCCACAAACCAAAATTATAAAATAATTACACTCCGCCTTGAGCTGAACACAAAAAGGTTATTCACTACAAAGCCCTAGCAACCATCTTAGCCTTAAAGGAAAAGAAAGCAGACTGCCAAAGCAGTAATGAAATGACACACAACTGCTAATTTCATGTCTGTTTTTCAGAGGTCTGTAATAATAACCAGTAATTCCTTACAAAGCATCCATTCTTGCTCCCTAATTCCCACCTGAGGATATTGAAAGGCTTAACCATTCCCTGGCTGTATCTTTTAGGAAGATAATGTCTACTTCATGCCTTAAGTATAGGTAGGCTTATTATTTTTTAAGGGAGAAAATCGAGTTTATAAGGCTCTATAAAGTGGTCAAGTGAGTCCAAAGGGCTAAACAGGACCAGCAATGCCACCTGGACAGGCGGATTTATTTATTCCATGGCCCAGCACGTGGAAGTTCGGTGGCCTCAGCACAGTGCTCCAGGGCAGAAGGTCACCTTGCAGAGCCTTGACAGCTCTGGACAGAAAAGAATGAGACCTGCACCAAACGAAGCTGCATAGCTTGATGTTGTAATTAGCTGAAAAATATACTATTTCATCGTCATCATTTGTGTGTCTTCCAAGAGGCTATGTATTTATTACTGAGTAAACAGAGATCTGAAAATAATAGCAAAGGCAGGCAGGATTAGGAAGAACTCCTCTAATTGTGCCTCAACACAACGCTACCACATAATCACAAAGAATTCAGTTCCAGAAGCAGAAATCTTTGTGCATCTCCTGTGATCAGCCACTTGAGAGATAGAACTGCCTCAAAACATTGATCCTGCTGTCTGACTTGGGATTGACATTAATAGGTCTAGTGGTCTCACCCAGCTGCTCTGATGTACACAGGAATAAACTGGGCTACAAAGATACTTGTGGGTGTCAGAAGAACACCAATCATATTCACATAAGGTCCCTAGTCAACATAAACAGATGCAGGCACACAAACGTTGTGAGATTGAACAGGAGGAATTTCAGTGAGCAGCCACCAACAGATGGCTGCCACTCCTTGAGAATTCATCCAACGCTCATTCACCTCCTCGGCATCCAGGCTCTGCTCTGGTTTGAGCTGGAGAAACCCCCAGGGTACTTGGGCAAGGTGGTGGCTGCACAGGCTCAGTCACTCTTTGAATTCCTGGGGCTCCAGGGCTGAGCTCCTTGTTCACTCTCCAAAGGACAATGTTGTAGTGTGTTTTGTTTAAATTCATGTCTGCCCCCTATTCTCCTCCTTAATTCCCTCCTCTCCGGAGCTGCCAATCTTCCCAAGGCCTTCCCTAACCCCCTCCATTCCAAGTTGTTAGCCCTCCCCTTCCCCACCCCTTTCTCCAGAATGTTCCTTGTCAATCCTCCTTAGCCCTACCCCTTCTTCCAGAGTGTTCCCTGTCTATTTTGTTATACTCGACACCCTATTTGTTACTTTGTGTTATTCCCCTCCCGTTTTCCCTGATAGGCTTGTAAACTATTTGCCCCACCTTAGACTCCTCCTTTACACATCCTCATTGGTTCACCTTCCTAGACCACTCCTCCTAAGTTACTGAATAAAAATTCTGTTCACCCCCACCCTGAGCTTGGTCTTGGGGATCTTGGGGCTCTGTCTTGTCCATCCCATAAATACACTCTGGTTTACCCCGAGACCCGTGTCGTCTTCATCTGCCCCTGTGCTGAACCTGACGATAACTGGGATTGCAGAGCTCGCAGGGGGACGGTCGCTCCCCTGGCCCGCCACCGCCCAGCACGCCATGCTCGGTGTGCTGCTACAGGACAAGCTGTGCTTCTCATCAAGGGATGCAATGATCCAACCCTCTGCCTCAGCATCACATCAAGCAGCATCGTCAGACCACCTCCGTCATCTTTCAGGTGCATCACTAACCGGCCCCTGGATGTATGGGTTTGGTCCCCAGGGCCAATTTCTGCCTTAGGAATTCCGAAAGGTAACCTAGAACACGGCACCGCAACCGCTCTCTATCACTCTACGCTGGCTAAAAAAGCAATTTAATGAGCATTATATTTTATTTACATCTGAAAGAGCTGAAGTAAAATATTCTGTACAGACTATGCATAAATACACAAAATTTCTTGCTCTTCACTAATGAACTATTGTGTTTAATAAAATTAATCTTATTTCACCCATGATAGATCTGGTTTAATTTTTGAAGCAGGGAAATTTATACATGTAATTTATAGAATGAGGGAGCCAAAATTCAAGAGATTCACTTTAAATCAATCAGGCAGTTGTTTTATTTACGTAGCACCCTTCAGAAGAATTATCTGAAGGCACTTGACAATGCAAAAATAACTCCACTTGGCAAACACCCAGGAGGGTGGCTGCTGCTGCTGCCCATGACTTCAGATGCTGCTTGTATGGCAAACAGATTCCTTAAGGCTAGCTTTTTCTACCTAAATTTGCTTTGTATCCTAAAGTTACAACTCCAACCACTTCACACAGGTATTTGTTGAGAGTTCAGGCACACAGCTTGTCTGTTGGCCAGCCCCAGCTGGTCTGTGGGCTGACGGCTCACCTTCCTCCCCCATCATTTGGGATATCAATATTCCCTCCTATGCTCCAGGCAGGGCTCTGATTTATTTCTGCATTTGAGAAGGCAGTGGGGGGGGACAGGAAGCCGGCTGAGCCCTTTTTTGCATTCTGCATGCACTGGTGTAACACAGGGCCGTGTGTCCCGTAACAGAGGAACTGCAGAACGGACGCTCTCGTGAAGCTTTATAGAAAATACTCACACAGCAGACTCAAAAGCAAAGTCGAGCTCCCGGAAACGCAGCAGAGCCTCAGGAAATGCTGCGCTGACTTGTGCCAGCAAGCCCTGCGTGCTTTCATTATTTATAGAGAGCTGGAGCTGAGCACAGCAATGTGCACTAGGTACAATGCACTGTACAAACAAGAGGTAGCTCCAAAAATGTACGGTCTGACAGCACTAAAGGAGCTCAAAAATCAACACAAAACACGCTGGGATGCAGGGCAGCATTTTGAGTGGGAAAGTGCCATGGAATAGGGTCGGTTTTAAGAACCATTTTTAGAAAAAATGGGTCTTCGTGAACTCTGGATTAGAACAAAGGGAAAAGCACAAAGCCAGTAACAGTGAGAAAATAGGGAGGGAGAGAAGGATCATGAACTGTGTAGGACTCAGGATGCCAAAGGCAATATTGGTACGCATCAGAAGAGAGCTCTCAACAGGACCTTGATGAGCTGGATCGTGGAATGGAACGGATCAAGAACCTGAACCTACTGAACGAAGCAGCACAAGATATTTTAAACAAGGGGAAGTGAGCCCTGGCACAGCCGGTAGATGCTTCACTGTTAATTTTAATTTAGAGGCCCACCAGCAAATCTGAAGTTTAAAGCTGTGCTATCAAATGGCATGTCAAAATAAAAACAGTAGCATGGCATTTAGATTTATGCATCGTCATACAGGATTAGTTTCAAATGTTTTTTTTTTGCTATGTGGTTTTGTCTCCTCTGCATAGCTTTATGAAGGAACTGCTGGAATTAGGTTCAAGCTAAAATTCAGCCTCAGCTGTCATAATCTTCACTACAAGAACATCCACCAAGCATTATAACGAATAGGAGAGAAAGAGCCTCGATGGGTACAATGCAAACAAGTACATTTAGTCTGCAAAAATTGCCGCTAAGGATTTTTTTCCAAGTATTTTACCACATTCTGGATAAAACCTTTTGTGCATCACAGGCAGACTTGATTAATGAAGGCCTCCCATGCAAAACCATTTAATTCAGTCCCTTCGCTGACCTGGAGGCACCCCTGCCCCAGAGTGGGATATACAATTGATGACTGTACCCCAAATCCTCTCCATGGGGAAGGATATCCCTAAAATTGTTAAGACCTCGACTACAGCACTGTCTTTGCATCTCTTATCTCCGCTCTGCATAAAATCCTTTGTTAAATGCTGATGTCCCAGTAGTTTCTGTGCTGAGCACACAGAGCTCCTGGCCTTGGCTAAGTAAAACACACTCCAGCAATAACTGCGTTCAGAAGGTCAAAGGCACAGAACTGAGGCTTTGGTGTATCCTGTGTACAGCACTTGTGTTTATACACAAAGGTGTGCATTTAAAGGTGAAAAGCGGGATGTGTTGAGTAGTTAACTCTCCAGTTCCCCACTGGTATCACTGGGTGTACAGATTGCACTAAAGGCGCCTCAATATTTTCTACCGATCACATACTATGAAAATATGTGCTTCAGCAGGGGAAAAAAAATCGGCAATTGTTGGCATCGGCCCAAAAAGCATCAAAGGACGGATCCTGAATGGCAGACAGTAAAGTCAGTGCAGAATCAGGTCCTGCAGCATTCCAAGAAAATCATTGCAACAGGTTGCCCAGAACAGCTGTGGGAACCCTGCCAGGTTGGATGGGGCTTGGAGAAAACTGGGATAGTGGAAGGTGTCCCTGCCCATGGCAGGGAAGGGAACTGGATGTTCTATAAGGTCCCTTCCAACCCAAACCTTTCTGTGATTCTATGATTCTGTGTTCACTGAAGGGCAAGAGTTCCTGTCTTAACATTGAATCCTAGCAGCAACAGGAACACCCTGCTTTTCCCAAAAAACTCAAAACACCACCAGTGAACTGACCAGTACCATTTTCCCTCTCTGAAAAATGCCATCTCCAAGTTCCTGATAAATTTCTCCCATCATATTTAACACCTAATTTGGGACAGGAAAAAATTGGTTAGAGACCATTCTTTTCCCCAGGAAAGTCTGCTAATCCCTCCTTCCTTCTATAGGAGGGGTTAGTCCCAATATTTTTGAGGAAATGATGCTCAGCAAGTTGGAAGAGGAATGTGCCATGCCAGGGGAAGGGGGAACTTTGTCTGTGCTCTCACCCGAGTTACCAGGTTGCCAATACATGCAACTCTTTGTCAGACAGGGCACTACCAGGGCAGCCCGAGTTCTCGTTAGAGGAAGTTTTGCTCTGGGAGAAATCCTGCGCCGTTTGGAAGTAGAGGAGGCAGAAGGTCACTCGGGGCCACAGGCCCCCGACCACGAACACCGGCCCTTTTCCCTGGGAAAGAAAAGTGGCCAGCCCAGGTTCCTGATGTCAGTTTGTAGGGTTCCCTTGGGACTGTCAGGGCAGCACAGGTTTGAGGTGGGGGCAGGTTGGGTCTGGGACATATCCTGCGCCGTTTGGAATTTTTGGAGGCAACAGCCCCTGAGCAGGAACACCGGCCCTTTTCCCTGTAAAATAAAACTCACCAGCCCAGGTTCCTGATGTCAGTTTGCAAGATGTGCTTGGGACTGTCAGGGCAGCACAGGTTTGAGGTGGGGGCAGGCTGGGTCTGGGACTCATCCTGCACCGTTCGGAATTTCAAGAGGCAATCGCCCACTCAGGGCCACAGGCTCCTGAGCACAAACACCCACTCTTCTCCCTGTGAAACAGTACTCACCACCCCAGGTTCCTGATTGTTGCCCTGATTTTTAGAAGTGTTAAGTTTTCATTTATAGTTCTTTTGAAAGTCTTAGAGGTCTCATAAAACTTCTTCAGCCTTCTGATCTGTTTACATATTTCTACTGGAGTTCTCATGCTCTGTTCATGTAAATAATGATTGTTTTGCATTCTTCTTTGCAGGAGGACAGATTTGATGGACTGTTGGTTTGACCAGTGTGGCTGGAGAAGTGGTAATCCCATCCTCCAATCCACAGTCACCTCTGGAATTCTATAAATATAAGATGCTCGAAAAAAACACGCTCTTTTCTCGGCCTTTGAGCATACCAAGCGTTTGTGTGCTTACTTCGTGTCCAATAGCGACATCTGATGTCAGTTTGCAGGGTTCCCTTGGGACTGTCAGGGCAGCACAGGTTTGAGGTGGGGGCAGGTTGGGTCTGGCAGATAACATTGATTGTTTTGATTTTTTGGAGGTGGCCGGACACTCAGAGCCACAGGCCCCTGGAGACAAAGACCAGTCCTTTTCCCTGGGAAAGAAAAGTGGCCAGCCCAGGTTCCTGATGTCAGTTTGTAGGGTTCCCTTGGGACTGTCAGGGCAGCACAGGTTTGAGGTGGGGGCAGGTTGGATCTGGGACATATCCTTGATTGTTTGGATTTTTTGGAGGTAGCCGTCCACTCAGGGCCACAGCCCCTGGAGACAAAGACCGGCCCTTTTCCCTGGGAAAGAAAAGTGGCCAGCCCAGGTTCCTGATGTCAGTTTGTATGGTTCCCTTGGGACTGTCAGGGCAGCACAGGTTTGAGGTGGGGGCAGGTTGGGTCTGGGACACATCCTCATCCGTTCGGATTTTTTGGAGGTGGCCGGCCACTCAGGGCCACAGCCCCTGGAGACAAAGACCAGTCCTTTTCCCTGGGAAAGAAAAGTGGCCAGCCCAGGTTCCTGATGTCAGTTTGTAGGGTTCCCTTGGGACTGTCAGGGCAGCACAGGTTTGAGGTGGGGGCAGGTTGGATCTGGGACATATCCTTGATTGTTTGGATTTTTTGGAGGTAGCCGTCCACTCAGGGCCACAGCCCCTGGAGACAAAGACCGGCCCTTTTCCCTGGGAAAGAAAAGTGGCCAGCCCAGGTTCCTGATGTCAGTTTGTATGGTTCCCTTGGGACTGTCAGGGCAGCACAGGTTTGAGGTGGGGGCAGGTTGGGTCTGGGACACATCCTCATCCGTTCGGATTTTTTGGAGGTGGCCGGCCACTCAGGGCCACAGCCCCTGGAGACAAAGACCGGCCCTTTTCCCTGGGAAAGAAAAGTGGCCAGCCCAGGTTCCTGATGTCAGTTTGTAGGGTTCCCTTGGGACTGTCAGGGCAGCACAGGTTTGAGGTGGGGGCAGGTTGGGTGGTGCCGGGTGTCCGCCTCGCCCGCCCCCTCCCCGGGCACGGCGGGTGCCACGTCACAGCCCCGGTAACGGACAGAGCACACGGTACAGCGGCGGGTTCAGCCCACAGGTAGTACAACGGTATTTAATATACCCCGCGGGACACCGGGCTGCGCTGACCCCCCACAAAAGCCTGGAACAAGGAGCTGGATCCGTTGGACAAAGCGCCCGGCAGCCCAAGGGACACCGACTGCAGAGCCGCTGGAGGAGCCCCCGGGCACCGGCCCCATCTTCTCCTACCCGGGGAGGACAAGTCCCATGTGACCGGGCAGCCCCCACGGTGCCTCAGCACCTGCCAGCTCCCTCCTCCATGAGGGATCGTGCGTGCAAGGTGCAGAGCAGAGACTGTGAAACAACCACAAAGGAGCTCAGCTGCACGTCCCACGGGCCTTCCCCCACCCGCAGGCCCCGTGGCCAGGCCTCTGCCCCCCACCCCTGAACAGTCACTGGCCACTGGGCAGGGCAGTTTGGCCCAGAGCAGCAGGGAGTGGGCAGGGCGAGGTGCTGCCCAACCTGCGGCCCCCAGCCGCTCCGCAGGGGCAGCATCGGACAACACACTGCCGACATCACGACACCCTACGATTTCCCTAGAAGCGAATACCAAACAGACAAACTTGGTCTTACAAAAGCCAGGCTTCTTGAGCCCAGCAGCTGCCTACTAGTGGAAAAATGGATGAATTACAATAAAAACACATCAAAACGCATCTTTGATGTTTTTCAGCTGCCGAACAGCCAGGTCCACCGGGAGCTTGAACTTCAAGTTGCTCAGGCGGCTGAGGAGGGTGAGCGCGCCTTCGAAGCCGGTGTTGGCCATGTAGCTCCAGGGCTGGTAGTGAGACTGAACCAGAGCTCCAGACTTGCAGATGAGGTTGAGCCACGAGACCAGGCGCTGCTCGTTCAGCGCCATGCACACCAGCGCCTTCAGCTCCGAGTCGGCGCTGCGCTTGAAGGGGCCGTGCTCCGTGAGCACCGTGTGGATGGCTGCCAGCAGGCTCTGCTTGGGGGTAGCCACCACTGCTCCTGTCACAGGCAAGGCGAAGGACTGGGACAGCTTGCGAGCTGGGGATTCCACGAAGGCTTGTCCGTTCTTAGCGTTGTAATACTTGACAAAGAGTTCCCAGGGGTGCATGGTCCGCGGCGAGGGCGTGAACGCGGGAATCAAGCAGGCGATGGGGGCCAACACCAGGCTCATGCCTGGGGAAGAGGCGTAGAGCCCGTGGGCCAGCAGGTCCCGCAGAGCGACCGTCAGCTCCCTGCGCACAGCCAGAGTCAGCTCGTCTCTGCCTCCCAGGGGAACGTCCTGCAGCTCAGAGGAGCAGATAACATGCTCTGCCTGCTGGTGTTTCAGGGCAAGCTGCCTCACCCGCTCCACCGACAACTCCAGTTTCTCTATTAAGGGGGAGAAGTCCTGGTTGTCTTGGTCCTTCTGCCAGAGGGTGCGAGGGATCTGACCCGTGGCACAGCCAAACTGGCTGACAGCAAAGATCTGCAGCACGGCCAGCACGCGGCGCATGAGCTGCAGGCCTGTTTCTTGCATCCTTCTGGCATCTTCTGGGTTCACTGACCAGGTTAGAAGAGAGAAAAACATATTCTCATTAGGGAGTCAACAACTCTGCTTGTTCATTCACACAAAGGGAGAGCAAATATTTGAAAATCCCTTCAGGTTAGCATTTTGAGTAGCAGCAGATGCCTCATGCTACATTATTTTATTTCCAGCATGTTCAAGGGAAAAGTAGGGAGGTCTCAGACTCTAAAGAACGCTGAATCCCCCCCACTCACTGTACCTGCTCACAGAGCTCAGAGCTTGAAGAGCACAAATTACAGAGTGTTTTGCATCAAGTATCAGCAGTCTCTTCCTGACCCCCACTGAGGACAGAGCCCACTCTCCATGCCACATGCTCAGGCTCTGTGACTACTCTGAGGATCCCATAGAAGGAGGGTAAAGGAGCAGGACACAGGCCTTCAGCAGAGGGAGTGCCAAAGCACAGAAACCAGCTGCCAGGAAAAAGCACACAATGACTGGTTTGTGCTCATCAAAGCTCCAGGGAGGAGCTGGAGCTTTGCTGACAGTGCTGAGCCCAGCAGTGCCCACCTCTGTTCCCAGAAGGCCGGGTGCTGGGTTTGTAGGAGCCTCCACAGTCACAGTGGCCATCTTCTGCCTTGCCAGAGCTTCCAACTTCATCTACAAAAAGGATTTCACATCATTATTTCACATTTATGATTTTCAGCTGCATATCCCCACTATTAAGGTCAACATTGCTCAGACCCCTCTGGACCTCTTTTGTCACTCTATCAATACTTTCCTCACCATCAGTTTAGAGAGATTTGTACTTTCCTGTGACCCAGAAGCTGTTCCTGCATCTCCTGACATCCATGACCTTCCTCATCCTGACTACGTCAGGGAATTACAAATCAGTTCAGTCTGCTCATTCAAAAACTCATCACTGACCCTGAATGAAGTTGATGAACATTTCGAGGTCCCTTATCTGGGTCTTCAGTTGTTCCACCAGCTGCTCCTTCACCCTGGCTGGATTCACAATCTGCGCTATGGCAGCATCCACCCGCTGTCGCAGTTCCTCTGGAGACAACGTTGCAAAATCTTCACTCAAGTCCATGTCCAGCTTCTTTATCAACTCATTTATAATCATCTGCAAAACACAAGTGAGCAGTGCGATTTCACCATGTGACACTGCTGCCCAGGAGCTTCAAGTAGTCCTTCCCCAGAGGTTTCCTCAGAAACAGGATACCTTTGCTGCACAGAAATAACTGCAAAAGACAACACATGACAGGTTCACACGTGTAGACAAACCCCTGACACTCTATTATAGCTGCAGTTGAGAAATACAGGGTGATGACAGTCTGTAAGACACTCACATGGGCTAGGAATTACAGCAGGAGGATTCGTGAGCCTTACCCGCTGTCTTTCCATAACCACAGACTGTGGCAGAGAATCATAGCTGCCCTCTTGGTAAGCAAAGGTCTCTAGGTCATCCAGCTGTGTCTTGAGCTGCAGGATCAGCTCTCTCTGCTTCTCCTTCTGGACCTCAATTTGCTCCTGCTTCTCTCGCTCACCCTGAAAAAAAGTTGTCAGTAAATAAAATTGAAGACTTATTGTCATACCCAAGCCACAGAGAACGGGATTATGATGTGAGGAGTGTCTCCTGCAGCTCATGTACTCATGTACACTAGTCAGCACCGCAAACCAGTCTGAGAGAGAAATGTGAGCACCAAGCAGAGGTACCAGGTACATCACCTCATCTGATAAGGGAGGGGAAGAACCTCTCCAGACTGCTTGCACCCATGTCCTGTCCCACAAGGCCAGGATCAAGGAAGAAAGCAGCCAAATAACATGTACGTATCGCAGATCCTCTGAGTCAGCCGTGCTGTACCAGGGCGTGGAGCGGTGACACACCACTCAGGGCTCTAGGGCACATCCCCGCGAGCTGGCTCCGAGTCACCAGGAGCCTGAGCACGTCTGGTGCTGAGCTCCGTGCAAACCCGCGGGCAGCGCAGCCGCCGAGCCCCTCCCGGCAGCGGGATCGCAGCCGCTAATGGCCTTCGGGCGGGGTTAAGCCCACACACTGACCTCGGGGCTATGCCCAGCAAAGGCTGCCCTCAGCCCGGCGCGGGCACTCACCGGAGCGGCGCCGAGACCGTGGGGCAGCGGCGCGGGGCAGCCGCGGAAGGCGAAGTCCTCGAGGTCGCGGAGCAGGCGCTGCTGCTCGGCCGGGCCGGCGCGGGCCACCTGCCGCAGCCGGAACTGCACCTGAGCGAAGTGCGAGGCGAGCGCCAGCAGCGCCCCGTGCAGCCGGCGCCGCTCGGCCCGCAGCCGCGGCACCGACTCCGGCGACTCTCCCCCTGTGGCAGCCGCCTCTTCGTCCTCCTCGTCTTCGTCCTCTTCCGCCGACACGGCGCCCACCGGCGCCCAGCGCTCGCCGGGGCCCAGCGAGCCGCTCTCTCCGTCCATAGCTGCCGCTACCGGCACCGCGACGCCGCCACCATCTTGGCGCTGCGGGGCGGGGCCACGGGCGGGGCCAGCGCGCCCCCTGGCGGCCCGGCGCGGCGGCGGCGGCGGCGGCGGCGGCGGCGGCCCGGGGGGGCGGTGACGGGGCCGCGGGTTGGCTGCCCCGGGCCCGCGGGTTGGCTGCCCCGGGCCCGGCCCGGCCCGGCCCGGCCCGCCCGGACCCCGCGCCCGGCAGCCGCGCCCCCGGCCCGAAATAGCGCGGGGCGAGGTCGGCACCGCCATGGCGAGGTGAGCACGGCTGGACGGGACAGGCAGCGCCCGGAACTCATGCGCGGCGTCCGGTGACCGGCACAGGCACCCCCCCCGACAGGACCCTTCGACCTGCAGCAGCGGGGAGCGGCGCCGGGCCAGGCAGAGGGGAGCGGACACAGGCCGGCCGGGCCCCGCCGCCTGCCCGGCCAGGGCCCCGTGGGACGGCAGAGGGGAGAGTCACGGGGCTAGTGCCCGCTACCCACCGGCCGGTCGGCTCCCACTGCCCGTCCCGGGGCTCGGCCCAGCCCGTGTCCGGGGCCCCTTCCTCGCCCCCGGCCCCATGCCCTGGGCGGGCCCTGCTGAGCACTGCTGGGCACCGGGAAATGCCCGCTGGTGATAGATACCCGCTGCTCTGCTCTTCCCCAAGGCAACCCGCAAAGACACTGTGGTACGACCGGCCGCGGTACGTGTACCTGGAGTTCTGTGTCGAGGACAGCACGGACGTGAAGGTCGTCATCGAGGACCACCGGCTGGTGTTCAGGTGAGCTGCCACTGCCCTGCCGAGCGACACGGCCCTGCTCTGGGGGTGGTTCAGAGGACCGGGAGGACTCTGTGAGAGGAGAGCACGCATGGCCTCAGCTCTCTCCTAAGCCCGGCTGTTACGATGTTTTGGCAGTTGCAAAAATGCAGATGGTGTGGAGTTCTACAACGAGATCAACCTGTACGCCAGAGTCAACTCCAAGGTGAGGTTTGCCGCCAACAAACTGTTCTCTGACAGCCCGTCAGGTTCAGAGTCGGAGCCAGTCTCTGCAGTCTTGAGCGACACTGCTTAACATTGAATGCTGCCCTTCCTGAGAGTGTCAGTGGGGTGAGCCTGAGAGCCCCAGCCCTGGGGCTGATACTCACACTGCTGCCTTGGCCAGAAACAACCTGTCTCTGTGGTTCTGTGACCCGACAGCCTGCACAGGGCTGAGCTTAAACCCTGTGCAGAGAGGAGCCTGGCAGGCACTGAGGTACCCCGATCTTTTGGCAGGACTCACGGGAGAAGCGCTCTGACCGCTCCATCACGTGCTTTATGAGGAAGTGGAAGGAGAAAGTAGCCTGGCCACGCATCACCAAGGAGAACATCAAGGTGTGTGTGGTGCCTGGTGCCTCAGTGCATGTGCTATCCCCACTCAGCACCTCGTGGCTCCTAGGAACCACCCTGCCCCCAGGACAGACACAGAGGCTTCCACAGGGGATCCCAAGACAGAGCTCCCAAAAAGCCCTACCTGATAAGCCCCACTGATAATAACCACCACAGACTTCTGCCCTCCAGGAAGGATGTGGCACCCCTTTTCCTTGACACACTTAGGATCAAGACCAGTGCCTGCAGGCAAAGGGACTCCTGCTTCCTGCCCCTGCCCAGTCCGACAGGGCTTCTTGCCTGTGTAGGAGCTTCCCCTGGGCTGCAGGTCCCTGCGGTGCTGCTCCCCCCGCTCAGGGGATGCTCTCTGTGCCCACAGCCAGCCTGGCTCTCCGTGGATTTTGACAACTGGCGAGACTGGGAAGGGGACGAGGAGGTGGAGAGGGCCATGGTGGAACAGTACGCAGAGGTGAGCTAGGCAACCAGCCTCAGGATCGTGAGGCACATCGTATGGGCGTGTGGGATGGGGGGATGCCGGGCATTTGGGGATCCAGACGTTTGTTTCCCATCCAGATGCTGGAGAAGGTGACAGACAAAGGCCCCCCGCCAGCCATGGATGACCTGGATGTAAGTACCACCTGCCAGCTGCTTCCTGATGCCCTGCCGAGAACAACTCAGCCTCAGCCTTCCGCCGGCTCCGGGGCACCGGCAGCACCTCCTGCTGCACCCCTCGGGCAGCCTGTCCTGGAGGCAGCGTGGAAACGCTCCCCGGGACAGCTGACTGGCGCCACCCGCTGCGACCGGGGCTGGCCCGGTCTCGGCCCAGTCCCTGGCACCTCGCTCCTCCCTCCCGCAGGATGACTGACGCCCAGGCCCCTGGGGACGCCGCGGCCGCAGGAGGCCAGCCGGTGCACCGGTAGCACGCACCGGGGAGCAGCGCGGGCAGGCTTCTCCGAGGAAGCGGGGCCGCCTCAGCCCGTGCGTCGCCGCGGGCAGCTCCCGACCCTGGGCGGCGGACGCGGTCCGGTCTCCCGTAGCTGGTTACCCTAGCAGGGCACGGGGCAATAAACGTGAACTGCCGCAGCCGTGTGCCGTGCGCTCGGGCCGCCGTTGCGCCGGGCACCGGGAGCCGCTCGCCCGCACCGGCCCCGGCAGCGCGCGCCGCCGGCGGAAGCGCCGCCCGCGCGTCACCGTGCAGGCCCCGCCCGCTCGCGGCACGGCGGCCGCCACCGCCGGTCCCCGTTCCTCCGCGGCCGCCCTCGCCGCCAGTCCCGGCTCGCTCGTGCCGAACGGTCGTGATGGTGTTCCGGTGCCAGCGGGACAGCTGGGCCCGGCAGGTAGCGTCGGGCCGGGCCCGGGCCCGGGGCGCGGGGCAGGCCCGGGCGGGCCCTCACGGCGCCGCCGTCTCTGTCTCAGTTCACCACCAGGGTGGTGTCGTGCCGGGCGGCGGAGCTGCGGCCCGAGGGCGGCGGGGAGCCGGTGCGCGGGTTCCAGGTGGTGCTGGAGGACACCATCCTCTTCCCCGAGGGCGGCGGGCAGGTACGGGCCGGGCCGGGGCCGGGGCCGGGCCGGGGCCGGGGCCGGGCCGGGCCGGGCCGGCGGCACTGACGTCCCGTGTCCGCAGCCGGATGATCGCGGCCTCATCGGGGACGTGCCGGTGCTGCGCGTGACACGGCGGGGCCCCGAGGCCGTGCATTTCGTGCCGGCCGCGCTGGAACCGGGTGCCGAAGTGCAGCTGTCGCTGGACTGGGAGCGCCGCTTCGACCACATGCAGCAGCATTCAGGTCCGTGCCGGTACCGGGGGGCGCCCGGTAACACCCCGCGGGGCGTGCCGATGGGGCAGGGGGGCTGTCAGCGCCCAGCGTGTCCGCACCCTGGTCAGGGTAGAGAGAAACCCGACAGCTGTGTGCGCAGTCTGTTCCCGGGACTACTGAGGGCAGCAGGTGCCCTCCTGCGAGCTCTCCTTGTCTTGTAAACAAACGCACCGAAAACAGGTTTGGAAGAGAAAGTTCAAGCTGCTTTGCAGCCCCAGCGTGTGCTGCAGTGCCAGGAGCCGAGGCTCATGAGGCCAGAGCTGTCTCCTTGCTTCTCCTGAGCGCTGGCAGGAGCCCTTCAGTGCCCAGCACTCGCCTGTTGTGGAGAACGTCAACAGGAAAGACACGGCCTGACTGAAAATATCAGTGGCACTCGGAGCTAGTGCTTGCACATCTCTTCCAGGACAGCATCTCATCAGTGCCGTTGCAGAACAGATGCTTGGATTCAAGACGACTTCATGGTGAGCAGGATAAAGGTTCCTTTTGACCCATTTGGCACGTGCCACCATGCTACTCTGCACAGAGCCTGAACACTGAAACACCATAAGCAATTTGGATATTTCATTTGATCTCAGACATTGCAGAAGAGGTGACTGACCTGGAGAGAAGCTGTACAAAGTGTTTGCTCTGTCTTGTTCTCCTTAAGTGTTTGGTTTACACCTGGTACTTTGAACGTAACAGGGAGAGGAGGGAAGTCTGTTTTGTTTCAGTCACCACATTCCCAGCAGTGGGATGCTGGTGCTGCACAAAGGGATCTCCCAGCTAGTCTCAGCTACAGCAACGGATGTTCTTCCTTGGTGCAGGGAGCTGGGCCGTCAGCGAAGTGTCATTGAGCTGGACACCCCTTTGGTGACAGCAGAGCAGGTCGAGGCCCTGGAGAAGAGCGTGAATGAGAAAATCCGGGACAGGGTCCCTGTAACAGTGAGGGAACTGGCTGCAGATGACCCTGAAGTTGAAACAGTGAGTGGTGGGAGAGAACTGATGGTGTTTGTGGGACCGGAATAACTGAGCACAGATGTCACCTTCTTTGTCACCCTTCTCCTCTGCCAGGTGAGGAGCCGGGGGCTGCCCGATGACCACGTAGGGCCAGTGCGCGTGGTGGACATCAAAGGCATCGACTCCAACCTGTGCTGTGGGACTCACGTCTCCAACCTGAGTGACCTCCAGGTGGGCTGCTGCAGCTGCGCTGCCTCTGGGAGCCACACTCCACATGAAGTACAGCCAGAGTCCCTGGGATCCACAGACTGTGCTGATGGGGAAGGGGGTGGCAGCAGCCCCAGGCTGAGGGAGCCCCAGTAGGGTCACACATGGGCTGGGTGCCACAGGTGCTTTTGTTTCCTTGTTGCAGAACTCAGCCCTGTATGCAGCAGTGATGTTTTTGCACTGCCGGGGATGTTGGCCATGTTCCCTCTGCTTAAAGTTCTGATATTTTTGAGTGTTCATCATGGATGGGAAATCATTCTGTGCAGGGAAATGGTGATAAAATCCTAGACCTGCTTTTAAGCATTTGTACTTTCTCAGTCATTGGTTGGAGTCTGTTTCCCAGCAGAGACGTCCAGATGCCCTGTAGACTACACCCCATGGCTAGAAGATTGCATAAATTCCATCGTGCCACCATCTCTTTTTTTGGGTGTTGACCTTATGACTGATTTTGATCTATTTATTTTCACTAGCAGAGAGTCAAAATTCACCACAGGGCAGGAACTGACCACCTACGTGAATTATCAAAATGCTCTTCTGACCAGGTTGATTTTCTTTTTAAGATTATTAAACTCCTTGGCGTGGAAAAAGGGAAAAAGAACAAAACCAACTTGGTCTTCTTGGCAGGAAACAGAGTGCTGAAGTCAATTGAACAAAGTCACAGTACTGAGAAGGCTCTAACCTCCCTGCTCAAGTAATGCCCTTTCCTCTTCTGTTATTTCATTTTCACCCCTCCTCCTGAGAGATACCCACATAAGCCTCGGGGTACATGTTGTGGGGCTGTGTATGGTGTTGCCTGTTTTGCTCCTTTAGGAAATCCTTCCTTTGTCCTTCAGAGCAGTGATCCAAAGTCTCCCATTTCTTTCAGAAATGGACCAGGTGAGCACGTAGAGGCTGTGAAGAGACTGCAGAGCTCTGTGAAACTGCTCCAGAAGGTACAGGAACAGCTGGGAAAAGTGGGTTGTCACTCTTTCCTGTAGACCATTAGTTGTGGTAACTGGGAGTAAAATCATTGGCTTCAGTTTTTGTGGATATTGTGAAAAGTGCTCAAACCTCTGGGAACACAGCTGTGTTCACACTGACTTCTCCAGCTGCAGTACATTTCATTTCTTTTTCTTTCAGAATAACCTGAACCTACTTAGAGACATTGCTGTTTTGATAGCCCAGGACTTCAAGAGCAAACCTGCTCCAAAGCAGCTGTTTGTATTGCACAGGTATGGGGGAGCTCAGGCAAGAGGGGCCAACAGTATCCCACACGTTTTATGGCAGTTGGATCTCTCACACCTTTGCAGTTTGTTTTCTCAAGGAAGAATGTAAACAAAGTGAATTGAATATTAAATAGCCTTGGCCTGCTGCAAAGTTGTGCAATTAAAGGAATCTGTAATTCAGTCACTGAATTCTTCTGGTGCTGGAGCTGAGAAATTACTGTGTCCATCCAATTCCCTCTGCATTTGAAAATTTCAAATAAAACCAGGGAGCTCTATTTCTTAAAAATAACACTTGCATAATTCCTAAAGTGTCCACAGGAGTGCCCAGCAAGGATTTACATATATAGACAAATAAGAGCAAAAGGCCAAAATCCTGATCAGGCACTGGGTTTCTGATTGAGATTTTGTACTCTAGAGGGGATTTTGCTTCTTTCTGATGTGTTTTTTATCCATCCATACAGGAAAGAGGGCGATTCTGAATTTATGAACATCATCGCTAATGAGATTGGGACAGAGGTGAGTCACTGATGAAGACTAAACTGGCACCACTGGTTTTTCACCCCAGTTTTACACGGACAGGGGCTGGCCAGGCTGCTCTTCCTGCTACATTCATGACCTGCAGATCTGGTTCCTTTGGCAGGTACCTGAGGTTACTGTCCCCAGCAGCCTCAGTCTGTAGGGCGGTCCTCAACAGTGAGAATTCGAGCACTGGAGAAGAGCCTTAACCCCCAGGAGCAGTACAGAGCCTCATTGGCTGAAATAGGTTAGGATAGGATTAGGTAGGAGTAGAATAGAAAGGTTTCAGTCACAATCACCTAGTTCAACTGCCAGCTGTATCCTTTTAACTTGGGATACCCCAGTACTGTTCTGTCCCAACAGCACATGACTGGGCACAAAAGCCTCAGATGCCACTTCCCTTTTACTTTTTTCAAGCAGTCTCAGTCTCAATAATGCACATAGACTTCCAAACTGTCAGTTTGCTGTTTGTGTCTTCTGGCCAGTGTGTGTCCTCTTCTTGAATGAGGAGAGCACTGACTTATCTGGAGCAAGGCCCATCTTTGTCCACAGGAAACCCTGCTGTTCCTGACTGTGGGAGATGAAAAAGAAGCAGGACTCTTCCTTCTAGCTGGACCTGTTGAACCAGTTGAAAATTTAGGTCCCAGGTAACATGTTTTGTGATTTGTTTAACTCGAGTAAGAATTCTGATGTTGCAGACTGAGCAGCTGCACTGTGTGATGCAGGCATGGATGCACATGTGCTGTCTGGAGTAGGTTGGGCTCCAGCCTGTGCTGTTGTTGCTGCAGGGTGGCAGAACTGCTGGGTGGGAAAGGAGCTGGGAAGCGCGGCCGCTTCCAGGGCAAGGCAGCCAAGATGAGCCGGCGAGGAGAAGTGCAAGCTCTGCTCCAGGAATTCATTAGCCATCAAAACCCAGGAGCGTAAGAATTCTTAAAGTAGGTTTGTCTTATATTTGTTTGCATAGGCTCCACCAGCTTCTCTACCAGAGAATAAAGACCTGAACCCAACAGCTGGTGTGCACATGCTCTGCGTGGGCTGCTCACGGAAATGGGGAGGGGATCTGCCATCAAGGCTTTGCTGCAGGGGCTCATTTCTCAGGACAAATGGTGCAGGGAATAAAGTAGTCCTTAGTGAACCACTTTGTAGGGTTCCCAAACCCAGAAGGGGCCTCCTGCTGGCAGTACTTTGGGGCATTTTGCTTTGTGCCAGTTGCTGAGGAGGAGTTGCTTGGCACGAACGCTCAAGCAAGAGGCAGCTGGGCTGGGCAAGGGCAGAGAGCAGCTGGAAGGGAGAGCAGGTACCCCACAGGCAGGAGATCATTCCTCACCATGTACCAAGGCCTTTCTCTTGGTGGGGTGCAGTTGTTACTGATCGTTTTTTTGACCATCAGTAGTTTCTTGGGCTGATGCAGCTGTAAACTCCCTCAGGATCAGGCAGAGCTGTCCCTGGTGTTCCCTCAGCTCACCTTTCCTGCCCAGGCGGGCCCTGGAGCTGCTGCAGTCTCCTCTGGAGGAACTAAAGGGTGCTCTGGAGCCACAACGGGGCTCAACAGGTAATTTGAGAATTTACCCTTCCCCTTCTTGCTAGAAATGGTGTGATAGGTTTACCCCAGGTATTGGTAATAAATGGAGAAACAGAATAAAAGAAACTTCCATCCTAAGGAAGTTTATCTGTCAGGAACATGGGGATGGGAGCAGCCCCAGCAGATCGGGTTCCCAGCCATGGCTGCTGTGACTGGTGCATGGCCACATCCTTGGCTGAGCTGTCGGGATGGTGTCAGAACACAGGGACCACCACTGAGGCCTGGAACTGGGTGTGGGGTCAGAGCTGCAGGGGCTGGTGCTTTGGGAGCAATCCTACACATGCACACAGAGTCTGGCAGGAAGAAAGTATCTGCACCTCCCTATGTATTTTGGACTCTCTCAGACTGAGCGAGGATGTTTCCTGAGAAGGTTAAGAGCTGGGCTGTACAGCCTGCACAGCTTGGAGGGCAGCAGGACTTCTGCTGCAGGGTGAGCACTGGGCTGGGGTACTGAGGTGAGAGGGGCATGACCCCAGCCCCACACCACGGCGAAATGCCAGGTCTGTCCCCCGCACCCTGGGGGCCAGCACAGCCCCAGCTGAGCCAGTTGGTCCCAAAGCTGAGCTTGTTTCTGTAAGCAGTGAGGTGACACAAGTTTGTCCCTGTTCCTGGCACAAAGTGCACCCAGAAACCTTGGATTAACAGCACAAAAAGTAGCTCATTGCCCCCCCCCGTGCTGTCAGTGTTCAGCTGCACTTCAGGGCAAAACATAAAGACCCAGGACACTAGGCAGTGCCCTTTTCAGTGGCTTGAACATGCCCTGCAGGTGTTGAGGGTCTTCAGCCCCCAGGAGAAATGTCCTTCCTCTACCATCTGCAGGTCATGCCACAGCCCTGCATCCAGGAGCTGATCCCCCATCCCATGGCACTGGCCAGTGGGACACTCAGACTCACCAGCAAAACAACCTTCAGCTTTAATCAGACACCTCCTGTGCACAGCCCCACCCACCCCATGTGATGTGTGCACAGACACGTAATTCAAGTACACGCAGGGCCGTGTGTGCACCCCACACTGATCACACTGAGGTGAACACCAAACGTCCCAGGGCTGGGGCTCCCTCACACTGGCGCTTGATCTCCGTGTCACAGTCTGCCCTTCCTTTCACAGAGCTGCCTCTTCAGCAGACCCCAGACATGCCGAGGTGAGAGCCCTGCTGCCAGTGGTGCTGTTCCCAGCTCTGCAGCGTGGAGCTGGCCTGTCCCCACGGGCTGCAAGGGAGTGCAGGACCTCCCGCTGCTGCTGCTGCTGCTGGGTCCTGGGCAGGTGACCCCCACCTGTGGGTGCAGGAGGGACAGCAGGGGACTTGTGGGCATGCAGGGCTCTGTGTGCCATCAGCCAGCCCCAGCCCAGTGTGACTGGTACTGTGGGTCCATGTTGTGGGAGCCACCCAGCAGCACCGCTAGCCCAGCCTCCATGGTCTGCTCCCAGGGCAGGATCAGCCTGTGCAGATTCAGTGGGAAGCAAATAGTGGCTGAGGTGCACCCAGGGCCTGGTAGCTGCCCCTGAGACACCCCTGGGCTGTCTGCCTGGCTTAGGCAGCCTTTTTGTCCTGTGTGGCCAGGAGCTGGGAGAGGCAGTAGGGGATGAGGCCAACAGTAGCCAGCGGCACGGCCGCACTCTTGCAGAAGGAGAGGGCGTAGAAAAGCAGCTGCATGTGGGAGGGTGGCTTGAAAGCATCAAAGACATGGAGGATGAGGAGGGAGGCAGCGATGCAGCCCAGGCGGAAGGGCAGCTGCTGGCCCTGCTTCAGCCGGGAGCTCTCCTGGTACAGGTAGGAGTTGAGGGCCAGCCCCAGCCCGAAGAGGACGCCCAGGTTACGGAGGAGGCTGGCAAAGGGAGTGGTGTCAATGTGGACCCACTCAGGGTTGCTGCACCACTTCTGTGCCTTCTCCAGCGTCCAGAGCAGGTCCACGCCAAATGTCCACAGCAGCAGGTAGAAACCCAGGGTGAAGCTGAAGAGGAAGAAGGTGATGCCCAGGTACCGATGGAAGCTGGCTTGGTAGATGCAGCGGACATGCTGGAAGGTCTTGGCCACAGCCATCCCTGCCAGTGACAAAGTGGGAGCATTGGTCAGTGCTGCAGGTACTGCAGTCCAGCACAGTGCTGCTGTAGGAAAGGGATGGGGGGGACTGATACACTCACCTGAGAAAACCCCTGCAATCACCTGGTGGGGGAAGTGAGCAGCAATGAAGACTCGGGACATGCAGACGCAGACCTGAACTGCCCAGAACCCAATCCAAAGCACTGTCCACAGCACCCTGTGAGGGACAGGTGGCCATATCAGTGCCAGGGCCAGTTTGCACTGCCCATGGCACTGCCATCACATACTCCAAACAATGCCTGGCTGCCGCTGAGCCTGTCCCCGTGCAGACCCCAGCTGTCAGTCCACAGCCTTGTGCCTTGATGGGCTTGGCTGTGCCTGTCAGTGCTGGAGCCGCCTCTGCCCGGCACAGGTGGTTTTGGCACACAGCTTACCAGTATCTGAGTGTCCTCGACTGCTTCTCTCCCCCAGCAGCAGAGAGGAGGGCTGTCACCATGACGTAGTACACGCCTGCTGCACCCATGGCATGGCCAGATGGGCTCCCTGGGCAAGAAGAGAGACCCAGGTCAGACTCCGCATGGGCCAGAGCTGAGCACCCGCAGGGGTTTGTGCTGAACCACCACAGCTTCACCAAGGGTCAAGGTCTGCTCCGTGCAGAGGCTGCCCTGCCTCCTTCCCCTGCAGGCACAGCCAGCGTCCCCAGGAGCACAGCAGCGAGGGCCCTCTCTCCAGAGCTGTCCAGGGGCATGTGCTCCCTGCAGGCTGCCAGCCACAGCCCTGGCCAGGCCAGCACCCCCCTCCCTGTGTGTGCAGGTCACCATGGGCAAGCACCCCCTGCCCCTGGCTGCAAGCCCCTTCCATGGCTTGGGGAGCCCTACCGGGGCCAGTCTCGCAGGTGAGTGGGAACTGCTGGATCTCTGGTGCAGAGTTGTTGCCATAATAGTCTGTGTCAAGGACCCACCAGTATGGTCTCTCCCCAAAGAGGATCCTGAAAAGAAGAGAAGGGATATGGGGAGGTCCAGAGCACAACTGCAGCTTTAGATCTGTCCTGGGACATGGAAGAAGCAAAGGACACACAAGTAGTTCAGGGCATCCTGACAGACACAGCACCCAGCTGATTGCTGGGTTCTGACAGCTGACTCTGCCTGACAATGTTCCCATCCCCAGCCCGGAGGGGGAAGAGCAAGAACTTCCTGGGAGCAGGTGAATATGACCTCCTGTGGTGAGGGGCTCTGTAAAGATCCCCCCACTCAGCACCACAGCCCTGGCTGATGGGAGGGTCTGTTTGCAGGAGGCTCCATCTCTGCTTGGAGCAGAGGGGGAGAGCTGTTGCTGCATGGCTTGGGAAGGAGTGACCATTGTCATTGCCCAGCTGGGGCTGAACTCTGGTCCGGCACTGGGGCTGAGAGCACCCATCAGGCCTACATTAATCCAGGTGTGCCAACACACGGTTGGAGTGTTGGCTTGGGGCTACTCACCACTTGAAGACGAGGTTGAGCCAGTCTCCAATTACAGCTACCCAGATGAGCCTGATGCCCACTGCTTCACTGAAGTGGAACCAGATGGGGAAGAGGACAAAGAAAGCATTCCTGAGATCAGCAGCATAAGAGATGAAGAGGAACCAGTCCTGGGAGCCCTGGAAGTGCTGCTGCAGCCAGTGTGTGGTCCGGATGCCCACGTCGTGCAGGAGGTTCATGTTGGCCTCCATCCTCCTCTGCTGCCCTCGGCGTGCCTCTGGCTGTCCCGTACTCCACTGTGCCACTGGGGTTTTATACTCTGCAGGGTCTTGGTTGGAGCAGGCAGGTCACTGTCCCAGCACTGATCTTTGGACTCAAAACCACTCTTTCCAAAGGTACATCACCAGGGGGTTGTAACAAACATGTTTGGAACAGCTTACGTAAAAGGGGAAAACAGGTTTCGAGGGCACGTGGAGTGCAGTGCTCCAACCCCAACACCCATCCCCTGCCCCTCACCATCCCCTTGCTCAGGGGGATCCTGCAGCCCTGGCTCCTCCAGCTACCCAGTGCAACAGCTCAGCTGCTCCGACTGACCCGCAGCCCTTGCTCCATTATCCCACCCTCTGTGTGACAGTCCTGCAGAGCTGCCATGTCCAGGGCTGACAATTGCTCTGGTCTCTCTGCCATCCCCCTGTGAATCACCACCAGAGCACAGCGAGGATGCCCAGGAGCATGGAGTGGGTGCATGGAGCAGAGGGCAGACTGCCCCTCCCCTCCTTATTTGCCAGGCTAATTTAACCAGGACTTTGCATACTGGGAAACTTTCAAAGCCATTCCTGGAGGTCCCTGCAGCCCCAGACAGGCCTGGGATGCTCCTGGCTGCCAGTCGTGTTCTGATCTCTTGTGAGGGGCTGAAGGACCTTTGCAAATAGGGACTGCACTTCTCCCAGCACTGCTCCACTGGGTTAATCCCTCCTGCCCCATCAGACCCCAGCTGTGGGTACAGAGCCAAACACAGAACTAACTCATCCTGTGGTGCCCATGGCCATCCCCTCCACTCCAGCTGCACTCTGCTGTCCCTGGTAGCATTGCTGGCACTGCATCCTTACCATCCACAACTGCCAGTGCCTGGACATTGCCCTGTGGCAGCAGCACAGGGTGCCCAGCCAGCAGCAGCACAGCTGAGCAGACAGCAAGGCATTAATGATCAACAGCCAGTGAAATGCATCACTTATCTCCCTCCTGAGAAAATTCATGGCAAGATCCTTGAACCCCTGCCCTATGTTGTTTGTCTCTGTGAGAGCTGTGTCCAGTGCTGAGTCCTGCTGACAAACAGCAGGAGTTACAGGCCCCATCCTGCCCCTCTGCCCATGCAGAGCCCAGGGAGCCATGGGGTCTGACAGGCAAAACACCAGCAAACCTTGCTCCCTGGGCTATGGGCATGGATGGCCTGGGAGGAAAGCAGGCAAAGGCCACAGACTCAGCCCTGCTGCAGGCATGTCCTTTTCAGCCTGGCTGTGCTGCACTCAAGGAAGGTGGTCCCAGACCCTGGACTGAGCTCCTGACCTGCAAAACATCCCAACAAAACAGAAGTTTGCCCAGAAACAGAATTACTCCTGCAAAACAAAATTCCCCAGCAGCTCATTCCAGGGTCTTCAACTGAGAGTGGCTTTGGCCGGCATGAAGGAATGCAAGAGACTTGGCTTCTGTTCCAAAAATATTTTGAAACTATCAGCAATAAATCCTTCACAGGAGATTTCACAGCAGAAACTGGGGCAAAAAGTGTTGGCAATGGGGACTAGCACTCCAGTCCCCTAGGAAAAAGTCACCACAGGAAAACTGGGGCCATAATGGGGAGAGGGCAGGAAGCAGGATGGAAGCAGCCACCTCCTCCCTCCCAGCACAGAGTGGCTCAGCCCAGTACCCCAGTGTGTTTGGGCAGTGCCAGGGGCACATGCCACTGGTCAGGACTGTGCCAGAGGTGCCAGGGTCCACACGGTCCCAGTGCTGCTCCATGCCCTGCCCTGTGGGTAAATCCCCAGCCCCAAAGTCACTGTGTGGGCCTGGGGCAGGGCAGCAGGAGCTGCCTGGGCATGCAGGGTTCTGCATTCCGGCTGGTCTGACAATTGCTCAGGGTCCTGCTCGTCCCCTGCACCGTGCAGCCCTGCCAGCAGCACTGCTGGGGATGTGCAAACGGGCTGGCTGGCCTTCCCAGGGAAGGAGTGGGGCCAGCCTGGGGGAACCCAATTTCTGCCCTGGGGCTGTGCACAGCAGGCCCAGGATCAGCTGGCAGCCCAGGAGCTGTGTGACTGCAGTGGCAGCAGCTGGCCCTGGGACACGGTGTGCCTGCGATTCCCAAGGTTCTGGATGCAGCTCTGGCCAGTGCAGCACCAGTGGGGGCTGTAACGTGCCACGTGGCGTGCCCGTGTTTGGTCCAGAATGTTCCCTGACAGCTGCAAGGTCCAGGCTGGGCTGTGGCAGCGTGGTCACTGCGTCAGAGCAGAGTCTGGGCAGCACTGCACATGTGGGCACACTGTGGGCAGGGAGCTGGCTGGACACGACCTTCCTCCTCTGGGCACAGCCCTGCTGTCACACCAGGGCACCCAGGGACCACTGCAACCTCACACTGAGCCATGGCCTGAGCTGCCCTCTCCTCCCATCACCGTTCCCGTGTGCTGCAGCAAGCTGAGCCAGCTCCTGGGGCACATGCCACGGCCATTAGGGCTACTCAAGCCCCTCACAGCGTGTTCTGGACAGACCTGTCCACTACAGTGAGGGGTCAGGGGGGATGGATACCCACTATGCCCCCAGGGACACTTTGGTGAGCGTTTAGTATCTGCAGCCATGGGCCAGGGCTGGCACTGGCCTCACCAAGCTTCTTGGTGTCCCCATGCCAGCCTGGCACGGTGGGGAGGGGTCTGTGGGCTGTGGGATCCTGCAGCCCAGAGCTGCACATGCAGCTAGGGGAGTAGAATCAAGGGTCCCCACCCAGGGGGGCTGAGCAGGCTGGGCAGCAGCCAAGCCCAGAACTGATTAACGCAGCTCAGAACAACTGTTAAACATTAACTCCCTTGTTTGCTCCATATTCCCTGGCCGCAGCCTCCTGCCAGCACCGGGGTCCAGGAGCATCGCCAGGACAACTCACACAGCCATGCCGGGCACTGTGCCCGGCACTGGGGCGGCCCCACGGCCCTTGGAGCCCCGCAGAGCTGAGCCAGGGCCATCCCTAACAGGGCTTCAGCCGTGCTGGGCTCTGGCCCCGGCCACAGGAGACAGAGCAGCACCCGTGAGTTTGTTCAGGAAAAGCACTCCAGTGCCTGTTTATTGGCAAGGGCAGACACGGGGCAGCCCAGCCTGGGGAGTGCCCATCCGCAGGCGCAGCCATGGGCTCCTCCAGCAGCCTCCCAGCGAGGCCAGTGCAATGGGAACCTGTGTGCCCAGGCAGCTCCCGTGCCCGCCCTCTGCAGAGCTGGCACTGCAGCAGCAGCCAGGGCTTGGCCGTGCCTGGGCCCAGTGGCCTTGATGGCTGGGGAGGACGTTTGGGGCATCCTGAGCAGTTCCACAACAACACCACCCCACTCACTCCTGCCACTGTGGGCAAAACCTCAGGTGGAGCACAGCTCCAAGGGCAGCTGCAGCTTTGTGCTGTGGGCAGCCTTGGCCAGCACTGTCACCCTGTGTGCACCGATGATGGGCAGGTGGTGGATGCCCCATCCCAGAGGAGGGGAGCGGCTGCGGGCACCCCACAGTACACAGGGTGACATCCAGGATGAAATTAAAACATCACTCCCAGAGGCTGTCTTCCAGAGGCTTTGGGTCCTCCTTTGGCAGTGCTGCAGTGCCGAAACAAGAACTGAGCTTCTCCCAAACCTGACCCTGAGCACAGGACGCCCTGGGCAGGGAGAGGGCAGGTCCTGCTGTGGGACAGAGCCCCTGTGAGTGTCCCCCCGAGAGCCAGCAGCAGCCCCTGGCCCATCAGAGCCCGCCAAGAGGCGGTGCCAGGCTGAGGTTGAGGAAGCCCCCAAAGTGGAAGGGGGGCAGGCGGGGGGCACAGGTGGCAGCAGAGGGCAGGCAGGCGAGAGGATTGGCCCCACATGCCCCCACATCCTGTTCACTGCTGAAGTAGACACTGTCAGATGAATCCACCGAGGGGTCCTCGTTGAAGTAGTTGTAGGGCCTCAGGAAAAAGCCGACACCATTCCCCACAGTCACTGTGTTGGGGATGTCTTCAGCATGAGGGACATGCAGGAACCCCACAGTGATCCAGGCAACCAAGTCCTGCGAGAAGAGGAATGAGGCATCTGTCAGGCTGAGCAGGACTCTGCCAGCCCAGCAGCTGCTCTGTCTGGCTCTGGGACAGGTGCAGCTTCTCTCCAGGGCAGGGGCCAGGATGGCCCCCACAGGGTCCAGCTTCTCTCCATCCCAGGAACCCCAGCTCACCTCGTTGGTGATGGTCTCGTTGTTGATGAAGTCAGCAAAGGCCACAGTGGGTGTCCAGGGGTCATTCTGGTTGTAGATGCTGGTGCTGGTGGGCTCCTCCTCCTTCCGCCGGGTGACAGCCAGCTGGTACCTGCCAGCACAGGGGTCAGAGGGGCTTGTCCACACCAGCCATGGCATTGCCAGCTGGGATGCACTGCCAAACCGGGGCTGGACATCCCCGGTCTGCCCTGGGGCGGGGAGGGAAAGGGCCATGAGGGCAGTAATGGACAGCAGCCCCAGCGTCTCCAAGCTTTGTGGGGGATCCCTTGCTGCCTGTGGCTTTTCCAGCATGGCTGGGAAACATGGATAGATCCAGGTGCAAATGCTGCCACTCAATGCCCAATGCACTCCCTTAAACCACAGCTACTTCTCCCCCACACAGACTTCCCCAGCATGAGCTCCATCGGTTCACCCTGGCAGTGAGAGTGGTCTGTGCTTATCCCAAGCATTTTCCAAAAGGCATTCCGTCCTCCTGGGAAGATAACACAACCTGGCAGTGCCAGTGCTTCCCTTAGGAATTCATTCTGCAGCCTACTTCCCCTCAAAGGGGCCTACAACCCCCTGCAATAAGGGCCTCAGACTCCTGCCTGTGAACTACCATTAGCAGATGTTATTGCACAACATCTCAAGGAAATTTCAGAGCCAAAAGCTACGCATGTTTGCTGTTTAACCCTTCCCTGCAGCCTGGTGCAGGCCTGCCCAGGGCTGAGAGCCTCCCTCCCCCAGGAGCAGAAGCAGCTGAGGCCTCAGGGCTCTGCAGCCCTGGCACCCACCTGCCCCAGCTGACAGAGCGTTCCATGGAGCTGTTGGTGGGCAGGTGCTTCCCAGCAAAGCTGATGATCTGGATCCGGTAGCTGCGTGGGTGCTCCCACTTGTTGGGATTGGGGCTGACAAAGGAGAGATAGCGGGGCATGGGGACATTGAGTGGGAATGCTGCCTCGTCCTCCTTCCCCAGCCTTTCCCTGCGGAGGTATGGCCGCTCAATGGTGTTCTGTGTGCTCCAGGGATCTTTGACAAACTCGTACTCCATATCCTGGGTCTCCAGGGAGTTCAGCTGCCCTGTGAAACAGAGGAGAAAACCCTCTCAAGCTCGGCACCCCAGGCCACAGTAAACCACAGCCATGCACAAAGGTGGCCAGACCTACCGTCAACATCCAGGTCCACCTTGTAGTGGATGTGGTGGAGGTGCATCGTCCCCAGCGTGTGGGGCCCAACCCTGTTGCCGTAGTCAGTGCCTCGGCTGTGGAAGAAGGAGGAGCTGATGTAGCCAGTGGCGTGCACCCGGACCTCCACGGCCCCGCTGGCGTGGAACATGAAGTCCCAGATGTAGTCATAGTTAATGAGCGTGGAGATGGTACGGATGACCAGCGTGTTTTTCCGCAGCCCGCCGTAGTAGAAGGACTGTGAGTCGGAGAAGTGGCGCCTCAGAGGGAGGGCAGAGTCATGCTCAAAAATGCAGAGTGAGTTTTGGTTGGTTTTGGGAGTATCTGTCTCTGCCAGGTAGTGCCGGTCCACGTAGGTCGCTGTGTAGGGGCAGTCCAGGCCCTGGAGCAGCTCATAGGCAAACCTGCCGATGCCAAAGCTGCCGTCCAGGTAGCGGGTGGACATGCCCCCAGGGCAGTTGGAGCTGTACAGGGCTAAGGCTTCCTGGAGACTCAGCTCATAGACAATCCTCTCCCCACGGTACCGGATGTCAAAGAGGCGCGGGCCAGTGTTGGGGTTCATGCCGAAGGCGATGCTCCAGCCCTGGAAGGTGATGCGGTTGTTCCTGACGCTGTAGCGGGGACCCTGCGGCTCAAACTGCAGCGGGCCCGGGGACCCAGGCGGGCGCCGGGGCTTCATTGAGCCCAGCACTGCATCAGCCTGGGGCTGCTTGAGCCTGACAACCTCCAGCGCACCGGCCACAAACTCCTGCTCCAGATCCCCTGTGCTGGCAAAGTACCGGCCACTGTAGAAGACTTTGTGCAGCTGCCACCGGGAGACGTGGAGGTCCCCATGGTCCACCAGCACCTCCAGCCCCACTGGGGACAGGTAGTAGCCGGTGCCGGCCACATTGTGGAAAAGGACAAACCAGGTCACGCGGTCACCGGACTTGAAGCCCCGTGGGGCGGTGGTGAGGCTGACCAGGTTGGTCCCGTCGGACTCGCAGCATGCCGCGAGGAAGCGCGGCGCCTTTTTCAGCTCCCTCTGAATGAGGGCGTTGATATCCGCGTACTCCTTGCCGGTGACGGGTCTGCGGTGGTAGGGCACCTTCCCCCCATACTTCTGCACCGTCACGTCTCGGTGGTACGCTGGCCTCGGCAGCGGCCCCACCACGTACTCGGTGATGTTGGGCTCCGGCTGCTTCCCAAAGTACAGCACAGCCAGAGCCTCCCGGGGGGGACGAGCCCCGCCGCCGTCCAGGAACCGCAGCACCTCTGCCTTGGCGGGGACCTGCAGATCCACGGAGGCGATGCAGTTGTCTGAGGGCTTGGCACGGGAGGCATCCACCAGCGGCACCCCGAGGTGTCCCTGCAGGTACCGCACCACCTGGGACATCTCCTCAGGTGTCAGGTCAGCAAACACCAGGCTCTGGCCATCCTCGATGTCCTCCTGCTCCGGGGGCAGGTGCTGGCAGCTTCTGGGGGTCCTTTCTCTGGTCAGCAACACGCAGACCAAGGCGAAGATCGTGGCTAACGCCAGAGCAAGGAGGACGAGCACCGTTTTCAGGCTCATGCCTGCTGGGGCACTGAGCGCTCCCGCAGTCTGGCAGGACACGCTTCCAGCTGTGGAACCCTCCCAGCCACTCACTAGAACAAGGGGCTGGGTTGGCTCGGGTTTATTTTCCTCCCCTGTTTCCTCAGCAGGGAACAGCCCAGAGGTACTCGCAGGGAGGGTGCAAGGGGATGTTCTCACACATTGTCAGGATTTGCTGGGAACTATAAAAGGCAACTTTGCTCTGCTTCCCTAGAGGGCCATAATTTACAATGTCTGTACATCTGTCCTTCCCCTCTGGTCCCAGATCCTACTCCCACAGCTTGGAGTGGATGGATCCAGTCACGTAGGGGAAATAAGCACATTCTCCCTTCTCCTCCTTCTCTTAACCCCGCAGATGCTGGGCAGGCAGCAGTGGCTGTAGAGATAAACCTTCCCTGTGCAGAGCAGTGCTAAACACAGCACCACTGCCCCGTCCTGACACAGCCCTGCCATCACCAAGCAGCACTGACTGCTGATGCCAATATCCCCATGGTCCTGCAGCCAGCAGAGAGGGGACAGCTGTTTGTCACCTTGCAAAGGTGCCCACTGATCCCGAGTTACAGCCTAGCACTGATGGGGCTGCGAGGAGGGGAACAGGGGCACCACAGCCCAGCCAGCATCCTGGCAAACAGGCAGTGGCACTGGCCATGCTGCATCACCAGCAGCAATGAGACCCCTTCCTGCAAGGTCCTGTCCGGATCCCCGCCTTGTGCCCGGCACTGAGGGCCTGAGAGCCACAACCCACACAGTCCTGGCCATGACCCAGCCTCCCCCCAACAGCCACAGGGCTTGGTGCCAGTGCCCACCTCCACCCCAGCTTGTCCCTCCTGCCCTCCAGCTGGACATCCCCGCGCCCTGACAACACCCAGAGCCACGCTGCTGGGCTGCTTTGTGGGCACAGGAAACATGGCAGAGGCCAGCATCACCCCCCAGGAGACGCTGCTGTAAGTTGTAAGAATGAGACACTTGAGAGTGTTGGACCAGCACCATTTTCATTATTTTAACCTGAGATATGCACTACACAGCACTTGCTTCTACAGCAGAGGAACAGGATTCTCTCCTGACTCTGACTTTCCTCTGGCAATAGACTCAAATTCAGGAATTAACAGAAAACAGAGACTTCCATCTCACATCATACTAGGAAAATCACGTTTCCCTTTTCGAGAGCACTATTTCAAAAGCAATCATAAAATGTGAAGTCACTGGACAACTGAAAATTGAGACAACTTCACTAAAAAGCTGGAAATCAGAGACAGAACAGTCAGCCTGGTGTCTCTGACCACATCTCCTCTCCATCCTGTAGCATTAAAGCCTGCTCATGTTTCGAAAACCATCATAGGTGAATGGAGGGAAGTTTGGCAAACAAGAGGCAGTTTTGGGCAAGCAGGCAAGAGGGTTGATTTCACATGCTGTAAAGTCCTGCTCGCTGGTGAAAAACACACCATCGTGGGAGTATATAGAGGGGTCCAGGTCATAGTAGTTGTAGGGCCTCAGGAGAAAACCAACCGAGTTTCCCACGGTCACGGTGTTGGGAATATCCTCAGAGTGTGGAATGTGAAGGAAGCCAGCAGTTATCCAGGCAACCAGGTCCTAGGCAGGGAAGAGCCACAAGCCCAGGGTTACTTCAGAAGCTGCAGCAGCAGCTGCACGTGGGGCAGTGGGGAGTGACAGAAGAGAAGGAGGGGGACCTTGATGGGGGTGGATGGGCACCAGCCGGCTGCATTCCCACACACCAAGCCCCATCTCCTGGGAAAGAGCTCCTCCCTTCCCCAAAGATCCTGCCACAGCTGCAGATATCCACCCAGTGGAAGGGCCCTTTCCTTGACCTCCATGGCCTCACTCTGGCCTCGCAGAGATTTTCATGACGTTTTGCCAGCATTACTCCACTGAAAAGGAGAAATTCTCCACTCAAGCTTCTGCTCTGCACACACTCTCAATGTTCTCTGACCAAAGTACCAAGCAGACACACAGAGAAGGGGATGCTCAAACCCACTTTCCTCTTTCCTCTGGGCCACTGATCTCAAATCTGGGCCCATTGTCCCAGGGCTGGTGCTGGAGTCTCCCTGCTCCTTGGGGCTCCCGTTGAGCCTGGGCTGGGGGTTACATTCCATCCCAGGAACCCCAGCTCACCTCGTTGGTGATGGTCTCGTTGTTGATGAAGTCAGCAAAGGCCACAGTGGGTGTCCAGGGGTCATTCTGGTTGTAGATGCTGGTGCTGGTGGGCTCCTCCTCCTTCCGCCGGGTGACGGCCAGCTGGTACCTGAGGACAAGAAAAGAGAGGGGAGCAGCCCCCCGAGGCAGGGCAGAGCTAAATCAACTCCTGAAAGCCTGCAGAGCACAGGCCTGCTTGGATGGAGCAAGCCCAGCAGAGTGCTTCCCTTTGCCTGCCATCAAAAGACATCCAGCAATGCCTTTGCAGCTGGCAGGGCTGAGGGGGTCTCTGAGAACCTGCCATGCCAGCCAGAACAGCCTGACCTTGCCCAGCTGATGGCCCTCTCCATGGAACTGGCCTCGGGGATGTGGTCCCCTGCAAAACTGCTGATCTGGATCCTGTAACCGCGCTGGTGGCCCCACTTGTTTTTGCTGTTGGCAGCGAAGTAGATGTATCTGGGCATCTTGGACTGGAGTCGGAAGGCAGCCTGGTCTTCTGTGTCCAGGACTTTCTTGGTGAGTCGTGGCCGCTCTATCTGCTGCTCTGGGCTCCAGGGAGCCCGTGTCATCTCAAATGCCATGTCATGGGCCACGAGGGAGTTTTTCACCCCTGCGAAGCCAAAACAAAGCCACTGAGGAGAGTCCCCACACTGCCCTGCTCCCCAAGGACATCAGAGTGCCTGCTCCACCTATTCTCCCTCCCTGCACCCTGGGCTCTGAGCACCGACCCTGTCCAGGAGCAGCTGCTCCTCTGCAGCTCCACATGCCATGACAACACCCCATGTGTGGATCTGTGGCTAGACACTTGTCCAAGCTGGGCAGCACCACTCTGCAGCAGATGCTATGAGAGACAAGAGGGGACAAGGGATGAGCCTCACCCCAGGGCAGAAGAACAGGTTTGCCTCCCATGCAAGCATAGTTAATTAACTAGAGCATGAGCTTTGTTACTGCTCATCCTGCACAGTGAGGCACCTGGAGCAGCCTGGGTGCTGCACACATTTGCACATCACAGACAAGAGCAGTGTTGTGCTGCTCTCAGGCCACAAAGAAGAGACATGGGCCCAAGGTTTGGAGCAACAGGAGTGGCATGGGAGCAAATCAGTCTGGGGACAAAGTGGCAAAAGGCTGCTGAGAGCATTTGATGGCCAGTGCCTGTGCAAGTCTGGCAGAGGGGTTATTGCTCAGCACCTCCTGCCTGTCCCGCCATGAAGCCCCTCTGTGTTCTGTTCCTTTAACACGTGAGTCCTCAGCTTTCATAGAAGCTATTTCAGAGCTGAACCTGTGGCCATCTGTGAAGCTCTGAGCCCCACAGAAGATCCATACACAGCTGAGCTAATTTACTTTCCTATTCCCACATGAACAAAACTTCTAAGCCCACACCTCCCCTGGCAGTATAAAAAGTCACAGTCTGATTTCATCTGCCTTCTCCCTGTTCCTGCAGTTCTGCCACCCCCCGCCCCCACTGCAACAACATCACCCTGCCCCAAAAGTGGAAAGGAAAACCTGTATAACCACCAAAAAAGTAAAGTACTTTGAGTTAAAAGTATTTTTAGAGTACTTTTTAAATAGGAGAGACAAGAGCCAGACCTACCTCCCACGTCCAAGTCCACCTTATAGTTGACAAAATGGGTGTGTATCGTACCCAGGGTGTGCTCCCAAAGCCTATTGCCATATCTCAGGCCATCCCCATGGAGAAAGGATGAGCTTGGGTAGCCCGTGGCCTGCACCTTGCCCTCAAGAGCCCCGTTCTGGTAGAAGATGAAGTCCCACACGTAGTCGTAGTTGCCCACGGTGGCAATGGACCGAATGACCAGAGCGGAGTTGACCAGCCCCCCGTAGTAGAGCGACTGCAAGTTGGAGTAGTGGCGCCTCAGAGGGGAGCCCAGGTTCTGCTCAAAGATGCAGAGCGAAGCCTTCCTCTTCTTGGGCCTCAGGCTGTCAGACAGGGAGTGTGTGTCCACGTAGGTGGCCAGGTAGGGGCAGTCCAGCCCTCGCACCAGGGGGGAGGCGTAGCGCCCCAGGCCAAAGCTGCCGTCCATGTAGCGCGTGGACATCCCTCCCGGGCAGTTGGAGCCGTACACGGACAGCGCCTCCTGCACGCCGATCTCGTAGGCAACCCTCTCCCCCTTGTGTCGGATGTCAAACAGCCGCAGGCCTGTGCTCACGCTCATGCCAAAGGCAAAGCTCCAGCCCTGGAAGAGCACCTGGTTGTTCCTGACGCTGTAGCGGGGACCCTGCGGCTCAAACTGCACCGGGAACTGCGCCGCCGCAGGCGCTCGAGGCTTCATGGACGAGAAGTCCCCGTCCCACGGCGCCTTCCTCACCTTCTCCACGCTGATCCGACCCTGCACGTAGGCACTCTCCAGCTGCACCATGTCCCTGTAGTACTGCCCGTTGTAGAACACCCTGCTCACCGCCCACTGCGAGATGTCCAGGCTGCTGTGGTCCACCAGCACCTCCAGCCCCACCGGGTGCACAAAGAACCCACTCACGTTCTGAAACAGGACAAACCAGGTGACCCGATCTCTGGACTGGAATCCATGAGGGACTGTGGTCTGAAATGCCACATTGGTTCCGTCATACTCAAGGACTTCTTGCAGGAAGGTCGGTGCTGCAGCAAACGCCTTCGTCTCCAGGAACACTCGCAGCTGCTCGTACTCGCTGCGCAGCATCGGTCTGCGGTGGTAGGGCACCTTCCCCCCGTACTTCTGCACCGTCACGTCTCGGTGGTACGCTGGCCTCGGCAGCGGCCCCACCACGTACTCGGTGATGTTGGGCTCCGGCTGCTTCCCAAAGTACAGCACAGCCAGAGCCTCCCGGGGGGGACGAGCCCCGCCGCCGTCCAGGAACCGCAGCACCTCTGCCTTGGCGGGGACCTGCAGATCCACGGAGGCGATGCAGTTGTCCGAGGGCTTGGCACGGGAGGCGTCCACCAGCGGCACCCCGAGGTGTCCCTGCAGGTACCGCACCACCTGGGACATCTCCTCGGGTGTCAGGTCAGCAAACACCAGGCTCTGGCTCATGGATCCTGTCTTCTCCACAACGCTGGGCTGGGATTCACAGCTGGGCGATCGCCCACCCCTGCTCAGCAGCATGCAGGAGAGAATGAAGATTATCACTGCAGCCCCAGCCAGGAGAACGTAGGGAAGTCTGGGGTTCATCACGCCGAGTGCAGTGGCAGCACATGCAGCGTGGCTGAAGGATCCAGAGCACGTCCCTCACCTGCAGACCAGGCTCTTTATTCATTTGCAGCTGTGGGCGTAATGGCAACGCTTGTGAGGTGGGGAGGGAACTTGTAGGTCCCGTGGGTCTCTGAGAGGAGATCACAGGTCCCAGCCAGTTTGGCTTGTTTCCTCCCCACCCCAGAGGCACCAAAGGAGCCAGCCTGGGAGCCAGTGCCTGGCTCACTCACCAAGCTACTGATGGGTTTCTCTGCTGCAGGGTGGCACCACAAAGAGCCCCAGTCTCATCTGTCCTAGGGGCCTTTGTTTCTTTCACTGTCTCCCAGGATGCTCCATCTCTGTCTCCTCTTGGATTGTGGTGATGCCACGGAGAAGGCTCAGCCAGCCTGGTCCTTCTGCACCCAGTGCCCCCAGACCAGCCCCACTGCCCTGAGGGGCCAGTCTATGCTGGCACAGCCCGAGACCTGCTGGCTCCCAGCATCTCTACATGCCAGTTCTTCCTGTCACCATTCTCTGTTGCCTCCAAGACCTTCCCAGCCCTGAAGGAAGGGACCTGGCAGCTCCAGCCTGATTCTGGCTGTGGGCAGACAAGAGGCAGCTCCATGGTGAGAAAGGGCAGCACTTGCTGAACCACTCCTGTCCCATTCCAGCAGAGGTGATCTTTGCACAAGAGCTGCCCTGGAAAGAAATGGTGCGAGGCAGCTGCTCCTGCAGGGCCACCAGCTCCTGCAAGGCTCCCCCATGGCTCCTGGTCCCACACAAGGCAGTGACACACACTGACAGCAAGGATGGATTTTTGGAGATCAGGGCCCACCAAACAGGGTGGAGTTTTGGAGATCAGGGCTCTCCTGCTGGGGAGAGTCTGAGGCACAGGCAGGAGGGGCCAGAACCAGCACAGCACTGCTCCAATTTACTCCATTTGCATTTTTTAATTTAGGAATTTGGTTTTCCTTCTCACGTCCAACTAGGCAATAATTGTCCCTTTTCCCTGCAAGCCCCACAGCAGCCTCGGATCAGGATCCAAGAACCTGTGTGGGCAATGACCCACTTTGGCTGTGGCACAGCTGAGCCCGCGGCGCTGGAGGTGCGGCTCCTGTGGGAGCTGCCCGAGCTCCCTGCACGGCCCCGAGCCCTCCTGCCTGAACACGGCTCCCCTCTCACCTCCGGGAACAAGGCTGAGATTTACACAACTCTACTCCAGAGTGCTTTACAGCAGCCAGGGCTCAGGCTCTGTAAGCAGAGGGCCACTGAAGTCACAGAAAAGGGCCTTGCCCCCAAACAGGAACTGTATTTTACACATTCTCGAGCCTTGCTTGCAGGAGGGAACCAGTATCAGCCCCGATTTTGACCGTAACAACAGCAGCAGCACCTTTCAAGGCCCCACAAACCCCTGGATCACAGGAGGACACGTGCTGGGACCAAATTCTTGCTCTGGGGTTAGCTGCAGCTTGACCAACATAACTCTGAGGTTACTTTCCAGGAGACAGCCGGGATCCCTGGGGCTGTGTTTCTCTTTGGGCTGGTTCAGATGTAGCCACTGCCCACCAGCGGCCTCTTTGGTCCCGTGCAGATGTAAAACCCTCTTTGGTCCCGTGCAGATGTAAAACATTTTCCCTCTGCCTTTTACAGAGGCGGTTTTCAATAACAGGCACCGTGTGTGGCCCCACTGTCCCCAGACTGCAGGTGCTCCATCACCTTCCAGGGGACTCAGAGGTGCCCCTGAGGCTGAGCGTGCCTGCACTTCCAGGGGGGCTGCCAGCACTTCACTGTGAGCAGGGGGCTGCTCCCGGGCTCCAATAACGCTGTGCAGACATTCAGTGCCAGACTGTGACTTCACTACAGGAACACGCTGGGTCACTGTAGTGGCTTCTCAACTCGGGATCCAATGCCCAAGTGTTTCCTCAAGAGAAGAAGAGGAGAGATCTGCAGGAGCTCAGCCCCACGGAGCACCAGGACAGCTGCCCTGCTTTACACGGGGCAGTGAGACACCAGGAGGGTTTTCCCAAGGGAGGAGGAGTGCCAGGAGCGGCAGAAGGCGCTGCGAAAGCAGGCTCACTCTGTCTGTGCTCAGACAGGGCCAACTCCCTGTCTGCCCGCCCATGCCTATGGCAACACACACCGTGCCAGACGTGAGGCCTCAAGGAAACACAAACATTTTTCAGCTGCTACCTTTCATACTTTCCCTGAGCTGAACACAGAGCTCCCAGAAATTCCCACTGCTTTCCACTCAATGACCTAGACAGACCATTTTATATAGCGAAAAATTATTTTGCAATGAAAGAAGAGGTTAGAATAAAGAAGCAGAGTTCTGAAGTCAGTTATTAGGGACTGCAAGGACAAGGAGGCAAAACTCAAATCTCTGGGGCTTATCAGAACAATGGCAGACATTAAAAGAAGATCCAGACCTACCTCCCACGTCCAAGTCCACCTTATAGTTGACAAAATGGGTGTGTATCGTACCCAGGGTGTGCTCCCAAAGCCTATTGCCATATCTCAGGCCATCCCCATGGAGAAAGGATGAGCTTGGGTAGCCCGTGGCCTGCACCTTGCCCTCAAGAGCCCCGTTCTGGTAGAAGATGAAGTCCCACACGTAGTCGTAGTTGCCCACGGTGGCAATGGACCGAATGACCAGAGCGGAGTTGACCAGCCCCCCGTAGTAGAGCGACTGCAAGTTGGAGTAGTGGCGCCTCAGAGGGGAGCCCAGGTTCTGCTCAAAGATGCAGAGCGAAGCCTTCCTCTTCTTGGGCCTCAGGCTGTCAGACAGGGAGTGTGTGTCCACGTAGGTGGCCAGGTAGGGGCAGTCCAGCCCTCGCACCAGGGGGGAGGCGTAGCGCCCCAGGCCAAAGCTGCCGTCCATGTAGCGCGTGGACATCCCTCCCGGGCAGTTGGAGCCGTACACGGACAGCGCCTCCTGCACGCCGATCTCGTAGGCAACCCTCTCCCCCTTGTGTCGGATGTCAAACAGCCGCAGGCCTGTGCTCACGCTCATGCCAAAGGCAAAGCTCCAGCCCTGGAAGAGCACCTGGTTGTTCCTGACGCTGTAGCGGGGACCCTGCGGCTCAAACTGCACCGGGAACTGCGCCGCCGCAGGCGCTCGAGGCTTCATGGACGAGAAGTCCCCGTCCCACGGCGCCTTCCTCACCTTCTCCACGCTGATCCGACCCTGCACGTAGGCACTCTCCAGCTGCACCATGTCCCTGTAGTACTGCCCGTTGTAGAACACCCTGCTCACCGCCCACTGCGAGATGTCCAGGCTGCTGTGGTCCACCAGCACCTCCAGCCCCACCGGGTGCACAAAGAACCCACTCACGTTCTGAAACAGGACAAACCAGGTGACCCGATCTCCGGACTGGAATCCACGGGGAGCAGCTGTCACGACTGCAAGATTGGTTCCGTCATACTCCATAACTTGTTGCATGAAAGCTGGAGCTGAGGGAAACACTTGGCTCTTCAGAAAGGCTCCAATCTGCTTGTATTCAACAGCCAGCGTCGGTCTGCGGTGGTAGGGCACCTTCCCCCCGTACTTCTGCACCGTCACATCTCGGTGGTACGCTGGCCTCGGCAGCGGCCCCACCACGTACTCGGTGATGTTGGGCTCCGGCTGCTTCCCAAAGTACAGCACAGCCAGAGCCTCCCGGGGGGGACGAGCCCCGCCGCCGTCCAGGAACCGCAGCACCTCTGCCTTGGCGGGGACCTGCAGATCCACGGAGGCGATGCAGTTGTCCGAGGGCTTGGCACGGGAGGCGTCCACCAGCGGCACCCCGAGGTGTCCCTGCAGGTACCGCACCACCTGGGACATCTCCTCAGGTGTCAGGTCAGCAAACACCAGGCTCTGGCCATCCTCGATGTCCTCCTGCTCCGGGGGCAGGTGCTGGCAGCTTCTGGGGGTCCTTTCTCTGGTCAGCAACACGCAGACCAAGGCGAAGATCGTGGCTAACGCCAGAGCAAGGAGGACGAGCACCGTTTTCAAGTTCATGCCTGCGGCTGGTCCAGCAGCATTCAGAGGCTTTCAGAGCAGGCTTCCCAGCTCCTGCCTCTGTCAGTGTGTGCTGCACTGGATGGATTAGCACAGAAAGCACAAAAGACTGGGAGAGGCTAGGGGAGGAGATCTGAAACCCTTGGTGACCAGAAAGGGCAGATCGCCTCTCAGCTGCAGCCTCTTCTGTCCTCCTTCACGGCAGTGCCCTGAAAGAACTTGCGGAGATGTAGGGTCAGTGACTCAGACAAGTTCCACATAATTCCGTTACTTTTTCAGTCCAGCCTGCTTTCCTGAGGCTGCCTGTAAAAACGGAGATTCTGCAGTCAGCCTGAGGTGGCAGTGACCACTGTGAGGCTCTGACAAGCTGGGAATTGTTGCCACACTGTACAATTTAACCTCTTTAAACTCACCGGTTTTCCTTGTTTATCAGACTGCTTCCTTGTAAACATTCACCCTGGCAACACCATTCCAAGCTTGGAGTTGGTTTTTATTTAATTTTTTTTCAGTCTTCCACATGGAAGCCTTTGCTGAAAACACATCCTTCTGTGTAGCAGTAGAAAAACTTTGGCAGGCATGGAGATGTAGTTCAGGATGAGAATCTGGCCCCAACGTGCTGTGAACCACCAGCTCTTGGTTTGCACCTCAGAACAGCTCCGAGCCAATTAATCCCCAGCATTGCACTGCCACAGGATCATCCAACTTTTGTCTCTGCTTCCAATTCACAGATAAACTGAGGTGCAGCTGCCAAGAGGTTCCCTCAAGGACAGTACCCTGAACCTGCACCTGGCAGCAACCGAGGGCAGTGCCCACTATCAGTGCTGCCAAGCCTCAGTGCCCAGGCTGGGCAGCCACAGCTGCTCTCTGCCACCTCAAGGACAGTTCCTGCTGGCCTCACAGTGCTGCTCACAGGCACTGGCAGAGCAAGGCAGCCAGAAGGACTTGGTGCTCTCTCCTGCCACGCAGCAGATGCTCGGGGTAGACAAGACGCACCACCTTGGCTACAGTCCCGGAGCTGGTGCTGAGTAGGACAAGGCATCCAAGAGAACCAGGGCTGGAGATTCAACCCAGTATTTCCACTCCTGCTGCCAGCCTCACCTCACCTCACCCTCCTCTTCTCCTCTCCTTGCATCAGTTTCCTGATGGGAGACAGTGCCCACCAGCCCCTGGTTCTCCCTCTGCAGCAGATCCTGCCTGGGGCTCAGCCCCCCTCTGGTCCCCTGTGCTCAGACACCACGCCGGGAGGCAGAAGGCCACGTAGCCGTGGGACACACTCCATTATCCTCACCACCACTGGCAGCCTGAGCCTTCTTCAGAGCAGGCTGCAGCTGTGAGGCCAGGGACACACTCGTCCTCCCTGTGCCAGCACACAGGGCTCTGCCTCGCCTGCCACCACGCCAGGAGAGCCTCAGAGCCACAGCACTTGCTCCTCAGAGTCACAGTGCCAGCAAAGGGACTCCCTGCACACGGACACAGCAATGGGCAGGGACAGCACTGAGAACAGAGCCATGGCTGCATGGGACACAGCAGCCACGGGTGGCAAAAGTACCTGCTCTCATCAGCTCCCAGCAGCAGAATCAAATGCCTCTGAGTAATCCCAAACAAGGCAAAGCAGCACTGACTTCCAAGTCAGTCTTTCAATCCATGAAGTCACTGAGGCTTCAAGGATTACCTGGGGTTAGGCTTGGAAGAAAAATTCCCTTTTGGTTTTGGCCTGGAACATGATGCCCGTTTCACATGGAGCACACAGCAGCAGCACTGCTGTCCTGGTCCAGGTCTGGAGCACACAGCAGCAGCACTGCTGTCCTGGTCCAGGTCTGGAGCACACAGCAGCAGCACTGCTGTCCTGGTCCAGGTCTGGAGCACACAAGAGCAGCACTGCTGTCCTGGTCCAGGTCTGGAGCACACAGCAGCAGCACTGCTGTCCTGGTCCAGGTCTGGAGCACACAGCAGCAGCACTGCTGTCCTGGTCCAGGTCTGGAGCACACAGCAGCAGCACTGCTGTCCTGGTCCAGGTCTGGAGCACACAGCAGCAGCACTGCTGTCCTGGTCCAGGTTTGGAGCACACAGGAGCAGCACTGCTGTCCTGGTCCAGGTTTGGAGCACACAGCAGCAGCACTGCTGTCCTGGTCCAGGTCTGGAGCACACAGCAGCAGCACTGCTGTCCTGGTCCAGGTCTGGAGCACACAGCAACAGCACTGCTGTCCTGGTCCAGGTTTGGAGCACACAGCAGCAGCACTGCTGTCCTGGTCCAGGTTTGGAGCACACAGCAGCAGCACTGCTGTCCTGGTCCAGGTCTGGAGCACACAGCAACAGCACTGCTGTCCTGGTCCAGGTTTGGAGCACACAGCAGCAGCACTGCTGTCCTGGTCCAGGTCTGGAGCACACAGCAGCAGCACTGCTGTCCTGGTCCAGGTCTGGAGCACACAGCAGCAGCACTGCTGTCCTGGTCCAGGTCTGGAGCACACAGCAGCAGCACTGCTGTCCTGGTCCAGGTTTGGAGTACAGCCAGGACATGCCTGCTGCCTCCCAGGAATGGGACAAGTGTTTCTGCTGCTACACACAGCAGCACAGCCAAGGTAAGACTGCAGCAGAACCTCCATGGCTGCACAACAAAGCTCGTGTGGACCTTTCCTTCGAGAAGCACACAAAGAGATCGTTCAGGTTTGACTTTGCCCCTTGGGTTTGCATCTCCAGTTCCTGAAAGCCACGGCACAGGCTGCAATTACAGAAGGGCCCCTTCCAAGCAGCACAGCAGTAGTTTAGAAAAACTCCACAGGCCTTCCTGCCCCACAAATCACAACTCAACCCTGCAGCTGGGCTGAAAGAGATCCAGAAATAGACTGTGGGAACACTCCTGGTTCTCTGCATGTTGGGGGCTTGGAAAGAAGGAGAAACCCTAATCTGTACTGACATCCCCATGACAAACCAACCACAGCACACACCCCAGGGCTGCTGGATAAGGATGGCAGCTTTCTGCACTGCCTCTGCCCCACTGCAGAGCCTGTGCCATGGAGGCCTTGTCTGATACCAGGTTTTTTAGTACTGTCTGTTTCTGCTGGACTTTTCTAGCTCTGGTTTAGAGCTCTGTTTCAGAATAAACAAAACAGCCCTAAATCCACCTTCATCTTGCAGTAGGAATTTCAGGAAGCAGAGTAATTAACTAAGTCTGCAGAGCCAGAACCTGTGTCAATAGCTGCCTGATGAAAAGCAATGAGTGATCTTTGGGGGCCACACACACCATGGAATTGCTCATGTACCCTCTCCAAAAGGAGCCTGCAGCAGCTTAAAGCTAACCTAGAATTAAAGAAATTGCACGTCTCCGTAACAGCAGCGTAACTTGTTTGTGACCTGCCAGTGCACGTACTGCTTCCCACATGCCAGTCCCCAGTGTGATCAGCCCATCACTGACCCACATCCCATATGGAGAACTCACATCCTACCCATGTTTTATTTTGGCTACGTGGTTGCTTGTAGACACTGCCCTTCTTCTATTTGCTAAATTGCCCACATTCCCCAAACGTAGCAAGGGAGTTGGGAGTGCTGCTTTTCACGCACACAGAAAGGTAGAGGTGGCAAAAAATAGCATCTGAAATTTACTGAAACCCAAACCAGTCGCAGACAGGTTTTGGCTTGGGGAAACTCGAAGACAGTAACTGTGACAGCTGGGGAAAGGGCACAGGAGGAAAACCCCTGCCAACACTCCTAAACACAAGCAAGGCTTGAGCAAGCCCCAAACCAGAGCTCAGACTTTAGAAAGCTCCCACTTCCAGTGCCTCACCTCATGGGGTCAGCTTATGCAAAGCACAACAGTGGGACCTGCCTGACCCTTCCTCCATTCCAGCCGTGCTGCTGGCAGTGCCTGTGCCTGCACACAGCTCCTGAGCCATTATTCTCCTCCCCTGCACTTAAGCTGGGATGTCTCAAGGATTGGTGAAGCGGAGCCCTGACTGCACGCTGCAACTGCTCCCAGAAAACAAACCCTCCCCTGCTCCCACAGATGAACCCCACTCCCTGCTAACACCTGCCAAGACAATTGTCCTGGATGCTCCATCCTCCCATGGGAGTGCTGGCATTGGCTCCCTGGGAGTTCAGGTTTTTTGACTGTGATGAGGAGCCCCTCATGCTGCACCACACCAAGTCCTGCCAGCAAGTCCTTCCTTTGGGCTCTGCTCCAGCTGCCTTAGCCCTGAGATCTGTTTGCAGCTCAGTGCCCCCTCCCTGCATGGGTCAGGCACCTGCAGGGCTTTCCCACACCGCAGGAACTTCCCTGCACAAGTGGCTGCTCCCATTCCTGACAGCCGGAGGTGCCACAGCCAGAGCCCCGGTCTGCAGGAGCTGCTCCCAGGGCCAGTCACAGACTCTGCTGGGCAGCAGCGTGACCAGGACAGGCACAACCCCAAACAGACACCGAGCCCGGGAGCAGGGCCTGCCTCAGAGGGGCTGCAGCCCTGCAGCTGGGGCAGGACACTCAGGAAAGCCTCGAGTGTCCCTTGAGAGGCCTCTGTGTCCCAGCATGCAGGGAAGGCAGGAACAGGATGATCCCCAGAAGAGCAGAGGGCACTGTGGCTGGGGACAGCAGGGCAGCTGCCTCTCCTTGGGTACCACACACAGGGAGCAGCCAGGAGCAAGAGATGTGTGCCCCACAGACACACTGCATCCAGGACAGCAGAGTGACACCTGCCTGGCAGAGAAACCCTGGAGCAACTGCAGGCTCAGAGAAACACCACATCTGTTTGAACTGGGACAGCCCAAGTACCACTCTGGGCTGAGATGGGACAGATTCCATCAAACCCAAGCCCATGGGCAAAGTCAAGCCCAATGTGAGGCATGCTGATGGAACAGAAACAACCTACCCAGCAGACTAGTTTAGAACAAAGAGGAATGAGGAGAATGAAGGGAAGGAGCAACTGAATGGGAGAAAGGCAGAACCAGAACTGGACACTAAAACTGCATGGCCTAAGAGCCCAGCATCACACACAGGGGGCTGCCTTGAAAGAATTCCAAGTACCTTATTTTAATTTCTTGACATGGTAAAAGTTTACATACGTTCATCTCGCAAAGAAAGCTGAACAAATTAAAAGGAATCAATACAAAGAAACACAAGGGGAAGTGCTGCTCCCAGACAGCAGCTCAACACAGTTGGTTTGTTACTGAATATTTATTAGCGGGAAGACTAAGAGTTGACTTACTACAAACAACAACAGAAGAGTCTATAGCAAGGGCCAGCAGCCCGCCACACTCTGGGCAAATCCCTGGGAAACCAGCAAGAGACAACATGGCTCTTAGATGTGGAAGCAGAGAAAAAAAAAAAAAAACTAAAAACAAAGTAAAAAAAAAAAGGGAAGAAAGTTCATTCCATTTGTCACTGTTGTTACAATGAGATTAACACAACTCTTAAGGCTACTGCACAATAAGAATATACAGGTGTAACAGCGAGACCTGGGAAACAGCAAGGTTCCTGAAACAAATGATTTAACGTTCCCTGATTAGGGGACTTAAGTAGAAATACTATAAATAAGAAAAATTTGAAGCCTGCAGCGTTATGGGCCCACTTGCCACACACAAAAACTGACGCAATACAACCAGTCATTTCCAAAGGGGTTTGAAATGGACCACGAAATGTTCTGGCAGCTTAGAGGAGTCACGAGGCACAGAGTGTGCCCTTTGCAGGGGAAAGACTGCAAGGTCTGCAAGGTACCAGGTGGGTATCAGCCACCCTCACCGTCAAGCACCAGCTGTGGCAGCCAGCTGTGGCAGCCAGCTTGCTCTGCCCAGGCACCAGGGAGCACTGCCAGGGACAGGGGGACTCAGTCTGATCACATGCAGAGATATTTTAGGACTTTAGCATCAGATCTCCAGCCCCTCCCTTCCCTCAGCCCAGGCAAAAGCAACCCATGCTGAAGGGGCAACTGGGATGTATGTGACAGAACACTGGTTTTAGCCAAGAACGTGGCTCTAGTCAAATGGCAGAAGCCACCTGAGCTCATAACCAGCCAGGGCAGCACCAGCTCTAGTTCCAAGCATTTGCCTCATGCTCTGCACTGATCCAGACAGAACTGGTGAGGCAGAGACCTGTGGGGCAGGCTCTGCTGAGCCAGGAGAGAGCCAGAAAGGGAGTGCAGATGGCTCAGTGGCACCAGAGCACAGCTGCCAAGGGGCAGGGTCCCTGGTCAGTGCAGAGCTGGTGGCAGGGGCCTGGCCACAGCCAGCAGAGGGGAGAGAGCTTCCCTGCTGTGGCACTGCCAGGCTGCCCTTGTGCTGGGCTGTTTGCCCTGTTCCAGAAAGCCCAGTGCAGCCACCAGACAAGAGATGGGACAGGACAAGGGCTTGGTCTATAGTGTTGTTCCCACTCGGGCAGGAAGCAAGGCATGAAGGAATGTCCCTGCCTGGCTGCAGCAGCCTCTGGGGCGTCCAGTGCAGCATGGCCTCTACTACCAGTGACTAGAGGAAGAGGGAGAGCTCCTGAGACCTGAACAAAACCAATCACAAAACTAGGCAAGAATTTCTTTAGAGTTTAACTAAGAATGCAATACTATTTCCAGCCAGTTTCCCATCTCGATAGTCACGTAACAAACCAAGGCAATGACGGTCTTTAGTTGACTGAACAGTTCTCAAGTTCAAACGTTGACACTTAATAGAGGGTCTCAGCATTGCTGCTCCGAGGCCTCTTGATCTTCTCAATGTTTTTAAGGATCATGTCATGCAAAGTGACCTGCAAAAAGGAAGAACAGGACTCAGACAGGAAGCCAGCCATCCAGCTTTCACCATAAGCACTGGTTACCACAGCAGCACCACTTCCCTTGGTATCACCCCCAACCCTTGTGTGCAACCACACACCTGGTTAAGGTACGGGCTTCCTTCAGCCACACCTTACAGAAGCCAGAACATGTAATACCAAAAAACATTGATTCAGAAACCCTAGGACTGGCTTGTTCTGTGGGAAGAGCTTAGGATCAGATTCCCACAGAGGGGACACGAATATTTTGCACTAGGGCCCTGTGAACACTGCTGGAAACATCTGCCTCTCTAGGAGATGGTGGAGAGCACTTCACTGGAGCCAAAGCGGGAAGCAGGCAGGCTTCCTCCAGGATTGGCTGTGCTCAGGGGGAAAGGGGAGAGGAGCAGCAGCAGGAGCACAGTGTGAGCTGTGTGTTTTCACTCACATATTGATTTCTCAGCTCTGAAATGATGAGGCGCAGACTAATGTACTCCTTCTCGTCGATCTCCGTCACGGTGCGGCGATAGTCCTCCTGCCGGGAGCAGACACGGCTCAGCCCAGCCTCCCACACTCTGCCCTCCACAAAGCTCTCAATCCTTGGATGATCCCCCCCCTCTTCCCCCAGGACCCTCAGCTCAGAAAGGACAGTGAAAAAGCAGCTCAAAGAGTCCCAAGAAGCAGCAGCAGCATCAACAAGTAAATCTCCACGTCCCCGCTGACTTACCACGTGAGGGTACTTGGCTATTTTGGAAACCAACTTTGCTCTTGTGATATAGTATCTGGCAGGAAAAGAGAGAGATTAAAGCTCAGATAAACAGCACCAGGATTATTTTCAGGTCCAAGCTGCCCTGTAACAACGGATGAGGGACCTTTCCCAAACACATTCTTCTTCCAAGGAGATCCCAAAACAGAATCTGCTCTTGCATGCCTACCTAGAAATCTGGTCCAGGTAAGATGCTGCCTCGCTCTCCACAGTCCGAAGCTCAGCAACTGTTTCTTCCTGCAAGGGAGACAAAGAAGCTGTTAGCTCCAGTAGGCTGCAGCTGGCCTTCAGGGCTCGGGAAGCACTGTCTCAGCAGCACCACATCAAGCTCAGGTTTGAGTTAAAATCTAAGCCAACCCCACGACTGCAGCTGCTGGACACCAAGAACTGAAAGATTCAGAGGAACCCCAGAGATCCAAGTCCCTGGAGCACAGAGCAGTGCCTTACCTGAATAGAAACACCAAAGTTGTTCCCATCCTCTATCCTGGGAATGAGAAGCTGCACCCACATTTTGACCTGCAGTGGAGAGATCACAGCACTGACCAATGCCAACATCTGCACGAAGACTTCTCTCAGGAATGTCAGCAAAAGCTCCCGGGACCCCGCCTTTGCAACACAGCTCATGATCAACTGCTGCAGGTCCCTCGTGCACCTGTAACACTTCCAAGATCACTTCCCACAAGGCTGGGATGCCATGCAAGCCAGCACAGGCCCAGCTTCCCATGGAAAGCTCTCCCCACCATGCCACAGGAGCTCTTGGCAGGAGTCTGAGTCTGTGCCTGGGCAAAAGAAGGGCAAAGCAAAGCCTCGAGGCCTGATAACAGACATCCTTCTCCTTCAGGTGAACAACGGAGCTCCCCAAGGGTTTCACCTGCCTCCCAGCCCCTGTCAGACAGGACAAAGCCCAGCCTTTCCTCATCTACAGCACACGGGGACCTGCTCCTTCCACAGCTCCACTTCTCCAGGAGTAAAACCACCCCGCTGCCTCCCCTTACTCCAGGCTCACACCCACCGTATTGCACTTCTCAATGAGCAGCCTGATCTCTGGTTTCACTTTCTCAATGATGTCCACCAGCTGCTGGTTGCTCTTCAGCATCCCATTGGGCATCACAAACACTTTGGTACCTGTGGCAGAGACAAACCCCCAGCGTCAGGGACTCGCAGGAGCAGCTGCACCAGGGTCGGACTGAGGGGCCACCTGAGCCTCACTCATCTCCCACCAAGGCCAGAAAGGGACTGAGCCAGGCTATGGCCACCTGTAGGGAAGGGGAAAGGGACACGGGATAAGCAGTGACCACAAGGGAAGGAAAAGAGAAAACACAGAGCAGGATGAGACTGAAGAGCTCGAGGCTGCTGAGCACAAAGGGTTTTCCTGGTGCACACGTACGAGAAGTTTCTGTCTCAGCTTAATGCAAAGCCTGGATTCTTCTTCCAGACAAAGAGAGAAACTGCACAGAGCCACCAGGAGATCAGCTGCCTCTGTCAGCAGGCCAAGACCCAGCCAAGTACTACTTATGTCTATCAGAGAAGTACTAATTATGCTTCTAAGAGCTGGAACCTGACTCCTCCACATCAAAACATCCGTAGGTCAGGCTCTGGCCTGTATGAGCAGCAGCTGCTGGCAGGGCGGGGCAAGTGGGGCTCGCACAACTTGCATCTCCAAGGCTCACTGCAGCAGTTCAGGGGGCAGGCAGCAATACAAGGGACTCGGGGATTCTTACCCTGAAAGGTCTCTTCATGGTCTTCCAGCTTCCTCTTTTTCATATTTGGCTAAAATATACAAAATGTTTTACTCACAAACTAGTCGTAAGCTGTAGAAGCGTTGCAAAGGAAAAAAAAAAGGAAAACTTAGAGCCCTGCCATGTTCCTGGTTTCTAAGCACTCTTCCTTAAATCCCAGGAAGAGCTGCAGAGCAGTGTTACCTCCAGCAGACTTCCCAGGCTTGAGAGATCAATCTCTAGAAGCCTCTGGGCCAAGGGCTGTTATTAAATAAGAATATCCTACCCCAGCAGAGAGCAAACCATGCAGTTTTAACAGAAGCTGGGATCACAGCCAAGAGAGTAACCTTACCCCATCCAGTCCATCATGGCTGTTGGTGAGAAGAATTGGGTCAGGCACTGGGAGGTTCATGTCCGAATGGATCTGAGTAAGATCATGAATATTCAGGATGGGTTCCTGCAAAGAAAAGCAGATTTGTTACTTGATCATGAGCTAACAAATTCTGTCACACCAAACACAGTAAGACAAAAGAGTCAAGCCTCCCTCTTGTCCAAAATTAGGATGAATGAAGATAAAAGGTCTGGCAACAGGCTGTGGACCCCCCACCCAGGAGTGCCAGGCCATGGTGTCCCTGTGAGAGCCCAGCAGTGCCAGGGACAGCCCACTGGGGAGAAAGATAAATGTGAGAGAGATGACACAAAGCAAAGTGCGGAAGGCAGCACCCCTCCAGAGCCAACAGCACTGCAGTGCGTGTGAGCCACTAGCTGCTGCCTTGTGTCTCTGCACCAAGGTGAAACGCACAGAAAACAGCCCTGAAGAGACTTGCCACAACACTTCCAAATGTAGATGAGAGTGAAAAAGGATACAGAGCACGTGGCACACCCTACCTTAAGGAATCCATCCAGCTCTAACAGCTTCTTTGGGAAAAAGTTTGCTACGAGGTCTTCAGCCTAAGAAAGAAAGAACAAACAGCGATGTGGAAGAAGGCCACGTGGCTCCCACGAGCAGGGAAATCATCTGTGCACGAGCAGGAAACAGAGAGAACGCAAGTTCTTCCTGCTGCCAGCCCCAAACAAAGCCCAGGGGACACGAATGCCGCGAGGCTCAGGAGCCTCACTGCAGCGGGTGACTGATGAGGGCATCGGCTGGGTGTTGCTGGGTGTTGCCAAGCTTCCAGGGCAGGCTCAACACACAGTCGAGTGCGGCAGAAAGATAAGGCCAAAAGATCTCTTTCCTGCTCGACCCGTGGCACTCACCTCACTCGTGATCCGCTCCCTGAAGGAGTCAACCTGCAGAATGAAACGGGGACAGGTCAGGGTGGCTCTCGAACGGCGCTGAGTCCCGCATGACCCTCCCAGCACAGCTCCCGCTCTCCCGGGGGACCGGGAGGAGCCCGCCAACACCGAGCGGGAGCTGCCCGGGGCCGCCCGGAGCGGCTCCGTCCGCCCGCCCCGGACTCCGGGCGCTGCGGAGAGCTGGGAACGGCGCGGCCCCCGCCGGGAGGGAAGATCCGCCGGGCCGCCCCGGGCCAGCGGCCCCGCTGTGCCGGGGCACGGCTCGGGGGCGGCCGCAGCACAGCGCCGGCCGCATCCCCGCCCCCCCGGCGCTGCAGGGCCGGGCGGGGGTGGAGACACCGGGGGCTCGTCGGGGCGGGCGGGCCGCGCTCGGCGGCCAGGCTGGAACGGCCGCGAGGCACCGCGGGGCGGCCCCAAGCCCGCCCCGCCCCGGGCCGGCGCCTGCAGAGCTCGGCGCGGGCCGGCGGGGCGGAGGCGGCCGCCGAGCGGAGCCGAGCACGAACCGAACCGGGCCGGGCGAGGCCGGGCGGGGCGGGGCAAGCGGCGGGGCGGACGCACCTTGAGCTTCACCTCCGGGTCCACCTTGAGCAGCGAGGCCATGGCGGGTCCGGTCTCGGGGCCGCTCCGCTTCCCCGGGCCCACACCGGAAATGACCTCACGCCGCGCGCCCGCCAATGCCGCGCGCGCCCGCCGCCCGCGTGACGCGCACGCGCACGCCGGGCCCCGGCCCGCCCAGCGCCGCCCGGGGCGGGGACACGGAAAATGGCGCGGGCGGCGCCGCCGGGACCGCGCCCCGCCCCGCCCGCGTCACGTCCGGCGCGCGGCGATGGCGGGGCGCGCGCGGGCGGCGCGATGGAGGGAGCGCGGGCGGGCGGCGGCGGCACCGCGCACGTCAGCTTCGTGTGCCAGCGCTGCTGCCAGCCGCTCAAGCTCGACACCTCCTTCAAGGTCCTCGACCGCCTCACCATCCAGGAGCTCACCGGTACCGCGGCGCCGTGGCGTGGGGGGGACGGGGGCGGGCAAGGGCCCGGGCCTAGGCCTGGGCCCGGCTGACGCCTTCTCTCCCGCAGCCCCGCTGGTGACCGCCGCCCCTGCCAGGCCCGGGGACCTGCACGAAGAGGAGAGCGCCCTGACGGAGGTACGGCAGGGCCGGGCGCGGCGGGGCGCGGGGGCAGCTGCCCCGGGCCTTCCGGTAACGATGTTTCCTTGCCTCCAGGAAGCCTTCGTGGAGAACCGGCAGGATGGCGTGTCCCGGAGGTTCATCCCGCCAGCCAGGTACAGCCGCTGCCGCAGGCCCGTCAGGCCCGGCCCAGCTGGAAGCCTGGCCTCTCCCTCTGGGCAGCTGGAGCCTGCGCTGTGTCAGCGCCTCAGAAATGTCCCCCCGTGGCGGTGGGTCGCACTGAATAGCTCGTGTGAGCCCCTAGAGTTTCCCCTGCAGATCCCCAGGACCCTCGGGCTCCTTGTCAGTTTGAACACAGAGCTTCAGAGTCCTTGGGGCACTGCAGGCCAGCCCAAACCCGACAGAGCCCCTAAAACACGGGTTGTCCCAGCCTCCTGCTCTCCCTTTCCCCTGAGCCAGCCCCAGATTCCGGTCTGGCGCTCAAGCTGCCTCCCCTCAGCACTTAGCACTCATGTCGGTAACATTTTTTCCAAGAATGATGTCAACAGAAAGTGCCAACAGTTTCACGCTGATCGGAGAGGCCTCGGATGGTGGCACCATGGAAAACCTCAGCCGGAGACTGAAGGCAAGTGGGCCACGAGCTGGCAAACTCAGATCCTTGGGAACAGAGCATCAGTTTTTCCTGATGCTCTGCAAAACTAAACTGCAACGATTCCCACAGCATTTGCCTTCCAGGGGCTTGGTTGGTGAGTAGTTGAGCAGAGGTAGATTATCTTAATCAGTACTTGGCCTGCAAAGAAGATTCTTGCTAACTGAAGCTGCTGGGAACCAGCAGGCAGCTGCCTGTGGTTTCGCTTGCGCTAATGCGAGCCCTTCCTGCAGGTCACTGGTGACCTCTTCGACATCATGTCTGGGCAGACAGATGTGGATCACCCACTGTGTGAGGAATGCACAGACACTCTGCTGGACCAGCTGGACACACAGCTCAACATCACGGAGAACGAGTGCCAGAACTACAAGTGAGTGATCCACAGGTGACCCACGACAGAGCTGCTGTAGCTTGAGGCACAATCTGTGGAGAGCTCGGGGTTGGCAAGAGCTGCAGGGGCTGCCACAGAACTGGGGACTGGCAGTGCAGGACTTGCCAGGATACCTGTTCTGCTAATCCTGTTGTTCTCCTCTAGGAGATGTTTGGAGATACTGGAACAGATGAATGAGGATGATAAAGAGAAGCTGCAGACAGAACTGAAGGAGCTGGCGCTGGAGGAAGAGCAGCTGATTCAGGAGCTGGAGGATGTTGAGAAGAACCGCAAGATTGTGGCTGAGGACTTCGAGAGAGTCAGGGCAGAGGCCGAGCGGCTGGAGCAGGAGGAGGCTCAGTGAGTGAGCTGCACCTGCAGCTTGTGGCAGGGCTTGGAGGCAGCAGATAAATGAGAAACATGTAGCTGGTAACGTGAGAAACCTGTAAATGTGCCCAAATGCCAGTGGCTCGCTCTGTGCAGAAGGAAAGGTGGCGAAACCAAACTGGCCTGCAGAGCTGTCACTCTGAGGTAGAAGCCAACACTCAGCACTTCTTGTCTTGTTTCTGCTCAAAGGTATCAGAAGGAATACTGCGAGTTCAAGAGGCAACAGCTGGAGCTGGATGATGAGCTGAAAAGTGTGGACAACCAAATGCGCTATGCCCAGATGCAGTTGGATAAATTAAAGAAAACCAACGTGTTCAACGCAACCTTTCACATCTGGTAACGTAGACACTGGAATACTATATCCATGTTCTTGGAATCTGCAGTGTGAAGCTGTTTAAGTCACTGCGTTTGACAGGAAAGGTGCAAGCCAGCTCACAGTTATCTCCCAGCAAAGCAATGAGTGCCACCTCTCAGGAGCAGCAGCTGAGTAAAGTATGCCAGGCTGTGGGAAATGGCTCCCTCACCAGTCCCAGTAACACTTTGGGAGCCCCTGTGCCAGCCAGCAGTGACACTGGCATTAGGGTTCACAGAGCAGGCAGCTAAGAGAGGCTGGCTAGGGATTTTTGTTGTGTTTTTATGACAGAAAGAGAACAAGTGTTTGGTATTTACATACACTTGATAAGAATAGCCCCAAACTGTCCGTGTGCTTGGCTGGCACTGTGTTTGCTGTGCTGTTGGGACAAGGCCCCTGTTTGATTATCAGGCCAGGAGCTTTTCCCAGCCTAACACACTTATTTATATAATTCTTATCACAGGCACAGTGGGCAGTTTGGCACAATAAATAACTTCAGGCTTGGCCGCCTCCCCAGCGTTCCTGTGGAATGGAACGAGATCAACGCTGCCTGGGGGCAGACTGTGCTGCTGCTGCATGCCCTGGCCAACAAAATGGGCCTGAAGTTTCAGAGGTACCTGCAATACCTCACACAGGTCATTTATGACCCAGAGGAAGACAGGCAGACTCGGGTACCTGTGAATTCTCTCTCCTTTTTTCAGATACCGCCTTGTCCCCTATGGCAACCACTCCTATTTGGAGTCCCTCACAGACAAATCCAAGGTAAGAGATCCCATACAAATCATGGGACGTTGACCTTGAGTGCCAGAGCCCTGGTCACACGGGGGATGCAGGAAACAAGACTTGGTCTCTGTGGACGTGGAGTCCAGGAAAGCTGGCTGCCCCAGCTCCTCCAACGTGTAACATCTCACATCCTGTATGAAGCCACGGGTGCTGCCAGCCAGCAGTGTTAGAAGTGACAGAACTCTTGAATGGCACACCTGGCCAGAGGCAGAGGCATGCTTTGGGGCGATTGGCAGGTAGATGGCCTGATTTGGAATTGGTGGAAGTCAGGAACATATGCCTGCACATGGTAGGCACTTGCCCAATACCAGTCACACTTGCCCTGTGCCACAAGCCATATCTCAGCATCCCATGACAAATTTAAGCCTCACATGAGGCTGAAAAGCTGCAGTGACCATATCAAAAGCAAGTGCTTGGGGTGCCTGATACAAATCTCTTTTCCAGGAGCTTCCCCTGTACTGCTCTGGAGGCTTGAGGTTCTTCTGGGACAATAAGTTTGATCACGCCATGGTGGCATTCCTGGACTGTGTGCAGCAGTTTAAAGAGGAAGTGGAAAAAGGTGAAACTCGGTTTTGTTTGCCTTACAGGTGAGTGTTGCCACAAAACTGTCAAATTCAGCCCTGTATGCTCCCCCTGGCACTGCTTGCTGTTTCAGCCCTGATTTTTCAGAAATCATCTGGAATTCTTAAAGATGTGTGTTTGCTACAATGAAACTTAAAGCCAGCCCCTTGGGTGGAGTCCTGAGGCTTGCTCAAGTCCCTTTAAAAACTGGATAGTGTTGTTGTCAAATTTAAAATCTAGTGCTTGGTGTCATACTGAGATTAAATGTTTGCAGTAGGAGTACACTAATTAAAGCTTGTGTGTGATACAGGATGGACGTGGAGAAAGGAAAGATCGAAGACACAGGTGGCAGTGGTGGCTCTTATTCAATTAAAACACAATTTAACTCCGAAGAGCAGTGGACAAAAGCACTAAAATTCATGTTAACTAACCTGAAATGGGGCCTTGCCTGGGTCTCATCCCAATTCTATAACAAGTAACTTTGATCAGAACTTGGTCTGGCAGGTGTGGAGTGTCTGCATTGTGTTGGAGAAAGGCAAATTAAGATGTCTCAATATTAACCAGTACAAAATGTTTACAATACCAAAAATCCACAAGACACTTTATTTAAAATGCCATTATTACAAGTAGTTTATAGAAAAGCAATATGCAAAGTTGTATCATTGAGCTGAACAGAATAAAAACCCAGCTATTAAATGGATTCTAAACTGTTATTTTTGGGGTTTATGGCCATGCCTGTAAATAATTGTCAAGCTTCAGAACACCCATCAGTTTGATGCTGCTCTGTTACAGCTAATGCAAGCTTGGAAAAGCAGGAGATTACAAACACGGAATAATGTGGGAAAACTGCCAGAGTTCTTGCCTGGTCATTAAAAAGTGACTACAGTTTAAAATAAAGTATTTTCTAAGTCATATCAGCACTTCTTTGTGCTGTTGCACTTAGCAAGGTTTGATACCATGACAGCACTGTAATCCCTCCTGCAGCCTGTTCCTGCACAGGGCTGTGCTGAGGAAACAGTGAAATTATTCCACACTCCAGGAGTTTTCAGCCAGCAGTGCCCGGCACAGCGCAAACCGCTGGCACTCGCAGGGACACCCGGCCTGGGCACTGCTGTGGTGGCAGTCACAGTGCTGGCACTGAGGGGACAATCACAGGCACCTGAGACAGGGGTTTTATAAAAGCAGCAGGAGGGGACAGAGCATCCCCGTTTGTGAGAGCTGGCCCCAGCCAAGCACCAGGCACGGCAGCAGCTTTCAAACAACTGCTCTGAGGGGTCTCTTTGGGTAAAGGGAACTTAGATTCAAAACTTAAAAGATGCAGCTGTTACAATAAAGCTTTTAGGGCATTTCTAAACACAAAGGTGCTGTTGGGCCTCCTTTCAGAGCATGAATGTGATGCCTAGCAGGACGAGCTTTGCTAATTAACACGTGACTGACGGGCTGTTCCAGAATTCAGGTAACCCTCAGCTCTGCTGGGTGCCTGGGCAGTGTCACAGAGGAGGGACAGTTGCCAGCAGTGTGGCCGTTCCTGCTGCTGAGCCAGCGAGTGGATGGACAGGGTGGTTCTATTTCTGAGGAGGAATTTTGTCCTCGGGAGATTTGGCCCCACAGTTCCCACCGTGCTGCTCGGGGGTGGTGCTGCCAACAATGCGCCTCACCACGGCGTAGGAGAACTCCAGGATGCTTTGTGGAGTAATGCCAGTGATGCAGTTTAAATGCTCCACAACCTGGAAAAAAAGAAAAGATAGAGCACCTAAAAGCTGTGAGTTTACAGACTGAGAAGAGTAACTGCTCCATGGGCAGTTTCACAGGCAGTTGTCCCATGAGATTGCTGCTCTACCTGCCAGTGAAACATTGCCTGTGGGGTTTTGTTCTGGCTGTGAAGCACTGAAGTTGAGGACACTCAGCAGTGCCAGCACACACAACTGCCCCATGCTCTCAGCTCTGACAGAATCCCGCATGCTTCCTGCTAAAAAGACAGAGGTGTCCCCTCCCTCGTGCAGCCCCACTTGCTGTGCTGGAACAGATAAACCACCTTGGCACTGTGTTCCCGTGGAGCCAACGCCTTCAGCAGTGACTGTACCTGCTCCCAGTGCCCGGGGCTCAGGATGAACACACCTGTACTGATGACTCCAACAGCCAAGAGCATGAAATCTTCCTTCACTGTTAAAAACTTGGCTCTGCAGGAGGAAAAGTGTGTTCAGGTGTAAAACGCTGCTTCACAGTTCAAAAGCTCCTGCTGGTGCAGTTGCCAGTGCCCAGGACATGTTGGCTTACTCAGGCCAACCAAAGCCCAACACCAGGAGCTGAAACTGACAGTGCAAGGCTGGATTTTAACCAAATGAAACACTTTCCTTGCCCTTGAAGCAGCTATGGAAAAGCATGTTGCTTTGAACTGGTATATTTAGAGACAATTATGAATGCCCCCCCAAATCAGTTATTTTTTAAAACAAGCCCCCAAAATGGCATAACGAGAGTTATGCTGCTATTTATTAGCTTTTTCAAGGGTTTTAATTTCAAAGGGTTATTTTAAGTCATTGTCAGGTCTTACATCTGCAGTTTGCTTGGTGTGGAGTTCTCGATGGCGATCTTCAGCAAAGTGTCATAGATGGTGTCTCTGGTCAGGTAGCAGAAGTCCAGCAGCTGCACGCACAGCTGGTGTAAGGGTTTGGCAGGAAGCAAGCAGCCGTTGTATCCTGGAGGAGATCACACCATCAGTGCCACATTTTGGGTCACTACATTGAATTAGGAGTCTTAGGTACCATAAGGGAGAGGGAATTCTGAGGACAGCAGCCCTGTCTCAGAATGCCACGGGATCCCTCAGCCTCCATATAATTTCACTCTGAAATTCAGGCTGTCAGACCTGGGCCGAGAAAATGCTGAGTGATTGTAGAAAATGTGGCCTGGCACCACATTTAGGGGCTTTAAACTCTTAATCTTTAACTGAACGAGTCATGACTGGCTGCCCAACAACATTCATCACATTCTACAAAGGACAAAGCTGTCATCTAAAAAGTGAAGTGTCGCTGTTGGACACAAAGTGAGTACACAGAAGCTTGGTAAGTTCAAAGGAGGAAAAAAAAAAGAGAAAGTTTTATTCGAACATCTGGTATTTATAGAATTCCACAGGTGACCGTGGATTGGAGGATGGAATTACCACTTCTCTAACTACAGTGGTCCAAAGATCAATCAATCATTTCTCTGCACCCACAGAGAAATATAGAAACTATTCTATTTATACATGAAATCGTGTGGGAACTCTGACTCTCAAATATGTAAACACTATCAGAAGGCTAAAGAAGTTTTATGAGAACACTTTCAAAAGAACTATAAAAGAAAACACTTTTAATAATCAGGGCAACAGTGAAGCTCTGGACAATCTGAACAGTTCCATGTGCAAAAATCTGTAATACAAGACATTTTGCTTCAGACCAGCAACAGCTCTGTGGCCCTACTGAAGAACTTCCTTCCCATTCTCTCTGACTGATACTCTCACCTAGAACCTCCAGAAGCAATTCCACGTAGGCCAACGGAGTTGACACGTTGACGTGGAAGTGCAGAGTGTTTAAAACAGCAAGCTCCGACTCCAGCAATTCCTGTTTAGTGTAGGAGTATTTTAAGGATTGCAGAAATGTTAAAGCTGTGTCACTGGTCACTCTCTGAAGAGGAAAAAAAGAGACAAAACGTCTTCCAGGAGTAAGGCACTCCATAGGGACAAAGTGCTCTGTCACCTCTCTCCCCCTGCCGAGCCCGAGTCCTTTGAGCTGGCATGGGAAATCCAGCTCTGAGCTTGCCCACAGGTTTCAGCTCAATAAACCATCCCCAGGCTGGTGTGAACCCCTGTGGACACACGATTTTTGACAACCACAGGCTGAGATTTCCCTGTGCTCTTTTTCCCCCCACCCCAGAACTGGGAACACTTGCCAGCAAATTGTTACTGGATGAGCAGCAATTTACCCACCCTAAAGGGAATGTCCTGTCCTTGGCATTTCATTATCACTACTGCCTTCCAAAAAGGAAATCTGTTTTTAAGAGAGATTAATACACTGCAGATTTCACCACAGTGCTAGAGCAAGGACAGGCTGAGCTGGCTTACACTGTAGTGCAGAGAGAGCTTGCTGGCGAGCTGAACACAGGACACGAGTCTCAGGACAAAGGTGTTGGTGATCTGATCCCTCACGGAGCTCCAGCTGCTCCTCTGGCCTTGGTCACGGCCTTTAGCACTCCCTCTGTCATCACACATCTGTTCTACCTGCTTGATCATAAACCTACAAAAGCCACAACTGCTCAGAGAACGTTCTGGCTGCTGAGAAAAACAAACAAAGGCAATTCCACGTATGCTTAAGAGTGTATGTAGAAGTAATCATTTGGATCAAATGAATGAGGAGACAAAGCCCTGGACAGGCACATTAGTCATGGGTGGCTTTGGGACAGGGCATGGGCAATATAACCCCACCAGGGAATGGGAAATGTGCTCAGTGTTCAGGACTCGTTACCGTTCGAGTAACTCCACTGCCTGGTACCGTGTCGACTGGTCCAAGTGCCATTTTTCAGACAAAAGGAATATAAATTCTGCAAAAAGCACAGCAGTCGCTCGTTTCAGTCTCCCGAAGCTCACGGTGCAGCTGCCCCCTGCCCCGGGAGCTGCTGTGGCCAACTCTCACCCACGATCCGTGTCTCTTTGAAGCACCCAGCCTGCTCTGGCAGCTCACTCAAGTACTGCTCATTCTCCCTGGCCAAGTGGATCAGTGTGTCCTCGATAATTTCAGGAGCAACCCCACTGAACACGGGGCCTGAGTCACGGCCCCGGGGTTCCAGTGCCACCTGCGACCCCATTGAGCGGGCCAGGGCCGAAGCCGTAAGGACAATGATTTCACCAGCTCTACGCGGAGAGACCGGGACCGGGCTCTAGTAGCTCCTCCCGGCCGCTCGGAGGCGGCACCGGGCCGGGCCGGGCGCTCGGGGACCGCGGTGCTCCCCCGCGGGGCCGGGCCCGGTACAGGCCCCGGCCGTTTCCCGTCACGTGGCCCCGCTCCGCCAATCAGCAGGCGCCGATGCCGCGACCGTCACCAACCACTCGACGGCGCGCGCCGCCCGAGCCCTCCGATTGGCCAGCGCCCCCGCCGGATGTGGCGTCACGTCTCCGCGCGGAGACGGCGGGGAAAGATGGCGGCGCCGGGGCAGCCGGGGGAGGCGGCGTTCGCGCGGCGCATCGACCCGGCCCGGGAGCCGGGGCTCAGCGCCGAGCAGCGCCGCCTCATGGCGCAGGTGGAGTACGCGCAGCGCCAGCGCGCCCTGCAGCGCCGGCTCCGCAGCCGCAATGTGCTGCTGGCGCTCGGCATCGGCGCGGTGACATTTGGCATCTGTATCCTCCGGGGCCGGGGAACGGTGGGGCCGGGGGGCTCCGGGGCCTCGCCCGCAGCGTTTCCTTAACTCCCCCCGCAGACGGTTACACCTTCTACTCGGTGTCGCAGGAGCGGTTCCTGGACGAGCTGGAGCAGGAGGCGGAGGCGGCGCGGGCGCGGGCCCGGGCGCGAACCGAGGGCACCGCAAGCTGAGCGGGGAGCGCCCGGCCCGGCCCGGCCCGGCCCGTGACTGAGCTGCCGCCCTCGCCAGGCAGGACGGGCCTCGAGGCAGATGCGCCTGAGGGGTTCGGGCCTGCCCCGGGCTCTGCTTTGGCCCGGAGAAGGCCCCGGGGGCTCCCCGCAGGCAGGGACCCCGCGGGCAGAGCCCGCCTCGGGGCCGTGCCCGTGGGAAGGACGGGGCGCCCGCTCCCACCGCTCCCCTCAATAAATCCTGTGACTGGAGACCGCGTCAGCGCCCGTTGTCACGGATCTCTTGAGCTGAGCCCAGCTCAGGAGTGGCTGAGGGGGGATTTTCCGTCCACTCTTTATCCTCGCACAGTGACGCAAGCAGCCACGCGTCCTGCCCGACAGACACGCGCGCAGACCCGGTTTGTATTCAATCCATGTTTATGAAAACACTTTTCCCACACCAGTTCACAACAAAGTGCTCCCGGGTGCTGCTGCTGCCGCGGCAGGCAGCGCCGCAGGGAGCTGAAGGCGCTCCGCAGGCTGGGCGGGTCCCGAGCGGGGCTGGGGTGGCGGCAGGGCTGCGACAAGCCGGGGCTCCTCAGGGCGGGCTCGGCGCCTTCCAGCGCGAGGGACGGAGACACCTCGCACGTGTCCTCCAGCAGAGGGGCTGGGGACAGCGGGCACACACCCGTGGGACAGGCCTGCACCGTGCCCGCGGCTTCCCTGCTGCCGGCCACAGCCAAGGGCAGCCCGGGCTGTGCAGGGCCGGCTCTGCCCGCCCCGGGGCAGCAGGCACTTGGATGAGGTAGTTCGTGGAGTCACTCTTGACCAGCCAGCTACTGGGGAGAGAAGCAGCCGTGAACCGAGCGCCGCGGGAACGCCGTGGGATCGCCGCGGGATGCGCCCCTGCCCCTTACCACGCGCCCGAGGTCGTCGGCGAAGGTCACGCCCTTGTTGAGCCGCTGCTCCTGCGAGCCCGTGCTGCTGCCGCTCAGCGAGTTACGGCGCATGATGCCTGCGGGGACAGCGGCCCTGAGGGAGGGCACGGGGCTGGGCAGCTCAGCCCGGGCTCCCTGCCCTGCAGCCCCCACCCAGCCCGGTGCGGAATGGGGAGCGGGGCCGGCACCTGCGGGCGGCGCCAGCTCCAGGCGCTGCAGGCTGTTGCGGCGGGAGGGGTTAAAGCTGCCCTTGGACAGGCGGCGCTGGCGGCCGGACAGCATGGCAGCAGGCGAGACGATGCCCAGCGGTGGCTGCTTCCCCATCCGCAGGTACAGCTCCTCGATCTCCTTCTTCTGGGCGCTCTGCAGCAGCTGCACCTCCGCCAGGTGCCTGGGGAGAGGACAGGGGCTGGCAGCGGGGCCTCGGGGAAGGGACAGCGAGCTCCCACCCGGGCTGGGTGGGAACACCTGTCACCTTCCAGGTGCAGCCCACCCCCGGCTCACTTCTGGCGCAGGTTCTGCAGCTCCTCCCAGATCTCCTCGTCCTCACTCTCGGTGTCATCGCTGCTCACATAGGACAAGCTGCGGGAGTAGCTCAGCCACACCTGGCTCAGCATGGCCTGCGGCACATTTTCTGTGCTCTCTTCCCCAGGGCCCTCCCCTGGGTCGCTCCCTGCTGGCGCAGCAGGCACCGCGCCCCCCTCGGCTGGCACCTCCTCAGCCTTGGGGCCTCGCTCCGCTGCCTCCGGTGCCACGTCCGAGTCACTGCTCGAGCTGTGGCTTGTGTCAGGGACCACGGGGGGCGGGGAGCCGCTGGCTGCTGGCTCCGTGCCGTGCTGCTCTCCGTCACTGCTGCCCGGCACCGGGGAGCTCACAGCCAGGTCCTTGGCTGGGACCACCTGGAACCGGCCCAGGACCTGGGGCTTGGCTTCTGCTGGGGACAGGGGCAGCTGCTGGGGCTCAGGGCACATGGGCTGGCCGGGGCATTGGGTGCCCTGGCACAGGCACAGGTACAGCCTCGGCCCTGCCCCACCTTACCTTCATTGATGGGCGAGAGCTGGGCCTTGGGCACGCTGGGGGCTGGTGCCTCCGAGATGATCAGAGAGTGGCTGGGCTTGGGGGCACTGGGCAGCACCTGTGGGCACCTGAGCACCATCAGCAGCCCCCCTCCCAGGTCCTGCCACATCTCCTGTCCTCCCCTCTGTGCCCTGGGATCTGCCACCCGCTCAGCCCTCCCTGCATCCCAGCCCTCCACAAGCCATGAGGCTCCATCCCATCCCAGTGCAGCATCTGCAGCAACCACCCAGCCCTGCTGACATTAAGCTCTACCTGGAGCAGCCCTGGACAGCCCTTGTACACCCAAACTCACCGTGCTGCCCTCTGGACCCTCAGATGTGGATGTGCTCAGCAGCTGCAGAGGGCTCCCCACGGCCTCGCTGCCTGTGGGACACACTGGGGCTGGTGCCAAGGGAAGGGGGGATATGGGCACCCCGGCAGTGGGGACATCAGCTCTCACTGACTCAAGGATCCCACCGCCAGGTGGGACTGGCTTGTCTGTGCTGGTGGGGTCAGGATAGACAAAGCGTGGGGCACCCAGGGCAAGACTCTGCGGCCGTGGCAGCAGTGGTGGGTAGAGGTGCCCACTTGAGCTGGCAATGGAGGAGACAGTGTGGGCCACGGTCATCACTGCCAGGGAGAAGACATTGGCCAGGGACAAGAGAGGGGCAGTGGGGGACAAGGGTGTGCTGGTCACAGGGGGGCTCAGGGGACTGCTGGGCTCACAGGGAACAGGGGATGTGGGGAGAGGCTGGGGGGACAGGAGGGCTTGGGGCAGGGCTGGGGGGACAGGACCCCCTGGGGTCCCCTGGGCAGTCAGTGTTGGTGTCAGTGCTGGTGATGACGTGAGCCAGGAGGGAGTCATCGAGACGAGGGGCCAGGTCTGTGCTGAGCCTGCAGGGAGAGAAGCATCAGGAGCAGCCCCTAGGGCCACCTCCTACCCCTGCCCAGGCACCCAGAGCCTGAAGGCAGCTGGCAGCCCCAGGGCAATGAACACGCCCACCCTGCCAGCACTGGTACCTGTGGGGGACCCCAGTGGCACTGGGGCTGCCAGAGGCTCCACAGGACTGGCCAGGTTGGTCTCCGATGGGGAGCGGCTCAGCAGCGGCAGGACGGGGGACTGGACAGAGAGGCTGGGACTGGTGCAGCTCAGGTCTGTGGCATAGGGGTGACAGCCAGCCTCAGCCAGGGCAGGACATGTCCTTTGAGACCCTCTGGGCTGGGCTGAGGCCATCACCTGCCCTGCATGGGGCTTGGGGAGACAGGAAGGGCCTGCACAGGGGCACAGACGTACCACTGAGTGAGGATGAGGAGGAGATGGAGCGCGAGAGCCCCTGCAGCTGCAGGTCCACCTGTGAGAAGGGTGAGCTGAGCCCAGCACTGGGGCAGAGGCCCCAGCCAGGCTGTGCCAAGCCCCCACTGGGCCCCACCCTGGCCGGACCACCTGTGGGGACAGGTGGAGGTGGAGCTGGAGTCTCTTCTGGGCTGGGGAGCACCTTGACTTGTCACAAGAGCAGGCAAGTGACCACAGGAGGACCCTGCACCCCAGCCCCCACCCCGGACTCCCTGGGGCCAGGCAGCATCCCAAGCCATGCTCAGCAGCAGCAGCAGCAGCTTCCCCAGCGCTGGCAGGGCCAGGCTGGCACTCACGGGGCTGCCCAGAGCACTGTCAGCCTCGGGGCCCTTGGGCAGCTCGGTGCCACTGCGGCCGTCCTTGCGGAGCAGGGTCTCCACGCGGTGGATGATGTCCCGGATACGGTTGATGAAACTCTCCCGCTCCGACTTGAGGATGAACTCATTGTGGACCTGAGGGTTGGAGGGGCCGCTCAGCACCCAGCCCTGCCAGGCAGGCCCCACCTTCACCCTCCCCCTGCCCTCACCATAGCGGCTGCAATCTCCTCTGGGTTGTCCCCATCCAGGTCGAATTTGAAGGTCACCATCTTGTTGTTGTAGGTCTGCAGCTGGCACTCCACCACTCGGTCATTCTTGTCGGAGATCTGTGGGCAGCAGGGCTGGCTCAGCCCAGGAGAACCCACCTGGCCCCTGCCTGGCCCCTGCCTGGCCCCTGTGCCACTCACGTTGGTGATGCGCAGCCTGGACCGGGCTCGGCGCCGCAGCAGCTTCCCCGAGGCTCTCTTGGGCGGCAGCTTGGTGCTCTGCTCGCTGGCCGAGAGCCCCTCACAGCCATCGCTCATGCCCGATGCCACATCCGAGGTGTAGCTGCAGGAAGCCCCAGCTCCGGAGCATCAGCATGGCCATTCCCAAGCACCACACTCCCTGTCCAGCCCCTGCCCTACCCCCCGGCCTCACCTGTCCACCGAGGAGGAGAAGCCACTGGCAGGGGGCAAATGCTCCGTGGGCAGCTGCACGGCGATGCTCTGCAGGGAGAGGACGGGGTGAGCCGGAGCCACAGCTGCCCTGACCCCCCCGTGGGGCCGTGCTCACCGTGGGGAAACAGCGCACGGGCCGGGTGGGCGGGGGGCTGGTGGGGTCCACTGCCACAAAGCTGCGATGGGCCAGGTCCGGGGAGTCCAGGAAGCCAGAGGAGCTCAGGTACCCATCGGTCTCACAGTCGGCTGTGGAGGAGTGCTGGCATGAACCGAAGCCAGTCCCTTCCCTGGCTGGCCAGCTGGGAAAGGGTTGTGGGACTGGGAGAAGCTGACGGAACCCCCACCCACCTCCCAGCCCAGGTCCCCTGCTGCCCACATGGCTGTTGCCCCCTTGGTGCGTACGCACAGGTGGCTGAGGAGTAGCTGGTGTGCCGGTAGGTGAAGTGCTGGTGCTGGTCAGCTTCGGGCTCCTCAGGCTCCAGGGGGAAGGTGCTGCTGAAGGCCGAGTCCCCAGAGCCAGGGGTGGCCAGGGCAGGCGTGGGGGCACCAGGTGGCAGCGGGGACTTGAGCTCCTCCAGGAGCCGCAGGACACCTGGCGGCTGCTCTGGCTCTGCGGGTGATGGAGCACCCTGGACACGCTTCAGCTTCTCCCGCTTGCGCTTGATGGCGACCACACGGTCCCGCACAGCCTTGGCCACCAGCTTGTAGTCGGCCTCACAGACAAAGCCCAGGACCACCTGCACAGGAGGGAGCTTGTCACTTCGGGGTGTAGGGACCCCACAGAGCCCAGGGCTCCCCCATCTCTGTACCCACCATCTCCTGGGCCACCTCCTCTGCCACATCCTTGTAGAGCTCAAAGAGGAACTCGATGGCGTTGTTGTCCTTGTATTTGCCGTGCAGCTTCTTTGTGTCGTCCATGCGCAGCCAGAGCTTGAGCCCAGACTTGACTCCATCATCCTCCTCAGCCAGCTCCACATGCACCCCTGTGTCCTCCTGGAAGAAGGAATGCTCCAGCAGGTCCTGGATGGTGTACCTGCAGAGGGCACAGCTCAGCGCGGGCTCAGGGCCAGGGGGGACCCTGCCACCCAGGCCCCGCTCTGCCCCCACCTCTCGTTCTTGTCCATGCGGATGCAGCCTTCGATGATCTCCTTCAGCTCGGGCACCTTCACCTTGTAGAAGCTGCTGGGCTTCAGGCCCTGGGGGTAACGAGAGTGAGCACCTCCTGTGCCAACCCACCGCAGTGCGGGACTCCCTGGGCCCAGGGAACAACCAGCCCAGGGCCCCACGAGCTCTGCAGTGGCTCCTGTGGCCCACGGGCCACGTGTGCCTGCACGGGCCAGGATGCCCCAGGGCTCTGAGTTTCCACCCCAACAGGCAGGAGCTGGCAGGAACCGGCTGTGACTGCTCAGGGCAGCTGCAGTGCCCCAGGCCAGGGTGACCGAGCAGACTGCTCCCGTTCCACCCCATTAACATGCTGGCAGTGGCTGGTGCAGAGCCAGGGATGTGGGGTCTGGCCAAGCCATGGCCCCACCACCACCACCACCACCACCACCACCACCCACAGCTCCATGGCCTGGTGGAGCACCCCCTCACTGCCCAGACTATCTTTAGCCACTCACACAACCCGCACAGTGACACATTTTGCCAGCAGCAAGGCCTGACAGCTCCAGCTGACCCTGCCCCCAAGCCCCTGCCCTGCCTCCTGTGGGATCAGCACCCGCAGCTGGGGCCGGGCCTCACCGAGGTGACCTTGCGGTAGATCTGGGCGGCGTTCTGGCACTCAGAGTAGGGGTACTCCGAGGTGGCCATCTCCAGCATGCACATCCCGAAGGCGTAGACATCCACTGCCTCGTCGTACTTCTCCTCATACATCTCCGGCGCCATGAACTCGGGGGTGCCTGGAGGCAGCGGTGGAGCTCAGCACCCCCGGGATGCCCACCCCCTGCAGCCCCCACAGCTCCCATGAGCCCAGCCCCACCTATCACACTCTTGGCGAAGGAGGCTCGCTTGAGTGTGGCCAGGCCCAGGTCCCCAATCTTGACGGAGCCCGTGGGGCCCGTGATGAAGATGTTGTCACACTTGAGGTCGCGGTGGATGATGGGGGGCGAGCGAGTGTGCAGGAAATGCAGACCCTTGAGGATCTGACGGCTCCAGCGCTGCAGCACCTTCAGCTTCATCTCTTTAAAGCGCTTCAAATACCTGCCGGGGACCAACAGGGCTCAGACCTGTGGGGCTTGGACTCGTGGCCCAGCCTTGGCTCCAGCCCACCCTCCTCCCATTGCCATCCAGACTCAGATGAGCCCACAACAAAGAGCAGGGACCCTGTTCCCTCCCCTGCACGCCCCAATCACGTTTTCAGGGTGCCGGACGTCATGAGTTCTGTGACCAGCACGATGCAGATCTGCCCTTTGATAGTTGACTTCCAGGAGTCGTAGAAGCGGACGATGTTGGGGTGCTGCAGCCCCTTCAGCATCTCCACCTCCTCGCTGAACCGCTGCCGCTCCGTCTTCGACAGCTTCCGCGTCTGTGGGAGCCAGTGGGGGTGTGAGGAGGGCACATGGTGTCCTGCCGAGCACAGGGGGTGCCCTGGCCATAAAAGACCCTCACGTCCCCATCCCCATCCCCGCTGCCTACATACAAGGCAAAGGAGGCTTCTGTGGCCCCGGCGCAGAGCTCAGATCAGACCTCTGTCCCACAGCGCAGTGGCACACACATGGCTGGGGCCACCCTGGACTGTGGTCCCCCCACCAGCCCACCACTCTGGGCGGGTGCACGACAGACGAGGCACCGAGGAACCCGAGCAGTTCCCCGTTGCCCTGCGCTGGGGCCACCCGTCCCCACTCCCCTCACTCAGCTCCCAGCTGGAGCCCACCACGCTGCCTCGGGACAGGGAATCCAGCCTGCAGCTGGAGGGGACGTGTGGGGGCTCTGCAGAAGCTGCTGCCATCCTGCCCTGTGCAGACCCGATGGCCATGGCTCTTCTGCCCCACCAGGGCACCATCAGCACTGGGCTCTGTGCAGCCGAGTGCTGGGCCAGCCTCAATGAGGCCTTTGTTGGGGAAAGCAGGCGGGGGAGGCTCCAGCCCAGGTTTTTCCATGTTCCTCCTGCTCGAGTTAATTAAAGTGGAAACACAAGCCGAGGGTGCTGACTGCAGCTGGGGCAGGGGCCAGCGGAGGGGACAGCCCCCTCATGCTGAAGGGACACAGCCCCAGGGAGCAGGAAGAGGGGAGCTGGCTGGCCAGAGCCAGAGGAGCCAGGTCCAGCCCCGGCAGGAGAAAGAGCAGCGACAACTCCACCACAGCCTGGGGTCCTGCAGAGCTCAGCTGCTGCAGAGCCTGGGGCCTCCAAGCTGGGACCCCTGCCCAGCCCACATCCAGAGGCCAAGGAAACTGGAGCTGCCACAGAGCTCCCACCACCAGTGCTGCCAGAGCTGTCTCAGCCTCTTGGCCCGCGGCCACCATCAATCCTGTTGGCTTTCGTAACATTTTCATTGCATCACAGGCGGCCCCATGGCTTGGCTGGAGCTGCTCCATAATCCCCCCACATTTAATACATGCTCAGGGACAGGCTGAGCCCAGACGAGAACCTGAGCCTGCTGCAGCGGCATGAATGGGACCTTTCATAGGGAAGGAGGAAAACAGCACCCGAACCCCTGCAGGGCCAGCAGCACACACCGGCTTCCCTGCCTGGTGCCACAGCCACCACCATCCCTCTGGCCCCCTCCTACCCACCAAGAGTGTCCAGAGGCTTCACTGCACCCCACAAACCTGCAAGGGCACGAGGAAGCTGACACGGGCTGTGAACTGGGGCAGGTGGGGAGTCAGGGGTGGCCACGGCTCTCCCAGCTCAGCTCGAGTGGACCCCAGCTGGAGCAGTTGTGGCAGCACAGCCCTCACTGTGCCATGCCCAATTCCAGGCAGAGACCCAGCACAAGGCCACCTCTCCCAGAGTGCCTGGAGTAAGGTATGGGGGAGCCAAGCCTGTCCCCCAAGCCTGTGCCAGGGCTGCTGGGCTCGTTGGCATCGTTCCTTCCACACGACCAAAGTGGCAGCAGCTCCCAGTCCTGTGCTGATACTCTCCCCGTTGAGTGTGGGCATCAAAGCCCAGCCTGGGCATAGCCTGGCTGCAGGAACGCCAGGAGGGGCAGGGCAGACAGGGCAACCAGCACAGACATGGCACACAGCATGGGCACACCGTGTCCTCTCCTAACAGCACCCGCACAGGGTGGAGGAGGACGCTGGGGATGGTGGCATGGGGACCATGAGGAGCTGGGTGGCAATGGTCCAGCCCATCCTGTGAGCCAGGAGCTGGCTGCCGAGGAGCCCAGCACAGCCAGCACCAGGAGCTGAGGCCAGCTGCAGGAGAAGGGAGGGTGGGGCCGGGTGGCCGAGGACACGGCTGTTGTCTCTGCGGCAGGAGGCTGCCCCAGCCTGGCGGCACCGCTGCTCAGTGCTCTCTGCAGCACTCTCAGGGCTCTCCCGTCCCTGCCTCTGCACTGGCACTTGCACTCTGGAAGGGCATTCAGAGCAACACCATGGTGGAGCACAGAGCCAGGGCTGGAAAGTGCCCAGCACTCTCCCTCCAGCCCTGTCCACAGGCACAGGGACTCCCGAGCCCCCAGAGGTGCCAGCTCTCTGTCAGCAGTGGGTGCCAGCGCCTCGCTGATCTCCCCGTGGGTCTGCCCCGCCGAGCAGAAGCTCCTGTGTGCTCGCAGCCATGTGAGCACACACACAAGGTGCCCTGCAGCCCCGGGGCTGCTGGCTAAGGTTACTTGCCCAGCCAGGGGAGGCACAGCAGTGCCTGCTGCCCAAAATGCTCTTGCCCATTTGGGGAACCCCAAGGGGTTCCACAGGAAAATCGCACAGTCAGGTATTTACAACCCCACTCTGGGCCTCTGGTTTCCTCCCTGCTTCCTCCTTCCCCACCGCCTGCAGCACCTACGACAGAAATAGTGCCAGGCTAAAGCTGGAAAGCACAAACAGTGGGGCTGTGGACATGGGCGGGAGGGGCAGACAGATGCTGCGTTCAGGAGACGGGACAGGGATGGGCAGGTCCCCAGAGGGGTCTCACAGGGAGACAGAAGACAGGCAAAACCAACCTCTGCCTCACGAGGCTCTGAGGAGGGAAGGTCAGGGCAAGGACAGTAGGGAGAGCTGGGGTTTGGGACTGGGATCCATCACAGCACTGAACCAGGTTCTCTGGTGCAGAACAGGTCAGGCCTGAGGTTAAGTACTCATTTGGAATTGAAAGGCAATAGAAGGAGAACTGTGAAGTGCACACGACAAAGCTATTTTTAAAATGGCAGAACCACAACCATTTTTATTTGTGGTTCCAAATCCCGTATTTGTGTCACAGTGTCCAATTCTTTGCATGATTGCTGAAAAGGAAAACAAACTTCTAAATGTCTGCGTCTGTGCTCTTAGCCCCTTGTGGGACACGGATTTGGGTACAAGAGACAGTGGATAAAGAGCAGTCAGTGGAATGGAGCCAAACACTGGGTGGGGAGGGGAGAGGGCAGGGGCAGGCACGGGGTGGGAGCAGGGACCTGGCTGCACTCCCGTGGGAGGCTGCAGGGCCAGAGGGGTCAGGTCTTCCCAGCACCATGGCATGCTCACAGGAGGGTCCCTGGCAGGAGCTCAGCCTGGACCCCAGCCTCTCCACAGCCACCCCCAGGGGACAAGCGAGTGGTTCTGCCACTCCTGCCTGGCTGGCTCGCAGGACCAGCAACGGGGCCAGCATGTGCCTGCTGGACTGGATCACGGAAGCATTTTGCTTCCCAGCTCCCTTTTCCCCTCCACCTGAGTGGTGCAGGCTCATCCTCTTGGCAGCCCCTCCAAGACACCAGCACTGCCTGCAGGGAGGAGTGGGAACAAGACCTGCTGCCAGCCCTGCTGTGCGTGCCAGGCCCCAGGACAGGGGAGCTGGGCCACAGCTGTGACATGGGGCTGAGACCCACAGGGAGGGACACGAAACCAGCTGAGTGGGAAGCACTGGGGACAGCTGACTCATCCACAGAAGGAAGGGGCTCGCCAAGCAGAGCCTGTTCCAGTCAGTGGTTGCCACCTGAAGGGACACGAGGACTCAAGAGAGCTCAGGGGCGTATGTACGGAGCTGTGGGGCTTTGTGAGGGCAGGAGAACTGAGCTGGCTCTGAACTGAACTCTCGACAACTGAAGCAATTGCAGAACCCATGGGGGTGAGGGGCAAATCTTCACCTTCCTCACTAAGAGGCCATAGTCAGCCCTCTAAAAACCACCCACCGGTCTCTCAGGATCTCTTCTTGCTCTGCTGGGCTGCAGCCATCCCAAGGACCCAGCCCAGGCAGCCACCTGCAACTGCACTGAGCTTTTAGGAACAAGACAACAAACTTGCAAGACACGTTTTTCTGTGTCAACAAGGACTTGGACCTTCCCACCACAGCAGCCATCCTACGGTCAGGAGCCTGAGGGAGACTTTGGACTTCACCAAAACCCCTCCCCAGGTGCTCCAAGGAGAAAAGGCAGCCCCACAGCACAGATCTCCCTGTGCACCTCCATGGACAAGATCAGGCCCATCAAAAGCACTTGAGTGGGCAAAGGCATTGTGGAGGCAACACTATCACCACTGCTCTCAGCATCCCGCTGTCAGGCTGCAGGACAGCCAAGGAGATGGAGGAGTGTGGCAGCAGAGAGGAAATGGCGATGCTCCTCAGAGGCCTGGAACCACAGGTGCTTCCAGCTGTCCTGCCATCCCCTGGCAGCATCACAGAAACCACTCACAGGTGACCAGGTACACGACTTCAGCCAAGGTCAAGCAGGCAGAGAGCACCAAGGTCGCGTCGTACCCTGCTCCCAGCTGACAGCCAGCCCCAGCTCGCTGCAGGCACGTGCCCCAGGGCACACCAAGGGCTATCGGAGCAAACCTTGGAGGCAGCTCCAGCGCAAGCACAGGCAGGTATGCAGAGAGGGCACTGCTGTGCTCGCTGTCCTCCTGGAGGGAAAGCTGCGAGCTGCTGAGCATCGGCAAGACAGTGGGATGCTCAGCCCCAGATCCACCTGTTAAGTGCCAGAGCAGGGACTGGCATCAAGAACGTGGGCACCCTGGCATGCTCCATAGTGCAGGCAGCAAGAAAGCAAATGGAAAACAGCACGTGATGAGCAGGAGGGCCAGGAGCAGCGGCATTAAGCAGGAGTCTGGGTCCGGGCCAGCAGACCCACGAGGCACCGAGGCACTGGCAGTGATGGGCACAGTGCAAGGCAGCGAGGGGCGCCCGCACCCTGCCCTGCTGCTGTGGCCCGACACACACCGCACCACAGCGACTTGGCAGAAGCGGCGGCTCGAGCGTGCCTGCCCTCGCCGGTCCAGGCTCCAGCCCGGGGAGGTGCCCCGCGGGTCCCACACAGCAGCAAGGCAAGCAGCAGTAGGCAGCAGGGTCAGGGCCGGGGAGGGCTGCACACGGCAGGGAAAGTGGACAGAAGAGGGTCTAAGTGCCTCTCTCGAGCCCCTTGCCCCGGGGCGGGGGTCTGTGGGTGCGGGCAGACAGGGGCGGAGGCGCTGGCAGGGGCCGTACCTGCAGCTCGCACCAGGCCACCTCCACGGTGGTCTCCGTGTCCAGCCCCTTGTAGACGGTCTTGAAGGAGCCGCGGCCGATCTCGATGTCGAACTTGAGGAACCGGCCGTCGGGAGAGGTGGCGACCGCCCGCGTCTCCACCTCCTCGCTCTCCGTCTCCTCGGGTTCCCGGAGCCCGACAGCGGCCGGCGGCGGCGGCGGCGACCCCCCGCGCACTCCGTCCGGCGCCGGGTACCCCAGCAGCTCCAGCTCGGCCGAGCTCCGCCGGTTGAAGCGGGAGGAAGCACGTCGGGAATCGCGCCCCGAGGACCGCCGGCTGCGGTTACGGTGCGGGGCCCGTCCGGTGAGCCCTGGACCCGGCTCCGGCTCCGGCTGCGGCGCGGAGCCGCCGTCCGCCCGCTCCGCCTCGGGATGGGACATGGCTCCGGCAGCGGCGGGCTCGGCCGCCAGCATCGGCTCCAGCCCGGTGGGAGCGGCCGCTCCCGCGCAGCTTCGCACCCGTGGCCTCCGCCACCCCGCAACCAGGAGCGACCGCCGAGACCCGGTCCGGGCACCGGCTTCGGCACCGCCGCCGCTCCGCCCGGCGGCACCGCCCCCGCCCCGCCCGGATCCGCCCCCGTGCGACCGCCGCCCCCCGCCCGCGCTGCGCCAGCGGCCCCGCGCCGGGCAGGATCACCGCACCGACACCGACACCGCACCGGGCAGCGGCTCCGTGCCGGGCAGGATCACCGCACCGACACCGACACCGCACCGGGCAGCGGCTTCGCGCCGGGCAGGATCACCGCACCGACACCGCACCGGGCAGCGGCTTCGCGCCGGGCAGGATCACCGCACCGACACCGCACCGGGCAGCGGCTCCGTGCCGGGCAGGATCACCGACACCGACACCGCACCGGGCAGCGGCCCCGCGCCGGGCAGGGACACCGCACCGGGCACCCTGCGCCCAGCGCTGCAGCTGCAGCAGACACGGGCTGCGAGCAGGGGCGAGCGCCCCGCGCCCCGGCGCCGCTCCCGAGCACCCCGGGATGTCCCCTCCGAGCCGGGGGTCACCGCCTGGCGCCCGCCCGGATCCGCGCTGCCGCGGCTGCCCCAGGAGCTCCTTGCAGTCCCCTCCCCGCAGGACAGCCCCTTCCCTGCCGCCGCCCCCGTGGGGCTCCGGGGCTGCTGTGACTAACGCAGCCGGAGCCGCGACGCAGGAACGTCCCTGGTTTAAACATTTCCTCGGAGTTTCTGACTCTGGTCCCGGAGCAGCGTGTCCTGGAGCAGCTGAGTGCCGCTGCCGGGACGCGAGTTCCCCCTCACGCTGCCCCAGACAATCCCGCTCGGGTTCACTACGGTCCGAAATCCTGAAATTAGGGTCACGCAAATAGGAAGAGTCGAAGGTGTGTGTCAGCCCCGCGGGAGCCAACAGCCGGACAAGAGCGTGTTGTCTCTCCAGGCTGAAGGAGAAGGTTGTTCTGCCGGTGAGGCTGTTTACACAAAACACAAAGCAATTGAGGCCACCGCTGATTTCTTTTCCCTGAGGCCAGATTGTTTCTTCTCAACGATACCGGAAACATTAAGGAGTGGATCGACAAGGGATCGCAGTCATGGTCTCCTAAACGCCAAGCTGGCACCCGCAGGGTGATGCCGGGTGACTGGGGCTGCTGACCTGCAGTTCGCTTGCGGCCACGTCCCGCACGGCTGCTCCCCACAAATCCCCGCTGGCAAGAGGGAGGGACAAATATTTAATGAAATGTTCCTGGCCGACCTGTGTCTCGCTGCTGATCTCTGCTCTGCTACCCCCACCCGACCCACCTCCTCCTGCCCCAGGAGCCAGGTACCCCCTTCCCAGCAAGGCGTTTGACCGATGCCTCCCTGTCTAGAGCTGCTCGAGCAGAGCTGGCCGGTGAGCAGGGAGCAGCAACCACATCCCCACACAGCCCTGCACTCCTTGGAGCATGTGAGGGGCTTGGTCCAAGGTGAACGAGCAGTGCTGGCAGAACACCATGTCCAGCACCACCCCTGCAGGGCTGTGCCTGCTGCTGGGGCACTGGGTGCCCGTGGCCACTGCAGCCAAAAGGCCAAGGCTGACAGGCCACTGGTGCAGTGCTTGCACTGGCCCTGCCACGGGTGACTCTTGAGTTGTAAGATGCAACATGGCTTGACTCAGCTCTGTTATACAGCGCTCTTTGTTCAGATGAGTCTCACCCAGAATCTTCTGAGCATGGCCAGAAAGTGGGGCCTGCTGCCCGAGGCCCTCTAGGTTGACTCTGTGGCTGCCCCCACACAGGGGTCCCTGCCAGGGCCCATGCACTGCCCAGATCCAGGAACACAGACCAGGCTGGCAGGGAGCCCCAGCTCTCCAACAGGAGACACAGAGCCAGGCAGGGATCTCAGCTTGGCCCCTGGCAGGCTCATGTCTCCTTATCAAGGGTTTCCATCGTGAAACAAGATGCCTTGGAAGATCCCAGAGGAGCAGGGGAATATCCCAGTCCAGTGAGGCCCCTGCAGACAGGAGAGGAAATTAGGGGTGAAGTTTGCTCCAAGTGCTGCCCTCCCACACCTCCCTTGTGAGTGGTCTGAGAAATTCCGTAAATGATCCCTCCAAATGCCACTCCACACCACAACTTGGTAGGGAGGTGGCAGCTCGGGCAGGGGAAAAGGTCCTCTCCTGACCTAGCCAGGAACACCAATCTGCAGCCAGCTTGGCCTGAAACCAGAAGGCTCGTGTTCCACAATCAGGCGCCCACTGCAGCTCCCCAGCGTTATCAGGGTGACATTTCTGGGCTGCAGGTGCCAGTGCCAGGCTTCACTTTGAGGAACCGCCACAATCAGGGAACATAACCCATTTCTCGCCTAGATTTGGCTGCCAGAAAGAGTACAAGGGACTGTGTAATCACTCTCCTCAGAATTAGATCATGAATCAAAGCCCTGCTCAGCTCCAGGCTCCGCCAAGCCCTGCCAGGAATTGTCCGTTCTGATCCCAGAGCTTGGGGCAGGATCACAGAGGGGCCAGGATGGGTCTGGACAAAGGGGATGTACAGCTGGGGCTGCACAGCACAGGGTGCCTGTCCCAGGAGGGCTCCAGGGACACCCAGGGCTTGTTTCACTGTTAGCTTCACCACCCCATACCCATGGGACCTTCTGTGTCTCTCACTGTAACTCACGCGAGTTCAGGGAGGCAGAGATGGCACCCAAACCTCAGCTGTGGCTGTAACCCTGTGCAGATCACTGCAGAGGATTTCCTCAGCCCAGAGGCACAGATGGGACCCGCCTGCACGTTTATCCCAACATATAAAGTTATCAAAGTGAAACAGTTCCTGCTCCTAAGCAGCTGCATCAAAGAAAATCTTTCTCGGAATCTTTCCTCCTTGACGAGCGGGATCCGAGTGTGCCCAGCCTGATAGTGCCTTATCTTGGCACCAGCCCCTCTGAGCTCTGCCTCGCCCTGGCCAGGGAGCCCTAATCACCATGGCCAGACGTGGCAAGGGCCTCTGAGGGGCCACAGGCTGGAGGAGGGGGTTGTACCAGCCACCCCCACCCCTCCAAAACCACCCTGAGCCACCTCCTCCAGCAAGCCCCCGCTCAGGGCCATGTGGCTGGGCTGGACAGCACCTCCAAAGAGGGACATCTGCTCCCTCCAGGGTGGCAGCAGCAGCTGGCAGCAGCTCTGCCACTCCCAGGACCCATCCCACAGCCTCAGCAGTGACACCTCAGCCTCAGCAGTGGCACCCTGGCCTCAGCAGTGGCACCTCTCTGCAGCAGCACTGCCCAGCCCAGGGAAGCTGGTCCCACAGAGTCCTCACAGGCACAGCTAGATGTGGCCTCTGGTAACTAGCCCAGAGGGCGTGGAAAAGGAATTTTACACAGTGTCCACTCTGCAGAAGGGACGGACTCTTCCTCCTCCTCTTCCCCCCGTCACTGAGTAAGCAACTAAATAGGAAGCTGAAAAAGAGAAGGGAATTGCTGCCAGGAGTGCCTTGGAATGAAAAGCTGGTTTTAGGCTTATCTAATGTCACATCAGCCATTTCCTAAGAAGGGAGCAAATTTAATTAAGAACACAGACTCCCTCAAGGACAGCCAGGTTACATACAGCACTCCCAGCCTGGAACACAGTGCTGGGAGGTCAGCATCGTGCACACAGGCAGCGAGAACAGACACTCCAGCCCAGCTGCTGAAGGCTCATTGTTTGGGATCAAATGCAGACACCTTCAGGCACAGCATCCTGGCTCTCTGCAGGGCTACAAGAGCAGCAGGCCAGCCAGAGCAACCACGGAGGGGAAGGGGCAATGCAGGTGGCATGGGGAGGAAAGCAGAGGCAGATCTTGGACATGGGAACAAACCCAGGGCAGACACTGGGAGCACATGAATCCTACACAGAGACTTTGGTGGCTGCAGTAATAGAGGGATGATCCCTGATCAAGCAGAGGCTGTGCAGTTGTGGGGACAGATGCACTACAGGGCTCATGGCACATGCCACGACACAGCCTCTGCTGCTGGGTTTGCTCAGCACCGTCAGTGGCAGGACCACGACAGAGCTCCTAGGAAGGAGACCACACCAGCCCATTGTGTCAGTGACTCAGGAGCAGTGCTGGTGCCTTTGTTCAGCACAGAAGTGCTGGCACTCAGGAATTCCTCCACAGCACTGCTGAGCCTGGCACGGAGAGGAAGCCTGGGCTCCAGCCACAGTTCCAGAGCAATGTGCCCACACCAGGGCAGCACATCCCACCAAGTCCAGGTCAACGGGCTCCTGCTACAGAACAAATTTTCACATTTCACAGCCCCCAGACTCCAGCATCTCACCTACACTGAGAATTCCTCAACGCTGACATCAGCTGTCAGGAGCAGGTGAGCCAATGCCAGGTTGTCCCCAAGGGCAGGGAATGTCAGACAGGGGCAGCCTGTGGGGTGCAAGTGCCACCTGCTCTGCTGGACCCCCAGACTGACCACACTGGTCTGACCTGCGGTCACTCCAGCCTGTCCCTGACGTCTGCCAGTGACATACAGACAACAATCAGGGAAAGGTGATCCTGCCCCAGCACAGCCATCTGCTTCTCCAGGGCTGACAGGGTCAGCAACTGCACCTGGCCACAGTTTCTGACAAGTTGGGGACTTTGTTATCAGCACTGAGAGCCTAAAGCTGAGTCATCCCTCTCCCAGCCACAGTGGTACAAGCTTACCCCATCACCTCAGCACAAACCCAGGGGCTTCCAGCAGGCTGCACACGCAAATTTAAAGTAAATGTTGTCCTGAGAAGGACAGCAAGGGTCCCCTTCTTTCTTCTTGTGCTGTTTCCCACCCTGGAACCACTCAATTTCCCTGGGGCAGCGAGGAAATATGACTGAAGGGCAGAAATCTGGCACGCTGCTCTGTTTTGTCTCTGATGGAAAAATAAAGACAGATGAAAACAGCCAGGCTGCTCTATAAATACATCTCATTTTAATCACCTGAAATTAATTCCCCGGCTTCCCCCAGCCTGCTTGGCAGCAAGTGCATTTCCTTCTGCCACTGAGGGCTTCCACAGCATAGCAATAATGGCCAGTCCCCCGCTCCTGCCTCATCCCCTGGCTCTGCAGCAGGACTGCAGGACCCAGGCACGTGGCTGGCAGGGATACAGGGGGGCCCTTTGAGGTCAAGCTTGACCAGCCAGCTGGGACTGCTTCGAGGCCATCACAGGAACGGGGACCAGCAGCAGCCCAGTTTCACTTCTGGGTGGTCCCTCTCAGAACTGCCTAGAGCAGCTTCAGCCTCTTGAACACATCAACAGGGAGAACAGAGAGAGGATCTCAGGATTTTCCTAAGTCTTTGGAAGGGTTCTCAGAATCATCTTGCCCCGAGAAATCCCGAGATGCAGCTACTTGCAGTCACAGTTTGAAGCCAGGCCCAGAGAGGAACGCTTGGCAGGGAGACCCGAGACTGCAGCAGGGAAGGGGAGGAGGTTCCTGTCAGAAGAACTTGACGCCTCGGCCGTCATCCAGCGTGATAATCTCAGCCTTGTGCTCCTGCTGCAAGGCTTGCAGGGCACGGAGCAGCGTAGCCTCATCCAGGCCGTGAAACTCTAGGGAAGGACAAAGATCCCCATCAACAGCAAGAAAACATAACATCAGGAAACAAAGAGGCTTGTGAGGTCCAGGGAGTGGGGGGCAGCAATGCTGAGGGCTCTGAAGAGCACCATAACACTACAGCAAATCCAGAGTCATGGCTACACTGACAGGCTCATCATCTCTGCTTAGGGAACAGAGCCTAGAGGTCATCAGACAGCAGGGATGAGTCACAGCAGCCTGCCATGCAGAGCTGGAGCTTGGCTTGAAAACAAAACACCCCTCACCGCACCAGATAAAATGCTAGGCACTGGGGAAGGGAAAATGCAATCACAGAGGGGGACGTTCCTGCAAAATGATAAAAGCCTTTGGAGCAGCATGTGCCAATGGTGGGAAAGGGTGAGTTTGCATCTGAGATTTTAACATATTTAATCTACAGAAGTGTAATCTGATAATCAACTGTTTACATGCCCCAGTCCAGTGTGCTCTGGAAACCTGCTCCAGAACACGAGCCCCAGCTTTACCTTCATTCTCTGTATCATCTCCGCTGACCAGTTCGTACAGCGTGAACACAGAGTTGGTCAGGCCATTCTTGGACACCTGCAGACACGAAGGCAACACAGCAAATTTCATCCGTGTGGCCGAACATCCTTGTCCAATCTCTCACACATCCTGGAGCGTGTAACACGGAGCGTGCACAGCACTTGATAAGCACCCTGGACACAGGCAGAGGGGTCAGGAGGTGCAGCCTGGGGGAATAAAAACAGGCCTGCTCCTCCTGCCTGTGTGCTCCACAGTGAGGACCTGGCCCATACAGAGGCCAGGCAGTGACGCTGCCCCGTCCTCACCACAGGTCAGCCCAGCACCGGGGGTGGACAACACCACCCTCACACTGCAGCTCACCGCAAGTGCAAGCTGTTAATAATTCCTCACCTCTCTGCAACAGAGAGAAGTGCAAGGAGAAAGGTAAAAGCAGTGAGGAAGCAAGCAGTGGTCTTTCCCAAGTGGCAGCCAGGAGTCCCCATCCTCAAGGACACAGCCTGGTCTGGGTGTGCAGCCCCTGTGCTCTCACCCATTGATAGATGAGCTTTCCCCACTCTTCCGGTCTCTTCCACATGATCAGAAAGCTGGTTTTGTTCTTATCTAACCACTCCAGGTTCCCTAGAAGCGATGGGGAACAGGGATTGAAGCAGAGCACAAGTCAGAAATAAGGATCCAACATGCAGATTTTGGGACACTGCAGCTGAAGGCAGCCTCACGGAGCAGCCCCTGCCCTACACACTAAATACGCCGTGTCTACAGAAAGCGATTTCTCTGTGGAGAAATCCTGCACAGCTAAACCTGCCTGCTGAGGCAGGGCTGGGGCCCACGGAGCCCGAGCAGGCCCGGGCAGAGAGGCCGGCCCGGGCGGGGGCTCAGCCCACAGCCGCGGGACGGGCAAGCCCCGGCCCCGGGACGGAGTTGCCCGGTGGCTGCTGCCCTCCCTGCCCTGCGCGTCGGGCACAGGCCGCGGCCGGGAGCACGGACGGACGGACGGACGGACGGACGAGGTACCCACCGTTCTTGCGGAGCTCCTCCAGCACCACCTGGATGGATTCCAGCGGCAGCTTCCCTGGGCGCGGGTTAAGGAGGCGTTGACGGAGGCGGGGGGTAGGGGCGAGGGGGGCACGGGCACCGGGCCCAAAGGATACGCTGGAGGCGGTGGTTGGCGAAGAGCGGGCTGTCCTGAGCCTCCCGTACCGTCATGGCGGGCAGCCGGTGCTGCTGGCTGTACGCGAGCGCCAGCGCGCACCAGGCCGACAGCTGCTTCTGCCGCGTCTCGCCGTTGGGCTGCAGCCTGCGGGGCCGGGTCAGCACGGGGGCCGACGGGCACCGGCACCCCCGGCCCGCGCCCCCGGTTCCCGCGCCTCCCGCCCCGCCTCCCCCAGCCCCGGCCCCGGCCGTGCTCACGTGAAGAAGGGAGGAAAGCTGTACTGCCAGGGCCACGCGAAGCTCATCGCCGCCGCCGCCGCCACCGGAACCGCCGCCGCCGCCGCCGCCGCTTTCCGCCCCGCCCCGCCCCGCTTCCGGCCCGGCAGCGGGCCACGCCCCCCGCGCGGGACCACGCCCTCCCAGTGAGACCACGCCCTTCCGCGCGTGACCACGCCTTTTCATTGTGTGGTCACGCCCCTCTTGTAGCCACGCCCCTCTTGTAGCCCCGCCCCTCCCGGTCGCCAGCCCCCGGTTCTGGTGCCGGTGTTGGTCCCGGTGTCCCGCCGAAGCGATCCCTACGGCAAGAAGCTGCCGGCAGGCCTGCGCCAGGAGGGCGCTGGCGGTGGGAGCTGGCCCGGGCCGGGGCCGTGGAGGGCTCGAGCGGCCGAAGAACCAGCGCCAGGCGTGGGGGGAGAAGCGTTTAATCCCGGGCCGCGGCGGGGGGGGGGAAGGCGCAGGAGGAACCGGCCGCCGCAGCAGCGCGGCTTGGTGGCCCCGAGAGCCCACCGGGCGGTTCGGGTGGTCGGGCGGCCCCGCAGCCGCGGGTCCGTGCCCCGACGCGGGACGGGAGGGCAGCTCTAGGCCTGCGCCTTGCCGTCCTTGCTGCGCCAGATGACCAGGGTGACAAGGAAGGGGATGAGGCAGATGGGTGCGATGATCATGGCCAGGAGCACATCTTCGGGCGGGTCGAAGTACACTGGCTGCTCCAGGGTGCAGTTGTGGAAGTAGCGGTGATGGCTCTGGAAGATGTACTGCTCCGCCAGGGCGTTGGGGTAGCTGTAGTTGAGGCTCTCGGCCGATTCCTCCAGGCAGCGCTGCAGCTCGCTGTAGGGCCTGGAAGAGAGCCGGGACACCGGCAGGGGATGTGACACCCGGGGCGCAGATCCCGGACCAGCACTGCCCTTGTGGGCTGCCCAGCCCCTGGCCCTGCTGCTAGAGGGGAAGGCCCTGCTGCCCCTTACCTGCTGATGGCTTTCCACTCGCACAACTCCGATGTCATCACATTTCCCATCAGGAAGACGAAGTAATCCCAGCACTGCTGTGTGATGGCGGTGTAATTCCTCTCTGTGAGGAAAGGTGCTGAGCACGGGCAGCATGCCTCTGCCCACAGTGCATCCCTGCCTGCCCCTGCTGCCAGGTGACACCTGGCATCTGGAGCACTGCCCAGGCCAGTGGGGGAGACATCAGCACAGTGAGGGATGGACCTTACAGCAGCCCTGGGATGCTGCCTGGAGCCTGCAGCAGCCCAGGGCATTGCCAGGGGCACAGAGGGAGGGCAAGCTGCTGCTGACTGCCCCCACTGTGGGCAGTGGCAGGGAGAGCTTCATGGCACGGGCCAGCTATTTTTGGGATGGCTAGGTGAAAGAAGGGGTCATTCTGTGGCACAGGGCCAGCCCTGGCCAGGGCACCGTTTGTCCTACAGTGCTGCCCAGCCCTCGCTGAACCCCAGCACTCACCCATGGGCTGGGCTGTCCAGTTGGACATGGCCGTGGGTGGGCTTGTCACAGCGTCCTGGCTGAAGCTCATGTTCACGGCATCTGCGTGATAAAGGCCAGTCCCCAGGAGCACTGCAGAGGGAGGGACACAGGGTGAGAGGGGACACAGGGTCTGGGCGGGGGGTAAGGGTGCTGACAGGGCTCTATGCGCAGGAGCAGCCCTGGCAGAGGCTGGGTTTACAGGAAATAATTGCTTTTGGGTGTCCTTCAGGGGGGACTGGAGCCGGCGGGTGGGGCACAGGGAGCCAGAGCTTGGCACATGCTGGGGCTAGGGCGTCCAGCCCCCCGTATGGGCAGGAGCTGTGGAGAGTGGCTAGCCAGGCTGCAGGCAGCTATCCAAAGGTTCAGAGGGGCTGTTTAGGGGCTACAAACCCTGGGCCGTTGTCACAGCATGGGGGCAGACTGGGACCCCCACCCATGGGGGAGCCAGCGTGGTGCTGTGTGTCAGCCGGACAGGGCTAGGGCAGGAAGAGGAAGCACTGGCCACAGCACAGAACCGCTGGAGAGCCCCTCCGCCTGCCATCAGTTCCACACCCAGCACAGCCTGCCAAGGGCGTGGGGCACGTCTCGCCTGGCCCACGGGAGCCCCATGGCTCAAGGAAACTTCCCGATCCATCTTCCACCCTCAGCTGCAGACCTGTATTGTGGGGCACTGATGCTGGCTCCACGCTGAGCTGCCGGACTGGGCCCTCCTTGGGTTGCTTGTGGGGAGCTCTGGCACAGCTGGGCACTGGCCACGGGGTGCTCCTGGGCTGGTACACTCGCTGTGGTAAGGGCAGCCCACCCTGTCCCGATCTCTGTCCCCGATGGCCCCATCCAGCCCCCCTGCCTGGGTATGTGTGGTGCTACAGCTCCTGTCCCAGCCCGGGTCTTCGCAGAGCTCCCTGCCAGATCGTGGCTGAGCGTGGTGGGAGCTGCCCCACAGCACCTGGAGCTCACCTGCCACTGGCCCCGGGCCATGCTAGCGACGGCTGCCCCAGCTAACCTCGGCGTTGACAGGCTGGTCCCATTTTGGGGTGGGGCGATGGGGCGGGCTGAGTCAAGACCCTGGCCCCAGGCCCCACGAGTGGGAAGGCGGCCACGTGCGGGGTGGTTCGGGGTGCGGAGCCCCCGGGGCCGCGCCCCGCGCACTTACCGCAGAGCAGCAGGAGCCCCTGGGAGAGGCGGCCGGAGCTCATGTGCGCGCGCGGTGCCATCCTGCCAAAGCCTGCCGGCTAACGACCGGGACAAGGATTTCAATGGAAATAACAGGAAGCAACTCCTTTCCTCTGACAGGGGCAGTTTGACTACGGGAGACGTGTGAAAAATGAGATTGCTCAGTGCTGCTCTGAAGCGGCTCTCCCGGCGGGACCCTGCGCTGTCCCGTGCGGTGCCGGCCCCCGCGGGCATCGCTCCCGCGCACCCCCGGCACCCACGACGCCCGCGCCTCACCCACCGGCCTGGAGGATCCACTCCCTGCACAGCACGTCCAGCGTTACGAGGCCGCGATTTGTTTACTTGTGTATTTCTCTTTAATCCTGTCTGGGCTGGGTTGTGAAATCCCTCGTCTCCTGCGTGGAGGGCAGGCAGCCCAGCAGCGGGGGGAGTGGACGGGAAAGCACAATGTCCCCGGACGGGTGCTGCCGCCCGGGAATGGGGGCGGCAGGGGGACCCACGGCCCCAAAACCGCAGTTTCTGGTTCACCCGGGTACCTGCCCCACAGGCGGCACTGCCGGGGCACCCCAGCTCCTGCCCGTGGCCAAGGAGGGAAGGGTGATGACACAACCTACCCCCAGGCACGAGGCCGAGGAGGTGGGGAGAGGGCAGACACTTGGCCGACCCTGCCAGTCCTTGGCCCCAGTGCCTTCCTCCTGCACTGTCCAGCCTGGCGCCTGCTTGACCCTGCCAGAGCCCCCCTTCCTGGAGCAGGTCCCGCCCAGGGGCCCATGTCCCCCGCACTGAGGGTGACTTCAGCCCGCGGGTCTGCGGCATTCCTACCCAGGACCTTCCACGCCTGGCGGGGGCAGAGCGCAGCCCAAAGCCTCCCCTTTAAGAGCCGCCTGCAGGCACGCAGAGCAGGGAGTGGAGTGCAGCGCAGGGCAGCTCGGAGGGACCCTCCCTGCTGTGTGGTTCGCACTGGGCTTTAGTTCCCCAGCAAAGGTCCTGGCAGAGCTGTCTGATGCTTCCCAGGCTGCAGCAGCCACCTTCTGCGGGCGAGTGGCCACATCTGGAAGTCATCCCCAGCACTCCAGTGGCTGCAGGGCTGGAGCCACTGGTCCCTTTTTCTGGTGGAGCCTCCAGCCGGGTGGCAGGAGCCTCTGCCAGGGAGACACCCAATGATCTCAGCGCGGCCCCAGGGCTGGGACGGCCGCCCCCCTCCTGGGGTGTCCGGAGGGGATGGGCAGGGACAGAATGGTGGCTGGCTGCCAAGGGCCTGGGCTCTCCACCCAGCCTGGCATCCCCAGCGTTCCCTGCCAGCCCCCACCTGGGGTGCCGAGGAAGGGGATCGGCCTGTGCAGGGTCAGTTGCTTGAGACTCTTCTTCCAGTGTTCCCCCAGGCAGATGCAAGCATCTGGAGCCCCGTGCCCAGCCTCCCCTCGTGCCGTGGGACCCACTCCATCTCCAGGGAATCCCAAGCTCTCCATCCCTGCTCTGACCTGTCGCCCTCACCCTCAGTCCTCTCCTCCCACTCATTAGCTGCCAGGACTGGGAGGGAAGGAGGCTGTCACTGGCCCATCAAAGAGCTGGGGGCACGCAGGAGATGGGCAGCTTCTCCCTGGGATTTGAACCCCTTTCCAGGCTCTGCTGAGTGTGAGGGCAGCTGCAAGGGACACGAGGCAGCCAAGCCCCTTGGCCACAGCCACACTGGGGGCCAACTGCCCAGCTTGGGGAGCCTGGCCTCAGTGCAGCTGGTGAAGTATTCAGTGTGGACAGAAGGTGTCAAGGATGGCCACAGGCCAGGGCAGGAGAGCAGCTGGCCAGCAGCTGGATGCCACTGGAGAGCTTGCTGTAGGTGCTGCAGAGGGGACAGCATGAGGCCAGCCTGCAGGGCTGGGGACACGTCCCTGCGATGGCCCTGCTCCGAGTGTGCATGTGGCACTGCTGGGGCTGATGCTGACCCACCTGCTGATCTAGTCCCAGTGGCAGAGACTTCCCTTGGGGATGGCCATGAGGGTGGCATGGAAGAGGGCCCAGCCCTGGTAGGTGTCCTGGCATTGGGCTGGCACCAGCAGCACCTCCAGAGGTCCTGCAGAGCACCAGACAGACCCTGGGATGTTCCCCCACTCCCAGCTGTCCCCCACTAATTGTTGTTTCAGGAGGGCTGTTTGTGGTCACCCCTGGACTCTGTCCAGGATGAGGCAGGCACTCTGTTTGTTGTGCAGTTCAACACACAGCCCTAGGGGTCCCATGGGATCAGCCAAGTCAGGAGGGAGCCTCTGAGGCACTTGCAAGTCCAGCACAGATTGCACAGGCCTCACCAAGGTCTGCAGTGCATAGGGAGGACAGCCAGGATGGCAAGAGGGCAGCTCTACTCACCATCCTCATCCAGAAACCGCCCAGAAGGACATTGGTGGTGGTGGGACCAGTGGGACCATGTGAGGTCCAAGGGGTGCTGGACATTGCCCTGCCAGTGATAGAGCCCCCCACTAAAGCACTGCTGGAGGGGGCTGGAGGGCTGGAGCCACACTGGATATGGCACCAGGGTATTACCTTCATCCTTGAGATCCCCATGCTCAGTGTTCCCATGGCCTGCAGCAAGAAGTCACAGGATGCCAGAGCTGCACAGCCAGGAACAGCCCCAGTGCCCAGCTGCTGGTCCCAGTACCTCAGAGACCCACCCCTCCTCCCCCTCCCAGGCCGAGCTGAGCACAGTAGAGGTGAAGGGGCTAAGGGAGCAGAGGGCTCCTGGCTCTGCCTTGGCCCTTGCAGCCTGGAAAAGAAGTTTCTGAGCCAACACCAGCCCTGGGGGCAGACAAGTTCGTGGAAAACCCTGCTCAGAGATCCTCCAAAAGAAGGCCAGGAGGGGCCAGGCAAGCTGTCCCCCAGCACAGCTGCACTGGGACAGAGGAGAGAAATACGCCAGGTGCCCTGTGGGCACTCGCTGTGTGCCAGACCCTGTGCCCAACCCCCTGGGGCCTCTGTGCAGCACCCCCGGCTGCCTCTGCCGCACCCGCGGGAGCACAGACAGGAGCGGGCAGCAGAGCAGCCATAGCCCAGGGAGCATCCTCATCCTCCCGACAGCGGGATCCCTGCGCCCGGGCTGGGGCTCCCCCGGTCACCTATCCCGGACCCCGGCCCGTCCCAGCGCTGTCCGCCCGCTCCCGAGCCAATGCCCGGCAGGGTCGGGGGACGCCGGGTCCCCGCCGCACCCGACTCGGCGGAGCTCCCAGATGCGGGCGGGGTGCAGGGCTGCGGGCCGGTCCTGCTCGTCCCGCAGTCACCCTGCCCGAGCCGCGGGGAAAAGGGGCCCCGGGGCAGCCGGCACCCCGCACCGCGGACGGGGGACGGACGGGGCCCCGCCGGGGCAGGAGCCAGCTCCGTCCGCTCCCCAGCGCCGGGGCCCCCGGGGCAGGAAAGCTGCCGCCAGCAGCCGCTTCCTGCCCGGCGCCGCCACAGGGAGGCCCGGCGGTGGGGCCAGAGGGACCCGGGACCACCGGGACGGCTCGTGGGGGAGCGCGACCACGCCGGGCAGGGCTGTCCCGGAGCTCGGAGTGCGGTGGAACCGGGCTGGAACGGCGCTGTCCCACCAAGCGCTTCCCGCGAGACCAGGCCGGTCCCGCAATAGGGGCCGGGGCCGGGTGGGCCCAGGCACACCGAGAACGGGCGGGCACAGCACCGAGCCGCCGCCATTAGCCCGTTCCCTGCAGCCGACAGGTCCGCTCCGCCAGGACAGGCCATGCGCCCCGGCCCCGCCGACACCGACGGCGGCGACGACGCGCGGCGGGGCCGGGGGACGAGCCGGGAGGGGCGGGGCCTGGGCGTGTGAGGGGCGGGGCCGAGAGTTGAGGGGCGGGGCCGGGGTGTTGAGGGGCGGGGCCGGGGAGTTGAGGGGCGGGGCGGGGCCTGGGGGAGTGAGGGAAGAGGCGGGGCCTGAGAGTGCGAGGCGCGGGGCGGGGCCTGAGGATCGAGGGGCGGGGCGAGGCCTGGGGGTGGGGGGGACCGGGGCCGGGCCGGGCCGGGCCGAGGCGGGGTCCGGGGCCTGAGGCGGGCCCGGGGCGGGCCGAGGCGGGGTCCGGGGCCTGAGGCGGGCCCGGGGCGGATCGAGGCGGGGTCCGGGGCCTGAGGCGGGCCCGGGGCGGATCGAGGCGGGGTCCGGGGCCTGAGGCGGGCCCGGGGCGGATCGAGGCGGGGTCCGGGGCCTGAGGCGGGCCCGGGGCGGGGGCCGGGCCGAGGCGGTGTCCGCGGCCTGAGGCGGGCCGGGGGCGGGGCCCGGGGCGGGCCGGCGCGCGCGCAGTGTGGCGGGGGCGCGCGGCCTCCCCCCGTCGCGATGGCCGAACCGTGAGTGCGGGCGGGGCCGGGGGGTCCCGGGGGGTCCCGGGGGGTAGCGGGTTCCCCGTGGTACCAGCCGGGCCCCTGGGCCAGGGAGTTGCGGGGCTCGGACCCGCTCCCCCGGCCCGGCGGCGCCGCTGGCCTCGACTCGCTCCGGTTCTTGTTCGCGGCCGCGGGGAGCGCTCGGGCCCGGCCGGAGCTGCAGGGAGGGCGGCTGGAGCGGAGCCGCGGATCTCCGGCGGCGTGTGTCGGGGGAGGGCGGGGATCCCAGCAACCCCCGGGCTCACCGGCTGCCCCGGAGGCTCGGGGAACAGGACGGGCGGTTCTGGTCAGCACCGCCCCTCGCTGCTGTCCCGGGCCTGTCTCGGGCTGGGGGTGTTCCGCAGTCAGGAGCACTGCAGAGCTACGGCGTTGTTTTGCTTGGTCTAAGTCTGTGATGCATAGAGTGTTTTTCCCATCCACAGGGACGTTTTTCTGGTATCACTTGTTTCAGGGTTGAGCTCTGCATTATTTAATACTTATTCTTTCTGCACTGTTACAGAAAAATGGAAATTACCACTCCTCCGACATCCAAGTGTATCATGTACTGGAAAAGGAAAGTCAAGTCCGAGTACATGCGTCTGCGGCAGCTCAAGAGGTTCCAGGCAAACATGGGAGCAAAGGTACAGCCACAGCAAGGACTGGGCTGAGATGCCCCAAAAAGGCTTCATTTCAGCTCAGAGTGTCTGAATGGTGCTGGAAGGTGTCAGCAAGGTGAATTGATAAGCTGTACTTGACTTGCAAGCTGGATCAATGGGAAGAGATGCCACTTCTCCTCGTGCTCTGCCTTGAGCTGTGTGGGCAGCAGCTGTCACATGCACGAGGCCATTGAACAAGCAGTGGTGTAACTGCAGCAGGAGAGCTCATTTCCAGTTGGTTTTTACAGGATCTCCTTGCTGAACCCTTTCAGTGCTGTGAGAGTTCTCATTGGGTTTTCTTAAATTTTGAGAGCTCCTTTCTCTCCTTTCAGGCTCTCTTTGTGGCCAACTTTGCGAAGGTTCATGAAAAGACTCAAATCCTTAATGAAGACTGGAAGAAGCTTCGAGTGCAGCCAGTGCAGCTGATGAAGCCAGTCAGTGGGCACCCTTTCCTGAAACAGGTGTGCAGAGGAAAAGGGGCAGCATCAGCAAGTGGGGACTGCAGGGAGCTGTGGGAATATGGATGAGTTTTTGTCTGTGTTGTCCTAGGTCAGTATCAGGCCATGCCTCACATTTCTGGAATGCAGAAATGGACAAAAAGTACCCCCAAGGCTTTTTCCTGTGATGGAGTCTACAGACTGGATGTGGGGCTTCAATGTTTGTCCTGAATTCAGTTTTCCTCAGGCTGTGGCAGCCTCCCGGAGTGGTTCCTCACTGACTTTCTCTGTACTTGTATTCCAGTGCACTGTTGAGAGCATTTTCCCAGGATTTCCAAGCCAGACACTGTACATGAGGACCCTGAACACAGTGGCGCTGGTGCCCATTATGTACTCCTGGTCCCCTCTTCAGCAGAATTTCATGGTACGTGGGAAGCCCGGGGTCTCGGTGAGGTCAGTGTGGGAAGTGGTTCTTCATCCCACTTGCTTCAGGCAACATCTGCTTGAGAGATGATGAAGTGTTGCTTTAGTTGCTTGTTTTGTAGAATCCCAGACAGCCTTGTGTCCCCACTCCCTCACCAGATAGTCTCCTTTACATGTGGCTTCTTGACAGAGTCACCATTGTTTCACAAAATTCAAGGAGTAAATATGCTTTTTGGGGGTTTTGTTTGTTTGTGTTTTTTCCTAAGATTTTTATTTCCCTTTATATAAAGAGTTTTATTTCTTAGGCAGGTCCTTTCATTTGTGACTGGGTTACAATGGGATAACACTGATGTGTCAGTGATGAGACATCTGAACCTTTGCTGTGCACCTTGTTGTTGGCAGGTCTAGGGGACCAGAGCAGCCTTGGGCACAGCCCCGTTGGGGTCAGCAAACTCTGCCTTTCTGAGCTATGTCTGATCTCTCTTCAGGTGGAGGATGAAACAGTTCTGTGCAATATCCCTTACATGGGCGACGAGGTGAAGGAAGAAGATGAAACTTTCATTGAAGAACTTATTAATAACTATGATGGGAAAGTTCACGGAGAGGAAGGTAACCTGGGAGCACCCAGCTCTGTCCACTCCAGGCCACATTGGATGGGGCTTGGAGCAACCTGGCCTAGTGGCCTGTCCATGGCAGGGCTGGAACAAGATGAGCTTTAAGATCCCTTCCTATGGTTCTGAGATTCAGTCTCTTGCAAATAACATATCCAAGTATTTCAGAAGTCAAAAGGTGGCAGCAGCAACCAGCTTTTCTCTGGGAGCTCTCAGAGGAGGGAAACAGGATGGTGCCTGCCATTCTCCTTTTCAAGGGTACATTCCTGCCTTTGGGTGCCTCGCTCCATTTTAATGCCTGGAGTGCTCTGGAGTCAGTCCTCCTGTCTACAGGGATTCACAGGCATCCTCTGGGATGCTGAAAATGTGCTAGAGCGGCAGTAACTCAGCAACCCTGTTCTGCTTGTTGCCTCAGCCAAGAGTTTAATCAATGAAAAGCACTGCCTGCCCCATCATAAAATTGCCCAGTGGGGAGGAAGACAGGGAAAACTGGTGTGGCCTGTCCTCAGATTGCTGAAAATGATAGACCACTATTGACTTTAGTGCTAAAATCCCACCTACCCAAAAAAAAAAAAAAAGAGAGAAGGGCTCTGGTGGGTAGCAGAACAGGTAGGCTTGTGGTTGGCCATAGCAAGAAACAAGAAAGATGGTGGCACTCCCACTTCTGTGTGTTTCAGAAATGATCTCAGGGTCAGTCCTCATCAGTGATGCTGTGTTCCTGGAGCTAGTGAATGCTCTGAATCAGTACTCGGACGAGGAAGAGGAAGGACACAACGATTCTGAGGTGAAACAGGAGGATGGAAAAGAGGAGCTGCCAGTGACAAGGAAAAGAAAGCGAATTGCAGTGGAAGGTGGGTTTGGCCCCCAGAGAAGTGAAGATTATGTTGGTCACATTTCTGTCCTGCCCCGCCTGAGCACTGGGCGCTGCTATCCTACCATCACTGGCTTGTTACTGTGCCAAGAGCAGTTCCAGCTTGACAAGTTCTGTGGCAGAAGGGAAATGGTTTGTTCTCCCTGTCCGCTGTGGACAGGGGAAGAAATCACCAGCTGAAAGTGTGGTGAGGAGTAATTTAGATGAGTCATCTGTAAACCCACTTCCTGGTGAGATTAGCAGAGCTGGGTGTTATCTGAGAAGTTATGGGATGTTTTCAAGTGCTGGTCTGGCAAGCACCTGTCAGGGAGGTGTGGGTGGATCTGTTTCTGTGGGAGGCAGGGAGATGGACATTTTTAAATCCCTTCCAGACCTGCTTTCCATGTATTAGTGTTCCTCTTCCCTCTCCTGTGCCACCTGGAGCTCTTGTTGCCTAGACGAAGCTCTGGTTTGTGGGATTTTCATGTGTCCTCGATGACCTTTTGAATGCTGATGGGTAATTTTGTCTTTGTCCTTGAGCTGTAGTGATGTGGGCGGCACAAACACCAACACTTTAGTGGATGTAGAAAACTGTCTGCAAGCTCTGTCCTGGCAGAAATAAATAGTAATAGCACTTAAGAGAAGTTGGTACTTCCAGCAGTACATTGTGCTGCACTGAAAGTGGCCTAGCACTGCTTCTGGGAATACCTCAGCCTGGTTGCAGAACACAAAGTTTATCTGTTGTGCATGGGATTACATTTCTGTCTTAAAATACAATCCTGAGCATCTCTGGAATTGCTCTGTGCAAGAAGGGAAGACCCATCCACATCAGCTTGGCTGAAGAATTGTGTCTCCTCTTCTTTGTAGGTAACAAGAAGTGTTCAAAGAAGAGGTTCCCCAATGACATGATATTCACTGCTATTTCTTCCATGTTTCCTGAGTATGGCTTCCCAGAGGATATGAAAGAAAGGTAGAAAATCCCTGCACTGGTTGTCTGTTCCCTTTCTTAGCAAGAGTTGAAATCTTTATTTCAGAGACCAGCACTGTGGGCTGGCTGGGCCACAAAGCTCAGTGCCCGCAGGCTCTGTGAGCAGAGTGTGTTTTGAGTGTTACAAACTGCAGTTTGGCCTTGACTTACCTGGGCCAGAGCCTGATGGGCCCAGATGGTGCTGTAGGCATGTAAAGCTGTCACAGACGGGGAAAGCACATCCCTGGGTGTTTGTGTTTGTCAACAGGTACCGGGAGCTCACGGAGGTGTCAGACCCCAACGTGCTGCCGCCGCAGTGCACTCCCAACATTGACGGGCCGTGCGCCAAGTCGGTGCAGCGGGAGCAGTCCCTGCACTCCTTCCACACCCTCTTCTGCCGCCGCTGCTTCAAGTACGACTGCTTTCTGCATCGTAAGTGCCATCTCAGCCGGACGCTTCCCTAGAGCCCTTTCTCCTCAGTTTTCCTCTGCACACCTTGCTTAGTCCATGCTGGAGTCTCTGGAGGGTGGTGCCTCATGAGTTTGCAGTGGGGCCTTAGGAGCTGACAGGTGCCCAGAAGCCTTTTGTACAGACGGCTCCGCTCTTTGCTCCCACGGATGGCAGACCGACGTGCGTGGCCGTCCCCTCTCCGCGCTCAGCACGCCGCGTCCGAGCTCCCGGCAGTTTGTGCAGTAGTCCTGCCACCACCAGACTTTGCTCTTGCTTTGCAGAAGCTCGTCAGTGAAAGGCATGAATGTTTCACTGCCAAAGTCTGGACATGCCCCTGTGTTTTGTTGCCTCCCTGGAACTTACAGCTTCGTCTTAGTCATGTTCCTGCGGTTGGTCCGGCCAAGGCCTTTTGGATACCGATTAGCTGCTGGACCTGCTGTTCTCCAGGTCTAAGGGCTTCTTTGGGAAGTCACAGGACTTTTTCCAGTGAATTATTTATTAAAAGATATAATATTAATATGACGTGGTCTTTTTGTTTCAGTGTGAAAGCTGATCCTTCTCCTTTGGCATCTCCTTCCCAAGCTGCCTAGTCCCCGTTGTGGGTTGGAGCAGAGTTACCCTGTGGGTCTGGTCGCCTCAGGCCCCACTGCCAGGGGAACCCTCAGGCACACAGGCTCCTGCTTCCTGTCCCTTGCAGAGTGGGGGGAGACTCCTGGAGAATGCTAATAGTAAAGATAACTGTTACTTTTTCAGCTTTTCATGCTACTCCTAATGTGTACAAACGAAAGAATAGAGAGACCAAGATTGAGCCAGATCCTTGCGGCGCAGACTGTTTCCTCTGGCTGGTATGTTTCTGTGTCACTGCTTTAGAAACCATGAGAGAAGTGCCCTGGCCAGCTCTGCTCTGCAGAGCTCTATGGATCTTTTTCACAACTTGGATGATTTTTTCAGAATTAGTTCTGGTTCTTGTTGGATTCAGAGGAGCATGACTTGCAAATGCAGGCCTTACCAGATGCCTATTATAGCAGATCTCCAACAAAGACTAATTCCAGAGCTGGCAGATGGGAAATTGTGTGACAGATGATTTCTCTGGACTCAGTGCAGTGTTAGAGAAATTAAGGCCGTGCTAAAAAGGAGCAGAGCGAGAAGTCAGGAGGATCCAGAGGAGTGGGCTGGGGGTTCAGGGCCAGGGAGCCTTTCCTGACTGGACAGCGATGCCAAAGGGAACAAAGTTGGGAACATGCAACACAAGCAGCTGGTTTGGCACTTGCTGAAGGGACCACACATGGCCAGCTTCTTCTGCCTGCTCTTGGTGGTGGCAGGACAGGGCTTGTCCCAGGGCCTGTGGAAAAGCCTTCCTGCTTTCCCTGGTCATCTGCTACCTGTCTTGTCTTCTGCTCTGCTTGCAGGAAGGAGCCAAGGAGTTTGCTGCACTGCACAACCCCCGATCCAAGTGCTCAGGCCGTCGCCGCCGGCGGCACCACGTGGTGGGTGCGTCCTGCTCCAACACCCCGGCTGTCACTGAGACCAGGGAGGGCGACAGCGACCGGGACACAGGCAACGAGTGGGCCTCTAGCTCCTCGGGTATGGTGCCAGTCCTGAGACACCCCACTCCTCTCTCTGAGGGCAGGCAGCTCCGCACAGCTGGAGTTCTCCCAGGCTCCCCTCTGCTTCCTGCACAGCTGGAGAATTTGGAGTTAGCAGTCAGTGTTCCCAGCAAACCTGAGGGACACCAGCCCTGCCCTTGCTGCTGTGGGATTCACTGTCCTCTCCCAGAAAGGAGGAATGTTGCCAGGCAAAGCAAGAGCTTTGCTGGGATCTGCAAAGGCCAGAGCGAGCCCTTGGCTCCTGAGCACTGTGCCTGGCTAGAAGCAGGAGTGTGTGGCCGGGAGTGCAGTGCAGGGTTGTAGGGCACAAGGGGATGACCACTGCCCCCCAGAACCATGATGGCTGGGTGCCTTCTTCCAGGGTGTGTTTGGCTTAACATCTGCCTTTCCTGTCAGAGGCCAACTCCCGCTGCCAAACCCCCACTAAGCAGAAGCTGAGCCCGGCCTCCTCCCAGCTGTTTGCGGTGGAGACGCCGCAGGAGCCCGTGGAGTGGACAGGAGCCGAGGAGTCACTCTTCCGTGTCTTCCATGGGACCTACTTCAACAACTTCTGCTCAATTGCCAGGCTGCTGGGGACAAAGACCTGCAAGCAGGTGGGTGCCCAGAGCAAGCAATGCAGCTGCAAGAGGGACCAGGGCCAGAGCCACTGCCTGTTGGTTTTATTTCTCTGCCACAAATCTCCCCAAGGAAGGTGCCACATCAACGCTTTTGGAGCTCAGGGTGTTACTCTGCAGCAGTGCTCCTGTTGGCAGAATGAGCCCTGCGTGCTGGTATTGTGGGTTCCCTCCCATGTGCAGTGTCACAGCCAGGTGTGCGGGCACTCGTTTTCCAGGCAGGAGGAGGCAGTGTGCCATAGGCAGGAAAATGGGGCAGAGCTGTTGCTCTCTGGGCCCAGGCCTGGGAGCCTTGCTGTGCTCACTCACACTCTCCTTATGCTTTTGATAAAACAACTTGAGTGCAATGAACTTGTTTTTTCTTTTTGCTTGTGTTCTTTGGTAGGTCTTTCAGTTTGCAGTGAAGGAATCGCTTATAACGAAACTGCCAACAAATGAGTTAATGAATCCATCCCAGAAGAAGAAAAGGAAGCACAGGCAAGTGTTGGACAAGCTTGTTTTGTTCTTAAAATGCAACCAGATCCGCTGCTTTTTGTGCCAACGCATTCCTGGTAATCCCCATCTGGCTCCCATCTGTGTGCACGTCCTGCTGTCACATGGGGCTGCTGGTGCTGCTGCTGGGTGCTGGCCCTGGCCCAGTTCCAGGGCTGCTGCTCTGGCTGGGGGCTCAGTGGCCCTGCAGCCCCAGGCTCAGCTCGAGGATAGGGCAGCACTGGCTGCTGGTCCTGGCGCTACTTCCCTAACAGCAGCCTCAACCTCAGCTCCCTGACTTGTAGCCCACTTTGTGTGTTGATCTCAATATGTCCAGTATTATTTTGGCTCTGGTGTTTGGCTTAAAGAGCTTCTGCTGCAGCTGCATCACTCTCATATCTCTCCACTTTACAGTGGCTGCTGATCATTAATGCATGAATCTGCCAGGCCCATCTCTGCTGTGCTGGCTGCTGGTGCTGAGCAGCGCTGGCTGGCTCTCCCTGATGGCTTACACATCCCCTCAACCTTCTCTGCTCTTTTTGCAGGCTGTGGGCTGCACACTGCAGGAAGATCCAGCTGAAGAAAGGTAGAGTTGGCTGTGGCTGTGTCATGGGAGGTTTGCAAGGGTTGAGTTCTCCAGCGAGGTGGCCGTGTCCTGCTCACCAGCCTGGCAGGTCCAGCGGCGTGGAGGGAATGACTACCCCTGGCCAGGCTCCTTGGGGAGCCAGGGGCATCATGGCCATTCCAGTGCCCGCTGAGGCTGCATGTGCAGCAGGGTTTGCTGCAGCCAGGGGAGGCTGAGGGCTGGTGTGCAGCCCTGCTGTGGACTGGGCTGTGGGCAGTGAGCACAGCCATATGTGTGTCTGTGGGAGCTGGGTGCTGCCAGGCTCCCTGCCCAGTGCAGGCAGATGGGCAGCTTGCACCTTCTCGCCTCCAGTGCCCTGCACTTGCTGCTTTGAAAAGGTTCCTGCAACATGCAGCTTCCAATCTTGGCACTTCTCTTCTTGTTCTAGATAATTCGCCAACCCAGGTGTACAACTACCAGCCCTGTGACCACCCCGAGCATCCCTGTGACAGCTCCTGCCCTTGCATCATGACTCAGAATTTCTGTGAGAAGTTCTGCCAGTGCAACCCTGACTGTAAGAAGAAGTCAAATGCTAGTGGGCATGAAAGCAGCCAGCTCTCCTGGCACAAAGCACAGGGAGAGTGCAGAGCTGGGGCTTGCTGAGTGCCTACTTTATTCCTGCACTTGCTGCTCTGTCCATCCACAGCAGTTCTGTTAGCAGCCTGTTAAAGTCCAAAAGGAAATGGTTCTGTGCTGCCATGCAGCTGTTGGCAGCTGAGAGACACTCCTGTTAGTGCACATCCCTGTGTCTGTATTCTGTGGGTGCTGCTGCTGGTCCCCTGTGAGCAGGATGTGCCTCCAGCAGTTAGGGTGGGCGTTGGGTCACTGCTCTGCCATGGTTGTTTTTCCTGTCTGGGCTTCCATTCCCAGCTTTGCAGTGGAGAAAACAGCCAGACTTTATTCTGTCCCTGCCCAAGGCCTGCCAGGGCTTGGGAGGAGCAGCTGGGGCAGAGACTCTGCACGGCCCCTCTGTTCTCTGCCAAACCTCACAGTGCAAACCCACGGTCTGTGTTGCTACAGGTCAGAACCGCTTCCCAGGCTGCCGCTGTAAAACCCAGTGCAACACCAAGCAGTGCCCCTGCTACCTGGCTGTGCGGGAGTGTGACCCAGACCTCTGCCTCACCTGCGGTGCTTCAGAGCACTGGGACTGCAAGGTGGTCTCCTGCAAGAACTGCAGCATCCAGCGAGGCCTCAAAAAGGTATTGACAGCAGTGTGGCAGGGGCTGCCTCAGGGCAGAGCTGACACACAGCTGCTGCTGCTGCTGTGTGGGGGGAGCAGCTTCGCTGGAGCTGCCAGGGTCTGGAAAAGAAGCTGCTCTGCCCTGGGCCTCTGCAGCACTTTACTCAGGAGTAGGGATTGTAGATGTGAAAATCAGGAAATCGGAGTGAGGAATGGTTAGAGCATGGGAGTGTGTAAAGTGACTCTAGAGAAAGATTTAGTCTTGAATTTTGCTGGTCAGAGCAAGGAATTGAGCATTAAAAAAAAGGGAAATTCAGAGAAACTTGCAAATTAGTGTGTGTCAGGACCTGTGCAGCTCCATGTAATGGTGTAAGTCTGTAGGAAGCTGTGTGTTACCATAACTAGGGGATGCTGGATGGACACTGGCTCCCTGCTGCTCCCATGACCAGTGTGCTGTACCTGCCAACTCTCCCCATTTCCTTTCATTTTGGTTCCAGCATTTGCTGCTGGCCCCATCAGATGTGGCTGGCTGGGGGACTTTCATCAAGGAGGCTGTGCAGAAGAACGAGTTCATCTCCGAGTACTGTGGGGAGGTCAGTGCTATGCCTGTGCTGGGGCTGCTGGCCAGGCACACGGAGGCTGTGTGTGGTGGGAGAGCTTCCTTTGGCTGCGGGGTCAGCTGCCTTCCCCGGCTCAGCTGTGCCCATGGGCTCGCTCTGACCAGGTCTGGAGATGGAGCCCTGTGCTGTATGGGGAGGAGTGTGCTGTGTGTGTGCTGCTGCCTGAGAGCCCTGCTCTGGCCCTGCCCCATCCCTGGGAGCCCTGGCAAGCTCCTGCCCATGAGGTGGGAGAGCAGGAGGGTGTTTCCAGGAGGCAGCCCTGGAACCTGGCTCAGCCCTCTGCTGCTGAGTCTCTCAAGATGATCTCCCTCTACAGCTCATTTCACAGGATGAGGCTGACAGGCGAGGAAAGGTCTACGACAAGTACATGTCCAGCTTCCTCTTCAACCTCAACAATGGTAACTTCCTGAGGTTGCCAGGGGTGGAGAGGCCAGGGCTGCTGGCCAGGGTGACAGGCCTGGCCTTACACGATAATTTCCTTTCTTTTTTTATTTTTTTTTAATAGATTTTGTTGTTGATGCTACTCGCAAAGGAAATAAAATCCGCTTTGCCAACCACTCAGTGAACCCCAATTGCTATGCGAAAGGTGAGGTCCCCCTGCCCAGCCAGGACATGGTGCTGTGAGAGCTCCAGCCCAGGCTGGCGCTGCATGTCTGTGGTGTTGCATGTCTGATGTTGTATCTCTGGTTGCAGTTGTGATGGTGAATGGAGACCACCGCATTGGTATCTTTGCCAAGAGAGCCATCCAGGCAGGAGAGGAGCTCTTCTTTGACTACAGGTACCTTGGCCAGTGGGGACCTTGGCTGCAGGGTTGACCCCACCCTCTGTGCAGGTTTGTGGGGGGAGCATTGCTGCAGCCATGACTTCCTGTCCTGCAGGTACAGCCAGGCAGATGCTCTGAAGTATGTCGGCATAGAGAGGGAGACAGACATCATCTAAGCTCCGGGGTGGTTCTGGCACACCTTGCTGCTGCACCTTGTAAGCAATGCCATGTTTGCTTCACGCTGACATGACTGCTGCTGTTCCTGCTGCTGTGTGTGTCACAAGTGCTACTTTCCATCCAGACACCAGAGAGACTTGGGGCAGGAGTGTAAGCAGCCCCTGGGCCATGGCTGTCCCAGGGTGGTATCCCCTCTGCCCCAGCTGGCTGGGAAAGGGGGACTGCCCAGCTGTGGCTGGAGTGGCACCAAGGGATGCCTGGGGATGGGAGAGCAGCACTATGCAACATGATACTTTGAGTAGGGGTGCCACTGAGCTGGGTAGAGGATGATGTTACAGTCACTGCCTGTTGTGACCCAGGGGAGGCTTCTTAGAAACCTTCCTTGGGCTTTGTGACCCCCTGGCCCTGGGAATAAAGGGGAAGTATTCTCTGGCAGGGTGAGGTTTAGCCTTGCACTCCATGCAAAAAGGAAAGAAAAAAGCACTTTAAACTAATCCTCAGCTGTTGGCTGGGCCCTGTATTTTGGGGTGGAGGGACTGCAGGCATCCCAGGTGTCCTGCATCTGTCAGCACCTTTGCTGGGATGTTGCTCCAGGCCTGGGACAGGGCAGGCTGGATGGGGCCTGGGGTGACCTGAAGGTCAGGGCTGTCCCCTGAGAGCCACATACGCCACCAGCCTCCTGCCTGGCCTGGTGCTGGGCTGTGCTCCCAATGTCCAGGGCTGGGTTCCCAGGATGACATGGGGAAGCCTGACTGAGCCCTGACCTGGCTCCAGGGCCTCAGCCTGCTCCCAGCTGTTTAGTCCAGGAACACACAGAGGTGTTGGGTTTCCTGGGAGCCAAGCCCTCCCTGGCCCAGCCCTCACCATGCTTTCCCGGTCCCCTGCCACGGCAGGCCAGGCTCTCTGTCTGTCCTTCCCGCTGTCCGTGATGGCTCCCTGGAGCATGGAGGTGTTTAGGTCTGTCTGGAGCAGTGCTTGTATCCCAGCACCTGCCTGAGCCTTGCTCCCTGCCACCTCCATCCGCCCAGCTCCTGCCAACCCTGCTCTTGCCTAAGCGTCTTCTGCCACTTCGGCCATATCTGCACTATGCCAGGCTTTTGTCTGTGGTTTGTTGACGGTGAATAATGGTAATAATAATGCACTTTAAATAACATGGCTTGTAGCCTTTGTCATAATAAAGTGGTAGCAAAGACCCTCCCCTGCTCCTGGCCTCTGTTACCCTGGGCAGCAGCCTGTCCCCAGACTGTCCCCTGCCTGCTGGGCTCTGCCCAGCTGTCCCCAGCCTGGCTCCCAGGGTCCGTGGGAATCACGGGGGACCCGGTGCTGCCAGCTGCCTGAATCACACTGGCTCAGGGTGGGAAGGGGGCAGAGGTGCCTGGTGGGGAGAGCAGGACATGATGTGTGTGTGCAGCAGCAGCTGAGTTGCCTCTAGCCCCAGCTCACTACACCCTGCATCTCACTCCGGGACTAGGAATTGCTGTTGTCAATGTGGTGCCTCCCTTGGTGCAGGCTGAGCCAGGGCAGGAGGAGAGGATTTGCCCAGGCTGCCAAGGTGAAGGCTGGGGAGTGTTAAATGCCATCATTCTGCCTTTATTTGATTATCTTCACATCTCATTCAAAAGAACAGACTTTTTAAAAATAAAGTGCCCAGTGGAGCCAGGCCTTTGGGTAGATAAATGCATATCTGTAACATTGTCTTACCACAACACAGCAAGTGAACAGGAGCTTTCCCTGGGCTGGAGGTAATTGGCAGGACTGGCACTTCGTACAGAGAAGTAGCAAACTACAGACCACGTACCACGACACGCGGGGCGTCACGCCCGCGGGAGCTTCCGTTTGGTTTTTTATACAAACCGATAGAATAAAAAAACCAGAGTGTAGTAGAATATCCAGCAACAAAAATGGTAGAAAGGATCTGTACCTGATCTTATGAAAGCAGCATCTCAGCAAGGTGCGGTGGCGGCATGCGCGGTGCCGGTGTGGAGTATTGCTTGGCAGCCCGGCGGAGCGGGGCCGGTGCTCGTGGCTCTGCGTGGCGCTGGCGAAGCGAGCAAAGCAGCGGGTCATCTACGCGGGCAGCACTAACGGGCGGCAGCAGCCGGGTGCCCCCGGCCAGAGGGAGGGCGGGCACCGGGCCTGGGGCTCCCCGACAGAGGCCAGGCAGGATTTGGCAGCTGTAGAGGCAGCAGGCTGCCTCCGGCATGGGGGCTGTCGGCGTATCCGGGCGAGCGAGGCTGGGGCTCGGCGGATCGTGCCCGCACTCCGGGGCCGGTCGGTGGCGGCCGTGGGGAGGAGGTGGCGGTCGGTCCGGTCCAGTCCGGTCAGTCTGAAGGCGGGTGTTGGCAGTTCAGGTGTGCTCGGCCTTTTGGTCCCGCGACGGTCGCTCATTCCCGGGCGGCTCCCGGGGCTGTGGGGGCTGTGAGCCCATCCCACCCCCGGCCCCGCTAGTCCCCTCTCGGCTCCTCCAGGATCTGGGGCAGGTTCTGTTCCTTGCGTGCCGATGGCGGTTTGGTCGCACCGCCGTAATCCTGGATGGCTTTGGGCTCGTTGGTGTGGTAGGAGCCCTTGTAGCGGTGGTGGTAGAAGTAGAGCAGCACCAGCAGCCCTGCCAGCAGCAGGAGCAGGAAGATCACGACTGCAGGGAAGGGACAGCAGTGAGGGATTGGGGAGGTGCCACAGGGCCGTGCCAACGTGAAATACCAGCCAGAGGCTTCACTTACACCCAATGATGATCCCAGTCCAGCCATCGTCGTGCACGTGGGGGAACTCTGCAGAGACAGAATAGGCAGCTGAGACCAGGCTGCAGCAAGGTCTCATGCTGGAGCTTCCCTTCTGCAGCTGGTGCTTCATGAGGGCTCCATCCCCACCAGGGTCCCACCACAGCACCCACCTGTGGCCATGTACCAGGGGTCCATCTCAGGAGGGATAAGGAGGGTGCTGAGGGGGAGCATTGAGGCACAGCTCGACTCCACCAGTTCTCCCCGGATGTTGTAGGGCCGCAGGGGACTGGTGGGGTGGAAGATGGCTTTGAGGGGCACGAGGGTGTTGAATTTCACCCCTGAGAGGCAGCCTGAGAAGCCAGGTGTGTTGTAGCGCTGGATCTCGGGGTCAATCACACCGGTCTCTGTGGGGCCACAGAAGGAGATTACTCATCCTTCTCAGAGGGCAAGGGCCATGCTGTGCAGAGGACACCCCAGCATGGGACCCCAGCTGAGGGCAGGACCCAGCTTACCCATCACACGACCCAGGTACAGGTTTTTGGGCGAGTCCAGCTTGCTGTCCACAAACAGGGAAAACTGCTGCTCCATGACAGGGAGATAGTCCACCTGGGAGGTAGGTGCACAGCATCAGTGCCCACAGAGTCACCCTGCCCATGCCCTCTCCCAGCCTGACCCCCAGGCCCCACTGGGAGGGTGCCCCAGCCCAAACCTGGGTGTAGAGTGTGCGGTGTAGGCGGGTGATGTTGACACGGTGGGGCCGCCCGTCCGTCACTGGCTTGTTGGTGAGAGTGAAGACGTAGGGGCTGGTGCCCAGCTGGTAGCGCAGCTGTAGGCTCCCTGTGGGCAGCACAGGGCTGTCAGCAGGGACCTCTTAGTGGGCATAGCCTATAGCCCATCTATAGGCTTGGAAAGTGGCATCCACAGAGAGAAGCATCCTGTGGAGCCCCAGCACCAGATAGGGGTCCCCATGCAGGCTCTGGGTGAGCCCCAGGGCAGGGGACCCTGCCCTCACCATCATCCTTGATGAGCACGGCCATATAGTCCTTGACAAAGGTGCTGACGTAGAGCAGCACGGCAGGTGCTGAGGTGGTGCTGAAGCTGAAGCTGACCTCCTCGCTGGTGAGGTTGTAGCCAGGCAGGGGCTGCCAGGGGCTGCTCACAATGCTGGCGAACTCGCGGGCGGCGTACAGCGATATGGGCAGGATGTTGTACCGCACCCAGGTGCCCTCCTCGAAGTACCCACCGATATCTGTGGGAGAGCCTAGGGGGTGAGGGGAGCGCCGGCTCCTCGGCCCTCCCACCCCGCGGAGCGCTGCCACTCACCGTGGTTGCAGAAGGGCCCGGTGAAGGCGGAGATGCTGCAGTTGCAGGTGTAGTGGCTGTAGCGCTCGACGCAGATCCCGCTGTTCTGGCAGGGCACCGGCGGGTCCTGGCAGTAGCCGGTGCAGTTGACCCGCACACCCTCGGTCTCGTTGGCTTTGCCCTCCAGGTTGAGCGTCACCCCGTTCATCCGCAGTGCCCGCAGGCACCCCAGGAACGGGCGCATCTTGTGCTCTGCTGCGCCTGCAGCGGGGCCGAGACTGAGTGCCCTGTGGCACGTGGGGACCTGGGGGTGCAGGGATGTGGCCAGGGGCTCTCACCGACGTAGAGGGGCCTGTCAAATTCCAGGCGGACGAAGCTCTGTGGGGGGAATGGCCGCACCACCCAGGGCAGCTTGTCCACCCGCAGCCGTGCCAGCTTGACGTTGAGCTCAGCCTTCACCTGGTGCCACTCATCGTCGTTCCAGGGTACCACCGACCGCACCGTCAGGTTCTCATCCCCATTCCCAATGTCAAATATAAATGCCACGTCCCTAGTGGCTGCAAGGACATGGTGCTGAGAGGAGGCCCCAGTCCCTCTGCCCCCAACAGCCCTGCCCCCTCTGCCCCCCCGTACTGTTGAGCTCAATGCGGATGTAGTTTCGGTAGCCTGGGTTCTCCAGGAAGACTCCAGACTGGGCAGTGGTCTTGAAGTAGAAGGAGATGTCAAGGCTGTGGTTGGCTTGGAAGGTGGGGAAGATCAGGGCTGCACCCCTGTTGAAGGAGACGGTGTTCCAGGTGTTGCCTGTGGGGAACAGGAGGGGCAGTGAGGGATGGACTGTGTCCCTCCATGTGGGACACCACAGGCAGGTGTAGGCACTCTGCAGGCAAGGGATGTTCTGTGGGGCCAGTCACTTACGGTCTCCATAGCACCGTAGGGGCCCCAGCACGAACTGGGCTTCAGAGCCAGTGCGGTTGGTGTCTCCAACTACAACCTGGGTGACGGGCAGGTGGTCCACAAAGGTCAGCAGACCCTTGTCTGTCCTCCTGCAAATGTGAGTGCATCAGAGGGGCCATGAGGTGTTTCTGTCCCTTCACCAGCACACAGCCCTGTTACCCCCATCTGAATACCCCCGAGTCTGTGTCCCCCGTGACTGCAGTCCCCACCCCACAGCTCCTGTTCCACAGCTGCCAGCACTCACCAAATTGCATGGTCAGCATCACAGTTGCAGAAGTACTGGGGGTCAGCACAGTTCTTGTCCAGCCCGCAGGCGCAGCGCTGGATGCCCGGTCGCGAGCCCCCCCAGTAGTAGTGCCGCTCATCGTTCCGACCCATCCAGAAGCTGAAGGGCAGCCCGGCTGCAGGCACGGAGGAGGGTCAGGACAATGTCCTGTGTCACAGCCCTGCAGTGCAGCCATGCAACACCGGCCCCCTTCTCCCGGCACTCACAGGGGGTGTTGAGCAGGCGGGAGTTGTAGCAGTGGAACTCAATGCGCTGCTCGCAGTACTCAGAGGCATTGGCCAGGGCTGAGACCTCGGCCCAGGAGGCGTTCCAGTACTCCACAGCCCCCAGGTAGGGCCGGTCCACACTGGAGCCCATCACACGCGTAGCGTAGTGGCGGTTGTGCCGGATGATGGTCCACGCTCGGTCCTCTGCAGTGAAAGGGGAGTTTTAGGACTTGACCCCTAGGACACCCCCGCTCCCCCTATCCTGTTCCAGCTCCAATACACAGGCAAGGATTGGTTCCCAGGGGCATCAGACAGAGGTCCCCTCTGCCCTCCTGCCACCCCCACCTCGGATGTCACAGTACACCGTGAAGGGCTTGAGCGGCCCACTGCCATCGGGGTCGATGGTGTAGTTGCCCGAGGTCTTCCCGCTGACCCGGTAAGCATCACATGTTTCCTTGTAAAGGGCTGAAAGAGAAGAATGGGGTGGAGGTCAGTGCAAGGGAAGCACCAGGCAGGAGTAGGGGCTGCAGGTGCCCCTTACTGTCCCTGACCCACAAGGCTCCAGGCTCACATTTGTGGCAGGTCTCCCCCTTGTACCCCGTCAGGTCGCAGATGCACATGAAGTCATCCCAGGATTGGATACAGCGGCTGTCATGCTCACACAGGTTGGGTGTGCACCTGAGGGCACAGAGGGCTCCTGTCCCAGCACCAGCACAGCCCCCCAATGCCCCCCACTCCCAGGCAGCACCCCCATCCCGGTCAATACCTGTCTGTGATCCCACAGACGTTGAAGAACACATTGTGGTACTGCGCCAGCCGCTGCAGGGCCAGCAGCTCCACGTCCACGGGCTGCATGTCTACATTCAGCATCTGCAGGCAGCCGTGGAAAGCTGTCTGGTTTGACCGGCAGCCAGTGACTGAGGCCGGCTTGGGGCAGCCTGCAAGACAGATCGGGGTGAGCAGCCCTCAGGCACCCATTGCCCCGGACCCCGCCCTGCTGCCCACCTCCAAAGAAGTACTGGCTGCCAGTGCGTAGCTGGAAGGGGTGCGCCACCCGAAACTCGGCACCATCGTCATCGTCAATGGTCACCACAGCTGAGCCCTCCCGTGCCACCAGGTGCACCGAGTGCCAGAAGCCATCATTCAGGCGATGCCCTGTGCGGAGAGGAAGGTGCATGGGGACGCTGCACTGCCAGACTGACCCCCCCAGCCGCATGCTGGCTCCCCAGCCCACCTGCGGCAAACTCCAGCTTCTTCTTGCCAGGCTGGGCGATGGAGACATTGACCTGCCCCTCACTCAGCACCATCTCCAGGGAGCCCAGGCGGTCAGCAAAGCCGGTGTAGAGCAGGAGGCCAACAGTGTCCCAGGAGCGGAAGCGGAAGCTGACAGCCAGGCGGTTCCTCCGAGGGATCCCCGGCACCCGCACGTAGTTGTTGATGCCAGCGAAGGTGATGGGGGTGGTCAGCTGGTCCTGGCAGTAGTGGCCCACATTGCCCTAGGAGTGACCACGGGAGGGGTGAGGAAGGGAATGTTCCCATAGAGGGGAGGCCCTCGCATCCCCGCAGTCCTGGCCTCAATCATGCCCAATTGATCCCAATGCCTGGCAGAGCCAGGCGGGTGCCCCAGGCCAGGGACAACCTTGCACGGTCAATCCGGCGCCGCTTGGCTGAGCACGGCCGCTGCCCGACCCCGCGTCACCCCGCAGCGGGCAGGGAGCCCCGCCTCAGGGAAGGGGTTACCCCACAGTGGGGCTAAGGACACCCAGGAAAGGGGTCCCCCCACAGCAGGGAGAGGACTCCCAGAGAAGGGGCCACCCCCCAGGCTGGACCTCAAAGCGAATATTGGGCCGCCGGTGCCGGGCCAGTTCGGCGATGTTGACCCCGTTGAACATGATGTTCTCCACACAGCCCCGGAAGTTCTGCCGGTAGGTGAGGTGCTGCTTGTCGTGGTCAATCACCCCTCCAAAGAATACCTGGGAGGCAGAGGGAAGGCGTCAACCCCTGTCTGGAGGACACCATCAGCATCCCGGCAGCCCAGTGCACCCACCTCAGTTTCGAGGTCAAGCTGGTCAAAGGTGCCACGGCAGCGGAAGCGCTTGACCTCCCCGTCCAGCGTCAGGTTGACGTAGTGGCCGAGACGCTCAATGTGCAATGAGTGCCAGTGCTGGTCATCCAGGAGGCTGCCCACCGCCACCGTGGTGTGGCCCTCACTGGCGTGCAGTGGGCTGCTGCCTGGGGAGGACCAGCATCAGCCGGTGGCCCCCTGGCCCCACGGCCCCGGCCCCTGGCCCCAGCTCACCTAAGCTGATGTGCAGGAGGAGCTGGGCCTGTTTGAGCTCCACTGTGATGTAGTCACCCTGTGAGCCCTCCCCGTGCATCAGCACCCCGTCCTGCTCCAGTGTCTTGAAGTTGAAGGAGATGTCATCCTCGAAGGTACTGACCCTCTTGGCTCGGAAACGGTAGGAGATGGCATCATCCCCATCAAAGTAGAGCACATGGGACCCTGGGGAGAGCAGAACAGCCCCACCCATGTCACTGCCTGCAGCAGCAGGTGCCCTGGCACGGGGAACACACCCTTCTGCTATGGCCTCTGCCATGGCTGCAGACTGTTTGGGCACAACCCCCTCTGCGAGAGTTTTCCAGGTGTGCCAGAGCCAGCATTCCACCACGCAGGGCTGCGGGAGCCCCCGGCCAGGTACTCACGGTAGGGGCAGCCATAGAGGCCCAGGCGCAGTCCAATCTTCCCGCGCGGGTTCCAGGCCACGGGAATGATGCGAATGTATCGTGCAAGGATGGGGTAATGCAGGTCATGCCGCACCACCCCGCTCTCATTCACATTCCCAAAGAATGTCTGGGGATGAAGGGTCACTGTCAACACCTTGCTCCAAGTCAGGGGTCTCTACCCACCTCAGAGAGCCCCCTCCCACAGGGAACCCCGGGCTCCCCCGTACCCAGTTGCTGCCCTGCTGGAAGAAGGGTTTCCAGCTCGTAGGGTGGTCTCCATAGAGCACAATGTAGCGTGTGAGCCAGTCATAGGTGTTGAAGGTTCCCTGCGTGGCCACTGCATTGATCCGGTGCTTTTGCATCAGGTCGATCTGGAGCCAGGGCTGCTTGTCCCGGGGGTCGGGGGACCAGCCGCTGGTGCCTGCGGGGGGAGCAGCTCAGCGGCTCGGCTCTCGACTGAGCGGCCGCTGCTTGCTCGGCCCCACCACAGCACCTGACTGGACCCCTCAGCCCCGCGAGAGGCAAAACCCGGCCAGGGACACCCCCTGCCCACCTCCCCGGCATCCCAGTTTAGCGGGGGGACTCACTGTGCAGACGGGCGAAGCTGGCCGAGTAGAAGATATTGTATCTGGAGGAGGCACCGATGGAGTAGGAGTAAAGGGGAGCAACGAGCTCATCATAGCAGGGTCCTGAGGGCAGAACGGAGTTGGGGGCGGCCTCGGAGCACTGAGCTGGGCAGTGTCCCTGTGGGAGCTCCCCAGCCCTGCGGTCCCTGAGGGCTCTGGGGACCCCGCGGCTCCCGCGGGCCGGCGGAGCGGCGGGCCCGCTTTGCTCTCCCCTCCCACTGCAGCGGAGCTGACACACCTCTGCGGGCCCCGGCGCCGGCACCAGCCGCCTCTGCACTGACGTGGGCGACAGGACCCCCCGCTCCTCCCCGCCCCGGCGGGGAACGATCCCGCGTGGGATCCCGGGGCATCCCGTGCAAACCCACACGGCACTGGCAAAAGACCCTTCGGAGGGGCCGGGGTCCCGAACCTCTTTCAGGGTCTCCTAAGAGGTCGGACAGAGCCCGGGGCGCTCAGGAGCATCCCGAGTTCTCACTGTAGGAACCGTGCTGCACCAACCCCCAGTCCACCGCCCCCCGACATCCCCTGTACCACGACCCCCGCCTCGACTGCCCGGCCCCGGGGAAGGGGCTCCGGGCGCCGGCTCAGGGGGCCACCGGGGAGCTGCCCGGTGCGACCAGGGCCTCGCCGATTTCCGTTCCCGAGCGGCTGTCGCCAGCCCCGGTATGGGGTCGGGCCCACTGCAGCACCGCGCCGGGGCCAGCCCGGCGGGCGGCGGCGCTGGCCGATGTGCTGGCGGAGCCCGGCAGGTCCCGCAGGGCGGCCCCGCTCTCCTCGGCATCCCGGGGTATCCCGGGGCATTCCCGGATCCTCGGGGCGTTCCGGTTGTCCCGGGTCCCCAGAGGCTGCGGCCGGGCGCGGGGCCGCCGCCGGCGGGGGGGCTGCGGCGGGGCCGCCCCGGGCGGGGCGCGGTCGGCGGGAGAGCCCGGACGCCCGTGTCCGGCGGTGACCTTGGGAACGATGCGAACAGGGGCAGCGGAGGATACCGAAGGATGCCGGGGGATGCCCGGGGAAGAAGAAGGGGGGACGCCCGAGAGAACGGAGGATGCGGGGACTGCTCGGGGATGCGGGGACGGGGCGGCGGGCGCGGTCCCGCAGTGCGGAGCGGCCGTTCCCGGGACTGCGGCCCCACTTACGTGCGAGGCAGCCGGGACCGGGGCGCAGGAAGCCGGCACAGGCGGCGAGCAGGAGCCCGAGGAGGCGACGGGCGCCCATGCTGCGCGCCCCGAGCGCCCTCGGCGCCGCCGCTCCCGGTGCTGCAGCCGCGCGGCGGAGCGGGGCCGGCGGCTCCGCCCACGGGGCGGGGGGGAAGCCGGGCCGGACCGAGCTGGGCGCGGCGCAGAGTCCCGGCCACCCCCGCCGCGCCCCTGGGAGATGCTCAGCCCGGGAGCTCGATTTCCCCGCTCCTCGGCACGGCGAGCCGCTCCGGGACGCGGCTCTTGTGGGTGCGGGCACGGGCGCACAGCGAGGCTGTGCAGGAGCTCCCCGGGCAGCCCCGGTCGCTTCCTAGGCGGTGCCTCGTCCTCGCCGCACCCCGAGCCTCCCCTGCCCCTCTGCAGCCCCGCGCAGGGGGGGTCGGAGCGGTGCCCGCAGCCCCCCCGCAGCAGATGTGCTGTGGCGGCGGTTTGTTATCAAGCCGTGGATTAAGGCCTGCAGGTCTCGGGGTCGCTGCTCTCTCCAGTGGTGCAGAAGAAGGGATTTAGTTTGAATCTGCTCTCAACCACCCCCAGACGCCCACAGAGGGGTTGGGGGGGCTGGTGCCCGCGTGTCCTACATACACCTACAGACCCGCGGTGCTCCGTGTCCCCTGGCCCCGCAGGAGCAGGAGATCTGCTGTCCCAGCGGCCTCGAGCAGTCCCGGGAGACGGGGATGCTCCAGCAGCTGCTGGCTCCAAGAGGGGAGCAGGAGCACGGCCAGGCTGTGCCCAGTGGCCCTGGACCCGGCAGCATGTGCCAGGCCCAGTTGCCGCGGGCAGGGCAGCACCGTCAGCTGGAGCAGCCGGTGCCAAGGCTCCTCCCTGCCCGGGCAGAGCCCAGGCCGCGGCTGGGGAGCGAGTGAGAATAGAAAGCCCCAGGTGTGGCAGGGATGTGGGACACCTGGCAGTGCACCAGGAGTTCTGCTACCAGGAGCTGGAACTGTATGCTGGGGACGTTGGCACCCTCCCTCCTGTCCCCCAGACCCTGGCAGTGCCTGCAGGTCCATCCCCAGGAGAGGCACAGCCCACCTGGCCTTATCCTGACACCCCGGGGGGCTGCCTGCTCCAGCCACAGCCCCACGTCCTCACCCTGTGCTGGGTCAGATCTCTGACAGCCCCATCAGGGACATGGAGAATCCCTGCTCTGCACCCATAGCTGGCTGTAGAGCCAGCACTGGCCCCAGGACCCTCCTCCCTCCCCTTCCCCCAAGATGCAGGGTGCAGGAAGGCATCCCCAGAGCCAGCACAGGGTAGAGATCTGCAGTTAGCATCCCTGCACTGCAGAAAGAGCGGGAGAGGGGAAAAAGAACCTCCAGCAAAGAGCCCTGGGGACCCCCTGGAGGCTGAGGGCACCTATCCTGGCTGCTCTTCATCAAGGGTGCAGCAGCTCCACAGCCCCACAGCGAGCACCCAGGTCCTGTACCCGTCCGGAGGCAGCAGGAGGGCCGAGGGCAGAGTGGATATAAACCACGGCAAAGACAGCTGTAGCTGGGGGAAAGGGTGATTGAGGGATTATGGCCAGGAGCCCATTAAAGCTAGGGATCAATTTTCTCCCTCCTGAGGAGAGGAAATGGGGCCTCTGCCCCACGGGAACTAATCTGCTTTTTAATGAGGAGATGGGAATTTTGTTGTCAACAACCAGCAACACGCCTGCCCAGCACTGTGGGGATGCAGCACCAGGCTGGGACCCTGGGTGAGTGGTTTGCCCTGCACCAGCAGCCACCCCAGCTTCTGGAACCACCATGTTTGCCATGAGGAGCAGACAACCCTAGACCAGACAGGGCTCTGCACATCCTGCTGGAGGAGCGCCCTGCCTGTGCCCAGCTCAGTGCCAGCCCACAGCAGCCCCCACTCCATTCATTGGCCCCATTCCCTCTGGTCCTGCAGAAGCCAACAACAGCCCTGGGGTAGGCTGGAGTTTCTTGCATGTGCTGGATGCCCTCGGCCAGACCCTGCTCCCCTGGCTGGGTGCTCCTGGGTTTGGCCTGCACACCCACACGACAGAGACTGAGCGGAGCTGCTATTTCTGTCCCCAGCATGCACATGTAAAGTATGCACCAAGTTAAAGATTCATTATAGCTCCAAAGTGGGGTCACACCTGCCACCTTGCCCTCCTCCCCATGGCTCTGCACAATTCTCAGTATCAGGAACGGCACGTGGTCAAACCACAGGTTACAGAGCACTGACACAAACAGCTTCAGACCCACCAGCCAGGGGAAAGGCTCTGCTGCGCAATGATGGAGCAGGTGAGGGGGCTGCAGGGCGAGGGGTGTGCTGGGAGCCAGGCAGGACCCCTCCCCCACCATCACTGGCTTTTCTTAGTGTTTTAGGTAGTTCTCTTGCGAGTCCTGAAAGGCAAAACCCTGGGGAATCAGGGCAGTGCCTGGTGCTCCAGGCCCCTGGGGCCCTGAGCAGGAAAGGCGCTAGAGGAGCTGCTGGAGAGTCAGCCCGCCCTGGCACTGGGTTCTGATCCCACCTGCGACCCCAGAGCAGTTGAGGGGCCCAAGCTCAGCTGCCTGGGCTCACTGACAAGGGCCTGAGTGAAATTGCTGTTATGAGGCTACTGTGAGTCAGAGAGTGCCAGATCCTGATCTCCAGATCAGTGGAGTCCCAACTGACCAGTACCAAGCTGCAGCACTGTCCCGCTGCCCCAGAGCAGGGCTGAGCAGCTGGGAGATGGGAGCCTGCAACCTGGCCGAGGCAGGAGCTCCCTATTTGGGAGCAGGACTGGGCAGCGCCTACACTGGGGTCCCCAGGGTGGTGCATGAGGGCTTTGGGCACCTGAGGATGCTGGTGTGGATCCCCAAGACTCAACTACCCAGGGCAGCTGGGGCCATAGGCTGGGTGCTGAGCCCCAGAGCAGCTCCCCTGGTACGTGCAGGGTTAGTTCGTGGGACACGGTGTGGCTGGGGTCATGTCCCTCCACCCGCTCTGCATTGCAGACAGCTGCTCAGGAAGTGTGTGGTCGTACCTCCCGCTCCTGCGGGGTGGGTGTGAGACGGAAACAAACCCCGCATGAAGGGCCAGGGACCGGGGGCTGCGACACACCCAGGCTGGGTGGAGAAGGACTGCCCTGGGTGTGGTTCTGCACCTCGTGGCCGGGCCACCCCTGCCGAGCCCTCCTCACTCAGCCTCCCTCTGCACAGGTGACTCCCAGCCCCGTCTCAACAGAGCTGATGGCCACCACTGACTTCTACCCCTGGGAGGACGAGTACTCGGGCGAGGTCGGCATGTTGCCTGAGCTCTGTGAGAAGCAGGGAGTCCAGGGCTTTGCTCGCACCTTCCAGCCTGCCGTGTACCTGCTGCTCTTGCTGCTGGGCACAGTGGGGAACGGGCTGGTGCTGCTCACACACACCTGCTACCGCCAGGCACACAGTATCACCGATGTCTGCCTCCTGCACCTCGCTGTGTCCGACCTCCTGCTGCTCCTGACGCTGCCCTTCGCCATCAGTGACACGCTGCAGGGCTGGTCCCCAGGCACAGCCTCCTGCAAGGTGCTGCAAGGTCTCTATGCGCTCAACTTCTACAGCGGCTTCCTGTTCCTCACGTGCATCAGCGCGGATCGCTATGTGGCCATTGTGCGGGTGTCGGCTGCTTACCGCCTGCGCCCACGAGCTCGCCGCCTCGGCTGGCTGACGGCGGGGCTGGCCTGGCTACTGGCCATGCTGCTAGCACTGCCCCAGTTCATCTACAGCCAGGCAGAGCAGCACCAGGATCTCCGGCTCTGTCGTGTCGTCTTCCCCCGTGTGGTCTCACGAGCAGCCCGGGGGGCCACCAACCTGCTGCAGGTGGTGCTCAGCTTCGCGGTGCCCTTCCTGGTGATGGCAAGCTGCTACGCGGCTGTGGCACGGACACTGCTGGCGGCCCGCGGTGCCCAGCCCCACCGGGCGCTGCGGGTGCTGCTGGCCCTCGTGCTCGTGTTTGTGTCCCTGCAGCTGCCCCACAGCCTGATGGTGCTGCTGGACGCGGCCGAGCTGCTGGCCAGCTGGGAGATGAGCTGCGCCCAGAGCCAACGCAAGGACCTGGCACTGCTGGTCACCGGCGGGCTGGCGTACCTGCGCTGCTGCCTCAACCCCCTGCTCTACGCCTTCCTCGGCCAGCGCTTCCGCCAGGAGCTGTGTCTGCTCGCCAGCGACGCCGGCTGTGTGGGGTCCCTCGACCCGCGCTGCTCCGGCTGCTCCAGTCCCCGCCGGCGGACATCGGGCTCCAGCTACTTGGACGTGGTGTAGGAGCACAGCGCCCGCGGCCGGGGCCGGGGCCGGCGCCGCGGGGTTCGGTCCCTCCGCGATTCCCCGGGCACAGCCCCGTCCGTGCGCAGACCTGTCCCAGTGAGCACCGGGACACGGGCAGCACCAGGCGATGCTCACGGCGCCTGCACACGCCTGAGCAGAGGGAAGAGCAGCCCCGCGGCTCCTGCGTGCCCTGCGAGTGCCTTCACTGCCCGGCCACCCGCGCGTTTCAGGGCAACCCTGCGGTGTCACCGCGTCGCGGGCCGTGCAATGTTTCGCGTGCTCTGAGGGTCCGGGCGGTGCCGGTGAGCCGGCTCGGTGGGTGCAACACTGGGGCCAGGCAGGCAGCTGGTTCCCACTCTCACAATAAACACCGAACGAATCCCAGGGGGCGAGCGCAGTCTCCGTGCGGGGAGACGCTGCCCCAGGGGGTTTTGTGGGGCCGGGGGCGGCTCCTTGGCCACCGGCACTGGCGGGCGATGCCTGCAGGAGGCAGCAGAAGCTCGCGCTTCCTGGTCGCCCTCCGCTCGTCCCCGCCGCTGGAGGGACAGGGAGCCCCCGGAAAGGGGACAGCAGAGACCCCCCCGGAAAAACCCTCCTTGGGTCGTGCACCCCAGGGCGGGGGCAGAGAGACGTTTGTCTCCCCTCCTTACTCCCCCCACGAGCTCCTCTGCCACGGCACACCCCGACCCAGAGGCTCTGCGGCACCAGGGTGCTGTGCTGGGGCTGGCCCGGGCCGGACACATGGCGACCAACACATGACCATGGGCAAGGATATGGCGAGAGACACACGTCCCGCGGGCTGGCACGTGGTGCCATGGGCCGGCAGCGCCGGGGCCGTGCAGTGTCCCACTCCCCAGGCCTGGCTAAGGAAGCACTCCACAGTGCCGGGAACGGGACCGGGCTTGGCTGTGGTGCAGCTGCTCATGGAGTCTCCCAGCAGAGCTGGGCATGCAGGGAAGCAGCTCCCGGTCCTGCCGGGGGCTGGAGGCTGCTTCCTGATCACCCCTGCTCTGCTTGGGATTATTAACCCAGGGCTCAACTGGAAGAAGCCATTCCAGAAGCTTCACCTACTGCTGGGCCAGAAGCAGGTTACTGCTGACTCAGCAGCCACAGAGGCAGGGTGATGGGCCCCTGTCCCCCACAACCCTCGGTGAGGATCAAGAGCCAGATTCGGGCAGTTCTTGGCCAGACAGAACAGCTGCCCCTGCTGCCCACCCAGCCTGTGGTCTCGGGTGGTCCCGTTCCAGTCCTCTGATGCCCCCACAGCTGGTGGGCTCTGGTCGATGCTTGTGACTGGGCTGGCTGCACAGCCGGCCCCACACCAGAGGCTCAGCCCCAGGCACAATCCAGAGCAGGCTGCGTGGGAGGGGAACTGGCAGCTGGAGCTTCCTGCCGGCGCATCCCAGCACCCAGGGACGGCGGTGACCCAACAGCTGTAGCAAAGCCAGAGCCTTAACTCCTGGGGCTTCGGGAGCGGGGCCAGGGTCTGGACGCTGCTACGGCACCCATGGCTTGAGGGTACCCCAGACCCTCTGCCACTGGGCAGAGCTTGCAGATGAGCTGAGCCACACAGTTGTGGCACTGGCTGTGACCCCACCATGAACGCCTTCCACCGGGTCCTTTGTGGAGAGTCGCTGTGAGAGCCTGCAGGACAGGCCTGCCCGGGCATGGTGCCCTCCTGCCCACGGTGCCCTCCTGCCCGAGCACAGAGCCCACGGTGCTGCCCGCTGGCACAAACTTGGCACCACACCGGGCTGAGTCGCCATGCTGGGACGGGCGCCAGTGCTGCCGCACGCAGGACCAGGGCAGCGCATGATGCGGGTGCCGCGGGGCCCGTGCCCGGTGCCGGTGCCCACACCGGGTGCAGGCGGTGCTCAGTGACGGTGCCCCGTCAGTTGCCGAGGGTACCCGGTGCGCCCCGCCGGCGGCGGCTCCGGGAGCACCGGCCCTACCGCAGCCCGGCCCCGCGCTGCCCCCGCCCCGCAGCTGACGCATCGGCGGCCCCGCCGCCCCGGGCGGGAGCTCCGCCCCGGGCCGCGCGCGGCGATTGGCGGCGCCCGGTGACGCGCGGCCCGGCCCGCCCGGGGCGGCGGCGGGGCCGGCGGCCGGTGCGCGGGGCGGGCCGGTCCCGTCTCGTCCCGGTGCCGTCCCGTTGGTGTCGGCGGGGCGATGCCGTTCCCGGGCGGGCTGTGGTGGTTACTGTGCTGTCGACGGGGCTTCACGCTGCTGCGGCGGGACTACGGCGAGGCGGAGCGGGAGGCGGACGGCGAGGCCGAAGAGGAGGAGGAGGCGTCCTTCGAACTCCGCGCTCAGGGAGACCAGGTGGGGCCGGCAGCGGCTCTGGGACGGCCACCGGGACGAGCACGGACGAGCCGCCGGGGTGGTCCCGCTGGGTGCCGGCTGGGTCGTTCCGGAGGGTGCGGGCGAGCCGCAGCCCAGGGTGGGCTCCGGGCGGGAGCGGAGGTCCCGGGCTCGCGGGGCAGGGCCGACCGGCCCGGGAGCCGCTGCCGGCTGGGTGCCGGTTGGTGCTCCTGCCCGCGGACGGGGGCCGCGGGCTACCGTGCCAGACCCGCGGCGGCCCGGTGCGCGGCGGGGCCCCGGACTGTCCCGCCGGAGCGGACCGGGGCTGTCCCGGGAGCACGTGCCGGGCGCGGGGAGCGGGCTTGGATCTCTCCTCTCCGGCTGCTTCCTCTCTGGAGGGAAACGGAGTGGCGGAAACCGGTGCTTCCTCCGGCCGGGCTGCGTGTGCGACGGCTGATAGCGCGGGGTGCGGGGGCAGCTCCCGGGGCTCCGGATTGTCCCGCCGCTCTCCTGCACCGAGGGCCGTGGGGCCGAATCCCAGCCCGGACTCGGGGGACACGGGGTGGTGACTGCCTGGTCTCGCTTGCTGTGGCCTCTCTCCCCTGCCCACTGCGAGGGCTGCAGCACGGCCCTGGCTCTGTCGGTCCCTCAGCAGCAGGTCTCCTTTCACAGCAGTGGGACGGTGGGAAGTGGGGACAGTGACAGAGCTGGAGCTGGGCCCTCTGGGGACTACTGGTGGCAGTGCCAAGGGCACAGCTACGTAAGGAACCGTCTTTGGGCTTCCCACATCCCATGGGCCGCACTGGCTCCGGGCTGGCGTGGGCGACTGGTGACGCCAGCTCCCCCGAGAGCCCTTTGCTGTGGCCAGGGGGTCCTTGGAAACCCACAGTGTCAACCGGCCCTTCGTGGGAGCGTGGGAGCAGCTACCCTGGCCCTGTCGCCGCAGCTCCTCTCCTGTTTATTTATATCCCTGAGAAAGAGCCGGCTGCCACCGCTGCCTCCTCTGGACTGCCCGCGAGAAACGAGGCACTGCCTCCGTGCCTGCAGCCCTGGGGAGCGTGTGAGGCCCTCCCCAGTGGGACAGTGTCTGGAGGCGCTGGCCCTGTGCATGGGTACCCGCACTGTGTGACAGGTGCCCTTAATGCCACAGGTCAGTGGCACCCGGCCCTGCCCCACAGCACAGCCATACCTGCGGCGGCTCCCCCCCTCCCTGTCGCTATTTTTAGCATCTGTCTCTTTTTCTTGGCGTTGCGTGCTCTGGCCTGTCGAGCCTCTAGCTGCCCTGTTGGGCTGCAGCTGGCAGGAGCTCCCGTGCATCTCCCAGGACAGCATTGCCGGTGCTTCCACATCCCCGCACCCCACTCTGCTGGGCACCCTGCCCGGCCCGGTGCCTGCCTGTGCCTGGGCTCTGCCTCATGCCCCAGCATGTGTGCCAGGGTTGTCACGTGAGCGGCACTGTCCATGTCAAGTTGTGCTGCGTGAGGAGGAACTGACCCCGTGTCCCACCGCAGGGCCAGGGACTTCCCAGTGCTGCGTCCCACCGCCGCGGGCAGGAAGTCAGCGGCCCCATTACAATGGGACTTTGTGCCGTAAGCGTATTACTCAGCACTGACCTTGTGCAATTCTGCACGGTATTCAGCCAGCTGGGTCAGCTGAGGACACATGGCCAGCGTGCCCGCCGGCTACCCCCGCACCCGGGGTGCCCCAGCTGCAGCCCTGGTTCTTGCCGTGGCCTTGCGGGTGCCAGGGCTCTTCTGCCCCATGGCAGCAGGATGTGAGCCTGCCTCTCTGGGCCCGGAGCTGGGTTGAGGAGGAGGCATACAGTCATGCGGGGGGATGGCCAGGAGCGCCAGGTAATGATCATGGGGCTGAGATGTCTCCTTCCTCCCCAGGGATCCCTGGAGGTGAGCCTGAGCCAGCCCACCCGTAGCAGCAGTGGCTCGGAGCGGTGAGTGTTCCCCTGCCTTGTGTCCCTTGTGTGGTGCTGCAGGAGCTGAGGGACTGGCATGTTGTGGGAGGTTGCCCTGGTGCTGGTTGTGTGCTGAACCATCCTGCCCACTAAGCTAGCACGAGGCTGTGCTGCTCTGTCAGGTAGAGCAGGGAGCGGAAGAGCCGGGACTGCCGTGCTTGTCCCCATCCCTGGCTCATCCTCAGGCATGAATCCATCCCTCTGCCATGCCGGATAGCTTGACTGCCGCAGGCTTAGCTGATGGGGCTGCGCATGGCTCTTCCTGTGCCAGGAGGCTCTGCCAGGCTGTGTCCATCAGCAGAGGCTGTGCCCTGGGGTGGTTGGTGCTGGGGAAGACGGGGTGCCGGGGCACAGGGGCCTGCTCGCTCGCTGTACTCGCAGTACTGACGCTGCTGCCAACATTCCTTCCTGGTTGTTCATTTTCCGAATTCCTTGGCAGGGCCAAGACTGCAAACAGCTTATTTTTAGCCGGGGTCATTTGCACCCAATGACTCTGCTGTGTTCCCACCGCAGGGCTGTGGGGTGCCCAGAGCCCCCTGGGACCCAGTTCATCCCAGCCCCGAGGCCAGCTCCCTGCTCAGGGGCTGTGGGAGACCCCCGCGGGTACCTGAGCTCAGCCCCATGTTGTCCTCAGGTCCCTGCTTGTTGCGGAGGAGATGCGCAGCCTCATCGTGGAGAAGGGCCCGGGGCCAGTGGAGGATGACCCTGACGTTCTCGTGAAAGGTGGGATTGTGCCCCAGCTCTGGCCGGTCCAAACCCAGAGGGATGAGGGACCTGTGCAGACCCTTCCCTGTGCTAAGAGTGGGTGGGGTGGATGTCAGTGAGGGCTGAGGGTTCCCCTTCCCAGGCTGGCTGCAGCGGGAGATGCGCGGCTGCATGAAGACCCCCTGGATCCGTCCTCGGAAGTATTGGTTCGTGCTGACGCCTGACTCCCTGGACTACTACAGCAGCAACGAGAAGGGGGCCAGGCGCCTGGGCTCCCTGGTGCTCACCAGCCTCTGCTCTGTGCTCTGGCCAGACAAGCAGCTCTACAAGGAGACGGGTGAGGTGCCCATGCCCCTTGGCTGGGCTGCGTCTTCCCGGCACAGCTTGTACCCTGTGTTACCCTCCCAGCCCTGAGGGCCTCTTTTGCCCAGAGGAGAGGCTGTGCTGAGCCCTGGGGTGATGAGCCAGCCTGGCTGGGGTGCTGGTGGACAGTGGGTGAGTGGGTCTGTCCCTCACAGGCTACTGGAGCGTGACGGTGTTTGGCAGGAAGCACTGCTACCGCCTGTACACGGAGCACCTCAACGAGGCTGTGCGCTGGGTGTGCGCTGTGCAGAAGGTCATTGACAGCAAGGCCCCTGTCCAAACGCCCACCCAGCTGCTCATGCGGGATGTCGAGGTGAGCCCATGGCACCGGGCTGCCCATGCCCACAGCCGTAGGCAGCGCTGGGGCGGATGTTTGGGGCCTGGCATGCCCCAGGGTAGCAGTGGGGGTCGGTGCCAGGCACTCGGCCAGGTTACCCCTCTGCAGCTGCTGCCATTGCTTTGCCCCCCCAGGAGCACAGAGACAGCCCCGAGGTTCTGGAGCAGATCTATCGCTGCAACCCCATCCTGCGCTACACCAGTGGCCCCCTCTACGCTCCCCTGCTGCCCTTCCCCTATGGCAGCCTGGACCAAAGCGGTGAGCGGCAGGTGGGGGGCACAGAGCTGGGTCCTACGCTCTGGGCTGGCGGCAGTGATGGCTGGGCTGGATGCTGTGCGGGACAGGTGGGCACTGGGCTGGGGCCTGGCTGGCCCTGGGTGTGAGGACAGTGCCCAGCTGCTGGCAGGGAGTCCTGGGGAGCACCACGGGGCTGTTAACCCTCATCCCATCCCACAGCCCCTGGCCCCCGCAGCTACACCACGCTGCGCGACGAGGCTGTGAAGCTCTTCAACTCGCTGCAGCAGCTGGAGTCAGAGCGGGACCCAGTGCCGCTGATGCAGGGTGTCCTGCAGACCTGCCTGGACCTGCCGCCGCTGGTGGATGAGATCTACTGCCAGCTGGTGAAGCAGACTACGGAGCCGCCGGCGCCGGGCGGGCAGGGCGACCTGCACTACTGGCAGCTCCTCACCTGCATGAGCTGCACCTTCCTGCCCTCCCCGCCTGTCCTGCGCTTCCTGCGCTTCCACCTGGACAGGTGAGTGCCAGGGGTGCCAGCTGCCACCAGGGAGCTCGCCAGGTGCCAGGCGCCGCTCAGATCAGTGCCACCCTGATCCTCCTGGCATTTCTTGCAGGACAGAGAACCGTTTCCCTGCCTCAGAGATGGCCAAGTACGCCTGTTTCATCCGAGAGGCGTTGGGAAAGACGAAGGGGAGGGAGTGTGTGCCCTCTCTGGAGGAAATCCTGGTGCTGATGCAGCGGCAAGAGATGATCTGCACAGTGCACTGCCCTGGGGCACCCGCCTGCAGTGTGGCCATCAGTTCCCACACCACAGCCGAGGAGGTGAGGGGCTACGGCTGTGCAGGGGGCTGGGGACATTTTGATGCACAGGGTTGGGCGGGCCGTGTGCCACAGCAGGTGAGCAGGGTCTCTCCCAGCTGGGCCATGGTGGAGAGGGGCCCAGGCTGTCTGCCTTTGCCCACCATGACCTATCTGTGTCCCTTTGCAGCCCTGAGTGCCGTGGCCAGGAACAGGTGGTCACCATCGGTTGCCTTTGTCTCGCCCAGGTGGCCCAGGAACTTGTGTCACGCCTGGGGCTGTCCCAGAGCCCCAACCTCTTTGCGCTCTACGAGCAGTCCCGGCGACGGGAGCAGCCAGTGGGCAGTGCCACACTGCTGGCTGATGTCCTCACCAGGTTTGAAAAGTAAATGTCCTGTTCTGCTGCCTATGGAGGAGAGGGACTGGGAGAGCCACGGGTGGGAGGGGACAGATGGGTACGGGGCACATCCACAAGCTGATGGAGCCGGTCCTGTCTGCTGCAGCCTGGCTGGAGAGGACCGGGAGCAGGACCCACCATGCCGGCTCTGCTTCAAGCACTACGGCTTCCTGGACACAGACAATGTGCCACGGGACAGCCTGGAGTTTGCCCTCCTCTTTGAGCAGGTGAGTGGCACGCTGGGGTGGCTGTGCCGTGCCGTGCCGTGGTGGCCGTGCCGGCTCACCCCGCTCTCTCGCAGGCGCACGAGATGGTGCTGCGGGGCTACGTGCCCACATCAGAGGAGACGCTGCAGACGCTGGCGGCCCTGCGCCTGCAGAGTCTCAACAGCGACTTCTCCACCCACGCGCCCTTCCCGCGCCTGGAGGAGCTCTTCCCACCCCACGTGCTGCACGCCCGCTTGCCGCCCCTGCCCCACCGGCCCCCCGCCAAGTGCCGGGGGGCCCGGCTGCGCGCAGGGCTGCTGGCCGGCGGGCTCTGGGGGCAAGCGCTGGCCAAGCAACGGGCGGAGCGGGACCAGCGCCTGCGGGGCCGTCTGCGTGAGGAGGGGGCCAGCACCATGGCTGCCATTGTGGAGAAGTGGAAGCTGCTGCAGGGCATGGGCCGGCCCGAGGCCATGGCCGCCTACGTGGCCTTGGTGCGGGAGTGGCCTGGCTTTGGCTCCACACTCTTCGATGTCGACCTGCACGCGGTGAGGCCCCAGCTGGGTGTGGTACAGGGGCAGCCCTGGCAGTGGACAACCCTGACACCCCTCTCCCTTGCAGAGCCCAGTGGGCCCCGGGCCCCAGCGCCTGTGGCTGGGCATCGGGGCCAAGGCGGTCTCACTCTACAAGCCGGGAGAGCCCGAGCCCTTGGACAGCTTCTGCTACGGCCGCATCTCCTCCTTTGGCGCCTCTGACAGCAGCACCTTCCGCCTCTCCGTGGAGGATCGAGACCTGCTCTTTGAGACCTCCCAGGTAAGGAGCTGCCATCCCTCCACCCTCCCCTCTCACCAAGGGTGCCCCAGACTGACCCCCTATGCCCCCTCTACCTGCAGGTGGATGAGATTGCCCAGCTCCTCAACACGTACCTCGCCTCTGCGGGTGCCCAGCGGCTGCCCCGGCCCCAGGAGCCCCCCACCAGTCCCCCCACTTTGGAGCCCGCTGTGCTTCCCCAGGGGCTCTGTCCTGCATCCAAGCCCTGGCACCACCGGCCACCAGTGGGTTCCTCCCACAGCTAGCCCAGCAGCTGGTGTGGCCACGCAGGTGCTCCGATGGCCGGCGTGGGACGGCAGCCAAGCCCGGCAGCAAGTGGCAGGTCTGTGCTGGCCCCCAGCTGCTCCAGAGAGCAGGGGGCCAGGGGGTCGTGCTCCCCCACTGCCATTGCCTTTCTGGCTATTCCCTTAATTTATTTTGAGACGCCTGCGCGCCCCACGTCTCCCAGCACTTTCCCTGGCGGGCAGCGGGGCCGCCCTGCTGCGGTCCCCCACACTGCCCCCAGGCCTGTCCCCGTCCCCTATACCCTGGTGCCTTTGCCTCCAGCACTTGTGTTGCCTGGCCACTCTGCTCATGCCCCGGGCAGAGCAGGGGGTACCAGGCAGTAGTGCTGTGCCATCATCTGTCTGTCCGTCCTCCGGACCCACCCCTTCTGGAAAGCTGCGGGCGGCTTTTGGCCAAGCTGCCCTGGGGACCCACGGGCTCCTCCTGCACGAGTGGCTGGGCTCTGCGGTGGCCCTGTGGCCAGGTTTATGTCACAGGGGTGGCTGGTGGAGTGGCAGCTGGTACGGCTGGGGCTTGGCCCCTCAGTGTTGCCTCTGTAGAGTTTGTTGGTTCTGTCTTGGGATGGGGGGGGGGGTTGGTTGTTTTTCTAAATAAATGCACAAAGGAAAGGCTGGGCCTCCTGTCCCGGAGCGTGGGTTGACAGCGGGAGGCTGGGACAGTCGGATCCCTGGGGCAGCCAGGGCAGCAGGGCCTGGGACAGGCAGCGGGGAGGAGCAGCACAGTGTGTCCTTGGGGGCAGGGACTGCTGTCCCTCTGGTCATTGCCAGGCGACCTTTGGCATTTCACCAAGAGCACAGGCAGCTCCAGCTCCCCGGCAGCCCCTGGCACTGGCTGCCCCGGCGGGGGGAACTGCCCCAGCCACGGGGGCCGCTGCCAAAGAGGGTGTGGGAGCCCATGCTGCCACGGTGGCTGTATTTTTAGTCACCTGCTCTGTGCCCCAACGAGTAAGAGGAAAATGCTAATTTTTACTTTGGGCTGCCTGGGCTTGGGATGGCGCCAGCACTGCCCCTTGTCCCCAGGCCACAGCCCAACTCCCACAGGTCAGGACCAGAGCTGCTGTGTCCATAACCCTGACACTGTACGGCCTCATGCCCACGTTCTTCCTGGTGCTGCTGTCCCCTGCCTCGGATCTTGAGTGGTGAGGGCACCCCCAGCCCCTCATGGCCCACCCCTGCACAGGGCCTCACTCCTGTAGAATATCCATGTGGGTGCCGTGTGCTCTGCGGGCAGGGCGGTGCCAGTCCCAGCCCCGGTCAGCCGTGCCGGCAGGTCCTGCCAGTATTTCTGGCTCTGCTGCAGCAGTTGCCCAGTGCTGCCTGGGCCCCATGGCACTGCTAGCCGGGGCAGAGCTGGCCCTGCACACCCCAGGATATGCCGGTGAGCCGTGGCCATGGTACACCTGTGCAATGGGGCTGGCTGGCCAGCCAGACAAGGCAAGCACCAACCCCAGTCTCTGCATCTGGCTTCCCTGCCTGGCTGTTCAATCTGGAGTCATGCAGGCAGCATCAGTGCAGGAACAGCCTTTATTAAAGCAAAATAACCTACAAAAATATAGATACAGCCCGTGCCCCAGGCCTGATCTGGCCAAGGAGGAACAAGGCTCCTGCCCAGGGCAAGGACTAGCTCAGCCACACGGAGCCTTTGGCCACGGGGGTTGTGTGCACCCAAACTCAGGGGGCCAGGCCTGTTCCCAGCCCCAGGGTCACTCTCCTCCTCCTCACAGCAAGTGTTGCTCCCACAGACAGAGGTTCCCTCCCAGCAGAGCGCGCAGCTGCCCCAGTCCTGTCCTGGGCCAGGGCACACGGTGAGGCGGGGGCTGTCCCCCCGCTGAGGAGCTGCGGGCTCCCCGCAGAGAGCTTTCCGCAGAGGAGCGCCGGCACGAGGGCTCTGCCACACCAGGCAGCGCTGAGGGGTGACAAACGTGGGCACGGCAGAGACGAGCCCTGCCGGCGTGTGCGGGGGTGGCCGTGGACCTTCCCGTCTCCTGGCAGGGCACTCACTGTTCCTGCGTGCCCCAGGAGATGTAGTCAGGGCGTGTGGCTGCATGATACTCATCGATCAGCTGCTGCACGATCTCCCGGGAGTTGTCCAGCTCGTCGAAGTTGTCCTTGAAGATGTCCTCCTTGCGGAACTGCTCCAGGAAGGCCTCTCGCTTGCGCAGTTTGTCGTACTGCCGGCATGTCCGCTCAAACAGCTGGAGAGCGGCGCCGGGTCAGGGAGCAGGGGGGCCAGAGCTCCCCAGGAACCCTTCCCAAGAGAAGCCAGCAGGACTGATGGGAGGACACTGGACCAGACCTGAGCCCTGCTGGGTGCTACCCACCCCTGTCCCTGGCTTCATGACAGGCCCAGACTGAAGGGACACAAGGTCTGGGGCTGGAAGGCACTCACCGAGGAGATGTTGGTGTGGTTTGCCATCATGAGCCCGCTGACGCGGTGAGCCGACGGCAGGTAAGGGGACTTGCGGGACAAAGCCACCTGGATGCTGGCAGGGCCCCAGGGGATGAAGTTGGCCAACTTCCTCTCCCGGATCCGCTGCAGACTCTTGTGAACCTGGTGGGATGAGAATAGCAAAGGACAGCAGGGTGAGGGACAAACAGCATGGCTGCAGCAGACCCAGGAGCTGCTCCTCACAGGAGGCACAGCCATGGGAAGGTGGATTTCAGCATGACTGCAGCATTTCCATGAGGCAAAGCCCAAACAGGAGCAATCTGAAGCCAGCTCTCAGGCACTGCCTAGTCTCACCCCAGGATCCCTGCACAGTGACCGTGCTCTTCCCTGTGCCACACCATGGCTATCAGTACCTGAACTGCCACGGGGACTCACCTGTGTAGGATCCACCTCCCCCTGGATGATGTTGAGGATGGCGATGTAGCAGTGGTTGGTCTGCCTGTCTCGCCCTGTGGACACCATCACGTTTTTAGGCTGCAGCAACCTTCTCATCACGTCCAGGACTGTGGTTTTCCTCACACTGGCCACCTGCACAGGCCAGCCAGGGGTCAGAGGGAGTAGGTGTGTTGCTCCCTGCCCTCCTGCTGCCCGGTACACACACACACAGGAGCAGGGGGCAGCTAGACAGAAATGCCCTCCTCACCCCAGGGATGGAGTCACATGCAAAGCCACATGCTAGACAGGGAAATCCCAACACCACACAGCAGGCACAGCCAGGCCAAGAAATAGAGTGTCAGTGGAGGCTCCAGCATGGGGGCTGTCTGGCCTCCAGCCTGCAGCACAGCACAGGCTGGGGTGAAGCTCAACTGAGAACAGAGGGACAGGGACCTGTTTTATGTTTTTGCTGTCAAACATGGGTCCTGTCCCACTGCCAGGCAGGGAGCAGTGGGGCTCAACAGGAAAGGGGTTGCTCTCCACTGCATGACCTCCCTGCCTTGCCCATCTCTGAGCTATGGGCAGCCCAGTCACTCCCCTCCCTGAGTGCTGTTGGGGCTTTGCCCAGCTGCTGCTGGCCAGGGGGGCCACAACCAGGGCCAGCACCCAGACTGCCCACAGCAGGGACAGCTGGGTGAGGTGGCAGCCCCCTCCTGCACTGGTTGAGCCGTTGGCTGAGCCCTGGCCGCACTCCTCCCTTGGAGGACAGATCACACACTGATACCCTTTTCAGAGCCAGCAGTTTTTCAGATTTGCTTCTCTGAGAAACATCCTGAGGAAATGCACACAGGGAGAGGAGAAGAGCAGCTGTTAGTTCCTTCCGGGCCATGGTGGGTCAGTGCAGGTGAGCACCTCCCGAAACAGAACTGCCCCCCGCAGGGGGCTGGGGGGCACTGGTTAGGGACCAGCAAAACACAAGAAGCAGCACTTTAAGTGCAGAGGGGTGGCAAATTCACTCTCAGACACAGACTGAGCTTCAGGAAGGGGCTGACCCCAGTAGCCCACCATCAGTGACAATGAGCATTAGTGTTTGCACCCAAATTGCCAAAGCTGATGGCTCACGGGGGTAGCAGGACTGGCAAGGCCACTCTCCTGGCCTTGCTCTCATCACTGCTAAGGGTGGCTTTTGCCAGTCTTGACCCCGATGATCTCGACAGCCACCCTGATGCATGCAGCAGGTAGGCTGGCACAAGCACAGTGCCTGCTCACGTCTGATTCACTGCACATGCGGCAGTCACGTGTGAGCACGTGGGGCTGGGATTTGGGACGTGCAGCGACAGCTCACAGCGTGACGGGGCTGACAGATGCTGCAAGGTGAGTGTGGCAGCTTCTCTGTCCTTGGGGGTGGGAAGGAGAGCCTGGGGCTGCCTTACCGACTGGTCGGTGGTGAGCGGCGTGTAGCCCGTCATGAGGAAGTGCAGCCGGGGCGTGGGGATCAGCGAGGCGATCAGCCCGATGAGGTCGTTGTTCATGTACCCGGGATACCTGAGCGTGGTGGTGCTGGCAGACATGATGGTGGAAACCTAGGGGAGAGGACAGGGTCGGCAGAGGATCACAGAGCTTCATGCTGACATGCCAAGGGAAGCTGGGGCACCTGGAAGGGCACAGGACCTTCACTCACAGCTCCAGGCTGCCCACCCCTGAGCCCAGCCCATGAAGCTGGTTCAGACTAAATTGAACACAGCAGGGAAACCCCATGCTGGTTTCTCCTGAGGGAAAAGTCCTTCTCACCAGCTGGTTGATCTGTGAGAATGATGGGTTCTGAATGTGCAGCCGGTCTGTCGCGATCCGATTCAAGGCTGTGTTGTCCAGAACCACCTGCAAGAGAAACCTGGCTCTGTGAAGGGCCCCTGAGGCAGCCGAGGAAGGGCAGACCTAGCTATGTGTCCCAGGGCACTGGTGGTCCAGCACAGGCCCTGAGTGGAGCCCTCTGCACAAGTGGCAGACACTTGAAACCACCAGCTGACTCATCCGTGGCACGTAACTGACACCGTCAATGGAACCTCTTCCCTCCCTCCTGGCTCTGCTCCCCATGCTCTCCCAAAGAGCTCTGCCCCTGGGCCAGCACTGGCAGTTGAAGAGCTCCAGAGCAACTGCTCCTCCACTGCCCCATGCAGGGACCAGCTGCAGGGACGAGCAGTGTCTCAGTCAGACGTGACCAAAGGTGCAGGCTGAAGGCGCTGCCTGGCTGGGGATGTTGTGGGTGCTGCAAACGACACAGGTGTTGCATTCAGGCAGGGGCTGCAGCACAGCTACACAGAGGAAGCACAGCCAGTCCTCACCGCCTTGGGAAGATCTCCTGGACCCAAGGCAGAAATGCCAAGCAGCTGTGCAGGGGTTAGTGCCAGCGAGGGTCCCTGGGGCCACATCTGCTTGGCCCTTCTGTTCAGGGCATGCTCGTTGCTGCTCCTGGGCTTGCAGGCACACGGTGCTGGCCCCAGGATGGGCTGCAGTTCTGAGCTGTGGGGACAGGGCTGTCTCCTCAGGACTGGCTGCACCACGGGCCTCTTACCACACAGTCAGCATTCTGGGTCAGCCTCTTCAGTGTCAGCAGAGAGTTGTACGGCTGGACTACAACATCGCTCATCTCATCCTGGTTTGGGAACACTGAGTAGGTCTCCACCAGTTTCTTGGGATACCTAGGGAGAAGTGCAGCATCTCAAGGGTTAACACCATCATCAAGCTGCACTCTCCCCTCCCACAAGCTGCCTTAGCAGTCTCCAGGGCTCAGGACAGGGTGAGTCACCAAAGCTGCAGCCAGAGTGGCTCCCAGGGAGGGAGAGAATGTGTCCCAGCAGCACAGGAGCCGGCTGCCAGAGGAACTACAGGGAGGCTGAGCCATCCACAGGCTGATTAAGCAGTTGCTCACAAGTATTTTCAAGAGGATGCAAGCTGAAACAGGCCAGGATGGCAGCTCACAGCCTTCAGCCAGAGCCTCCCACCCTCCCCTGCACCGTCAGGGTGTCCGCAGGCAGCTGCCTGATAAGAACGGCTGAGGGAAGGCAGAGCTTGGACAGAACGAGTCCAGTTTCAGAGCCTCTGAAGTCCCCAGGCGTATCAGGAGCCAGCCTTCTGCAGGCAGCATGCCAGGGATTGCACAAGGCAGTGTTTGGGTGGGGGTGGTGGCTCTGAGTCAGCGCTCTCCGGCTCCTGCTCCAGGCAGGCTGCCCAGGCCGGGCCAGGCACTGCGCAGTGGGAAGGGGACAGGGCTGTGCTCACCTGTCATTCAGTCTCTCCAGGAGGTACGAGCCCAGCCCAGAGCCTGTTCCGCCAGCGATGGAGTGGCAAAGCACAAACCCCTGGGAGGAAGCAGAAGGCAGGCGCTGAAGGTGAAGCTCAGCCCCAGAGCAGGCAGACAACGTGTCACCCCCGCTACCTCCAGCAGAGACCTGCCAGACAGGGCCAGAGCTCCTCGCAGCAGCTGGGAGCATGGATGCAGCAGAGACTGGCCCCAGCTCCTCCAGACCCCAGCAGCAGCCACAGCTCCTCAGGCCACTCCTGCCCACACAGTGGGATCTGCATCTCTGCACACCCCACAAAGTGCAGCAGCTGCGCGGGAGCGTTCAGGATTCCTCCCACCCAGAACAGGACTGGAATAGCTCCAATGTCACCTCCAGGGTCCAGTCCACCCCAGGAAATGGAACTGCACGTCCTCAGCACTTTGTTGGGTCCTTCACACCCCTCCTTCCTTCTAGAATGACTGAGGCCAAGCTCCCACTGCCTGACTCCAGGGCAGCTCCCACATGCTCAGCTCCCACAACAGGCACTTGAATCTCCTCCACTGTTTTAGTGATGTTCTCCCTTCCCCTGCTGCCACATCACAGCCTGACGTGAACACCTGGCAGCCCTGTCTGTCTGCACACAGGGTATGGGTTCACATGGACAGCATAAAGAAAAACACCCCACAAGCAAACACTGGAAGAACTTCTGTCAGGTGGAGTGGGGATGGACAGACCTCCTGTCCCTAGACCCCCTCTCTACATGTCCTGTGCTCAGTCCCAGAAGCACACCGAGCTAGTCTGTGCCCACTAGAGTGCTGAGCTCAACCTTACAAAGAGCAACCTAGCTGGGAAAACACCAGGCAGGGCCACCAGATCCAAATCCCTTCTTTACTTACTTCCAAACTGTCACTCCCATCAGCCTCTCTGTCTATTATGTCAAAAATATCTTCATGGATCTTTTCTCCCTGCAAGAGAGATCAGGACTGGTTTTGCTCCTTTCCCACAGAACATGGAGAAGAGCTGCTCAAGCTCAGTGTGAAGTCGAGCCAGACTGGCAGTGTGGTGCTGTGCCCAGGGTGCCACACAGCACAGGGACACAGGACAAAGCCCCGGGGCTGAAGAGTCTCACCCAGCAGCACTAGGGCTGGTACCTGCGAGAAGCCACTGGCCCAGTTGTTGCCAGCTCCCCCTCCGTGCTCGGACAGGTAGATGTTTTCTGGGTTGTAAAGGTTGGCGTAAGGGGAGTTGAGGATGGAGTGGATGACACGGGGCTCCAGGTCCAGCAGCACGGCCCGGGGGATGTAGTGCTCATCATCTGCCTACAACGGGAGCAAGAGGATCTCGATGCTGCTGCGGCTCCGTGCCACCTCCCCTGCCAGAGCGTGAGCCACCCCCTGGCTGCAGGTGAGCCCCACATGGCCGGGCCTGGTGAGAGAGAGAGAGGCTGGTCCTGTGCAGCGTCTCTGTGCCCAGAGCACTGCCAGCCCGCGAGGGGGAGGAACTCTCGCTGCTTACATAAGACACTATCTACGGCAGCCACAGCCTCGTGCCTCCGCTCCGCCTCCGCAGCGCTCCACTAACACACCGGGAGCGCAGGCGGGAGCCCGGAGCGGGCTGTAAGCAGGAGCCTGGCCCGAGCCGCCGCTCCCACGGGCACGGTCAGTGCCCGCCCAGCCGCCCCGGTGCCCGCAGGGGCTGCGGAACGGGCTGCACGGGCACACACAGCCCAGCTGCACCTGCCGGGGCGCGGAGCCCCGCGGGGACCCTGTGCCCGCTCCACGGCCGCCCGTACCTGGTAAAAGAAGACGTCCTTGCGGTCGGTGCCCTCGGTGGCGAACTCTTCCACGATGCCCTCGGGGCTGATGCCGTGCTCGGCGCAGAGCTGCTTCCAGAACTCGAACCCGACTGCGGGGAGGCGCGGTCAGACGGGCCGGGCGGCGGGATCGGCACCGGGGCGAGCCCCGGTCCGCAGGCCCCGCCCCGCTCGCTTGAGGCCCCGCCCCGTCCCGCCAGGCCCCGCTAACTGCCCCCCCCCCCCGACAGCATCCCGACCCCGCCCGGTGCGCGCTGCCCCGGGCCCGCCCCGGCCGTGGCGCGCTCACTCTGGTTGCCGCACTGGCCCAGCTGCAGGGTGATGATCTCCCGCGGCATCGCGGCCGAGGCTCCGCTCCGCTCCGCTCCGCTCCGCGCCCCGCCCGACTCCGGTACCGCCGCCGCTCCCGCCGGCGCCAACGGCACTGCGCGTGCGCACCGCTCACTTCCGGGGCAGCGCCGCGCGCCTCTGCCCGTGGCGGCGCCCTGGCAACGCGCGTGCGTCCCGGCGGGAGGTGCGGGCCGCGCATGCGCCAAGATGGCGGCGCGCAGAGTGGAGTTGCAGTCCGCTGCTGGGGGCCGCCATGGTTGCGGCGGCCGCGCGCGCGCGCGCGGCGGGCGGGCGGATGTTGACGCCGTGAGGGAGCGATGGCGGCGGCGGCAACGGCGGTGGGGCCCGGGCCCGGCGAGCGGCAGCGGCGGGTGCAGGCGCTGAGCGCGGCACTGCGCTGCCGTCTCGGGCCCTACGAGCCACTGCTGGGCGCCGTGCAGGCCGCGCTGGTGTGGGAGCGGCCGGGCCGCAGCGCGCTGTGCTGGGTGGCGGTGCACGGCCTGTTCTGGTGAGCGGCGGGGCTGGGACCGGGACCGGGATCGGGATCGGGATCGGGACCGGGCCGCGCAGGGCGGGCGGCGCAGCGGCCCCGCCGAGCCCCGATCGCTGGGGCTGCGGGGGTCGGGCGGTTTGGGGCAGCTGCCCCCGGGGAGGAGCGGTCCGTAAGGGACCGCGGGTTTGCCCCGTGTCCCGTTCCGGACAGGAGGGACCTGGAGCGCTGGCTCTGCTGCAGCCCCGTCCCAGTCCTCTCCTTGCACCTGAGAGCATCAAAGTAGCCGGGAAAACTCAGCCTGCTGTGTGGCGGTGGAGGGAGGGCAGCTTGCCTGGCACAGGAGCTGTACGGCAGGGCTGTCCCGGGAGAACTGACACGAGCAAAGCCGACTCACCCGGCAGCTGCCCCCGGGGCACGCTGCCTGGTGACTGAGTAGCAGGTGCTGAGTTTTCCCCCTGAGTGAGTGGTTTGAGGTCGGTTTGTGTTACCCCTTTTTATCTCACAAAGATCTGGCCAGTACCGACGCCTTGGTTTCTTCCCCATAGGTTCTTTGCTCTGACTTCCCTTCGTTTGCTGTTCCTGATTGCTTTAACCCTCATAGTAATAGTGTGTCTAGACCAGTGGAAGCACAAAATCTGGCCAGAAATTGGTGGTAAGTTGCATTTTGAGCTCATAGCAGCAAATCAAGCCCAGTTTTCAGCCCGTCAAGTACAGGCTCTGCACTGCCTGCAGTAACATTGTTAAAACCTCAACTTTTTGCTTTAAGGGTCTAGAAGCCAGCAAGAGTACTGCAGGCATGCTCTTTCTGGAGCTGGAGTATTCTAACCTGTGTAAACACAAGTTCTTTTGTGCTTGTGACACTGGTATTTGTCTTGTAATCCTGAACCACAGGGTGTACGTGATCTAGTGCAGGTTTGAGACAGTGATTCACTTTCTGAGCATTCAGTACCAGAGTGAGAAATTGAAGCATATGTGGAACTCGTCTGGATTCCCCCTCAGAATCCACAATCAGTTTAGGATGAAGACAAGTCCCAGCCTTGCTGTCGATCAGAGATTTCTTTGGGAGAAGAGGCATCAGAATGGCTGTAATGAAGTTAGTTTTCAGCTTCAGTAACCAAAGCAGTTGTATCCCTCTTTTGTGACATTAATACACTGATGAACACCCCCATTCCAAGCAGCTCGGGGTCCCTCGGCTTTGCATGGACACGTTAGTCTGGAGCAGTGTGAGGGTCTGCATGTTCCCAGGGCTGGTTCCCTGACTAACCAGCAAGTTCAGCTCCCAGCTTTCTGCTTCAATCCATGTTCTCTGTAGTTCCTGGGAAGACATTAAAGCTTTCCCCAGTTTCAAAGCTTGGCTCAGGCTCCTTCTTAGGAGACAGTGTCTGTCCAGCTCCCTCATCCCTCTGATTTGATCTCTCAGGGTGGCTGGTACATCCCTTTTAAGTCCCAGCCTGGGTGGGAAAGTATCAAAGGACTTAAATCCCTGATTCTTCCACTCTGCAGGCTGTTCCTCCTCCGCAGCTGGTGTGTGCAGGGAGTGGGGGAGAGGGAAGTGGGCAGCCTCTAGTGCCCAACAGACACCGAGGAGCAACAGGGAGACTCTTGCAGTCCTGTACTGTCACACGTAAACGCTCAAGATTTGTTATGGAGTGATGCCTCTCCATCCTGTAATTACAGTTAATGTCTTTTCCAGGTGTTCCCCAGCTTATTAAAGCTTTACTTAAATCCCAAGAGCTAAGCATTCCCATGGCAAATTCCTTGCAACTAATGTAGTGTCTGTTCTTAATATTTTAGTGGCGAGACCTGATGAATTAGACAATGAGAGGTAGGAAACTAATTGACTCCTCTGCTGTGATACTGTGCTGTGATACTGTGTTGTTACCTGCACATGCTTGGGATGTTGGCTCCTTTGGGTGAGGAGGAGGGGGAGGAGGGAGCCGGGAGCTGCTCAACAAGAGGGCAGATGGAGACCCAGGTGCAGTCAGGTGGTCGTGAGAAGTTTTTGACTTGCCCAAGCCATTTTATTGTACTTTGCCTTCATACCAGCCTCCTTGCTTGATTCCCTGCTGCCTGAAGTTAGAGGTGCTGCCTTAGGAGCAATTCCTCTTGCATGGGTCTCCAGTAGCAGGAAAACAGCATTTCTGTGGGAATTAATGAAGTCTTCTGAGACTTGATAGGGAATATTTAACTGGCTTGTTCCAGCAGTTGTTTCTGCATAGTTATGATCTGACTGCAGCATTAATTATGGGTTGAGAAATGCTGAGGTGTTGCCTCACTGCTCACACCTGCCTCTCTGGGCACACCTTCCTGCCGCCACTGCCAGGCTGTGCTGGATGTCAGGTCCTGATTAAATCACCTGAGCTGGTGCCAAAGGACAATTGTCTTTATTCATTTCTTTTTAAGAGGCCCAAGCACAAAAGGAATTGCTCTTTCTAACCTTCAGGTACTTGTGACTAGCAGTGAGGCAGCACTAACAAAACTGACCAATTCAAGGCCTCCAGAGTAACTGAATACATGAAGTGAGGTGCAAGGCTGCTTCTAGACCTCATGCTGAACACCTGGAGGCTGCAGTTGACCAGATAAACACAGAAAAAGTAAATGGATTCACTTGATTTGCCTCTGCACTGTGCACTCCCTCCAACAGCATGGAAATTGGTGCAGGCCATTGACTGAAATTCCTGCTCGTCAGCTGCTGCGGGAGCACTGGGATGCTGCTAGAGGGGCTGTAGATGAACTGCTTCGGGCAGGGCACTGCTTGGAGGGCAAGTGACCCTCATCTCTAGAGCTCTGTGCTGGGTGGGAACAGAAGGAAGCATTAAGACAAGTATTTGTAGCAAGGGTCTTCAACCCTGACACTGATGCAGCGATATCTTCCCAAATTCTGCCTTCACTGCAGCTGGGGATATGTCCACCCTCGGCTGCTCGGACTGCCAGAGCTCTGTCACCATTTGGCTGAAGGATGGGTGACTGGGACCAACTTCTTAAGTAATCTCTTCATTTTCAAGAGGCAAAGTCCTGGCAAGGTAAGAACGTACAGTTCAGAAATAACCTGTTTGGTGTGGAGCCTCTGCTGACCACAAGGATCCTCCTGTGCTGGCATCCAGCGCTGGCTGAACACGTTTCTGGATGGGAGGTTGTCATGGGAGGTCTCCCACAACACCGTGCCTATTGCATGGTGGGGAAGAATGGAAAGCCTAGGCAGAATAATCAGGTTGTGGAGGAGGGAGGAGAAAGTGAATGTCAGTGTGTGGACTGCACCACTGAAGTGAGAGCGTGGCTGCTCCTTCTGTAGGTTTCTGACTTTTCAAGTGTCTGTCAAGCTGGTCTCCTCACTGGGTTTTAACAGTTTGAGAAAGTGTGTCAAGCTTTTTCCTTCTTCTTTTTTTGAGTTTATGGAAAGAGAAACCTGTAGCACAGTGATACTGTCCTTGTCCTCTTCACCCTGAAGAGCTCTCTAGTTTAGCCTCTTCCTCGCTGTTGGTGTCCCTGCTTTGGGAAGCTCCTCTTTCCCTGAGGCAGGAGGCCTCAGCTGCCTGTGGCTCTGAGGGCAGATATCCCTATGTCTGTTCCCACGCTGGAGCAGGGGGTTGGACACTGTGAAGGCTTCACCCTCTTTGGAGCAATGACTTGACCCAGAATTTGCTGAGATGGTCAAGAAGTGAGTGGACCTACTGCTTAACCCTGGAAACTCACTGTCTCCCATGTCTTCAGTTTTGCCTTCTAGTGTGTGGAGTGTTCACTTTCCTGGCTGTCCTGGGCCGGTATATCCCTGGGCTCTTGCTCTCATACTTGCTGTGTAAGTAAATCTCTGTGCCAACACAGACTTACATATGAAAGGAGATGAGTGGGTGCTGAATGTCCAAGGAATGGGGCTCAAAAGGAAAGCTTGTGTGAATGGCTTTAAAATTTAAAACAATGCATTCTGCCAGGAATGTGGTGGTTCTTGACCGGGACTTGAAGTCTGGTCTGGAGAGGTGTTTGAGTGCTTACATCACAACAGATGTGAGCATTAACAGGTTGGCCTCTCAGTTTTGTTAAATTGGCAGAGGTGATGGCACCTATTCTAACAGCCTCCCACAGCACTGCCCTCAGTGCTCAGAGCTGCTGTGCTCCGTGTGTTGTGCTGCATCACAAAACAGGCAGGATGCTTGCCAAGCAGCATCCTGAACAACCTTCTAACCCGCCTTCCACTCCCTGCAGTGCTCTTGGTCCTGCTGTGGCCCCTGGCCGTGTACCACAGGCTGGGGCAGCGCATGTACCTGCGGCTGGAGCCCGTGCTGCAGCGGCTGGACTTCAGCGTCCGGGGATACATGACAGCGAGGCAGCGCGAGAGGCAACGTGAGTTCTGTGCCCTTTCTGGCCCCGAGGTTTCACACCTTGATCTTTGATACCTGGAACGGGCTGTGAACAGAGGCTCCGGCCACGGTGGATGGTAGAGGCTGCATGTCTGGCATGGCATATTCTTGGAACTGCCTTGGGGAGAGAGAGAGAGGCAGTTCCGCCTCTGCAGCCATCTCCTAGGAAGCAGCTGCTGTGGGCTTTTCACAGCACTGAGCTGCTCCAGTTCTTGGCTACCAGAACTGTGTGTTCTCCGTTCTGGAAAAAGGAGGAAAATCTCTGTGCGAGGGAGTTCTAAACATGTTCATTTCAGCAAAAACCCTGCTACAGCTGCAGTCAGAAATGACCATGGCTCTTCTGTGGAACAGAGCTGGCTCTGCTCTGCTATGTGCAGTTTGGGGTTTTCTGGTTCTGCACAGAGCCTTGCCCCAGCAGCAGTAACAGCTTTGTGTCTGGTTTCTAACAGTGCGTGGCCGGGCCCTTGGTCAGGAAGCCACGGACGATGGGAGTGACAGCGAAGAGGAGCTGGCTGCATTCTGCCCCAAGGTAACTGAGCCTCTGGGAGAGGGAAGAGCTCAGCTGGAAAGAACAAACCACACTGTGGGGATGTGCAGCATCTTGCTGAGACGTGAGCAGCACAGCTGAGAGTGATAGGAGAGTAGATGAGGACACTGTCCTTTCAGATAGGTCTCGCCTGTTCTGTTCCACTAAAGAATGTCCAGAGCTGCTTGTGCCAGCTGCAGTCTCCTAGCCTGTGCAGTAAATGTGAATGAGTCTCAGGTACCAGTCTCCCATGGTGGCCAGGTTTAGCTGGAGGCCACTCCATCATCTATTTTGTCTTGAGGCATGGGGATAACATTTCTAGTGCTGATGTTTTCAATTTTATCTTCTATTTCAAAGCTTGATGACTCCGTGGTTGCCAAGGAACTGACCATCTCTGACTCTGAGCATTCAGATGCTGAGGTTTCCTATACTGAGAATGGGATGTTTAACCTTTCAAGGGGCCAGACACCCCTGACAGAGGGATCAGAAGGTGAGAGGAAACAGCTTCTGGAAGGTGTGGAATGCCAAGCAGGCGCCAGTGTGATAGGCTGGAGGGAGGATGTGTTACCTCCCATCATTGAAGTCTGGCTGTTTGATGTCAGCCTTGCTGCTGGAAATGAGCTGCAACTGCCTGTTTTGTTCAGAACTGAACTTCCTCCTTCATTCCTGTGGTGCTTGAGGGCAGCAGCTCTGCAAAGGCAGATCCGGCTCTGCCAGCCTGGCTGTGGGTGCTGGTGCTCCCCTCTCACAGGTGGCTGCTTCGGCACCGGTGTTCCTTGCGAGTGAGCTGGGAGGTCAATGGGATCTGAACACTTGGGATGGGGGGAGGGAGACGTTGAAGACAGTGTGGTCTGTGAGCTCCCACCGGTCTGTCCAGGGGAGGTGCTGGCCCAGCTCCTGCCTGGGCCTGTGGGTGCTGGTGAGGACTGGCAATTAAAGCACTTTCTCCTCTTCCAGACCTGGATGGTCACAGTGACCCAGAAGAATCTTTTGCCAGGGATCTCCCTGACTTCCCTTCCATAAACCCAGAAGCAACCGGCATAGATGATGAAGATGACACCAGCATTGGGATCCCGAGCCTGGCATACCGCCCACAAGGGACAGAGGATCTGCAGCTCCCATACGAGCAGGAGGAATTCGGCACACTGCCATCGGTGCAGAATCTCACCAACAACATCGCTGGCTTTGTCACCAGGGGCATGATCCAGCTGGCACTGTCAGGAGGCTCTCAGCCAGGCTCCTCACGCAGCACCAATCCCCAGAGAGGGGCAAAGACTCACCTCAGAGCAGCCAGTTTGGATTTGGACACTGACGCCGAAGGGGATGACTTTGAACTGCTGGATCAGTCCGAGCTGAACCAGCTGGATCCCACTGGCTCCCGGGGCCAGTAAACCATCCTGTCACTTCCCTCTGGTTTTCTGTTGCGCATCATGGAGTGAATCCTAGAAGGAAAAGCTTTGCACAGTTCTCTCAATCGTCTCCTGTGAGTCTGGGTGATGTGACAGCCAGTCCTGGCTGGGTGCACCACTGCGACTTGTCACTCCGTAGCCTCGCTTGGATCTTAAAGGACACTGGCAATCTGTAGGGAAGAGGCGTTGATGGGATAGCTCCACAATCACCCTGCACTGTCTGACATGATGCTGCCTGCTCCAAACTTCATCTAAGACAATAAATCGGGTTTTTGCAGCTCTCAAGTCCAGTGGGACTGACAGCATCGCCAGGAACAATTGTGCACTGAGTTCTGGCACTGATGTGTAACCAGGGGAACAGGACAGAGCCCGTCAGACGTGGTGTCTGGGACTCAATGCTGTTCTGTCTCAGACAGCTGTTCCCCGATCCCAATATGTGCACAAATCCAAGTCTTCTCTCCCAGCAATATCCAACTCCAGGTGGAACCAAGCCCCTTGCTCCACCGTGGTTGTTGTGCAGCCGCAATGTTTTCCTTGCACTGGCTGCTCCCTCTGCTCCAGCTCCTCGTGATGCTGTTTTGTAAGAGCTCAATGGCAATAAGACACCTGCTGTGACCATCAGACCACCTACAAGAACATCCACGTGTAGCCCCTGCTCTTGTGTTGCTTTTCTGAACTAACAGCCTTTGTTAACAGCCAGCTAACACTTTGCTAGAAACCCCTGTGCTGCTCCAGTGCATTCCCGTGGGCAGGAGCCGAGGCTGTGCGTCCCCCGCGCAGTTTTCCTGGAGGAAGGGGGAGGTGGAGCAGGGCTGACAGGGCAGTAGTGTGTCCCCTGGGCCCTTGCTGCCTCCAGCCTTGTGCAGGCAGAGCCCAGCACAGGGACAGCAGCCCAGACCGCCAGTGACTGAGGAGGTCGTGCCTGCCACGGTCCTGTGAACAAACCAGCGGACCCCAGGGAGAGCCAGCCCCCCTCTGCCCACCGAGTGCCCCCGTTACTTTTCCTAAGCCATACAGACCTGTTTCTGATCACGTTTGTGCAGCCAAGAACGTACCTCGTCAGGGACCCCGTTACTGGCTGCTGTTTGTCTGATTCTGCTTATCCGACTGCGTCGGCCGTGCCGGGGCTGAGGTCGGGGACGGGGGGGCGGCCTCGGCCGGGAAAGGGAGGTCGGTAACGGGTTGTTCATACGGGCTCCAGCCCTTTCGCTGGCCGAGTCCCTTGCGGAGGTGGGGGGGGGGGGCGAGGGGCTGCGCTTCTCGCCCGTTCCGGTCGGTGAGGGCCTGCCCGGGAGCGCTGAGCCCCCCGCCGGCCCGGCCCCGACTCGCTCCCGCGGCGGGGGCGCGCCGGTACCGGGCGGGGCACGTTACCCCCGCCAATCACGGCCTGCCCCGCCCTCGCCGCGATTGGCGGGGAGCGGGCGGCGCGCCGGAAGTGCGTGAACGGCGCCAACCGGGAACGGAGCGGGGCCTGGAGACCCGGGCCGCGGGATGAGCAAAGGGCGCGAGGCCGCGGCGGGCGGTGAGTGCGGGAGTGGCGGGGGAGCACCGGGCGGCCTCTGCGGCCCCAGGAGGCCGCTGTGACCGGGGCTGGTCCCTCAGGAGGCGCCACCGCTGTCCTGCTGCGGTACCTGCGGGAGCAGAACCGCCCGTACAGCGCCCAGGATGCCTTCGGGAACCTGCAGCGGGAGCACGGGCTGGGCAAGGCGGTGAGCAGGGCCGGGCCGGGCTGGGGCGGGGCGGGCCCGGGCCCGGCTGACGCCGCGTCCCGCAGGCCGTGGTGAAGGCGCTGGAGCAGCTGGCGCAGCAGGGCCGAGTGCGCGAGAAGGTCTACGGGAAGCAGAAGATCTACTTCGCCGACCAGGTGAGCCCCGGCCGCCGCCCGCTGGCCCCGCTTGCCCCGCACCCCTGAGCCGCCGCTCCCCGCAGGAGCAGCTCCCGGCCGCCAGCGATGCGGAGCTCCGCGGGCTGGACGGGGAGATTTCCGCGCGCTCCGCCCAGCTGCAAGCGCTGCAGCAGAGCTGCCGGCACATGGAGGCGGGTGAGTGTGCCTGGCCGGGCGGCCCCGAGCCACCGCGGGATCCCCGAGGGCACGGGCAGCTGTGCCCTGGTGCCGGGTGGCAGCCCGGCCGGTGATCGGTGCCACCTTCCCAGAGCTAAAGGACTTGAACAGCTCCATGACAACCCCCGAGATTACCAGGGAGATCGAGGCACTGAGGAAGGATTGTGCCAGCTACACGGAGAAACTGGAGAGGATTAAGTCGGCTACCAACCATGTGACGCCAGAGGAAAAAGAGAAGGTGAACAGCTGCTGTGTCTGAACCCGGGGCCTGCCTGGACCCGGGATCCAGCATTTCCCTTCCAGGCATTGCTTGCCCGGGGCTCCCGACAGCCCCGCAGGCGGCTCTGACCCGGTGCTGTTGGCAGGTGTGCCGGGAGCAGCAGCTGTACCGCCGGGAGTGGCGCCGCAGGAAGCGGATGGTACCGGCTGCGCTGCGGGTGGGCAGCGACGGCCCCGCTGGGACTGCTGCCCGCAGCCCTCACGTGCCCTGTCTCGCCAGGCCACCGAGCTGCTGGATGCCATCCTGGAGGGGTATCCCAAGAGCAAGAAGCAATTCTTTGTAAGTACCGAGGCTGGGTCGTGCCCACGGCTGCTGAGCCAGACCGTAAGCGTGTTCTGATCTGCTCGGTGCCGTGCAGGAGGAGGTGGGGATAGAGACAGATGAGGACCACGGCGTCGTGCTGCCAGCGACCACGTGAGGTGCTGGGGGAGCCTTTGTTCTGGGGAGAAGCTGCTGCGGAGCTGCCTCTGAAACTTGGCTGTTGGGTTGTCCTTTTTCTCTTTTTGCAGGACTGGGATTTGTCCTGTGTATTTATTTGGTTTTGTTTTATAATGTTTTGCAGTTGGAAGTGTGGTGGGTAGGAGAAACTTGGCACTGGCCCTCTCCTTGCAGTGGAATGTCCTTTTTTCCTGCCCCCAGTGCACAGAGCGGCCTGGCTGGGGTCTGATGTGGCTGGGGGGACACGTGGGGGCACTGGTGCTGTGTCCCTGGTGTTCTGGTTAGGAAAGGCAGAGAGGGACTGTCTGGGCTGCAGAGCTCTGTCTGTGTTCTAGCTGCTTCCTGCTGTGTGCCGGAGCGGTCACATGAGAGTATGATCCATTAAACACCAGGATTTTGGTTCAGCTGCACATCCCTGTGGTGTTTGTCTCTTCAGAGGGTGTCAGGGCAGGGTTTAGGCCCTGAGGAGTGGGGAGGGCAGGAGCCAGGAGAGAGTAACCTGAGCCACAGGGGCTGGGATGGACTTCTGGAAACCACCATCTCTAGGGCACAGCTCCAGGAACTCAGCATCAGAAATACCATTAAAACATTCAGCAAAATTTATTTAATTACTTTTCACAATAGAAAAATACATCACTTTCACATGTGAGGTCTGTAAAATTCCACGTCTTCTTCCCAAGGCAGGAGGCAGTGCTCCCTCCTCAGTGCTGGAAAAACTGCCTGAAATAAACATTCCCTGGATGTGCCCCTGGAGCAGGAGCACAAACATGGTTATGGAGAACAAACCCTGCTGCTGGCAGCACCCTGGTCCCATCACTCTGGACAGTGACCAACCCTCTCCCAGGCAGAGCTGTGACCCAAACTGGGCGTGGGACAGGGTCAAACACATCCCTGATAGCAGCTGCTTCTACAGCTGGCACAGGCAGCGCTCTGGGACCATTTCAAAATTTACAATAATAAAAATCAAATTGAGGCTGGTCATGTATGTGTGTGTATAAAAGTTCTAAGGAGGAGCAGCAAGTGCACATGGCCATACTATGCTACAGCTGCAGAATTTTCCTGTGCAGTACAGCCAGAGTTTCTGAAAAGGAGAGGTGTTCCAGCAGCTGCAGAAACGTCTCCTGTTCCTTCCCAGGGACTCACGGCTGCAGCACGCTTGGGGTTCAAGGCCCTAGCGTGTGCTGCCAGGGCCACGGCTCCCAGCTCTTGATGGGCTCATCCTGCTGCCAGCACTGCCAGGCTCCTCCAAAATGCAATAGCTGACTTAAAACAGCTGCTTCAGAGGGGCAGGGGACAGCCTAGAGGGTCAGGGAAAAGCAATTCCTACTGCTATACCAGAAACCCATTATTTTTAGTATGCATTTGTCACATTTGCCCACCCTGAGGACAGCAGGGCTGTCACAGGCCTGAGGGCACAGAGAGGAGCTGCTATGGGATCAGCTCTGCAAGGAGAGTCAGTGGCACAGGCAACCTCGTGGCACTGCCTGAGCCAGAGACTCTGCTCCCCACCACCTTTCCCTCCCCTCCTGCCCAGTCCCTATAAAGATTTGGTGGCACCGAGTGGAGCAGCAGTGTTTGCACAGCCACCGTTGGGCTTCAGAAGGAATACAATAAATAATTCAGAGAACCTTAAAAACAGCCCCAAGGGAGAGGGCCCAGGGTGGTGCCTGGCACCCTGGCCTCTGTCAGAAGTGCCCCATCCCCACGGGCACAGAAGTGGCACGGGAGGCTCAGTAGAGCTGGCTCTTCACCTTGTGCAGGACCCCGATGACAACGTCCCGCAGCGTCTGTGGCAGAGAGAGGACGTGGTCAGTTGGTCTGTGGAGGGACAGCCACCCCTGTGCCACTGTCTCTGCCCCCTCAGCCATGGCACCAGCCCCTCTGCAGCCCTGCTTTCACCTGGGGCTTGCAGTGCTCCTCAATCCAGCTGAAGACACATGCTGAGAGCTCCTGAAAACTCGTTACAGAGACTGAGGCATTGAAGGACTGGAACAGGGAGTCCATGATGCCTTGGAAAACATTGAACTTCACCTCATCAGAGATCTGGTTCTTCCCCTCGTTCGGGTTGTCTTGATGAGCTTTCACAATCTGCTCATAGTTCCTGAAACAAGCACAGCACACTAAGGTCAGCAGTGAGGTCTCCACATGTGACTCCGAGCTGCCACTCCCAGCTCCCACATCCAGCTCTGAATTCCCACACCAGCTCCTGCTCCAGGTCTGTCCCCAGATGGAGAACCACTGCAGAACCCCGCAAGGATGTGAGGGAACAAGAGGAAGTAGAGGGCATGACCCCAACAGCTCTTCTCTTACACTTTCATGATCTTCAAGGCCATCACATCTTTCCTGAGGGTAGAAACTTCCTCCTCCTGCTTTTTCTTTTCCTTGTGCAAGAACTGGATGTAGTCGATAGCTGAGCATGGAAACAGAGTGAGGATTTGGGAGCACACATGGGCCCCCAATATCCCCACAGGAGGTGCCTGAGCCAGGGCACCATCAGCTCCCACTGACCCAGTTCCCTGGGGAAGGTGAGTGCAGGTGAGCAGCACCCAAGCTCCCCACAGCCTCATCACACCAGAAGGTTCTAGGGTGCTGAACTTTGCCCTGCACACCTCTAGGGCGGAGCTTTGGGGGTTGATAGCACCTCCTTCCCTCCTGCCCTTGGGACTCACTTTTCTGGAGCACAATGGCCTTGCTCAGCTTCTGTGAGCTGATGGAGAAATCCTGCTGCTCACAGGTGGGGACGATGGCCTGCAAGTCATTGTAGCCTTTCTGCAGGGAAGCAGAGGCACAGAGTGTGGGCTCATCCTGTGACGCCAGGTCCACACCCAGCTCCCAGCACACACAGGAGCAGGGAGGGCAGATCCAGCAGCAGAACTCAGAAGTGCTGGGAGAGCAGGCTGCTGCAGCAGGCTGGCAGCGGCGCTCCAGCACTGCCTGCTGCCTCTTGCCTCACTCACCTTGATGGCATCTCGGCGCTTCTGCTCGGCCTGGGTGTGCGCCCGGCGGCGCTGGTCCTTGTAGGACTCCTTGCAGGACTCCTGATGGTAGTCACTGTCCTCGTCATCTGTGGGGACAGAGTGTGGCTGGGGGTGGGGACACAGAGGCACGAGCAGGGGCACAAGACAGCTCAAGGGACCACTACAGCTGCAGCCAGGCCCAGCATAGCCCCCGCCCCATTCAACTACAGCAGGCTGGGCAGAAGAAAAGCCTTCCAAGGAGCCCTGGCAACACTTCCCCTCTCCTCAGGAGGCGGATGCCGGCAGCTCCCTTGGGAAGATGTCAAAACCAGAGTGATTCTCGACTCCAAACCCTGCTGGAAACCACGGAACCCTGATGCTGTTCCCACCACCTTCCTCCTCAGGACAGGAATCCTGCCCAGCCACGCTCACCCCCTCGGTGCAGGGCAGACCTGAAGCCCGGCACGTGCCGGATTCCCCAGCGAGCAGAAACACGTGGTCACGGAGAGCAAACCCCACCTGTGTTGGGGACAGAAGAGGCACTGGTGGAGCCGATGCTGTTGGCCCGGGACACTATGCTGCCTTTCCGGGCATTTTCCATGAAGAGTGCTGGAATTAGAGTGTCCCGGGGTCAGTGCCCAACGCGGGGTGTGACCGGGCGCAGGGACGTGAGGGGAGTCCCCGGGCAGCCGCTGCCACCCACGAACGGGGGTGGCGCGGGCCGGGCGCCGCCCGGGCACCTACCAGAGTCCAGGCCATTGTCGCCGTAGGCCGCGTCCACCTGCGCGGGGCCGGCGGGCGGAGGAGACACGTCAGCGGGGCTGGGGCGGCGACCGCGGCCCGCGCCCCGGAGCCCCCCCGCCCCCAGGAGCTCGGTGGGCCCGAGGAGCACCCGCCACCCCCGAGCTGCGGCTCCGCTGGGGCCTTCGCCGCCGCCCCTCGCCCAGGCACTCACTCCTGTGCGCTCCCCCGGCCCCGTACCCCCAGCCCGGCGCTCACCCTGCCCGGCCGCCATGAGCCCCGTCCCGGCGAGCCGCCCTGCGCCCCCGCGGCACCCGGCGGCCCGGCCAGACCCGATCCCGGCCCCACCTTCCCCCACGAGTCCTCGGCGGCGGCGCCCGGCGGCTCCGCCATCTTCCGCCCGCCCGGTCATGTGACCGCCCCGCGCCGCCAGGGGGCGACTGCGCACCCCCACCCCACCCCCCGGAGCGTGCGCGTGGCGTCATGGGCGTGACGTCACCGCCGCGCGCCCCCGGTGCGGGGGCCCGAACGGGGAATCCCTCGGGGCACCGCGAGTCCCATGCCCGGCACCGGGAGTCCCATACCCGGCACCGCGAGTCCCACACCGGGCACCGCGAGTCCCACACCGGCCATCGGGAGTCCCATGTCCGGCACCGGGAGCCCCACACCGGGCACCGCGAGTCCCATACCCGGCACCGCGAGTCCCACACCGGGCACCGCGAGTCCCACACCGGCCATCGGTAGTCCCATGTCCGGCACCGCGAGTCCCATACCGGGGCACCGGGAGTCCCACACCGGCCATTGGGAGTCCCATACCCGGCACCGCGAGTCCCACACCGGGGCACCGGGAGCCCCACACCGGCCATTGGGAGTCCCATACCCGGCACCGCGAGTCCCACACCGGGCACCGCGAGTCCCACACCGGCCATTGGGAGTCCCATGCCCGGCACCGGGAGCCCCACACCGGGCACCGGGAGCCCCACACCGGGGCACCGCGAGTCCCATGCCAGGCACCGCGAGTCTTACACCGGGGCACCGCGAGTCCGACACCGGGGCACCGCGAGTCCCACACCGAGCCCCGCGGGGCCGGGGCCAGAACGGGAGCGGGGACAGGACGGGAGCGGCGCACGGACACGCACTGCAGGAGCAGCCTCTTTACTGTCACCCGGCGGGGCTCAGCCCTGCAGGGCTCCCCCTCACCGGGGGGACCGCAGGACGCCCCCGGACCCTCGCCGGAGCTGGACGGGGCCGGTGGTCTCGGTCCCACGCCGCTCCGTCCGCCGGCTCATCGCGGGCAGCGGCGGCTGGACACGGACGGTGCCGGGGCCGCGCGGGGTGGTCCCTCAGGGGCCGGGCTCCGGGCCCAGGCGCTGCTGCAGCAGGTCCCAGGCCTTGTGCACCTGCCACGGAACCGGCCGGGCGGCACCTCAGAGCCCACGGGAAGCTGAGCGGCGCCTCGGCTCGCGGCAGGAGCGCCAGCCCACCGTGCCATGCTTCTTCCCTGCCCGCTGAATTCACTTGCCCAAAATCCACCCCTTGTGGCAGCCTCGACGGCGAGCGGCGCACCCAGGCACGGCCTGAGCACAGCACCGGCGCCCTGCAGTTGCTGCCACAAGCACCCGCAGCACCCCGGCTGCGGCTGCAGCAGCGCCGGGCTCACCTGCTGGCGGGTGATGTCCGGCTCCCAGAGGGTGCAGAGCACCACCTGCGACTGCTCCACCCGCTGCCTGTTGGTCATCTGGCTCTGCAGCCGGTGGCGAGCGGCCTCCTCGGTCAGCCCGTCCCTGGCCACAATGCGCCTCACGGCCTGGCGGGGACACGGGGCACGCTGAGGTGATCGGGAGGAGGATCAGCCCCGGCAGCAATGAGGGGCCCAGGGCATTGCCCACCTCCTCGTCCGGGATGATGGCTGTCCACACCTCGTGGACCATGTCCTGCCAGCCGGCCTCCAGCAGCACGGCAGCATCCAGCACACACACGGCCTTCCCTAGGGAACAAGGGCAATCCTCCGTGGCCAGCCATGGATGGCAGCAGCCTGGGCTCACTCCCACCGTGCTGACGCTTCACTGCTGAGCTGAGGCTGCCACAGAGCCGCCGCCCCTGTTACCTTGAGCATCAGCCTCCCTGACCCTCTCCTTCGCCATCTGGGCTATTTCGGGCCACACAATGTCCGTCAGCCTCTTCAGCTGCTCCTAGAAAGGACCACAGCAGGATTTGAGATGCAGTCCCTCGCCCTCAGAACCCCTGTGTAGCCAGCCAGGAGAGTGGGGGTGAAGCAGTCAGGGGACACCCAGGAAGGACCCGCTGAAGCTGGGGAGGTGGGTCCAGCCCATCGCCGAGCACCAGGAAGGAAAGCTTTCACACTGGCCAGAGGCTCCCATTCCTGCTGCCAGGGTCAGGGTGCTTTTTCTTGTTATTTTCCTTGTCCTGCCATTAGGGCCCGGCTATTAGCAGAGATCTCAGTCTCTGCTGTGAGACGTGCTTTGCTCCACAGCACAGCAAGCTCCCCGTGCAGCAGCTCCCACAAAGGACATGTCCATCTAGGGAGCCTCTTGATGTGCCTCCACCTTGTCTGGGGAAGCAGCAGAGCAACAGGCTGAGCACCTGGAAAGGCCAGGTGCCACTGAGCCCCCTGGGCAGAAGGGGCAGAGACCACTGGCTGTGTTTGTCAGGTCTGCTGCTCTGAGCTGGGTGAAGGAAGAGCACAGAGTAGAGGAGATGGGGATGGAACGGGGACAGGGATGGGAACAGGGAGGCGGCAGCAGCTGCAGGGAAAGACCAATGTATCCAGCACAGCTGCTGATTAAGCTGCAGAGATGCAATCTGTCCCACCCTGTCCCCATGCCACTGCCAGAAAAAACAGCCAAGAAGGTGTCACCATCTCAAAGGGCTGAAAACTCAAAACCCCTGGCACAAGAGAACAGCCCCCACTCACAGCATTAAGTATTTACAATAAACCTGCTTTTACCTGGTTTCCAAACACTTTGGCCCCGAGGACTTTCCTGTTAATTGTTCCATCTTTGTTCAGGATCTCTGCAAGGCAGAAGCACAACAGGTTTGGGAGGGACAACTCCCATCCCCGTGGCAAACCTGGGTTGGGGAAAGGGCTTTGGCACAGCATGCACGAACACCTAACCTGGCAGCTCTTCACCCGATTCCTGAAAAGGACAGCGAAGAGCTTTTTCCAGGCAAACAGCAGCCTGGTTCATTGTTCCCCACCAGCAGCTCTGACATGGGACACACAACACTTGGGGAGCCCAAAACACATGGGGAGGGAGGGGGGCACAGGCCAGGGCTCTCTGGGACACCCCTCCCTCCCCTTCCTCCTCCCTGCGGCCTCCAGTGACTCTACCTGCCCCAAAGGCTGCCACCACTGGCTCGTAGGCAGGGCCACCAGGGACATAGACGGCATGGCCCAGCTTGTCAGCGTCGATGACGAACGCTCCCAGGTGCCCCAGGAGTTTGGCAATGGAGGTTTTCCCGCTCCCAGTTCCCCCAGTCAGCCCGATCACGTACGGGCGCAACGGCAGAGCTGGGTCTCGCTAAGGGAAAGAGGAAAGTCGTGGCAGCAGATGGAGAACTGGGCTTTGCTGGAGAAGGATCCTGACACCCCAGCCTGGAGATGGCCACGAATGGCTCTGGCCTGCAGAGCAGCAGGCAGCCTTTCCAAACTCTTCGACTCCCACCCCTCCTCCCGGGCACTCCCATTGCAGCTGTGGCTCTGCAGGGCCCCCTCACCCGTGGGGGCTGCAGCAGTGTCCCCAGCAGCCTCTGCCGGAGGCTGGAGGAGCTGATCTTCTCCTCCTCGTTCTGACTGTGGTCAGGGTCCTTCATCAATTGGATTTCATACAGAGCCAGCTCGGGGAGCCCCTGATGAGAGAAGGGGCCCCGAGAGCCGTCAGCCATGAGAATGCAGCAGAGGGAAGGGCCAAATCAAGACCAAATTTGCCCCCAGGCAGTATCAGGCAGGGTGAGAGGGCGGGCGGGGGTAGCCCACCGGGCTCCAGCGTGGGAATTACGTTTTCAAGTCTCTTCCTGTTCACAGCCTCCCCTCCCCGGTGGGTCTCCTCACTGACCACCAGGCACTGCAGGTCGGGGTCTGTGACTGAGGGGCCAAAGGGGTCGGCCAGAGGCACAATGTCGTAGCACAGCGAGGGCTTCACATCCTCCAAAAACTCACGCAGCTTCGACGCCCGCAGCTCGTACGGCTCGATCAGCTCTGGCAGGACCTTGTCTGCCGGGTGCCAGGAGGGCGGAGAAGCACAAGAGTGACGGAAAAGCAAGACCAAGAGAAGGGAGAAAACACTCGGCTGGGACTTTGAACACTGCCTCCCCCTTCCCTTGCCCTCGCTGCACCTGTACACCTTGCTGGATGTGGGCAGGACAGCGGGTCCCCCCTGGATCCCCGCTGACACTCTGCCTGGATGGCACCGCCTTGGGTGGGTGGCTGCCAGGACTTCACTTGTTACTGGGCCCCCAGACCACTGCCCTGCCCCGGGGAGCACCGGGCTCAGCCCTCGTCCCCGCGCAGTGCCACGGCCGCCCCGGACTCACGGCGGAGCAGCTCTCCGTCGGCCACCCCGGCCAGGAGCCGCCGCCGGGCCAGGAGGCAGCAGGCGCTGAGCAGGAGCCGGTGGGCACCGTGCAGCCGATCGAAGGTGCCGCCAACCGCCACGTCCAAGAATTCGGGGAGCGTCGCGTCAGGATCCTGCTCGGGGTCCCCCTCGGGGTCGGCCCCGGCGTCCCCCGCGGTGTCCTCGCCCAGCAGCAGCGCGGGCAGGCTCGGCGGGCAGCCGTACACCGCCGCGGCCAGGCGCTGCAGCCCGAGCTGCACCGGCTCCGGCGGCCCCGGCGCCTCGGCGGCGGCCGCCAGCAGGACGCGGGGCTGCCGTGCCAGGCGGCGGCCGGGGTCGAGCAGGACGCGCAGGTCCAGCCCCCGCCGCGCCGCCGCCGCCGTGTACAGCGCGGCCAGAGCCCGCAGCAGCGCGGGGCCCGCGGGCGGCGCGGCGGGGCCGGCGGCGGGGCCGCCCAGCCGCAGCCCCGGCTGCAGATGCACGTACAGCGGCCCCGCCACCAGCCCCGCCGCCGCCGCCACCAGCCCCGCCGCCCGCCGGGGCAGCGCGGGCAGCGGCGCCGTCAGCACCAGCAGCCCCGAGGCGAAGGGCGGCATCGCCCCGCCGGAAGCGCCGCCGACCGGAACGGGGCCGGGAGCGGGACCGGAACAGCACCGCCCCCCGGGCAGCCCCGCCGCGGGCGGGAGGCGCGCCCGGCTCCGCCCGCGGGGGGAGGAGACCGGCCGGCCCGGCCGCCGTGCAGCCCCGCCCGCCGCGCAGCGCGGAACGAGCCCGGGGACTCCGCGGGACCGCGGCGTGACGGGGACGGAGCCGGAGCCGTGCGGCTGCAAAGGGCTTTATTGGGGACACGGCGGCACCGAGCACGCGAACGGGCCCGCGCCGGGGCTGGGGGTTCGGTTCCGGTGTTGGGGTGGCTCCGCTCAGGGCTGGTCCCCGCCGGTCTCGCTGCCGCCGAACACGAAGTCGTGCATGGCGCGGACGTACGCGGAGCCGTCGGGGCTGCTCAGCCGCAGGCGCCAGAGCGGGGCGAGGAGCTGGGTGCTGGCGCAGCGAAGGGGTGGGCAGGGGCTGCCGATGGCCTCCAGGAACACCTGGCACCGCAGGCGGGTCAGAGCCCTCCCTGGCACGGCCCCACGGCCACCCCCGCCCCGCGGTGACTGACCGGCAGGACCTCCTCCACCTCCTGGGCGGTGTCGCGGAAGATGCTCTGACAGTGCCCCAGGTACCGACGGTACAGCCCCTGTGTCTCGGCGTCCAAGCCCCGCATCTCGCTGCCCTCGGGGTCGGGGCGCTGCAGGTTGGCCAGGAAGCTGGTGTGGACGGGCCCGCACTCCACCAGCGTCAGGCTGCGGGAGGGAGCCCATGAGCTGCCACCATACCCCCGCCCTGGCATTCCCCCATCCCGGTGGGCACGATCCAGCCCTCGTGGCATCACCGGCACTCACTGGATGTTGAAGGGGCGCAGGACGATGGCCAGACTCTCGCACAGCCCCTCCACTGCAAACTTGCTGGCACAGTACACAGCATTGAAGGGCAGCCCTGGGGCAGAGCCACAGCCTGAGCACCAGAGCTCTTCCCCACACCTCCCTGTGCCACAGGGTGCTGGGGGTCCCACCTTGCAGCCCCCCGATGCTGCTGGAGACAATGATCCGCCCGGCCCTGCGGCTCTTCATGGCCGGCAGGAACGCCTGGATGGTGCGGACAGCCCCAAAGAGGTTCACATCGAAGAGAGTTTTCATGGCCTGGTCGGAGCAGGTCTCCAGCGGTCCCATCAGTCCCACCCCTGCATTGCAGACTGCCAGGCATGGTGCAGTCAGCTGGGCAATCAGCCGTGACTGTAGCCCTGCACACCACCAAGCGCCAGAAGGCAGAAATGGGGGGGGGGGGTTCCCTGCTGATGGGTGCTTGGCACCCCCAAGTCCATCCACTGCACCTCTGCCCCGCTAAACACGTCCTGTCTCAGCCCTAGGACTGCCTGCACCTCCCGTAATTTGGCTTCTCCTCCTGGTGCCCTGGGAAGGGTTGTGACCCCAGAGAGGTCCCCTCAGCCACCCCAGGGACACTGGAGGCACCAGGAAGAGCCGTACCCAGCACATCCAGCCGCTGTCCCTGCACCCGCTGTGCAGCAGCTGCCAGCGAGCAAGGGTCAGTGACATCCAGCTGCAGGACCTCCAGCGTGTCGGGGCAGCAGCCCCCCAGGCGCTCCAGCAGCCGCTCACCCTTGGCCAGGTCACGCATGGTGGCATAAACTGGGGAGAGAGTGTGGCCGTGGGCAGCAGTGGCACCGAGCTGCACGGCCAGCACCCAGCCCAGCCCACCCCCAGGCTCTGTCTCTCCTTGGTGAGGCACTGCCTGGCCCAGCCCAGAGACCACCGGGGGCTGCCGGACCCCCGGGCCAATCCCTTTACCTTTGAACCGGCGAGTGGCATCAGCTGCCAGGCGTGCAGCCAGCCCCAGGCCGATGCCTGAGGAGCAGCCCGTGATCAGCACCGTGGTTCTCTCCATGGCTGGCAGTGCCGGCCAACGTGGCCACGGCATTTAAAGAGGGCTGGGAAGGGGGTCCCCCCACCCCACACCACCGTGTTGTGTCTGCTGCCTTATCTCAAGGCCCCTCCACCCACCTCCCTGCGCATGCCTGGGGCTCCCTGTGCCTTGATCCTCGTGCAGGTGCTGCGATAAAGACTCCACCGAGCCAGGACCTCCCTGCTGGAGGAGGCTCTGGGGCATGAGGGGAGCTGCAGCCCCAGGGGTCTGCCCCAGCTGTACTTTGCTGTGCCAGATATCCTGGCTGCCAGGACACGTCTGGCAGGGTGTTGCTCCTGCTGGGCAGGCTCAGGGCTGAGCTGCTCCTCTGCCCCCATGTTCCACACAGTCCTGTGCTAGCAAAAGGAGTTGGACACACATGGGAGAAAAGAGTCTGTATTTGCTCCATAGCTGGGCTCTGCCCAAGCCCCAGCTGTGGAAAAGGCCTCAAAAACTGCGTCCTGAGGAGCGCAGCTCCAGCAACGCTGCAGGCAACGCTGCAAAGTCTTCTATGATACAAAAGGCACTAAACGTGGGCAGGGCCATGCATTGCCATGTCCCCACAGGCACTGGGGTCCAGCACTGCTCTGCCTCCCTGCCTGCTGCCACCTCTCTGTCTGCTTCTCCCCCACGACTGCCCCGGCTAGCCAGCCAAGCCCCCACAGCAGGGACACATTTATCCTGTCCCTCTGCACTGTCCCACCAAGCTTCCAGCTGCGAGCACTGGGGCAGCCCAGGTTTCCTGAGAACAGGCTCAGGGCATCTGGGCAGAGCTGGGCACAGAGCATGGTGCAGGATGGGACCCTGGGGAACAGCGTCCCCCCCACCCATCTGCCAGCCCCTTGTCCATGTGCCAGCCCCTCTTGGGGCACATCCTGCCCATGCAGAGGAAGGGGTGGATCCAGGCTGGCTGAGGGCCACCAGGGCCCTGTGCCCCTCTTCCAGTACAGCCAGGATACAGCCATCAGGCCAGGAGCCCAGATGGGGGAGGGTGCAGGGCCTCTATCCACCCTCTCTCGGGGAGGCTCCGGAGGCAGAACCCAAAGTCACGCAGGCCCAGCCAAGCTGCGCCGCAGGGCGCTGGGGTAGTATTTGAGGAACAGCTTCCTGGAGATCTCCATCGTATCCCCAGACGGCACAGCTGGGTAGCGCTTCTTGTTGTAGATGAAGCCTCTCTCCACTTGGAAGACAGCCTGGTTGAACTGCTCCTGGTGGAAGGGGCGGCCTGAGTTGAGGCTCTCCACCAGCACAGAGACGAAGAGGCTCCAGCGCACAGCGTAGTAGTCCAGCACCAGCCCCCCCAGCTGCTTGTTGGCATAGTCCAGAATGTTCCCGCTGGGCCCCCAGAGCGTCACCTGGTTCCGGGCATTCAGCTCATACTGCTCAGCCTCCCGGTCACTGGTGGCCACGGCACGGGCGCTCTCCAGCCAGCGGCCGAGGAGGAAGAGGCTGTGGCTGGACAGGAGGCTGTCCAGCTCTGGCAGCAGGTCGTACACCAGCACGCCACCGGCCGTCAGCAGCTCCGGCAGCGCGTGGCTCTGGAAGGCCTGGCGGATGCTCAGGTAGTAGTCGCTGACCAGCTGCTGGGCTGCCTGCCGCGTCACGTCCACCAGGTCGTAGAGGAAGGTGGGGCTGGCGCCCAGCTCGGCGCCAGCGCTCAGCAGCAGGCGCCAGGCCTCGTACACGTCGCTGGCGTTGTACCAGAGCTCCGTGTCCATGTGCAGCGAGGGCCGGCGCACCAAGGGGCTGCGGTTGTGGTTGACACAGACACCCGTGCAGTTATAGACGCTGCGGAGGAGCAGGCGCCAGGCGCTGGCTGCGGCGGTGTTCGGGGCACCGTAGCGGCGCTCGGCGTAGCGGGTCACCCAGCTGGGCAGGTCCAGGGGCTCCTGCCGCCAGCCCAGCTCGTTCATCAGCTCGTACACCATGTCGTTCTGCTCAATGCCCTCGGGCACCAGCCCCGTGCCCACCATGGTGGAGTTGGGGAAGCGCCGAGCTGCGAAGGGGCCGTGGTTGATGGCCTCCACAGTGCCAAAGAGGCCGTGGTTGCCCCCGAAGTTGTGCAACATGCACCAGATGAAGGGTTGCCCATAGAAAGACTCTGTCCACTGGTAGACAGGCTTGGACTCAGCAAAGAGGTCGAGAACAATCATCCTGCCAAGGGGCACTCCATGCAGCAGGGCCCGCACCTGTGCTGGCTGCCAGAAGTCAGGCTGGTGCTGGAAGAGCCAGCCCTGCATCAGCCACAGCGCCTTGGGGTCAGCTGGGGACAGAAGAGCACTGAGTGAGATCCTCTCCAGGCAGGGCCCACAGGTGTCTCATGAGGCCCTGGGGCCAGCAATCACCCCTCAAGAGGTTTTTGGGAATCTGGCACCAATGAGTTCTGTGCTTGCATGGGGCCCACATTCACTTCCCCCAGCCCTTGCTATCCCACCTGGACCCCTGGCCAGGCCAGCAACGCACACGGACCCACCTCCCGTCATCGACCTGAAAACGGCATTGCTGACTCTCGAGAGATAGGCAGGGTCAGAGGAGATGGGGGTCATCTCGTTGAAGGTGTCTGCGCTATAGACATGGTCTGTGCCAAACTCCTTGATCAGCTCCTTCAGGAAGAGGGTCCCGATCACCTGGAACATGGGGTCCTCTGGGTCCAGCAGGTAGATGCATGAATAGGTGCAGTCGAAGTGGCTCCAGTGCCCCAGGCGAGTGGCATTCACATGTGGGAAGACTCTGCACCAGAGGGCAGAGATGGGGATCAGGAGAAGGACAAGACCACCGTGCCCATGTGGGGACAGGGCAGCCTCCCGGGGGAGCTGCAGCGGGAGGTGCTGGTCAGACCCCGGGAAGGGCCCAGGGCTGAGCCCCGAGGGCAGGGGCTGCACCTACCGAAGGATCCCCTGCGGCACATGGCCCGCAAAGGCCGGCAGCACCGTGCTCATCCCCAGCGAGCGCATCCGCTCCACGATCCGGTACTGGGAAAGAGGAGGAGGGAGGAAGCAGGAGGAGAGAAGCTCCCACATTCCCACGAGGGGACCCCGGGCGCTGCTGCAGCTCGGGGCAGAGCGGGGGGCTCTCCGAGGCTGCGTGAGGCAGCCTTGGCCAGGAGGACCAGGGGGTGACAGGGGTTTGCCCCGGGCGGGCGGGGCCGCCCCCGGTACCTGCAGGTAGAGCTGCTTGAAGTGCCAGGCGGGCGGCAGCGGCCCGGCCCAGCGGCGGAGGTTGCCCATCCTGTTCCAGGCCAGGAACGCGGGGCCCGTGAAGTACTTGTCGATCTCCGACTGGTTCAGCCCCAGGTTACGGTAAACCTGCGCCGGGCGCCGGGGGTCAGCCGGTCCCACGGCTCCCGGTTCCAGAGGTCCCGCCACCGCCATCCTGTCGGTCCCGGTTCCGATGCCCTCCCGGTCCCCGCCGCCCCTCGCCCCGGTCCTCACCCGCTGCCAGACCGCCTCCTGCCCCGCGAAAGCCGGTGCCAGGTTGATGCCGCTCAGCGCCATCCAGTCGATCTCCCGCTCCCAGCGCGCCCAGTCCCACCAGGCGAAGGAGTAGCTCTGGGCGCAGACGTTCTGGTAGTAGCGGTACCTGCGGGAGCGGCGGAGGCTGCGCCCGGGCCCCCCGCGCCCCCCGGGCCCCCGTTACATAACAGCGCCTTGTCCCGCGCTAACGAGGCGTGAGCGGCGCCCGGCCCCGCGTCCCCGTTACCTGCCGGGGGCGGCGGCGCGGATCTCGGCCCGCAGCCGCGGCAGCGGGTCTGGGAGGCGGAGCTGCGCCCCGGACCAGGACAGGTGGCAGCCGCAGAAGTCCCGCAGGTAGCGATAGAGGCCGGCGGCCGCCGCCACGCCGCTGGAGCCCGCTACGGCGACGGCCACCCCGGCGCCGGGAGGCGACCACAGCCGGTAGATGTCAGGACCGCCAGCAGCCAGCGCCGGGTCCACCGACAGCGACACGGCGGCGGCCCGTGGGCCGAGCAGGCGCCGCGCCAGCGCCCGCACCGCCTCCTCCTGCCGCGCGTCCCCCGCTCGCCCCGCCGTCGCCGCCAGCAGCAGCAGGAACGGCAGCGCCAGCCCCGGTACCGGACCCAGTCCCGGTTCAGGTCCCGGTTCCGGCCCCCGCCGCACCGCCATTGCCGCTGCCTGCCCCTGCGCCGGGCCCCGCCTCTCCCGGTACGGTCCCGCCCGCCGCCGGTCCCGCCTCTCCCCGCTGGGCGGTGCCGGCGGGGGCCGGGCCTGATCTGTTACCGGCCGCCGAGCGGAGCGGTCTGGACCCCTTGGAGCAGGAATGTCCCGGGCCGGCTGGGGACAGCCGGGGCGGGCTGGGGCCAGGCGCTCCCTGAGCCCCGGGGCCACTCCGGTCTCTTCCCCGCCCGCTCCCGGTGTCCGAGCAGGGACCGGGTTTGCAGCTCCTGCTCGGGGCAGCGGGACCCCTGGGGCTCCGGGGTATTTTCAGTCTCGCGTTTTCCACCCGTGACAGTTCCGCACCACCGGGGCAACCGGGCTGCGGCGGCCCCGCCCATCCATCAGCCCGGGGCTCCCGGGACTGCCCGGGACCCGCTCCGGCCGGCCGGGGGCGCTGCGAGACCGGGCAGCGCCGGTGCCTCGGCGCGGGGCAGCGTCCCGGCAGCGGCCCCGGCCCTGGCCGCCGAGGCAAACCCCGCCGGGGAACGGGAGCGGGAAGGGCTCGGGTCTCTCTCAGCCGCAGGGGGAACTCGTAGACCCTTCCAGGACGGAACCCGGCTGCGGGACGGCCCGGCGGAGGGACGGGGGAACTCGGGGCTCCCCAAGCATCCCCAGGGCAGCCCACGGGGGGCCGGGGCCTCCTGCCAGCACCAGGGCTGCGCCTGTGACCCCAGAGCCATGAAACGGGCAGAAATGTTGTGATTGCACGGGAGAATGGCGAAAGGGGACAGAGAACATTCCCCCGGCCCGCTAGTACCTACAGCTGCAGGAAAAGCATCCCCCGGAGCGGTGGGAAGCCGGTTCCTCGTCCAAGAGGTGCGGGAGGCTGGGGCCGCAGCTCAGTGCGGCTTCTCGCCCTCCCGGAGAGATCAGGAGATGGGAAACACACCGACGTGAGCAACACAATCGCCAAAACCCTGCAGAACCCTCCCTTCCGCTGCTCCCGCACATGTGGAAATACCCTGCCCGGCAGGAAGGGCCTGAGTAAACACGGTCCTCCGGGGGGAACGGGGTCCCTGCGGCCGGGGAAAGCAGGAGCAGGGCACAGCCCGGGGCACGCAGAACGCATTGCCTCACTGCCCGTCGAAGGGTACCCATAGCACCCGGGTTAAACGAGTTGGAACTTTTCCCTGCACAACTCATTCCACCCAGTTAGGGGTCTATCAGGGAGGGCAGGAGGCCCCGGGATAAACGGCCCCGGCGTGGCCTTCGCTCAGGATATCGCTGGGGCTCGATAAGCACAGAGGCATCGCAGCCCAGGCAGGGCCACGCCGGTCTTGCTGTACAAACCAGCCCTGCCCACCCCAAGGTTCTGGCCATGGAGGTGACAGGATCCTGGACAGAAATGCCTAAGGTCCCAGCTGTCCCCAGCAGCTCTGGGGGCTGTGTTCAGTGTAGGTCAGGGATGAGGGGCTGCCCCTGAGCCCCTCAGCGAGCACTGGGGAAGCAGAAAACAGGCCACAGTGTTTGTTGTGGAGTTCATTTAATTTACACAGTAACTGTCAGCAACATGTTTCACTCAGGCAGCAGAACGCTGCAGGACTGTCAAAGCTCCACCTGCAGCCACGCTTTGATTTTACCCTTCAGTCTGCAAACACCTCTGTGAATGCCCACCACACCCTCCTGTAACACAGCGAGTGCCCAGGGCCTGCCCAGGTGCAGCACAAGGGTCCCTGTGCCCCACGCACGTGCACATTGCAGTGTGCAAGGTACACATACCCTTCTCACCTAATTTTGAGCAGCCTGGCACCTCGAGGCATTTCCTCCTTGCTTCCAGGTTAATGAGTCTCGTTATTGTTCTAATCTGTTCATACACAAATACTCAGCTCCACTGCGAGAATTGAACACGACAGTCACGCACAGCACTAACACACCCCACTGCTGCTACAGCTACATGGAATTGAGGAGTGCAAGGAAATACTGACAGCTCGGACAGGAAAGAAAGCAACAGCTAATGCAGGAACACACCACAGAGACCCCCCTGCCATGGAGCTATTTTGGCAAGACTGGGCCACTGCTGTCCCTTAAAGGGCTCCCCAGAGAGTGCATAGACAACGTGAGTCACTGGTACATCCACCTGTGCAAAAGCTGCCTCCACCAACGGCAAGCACACAGGCACTATCTGATGCGCCTCGAGGGCTTTGGTTTCAAACCAGAAACCCCCAGAAGTTTCACTGCCCGTGGCAGTACCTGCAGTGACCAGTGACAGTCTGCACCCTCCCCATCCCGCCCCAGGCCACAGTCAGGCAGCTGAGTCCCAGTGCACAGGACTCCTCACCACTGCCTCCAGCAGTAAGAGGGAGAACAGCCCTCACTCTTCTCGAGCTGAGGTTGTTGGGCCTTTTCCCCATGTGCTGTTTTGTCCCCTCAGCACAGCTGCCATTTCTCTTCTGCCCTGATCAGCTGCCAAGGAATGCAAAATACAGGGAGCACACGACTGCACACCAGACACCTCATGCGCTTGGTACCTTTGGGAGTAAACTTAAGGAACGAAAAGTTTCTGTGATCCAGTGTTGTTACCCCAGAACGTCAAAGCTTTTGGCTTTGGGATGCCATGGTAACGCTCCAGGGTGCTGCAATAAGTTACTGACACTACACACACGACTCACACACACGGGGAGGGGTCAGTCACACCCTTGGTGCTGGGGAGGGTCAGTCTCTCACACACACACAACATTTAACAGTGCTGGAGTGGGGGGCCTCAGTCATCAAACCTCCCCTCACGGATGATGTCAAAGGAGAAAGGGAGAAACTTGAACCCAGTGCCAGTGTAGAACTTGTTCTGGAATTCAATCCTGCAAGAGATGGAAGAGTGATTACTCATGAGAAAGGCATCTCTCAATAGGAACAATTAGAAAGAACTCCATGAAAAGTAGGATTACTGACTAAAAAAGCTCTTCTTTTTAAAGAGAAAAAGAGGTATTATAACACAATGTATCTTTTGGCACAACCCCCCCCCCCATCTATGTGTGGAGCAAAGAGCTGTCCAGAGACTTCAATCCCACCCTCAGGGACAAAAAATGGCAACAGGAGCAGAAGGCTGGCCTTGACCGCAGTGTCCCAGGAAGCACAGGGAGCAGAGACAGCATTTTCTACACCAGCTGCTAAAGTTCCCTTTTTCATTAGCACAAGCCTCAGCCACATGACACTGAGCTCAGACTCCCCACCAGCCACTTCTGTTTATTCCCTGCAGCACATTTGCACTGGGACGTGCCTGCCAGCTCCAGCCGAGCGTTAGCTCAGCCCCATTTGCTGCTGCCCCTAATGAACTCGAGTCAAAAAAGAATTATTCTAGAGAACTGCCCAATAGTCAGCCACAGCCAAATAGGGACAGGGAAAACTAATCCCCTGATTCCCAGCAAAAACAAGCCCAGGCTTCACAGACAATTTCCACTGCACAATCCACTGGAAAACAAAGTCCCTGCAGGGAGCAAGTGACAGCAAACTGGGGAGCCTTTAACACAGTTCAGGAGAAGGGTTTTTTCAGCAAAAAAAGACAAACTGGAATTATTTTTCCCCAAATGGGGAATCATGGCAAAATCCAGAGCTGCTGGATTCAACTAGCAAAAAGTGATTTCCCCACAAAGCCCAGGAGGGAAATGCTCAGGAAAACCAGCTTTAGTGTCTATCTTCTGCTGCCTCGCAGGCCAAGGAATCCCCAGGATGAGCAGGATTTTCCATGTGGGAGGAAGGGCTCCTTGCCAACACGCTCCAGTTTTTCAGGAACCCTGATAATCTCCATAAGTATCCTGTGACTAAGTAACTGTTCTGTAAGCAAAGGGAAATGAGAGGAACAGGGTTGAGATATGTGAGTCACCCAAGCTCACTGTGACTGACATGTTAACCCGGATGATTCACAATTCCAGCTGGCCTCAGCATCCAAACCCTCCCTTTGGACATTCCATTACAACTGGCCACAACTGGAGGCCTGACACTGGACGAGAGGCTGCTCTAAGGTTCGAAAACTAGCCAGAAAAGTGCATATGACCAAATAATCAGTGTAAATGGTTGGTGGGGGTTTCTGCAGGTGTCTCCAGGAACACCCAGAACCCAGCAGGAAGCACTGCTGTTGCCAGGCTCACTGCCTGTTACGTGTCCCAGTTTACTGCTGAACCCTCCGTGTGTCTCACATCGGTGACCCAGTTCTGCAGAGAATTTACAGACAGTGGCACTGTCAGCAAACAGCCCAGGAGTCCTCTGGCAGCAGCAGTGCTACAGACCCTCTCTGCAGCTTTTTGCATTAATAGGTAGCGTGTTTGTCAGACTGTTGTTCTTTCCAACCCCACAGAGTCAGGGTACTGACACTGGAAAACCAGGCAGCTCCAGTCCTGTGAGTAGGAGGCAAAAGTGCAACGGGAACCCCGACTGTCACTCAGTACCCCTGCAAATTCCCACTGTATGCTTGTGTCCCTAAGGTGCCAGAGCTTGGGGTCAGGTGTAAACCAGGCACACCTCAAGGGTGGCACACTCGACAGACAGAACCCACTGGGGTGTCTGTGCAAAGACTGCTGCAGTTACTCCTTCCCAAAAAGAGCAGAGGTACCACATCTGTCTCTGGGATATGTCTCTGCCTCCTGGAGCAGTGGCTCCTGCAGCCACACTGCAGGCGAGTTCTGGCTCAGGACATTTACAAAGGAAAATCAAATCCTGGCAGGTGGGTGAGCAGCTGGACTTCACCACTCCCACTCACTGGATTGAGAGTGGGATGCAGCTCCAACACACCCACACCTCTTGGGAAGCAGCACCCTGAATAGTTACAAACTTTATCTTTTTGGGCACAGTCTGTTTTGGCTCACATTACAGAAAGTGACTAGCTTAAAAAGGGGGAAACTGCTTTAATCTGAATGTTCATGTCAAACTACATCACTGAAAAGCAATAAATGGAAAGGTTGAATATTTCAGAAGGGTGATATATTTCAGAAGAGTTACAGCAAAAGAAGCTGACAGCATGACAGCTGAGACATGTACAGAGCTGCAGTGGAGCCCAGATTCACACCCTGCAATCCTGGCAGCAATCCAGAGGCTGCCTCCACCCCAGAACGGCCCAACCTGCTCAAAGAATGCACACTGAAAAAGCACAAAATACACCTCCCTCATTTGGGACTGCCAGGCACAGCTTGTGGAACAACCTGTGAATTCCCTGAGCAGTAAAACACATTCTCAATTCCTCCTCCTTTCCAGGAAGGCTGAACCACCCACACCTCAAATTCCTGATAGGTGACGGTTCTCTCACAGCCAGAAATTCCCATCTCCTCCTCCCAGGACAGCTGTCTTTGACCTCCACTCTTCCTTCCTCTTCCTAAAAAGGGAACACCTGCCCTTGGAACACCCTGTTTTTGGTTCAGGAGCATAAAGGAATGTGAACAGTGTGATCTTTGGAACCACTGCAGGTGCCTCCCTGTGATAACCAACACCCAGCAACCTCAAAATCATTTCAGCAGATCACCTGCAGTCTGAAATAGAACCTTCAACTTGCTTTTTGGGCTCTGAGCCTGAACAGACTTTCTCTCAGAGCCTGTGCATGAAAGGCTTGCAGGTTTGAAACAAATGTTTAGGGAAAACAGGACTTTGTCAAGTACTCCAGTTCCACTGCTGCCTGCACGGACAGAGTGATCCCTGCTCTCCCCGCTGCTGCCCCTGGGCTTGCATCCTTGCCTTTTCACTGACACATACACAGATGGCTTTTCAGTGGCCCTTCAGGGAAATGTGAGCCGTTACCTCCAGCTCACACCTGTTCCAGGTGTCTGAGCCATACCTGGAGGTGCAGTTTGTGATTAACACAAGACAGGTACCTCCCCAGAAATGTGTTTTCTGCTCCATGGAGCCTGTCTAGAGCAGCTGCTCAGAGCTGTTCCCCTGCTGCTGCTTAGAAATGGCCATGCAGCTCCACAGCCCAGAGAGGCCACAGCCCTGGAAATCCTCTAATCCTCAAGGAATTACAGAGCAAACCCACCACATCTGGAGTTACAGCACTGCTGCTCTCTGCTCCTCTTGGACTGCTCTCAGTGCCCAGCAGGGTCCGGGGGGCTCCTGCTGTCACTGCTGTAGTGGCCCAGCACGGTGACAGCAGGGAGAGGATGAGGGACCTCTGGCCAGTCAGCAAGGAGCTCTCGAGTGACTGCTATGCAGGGTTCAGGCTGGATGCCAGGAAAAACAGAGGCACCATCCAGCAGCCATTTCCAGGAGTGCCCCCCCTGGCTCCCTCAGCACAAGATGGCTTCGCCCCAGGATCAGCTTGGCTCACTTGGCTACAGAGACACAGGTGGACCAGCACCCTCCAGCCTGCACCTCACTAGCTGCCAAGGCAGGGGGCAAAAGGCCAAAGCTTTCCTTCCCCACAAGCAGGGGAAAGGTGCAAAAAGGCTGATTTTCTTTTGCTTTTTTTTTTTTTTAGAGGCACTTGCTTCCTTTTGCACTTACAGAACTACTTTCAGAGAGTGCTCCCAACTTTTTCCTCCAATTTAAGCAAGACAAGAGTATTTCTTGTGATGGTCCCTTTGCTCTATTGACCCTCCTGCCCCAGGAAATCAGCAGCCTGAACCCCAGAGAGGCACAGACTCTCCTACATTTCAGGCTGAGAAAATCCTACTCGCAGTTGCTCCTCTGATCCCACCAGTGCACTAACTAAGAGGGAATCTGAAGTGGAACAATGAGCGCTCTTAAACATGGATTAGAGAAAGCTCTTGAATATTTTCCATACTTGGGAGCAGAGTAATTCCTCCTGCTTTGTTGGCTGCATACACAGGAGCTTAATGATGACAGGAAAGGGCCTGCAAAAGCAACTTCCTGCGGCAGAGCCACTCCTGTCCAAGGCAAGGTTTTATAGCAATGAACAAGAGCAGAAGGAACCTGCAGTCAGTGGCTACTGCACACAAACAACAAACACAGGAACCAGGGAAAAGAGTAAGAGATGGAACAAGAAAGTCCTGCTGGAAGCCACAAAGCACACTGCTCCAGCTAGCACAGCCTCCCCAGTCCCAAAGCTTTGGGCCCTAAAGCTTTAGTCTTTTAGTGCTTATTTCTAGGCAGAGGTCCACAACTTTAAACTACTTTAACTGGGGGGAGGTGTTTTTGCTACGAACAGAATTGAAATTTCTGACCCTTTTTAAGACTTTCTGCCTTCTAGAAGGTGGCACTTCTGCACAGTCCAGGTGACATCAATTTTCTTGTTATGAAGAGCTCTCCAAGAGTCTGGATGTTCCAGTAACTCACCAGTGCAAGCGCAGAGCGTGGAGGAAGGCTGAAAGCCCCTCCATGACCAGCAGAATGGCCACTGTCAGCGTGGCAAAAGCAGCAAAGATGAAGAAGAGGCCCAAGCCTCCCCCCAGGCTCCTCACGCTGAGGCCGATGTGGATCACCATGGTCCAGAGCACTTCTGAGAGCTCTGCGAGAGAAAGGGGAGAGGACTCAGCTCAGCAGCACAGGGGGGTGTTCACTGGTAAAGTAAAAACTAAAGTCAAGCAAACCCCTGCTACAATGAGGTGGAAACTGAAGCGGGACAAGAGCTTTCGCAGCCAAATGTGCCAGGAGACTGCCTCCAGCTGTCGCCCAGGGCAGGGCAGAGTCCTTGCTCAGCAGCCTTTGCTTTATTCTGCCACTTTAACTCCGCTGCTCGCGGTCAGCAGAGCTGCGGCAGCAGACCCCGGCGCGTGGAGCTCGCTGCTCCCGGGCACTGCGCACGCAGCACTGTGCCAGGGGAGCCCTGGGCAGGCCCAGCACCCAGAGCTCAGCTCCCCGAGGGCGAGGGACACTCACGTGCGTGGGCCAAGCTGAGGGCCCAGAGGCGCAGGTAGGAGGCGGTGTTGGAGATGCAGCCCAGGCAGTACTCGATGGTGTGGATGGCCTGGTACACCACGGTGTCCCCAAAGTCAAACTGCAAGGGAACAGAGGATGAGGGGAGCTGGGAGTGCAGCGTGGGCCAGCTGGGTGGGGACACGGGCAGGGGGACTGCTGCTATCACCAGGGACGCTGTGTGTGACACTGCACACTGACACTGTCTTCTCCTGGTTTAGCATGCCAGCGCCACAAACGGAAAAATGGATCTCGTCTTGACAGGTTTTGCAGAATGACAAACGCTGGGATGTGAATATTGTTTTCTTATTTTGCTATGTGAGAGTCAGATATTCCAAATTCATCCATGGGCTTAGCCAGGAAAAGACCGTTCAGCAGAAGGTGGTGCTGGTGTGCACTCCCTGGTAACCCAGAGGTGCTGCTGCAGGAAGGAGGCAGTGCCCCAAGCTGTACTGTGTGTGCCTTTGCTGCAGGAGCATTTTGCAAGACATGAACCTGCCCTTTTTGAAAGCAAAAATAATGCATTAAGCTACCCTGAAAAAGTCACATCTGTGTACCATTCACTGGCAAAGTCTCTGTGCCTTGGTAATTTTCTGCAATAATAAAAGAATTTACAAGGAAGTCTGCCATGTAGGGCAGTTTCTTATCCTGCAGCTTGGGAAAGCATTCCCTGCAGTTTGGATTTAATCCATGCTTCAGAAACTGCTCAGATTTAAGTGAACACGATGTTTTAAATACATCCAGTGACTAATGCTCTAGGCATGCACACAAAGCTATTTATATTCTTAATTCTCCCCAAGTATATCGAAGGCAATAAATATTTTAAAGAATTCAGTTAAATCAGCTGTCAAAATTCTAATCCTTTCTCCACAGAATGTGAGCTGTGAAGTTCTTCACTAAAGGCTGCCCTAGCCAACAGTTCCAGCTCTGGACACACGAGGCAAGAGGGAATGTGGGAAATGTTTAAACAATGACCTTTCAAAGCTGAGTGCAACTGCCAGAGAGATCGACCCCTGAGCCAGGAGTGGGAGCACTGGGATTGCTGTGGGACAGCCCTTGTGGGAGGACAGGTTTTCCCCAGGTTCAGGGAGACATCATGTACACCAGAACAAGAACCCCGTGCCCCTCCCCTTCCCCCCTGTTCCACACAGGCCTGTGCACAGCAGAGCTCTGAGCAAACCACTCTCAGCACCATTTTCAGCAGCAGAGCCCTCGTCAAGCTGTTCTGATTTCATGCCATTTGTATTTTTTTGTAGTAAAATTGGTCACCTGATAGTGCTGAAACCTACACTCAATCCTGCATCAGTATTAAACCCCCACTTTTTCAATACTTGTTACAAGTGCTTATGAATGAGCAGTTTCTCAGAATGGAGCTTCTGGCCAGTTCAGTTCTTGAACTAAATGAAACTGGACTGGTTGTGCTGCATTTGCTCTCTGGGTCAACCAGCATCATCCTTAACATGGCAGATAGTTTGTGGGAAGAAATCTCTTTCAACAGATTGCTGCAGCACAGAATTAAGAAAGCCACAACATTAAAAAAAAACAAACCAAAAACCTGACGCTTCTTTGGAGGCTCAAAAGTGAAAACTTTTCAGTTTCAAACCTCCAGCTGAACAGTTTCCCAGGTGACTGGGACCAATCTGCAGACAGGGGACCAGACAGACAAGCTGTATAGATGAAGCCATTAAAAGTCTGTGGAGGTATGTGTGTATGAACTAAAAATGGCCTGTAACATGAAAACAGCAAGATCTTTTGGAAGACAAGATGCTGTGACATAACAAGTTCCATTCAGCACGTTTTACACCGATGGGAAATGGCCCAGGTACACATGGAGGCAAAGCTGCTGTGCTCTTACCACCTCGTCCTCTGTAGGCTTGAAAACACAAATTTACATTTAGTGCAGTGCTTTGATCACATGAATCATGAAGACATTCAGCAATTCCCTCCTACGCACGCCACGGAAAGCAGTACCACATCCCATGCACTACAGAGGCAGGATCTGCTGCAGCCCTTCAGAGGCTTCAGAAAACTCCCCAGCTACCTGAGATCCACTGGTTTTCTCCTCTCCCAGAGGAAAGGGAAGTAATTAATATTAGCCCCAGCAGTCAAAATGAATATATAAACAAAATTTCAGTGCTGCAGAAATACAGCCCCCGATTTTCCACTGGCACGGGAGAAGCAGGTAACATGTGGCACCCGGGAGTGCTGTGCACCCCTGAGATGGTGGCTCTTTGGGGACAAACAGAGCCACATCTCCCAGGATCTGCAAATTATGCTGCTTTTTCTGGAGTCCTGGGAGTGACCAAGAGACAGTCAGTGAGAAAACTGCTAGGAACACACTTCACTGGGAGTGTTGCTGTTTAAACAGCCTGGAAACAAGTAACTACAGTCCCAGTGAGCTCATCCTGCTGCCGTGTGCAGTGCCCTGAGAGCGAGGATGCTCAGGTGCTTACCTCTTCCCCCTCCTCAGAATGGGTAGATAACTGGTCATGTTGAATGATCTCAGCATCCTCCTCCGTTGGGCCATTGCCCACCCGGATCCCACCAAAGTTGTGCGTGCCCTGACACATGCAGAAAAGAAAGAGCAAAGTGTTGTTTGGGTTTTAGTGCAAAAGTGCAGGTTTCTCATGACTCCATGTGCAGCAGCAGCTCACAGAGGAAAATAAAATATTAAATATTAAGGCCCAGATTAAGGCAGGTACAATTCTATTTCCCAGCTTGGATGGGAAAGGTGCTGATTCCTGCTGGGGCTGGGGGGAAAAAAAAAAGTCTGTCTGAGTGAATCCTTGGTACATTTCTACAGTGTAACTGCAACCATGAGGACAATAAAGGCACACCTCTCAGAGGACATTTGCAGGCTCTGACATGCAACAGCCCCACGTCCTGCCCAGCACGGCTGGACAAGCACACACCACTGGTGGGTACTGGAGCAGGTCATGGAGCTGACCACACTAACACAAACACACACACACTTGCTCCCACCAGCCTCAGGCACACCAACACTGCATGGAAAACCAGATCTTCCCCTGCTTGGAAACTCTACGTTGTGCAAGCAGGTTCTTTTAGAGACATTTGTTCTGACATTTAGCATCTGACCCTCAGCTGCACCTCCAGGACTCCAAAGGGAAAAGAACAATACACAGACTGAGCTGAAATGCTGAAACTGGGAGCAGATCTCACCTGACCCCTGAGTCTGGCCCCTAGAAAGGCAAACTACGACACCATAGATAGAAATAAACCCTGTGCCCAGCTTCAGCACTGTCTTGGGTCACCTGTGACACAGGATGTGACCTGACTTGCCACATCCAGACTGTGGAAGTCCAGGGATGCCCATGCAGATGAAAGAGGCTGAAGGTCCCATGACCTGGTGCTTGCACAGACCAGCAGAACAGCTCCTCTGAGTTCTTCTACCTTCTTTGTCCTTAGAAGCCTGCTTTTATTTCAGGCTGAATTATAAATATGCTCAAAACACCAGATATGAATTAGAGATTTTTGTCAGGTTTCTAAAAACAAAATAGGTAGGTGTTTATGCTCTGAAAACAGAAATAAAATTTAAAAACCCCTCCATATTAACAACTAAGACAATGCTTTTATTAGGATTTTCAGTATCTCTGAAACACCACAAGTCACTGATGACTCCTGTCAATATTCTATTTATGTATTTCTAGCCTGTGTGAACTTGCACTTGAGCAGCCTTTCCCTCACACTCGACTCATCCATTCCCTGTAACCCAGCCAACCTAAACACAGCTCCAACAGCTCCAATTGTTTACTTGATCCTTCTAAGCACACTTCACACAAGACCTCCCCTCGCAGCTTCCTGATGGAGATGCATTTCATTCGCTGGATGGATCCTGCACAAAAGATCCATTTTCACTTCTGACATTTCTGTGAGGAGACTAGAATGTCATGAGAGAATCAGCTGATGTGTCCCTCCCAGCACCTCTGGCACCTGGAGAGCACAATGTGCTTCACACAATTGGTGAGATTCACGCCTCCTAGTCAGCCAGGCAGATTCAGAACTAAAAGGCAGCTGAAATAGGCAGCACTGGGGAAAGGACTAAGTTATGGGGCTGCCAAAATCCTCAGCAGAAAGCTCTGGCAGCAAAGAGCCATCTGTAAACTTAGAAACACGTAAGTCAAAACAACTGCCACCGAGAAGTTTGTTTGTGCACAACCATTTTAGAATAATTTCAGGTCAAAGTGTGTACAGGACAGATGTGTCACAAACCCAATGATTACTGACATGGAGTTGCTGGAGGCCATCACATCATTCTGTGATCGCTGTGTGTTTGGGAACACGTAATGCAAACAGAAATGCTGCACTGAAAAGAATCCTAATCTATCTTAAACAAATACACAAGCAGAAGAAAAAAAGGGAATTTAGCATGGGGGGATGTGGTAGCAGGAAATCCTGTGCTGCTCTGCAGGTTGGATTCAGCAGCACTCCTGCATGGAAGTGTCTCTGCACGCACAACTAGCATCCTCCAGCCTGGGTGTTCATCCAGAATGTATCAATTTGGCTAAACTTTGCTCTTTCCAAGAGAAAGTGTTTTTCACCCTAAAGTTGCACTTGCCATTCCCTTACGAAATTCAGATACATTCCATGCTCCCTCGATAACCAGACACAAAGCCCATCTGCAATGCATCAGGCGAGTTTGAAGTGCACTCACTGTTGCAGCCGCTGCTGCCTCGAGCGCCTGCGCGTTCGTGCTGCCCTGGGCCTCCTCGGGCTGCCCTTCCTGGGGGTGGACGGAAGAAGAGAGAGGGAGGAGGAAGAAAACAAAAAGAGAAAGGGAGACGAATGGAGGGGACATGGGAGGATGAAAGGTGGTCAGAGAAGGGAGAGGGAGTGTCTGTAACTGAACTGATCTTTGACTCGCTGCACACCCTCACAGCGCTGCCAGACATGCAGGGAGCGCTCGCACGTCTCCGCGGTGCGCGTGTTCCTGCATCTCACACACAGGTACTGTACAGTGCAGCTGGAGACCTGCAGAGCACCCCAGCAGACAACCTCTCACACGACTCTCTAAGTCTCTTTTAATTGTTTTGGTTTTTTTTTAACCATCCAAGCTGCTTTAACAAAGATAGCTGAGAATCCTGCCAGCCAATTCCATCTCTGTTTCCCACTGCCAGCCTAGCCCAGCCACAGAAATGCATCCAGCAGCCAGTGAGGCTGTTCCTAACCAGCTACCAAAGCCCAAGCCAGAGACACTGTTGTGATCATTACCGACATAAGGGGTTTTTAAAAGCAGGTTTGATGCTGGATCCAGATCTGGGAAGCAGGCAGGCAACACTCTGTCTCCAGTAACACCCACCTGCTGGTATGCCCAGGAATATGCAAAAACACTTTACAGGTTTCAATGCAGTGTGAACCCATGAATCCACGCTCAGGATGGAGAACACAGCTTTTCAACCAAAATCAGTTTTCATATGGAAAATATAAAAGGGAGTCACCCACCAAGTGCTTTCTCCTTAAATACTGCTGGCGAAGGACCAGGGGTTTGGCTACCAGCATCCATGGCACACACAGCAATGCTACCACCACAAGGAAGCACTGGAGCCCTTTCTGCAAAAGAAACAAGTTTCAGGTAATTCAGTTGCAGCCCCTGTCAAACACACACAGAACCCAGCAAGAATGGCTGAATTCCCAGCATGTGGATGCTCCACTGCCCCTCTCTCTCCTGGGAACAGCAATTAAGTACTTAATGCCTGCAGCTGCCACCTGACTGAGCACAGCATTTAATGCTGAGACTGGGTTAGACTGGGGAAAAATCCAGAAGATCCTGCAGGGAATGAGAATTTGGCAGATGTCTGATACTGTTGGGAGGAAAAAGCGTTGGGTGTCAAAGCTAAGCTGAGAGGAATCACATTGCAGACATGGGACAGTATTCCTAATTGCTTCCCACAATTAATCAGGATCCACGTGTTCTGAAGCCACAGCTGACTTATGGTCAGACAAAATTTCCTGCTACAGGGATTATTCCTTCCTTCTTCAACATTACATAGTATCAGCCTTCAGAAATGCTCTGTCACAGTGGAAAGATGTTTCATGCTTGATTTCACAATTATGACAAGGTCAATGAAACACTCCAGTATCACGAAGCATCTCTGATTCTGTTCTAGCAAGAGCACTCACCTGCCCACTATAAAGCATCTTATTACTGGTGTCCTCATAGGAGAACAGAAACATGTTGATAAAGTGTATTAAGAGGCTCGGTGCTTCCTTGGATGTGTGAGCATCATAGGCTGTCCACTTGTAAAAGATGAGAATAACAAGGTATCCAAAGAGGGAGGACATGAAAATCATTTCTGGGATAAATCCAAGGTATATGTTCAGTGGCTTCTTAAAATAGCTACAGGGAAGAAAAGAAAAAGGAAGTTTATATTAGATTTGGTTAGAATTAGGGCAAAAGCTCTTAATAAGAGTGTAAAGACAGTGCAGGGGCTCAGCAATGACAACAGCTGGGCTTGGAGCACTGGAAATACCTGACAGGCACAGTTCCACACACAGCCAGGGACAACTGCACTGCACCTTCCATCAGGAGGTGAGGGCTGACAGGCATCTTACACCACACAACACCCAAAGACATTCCATTGCCCCCACCATGAGAAAACCAGAGCAAAGCACTTACATGTGGTTGAGGAGACTCAATGCAACACCAAAGAGCATCTGGAAAATGCCAAGAATCACAGACATCTTCATCTTAAAGGAATTGAGGAAAGCCAGCTTATTGCTGGCAATATTCCAGATCTGTGAAAAACAACACCTAGTCAGATAACCAGGGAAAGGAAAACACTCCTTGTAAGCTAAGCAGTAGGAACCAGTCAGGAAGTGTGAGGCTGAAAAAGCAGGTTTTTAAAGATGTGTTTGTCCTGCGGATTTCTTTTGGGGAAGTGAGCAGACAAGCTTTCAGCTGGGAACAGTCTGCCAGTAACTGAGCCCACCACTGAGCAGGAATCAAACCTGTTTTCATGGTACCTCAAAGATGCAGGAGAAAAGAGGCTGTATCCTTAACAGAAGAGAATATGATTATTCATTTAAAGGAAGAATTACACACAGGTCTGATTTCCTGCACTTCCTCTTTGTGTAGAACCCACACAAGGTTTGTCATACATTACAAGCAGAGTTAAGAGGTGTTGATGCAGGCAGGTACAAAGTGGCAGGATTACTGGGAAACGTACATTTCCAAGGGTGACTGAAAAAAGAGATTAACAACTTTCCCTAAGGTAAAAAAGTAAGTTCAAAAAGTGATTTTTAAGGCTAATCAGATTTGATTAAAGCACTGCAGGTTAGAAAGGGTGAGAAAGCAGCCTTTAATGGACCTCAGAACAAGGGTCTCTATCCCAAATCTGGCATCTCAGTAGGAATTCTGTCGTTCAAGAGGATTCCTGCCATTGATGGACTTGCTAAGGGCTGGGCTGGGGAATCTTTCACAGAACAGTGAACAGACAGGTACTTTTCTTTCTGCTGCCACAGAGGATTTTGCCCAAAAGACTGCAGAGGAAGGATGAGCTCTTACTGGGTCAATGCCAAATGGGTAGGGCCCACCAAACACCCCTGGGATAGCAGGATCCAGCTGCAGCAGGGGGGTGGTCTCCAGCAAAGCATCTCTGTTTGGGAACAAGATTGTACAAACATTAACAACAGCAATGCCACCCTCCTTCTGTAAAAAATAACAACACTCTTCCCTTGTGAGAGCAAGAAATAGCTTAAATGGAGAGAACTTCAAGACTGTAGAAACTGGATGGTTCTAGGGATTTTCCCAAATGAATAAAATCCTGTTTCTTGGCCTTTTACTCGGTGTCACAACGAAGACAGATTCAGGGGACAGGAATCTTGAAAAGTCTAAGGGGAAATAGATGATAAACTGCATCTTTTTAAGTTTTCTGGGGAAAAAAAAAGCCATTTTGAATCTTGGCACATATCATCCCATTAACACCCCTCTTCCAAATCTACCTGAGCCAGAGGTCAGAAAATTTTGTTTTCCTCAGCTGGAAGGACAATGGGGAAGGACAAGTCACCTGATTCTCACTGTGTCTACAAAGTCACCGAGGGTTTACTCACGACCAGTTGGCTTTATTGAACATTGGCCGGACGCTCCAGGAGGAGCCGAACATGTTGAGGGATTTGGAGAAGCAGTCGTTGTAGATGAGGCCCGTGTACGTGGAGAACAGCCCCATCAGCAGGATGATGTACCGACCACTGAACACCATGTTGAACATCTGGTGTAAAAACCCAAAAGGAACAAAGAAGTCCGTGAGAACAGGGAAAGTCCCTCCTAAAGCCAAACCATCCCTGGTTTCCCAATCAGTCTGTTGTTGGACAAACATTGGCCACATGAGCCAAGAGCCCAAAATCTCCATTTCCCCTTGGCAGGGGTTAAGGGTGCAAGAGGGAGCAGAGCAGCACAGATAACGAGGATAAAGGGGCACCGTGGATCTCCACAGGGGACCCAGGAGTAGCTGGAGAGGACAAACTGCACTGCACAGCCTGATGCAACTCCCAGCTGGCAGCATGAGTTTGGAACCAGGAGCACAGACCCTGTCAGACTCCTCCAGCCCTGCCAGTGTATCTTAACTCTGGTTCAGCTCCTGTCAGCCCTGAGCCAGCAAAACCAACCTTGAGCAGCAAATAGAAGAAATGTCAGGGATGGGATACATATGTACAGGAATTGGGAGTTTTGCAGTGGCTAAACCCCACTATGATCCAGCTAAATTAGGGGTGATTTGTTTACGCCAACTTACCTACTACACTTGATAATTTCCTTCAGACAAATGAAATTAATAATTTCCTATAAATATATAAAAGGAAAAATCAAGGGATCTCTATACTGTTATGAAATTACACTACTCTGTGTGTGTGTGTGCTCTTCAGGCTTCCCAGCCTGTCCACGTGCTTCAAAAATTCCAAAGGAGGAGTAATGGGCATTGTCAATTCAATGGGGAAAGGATGGGAGTCAACCAAGCTGCAACTCTTTGTTTGAAATGCACAGCTCAGCACGATCTGCCACTTCACCTCATTGTCACTCTTCTGGGACAGAATCCGGCTTTCCCTCACCACCATCCAGACAGCAATCAGAGTCATCAGGATTCCGTGGCCAAAATCCCCAAACATCACAGCAAACAGGAATGGGAAGGTGATGATGGTATAGGGTGCTGTAAGGGAGAAGACAACATTCCCAGGGCACTGTGTGTTAGTCAGCCCAGATTCATCATGGTACAGTTTAGGCAATTTAGCAAATACAACTCCCCAGCTTCCCCTCTGTTACTGAAAGCTGATGAGTGTCTACTGGAACTCTCTATTAGAGATTTCCACACAGAACAGGCAATACAGATAAACATCATAACTGAAAAATTTGAGACAGAAGTCTTGGACTTTTCTGCATCTGAATTTACCTGGATTTATTTCCCGATATGTCCCAATGCCATAAGCATCAACAATGTTTTGAAAGCCAGAAGTAAACTTGTTAGTTTTGTTGTATGTGGGTGGGGTCTGATTGGTTTGCATCCTGTTTAAAATAGATGGGACAGTGGATCCGCTGTGCTCCTGTTTGAGAAAAACAAAGGGAAGATCAGCAAACCCACCCTCAGAGCATTGGAGGACTAAGTTCAACACAGCTGTCCCACTGGCATTTGGAAAACTGCAAGCTTGAGTGCTTGCAGTGTGCTTGCACAATGAGACTGGAGCAGCTGAGGAAGGCTGCCAGGATTCCACTGCTCTCCACTTCGTGTAGCAGGAGTAAAGGTGAAAATTGTCTGTGTAGGACAGACAAGAACACAAAAAGCAAGTGGAAGGACTTGAAGAAACCCAACTCTCTTGACTATCTGAGAGGAGGGTGAGTTTGCCAACGTCCTGGAGAGCTCCTCTATCCAGACACCAGGACTACAGAGCCCAGCCAGGGGTAACTAAGCATACCAAAGGACTCACACACAGTAAACTCCTCACCATTCCAGCATTCACCTGAACTTTAACCTTCACACAATGTATTTGTTACTTCCTTTACCTCTAAGTCATCATTCCTGCATGCTAAATAAGCTGTCCTCTGATTCCAACAGCCCAAGGGGATGGTGCTCAGAGGCTCACAATTCAGAAAAGGCAATGAACCCCACGTGGTGCTGCCGCAGCTGACTGGCACAGCATCTACTCACAGTGCCTCTCCTGAGAGCAAACTGGATGGAATCGAGGTCAGCAACAGGACACCAGACTTCAGCAATCAAGCACTTCTGTGTCACGTCGATGTTGCACAGGTTCAGGGTGTGGTAAATCGCCTTCATCTTCCTCACTTTGATGAACCACACGCGGATGTTTTTAGCAGCTGCCTGCAAAACCCTCTGGCGGTGATCCTCAGTTTGGTTCAGCACCTTTCAGAGAGCAGGAGAAAGATGAGGCCAAATCATGGACCAAAGCTCAAGGTGCACCAACAAGATAAGCCCTTCCCACAGAGGATGAACGACCAGCTTGCTCCCCCACCCCAGGCACAGGCTGCCCCATGCCTGCGCTCTGTGATGTACTCCCAGAGTAATTAGCTCTGCTGAAAAGCTAAATGCCTTTTTCCAGGGACACTTTCTCATTATTTTCCTCCTCCAGCTCCAAGGTCAGTGGTTGTTTCAAACAATGACCTGTGCCAAGATCACAGGGAACAGTTTTACCTCCACCCAGGTTAAAAGAGCAGAGAAGAGTTCTGCAAGTAAAGGGTGTGCTGCCTTGAAAAAACACACAAATTACCCTGGAAGACTTGTTTACTGAAGGGAAAAGGAGAAAGTGTTTCCTACCGAGGGTGTTTTCCAACTGGAACATATTAAACTCAGGCCAAGTCAGATTTCCAGAGTGGAAAGTCTTAGATTGCAGGGAAAGTGAGGACACAAGGCACATGTTTCTTATAGCAGTTACACTGCTTCTGAGTTCCTGTCTACTTTAAAATATCTTTTGAGCTACACTGCACAACTCCCCACTTGAGACAGTTTATGTATCAAATAAGTAGGTCAAATTCAACCCTTTTTCCTTTTAGTTTCTGAACCTCTTCTCATTTTTTGTCTCAAATCCCTTAAATCTTTCTACATTATCACATACTGCCTTTCTTCGCTGAAGCAAGCACCGGGTATTTCAGAGGTGGCACCCACAAGATCTGGGAACTAATTACTTTTTACCAACATTCAGGCTGCTGCACAAGAGATTAGTTGTAAAGCAGAAGCTCTTCAGGACAGCACAACGTGAAAATATAAAGACAGGCAGAAAAAGGAAGAGCTAAATTAATGTTAGCATTGTTTTATCTCAGCATGAAAAAAGTTTAAATGTTTTCAAAATACTTGCAGATGAAGCAGGCAGTTACACAACATGCTCTCAGAGTCAGAACCTACAGGATCTCCCTAAATGAGTTCCTCTTTTCTCTCTGCTATGGAGTTCTCTGTAATTATTTGTTTATAATGAATTGCTTAGCCCTCCAGAAAGATCAAACCACCCATCCCAAATCCTGACACAGAAACAACTGAGCAGTCTCCAAACACCTCTCTTGCACTGCTGGTCTCAAGCTACCTGAAGCTGAAAATATGGTCATCTCATAGGGGCAAAAATCCTCCTGTTTTAACAGAATCTAAAGTTTCCAAATACAGTTTTCAACCATATTATTAAAAAAAAAAAACCCAAAGAAAGTTCATTGGCTCCAGTTATTTTACCATCTGAAGATCATCAATTCTGGTATTGACACCAGAAGCCATTTCCTTCCGCTCCTGAGGTGTTTCTGGGCATGGGTAGAGGGAGGCCCGGAACCTGGAAGACAGGGAAGCACCTCAGTGACAGAGATGGAAAGAAGATCAATCAGTCAGGGGTGAGCCAGAGGCACCTTGAGAGAAGTTGCTGATCAGCAGAGACTGCCAAGCAGAGCTCCAGCCCCTACCTCAAAGGGATGCAGAAGTGCTTTAGGCCAAAGCAGAAGTTGAGTGCTAAAGAAAACAGAAGTGGGAGAGAATCCTCTGCTCCCTGTGCTGCCAGTGTCTCCAGGCACTGTCACGAGGCTGGTCAGCCATCCAGCTGAGGGGGGATGCTGTCACACCAGCGCAACTGCTGATAGAAGCAGTCACTGTTGTCTCCACTGTGAGAATATCCCACTGATGTCCCATCAGGCCTGCCCCAGAAATCACCACTGCCTTGTTTTTTTGCATGCCCTAGCATAGCAGTTGGGTACTTTGAGCATTACAGGCTGGGGAGTGGCAAGTGTGACTGTAAAATGCGTTTCAGTTTTTTATGGCACATTTCATTTGCTCTCTAAATATGTGCTCCCGCAGCCACTGCAAAACAGGGAGTTGAGAAATATTGATAAAAAGTAATGTCAGTGTGTTTCAAATAATTGAGAGCTGCCCAGCTGTCAGACTTTCATACCCTTCACAGATCTTCTTGACTCTGTTCTTCAGCTGGTCACCTTGGAAGAAGATGATAAATACAGACTTGTGCACGTAATCCCCCTAGAACAAAGGAAAGAATTGTAGAAATTAGCACTGGCTAATTACCAGAATTCTAATTTTCCTTTCACTGAGTCTGTCCATCAGAGCTCAGATATGCAGAACAGGTCAAGAAATGTACCTGATTAACACTGAACAAGGAGAGCAATTTTATCATCCTCAGTACAGAATGCCTGCACTGTATTTGTGTTCAATGAAGCAAAATGCCCCAGGTTATCCATTACTGATTCTATAAAGTAATTGTATTACTATAGTACTAATTCTATAAAGTAAGTGGGAAAACCTGGTAAGAGATCCAAAAATAACGATGATTTTATCAGCACTTAGTTCAGTCAGCTCACCTACAGAATCAAGCCAAAAGAGTGAATGAAGATTAAAAAAAGTGGAGTTTAACCAGTGTGGCTCCCAGGCAGGCCAGAGGCACATTCCTTGCACAGCTGTGTCCGTGGGGGCAGCCAGGGCCCCTTTCCTGCATTTGTTGACAAGTTATTGTTCTACCTTACTTAGGAAATTTTAACATAATGTTTCAAGAATAATTACATTAGGTGTAACCTCAATTTAAGGAAGTTCTGCACAATAAGAACAAAGTCTCTCCTAGCAGACAGATTATTCCACAGGTCAGCTACCAGTGGTTGGTGGGACAAGGGAACACATCAGCCTCACATGAGAAAGAGAGGCTGTTACTGAACTTCACCTCCTGGGTCTGTGTTCCAGGGCAGCCCTTCACTAGGGAAGAGCAAGGGTGCCCCAAGTTTGGGCAGTGCCCACTGGTTTGAGCACAGAAGACACTGGATGTAAAACCAGGCCCAATCACAACATTTATTATTTATTTCTATAGTAATGTGAACGATGCTGAGGTGGATGTTTAAACTACTGATTAGTGAATTATGAAAAAATGAAAGGTTCAAGTTCAGAGAAATGAGCTTCAGATACTACACACCACCCATGTCCCAAAGAGCATCTGCCACGGAGAATCACTACTCATTGCAGTTTGGGCCAGAGAAATCCCAAGGCCCTGCTGCAGTCCATATTTTGAGTTGTTTTCCCCCTTCCAACAGCACTCCCCATCCAGCCTCCTATTTTTGTTTTAATTAAACAGGAAAACATTTGTTGATGAAGCTCAGAGGCTGCAGCAGGTGCTGGGATGGACCTCACTGAGGAACAGTGTGGAAGAGGTTTTACAGTGACTTCTGTGAGCCAGAGGGAAGTTTGATAAGAGGATCCATGTTTAGCCTTGAAAGAATTTTCTACCAAGGTTGTTGACATAGGAACCAAGAAATAAAGGAGGATAAATAAGAGAAACCTGCAACTGCCTATTCCAATCAGCACTTTGTCTTTCCTGAACAATAAGTAAAGTGTAAATTTGGGAGTTTTGTAAGAATGTATAAAAAGCAAGCGCTTGAAGCTTTCTGAAAGTGGAGTGTGCTGCTTTTTGCTGTCCCTGCCTCAACTACAACAGCACAGAGGCTTCCATCTGAAGATCCCTTCTAAGTTTAGATGCTGCTGCTGCAGCAGGAGCTCCGTTACCGTGACGGGATCCTCCAGGGGGTTCTCGATCTCGGCCTGGCGCAGGAAGACGTTCCCGCGGCACACGCGCCACAGCATCCGCTCGAACGTGGGGATGCGCTCGCGGTTGATCACGCCAGCCACGAACCTGCAAGGGGACAGCACGGCCTGAGGGGCTGCACCTGAGCCACCCCACAGCCAGCACACCGTGGCAACTGGGGGCTGGCACCGAACCAAAAGCTGTAAGAACCCTGTTTTGACATTAGTTCTTCAAGCAAAATGGAAGGTTCTCTAAATACACACAGCAAAACAATTGCACTATAGCACAGGCTCTGTTTTTTAACAGAAGGAAGTAATATTTTACAAATATATAAATCACTGCTTACAGGAGAAACAAATGCATTAAGATATACAGTTTCTAGCCTTCATCCCCCTACATTCCCCTGGTACATTGGCTGCAAGGGTTACAGCAGCCATGGCTGCCCGTGGCTATGTCCTGGGCTCATACTTAGACCTCAATGGACCAAACCCCATGTCCAGATAAAGTATTACACATGCACAAGGAAGCCTGGAAGCAGCTGATAAAGAGGATGTAGAACTATACAGTTATTTCAGACCATTATGTGCCCACAGTAGTTACAACTTTCAACAAAGCTCTGAGATCTCAGAGTGTCTGAGGAAACAACCAGACAGGCTTACACAGAACAAACTGGGTTAAAACTGTTCGGTGCAGAGAAACTTGTGAAGGACAAACATGAACTGGGAAGTGAATATGGACAGGAAAAGAGCAGAGAGCAACAGCCAGTTTTAGATCAGCTTTCATCTGCTTGGTGTGGAAAGTTCCACAAGTGTGCTCAAATCATTGCTGCTTCCACAGGCTGACAATCCCTAACCCAGCAACCCTGAACTGCAATTACCCAAGGCGGAGCGGGGCACCTCTTCCCATCTCGCTCGGCTCCAGCAGTGAAGAGGATTCCTCCAACAGGTCTGGATCCGCCATCTGCTGATGATGCAATTCAGCCTGAATTCACAAATCAATTAATATCTAATGAAACCAGTTAGTGGCATGCAGGGAATGAGGAGCCAGGAGATAGTTGTGGGAGACAAAGAAAGAAAAGAAGAAAGGAAAGGAAAGAAAAGAAAAAAGGAAGAGCAAACATAAGACAGCAAAAAGAGGAATAAGATGACAGAAAAGACAGCAAGAATCACACATGGAAGGAGAAAAACAGGAGGAAAAATGGAATGGCTCAGCAGGGCTTCCATACAAGAAAGGCTTGAGGATTGTTGCAACAAAGGGGCTGGGAGATATATAAGTCTGAAGAAAGGCAGAATTCAAAAAAAAAAATTCAAGTTTTAAACGCAAGTGATGTTCCCAAAAACGATTTTTAATGGCACAAACCAGAGAACACACCTGACTCATGTATTTCCCCAGATATTAAATTAATTTATCCTTATTCACCGTATGGTTCACCATCAGTGACACAAACACTGCTCAGAGCAGGCTGGCAACACGGCATATCTCTTGGCCAGCAAGGCACTGAAACAGGACAGTTTTACACTGTCCTTCTTTGCAACCAATTTGCAGGCCAAAATTCTTAGGAATATGGCTTGTAAGTGTCAGAAATTCAGGTCAAGGATGCTCAAATCATATCCTCTTTTGCACCATCTTCACACTTGTTCAACCCCACCTCACACTTAGCTCTACCTCTGCAGCTTATAAAAAGAAATGCCAAAGATTACAGTTCCTGAGCACAACCAGAGGGCCAAAGTCTACCCTCTGTGGAATGCAGGAGGTCTTTCCCACAAAGCCACCAAGGGAACTTGTTAAACCACACTGGAAGGCAGAGTTTGACCCAAGGACACTTCACATCCACGCACACACACAGAGCACAGCCTTGCAAAACCTGTGGCAAGTGCAATAACTTAGCCCCAGTCGCTTGTATTTGGGCAAGAGTTGTGTCAGAGTGAAAATCTCTCCAACGCTTTACCTGCTGGCCAAATTAAAGTGCTTGCCACGTACAAGAGAGTTTTTGCAAGGCCAACACCAAAAGCAGCTCAACTGTTTGTACACACACTTGCTGCAGCTTAGGATGTCACATGAGGGAGGGAGCCCTTCACTCGGCTTGGAAAGGCAACACAGGAATTCCTGATCCTTTCAACTTAAAGGTGACTTGTTGCAACATCAAAAACTGAATGAAAATTCAGTTCATAGAAAACACAACTAAAATAAGAAAGTTTGGTACCTGAAAATGAAACACACAGACCAAACATCCCAGCAACTGTTTGACACCTCGATTTCAGGATGTTGAAGAACAGTAAGTTACAATTGTTAGAGGCTTGTATTGTATTTCCAGTAACCAAGACACTGTCTGGGGTAATTTTTTGTGATGTGCAGCACATTTTAACAGATGATTCATGAAAAAGGAAGGACAGCACACGTGACACCTCTGGATTTGCCTCACCTGAGAGAGAATTTGTTATATACGTTTAATATTAGCTTGGCCCATTTGGGCTATGGGTCCTTTATTCAGGACAAGTCCTGCTTAGAGGGGGTGGAATTACAAAGCAAAACAGTTTAGAATAAATGTGGATTAGACTAGTTTAACTACAAGAAAACAACATTTTGCAAGGATTATTTGCATTACAAATTCCACGTTCCTTAAATTAATTTCTCAACAACTCTGATTTGATGAGCACACCCTTTCTAGAAAGGAAATGGCACAGCAGCAGCAGCTCTGAAGGATTACTAAAGCACTGCTGGGGGATTTAATAGAAATAAAAAATTGAGACTATGTGGAAATGGAAGAGCTATCCAGTTCCAGTGCAGGAAAACAGGATTCTGGGAAATCTACTTTGAATATGAGTTTTCACCAGCAGTGAGTGAAATGTCAGAGGTATTGCGGACTAGATGAGGTCGTTCAGGATTGGAATCTTCCAAGCATTTCCATGACAGTAATCAAGAAGCATAATACAAGAACTTTCACTATTAAACATTTTAAAATTGCTTATTGATCCCCTGATCAGCATCCAGATCAGCACCTTTAATCTCAAAAAAGGTTTATTTTCTCCACTGATGATTGCAGTCCTGCCCTGTGACGGTTCTGGATGCCCAGTGCAAACCCATACAATTCAAGCCCCTTCCAGGTCACAAACAGGACAAAAATCAACGTTCACAAGAACTAAAAATGATTCATGTCACCATCTATTAACCCAGAGCCAGACAGAAGTGACAGATACAAAGCAAACAGAGAAAAGCAGATGGCAGAAGAGTCAGAGGGAGGAAGAAGGGACTGCATGCCATTAACCGTTACTTTTCCAGTCTTCTTTTACGCTCACACTCTAGGCAAAGCTCTCAGAGAAATCTCTCCAGCTCATATGGCTCTTCATAAGCAAAGACAAGAAGACTGAGAAAAGGAGCATAATCATCAACATGGTGTGTTGGAACAAGAAATGGCTGCTTGAGCTGGAATGGTCACAGGAAGAACAAGGGGACATTTTGCCACCCTCCCTCCCACCATGTTCAAACTCTGGAGAGCAAATGCCCAGCATGAAGGAATTGGAGAGTCAGCCACTTCTTGTGCAACTCATTACTATGAATAACACAATCTTAATTACAAGTTATTGTAGTCTTCAAGTGTTGAAAGTGCTGTGCAATGGCAGCATGAAGGAAGCTGGCCGCTCTGGGATGGTGAGCAGAGGCAGCTCTGGGCTGCTCGGGGCTCCCCCCAGCTGTTTGCTGAGCACAGAAAGCTGAGACAGGTTTAAACTATCCACACTTACATTTTACTGAGCATCACCTGTGAGCTGTTCTGTTTGCTTTTACGTAGAGCAGCCTACGTTCCTTGGTGTATTTTGTTTTATTACTACAGAAAACAGTTAAAGAGAAGCAGAACACATCTAAACTTTCTGTGGCTGGTTTGTGTAAGGCTGTGGGTGACCTGCCATGGACTGTTTAGAAAACTGATTTTGATCTTTAAATTTAGTTTGATCCCACTGCAGTTGAAGAAGAGCAGTGGGCAGAGAGGACAATAATTAACAAGGCCAGGTTGGATGAGGCTTGGAGCAACCTGATCTAGTAGAAGGTGTCCCTGCCCAGGGCAGGGGGGTGGATGGGGATGAGCTTAAAGGTCCTTCCCACCCCAAACCAGTCTGGCATTCATTCTCGATACAGAAGTGCTCAGCACTTGGTTTTACATGATACTCAGAAGAGGCAGTGCTACTTTAACACAGCAAAGTAATGGATTATCAGGTTAATCCTGTTTGTCCAAGGGACACTTGTAAGTGAACATCCAACACTCAAAGACAAGGGATTTTTTGTACTGAAATCAACCCCACAACCCAGCAGCCCTCACAGCAGCAGCAGTATCTGTGTCAGCAGTGACTATGACTGGCACAGAACCAACCTTGGTGCCTCAACAGGCAATACCTTGTGCCAAAACAACAAAAACCAAACTGTTAGATAAACGGCCTGAAGTGTGCAGGAGTCCAGCTCCACTTGACAATAGCCCTTGTAAATACCAGGAGCCATTTCCGTTAAGAATTCTTTGATCAAATCCTGAGATTAGAGGAAACAGGACATCTACTGAGCAAAAACATGTCCTGAAAAACACACAGGAGCTCTTTGAGAGAACTGCCAAGACTCTTGAGATACTTCAGCTTTACAAGGAAGGGTTATGTCTTCTCCCAAGCAGGATTTTTGTCAGTGCCATGAATGACACTGGAGAAGCTGCTCTCAGCTCCAGTGAAACAGTTCCTAGCCCAGATGGTATTTGACAAAATGCCCAAGACTTTAAATGTCAGTTTTGCTCCACAGCTGACCTCTGAAAGCTTCAGGGTTTGATCAAATGCTCAATTAATTAATTAATCTATTATGTCAGTGGACTTTGTATTGTGACCCTGATGAGTCTCCCCATAACACTTTAAAGGCTGAAGAGAAATTCAGCTCGATTTTAAGTCCTCTGCATGTGCACCAAAGAAACTCTGACCCAATGGGGACAGTGCTTGCTGTAGCACCAAATTTTGGGGCTGTTGATGTGCTTTCAAAACTACTCACATCTTAATTATTTGACACAATTTTTAGACAAACCATTGCTTAACTAGAACAAGCCCAAATCAGCATTGTAGGAGGTAAATCATGGGTAGCTATGTGCACTGCATGAAAAATGGAAAACAATTTGTGCAGCTTTCTCAAACAAAGCATAAAATGACCCTGCTGTCCAAAACAGCAACTAAAATGTATTTGAGAATAAAAATGGTAATTTCTATGAGAAGAATCAGCTCCCCAAGTGTTAAACCCCACCGGTATTCTGACCTCATCAAAAAACTGCTGAGTTTTACGCAGTATAAATTTTAATTCTGTCAGCTCCAAGAAGTTTCTCTTCAGAGCCTCCTGGTTGGTGTTGATTTCTTTAAGCTCATTTTCAATTTTCTCAAAGTTTGCCTGGAAGATGTGAAAAGGAGAAAGAAAAAGGACTTAAAGCAATTCCATAATTAAGTGCTGTTCAGTCTGTCAACACACAGAGCTAAGTGAGATGCTTCACATCCCCACCCAACTTGCACGGATTTACAGGTGCATCTCCAGCCTGCTGTGGCACAGATCCAGATCTGCCACATCTGCAGACTTCTCACACTCAGCCAGACTTTTATGGACTGGATTGATAGAGGTTCTTCAAATCAATAAAATCGTGATAAACTTTATGACCCACAACCATAAATCCTGTGGTTCCAGCAGTTTTGGGCTCATTTAAGTGGTGAAATTCCTGCTGAGTATTCTTACTTCTGTATTTGGACAATGTGAGCTGGCAGAGCTGCTGCCAGGGACAGCTGGAGACTGAGCTAATGCCCCCCTGCCACTAAATCCTGCAAGCATCGACCAACAGAGACAATTTCCCCTGTTTCCTTTCAGAGTCAAGTACTAGTTTAAGTCTTAACACATCATTACCTCCAGGTCAATCATGTCACGTGGAAAAGGCACCTCTGGGTTTTCGCCAGTGTCCATGATAGGAATATTTGCCTTCTTAATCTCCTTCTCCACAAACCCTGTCGAGACAGCATTAGAAGTGTTAATTATGGACATTTCAGTGTCAAACAGTTCCCCCAAGCTGCACCTGGCCCCAGCAGCAGCTGATTCCTTCACCTCCTATTCCAAGGTGTCTGATTTGGCCAGAGTTATCTTTCCAGGGGGAGGTGAATCCCTGGAGGCACAGAGCCCTGCCTGTGCCCTCACCCCTCTGCTCCAAACGCTGCCCTGCAGCTTCAGCCTGCCTTCACCGAATTTTTTATTTTTATTTTTAAGCAAAAGCTGCAGAGTCAGAGCCACAACAACCCCACGGGAACGTACGGAGCTTTCGGTCCATCTCCTCGCACCTCCGGACTTCATTGACGAATTTACGGTGGAACACGTTCACGTCGGGGTTCAGCTGCAGGGAGAGACACGGGACTCAGCAAACGCCTACCCCACCGGCCCCGGGCCGGCCGGGGCTCCCGGGGCTCCCCGGGCCGGCCGGGGCTCCCGGTGCTCCCCGGGCCGGCCGGGGCTCCCGGGGCTCCCCGGGCCGGCCGGGGCTCCCGGTGCTCCCCGGGCCGGCCGGGGCTCCCGGGGCTCCCCGGGCCGGCCGGGGCTCCCGGTGCTCCCCGGGCCGGCCGGGGCTCCCGGGGCTCCCCGGGCCGGCCGGGGCTCCCGGTGCTCCCCGGGCCGGCCGGGGCTCCCGGGGCTCCCCGGGCCGGCCGGGGCTCCCGGTGCTCCCCGGGCCGGCCGGGGCTCCCGGGGCTCCCCGGGCCGGCCGGGGCTCCCGGTGCTCCCCGGGCCGGCCGGGGCTCCCGGTGCTCCCGGTGCCGCCACGGCCCCGGTCCCGCGGGGGGCGCAGGGGACACTCACGTCGCGGAACTGGACCTTGCCCAGCTCGCCCAGCTCGCTGACACAGCAGTACGCGGCCTCGGACTGCAGGAACAGCTGGGCCAGGGTCATCTCCTCGCTGCGGAACAGCTCCCCCATGGCGGCGCCGCTCCCGCCGCGGCCTCTGCGGAGATGGGCCGTGAGAACCGGGCCGGGGGCAGCCACCGAGGCCTTCCCGCCTCCGCCGCCCCGTCACAGCCCGGCTGCACCTGGAGCCCGGCCCAGTGCGGTGTCACCGTCACCGTCACCGTCACCATCCCATCCCATCCCGGCCCCGTTCCGTTCCGTTCCGTTCCCCGCCATTACCTGCCGCCGCCGCCGCCGCCGCCTGACCCGAGCCGGCTCCCGTCCGCGCGTCACCGTCCGCGCGGGGCGGTGTCACGCGCGCGTCTCCTGGCGACCGCGCACGGCCCCGCCCCGGAAGTGACGATGCGGGGAGGGCGCCTCGGTGACGTCACGAGCGGTGTCGTGACGTCACCGGGAGCGTGTCCTGGGCCCGGCCTGGTCTCGGTGCGCGGCGCGGGGCAGCGACATCCGAGGCACAAGGGAGGGCGAGGGGCAGCCCCAGATCCGGCGTTCCGCTGGGAGGGATCGGCTGCAGGCTGAGGCTCCCGAGGGGAGGCTGCAGATTCCCAGCCACGGCCTGCTCCTGGGGTGTCCCCGCCGCACAAAAGGGGCTGAGCTGAAGTTAATCCAGGCACAGAAAATGACTCGTGGCGTTCCAGCCCATGGGAATTCCAGCCCAGGGCGACTGCTGTGGGCACAGAGGCACCGAGTGGGGCGCTTCAGCTCAGTGTGAAAAACGCGTATTTCATGATTGGCTCTTCGCAAATATTAAATTGGATACTGTATGTATTGTGTTATATTGATTAGAAGTGCTGTATTAACATTTTAATAGTATGGTAAATGTAGTTTTGTAGTTAAAATAGAGCCTATGTATGTGGGTTTTTTTTTTACTAGCTCAAGCAAGAGATGAGATAATGAAGAAACTCTTCACACAGAGATGACAAGGATGGGGGCCCATAAAGAATTACTGCCTCCTTATCGGAAAAGACAAACATTCTTCCACCTTCTCTCCGTCTGTATGGAACCACCAGGATTAAGGGGAAGAAGTTGACAAAAAGCAGAAAAGTTCTTAATTTGCAAGGAATTTATGCATCATGTATGAGATGTATGAATATGCAACAGGCTACTGCTTTTAAAGATTATTCCTTTGTTCACAAGGCATGCTTATCGGGCTTAAGTGCCCGAGAGCATCCGGACGTCCGTAATTCTTTGCTTTTTATTGTCTTGTAATTGTCCTAACTCTAAATTTTCATTACTCTAATTGTATTACTATTTTTATACCTATTTTCTTATTACTAAACTTTTAAAATTTTAAAAACCAAGCGACTGGCGTTTTTCACACCCAGGAGCAGATTTACATCCCTGGCCTGTGGGTTTGTCTGGTTCTATCCACACTGACCTACTTACTCAGGCAGATATTTTTTTTTTTTTTTATTATTATTCCCAAAGGCACAGAGATGCATTGGAGTCACCCATGGAATGGAAGTCAAACACTTCAAATACCGCCTTTGCTCCACAACTGACCTCTGAAAGCTTCAGGCTTTGATCAAATGCTCAATTAATTAATTAATTAATCAATCTGTTACTTCAGTGGAATTTGTATTGTGACCCCGATGAGTCTCTACATAACACTTCAGAGGCTGAATTCATATATTCAGAATTCCTGCAGAGAAATTCAAGGAGCTCTGGTCCACGTGTGTCCTGCCCTGTACACATTCACCTGTGGAAGCCCGCTCTGGAGCAGGTGACCCCAGGGACAAGCAGCTCTGGGGCCTTTTCTTTTCGTGGAACTCTCAGCAGCAGCAGCAAACACTGGAAATAAACGCTCTGGAAAAACATCCCTCCAGGAAAGAACAGTGTACAGAAAGCAGCCTGTTTTCACTGCGTGACGTAACGGCTGCCGGGGGGGCACGGGGTACAATCCTGTGACCCCAGAGGCACCGGGCCCAGGTCAGTGGGGACGGTGAGCCGTCACGGGGCAGGGACGCAGCAGGGAAAGTGCTGACTGCTGTGAGCATGGTGCATGAGCAATGTCCCTCTGCAGCTGCGGGACATTGTCGGGCTTGCCCAGCGTGTAGCTGGGCTGGATCATTTCTCCAGTGAGCCGGGAGGAGCCCAGGGCTCTCCCTGGTATTTGCCAGCCAGTGGCAAAGGCTGAGAGCAGACTTGGCGTGGCAGGAGGTGCTGAGGGTGAATACCCGTTGTCAGAGCTGTAGAATGAGGGAAGCTGCCACCTTCCCAGCGTGCCCACAGCCTTCCCAAGTGGAGCTCTGTCCATGGGCGCTTGGTTCCCTCTGGCTGAGCAAACCCCAGAACCAGGGAAGGCTCTGGCCCAGGGTCACTCCCAAGATCTGAACTTTCCTTCTCCACATTCCAGACATGTTCAGCTGGGTTGTTGCAAGATCTGGTGGTGCCTCCCCCGTGTCTCCCTGTTTTGAACGATTTAGGGTTTTTACCACTAAATCCACAAGTAATTTGGGCTTTGCTTACAAGCAGTGTACACACACTGCTGTGTGTCCTGCATTTAAAGTCTGGTGACTGGACCTGCAGAAGCCTCAAGGATTGCAGAGCTGGGAGAGCTCCTTCAGGGGGAGTGCCCAGCTGCCTCACTTCAGCAGTGAATTATCCTTCTCTGAGTTAAATCTGTGTGGAGATGGGTTGCACCCTGCACGTACTATTGTGCGCCTCTTGTACATTCATGGGAGGGGGCATTCCTAACATGCAGACTTGTATCTTAGAGAGATTCCAGCCCAGTTTTCATGCTGTAACTTACTGAATTCAAATTGTAGCATTTCTTTAAAATACTGAAATTCAGGCTCTCGTAGTCCTGGGGAGAAAAAACAAACAAACAAACAAACAAACAACAACAACAACAAAAACCAAGCCCAAAAAAAACCCCAAAAAACAAACCTAAGTATTGGCAAAAGGTCTGAAGTTCCAGCTGAACTTCAGCATGTGCAGTTGTTTAAACCAGCCTTCAGTGCACACAGCTGTGCCCAGATGGGGCTGCTTGCTTCCCACTCTCTTCCCAGCAGCTTCCGAGCCGTTTAGTAAAGGATTTTATTTTTTCTTCCTGTTACTTCAGTGCCTTTAGACTGAGAGTAAAGAAGGGGAGGCTGCAGTTCCAGGGCTTTGCATTCCTGGCTGAGCTGTGCTTGTGTTTGCATGCAGAGCCATCGTCTCCCCTCCAACTATTTTAATCATTTCAAAAGGGTGGGTCAGCAGGCATTTGGCAGCGGCTCCTTTTCTATAGCTGAGGTGGAGTCAGCCAATGACCTGCAAGCCTGGAAAATTTTGCAGGGCAGTTCCACTGGACGGCTGTGCGGAGCTGTGCCATTTGAATTTCAGCACAGACACTCACTCACTGCGCTCCCCATTCCTGGCGTGTCTCCCAGTGCGGAGTTTAGCTGAGGCTCGGGCTCAGTTTTCCCTGCTCTCTCCCTGCAGTGACAGCTTCTCCGGGTGAGCCAGGACTCCCGAGCGACCATGGAGGACACCACCTTGCAAATCATCGAGCCACCCACCGTTTCTGAGACCTCGGAGGAGCAAGCGCCCGAGGAGCCCATCAAACCAGACCAGATCAACGGGGTGATGGTGCTGACCCTTCTGGACAAGATCATCGGAGCAGTGGATCAGATCCAGCTGACCCAAACACAGCTGGAGGAGAGACAGCAAGAGATGGATAGCGCAGTGACCAGCATCCAGGGAGAGCTGACCAAGCTGACCAAGGCACACACCACCACCAGCAACACTGTCAACAAAATGCTGGAGAAGGTGCGCAAGGTGAGCGTCAACGTGAAAACGGTGCGGCAGAACCTGGAGAAGCAAGCCGGGCAGATCAAGAAGCTGGAGGCCAATGAAGCAGAGCTCCTGAAACGCAGGAACTTCAAAGTCATGATCTATCAGGTAAGGAACTGTTTCGTTATGTCTTTACATCCTGTTTAGTGGGTGTTTTCTCTGCTGAGGGTCCTGTCAGGCTGCATGTTCGGCCCAGCCCTCTCCCGAACTCCCCAGATTGTCTGGCAGTCCAGACTGGGGCGGGTCCCCCGTTACCTCATTCGTGATTTAACATTTTTTGTGTGTCCTAAGACAAAGTTTGACAGAGTTGTCCCATTTAACAGGAATTTTAATGCAGATAGGGAACTAAGAACTCACTGCAATGGGCCAGAAGTATCAAAATAACCCGATTTAACTGCTTAGCTCAACAAAGAGCAATAGTGCTCTGGGATCTGGAAGGGGGTGTTGTAAATCCATCTGCCAACGTCTCTTCTACCAAGAGACACCATGTGTATGGCTACGTGGAGACCGATGATATTTCAAATTTGTGACATGCATCTGGTAACAAGTGATAGTAACCCCAGCCTCAGGGTTAATCTGTCCAGCCAGGGCAGATAGAGCTGTCAAAGAAAATCCAGCCCAGCCCCCTGAGCTTGGCAGTGCTCACGGCAGCCTTTGCTGAGGGCTTGTACAATTCCCATCTTCTTTCTTCTGCAACCTGCAAGCCTTGTTGTTTGGTCTCGATAACAGCTTTGGTTTGCTTGATGTTCACCCCTGCACTAAGTGTTGGAATTTTCACTTAACATTAAACAAGGAGACAGAGAGGAACGTGATTCTCTCAGGTTTCCTGCCTGGAGTTAGTTTTCTGCATCAGAGCAAACTCTTCTCTTGGGCCAGGGGAGAAAAGTGAGTGAAACAGTTAATGCTACAGTTGAAAGCCTCTGGGTTAATAATAGCCAGCGCTAGGAACAAATGGAGAAGCTTCGAGTGCTGATCATGGGAAGAGAGAGAAGAAAAGCAGAATAAAAGGGAGAATGGTCCTTTCTGTGAGGTTTGAGGGCGAGTGGCTCATGACAGGCTCAGGGCTCGGACACGTACAGGGCCTGTGGGATTTCTTGGTTCAGAGCTTGAGCATTTGTTGTTTTCACAGCTGAAAGGCTGAAATACTTGAGCCTGTTCAGATCATACAGGAAACACAACCAGCTATAGCCAGATAAATGTGTATGAATTTGTTACAAGCCCTTTGGAAAAATAAAATAGAAGCAACAACCACTACAAAATGAGTGGAGGGAATTGTTTAAACATAACATTCCATGTCAGTTACGGAAATAGGTAGGAAGTTGGCAAGGTTCAAGGTCCTTGGGAAGCATCCCAAACATCTGCAGGTTAGTGTTTCATGGGCAGTTTGTGTTGGTTTGCTGCGGCTTATTGATATTGAGCAGAGTTTCTTTTCGAATATGAAAAAGCAATCCTGCTTCTAAAGGCTTGGGGCCTGCCCTTGCTGCTTTGGTGAGGACAGAGCAGCCTCGGATGGCGTTGTTTGGCCAGGGGCTGTGCCAGGGACTTGAGGAATCGTGGAGACATTAGGGGAAGAAATTATGTGGGATTTAGGATAATTTCCCAGCATGGAATTTAGTGTGATTTGAATGTCACAGAGCACAGGTAAGGAATTCTCCAGGTTTGCACCATGTGAAATGGAGCCGTTTGTGCCCTCATGGACGTGCTGGCACTTCCACGGGAGTGGAGCAGAGCCGGCCCCAGTGGGAAAGCATGCAGCGCTGGGGTCCACCCCGGGGGTTAACTGAGCAATTCACTGTGCTTTCCTAACCGTGTCTACAGTTAAAACCAAATAATTACAAAATAACTCTCATCTAATTCAGTGTCTCACTTCTCAGACCCCCACCTACCAAAGCGTCTGTTGGGTTTGTTACTGGTCATGTAATTAATGCTGCAGTGCTGAACGCATTATTGCACCTCTCTGACTCATGGAAAGCTACTTTTCTCAAGCTGGGGGTGACTCCTGTGTGTTTTCAGTTGCTGCGGCAAGAGGTCCAAAGATTTATTAGATTTTTCTTTTGGAGAACAAGAGATAAACTCATCCTTAGAGATATAAAATATTCCATAATCCCAGCGTGGCTGTTTTCGGGTGAGAGATCTGAGCAGAGCAAGAGTCCTGTTCTAATAAGGTGAACCTCATTGCACAGTTCTGCAGTTGGAAGAAATAAATGAGGTAAAGATAAATGAGCTCTTTGCTGGTTCTTGATGTTTGATTATTCTCTCAGCATTGAGTCCTGGGGCTTCAGCCATTGTGGAGGGATTATTTCGGGAGTGCAAATAAGACCTTTTGCACCTTGGAGGGAAGTCAGACTACCTGTGAGAATTGTGTTTTGCTTGCTGTAGATTAGGAGGAGATGAAAACCAAATTTTTATCAGGGAAAGCCTGGCCTGTGGCATGATCCTGAGCACATCTGCTGGGGCGGTTTCAAAATCTGGGAGAGAAAGTGCAGGGCTGGATATCACTCCCATGTCCTGGCTGAGGGGAGGTATTGAGCAGGACATTTCAGGCATCATTCTCAGTCCCATCTGTGCTTGTGTTTTCTCACTTGCTTACCCTCTTTGAGCTGATTTTGCCCGGAGCTGGTCTGATTTCTCCAAGTTAAGAGTTTTTGTATAGACTTAACGTAGGGAATTAGATCAATTCTTTAGAATAAAACTCGAAAACAACCGTACCCCTCCAAATTGCCCCATCTTTCTCTTTTGAAAACTTGCCGAGCCAAAGCAGAGGTGACAGCTTTGACAGGCCACTGTGTACGAAGACGTTCAGTGCAGAACTTACCTTCCTAAAAAGTCTGATGTCAGTGAGTGCCTGCACTGCTCAGCAGCCCCTGGGAACAGAGCTCAGAGCTTCCTTTGTGCCTCTGTCCCAGGCTCCTGTCTTTCACAGAAATCAGGACACCAAAAAATTCCGTGAGAGCGGTTGCTAATAAAAACAAACTAAAGTGACTTCATCCCAAATCTCCTGGTTTTAGGATCCTGAACATGGGGCTGGTTACTACAGTTCATGGTTAAATAATGGATGTCCTGTGCAAGCAGCTACTGCTCTGAAACCAGACTTTGTGCCGCGTTCAGCTGGAGAGTGGCACGTGGCAGTTTATGTAAGCTTGGCATTTTCCTCCAAACTGTTTTTGACAATTAAACTTATTCCTGCAAATTCCAAAGGCTGATTTTGTTACAACCGGACAAACCCCTGCAGCACTCGGCACGCACACGGAGTATTGAATTTCCAAAGTGTGCCGCTCCTTTATTTTGAGGCTCGTGTGGGCGCCGAGCTCTGGGAGCTCTGGCTCGGGATGTGCAGTGTTTTTGTTGGGAAGAGCAGCCTTTGTCTGAGGGGTGTGGGTGAGTGCTCCCCACACTGTCCTGTTGGGAGGCTCTCGTGGGGCTCATCTGCTCTTCAGGGGGCTTTGGTGGCCGCTCTGAGCTGTGTGAGATGTGAGTTTTCCGTGGGAAGGGCTGTGCTGTTGGGAGAGCAGGGTGGGACCTGGATCCCAGCCATGCAGCGTTGGGTGGGTAGGGCTGGGCAAGGAAATATAAATAGCCCAGCCTGGCTTTGTGCTCGCGTGGGCCTTATACGGACGGGAGACTGTACATCGAGAGAAGGAGGGGTAGATTTCAAACCCACACATTAGTGTGACAGATTCAGGGGCCAGAACTGAACTGCCTCAGTTTTGGGTCTCTGCTCCTCAAAAGAGTGCCGAAAAAGACATGAGCAGGGACCCCCAGGGCATACAAACCCACTGCCCACGGGCTACAGCCTTTCTCCACTGCCCAAACAGAATGGCAGCTGCCCTAAGCTATGGTTTTGTTTCAAATTAATAATTCAGAAACTCATTCATGATGAGTCTAATGGCAGTGGAACATTGACAAGAGCCAGCAAGATCCGCAGCCCTGAGGGACAGCCTGGATGGGTGACGTGCCTGCAGTTCAGTGCAGCTTGCCCAGCTACCAGCATTAAAAAGTAAATAGGAATTTCCAAAGCAACTTTGGTGACAGCACTGGGATAGTCACAGGCACCAGGTACCCACGGGGTGCTTTTCCTGCAAGACCAGCTGGCTCCACGTGGCTGAGAGCTCTCTGTGCTGGAACATCCATCCCTCTTCCCAGTGGGTCACAGCAGGGATTTGCAGTGCAGCAGGCACTGTATTTATTTTCTGATAATACTTTAAAATAAAAAGTGGGTTTCACTTTCACTGCAAATCCAGTCTAAAGCAGCTCCTGTCAGTGCTGCCTCCATTGCAGGGGGACCACATGAATATCCCAATGTACAACAATCTTGCATATTCTCTGCATATTATGGAACTATAAGAGTTTCAAGATGATAATTCAGAGGAGACCGAGCCTTAAAAAAAGTCAGGATGTTAATAGCTCTGACTCTTAGGATTTCTTTTAGTGTAGATTACCAGTCTACCAGCAGACAACTCTGGAGCATGGATTTCTCTGTTGCAGTCTAGTATCAACTGCATTAATATTTCATTGCTCAGCTATTATTTATAAGCAGCTGGTGCCAGAAGTGTTTGCTTTGCTAAAATCCTTTCACCATTATAGTTCCAGGCTGAGCTGTGCAGCCATAAATTGTCTCAGAGCAAAGGGCCAGAGGCTGCCCAGCCATTGGGATAGGGTTAGATTGGATGAGTAGTGGCTCATGAAAACAAACCCGAGGTAATATCCCTCCTATCACACATTACTCCTTCAGGCCTCTCATGTGCACAACCCAGAAGACAGAGCAATGACTTATAAACTATTCAGCAACAGGCTTAGCCCTCTTTTATCCCATTTGGGATTGTCCTCTTGATTCTGCAAGATCTCCTACAACTTACAGGGCAGCTGAAGGATTGTGGGTCCACTGTCCAGCCGCGAGATAGACAAAGAGCAGAAACAAAATGTGCAGTATCAGTAAAGGAAAATCAAATATTTAGAATAAAAAGTCTCAGGATGTTTAGTCTTCAGCTTTATGTGAGGATGCAAATGTTAGTGTCTGCAAACGATCTGTAATACAAATCCCTTTTTTGCTGCTTTGCTGTTCAGGAGCAGCTCCGGAGTCATCAATCAGCTCAGACAGATTTATCCGGGAGGAGTAGATGTGAGAGCAAAGCCAGAGGTACAAACAGACTGATAACGGCATCAAAAAATTTTAATGCTGTCAGAGGGGGAAAAAAGCTCCCTTTCACTCTCAATCTATTTACTTTTCTGTTTCCTACAGCTCTCCCTCTCTTCTAACTCACTAAAGGCAAAGCATTTTTCCAAGCACAGCCTCCTCCTCTCCCCACCCTCCCTCCCTTCCTTTGCACCAGCTCTGATGCCTGTCCCAGGTGGCTGTTTCTCACAGCTCATGAAACAGATCCATCTTTTCAGACACAGCTTCCTCACAGGGTAACTGGATGTGCCTGATAGAAAGAAGTGCCAGGTGGATTGTACAACACCCAGAATTATAGAGGCTGGGAGGACTCTGCTACTCAGGGAGATGATACTAGAGAATGAACTATTTAGTCCTCTAACATTTACCTAATCCCAACCCGATTTGCTTTATCCCCTCATATTTTAGCTCTTTTTATCTCAGCAGTATTCCTTGGTGACTTCTTACTGCAGGACTCAAGTCTCGTCTCTAAGGCTTGAGGCTTCTTTTTTCATGAACCTCTTGGCACTATTGGACACAAACTTTGTCCAACCCTTGGAACCCAGAGTCAAGGCCATGCCTGACTTTGCTGTGTCACTGGGTGCAGAGATCTGGGAGCTGCTGGGAATTATCTGGCGCTGGTTTAGGGTAATGTCAGTACGTGACAAAACCAGCGGATAGAGTTCTGGAGTTGCACCCGCCTGTTTCAATCTCTGCAGTCTCTGCACTTGAATCAATAAACACAGGAGGTTAAAAACACCACCTTTTTTTCATGATCTTACACTTACAAGCAAACTCTGAGTTCAGCTACACCACAGCAAAGGGAGACATGTTCCCAACAGGTGACACTAAATCCCTGTGATCGTGAGCAGAGTCTGGCCCTGTGCAGTGTCAGTAGGAATGTGCCTGAACCCACAGAAGGGATCCTGTGTCTCCTGGGGCCTTCTGAATCAGAGATGGACACTGCTCCATCTCACAGATCTTTGCTGACTCTTTTTTCTGTCAAATTCTGCTTCCTGGCTTCTCCCTTTACTAAAAGGTACCCCTGTGCCTTTTCTCTCTGCCTGTTCTGGTGCTAACCTGGATCACTGTTGTTCTTAATCAGATTCCCAGAAGGAACAGGTAAGTGTTTCCATTGTGCTTCCTTTCCCCGGCCATTGAAACGCAGTTTTCCTCATCTTAGCCCGAGAAGATGCCACGGGTATGCCTTGAGTCTTCGCCAGGGACTGCCCTCTGAGCCCACCCCGTGGAGACAGGCCCAGGGCAGCAGAAGACACGCGAGGAGGCAGCAGTTTAGGGCCTCGTCAGCGGCACCCCCTGAAGATTACTCTGAACCTCTTCGAAGCTCTGGGAGCTGCTGATTCTGAGCCTTTGCTTCTGGCCTGCTTGGGGCTGCCTCGGGCTCTCAGACCTCCAAGGCTGATCCTGCTGCTGACTAACTAATGTGCTTGCTGCATGAGCGTGGGTGTGAGGAGCTGGGATTTTCCCTCAGGCGATCTGGGAGGGAGAAGCTGCTGGGTGGCTTGCATGAAGGGCAAGTGGCCAGGGGCAATTGGCTCTGCTGGCATCTGCTGTGACTGGGCAAATCCCACCTGTTCTTTGAGCTGCCATTTCTCCCAGTGAAAGACAGCCCTGGAACACCCACCTCCTCAGGCTTCTTGTGAGCATTAGTTTGTGATTGTGATATGGTTTGAAGTTGTTGTTTTAAACAGGTAAAACAGGCAGAGAGCACAAACTGTGACATAAACTTCCAATGCCTCAGGCAGCCCCTGCAGCATCTCCCATTTCTGTCTGGCCACAGCCCCTGGCGCTGCTTGCTCAGAGTCAGGTCCTCCGCACACTGACTTTAGCTGCTGTTCGTATAACATTTTGGCCACAAGGCCACAGTGGCCTGTTGCCTTCCTGTCATTGTGCGGCTACTGGAAAAAACACCCCAAGTTCCATCTGCCCTTTGGGGGTCACCCAGCAATGTGTGCAGCACTGTCCAGTGGGAATGGCCACTTGGGTGGACAGAACTATTCCAGGAGCCAGGTGAGGGTGAACCAGATCCAGGAATTGTGATCTGGGCAAAGCTTCCAGGGAAAATTTCTCCTTTTCAAGGAGAATGTCAGATATAATTTTGTGTGTGTGTGTTCTAGCAATAAAAGAAAAAAAAAATCTAGCAATCTAGCAGTTTCAGTCTCCACAGAAAAGGTCTGTTCCACAAAGGTTCTGGAGAGAAAAGCACAGTCCCCTCTGTGCAAGACACTCCTGAGCTCCTGAGCCCTGCTATGTTCAGGGTGCTTCTCAGGCATGCTGTTGTTATTCAGGAATAGCTGAATTCTCCTTCCCATGACACTGCTGGAAGGTCAGCACAAAACAGTGTCCTCTGAGGCCTGGCACAGCCGAGCAGTTATCATGGAAACGGGAGAGCAGAACTTGTTCTCCCCTGGCACAGTTTGACCTGATCTGGAGGGCTGTTTGCTGCCCAAGCTCCTCCTAGTCCTCCCCTGCCTTTCCGCGGCCAGGGCCAGGCTGTGCTGCCCTGAGCGGACAGAGGGAGGGCTGGGGTGCAGGAGGGGCTACAGGCTCTAGCTCACCCAGCATTGGGATCAGCCCGCTTTGGTCATAGTGGAGCCCAGGAATGTGAGCTGGTCATTTTCTGCATGTTATGGCTGCAAATATCAACCAAACTCTCTGTTTGTGCTGTTGCAGTTGTGTAAAAATAACGGAGTGAAATGAATTGCAGATGTGATTTGCATGCGCATGTGAGAACCTTCCATTAAACCTTCCAACTGGAGACCAGAGTGGCCGGGAGTGCTGGGACTCTGTTTCTTGCACACTGACCGGGAATGCAGCTCAGCTCTGTGTCTCCTTGGCCTTTTATACGCCAGGGGAAGTGTTTACGTGTGTTGTAGCAACCAGGCGGGTGTCCATGGCCGTGGGCTGCGGGTGACTCACTGCCAGGGAACTCGAAAACAATGTCAGATAAAAGCCCACTCAGGGGAGCCGAGGAGAGACTGCTGAGGATCCAACAGCTCGGAATTGTTTGAAGTAGGAGGACACAGAGCAGCTGGCAGCCAGCTGCCCTTGGGGCTGGCTGTGAGCACTGGGGCCCCTCTGGGTGCCCACAAGTCCACAGATGGACTGGCCCAGTGCCAGGGAGCTTCCCAAAGCACAGCTCATCCCAGGAGGTCTGTGTGACAGGGATAATGCAGGCTCCCTGTCCCTGTCCTGCTGCTGGGTGCAGCTCTACACTGTACACAGAGCAGGACCAGAGTTTGCTGCTGCTGGTACCAAAATCTTCTGAAAAATGTTGTTTACCCGCTGTCCTTGTGCCAGTTGGATCGAAGCAGAGAGGACAGAACTGGTTTGCTTCTGCTGATTGGGAGCCAGGTTTTGAACACCCCAACAAGCAGGGATGCCAAGACCCACGATTTTGGACTCGCCCACTTCAGGATCAGTGTTTTCCAAGTAAAAATAGAATGCCTGGTGTTAAAAATGTGGCTCAACTGGATGAGTCATGAGTGAAATGAAGTGCAGAGCGCATAGTGCCTTGCTCGGACAGAGCAGGGATTTGTGCAGCAGCCAGCCTGGGATGGTTCTTGATTGTTCCAGTCATGTCCCATTATCCTCCACGCCTGTGTCTGCGGGCATGTCCTGCCCACACCAGGCAGTTCCCCTTCGCCTTCCCCACTGGAGAAACCTCCTGGGCAGTGCCTGGGTGCAGGGGGGAGGTACATGCAAGGGATGCTCAGCAGAACGTGCTGGTCCCCATTAAGATGTGCCAGAATTGTAGATGTTCTTGCACCAGCTGTGCTGTGCCTGAACGCACAGGAATAATCCCTGAATGCAGGTGAGCTTGGACTCTGGGGACTGTCCCTTAGCACACTGCTGAAAATCCTCCAGTGGTCCCCCAGCTGGTTATCTACTGGTCAGATCAGCAATCAGTGAGGAAGAGGTGGGCTGAGGGTAGGAAATGCAGGAATTACACCATGCCTAGGAGAGAGAGGTCGGGAGCAGGACATGAAGGGTTTCCCAAACACAGCTGGAGAAAAGCTCTTGGAAAGAGTCCCAAGGGGGGAGGCTGGGATCCTCACATATGAGAAGGGCTGTGTTCCCTGTGTGCCTCTGGGTCTGATCCATGAGGTGCCTCCTGACAGAGGCAACAGCAGAGCTGTGAGTGCTGCGAGGCTGGGCTTGGGCTGTGGGGATGGAGCAGGGCCGGCAGAGTGGGAGAAGTGCCTGAGTGCAGCCTGTGGGATCACAGAGCTGGGCAGCTGTTGCTCTCCAGGTGAAGTGCAGGATTAGGGAGAGCTGCAGGCACCCCAAGAGGGGTTGCTCCCACTGTCCCATGTATCCAAAGCTGCTGCTGGCCATGTCTTTGTGGCTGTGAGGCAAGAGCTGCAGGATGCTGCTGAGGTTGGATGGGAGCATTGCTGGCACAGCCCACCCCATCACATCAGAAAATTCAGTCAAGAGCTGGATATACTGGTGTAGCACGAGGAAAGGTTGTTATTTATGTGACAGACGTGGAGTTTTTGAGGTGGTGTTTCTTTCTGCAAACACATATTCTGGAGCTCACAAGGGGCTGATAGGATCAGGGTTTGCAGGATATGGCCCATTTCCAGGGAAAGCCGTGCCAGGCGAGAGGGGGATGCCTTTGTTCTGGCTCATTGTGTTGCCTCAGAGGGAAGGAAGTGGCTGGAGTTCCTGATGTTCTGCTGGCTGGGCAGGGTCCCTGGAATTTTCTGGGATTGCTCTGGCAGGTGTTGTTGTGGAGAACAGGATCCCTGCCTCCTCTGTGGTGTGAGTTTGCCCTGGACTGACCTGGCCCTCTGGAGATCATGTATATTGTTTTCTGCTGAAGTCGCTCATCAAATGAAGAAAACACATGTTGGCCACTCCACCTCAATCTCCACAAAGTATATGAGACCTGACCTGTGATCTGGAGGGTGAAGAACTTCACCCAGCACAGTTTTCTGCTCTGAAGAAAACCCAGAATGAAAGCTCTGCTCCAGCAGGCTCTGTGCTTTCACCTCAGACACTGCAGCCCATGCCATCCTCACTGAGCCCAGTGCTCCATGGAGCTGGCTTTTCACTGTTCCCAAAAGTTTCTCCAGATGCCCTTGTGCTTCCAGAACTTCAGCTGGCCCAAGGAACAGTACCTGAACTTGGGAAAAAATGAGAAAGCAGCTGAGAGCCTCTGGATTTCACGCAGGTGAAGCTGTGCTGGAGTCACGTATTCAATGAGTTGTGTCACTTCTCCAGGGGTGCAAGGGAAGACAGGGCTGAGGACAGTGCAGAGGGCTGGGGACAGCTACCGTGTCTGCAGGGAGGGCATCTCCTCCAGCCTCTGTCCAGGAGCTCAGGCCAGAGCCACAGAGTGGCAGTGACCTTGGTCAGGCAGGGCAGTGGCGTGGGGTGGGACAGTGCTCAGGGTGAGGGTGTGCACACACGCTGTCCCTTCCGGCGCTGAGCAGGGACCGGGATGTTCTGTCCCACAACAGCACCAGGAACACCCCTCCTCATGCCTGAGGGAACAACCATCCCCGTGTCCTGGCTCTTGGCACCTGTGCAGCTCCTTCATGCACGGCTGCAGTGGAGCAGTGGCAGCTGCTGTGACACGCAGAGCATGGGAGGTGTCACAGCAAAGTCACCCTCCTGGGTCCCAGGGCACCTCCCCAAGCTGGGGCAGGCAAATCACTGCTGGTGTTCCAGGGTTTGCCACGGACTTCAAGCACTTGGGGTACACCAGGGACTGCCCTTTGATTTCCCTGGGCCTGGTTCCTGCCAGTGCAGGACGGGAATCACATCCTTGCTCTGTTCTGCTGCTGCCTGCCCCAGGGCTCAGAATGGCACCTGGCTGTCCTGCTGCCCAGGCTCTTCTCCAAACCTCAGCCCAGCAGTTCCGCATGCTGTGTGCCCGTTCCACACATTGCCCTTTGGCTGCTGCTGGATTTCTGACAGGCTGGTCCTGGCAGCTCCCACCTCTCCCACCCAGCTCTGTAGATTAAAACTGCTTGGACAATAAATTTCCGAGCGTGAGCTGCAGCCCTGCAGCTGTGACGCTCGCTGCAGTGATGGGCTATTTCCAGCCTGTCCTGGGAACAGAGAGGTGAATCACTGCAGCAGCTACGCATGCTATGTGCTGCTCAGATGAAAACCAATCCCACTCCAGACCTGTGCCCCTCTCCCAGGAACATGCTTGTCCTCTGCCACTGGGATCAGGAACTTGGCTGGCTCAGGCTCACGGAGAAGCTGAATGAATCCTGCCCTGTCCCAAGTAGAGCTGTGTCTCCGTGCAGACCAGGCCGTGTGAGTTGGGACCACTGTCTCCACCATCTCCAGATATGGACTCGGGCAAATTCTCTAACTTATTCCCCAGTGGAGAAATAGGAAAACCAGGGCAGCCTGCTGCATCCCAAGAGATGTCCCAGCCTCACATCTGGATCCTGAGGCCTTGGGAAAGTCTGAGTGTAGTCTGGGGGCAGCCAGGACAGAGTGAGCACGCTGGTGCTGTGGCCAGACTCAGCTCTGGCTGTGCCTCTGCAGCCTTGTGCCATGCTCGGGGCTGCAGCTGGACCTGGCCAGGCTGGAGACCTGAAAACCACAGTCCTGGTGGCCCACATGTCCCTGGAGTGAGGGGCTGTGATGGCCAGGTCCGGGATAAAGATGAAACTGGAGGGCACAGGACTGTGACACGGGCAGAGGAAGAAGGGAAAAGGCTCCAGTTTTAGTGCTGGGCTGCCTTTCCCATAATTCTGGTGTCACAGATGAATTTGGAGCCGGCCTAGGGTGAGCAGAGCTGGTGCCTGAGTCCTGGTACGGGAGAGTCCTAAGCAGATCCTCTTCACAATAACTTATCAGCTGAAGTAAGGGAGGATGAGCCCAGGCCTGAGGTACCTGGGTGTGTTTAGCTGGGTGGAGGCCGATGTCCCTGTGGCGCCGTGAGAGGGCTGGCTCCAGGGTTGCCGGTGTCTGTGTGTCTCACTGGCTCCGCTCTGTGTCTTGCAGGATGAAGTGAAGCTCCCATCTAAACTGAGCATCAGCAAGTCCCTAAAGGAAGGTGAAAAGCTGGAGAAGGAAGGTGAAGGTGAGGAGGTCCCTGTGGGTGAGGACCACGCGGAGGAGGACCACATCCAGCTCTCCTCGGATGAGGAGGTGGAGATTGAAGAGATTATCGAAGAGTCACGGGCAGAACGCATCAAAAGGAGTGGCATGAAAAGGGTGGATGACTTTAAGAAGGCATTCTCAAAGGAGAAGATGGAAAAGACTAAACTAAAGACCAAGGAAAACCTGGAGAAGACCCGTCACAACTTGGAGAAGACCCGCCACAACTTGGAGAAGAGGATGAACAAGCTGGGCACTAAAATTGTGACTAACGAAAGGAGGGAGAAGATGAAGAGCTCTCGGGACAAACTGAGGAAGTCTTTCACCCCTGACCACACCATCTACGCCAGGTCCAAGACAGCTGTCTACAAAGTGCCACCTTTCACTTTCCATGTCAAGAAAATAAGAGAGGGTGAGGTGGAGGTGAAAGCAACAGAGCTGGTGGAGGTTGGTGGAGAGGAAGGAGAAAATTCAGATCTGATGCGTGGGGAAAGCCCCGACATGCACACCCTGCTGGAGATCACAGAGGAGACTGACGCGGTACTGGTGGACAAGAGTGACAGCGAGTAGGACGGGCTGCAGAGCACAAGGGTTGTGGATGACACCTGAACACAATATCACTCACATTTCGAGCTCTCCCTGCCCTGGAGCCCCAGGGAAGTGTACACGATGCATCTTTCTTACCCTGCAGAGCCAATGCCGATCCCCTGCCCTGCTTGTACAAGGTGTATTTTATATTTTAGTTTTAGCACATAAACATTAAGAACACGGAACTGTTTTTCTTACACTACTAAATCACCCTCGGAGACCATTCCTGCTGCAGCCTCCTTGCCCTACACCTGAAGATGTGCTTTGAGTGACAGGGCCCTGACCCAGCTGGAGAGTGCTGATCCCAAGAAGCTGTACAGCTGAAAGTTCAAGAGACCTCCATAAGAAAAACTCGGTGTCAAGAAAGCTTCCTGCAAATAGTCTACCAGCCCACACCACCCAGCCCCTGTGCCAGGCTGTGCAGCCACCCTGCAGGCAAGAAGACTCCCAGCACCCAAACCGGCTGCTCCTTCGGGGGACCAGAGGAACTGGGATGCAGCCGGTGCACGGGGATGGGGGAAGAGCCGAGCAAATGGGCAGCACGTGGCAAAGCTGAGCTGGCGTGGGGCAGGTGGGGCTGCTCCTCTCTGCCCTCCCAAGGACTGGGTGACCTTTGCACGAAGCCACCCTGCAGCTGGGCCTGCCGTGGGCGCCTGCGGGGTGTCACACAGCTGGGGCCCTCTGCTCCTCCCCGCTGTGCCCCGGGGCCGTGGCAGGAACAGCGCGCAAGCTGCAGGCTTCCCACACAGGTCACGGATCTGCCAGAGATCCAGGGTCCATGGCGAGTCCCAGGGGCAGGGAGCAGCATGGAGGTGGGGTGCTGGGTCTGCTCCCTCCACAGCCACAGAGGTGGTGGCAGCAGGCAGTGGGGTCCACGCTTGCTGCCCTGGGAGAGGGGGACACCCAGGCAGTGATGCTGGAGCAGCTGCCCCAGCTAGGGACTTGTTTCCAGAGGGATGTGGGATTCACTGCTGCCATGTGAGGCTCTAGACCATCAGAAAGAGGCCTTGACACCTGTCTAGCAGCGGACCTTGAGCATTTCTGAGCGTCTGCTTTCTGCAGGGGTCCTGGCACAGCTCAGGCTCATGCCTATGCCCATGTCCTGTGCTTTCCTCCCTGTGTCCTGCTTTCTGCAGCTTCACTCCGTGCCCTGAGGCAGCACGAAGGCAGCACACGGAAGTTTGGGGGCTCTGCCTGGCTCAGCCCCCGCTGCAAGCCCCAGCCCCTCATTCCCCATCCTGCTCCCCCAGCACGAGGCTGCTGCTGTTCACGTAACCCAATATATAAACTTGCTTTACCTTTAAGAATTATTTTCCTTCAAATTGTCCAGTGCTGTCCCGGCCTCGGGGTCCTGCCACAGCTTCCCTCCCCACAGAAGGTGTGACCGGTCGGTTCCGTGTGCCGGCTGCAGGCAGCCCCGAGGCTCCCGGTGTGGGGAGGCACTGGGCACCGGCTCTTGGCTGCTGGTGGTTCCCGGCCCCGTGCGGACCCCAGCCCGCAGGTCACCTGCCCTCACGGAGCCTCCTGCGGGCCCACAGGCAGTTTTCACACGGGTTTTCTCTGAGCTGCGGGGCCGGGACAGCAGGGCCAGGGCGGCAGAAGCCCGGGTGATCCTCGCCCGTCCCTGGCTGTGCCCAGGCAGCAGCGCAGCAATAAAGTCTCTTTTGTAAACCACCAGTGTGCAGCCTGTCCGCGGCACCGGGCGCTGGGGAGGGGCTGCCACACAGGCACTGATCCCCACAGCGCTGCGTGGGGCTGACACTGAGAGCCCCACAGGGATCCATCGCCACAGCCCCACAGGGATCCATCCCCACAGCCCCACAGGGATCCATCCCCACAGCCCCACGGGGATCCATCCCCACAGCTCCACAGGGATGATCCCCACAGGGATCCATCCCCACAGCCCCACGGGGATCCATTGCCAGAGCTTCAAGGGGATCCATCCCCACAGCCCCACGGGGATCCATCCCCACAGGGATCCATCCCCACAGCTCCACAGGGATGATCCCCACAGCCCCACAGGGATGATCCCCACAGGGATCCATCCCCACAGCCCCACAGGGATCCATCGCCACAGCCCCACAGGGATCCATCCCCACAGCCCCACGGGGATCCATCCCCACAGCCCCACAGGGATCCATCCCCACAGCCCCACAGGGATCCATCCCCACAGCCCCACGGGGATCCATCCCCACAGCCCCACGGGGATCCATCCCCACAGCCCCACAGGGATCCATCCCCACAGCTCCACAGGGATCCATCGCCAGAGCTCCACAGGGATGATCCCCCCAGGGATCCATCCCCACAGTGTTATGGGATCCATCCCCACAGCCCCACAGGGATCCATCCCCACAGCTCCACAGGGATGATCCCCACAGCCCCACAGGGATCCATCGCCACAGCCCCACAGGGATCCATCCCCACAGCTCCACAGGGATCCATCCCCACAGCTCCACAGAGATCCAACCCCACAGCTCCACAGGGATGATCCCCACGGGGATCCATCCCCACAGTGTTATGGGATCCATCCCCACAGCCCCACAGGGATCCAACCCCACAGCTCCACAGGGATGATCCCCACAGGGATCCATCCCCACAGCTCCACAGGGATCCATCCCCACAGCCCCACAGGGATCCATCCCCACAGCTCCACAGGGATGATCCCCACAGGGATCCATCCCCACAGTGTTATGGGATCCATCCTCACAACCCCACAGGGGTCCATCCCCACAGGGATGATCCCCACAGCCCAACAGGGACCCATCCCCACAGTCTTATGGGATCGATCCCCACAGGGGACTGACCCCCACAGCCCTACGGGAGATCGATCCCCACAGCCCCACAGGGATCCATCCCCACAGTGCTATAGGATCGATCCCCACAGCCCCACAGGGATCCATCCCCGTTTGCCTCACGGGGCCGATCCCCCTTTCCCCACGCGGGGGCGCTGCTCCCAGCACGGCGCACGGGCCGGCCCGGGGCGCCGCGGCCCCTTTAAGAGGCTGCGGCGGCGGCGGCGGCGACCGCGTGACGTCACGGCGCTGCCCGGAACTCAGCTGGGTTTCCCGCACGGCTGTTCCCGGCAGCCGCTCCCCCCCCGGCCCCCTGCACCGCCTCTGCCCAGCGAGGCCCTGCGGCGGGAGGCGGTGCCATCCGGGAATAGCCGGGGGGGCAACCCCCTCGCCGCGCGGCGTGACGCACCACGCAACGACCGAGCTGATTGGCTGTCGGAGGCCTGCCGGGGCGGGGCCGCAGGAGCACCGAGTCGCCATTGGCAGTGGGGGTGGTGACGTCACGACGGGGCGGGGCCGAGCCGCAGGAGGTCCGGTCCCTCGGCGCAGCCGGACGCGATCGCCGCCGTCACCGGGAGCCGCCGCCCCGCCCGCCGGGACCGCCGGTGAGCGCGGGAGGCGCGCGGGCGCTGCTCGTCGCCGGGAGCCGGTGTCTCCCGGGCCGGGGCGGGAGCGGGGCCGGCATGGCGGGATAACGCGGGGGGGCATGTCCCGGCTCCCCGTCACTGGAGGGCCGAGCCGCGGTGCGGAGCGGGGTCGGTGTCTGCGGTCCGGGTCGATCTTCCGGGCTGGCACCGCACACGGCCCGGCACGGGGACAGAACCCGAACCGGCTTCTCGGAGAGCGAAGAGCGTCGGGACCGGCAGGGCCGGAGGAGGCGCGGCCTGCCCGGGTCCAGCCGGGGCTGGGCCGAGGCTGACACGGCCTCGGGGCTCCCGTGCGGAACGAGGCACGGCCTGGTAGCATTGTGGTGATGGCCGGACCCAGAACCAGGGCTGGGAGCCGAAAGGGTGGCCCGGGCACACCGGGGCTGAAGGACCCGGCTGGGATCTGCGAGCTCAGGGCTGTCACATGCCTCTTGGACTGCAGCAGCAGCTCGGGGCCTCCGGCCTGCACCGGTGACCTCGGGGCCTCGCCTCGGTGACAGTCCCCGAGGGTGCTGGGTGTGACGAGCACAGCAGTCGGGCTCTGCAGCTCGGTAGGACGAGCCGCCCGAGGGCTCTGCGGGGGCTGGCAGTACTGCCCACCGCTGCTGCAGCCCGGCACTGCGCTGCCCGTGTGTGGGTGGCTCCTGTCCCGCGGGCCGTGGGACACCCCCGCGCCCCTGTCCCAGCAGCGGGACTGGCACTGCAGGTGGAGCTGGGACGGTGGGCTGGCCTGGGCGTGCCCCTCTCTGCACCTGCAGGGAGCGGCCCTGCCCGGTGGGCACATCGGGGAGCAGACCCCGCTTCCACCGTGACGGTGATCGCTGTCACTGTCACTCCCCCAGTCTTCTGCATCTGTTGGAGCTGCTGGAGCAGCGCTGGCGGAGCACAGGAGGGGTGTGGGCTGGGTGTCCCGATGGTGACAGTGTCACTCACAGCTGCTGCAGTGGGAGTTCGGCTGGGATGGACCTTGGAGAGCTGTGATGAGGAACAGCAGACCAGGAGGAGCTGGAGTTTAGTGCTGCAAGCTGGCTTCTCCTGCAGCTGTTTGTGGCAGTGGGAAGTGGCTGGGTCCTGCCCAAGTGGCTGTCCCAGAGATGAGAAGGCATGTGGGGTGACCGGAACTCTGTGAGGTTGCCCAGAGCCATCTCCCTCCTCGTGTTGCAAATCTCTGCATCACTGTTTTCCACCTCCAGGGCTGGCTTTGAAATCGCTCCAGAGAAGCAGATGCAAATTCTTCTAGCAGCCTTTCCAAACTGGCTCTTGTGCTGCCACAGCGACTGGCTGCCGTGTGGAGCAGTTTTCCATGGGTAGTTGGTGGTTGTGTGGAAGAGGGGGCAGCGAGGTGCAGGGTGCCTGGTGCAGGGACTCTGTCAAGTGCTCTGTCATGACCCTGTGATGGCACCGTGATGATGTGGCCTGTGCAGTGCTGTCAGTGACTGAGCTTCATCCTACTCCTGTCACTGCAGGGGACACGCAGTCCCAGGGTCCTTCCCAGGCCCTTTCCAGTGACTCCCCCATGCATGTTGCCCCAGGGCTTGTTGCCTGTTGTAGGGGCACACGTGCAGGGTGTTCCCAGGTGTGTCCCAGAGGTGAGAAGGCAGGCAGAAAGCAGTTGCAGGGTTCCTTCCAGGGCAGCCCTGTTTTGAGTGGGGTGGTTGGAGTGTGCAGAGCTGTCCCAGAGGCTGTGGGTGACACTGCAGCTCGGCCTGACTCTTGTGCTCTGCCCTTGCAGGAAGATAAAGAAAGATGAACTTTAGCTCTTGAGCTACTTTTAGCAGCTCTGCTCTGAGCTCTGGACAGCATGTTTACCCGTGAGCTTGCATCATGCCGTGTTGGTCCTGGCCGTGTCGGCTGCTCTCTGGCTCCATTCCAGAGATAGAGGAGAGGCAGACCACAGTCATGGGCAAGCCCAGTGAAATCAGAAAGGTTCAATCCTCAGAGCTTTAACCGAGGCAAGGGTGGCTTCCCATTGGTGGGGCTGGCCAGGCAGAGGTTCCTGCGTGGGGTTCCAGGGCTGGCAGGATCAGAGCTTCCCTGATAGTGGTGGCTGCTGCTGTGAGGAATGTCTTGGGGACCTTTTCCTCCAGGAATGTCGGAGTGCCTTGGGTGAATGCCAGGAGGAGCTGGAGTTTAGTGCTGCAGGCTGGCTTCTCCTGCAGCTGTTTGTGGCAGTGGGAAGTGGCTGAGTCCTGTCCAAGTGCTGCTGCCTCGTGGCAGCCTGGGAGCTTTGCTCTCGGCCCTTTGGTGCTCTCAGACTGGGGCTCCAGCACTGCTCTGAAATGCCGAGATTGTGGCTTTGAGGTGGAACATCTGCTTGGATCATGGGTCTGGATGTGGCATCTGGTTCAGTTTCTGCAGCCTGATGGGCAGGTCCCCCTGTGAGCCACTTGGCACCGGGCGCTGCAGGGGCTGCCCAGGTAACTGCTTCCTGTGCCATGCTGCTGCAGCACTGTCCTCCTCAGAGCTGGAAGCACGGCTCTGGCAGGAGCTGGGCTGGGGCAGCAGCTGCTGCTGTTTCCGGAGGGGCTGGTGCAGCCCCCCCGCCCCCGGTGCGTGGCGCAATAGGAAGTGGTGGCTGAGCTCACCATCCAGGCAGGGCAATCCCTGCGGGGCTGGTGGGCTTTTACTCTGCCCTGGCTTGTGCTTTTGTTGGGTTTCCCCCCCAGCAGCAGCACCACTCATGCAGCAGGAGTGGCCTCCAGGACTGAGTGGAAGGGCTGGAGCCCTGCAGCTGTTGGGGCAGAGGGAGCATTCCCTGAGCTGCAGCAGCTGAGAACTGGCCACAAAGGGCTGAAGCCCCTGTGGAACTGAGGCTCTGCTGTGCTGCCCCGCACACAACGCTGGCCCACAGCTCACAGCCCAGTCCTTGGACTGCAGCATCACAGAGGCTCTGTCACATCAGCCAGGTCTGACTCCAGGGCTGTAGGAATTTGTTGTCTGCAGGACTTTGCATGGCCACTGGCTCTCTCCTTTTGTGTTCGCTCATTGCTCCATTGAAAGCAGGTTTGGTTCTCATATGGACTTCTCTGAGGATTGCACCAGCGGGTTGTAGTTCAAGGTTAATGTCCTGTGGAGGCTGCTCCTGCCTTTGGGGCTGTTCAGTGTTGTGAAGTACCAAAAACCTCTCTAACTCCCATGTCTGTGCCAATGTCTGTCCCCTCCCGGTGTCTCAGCCCACAGAGGACGTTTCCACTTTCTTTTTTCACATCCAGACAAATGGGGAAAGAGTCCCTTGGGGGAGGAGACCACATAGTGATGCTGCATCACTTAGTGCAGGGACCTTTGAGAAAAGCCAACCACTTTCTGCAGGGAAGTGACTGCTGGTGTCACGCAGAGCTGTGCCTTCATTTGCCAGCACAGCTGGACTCCCCTCGTTAGTGTCAGTTTGATTTCCATTGATTCAAGTCCTGAACTTGAAAATTGCTCCTTCCTTGTTTCTGTAGCTTCCTGGCAGTCTCCGCCTTCCTCACTTACTGTAAGCTCCACAGCCACTTCCCTGCCTCCCAGCAGGGCCGACCAGGGATGCCTTGGAGACCAAATTAAAGCCTCATTCCTACCTGTTGCCAGTGACCAGCCTGCCTCTGCCAGCTGTCCTGGAGCCCTGTGCCCTGTGCTCGTTCCCTGGCTGTCTCTGGTTCTGGCTGGAGAACCCTTTTCAGGGCATTGCAGTAGCCACAGCTGGGTCCTGGCAGGAGGGAGCCAGCTCTGAGTTACCTGTGTTCCCATCCCTCAGGTCTCTGGAGCTGGCCAGGATGGCGCAGTGGAACCAGCTACAGCAGCTCGACACGCGGTACCTGGAGCAGCTCCACCAGCTCTACAGCGACAGCTTCCCCATGGAGCTCCGGCAGTTCCTGGCCCCGTGGATTGAAAGCCAGGACTGGTAAGGCCTTTTGAAATGTCAGTGAGGGGACTTTGCTCATAACACCCATCTGCAGGGCCTCAAGTGGGCTGGAGGAGCTCTGTCACTTTCCCTGGGCCCCTGGTGATGGGACTGCCCTCTCTCTCTGGGACTCATGTGGCATCAAGGGAAGCAGGACTGTGTGTGGAGTGGGACTCTGTGCACTGTGTTAGACCCTGAGCCAGGAACAGAGGTAGCTCTGAGGCAGGGGGATGTCCCCATCCAGGGCTGGCTAACACTGACCTCTGTTGTAAAAGGGGCTGACACAGTGATTGCTGGATCCTGTCCATGAGCATGTGGGACGTGCTCACAGACATCAGGTGCTGGTGTGCACTGTCTGCCTGGTCTACTTGACCAGATGGTGATTAGTCACAAGCCGGACTCAATCACAGAGATCTTTTCCTTCCTAAATGATTCTGTGATTCTGTAAGTTACACAGGGGATGGTGGGTGTGAGCAGAGCCCCCCTGCATGGTCCCCTGCTTTGCCCCTTGCCCCGTGCCAGGCACTCAGGGCTCTCCCTCCCCTGTACAGGGCGTACGCTGCCAGCAAGGAGTCTCACGCCACGCTGGTGTTCCACAACCTGCTGGGGGAGATCGACCAGCAGTACAGCCGCTTTCTGCAGGAGTCCAACGTCCTCTACCAGCACAACCTGCGCCGCATCAAGCAGTTCCTGCAGGTGAGCTGGGAAGTGCCACCGTGGTGGGGGAGCTGGTGAGGATCCGAGCGATTCCTTGGCTCAGCTCACCATCCACGGCCCTCAAGGATGTGGAGATCCTAGGGGTTGCTTGTGCTGCTGACTGTGGGGTGTTTGACTCTTTACAGAGCAGGTACTTGGAGAAGCCAATGGAGATAGCCCGCATCGTGGCTCGCTGCCTCTGGGAAGAGTCCCGGCTCCTCCAGACCGCTGCCACTGCAGCCCAGGTCAGTGGCCAGGTATCCCAGGGCCTCCATCCTCATTCCTGACAGCCAGGATGCAGCCTGGGTGTTCTGGCTGGGTGTGGTGAGCTGGGTGTCTTCATCTCTCATCTCCTTGACCCTGTGCCACCCTGGAGCTGATGCTGGAGTGAGCAGCCAGCTGCCAGTGTGTGTTAGGGATGGGCTGAGGACCCTGCAGAAGCCCCTTAGGCTGGAAGGGAACATCCCCAGGTTACAGCCCTGTCCTTATACCCTTCTTGTCCCCTCTGCAGCAAGGGGGACAGGCAACACATCCAACAGCAGCTGTGGTGACAGAGAAGCAACAGATGCTGGAGCAGCACCTGCAGGATGTCAGGAAGAGGGTGCAGGTATGTGTCTGCCTGGGCACCTTCGGCTCTCCCCACCACGGTTCTTGAGTGCTGTGAATGAACTCACATTTCTTGCCTTGAAGGATCTGGAGCAGAAGATGAAAGTGGTGGAGAATCTCCAGGATGACTTTGATTTTAACTACAAGACTTTGAAAAGCCAAGGAGGTAATGACAGTTCATTAGCATCTGCAAACCACAGAGTGTTCCTGCAAGGAAACTTGCTGGAGAGGTGTTCCAACCTCCACTCCCAGAGGGAATGTGCTCATTCTCAGAGCATTTGCATGGCAATTGGTTAGACCTGGTCTTCTGCTTCTGCCAGGGATGCTGCCCTTGAGGGAGCTGAACTGAGCTTTGCTGTAAGCGCAGCAGTGATGGGGAGGGATTGGCCTCTGTGGGTGCAGGAGAGCCACAGAGGTGCTTGGAGGCTGTGCCAGATTCCTGCTTGGCTGTAGGGTGCCTGCACTTTGCTGTGCAAGTGTAGTGTTGTGGCACTTGAGAAGATGGGAGGAGTCCCTGTGTGTGGCTGAAGCTTCTCACCTCTGCACAGACATGCAGGACCTGAACGGGAACAACCAGTCAGTGACCCGGCAGAAGATGCAGCAGCTGGAGCAAATGCTGACGGCGCTGGACCAGATGCGCAGGGTAAGTGGGGCAGCTGGCCCTCCAGATTCCCCCAGGTGCAGATCCCCCTTCTTCAGGGTCGGAGTTTGGTAGTTCCTGCATGGCCAGAACCAGGAGCAGTGCAGCAAGCAAAGCCCTGAGTGACTTCTTCCTTGCCTGTGAATGTGAAACTTGTGGGTCCGTGGGGGAAGTCACAGGGTGCTGAAGGTTCTGCTTTCTCTCTTGGCAGGGCATAGTGAGCGAGCTGGCTGGGCTGCTGTCAGCCATGGAGTATGTGCAGAAGATGCTGGCAGATGAGGAACTGGCAGACTGGAAGAGGCGGCAGCAGATTGCCTGCATTGGTGGCCCACCCAATATCTGCCTGGACAGGCTCGAGAACTGGTGAGAGCTGCCTGGGACTGTGTCGGTGCCCAGAGCAGTGGCACTCGTACGCCTGCTGTGGAAATGAGTGCTAGGTGTCTGGAAATGTCCTTGTAAAATGGTTTCTGATGCTTACACATGTGAATGTAGCCTGCAGCTTAGACTGAGCCACGATGGTGGGCACGGTGCTGGAAAGGTGTCCCACTGTCCCCAGTTCCATGCCTGGGGCATTCTGAGGCTGCTGGAAAGTTTCTGGCCCCGGAGTCACCTGGGCACATCAGGTTTTGTTTGTAATGCATGGCCTAGAAAAATGCTCCGGGCTTGGAGCCACAGACACACTCAGTTCTTGACTGGTTTGGCATGGAGAGTGTGTTCTTGCTTGGGAAGAGGAGGGCTCTGCAGGCTGGACAGTGCGGGCTTGGCAGCCAGAGCTAATGCTGGTGCTCCCTGCTCCCCTAGGATAACCTCCCTCGCTGAATCGCAGCTACAGACCCGGCAGCAGATCAAGAAGTTGGAAGAACTGCAGCAAAAAGTATCCTATAAGGGTGACCCAATTGTCCAGCACCGGCCCATGCTGGAGGAGCGGATTGTGGAGCTGTTCAGGAACCTGATGAAAAGGTGCTGAAGGCAGGCGGGAGCTGCAGGCAGTCCCAGTCATGGCTGTGGGTGGAGGGTGGGCAGTGAGGTCTGACTCTGGTCTCTGTGCTGTTCCTGCAGTGCTTTTGTTGTGGAGAGGCAGCCCTGCATGCCCATGCACCCCGACCGGCCCCTTGTCATCAAGACAGGTGTGCAGTTCACCACCAAAGTCAGGTGGGTCACCTCCTCCACAGGTGAGGGAGGGGAGCCTGGGATCACTCTCTGAAGATGCTGCTGCAGATGCAGCCCCCAGCTTATCTGGGGAGCACTGGTGCTGGGAAGGGATGGATACCAGCAGGATAGATCCCAGAGGGATGATCCCAGTGGGCTGGAGTGCTGCCCACATGACTCAGAGCAGGGCTGGCTGGGGATCTGCCATGTTCCTGGAGGCAGCCGGGTTCTGGTAAATCCTGCTGTGGGGGTGGGAAGCATCAGCACATCCCTGGCCAACTGCTGCTCAGCCTGGGCCATGTTCCCTGCCAGCCTCCATGGAGGGAGGCTGCTCTGACACCAGGCTCTGCCTGGAGCTTCCTTGCCCTTTCCCAGCTGTGCCTCCATGGTAGCCTCTGGCCCAGGGTAGTGTGGAGGGTGTTTGTTCAGAGCCTGGCATGGGCTGTCAGCAGCCCAGACGAGCTCCTTGGGATGTTCAGGGGAGTACCAGCACCTCCCTGGTTCTGGGGACAGGTGCCAGGGCTAACATGTCCCAGGCCCATGTGAAGGTGTGCCCAGGGCCACCAGAGGAGCTGGTCCATACTGCTGGCTGTACCAGGTGCCCTGTGGAACAGGAGCAGTTTCTGTGCACAGCATGTTCATGCTCTGTGTCTGCTGATTCTTGCAGGTTGTTGGTCAAGTTTCCAGAGCTGAACTATCAGCTGAAAATCAAAGTCTGCATTGACAAGTGAGTCCTGTGCTTCCCTTCCAGTGGCACGGGGTGGGCTTACTGGGATGGGACTGATTCCTGCTGCCCCTGGATTGGGCTCTATCTCCACAACAAGGGCCAGTGTGGCCCCCAGTTGAAGGAGAGGGTGCAGGGTGGTGCCGAGTCCTGAGGATTTACCCCCATGTGGGGGGAAGGCCTGTGGGACTCATGGGACTTGTGCTGTGATGCAGCTAGCACTGCACACCAGCTTTTCTGCATCAGGGTAGGAAGGCCACTGCCATGACCTGGTGTCTCTTTCCCGTTTTCTAGGGACTCCGGGGATGTTGCAGCACTTCGGGGGTAAGTGCACTGTTTGCTTTGCTCCTTACTTCTTGTTTCTGCTTTTTTTCCTGGCCAACATCCTACCACACATTCACTCCAAGACTGCCCTGTCAGCCACACTCTTTCCTCTTCCCAGGTCCCGGAAGTTTAACATCCTGGGGACCAACACCAAGGTCATGAACATGGAGGAGTCAAACAATGGCAGCCTCTCGGCAGAGTTCAAACACCTGGTGGGTACCATGAGCTCCTGGGCTGCTCCTGTACAGCCACGTGTCATTGTGGTGCTGCTGCAGCCTGTCCCTCTCTCTGCAGACCCTGCGGGAGCAGCGGTGCGGGAATGGAGGCCGGGCCAACTGTGATGTGAGTGTCAGGGGCCCTGGGAGGGTGACTGGCCATTGACAGGGGCAGCTGAGCTGGGAGGGGATGCAGGAGCCCTGCCCTGAGGCAGGGAGTCCACCAGCACTGATTGGCACATTGGCAGCTTGCCAGGCCAGCCCCAGCAGCCATGCTGGGTCTGGAGGTCGTGTGTTGGGCTGAGGGTGGGTGTCTTGTGGTGCTCATGGTGTCCCCTTCTGCTCAGGCCTCGCTGATAGTCACCGAGGAGCTGCACCTCATCACTTTTGAGACAGAGGTGTATCACCAGGGGCTGAAGATCGACCTGGAGGTGAGGCATGGGTCACTGCCTTCCACTGCCATGGGCCTGGGTAGAGCCCTGGGAGTTGTCCCAACTGATGGTGACATCCTCTCTTTGCAGACCCACTCGCTGCCTGTGGTGGTCATCTCCAACATCTGTCAGATGCCCAATGCCTGGGCATCCATCCTGTGGTACAACATGCTGACCAACAACCCCAAGGTAGGGCTGGTGTGGGAAGGCAGCAGGGCAGGTGTCAGGATGGGGGTGTCACTGTGAGAGAAGGAAACTGAGGCCAAGGAGCAAGGCTGAGGCAGTACCTGGCCCTGCTCCTGTCCCATGTCCTACTCAGGGCTGTGTGTTCCCTCATGCAGAACGTGAACTTCTTCACCAAGCCACCCATTGGGACCTGGGACCAGGTGGCAGAGGTGCTGAGCTGGCAGTTCTCCTCCACCACGAAGCGCGGTCTCAGCATCGAGCAGCTGACCACGCTGGCAGAAAAACTGCTGGGTAAGTGTGGGGTGACGTGGCAGGGTGTCCTGCCCATCCCTGTTGTCCCCTGGCGTGATTCCCCAGCTGTACATGTCCTCCAAGAGTGAGGTCCTGTGTTTGGCCTGAGAGCTTTTGGCCCAAGTAATTTTCAGGTGGCACAAGCCCTGGAAATGGTGTCTTTGGAAGGACAACTCTGTTTAAATGGTTGTGTTCTTTTTTCTCTTCCAGGACCAGGTGTGAATTACTCTGGCTGTCAGATCACCTGGGCCAAGTTCTGCAAGGTAGAATTTCCTTTCTTCCCTGAGCACGTTCCATTGGCTGTTCCCTTCTTTCAAGCTGTGCTAGCAGCCTCTCTGCCTTTTCCTTAGGAGAACATGGCTGGCAAAGGCTTCTCTTTCTGGGTCTGGCTGGATAACATCATTGACTTGGTAAAGAAGTACATCTTGGCGCTGTGGAACGAAGGGTGAGTGCCAGCCCAGAGCCTGAGGTTAGGCTGGGCCTTGGAAGGGGTCCCACAGGTTCCACCCTGATGGCGTGGGGTGCTTTGTCCACGTGCAGGTGTGCTGTCCTGGGATACTTTTTGCTAGTTCAAAGTGAAAACTCACCTGGGAATCCATAAAATGTCAGTGGCCAGGCTGTGTGCTGTTGTTGAGCAGAGCTGGCAGGACTTACATCCTGGAGGAGCTGCTCCTGTGGCCTGACCCATATTTGTTGTTCTTGCTTCCTCCTGCCCAGGTACATCATGGGCTTCATCAGCAAGGAGCGGGAGCGAGCCATCCTGAGCACCAAGCCCCCAGGGACCTTTCTGCTGCGCTTCAGTGAGAGCAGCAAGGAAGGAGGCATCACCTTCACATGGGTGGAGAAGGACATCAGTGGTACGAGCTCTACCCTTGCTACCCTGGGTGTCTGGCTTGGCATTCCAGGTTCTAGAGGGGTCTTGGGTGCCCTGATAAGCACTTGTCCTTTGTCCTTGTCCCAACAAACTGTCTGCATGGGTTAACTTCCGAGCCTGGCCGCCCTTAGCTGGTCTTTACCTTCTGGGTGTCTGTGCCCGTGTGCTGCCCATGGGGCAGTTTTCTATGGCACTGAACACAGTCAGGTCCCAGTCCTGCCCCGTGGTCTGCTGTGTGCCTGGTAGAGCTAACACAGCCCCAGGCCCATCTTGTCCCTACTGCTCTGGGGGTGTCTGAAGGCAGCCCTGCCTTTGTTCTGTGCCAAAAATCTCCTTCCTTGTACAGGAAAGACGCAGATCCAGTCAGTGGAGCCCTACACCAAGCAGCAGCTGAACAACATGTCATTTGCGGAGATCATCATGGGCTACAAAATCATGGATGCCACCAACATCCTGGTGTCCCCACTGGTGTACCTGTACCCAGACATCCCCAAGGAGGAGGCGTTTGGAAAGTACTGCCGCTCCGAGAGCCAGGAACACTCGGAAGCGACGGACTCAGGTAGTTGTTGACTTTCTGTGGCTCCTTTGTCACAGGGAGGCTCTGGGGATAGCACTGGCTGTCACCAGCCAGGACCCTGTGCCATCCCTGGGGGGCGCAGCCACAGTGTGGGACCAGCCATGGGGTCCCATTGGGTGTGGGCAGAGGGTGGGCACTGCCTGCGTTCTGGGGGGCAGAGAGAAGCATTCGTCCTTGGGTGGCTGATGACGAAGCTTCTCCCTCCTTGCAGGTGCTGCTCCATACCTGAAGACCAAGTTCATCTGTGTCACCCCGTGAGTGTTCCTGGGGATTGTCTGTCAGTGCTTGGGAGGTGTTTGTGTGCTCAGCCTTGCTTGAGGGAGAGGTTTCCTTCCTTTCTTTCCACCTCTTTCTGAACTTTGCTTGGTTACTGTGGGGTTCCCAGCCTGGGGTAACGGTGGGGGCTGAGCTAGGCTCCGGCTGCTGCCCAAACCACAGCCCTGTTCTTCCCCTCCGGGGCCCCTTTCCTCTGGAGAGCTCTGGGGGCCGCTGGGCCATGCCCGGGGGCCCCTCAGCGGGTAGAGGGGGTGTTAGAGAGCTCTGGCCAGGCCCTGACTCCGGAGGTTTCTGTGCTTCTCCTTCGGACAGCACCTCCTTCAGCAACACCATCGACCTGCCCATGTCCCCGCGCACCCTGGACTCGCTCATGCAGTTCGGCAACAGCAGCGAGGGCGCGGAGAGCAACGCGGGTGGGCAGTTCGGTGAGTCGGGGGGGGCTCCAGGGGGCCCTGGCTGCCACCCCTCACGGGCCCCGTAACCCTGGCTGTGTCTGCCCGCAGAGTCGCTGACCTTCGACATGGAGCTGACCCCAGAGTGTGCATCCTCGCCCATGTGAGGGGCTGCGCCGGCGCGCGGGGCCCTCCCTGGGCTCAGCCTTCCCACCTCCAGAGCGCTCCCCTGGATTTGTCCCACTCGGCTGCAGCTGCTCCGGGCCTGCCCTCGGGAACAGCTTGGGGGCCAGGGTCCCTGAATGGGTTCAGGTCCTCACCTGACCCCACAGTGCAGCCCCTCTCTGGGGTGGTGCCGCTCATCTCTGGGGGAGGGGGATGAACCTTTTTCTATTTCCTTCCATAACAGTTTTCTATTATTTTTGCTCATTCAAGTGCCTATTTGCCTCCAATTGCAGCCACAGTTCCCACAAACGCTTCCACAGGCCCGGTCCTGCTGCTGGAAGCTGCTGCCCTGACTGCCCACACCCAAACCCACAAGACCTTACAAGTCTGGAATTGCAGAGGGGATTGGCCATGTGGCAGGGTCTGCCCTGCTGCTCCCAGCACCTCCTAGAGCTTGCAGGGTGCTGGGGTGAGTCCCCTCTCTGTGCCTGCCTGGCCCTGGTTTTGGCCAGGATGACCAGTACGGGGCTCGGAGCTGCAGGTGGATGTGTCCAGGAGCTCCTACCCTTGATTCAGAAGGCACTGCCCCTGCTGGACTCAGCCTGGGTTTGCTGGGAGCCCAGAGGTTCAGGAGCTGCTTGTGCTTGTCCCCAGCTTCCTGCTTTAGGCACAGTGGTCATTTTGGGCTCATTTTGGGATGGCTGGTATCCCTGGGGTAGGGCAGTGCTGCTACCCAGTAATGGCACCTGTGTGTGAACAGCATTTGCAGCTGTGGCCCATTCTGGGAGCTGGGTGAAGCCACAGGGGCTATCCTGTGTCCCTGGGGCCAGGCTGGTGCTGGGAGCTCAGTCTTGCTTCCAGCACTGTGCTGAGTTAGACCAGTTGGACCATGGGGAAGTGGGGGAACCAGCATGGCTGACAGTGGGGCACCTGGCCTGTCCCCTTCTCTCTGGGTTTTGAGGGGCCAGGCATGGGGTCTGCAGCTTCTCGGGGGCTTCACGTGGCAGTTCTGTTGGAGGTTGGCCCTCACAGTTAAGGTGGGAAGGGGCAAGAGTTGAAGAGAGCAGGTGGATGTGAGGAGAGGAACATGCTGTGGGGCAGTGCAGGACAGTGACAGGGGTGTTGTGGAAGGGCAGGTGTCCTGACTTTTGGGGGGTTGGTGGTTGTGGTCCTGCATTTATCAAAATTGGGGGAACCCTCCTGCCCTTTCCATGCAGTGGGCGGACGGACACGGATGAGCAGTGGAGGGGTGGGGGAGGCAGTGGGAGAGCTGCTCCCTCCGAGTTGCATCACAGCTGGTGGGCAGGGAGCCAGAGGGCAGGGGGGAAAGATCCCCCTGGCTGTGGGGTCTGGGCAAGCCCCTCCAAGCTGTGTGGGAGCGGGATGGGGGGTCCGTGGCTGGCCCTGGGGATGCTCGGGGGCGATGAGGGCCCTTTGCCCCTCTGCTCGCTCACCATAGCTGCCTCCAGCCGCAGTCCCTGGCAGCATTCAATACTGTAAAAAATTTTATTTTTTGTATATTTTATTGCTGTATCTACAGGCTTTAACTTTCTCCAAAATAAAGGCCCTGAAGCGACGTGCTCTGGGGTGTGAGCTTGGCTCTGCCTGCGGCACCCGCCTGACCCTGCTCCGGGAACTGGGGCCTCCGTCAGCGCAATTCGGCCCCGGTGCCGCAGCTGCGGTTTGCTCGTGCGAACTGGCTCCGGCACCTGCCCGGCACGCGTGGGCAGCTGCCCCTTATCGGGGCCTGCGGGGCCCTTCCCCGGGCACGCGGGGGGCAGTCACCGTGTCCCAGCCCGTGGTTGCTCTCTCTGCCCCAGAGACGCGCCTGGGTCTCCTCCACTTGTGTAAAGGAAATGCCGGTGCCAGCGTGGGAGGACACGGCTTCACTGGGGCCCTGCTCTGGCTGCTCTCAGCCCGGGCTGTCTGGGGCTGCACTGGGGCCCCTGTGAGTGCTTCTGCCCTGGGGTCGATGGATTGGGCTGGAGCTGGGGCTGGGGGCAGCAGGTCCCAGGCTCTGCAGGGCATGGCTGGATGGGTGTATGAGGCTGGGAGCACTGGCTGGTGACAGTGACACGCTTTGCACACAGGGCCCTGGTGGATCCCACCCTAGCACTTGCACCCCTAGCCCTCTGCAATACCATGGAGAACTGGATCATTCCAGGGTTTGTGCTCTGATGAGGCCAAGAGGGAGAGATTATTTCTCTGTCAGAGCAGGATTAGGGGGATTGTTCATGCAGGTCATGTGGAACTGGCTGCGCTGCATCATTTGAGGCGCTGGAGATGCACTGGAGCCTTCTCTGCCCTCTGTGTGCCCTAGAGCATCCTGCTCAGGTCTGAGCTGACCATGTCCCTGCTTCAGGAACCAGCCTCACTCCAGGACCCCTCCGTTTCACTGTCAAACCAGAACAGGGCTCTGCCCAGACCCTACAATCCCATTCCTGCTCTTAAGGCAGCTGTGTTGGATCATTGTCTGTCTCAGTGGTGCAGCCCAGGGTGCTGCAGGTGGGGGGCAGTTCACAAAGGAATGAGGCCCAGCCCTTCGGCAGGGACCCCCCTTCTCCTGCCCTGGCAGGTACCAGCCTCCCCTCTGGCAGCTGCAGGATGGAGTTGAGAACCCAGGACTAAGGAATTTTCTTACTCTTCTGCAACCCTTGGGGTTGCCACAACCATGTGGTGTCAGGAACATGCTGTTTCATTCCCTATTCCTGCAGATCGCGGGTTCCTTATCTCCCTGGGCCCACTGCATCCCTGTTGGCACCTGCCCTGCTCAGCCAGGGGCCAGCCCAGAGTGATGGGGTCAAGGGGCCACTGCTCCCAACTCTGAGTTCCTGCTGTGGGTAGCAGCAGGCTGGGAGCTCCTGGAGCCTGATGGGCAGCAGGAGAAAGTGCCCAGGGAAGGTCTCTGTGCTGGGCTGGAGAAACCCCTGCAGCACCAGCGGCAAGTGGGGCAAGGGACTCTTGTCAACATCCTGTCCCCCTCCTTCTGCCCCAGTCAGCCCCACGGGGCTGCAGCCCTCGCTTTCTGCCTGTGCTGGGGCATCAGGTTGTTTGTGGCTCCAAAAGGAGGTCACGGCGTGGCTTTGCTCCTTGCTCAGGGCCGCAGCACAGTGGGGAGGAGTGGGGACAGTGTCTGAGCCAAGCGTGCAAACGGATTAGGGGCTTCCAAATGCAGATAATCCGCTTGGGATGTGGACACTTGCGTGACGGGCACAGGGCGGCCCCGTGGGGATGGGCAGCCACCTGGACCAGGGGCAGTCCAGAGCAGGCGCTCTTGTAGGGTCCCACGGGCACCTGGGGTGTCTGAGCTGTGCAATATTGACAGTTCCTTGGGAATAAGGCAGCAGACAGGGATTAGAGAGGCCACAGCTTATCCCAGGGCCAAGCAACTGAATGAGCAGGGCTGCAGTGAGGGGTGGGAGGCAGAGACCCCCGGGACTCAGTTGCCACCTGCCCAAGGACCAGCCTGAGGGTCGCCTCTGCCCTCCCAGGTGCTGGGAAGGATCTTCCCACAGCAACACATGCTGAGCTGCAGAGCACGTGCCACTGCTGCCCAAGGCAAGAGCCATCCCAGTCCCTGCTTCCAGTGCTCAGAACACAGCAGTCAAATAAATATTGCATCACACTCAGATAAATACACAGCAGAGAAGAACCAAGCAGCGGTGCCTTCCACTGCCACATGTGGCAGAGGTCAGACCCAGAGCTCCAGCACAGTGTGATCTCCAAAATCGCCACCTCCCAGCCATTCCAGGAGGACACAACCTGCCTGTTTCCCTACAGATGTCCCATCCTGGCTCAGAATGCAGCATCTGGCTGTGGTGGCACCAGCACCAAGGGCTCTGCTCACCCCGACATGGGGTGATGGGCCCTGGCTCTGGTGCAGCCACTGGACTGGGCTGACCTGTGGCAGCACATTGGTGGCAGGAGCGGCTGGGACTGAGCGGTTACTGTGGCAACTGAGCTCTGCAAGGGAGAGCAGGGATGCAGGGAGAGGACAGGGATGCGTGGGGATGTGCAGGGATGTTGGGATGCACCAGCGTGGGGTGGGGGCTAAGTGCCAAGGGCCAAGTGCTCTGCATGCACTCCTGATGCCCCCAGCCAGCCCCGGCACTGGGGTGGGCATGAGGTGATTGTGCCCTTGGTCCCAGCTGGGATGTGGGTGCTGCAGGCCCCCCCGTGCCCCCTCAGGTGCAGAGATACTCACTGAGCTGGTGGGGGGTTCTGGTGCCCTCTGCAGACCCAGTCGGGCTCTCGCTGTCCTGTCCTGGCTGTTTCAGTAGCAGGAACTGGATGTTCTTTCCTAGCGGGAGGAGCTATGGAGGAAACAATGAGTCTTTGCCCAAGCAATGGCACTGCTTGGCTGCTGAGGCCAAGTGTTTGCTGGGTTGTTCCCAGCCATATCTGAGTGGCTGGAAGCAGAGGTTTCCTGTGGAAATTCCCCCTTGGACAAAATGTCATTTCTGGCTTTTGCTGGACCAGATCATCCCCTCCCGCTGGCACTAGGCACCATCAGGCTGAGCCTGTGCCAGTGACAAGCATCTCTGGTGCCCTCCCTTCGCCCTGCCCATGGCTCCAAGTCGTGTGCTGCCCATGGGTGGCCGGGTTCTGGCAGGGTCTGTGCTGCTGCCCTGTCCCCTCGGCTGCTGGCGTCACTCTTCCCAGGCTGCCTCCTGCACCAGCAGCAGGGCTGGAACCCTGCAGGGCCCATCCCCACTGGTTCTCCAGTGGGACCTTTGTGGGAAAATGTGAATCTGTGACTAATGTGGGGATTCATCTGTTTCACATTAGCGGGGCTGGATTGTCACAACGGGGTTTTGTTTTGAGACCTGCGAGTGCGAGGGATGCAAAGCAGGGATGGGATGGGGCTGGGCTCCCCCATGAGATGTCCTGCTGCTTCCCAGGAAGCAGGAGGGGATGGAGCCGAGGCTGTGTCCTGCCCGCAGGTGACGTGGGTGGGTGTTTGTGCTTTGCCCAAGCCCAGCACTCTGCACATCCTGGGAGCAGAAGGGAGGATTGCAGAGGAGCCTCGCATACAGGATGTGCCCGGAGGGCAGTAGCCAAAAGCGTCAGGACCTCTCCAAAGCCGCCTAAATAAATGTTTCCACTCCTGAGAAATAATTAAGACCCTTGAGATGCCACTTAGAGAGGAAGGCTGTTCCGCCTGCACTCGTTGCACTCCTGCTCCAAACACAGAGGCAATTTTCTCGGAAATCCATTACGAAGCTCCAGACTCCCTCTGTCCCCGGAATGCGCAGCGTCATTCGGCATCCTGCTGAGCTCATGCGAGGTGGCCATGCGTCCGGCTGCGGCTCAGCCTGAATAATGCTCACCTTCCCAGAGGCTTCCCGAGACTTTCTGAGGCCCAAAGAGAGCCATTGCAGGGCTAAGATCGCTTTGGGGCATCGCTGGGATGGAGTTGGGGCAGTCCAGGGCAGATCCAAGGGGCAGCCTCTCCACTGGTCACTGCTTCAGTCACTGTTCCTCTGTTCTTTTCCCCTGGAAAGGAAGAATTTCTCCTGGTAACATCCCCACCAGCCAGCTTGGAGTTTTCCTTGAGACCTGGTGAAAACAAATTGTGATTGGATTGGATTGGATTTTATTGGATTCCATTTGCCCTCTCAGCATGGAGCACTCTCCACTTTCTCTCCCAACACTAATTTATTTTTCCTTTTTCCCCCCCTTTGTAGCAGAAGGGGAGGGAGAAAGGAGGGAAGTGAGAGGAAACAGAGGGTGTTTTGTGTACATCTTCCAGCTCTCCCAAGCACATGTAGCTGTGCAGGTCTCTGGCACAGGGAGCACTGTGTCCCTGGGATCCTCCAGATACCCCTGGATCCGTGGTGCCCAGACAGAGCCCCAGCAGCCACAGACATTGTGTGTGACCTTGATTCTCTGGCCTGAGCAGCCAGTGCCCGCCTGGCTGACTGCGCCAATGGGTTATGTGGGCCAGGGATTGTGAAAGCCGCGTGTCCGCGTGATGCAACTCACCAGAGCAAGAGCGTCCCAGCCAAGCAGGGTGGGCAGGCACCAGGGCCCTGTGCTGCACTCTCCGTTCCTTTTCTTCTGTCTCATTGAAAACAGACAGTGTGGGAGCTGCTGGCTTCACTTTGGGTGCCTGTCCCTGCTTGCCAGGGTCCCAGCTCACCTCTCTGCGAGGTCTGGAGTGCCCCAGGAGCACTGGGAACGGCAGCCAGGGCTCTGCTGGCAGCGGCTCAGCAGGGATGTGTCAGCCTTTGTGCGTGAGATTCTCCCAAGAGGGTGAGCGCAGGCAGCACAACCTTTAGTGGGAGCTGGGGGCTGTTCGGGCTGGAGTCACCCATTCAGTCGTTCACCAAGGCTGCTCCAGGCACGGAGTGGGGCTGGCAAGTTGGAAAGCACCGTTTTGTGGCTGGTGTTTGCATGGAGCAGGTGCTGGGCTGGTGCCTGCCCAGCCCACAGGTATTTATCTCTTGGAAGCATGGAGCTGGACGAGGCAGTGAGGAGCCCAAGCTGGAGCCAGAGGACTTTAGTTCAAGAGCAATAGATAAAAGCAGTAGAGAGGTGGGAACTTGGGGCTGTGCTCTGACACAGTGGCCAAGTGATTTGCAATTGCTGGTGCACCAGCTGTCTGAGAGCGATCCTGCTCCAGCACTGGCACAAGGAAAGACGAGCCCCTCCTTCCTGGATTCCCACCGGGGAAGGGTCACCTGTGCTTCTACCAGCCCAGAGCAGGAGAGGGACCTGTTCGCTGAATTTCCCTCCGGAGTTTTTTCAGGCCACAGAAGATGAGCTGGTAGCGAAAGTGAAAGCCCAGGAGATCCCATGCGGTGGGTGCAAGCGCTGGGGCAGAACGAGCACACCCAGTATTGCTTCCTGCCACCACATCTGCCCATCACCGCACGGCAGCCGCACCCCGGGGTGCCCATCACCTGGGGCACCCCACTGCCCTGGGGTGACAGTGCTGCCGGGAGGAGTCTGCTGTGGGTGCCAGCTGTGCAGGAGCTCCTCAGGATGGTTTTCTTACGGCTGCTGTCAACTTTCCCTGTTTGAGCAACTACAGAGGAGCTGGCAGTGCCTTGGGTCTCCTCACAGCTTGCAGGGGACGTGGCAGCTTGGAAGAAGGGGATGCAGCATCTTGTCCCAGCAGGTGCCTGAAGCTGTGGCAGCACTGGGGATCTTGGCTGCAGTGTCAGCCCAGGCCTGTGGTGGGAATGAGCACCCTGCAGCCAGGGCTGCTTCACACAGAGGGCCCAGCGTCAGCACAAGGCAGCCCTGCAGCCACGTCTGTGGCCACCTGGTACCGATTTGGTCATTCCTGCTCCCAGAACCAAGGCTTGGTGCTGCTTTGGGCTTCCCTGATACTTACCGCCAAATTCTGGTGCTGGTTTGTGTCCTACCACAGCTGCTGGTGTTGAAGCCTCAAGCTGTTTTGAATTCTAGTGCCTGTGCCACTACTCACTTATGACACCCTGTGCCATTACCTCTTGCTGGTACTGGTGGCATTAACCTGTGCTGGTGCCCGGTACCGTCACCCAGTGCCACTGCCTGATGCCATTATCCCGAGCCCGGTACCGGCACTGTTACCCGGTGCCTGGCGCCCGATGCCCAGTGCCGTTACTCAGTGCCATTACCTGGTGCTGTTGCCCAGTGGCTGGTACCGCTCCGTTACCCGGTGCCGTTCCCGGTGTCGGCGGGGGCAGGCGGGGGCGGAGCCGTAGGGGGGGCGGGCCGCGCGGGCCGGGCCGGGGCGCGGCGGAGGCAGAGCGGCGGCGGAGCCGAGCGCCGGGAGCCGCCGGGAGCCGCGGGAGCAGCGGAGCCGCAGCCGCCGCCGCGGCCGCAGGTGGGCGCGGGCGGGGGCGCGGAGCCATCATCGCCGCCGGGACCGGACCGGACCGGACCGGACCGAGCGGGCCTGGACCCCGTCCGCCTTCCGCAGCAATGCCGGGCGGGGTGCGGCGGGGCCGAGGCCGGGGCTCGGGGCGTTCCGGTCCGGTCCGGTCCGCGCTGTGGGTGTTTCGTAACCCCGGGCAGGCGCAGCTGGACCGGGCGCGGGGCTCGGCGGGGGCCCGGCTGGGCCCGCGGGCCCCTGAGCGGGCGGAGGCGACAGTGGGGCCGCTCCGAGGGGGCAGCGGGTACGTCCCGGGCCCGTCCTGGTGCCGCGGCGCATCCCGGGGCGGGGGCGCTCCTCGCCCGGCGGAGCGGGGCCGGTTTTCGCACGCGGGCCCCGCCGGAGCGGCGGCCGCGGAGGGCGGCTCCGAGTCCCGGTCCCGGGCCGAGGGGAGGATCCGGGACAGCGCGAGGCGTCCCGTGCAGTGCCGGGGGCGTCCCGCCGCAGGCAGCACACCGAACCGCGATGGCGGGAGTGCGAGCCCGGTTGCTGTCGGTGGCACACGCGGCTCCGCGCCGCGGGGCGGGTGGGATCGTTCCCCGGCGGGAGCGGCGACACCACGGGGACCGCAGCGCCCAGTGGCCTTTCACCCAGCTCGGGCGCGGCCGGTGACTGGGAGCCCGCGGGAGCCGCGGCCACCTGTCCAGCGGGTTACGGAGCTGTCAGGGCTCCGTGCCCGGCCAGCCCCGGGCTCGTGCCAGGCCGGCCCCGGGCAGCTCCTGCCGAGCGGCTCCGGGGCTCCAGTGCTCAGCTCGTACCGGCAGTGCTGAGCGCGCCCTGAGCCGCGCTGACGCCGCCGATGGGCCGGGGCTGTTGGCTCGTTCAATTCTCCGTGCGCCGTGCCGGGCACCCCGTGGCACCGGGCCGGTGACCAGCAGCAGTTTGGTGACAGTGCCTGGGGCGCGTCGCGGAGGGGAGACGGGGCTGGGCTCAGGGTGGCTCCGAGTGGTTTGCCCACAGCAGGGGCATGGCACACGATGTCCCTGTGGTGCGGGGCCCTTGGTTGGAGCAGAACATTCCTGGTTGTGGGCTGGCTCACTGAGCTGGCTGCCTGCGGCCAGCACGGGTCCCTGCAGTGCTCGTGCCTGTGCCCAGAGCAGTGTGAGCTCCAGCAGTGGCATGCGAGGGGGCACTTAGTGCAGGCATAATGAGGTGCTCTGCAGAGCCTGTCCACTGCCATGGACACCAGGATCCGGCCCTCCACAGTGCGAGATCTCCCCTCCAGGTCTTGACTCTGGCCCAGGTCTTTGAGCTCCTGAAGCCATCAGGATTGCAACCTGACCTGGTGTGGTTCCAAGGTGCTGGATGTGAAGATGGAGACTGTCTCCCTGGATTTTATAACTGTTCTGGGGAGCTATTCATCCTTGGGGCTGGAGAGGGCTGTACTGCGCCCTGCTGTGCTGTGGGTACAGCATGAGGAGGAGGAGGAGCTCTGGTGTGGGCTGAGAGGTGCCAACAGCCTGTGTGCAGGGACATGGGAGAGCTGGGCTGGGAGCAGGGCATGACGGGTGACTGTTACCCACTCTGTGTTTTGTGACACTTGGACAATGCCCTGCTTTGGGGTTGTTGGGTCCCTACAGTTGTCACTAGAGCCACCTCACCGGGTCTGCTGCATCTGCCTTGTGCCAAGGCCAGTGCTCTGGGGCGGGATTAGGGATGCTCTCACCATACAGGGAGCTGCAGTTGGGGATGCTTAGCACAGGGCACACAGAGCCTCTGGAGGGACCTTCCCCTCTCGCAGCAGGGGAAGTGCTGACTCCAAAGTGACTGTGAAGGCTTTGCCATGGGGTTTCCCAGCTCTCTCTCGAGTGATAGCAAAACTCAGATACCCTGCTTGCAAAAAATCCCTGCTCCCTGCACTCTGCGACATCGTGGGCGGTGAGTGGCGACTGCTTTGGGCCGAGTACAGTGAAGCAGCCCCATCAGCTGGGAAATTACTTTCTAGTTTGCAAGGAATGACTGTAAGCTGGACTGCACCCAACAGACTTCACAGCAGCCCTGGGGAGCCGGTGGGAGCCCAGGCTCAGTGGGATGGCAGGTGGGGTGAATGGGACCTCCCTGCCCTCAGCATCCCCTGGGTACCTGCGCTGGTGGCAGCATCCCTCTGCCTGCCCGGCTGCGGTCACTCCCAATGTCCCACACACTGTGAGTGCTGCCCTTGAAGCAGCCACTGCAGGGAAGCCAGGGCATGGCTAGGGTTAGGGTTAGGGTAAGAGTCCCCACCTTGCCAGGACAGGTCAGCACTCGGCCATGCAGGCAGCTCCAGCCTGGGAGGCTGTGCTGGCTCCGGGGCTCCGGCACGCTCCGGGAGAAGTAGCCTCGACAGCTGTAATGTTTCTGTGGCATGCCTTTCCTTTCATGGGGTGTCTATTTTGCAACCCCCAAGTGTTTTGATCCCGGGAGGAAGGGGGCGGGGGTGTTTACCCTGGCACCACATGGCTAGTGCAGGGATCCAAGTGGTGCTGGGCATGCCTGAATTTCACATGCAGCAACAGTTCTAGCAACATCTGCTGGCTGATAAAAGGTAGGCTGCTGCACGCCGCTGCTCCCGCCGCGTTGGGAAACGTCGAGGGGGAGGCACACTGTGAACACGGCTTCCTGGCCGATAGGGCTGAGCTGACTTGCTGATAAAGCAGAATCCACCCATCTGGCTGCACCAGAGGGGCCAGGAGCACGGGCTGCTCGCAGACGCTTCATGCCCACTGCTTCCCCGAGTGCTGGGTCCTGCTTCCCACTGTATCAGGAATGATGTGCTGCCAAGCTGGGACAGCCACAGGAGCATAGCTGAACCACAGCACAGTCACAACTAATTCCCGGTTCAAACAGTCACTGGTGAGTTTTGCAATCTCCACTTTCAGTGTAACTTTGTGTTATGAGCTGGTTTATAGCACAGCTCTGCTGGGGAGGGAACTGGGGAAAAGGCTGGTGCTGGAGAGCCACTGCTTCAAAAGAGCCAGAGCAGCAACCCAGCCCTGCCCACCACATGCTGGGTGCCCATTCTGTCTGGCCTCTCATCCCTATCACTCAGTGGCCCTGCAAAGCCTTTAGCAGAGGAAGAGGCTGCTCTTGCTGGCAGTTCTGAGTCCCTGCACCAGCTGGAACTGCTGTAAAATGATCTTTGTCCTCTCTGGTGTGAATACCCGACCCTGGTGCTGTTGAGCTGTGGGCCCAGGGGTGCAGCTTCTCTGGCCCTGCTTATGGAGATGTTGTGGTGAGGCTTATGGTGCAGCTCAGGGGTAGGGGCTCTGCTGCTGCTTCAGGGGCTGGAAAGCCAGAAGCCGCCTGGACATATTTGTATGTGAATGGATGCACGGTGTGCTTCGCCCCCTCTCTCGATTTGACTGAGAATTTTGTTGCAAAAACCACTGGTGTTTTGGTTGTTTTATTCTCTGTCTGACTAGTCCCCCCTCCTGCCAGCATCCCTGGATGTCTGTGCATCCCCTCTTCCAAAGGCAAGGCTTTTCTCCTCTCCATCCTGCTCCCCTGGCTTGGTGCAAGAGCATCTCTGTGCAGAGCTGCTGCAGCTGCTGAGGATGAACTCTGGGAGTGCAGTGGGGAGATGCAGGAGCTGCTCTGGTGTCCCTCTGGCTCTCCCTGCTCACCACACATCCAAAAGCCTGTGCCGTGCCAGTTGGGCTGGCTCTGCACCACGTCCCCAGCCCCAAGGAGAGCTGGAGCATGGCATTGATCCGAGGGGGTGGATGCAGCCAGAGCAGTGCCTGTGCTGCCCACATCTTCCCCAGCCCACCTGGGTCCTGTCCAGCAAATCCAGTCTGGCTGTGAGTAGATTAGTGCCATTGTGTGCACTCACTGGAGCATGGCAGAGAAAATGAAATTGTGTCTCCAGACCCCAATCGGGACTAATTCGATGCTGAAATGAGCTTAATCCTCAGGTCCTTTGCCCGGCCTGTCCCTCCTGGGCTGGCGCAGGTCTGAGCAGGGATTAGCACCGAGCCAGCGGCTGTGATGGATTGGCCTCGGTGCAGGAGGCTGCTACAGAACCTGAGGGACCCCAGGGCTGTGCCCTCACCGTGGCATTACAGGGACTTGGGGTTGGTCCTTATTAGTGTGGAGGGAAAATCCCTTCCTTGAGTGTCCTGGCACGGGGCAGCTGCACATCCCTGCCCGGGCAAGGCCAGAGTCTGGGATGCTGCAAGTGGCTTTGTGCCTGCCCTGGGATTCCCCCACCGAGCCAGGGGAAGCTCCAGAACTGTGAGTTGGCAATGCCCTGCTGTGCCAGCCCCAAAGCTAGTTAATTCAGCTGCTTGGCCCCAGGGAGTCAGGAGTAATTAAAACTCTGCCCAGCCTCTCTAATCCTGTCTGGGGGTTTATGATGGGGGCAGCACCAGTGCTTGCAGGGACTGGGCTCCCCAGGGTGGATGTCCTGCAGGAGCCACACTGGACTCGTGCCCATGGGGCTGGTCGGGCCCTGGGCTCTGCTGATGTGGCTGTACCATGTGTCTTGTCCACCAGTGCTGGTCCTGCCACATGCTCAGTGTCTGAAGGAATCCCACTGGTGCCCGGGCAGTGCCTGTATCTGGCTGTGCCTGCCTCAGGGCGGCTCTTGGTGCACTGAGGTTTTCTCGAGGTTCCAGCCGTTGGATTCAAGGGATTTTGCTGGGTATTTTGGTGGTTTTGGTTTGACGCAGGTTTCTGGGCCTCTCTGATTGGAAGAAATCTGAAGTGAGGAGGAAAACCTTTCCCAAGGGTGGCAAGTGCTGGCAGGCAGAGAGCCTGGCCAGTGGGGTGAGATGAGCTGTCGGCAGCCCGCAGCACTGATGCCCCTGGAACCAGTCCCCAGCTGGGGCATCTCTGCCTGTGTGGGGCTGGTGTCCCCTCTGGGTAGCATCAGGTCATGCATGTGGTTTCCTTGTTCCTGTAACAGTGTGAATTCTCTGCTTTTGGCTCCCAGAGTTGCTGGGATACCTGGACAGTCCTGGTGCTACTAGTTCCACCTCTGCCTAGCTACTCTGCTGCTGTGGGACCTGTCGCCTCTGCTCTTGGAGGGCATCTTGGATTACCAGAGCCAGGCATGCGTCTTTCATGAGTATCATGGTACCTGCCCCCAGGTGTTTCCAGTGTGGGCTGAGTAGTTCAGCTGCCTCCTCCCCGATGCCACCAGGGCGAAGCCATCAGTTGCTGCCACTTTCTGTGGGAGACAAACAAACCCCATCAAAGCACGGAGCTTCTAGAAGGAGCTCGTTCCCGAGCCGGTGGGCACTGCCACCTCCCAGCCAGAGCTGGAAACCACAGGCCGGTGTACAACATGCGAGCAGCCCTTGGCCCTCTGTGCCATCTCCACAGTGTGTCGGTGCCACAGCTCTGAGCAGGGCAGGGCGCTGCTCACCATCACCCGGGTGCTCCCGCTGCAGGCTCCGCTCCAGGGCCGTGCGCTGGGGGCTGTGAGCGAAGCTGGGGGGTGCAGGTGAGCGGGTCCCGTCTACCCCCATCCTTCATGGCTCCCTGGGGTCTCATCCCTGGCCCTCAGCCAGCCACGGGGGCTCAGTGCCACTGCCCTGCTGAGGACAGAGGCTGTGCCTGCTCTGGCCCCGGGGCGGTGTGAGGGGCAGAGCGTGCCGGCCCCGCTGCCCGGCGGGCGCCCCGCGGGCAGCGTGGCAGAGGTGGCTGCAGCAGTGGAGGGCAGGCTGTCCCGCGCAGGCACCTGACATTTTGGAAGGAAATAGCTGCTCTCTGCTCCTTCCTGTAGTGCGCAGCCAGCGAAACGGCCGCCCGGGAGCCCGGCTGTGCCCGCCCCGAGCCGTAGCCGGGCTGTCCCGGGGCCGGACGCCAGAGCGGCGCGGGGACGGAGCGGGGCCTGAGCGCGGTGAGTGCGGCTGCGGGACCGGGCACTCCACACCCGGCTCCAGCGGGGCCCTGGGGTGAGCCGGTGCGGACAGGGGGCCGCTGAGGGCGGAGGGGCGGCTGGCGGTGTGTGCTGGGGTAACCGGAGCCCTTCGCTGTGCCGAGCGGCCGCTCCCGGCTGCCGCCTCCACCGTGCCCGGGGCCCGTCTGGGGGCCGGATCTTGCCCTGGAGGGATCTTGCTTGGGGCCGCCCACCTTGGAGGGCTGCAGGACAGCTTCCCGCCGGGCCTGCCGGGGGCAGCGGCAGCGCTGGCTGGGGCAGCACCGGAGCCCCTCGGCGGCACCACCGCCGGGTGCAGGGTCCGGCCCTGCGGCCACAAGCGGGGCCGGCTCTGACCTGGAAGCGATCGCGGGTTCCCGGAGGTGCCGAGAAACCACGTGTCCGTGTTTACTGCGGCGGGAGGCGCAGCGGCCGCCGGAGCCCAGCGCCGCGCCCCTGCCCCGGGAAGACACCGCTCCGGAGACCCCCGGGCTGGCGGAGCAGCGGGCGAAGGGCAGTGCGGGAGCCGCCGCGGCGGAGGGACTGCGTGGGTCGAGGGAGTGGGGCGGGGGGTTACAGCCAGAGCCCGGCGGTGCCCCCCAGGCCTTTGCCTAGCCCTTGGCCCTTCACGGCATGGGTCTGGGCAAGAGGCTGCTGTCGGGGGCTGTGCCAGCACCAGGGCAGGGGTGTCCTGCTCACGAGGGCTGGCTCTGTGCAGGGAGCGTCCCGCGGCACATTGCAGTGAGCATCCCGTGCAGGGCGTGCTCCGGCGCCGGGGTAGCTGCTGCCTGTGTCTGGATGGCACGTGGGAAGCTGCTACTGCCATCCTCATGCTGTGAGGCATTTCCCTCCTTTTGTCTGCCCACGGATGTGCTCTGGCTCTCCTGCAGTTTGGGACTTGCTGGTGCCTACTGCCACTGTGCCTGCGACCCTTCCCCAGTGTGATCACGTCAGTCCCCTGGTTGCCCCAAGCCCAGCAGAGCTGCCACTTTCCCCATCTTCCCCTCTCCTCGCTGCTGCCTCTGGCTGAGTGCCCTTTTTGAGTGGGTTTCTCCTGTTTTGCATTGGGTTTGGCAGTGCTTCCCCATCAGCAGTGGGCAGTGAGACCTTAAGAGGCAGAAATGATGTCTGCTGGCATCGCCCTCTCTCTGCTCAGTCCCTGTGTTGTTGGGGTCCCTCTCCACAGCTCTGGGGTCTGTTCTCAGCAGTGGTCCTACCCCGGGAAGCTGCTGCCTGTGCCCCTTCACAGGCAATGTGTCTCTGGTGAGCGCGTCGCTGTGGCTTGTCGAGTGCTGCTGGTTAACCGAGCTGCAGTGACGGGTGGGTTCCAGCTCGCTGCCAGCGAGTAAATGCAAAGTAGCCTAAACCACTACAATTATCTGCCTCTTGCAGTTGTTGGAGTGCGCATGGGGCCGGTGGCTGCCGTGCATGGCTGACCCGTGGCAGTGCTTGAGGCTGCAGTGGCCCTGCTGGAGCTGGCGGGCTGGAGGTGGCACTGGGGTGGGTGAATGTCGCTGGACATCAGGGTGGATCCGTCCCTGGGCTCCCATCCCTCGGGCAGCTGGTGATGCCACCGAGGAGTGTGATGCTGGAAAGTGATGTTAGGCATGGTCCAGGCCAGGGCAGTGGCTGCCAGCAGCAGCCAGGTGCAGGAGGCAGGGCTGCCTGGAAAAGCTCACAGCGGCAGCTCCAGCTGCACAGTGGGACCATGCTGCTGCTGCTTTTGCTGAAATGGAGTTGCTGCCCCAGCCTTGCCAAGTCTCAGGGCTAAAAGTCTGCCCATGGCAGGTGGCACTGGTTGCTTGTGCTGGGGTGGTCAGGGTACCCTGCAGCCCATGGGGAGGTTTGGTTTGTCCACAGGTGGGACACAGAGACAAAAATGAGACAGATTTCCCCCAGGAGAAATTGCATGTCCTGCTGCATTGACAATGTCTGTGGAGGTTGTGCTCAAGCCTGGTGCAAATGGTGTTTTGGGGCACACACCAGGTGAGCTCTGCCACCATCAGCCACTGCACAGCCCCTTGTAGAGGCAGATATGACACTGGTGCTCCTGTTCCCAGGCTGGCACTGGCCAAATGTGGTGCCTGCCAGCTCACCACAGAGCAGCCAGAGACTCGTTGCTTAACAACATGCTAGAGTGGAGTAGGAAGTGTTTTGTCACTGTGAGATGGGAAGAGATCACCATTTTATCAACAGGCAGGGCAGTGTCTGTTTGCTCTGTGTCCGTGCAGATGTCCCCACAGTACTGGGGACTTCGGTCACTTTGTGGTGCAGTGGCACTGGCATGGCTGTTCTTGGCTCTGCCCCTTATCAAGCGTCCGCAATTTCCAACAGCAGCGTGTCCTGCTGTCGGCCATCCCACCTTCCCTTTCCTCCTTGCCGACGTTCTTCTGCCTCCCCTGGCCCCTCCTTGCCAGCAACATTTCCAGCTTGGTGACTTCTGTGAATGTGGAAATGTTCCTCCCTTTTTATAGGGGAAAAATTCATTTTTAGCCAGCTCTGGGTTATTGTTCCTCTTCCTGTTCAGGGGCGGGTTTGCACGGCTTGGGGGCTCCGGCTGTGGCTGCTCCACTCGGACCTGTTGCCACTGTCCCCCAGCATGTCCCCCTGACTGTTCTTTTGGAGCCCTGTGGGCCACTGGGTATTTCTGAGGCCGAACAAAATGCTTCAGGGAGAGAGGGAAGCACAGCCCTCACTGGCTCAGCCCCTCTGCTTGTCACCAGCCAGTGCAGTGATCGGGTTCTGGCCCGGTCACCTGGCCTGCCGGGCCCCTCTGTGTGGTGCCAAATCCCAGGTGGTTAGGGTGTGAGTGTATCTAAATGCTGTTTACTGTACTGCTGCCTCCTTACTCAGGGGGGACCTTGAGCCCCCCAGACCCTCCTCTGTCACTCGCCGTGATATCACCCTCACACAGTCAGCTGCAGGTTGTTTCTCCAGCCCCCTCTAACCACAAGTGACCCAGGGGACACACTGGATTTTAGTAGAGGTGCTGTTGCCACCATCTCATCCCTGCCTACCCCTGGGGGAGCCAAGGCTGTGTAGTGGGTGGAATCCCTGCATGGAGCCAGAGCCACCCCAAAACTGCTTTGGGAAGGTCCATGCATCTCCACCAGGACATGGGGCACACAGCGGCCCTGGCACTGGGGACTTGTCAGGGACTGCGGTGCCACGTGGGCTCTTGGGGCTGGGGCTGCTCCTGCCTGCTGGCGCTGCCAGGGTGTGGGCAGGGGCGGGATGAACGCGGGGGGGGCCTCTGCTCTGCGTCACCCTGGATTTCTGGCCAGCCCTTCCTCCCCCTGGCTTGTTTCCTCATTCGCGTGGCCAGTGATGGCTGCGATCCCGTGGTGCAGTGAGGGGAAATGAGAACCATGTGGAGAGGCCACGCAGAGGCACGTCCCTGGCCCTGGGCACCCCCAGGGCTGTTCCTAGAAAAGAGGGGGTGACACAGAGCCAGTGTCCCCTGCCCCTGCGTGCCCTTTCTTTCAGCAGCTGGAGACAGTGCTGGCAGCCCCAGTGACTCCAGACACTCCTGCAGAGGGTGTGGGGACAGCCGGGGCCAGACCCCCTGCAGCACAGTGCCTGCCTGTGTCCCGCTGGTGTCCTGACGGCGCGTCTCCCGCAGGTGCTGAACCATGGCGGTGTGGATCCAGGCCCAGCAGCTCCAGGGCGAAGCCCTGCGGCAGATGCAGGCGCTCTATGGGCAGCACTTCCCCATCGAGGTGCGGCACTACCTGTCGCAGTGGATCGAGAGCCAGGCGTGGTAGGTCAGGGTGTCCTCTTCCCAGGGGTGCTGCGGCTGCCCTGGGGTACAGGTGGGTGCTCCCTGCTGCCAGGCTGCCCTGACACCGCTCTGCTCCACACGCAGGGACTCCATCGACCTTGACAACCCCCAGGAGAATGTGAAGGCGACACAGCTTCTGGAGGGGCTGATCCAGGAGCTGCAGAAGAAGGCAGACCACCAAGTGGGTGAGGACGGCTTCCTGCTGAAGATCAAGCTGGGGCACTACGCCACGCAGCTGCAGGCGAGTGGGGGGCTGTGGGCAGGGGTGCAAGGCCAGGGGGGTTCCTGCCCTGTGCCTGGCTCAGGCCGTGCTCTCCCCACAGAACACGTATGACCGATGCCCCATGGAGCTGGTGCGCTGCATCCGGCACATCCTCTACCACGAGCAGCGGCTGGTGCGGGAGGCGAACAATGTGAGTGTGGGCTGGGAGGGGTGAGGACAGGGTTCCGCAGGGGTGGGGGGATGCTCAGGGGCTCTTGACTCCATGTTGGTGGGAGCAGCCCTAAGGCAGGGACTAGGGAGCTTCCCATCACTGTGCTGAGCACACCCTGTGCCCCGTGCAGAGCCCTTCCCCATCTGGCTCCCTGGTGGATGCCATGTCCCAGAAGCACCTGCAGATCAACCAGACCTTCGAGGAGCTGCGGCTCATCACTCAGGACTCAGAGAATGAGCTCAAAAAGCTGCAGCAGACGCAAGAATACTTCATCATCCAGTACCAGGAGAACATGCGACTCCAAGGTGGGTGGGGGCCCGAGGAGCATGGGGCTGGGGTGCTGGCAGGACCAGCCCTAACACCATGCCCTGTCCCCCAGCCCAGTTCTCCCAGCTCTCCCAGCTGGGCCCCCAGGAGCGCATGTCGCGGGAGACGACGCTGCAGCAGAAGAAGGCATCGCTGGAGGCCTGGCTGCACCGTGAGGCCCAGACACTACAGCAGTACCGCGTGGTGAGTGATGCCTCCTGGTTCCCCGTGATGCTGTCCCCATGATGCCCTGTGACACTATCCCTGCACCCCTGATGTTGTCCCACCTCGCAGGACCTGGCTGAGAAGCACCAGAAGACGCTGCAGCTGCTGCGCAAGCAGCAAACAACCATCCTGGATGATGAGCTGATCCAGTGGAAGCGTCGGCAGCAGCTGGCGGGGAATGGGGGCCCACCCGAAGGCACCTTGGACGTGCTGCAGACCTGGTGAGTGCCTGGTCGGGTGGGATGGGATGGGGTGCTGAGCCCAGTGGGTGCTGAGCCCTACTCCCCTCAGGTGTGAGAAGCTGGCAGAGATCATCTGGCAGAACCGGCAGCAGATCCGCCGTGCCGAGCACCTGTGCCAGCAGCTGCCAATCCCAGGCCCAGTGGAGGAGATGCTGTCAGAGCTGAATGGAACCATCACCGACATCATCTCTGCCCTGGTCACCAGGTACAAATTGGGCCCAGCTGGGTGGGGGGCCAGGTTGGCCCTGCCCGCTTCCCAGCCTCCCTGATCCCCCTGTCCCCACCCAGCACCTTCATCATCGAGAAGCAGCCCCCTCAAGTGCTGAAGACACAGACCAAGTTTGCAGCCACAGTGCGGCTCCTGGTGGGGGGGAAGCTGAATGTGCACATGAACCCCCCTCAAGTGAAGGCCACCATCATCAGCGAGCAGCAAGCCAAGGCCCTGCTGAAGAATGAGAGCACCCGCAAGTAATGCCAGGGGGCAGGGTGTGGGGCGGGGGGAAGGGCTGCACTTTGCACAGCTCCCAGTCCTGGTGTGCCCTGACTCCGTGTGCATTCCTGCGGCAGTGAGAGCAGCGGGGAGATCCTCAACAACTGCTGTGTGATGGAGTATCACCAGGCCACTGGGACACTCAGCGCCCACTTCCGCAACATGGTGAGTGCCCCTGGCTCCCCGTCCTGTCCTCTTGTGTCCCTCTGTGTTCACCCCGCTGTGCCCATCTATTCCTCCGTGCTCACCCCTGGTGTCCCTGCAGTCCCTGAAGCGGATCAAGCGCTCAGATCGCCGCGGGGCTGAGTCAGTGACGGAGGAGAAATTCACCATCCTCTTCGAGTCACAGTTCAGTGTCGGTGGGAATGAGCTGGTGTTCCAGGTGAAGGTAAAGCTGCTCTGTCCCTTCTGCAGGCCCTAGGCAAGCCATGGGCACTATGCCCACAGGAATGGGGCTGGGCTGGGGCCACATGGGTGCCCATGGGTGATGCTCCCTTGGTGCCCCACAGCCCATTCCAGTCTCCTTCCTCTCGGCAGACGCTGTCCCTGCCTGTGGTGGTGATTGTGCATGGGAGCCAGGACAACAACGCCACGGCCACTGTGCTTTGGGACAACGCCTTTGCCGAGCCCGTGAGTGCCAGTGCCGTGGGGGCAGGACAGGCCCCATCTCCCCAGTGTGGGAATAGGGCTCAGCCTCCCGGTGGGACATGCCTGGAGGGATCAGGCAGAGCTGGTGCTGACCATGCTCTCTGCCCCCAGGGCCGCGTGCCCTTCGCTGTGCCCGACAAGGTGCAGTGGCCACAGCTCTGCGAGGCACTCAACATGAAGTTCAAGGCAGAAGTGCAGAGCAGCCGCGGGCTGACCAAGGAGAACCTGGTGTTCCTGGCACAAAAGCTCTTCAACAGCACCAGCTCCCACCTGGAGGACTACAGCAGCACCACAGTGTCCTGGTCCCAGTTCAACCGGGTAAGTGGCCTGGGCTCTGTCCAGAGTGCTTGTGGGGCTGGATGGGGTGTACCCACCTGGGGGTCCCTGAGTCTCTGCTGCTGCACCCAATGTCTGTGCTGTGTCACAGAGGCTCAGAGGCTGGTGACAGGAGTGCTCATTATCTGGGGATTTCAACAGGAAAACCTGCCTGGGAGGAATTACACCTTCTGGCAGTGGTTTGACGGGGTCATGGAGGTGCTGAAGAAGCATTTGAAGCCGCACTGGAACGACGGGTAAGAGCCGCCCTGTCCTGTGCAGCCTGGCCCGAGCCCCAAGCCCTGACGCCCTACTCTGCCTAGGGCCATCCTGGGCTTCGTCAACAAGCAGCAGGCGCACGACCTGCTCATCAACAAGCCCGACGGGACCTTCCTCCTGCGCTTCAGCGACTCGGAGATCGGTGGCATCACCATTGCCTGGAAGTTCGACTCCTGTGAGTGTGTGCCAGGCACTGGCATCCCTGGACCGAGTGGCCCCATCCAGGCCACCTCATGCCCTTGGTAGTGGCACCGCCACGGCAGGCATGCTGGAGTTATCCTCAGGAAAGAGGCGAGCACCAGAGCCCCCAGAATGCCGTGGCTGTCCCATGGGGAGCGGTGCTGCCCTCGCTCACTGCAGCTGTGGCTGTGTCAGACTCGAATTGTTGCAGCAGTGGGGAGAAGGGACCAGGCTGAACCCTCCAACCCAGCCCTGGGGAATGATGTGGACTGTACGAAATCCAGTTACTCGGTGGTGCTCCCCAGTGCAGGGGTTGTATCCTGACCCCATGCAAGAGTCTGTTGCTGTTCACAAGAGCATCCTTTGGAGGGCCACATGACTGAGAAGCACCACAGAGCCCCATGGAGCCCCATGGTTGGGGAACCAGCCCCCCACATGTCAGGATGAGGCCAGACCTGCCGTGGCTTTGCTGTACCTCCTACTTTATCCCATTTTCTGGTGACCTGTGCTTTATCCTCAGCTGGTGCTGGGGGAGGGATGCAGTGTGGGACGTGCTGTTTGCTGCTTGATGTGACCTCGTAGCCCATGTGCAGAGCACAGCCAGGAGCTGCTGCAAACTCTGGGAGTCACCATGATCCTCACACTTGTCTTGCAGCTGAGAGGATGTTCTGGAACCTGATGCCTTTCACCACCAGGGACTTCTCCATCCGCTCCTTGGCTGACCGCCTCGGGGATCTCAGTTACCTCATCTACGTGTTCCCCGACCGGCCCAAGGACGAGGTGTTCTCCAAGTACTACACGCCGGTTCTCTGTGAGTCCACGCCAGGTAGCGCTGTCCCTTCACCCCACGTGTGTCCCCTCTTTTGTGCATCCAGCTGGATGGAGCTGGTGTTCTCAGCAACCCCCACCCTTGGGCCCCACAGGGGTTCTGCATCTGGCCACATTTGAGCCCCCAGCACTGCCCGGGGTCGTGGCATGTGCTGGAGTTTGGGCCCTCAGTGCTGCCTCCTTCTCTCTAGCTAAAGCTGTGGATGGATATGTGAAGCCACAGATCAAGCAAGTGGTGCCAGAGTAAGTGTGACCCCAAAGGGAGATCCTGGGCAGTGGTTGCCATGGGTTCCCAGCATTGAATTGGCTGGATTGGGTGGCAGCCCAGGGCACTGAGGAGCTCAGGTCCACCAGCAATGGCCACATTGGCACTGAGCCTTGTGAGACATCTTGGTGACTTCACCCGTGGGGCACCCAGTGCTCATAAAACCCATCCCCACAGGTTTGTCAATGCATCAGGAGATTCTGCCCCTGGAGGGGCCACCTACATGGACCAGGCACCGTCGCCTGCTGTCTGCTCCCAGCCTCATTACAACATGTACACCCAGAAGTGAGTATCGCACCCCTATCCCTGTACTGCTGCAGCTGGTCCTCCCCTCACCGCCTGCCTCCCACAGCCCCGACCCTGTGCTGGACCCCGAGGGTGATTTTGACCTGGAAGACACGATGGATGTGGCAAGGCACGTGGAGGAGCTGCTGCGGCGCCCCGTGGACAGTCAGTGGATCCCCCACGCCCAGTCATGACAAGCAGGCGCCTGCTCCCTTGCCCCTGGCCCCGGGCGCTGCGGGGACTGTGCTGTGTTCGTGTCTCTGTGCCAGGGGACAGCGGGTGGGCCCTGCCCCCAGGATTTGCTCTGTGCTGCCCCGAAACACAGGCTGGCGTCCAGCTCTTTGGTGTTTATGCCCTTGTATAAACGGCAGCGGATTTGTCGCATGGTTTTCCTGTATGTTCCTTTTAAGAGGCCCAGCTTCGGCTTTCCGCTTCTGCCAGCACTGGCCCTGCAGCCCCTCACCCTCCGTGGGGCTGCTGGGGCGGGGGCCGCCAGCCCGGCCTCAGGTTCGCTTTTGCAGTCGTCACTAAGAATGTACATGTCGCCTTCTTGTTCTCCCCCGCAGCTCTGTTCCCAGGGGTGCGTGAGGGCAGAGGGCAGAGGAGGGGTTCTGCCAGGGCTCCCCTAGCCCGTGCTGGTGCTCTGCTCCACAGTGGCAGGGTCCCTGCACCTCATCTTCTCCTCTGCCCCCAGGAATGCAGGAGCCCCTCCGGCTCCCGGCCTCGGTGTCCCCTCTGGAGCCGGTGCAGCATGAGGGTGGCAGGGTGCGAGGGCACCCAGCGAGGGCAGTCGGGTGGGCAGGGCGTTTGGGGAAGCGGAGCCCTCTGCCCGCTGCTTCTCCCCTCGCCTGGGCAGGAAACTCTGGGGTCCTGGCCATGTTATTTTTCTATCACAGAGTAAATAAAGCACGGAATATTTTTGTAACACAAAAGCTCTGGGTGCCACGTGTGTCTTGGGACAGAGGTGGGTCCCTCTGGGGAGCTTCTCATCTCGGGTGCACCAGATGAATGCTGGGGCTGGGCCCGGTGTTCGGGGTCCCAATCCCCGAGGGCAGGGTCGTCGGACCTCGGTTGGCACAAGCTGGGCGGATCCGGGCAGCTCTGTCCGGGCGGGAGAGCTGCTCTAAGGTGCAGGGGCTGGGCTGGGGCTGGGGCCGTTTTTTCGGGCAAAAAGCAAGGTACACCGGATCAATTGCCCTGTTCCAAAGCAGGAGCTTGCTTTTGATGGAGGGGTAGAGGGCGCTGGTATCCGGGGTTCAATTGCGGTTGAATTCCCCGCCGAGCGGGGGGCCCGGGGTGTGCGGTGTAAAGGTGAAAATGAAAATAAAAGTGAAGCGGGGAGGGAGGCGGTGCCGGGCGCGATAAATCTCCGTCATTTCTGCCGGAGGCGGAATAGCCGGGTGGGCGAGGGGGGTCCAGGGCCGGGTCCCTTCCCTGAGGCGGTGTCCGCATTCCGCGATGCTGCCGGCGGTGGCAGTCGCGGCGGTGGTGGCCGTGGCCGTGGCCGTGGCCGTGGCCGTGGCCGTCCCCGCGCTACGGCACCGCCTAGTCCGTTCCGCGCTGCGCCGCGCCGGGGGCCGGTACCGGCGGCGGCTGGAGGCTGCGGGCAGCGACGTGCGGCTGAGCCAGGAGCGGCGGCTGCGGCGCCTGCTGGGCACCGGCACCGGGACGGCCGGCGGTGAGCGCGGGGCTGCGGGAAGGGGGGCGGGAAGGGGTCGGTCCCATGGTCGCCCTTCTCAGCTTGTGCCTGTCCCGGCAGGCTCGGAGGAGTTCCAGGAGCGGCATCCCCTGGGGCAGCCCTGTCGGGACGAAGCGCCGGGGTTTCCGGTTCCCCCGCTGCGGCTCTGGGCTCTGCTCCCCGGCTCCTGGGACACCGACCCCCGGCTGCAGGTACGGGGAGCGGCGGGCGGGGTGGGCGCGGATCCCCGCAGGCTCTGCCCTCCTGACCCGACCCTCCCCCGCAGGGCTCCCTGCTTTACCTGGATGCCCTCGGCGCCGCGTTTCCACGGGCACTGGTCCGCCGGGGCACGGCCGTGCTGCACTGGAGCCCTGGCCGTCCCCGCGCCCCGGCGGGGTGGCCGCTGCCCACCCTGTACTGCACCCCGGCCGCAGCGGCCGTCCTGCCCTCGCGGGCCGCTGCGCTGCGGGTGCAGCTGCTCTTTGCCCTGCGGCAGCGTGCGCTGCGTGTGCTGGAGGCCGGGCTGGCAGCCGAGCTGCACGACGCGCTGGTGACCCTGCGCACTGAATGGCCCCGGCTGGCCCAGGAGCTGGAGCTGGGCAGGCTGAGCCTCCAGCCCGGGCTGCCCGAGGGGGTGCGGGACCAGCTGCAGGCACTGTTGACGCCTGGTGCTGCCCGGGCAGCCGAGCTCCGTGCTGAGTGTGCCCGCGGCTTCGAGGGCATCGTGTTGCGTCTGTGGCCACAGCTGGAGGTGGTGGTGGTGAGGACCATGCATGGCACGGAGCGGCTCTACTGCGACTCCCTCCGCCAGGCGGACTGCCAGGGGCTGCCCTTCTACTGCCCCTTCTACCAGGCAGCGGGAGGTGAGTGTCCTCCACGCTGGCATGTCCCCATGGTCTGCCCTGGGTGCCCACAGGGAACTGCTGCCATATGGCAGCACAGATCTCCCTGCCCCAGCAAATGCTGGTGCCTCTCTGTGCTGCATTCCCTTCCTGCGACCTGAAAACAGCTCAGTCCTGGCACCAGCAAAATTCTGCCCTTTGGAAGGGGTGAGGCTTCTGTGGGCAAGGATGAGCTGGTCTGGGGAGCTCACACTGGCACGTGCTGCCTCTGCCCAGCCCTGCTTGGTGTAAACCTGTGGCCAGCAGAGCCAGTGCCCCGATTCCTGCTGTGCCCTGACTGGGCTTTCTGCGAGTTCCTGCCCTGCCTGGCCAGCAAGGAACCACGGACGGTGCTGCTGGATGAGCTCTGGGAGGGCCGCGAGTACGGGCTGGTTGTGACAGCCCAGCCAGGAGAATACAGGTGCCTCCTCGCTGCTGTGTAGTCCTGGGGGGCTGCCTGCCCCAGCCCCACGCACCCATCTCCCCCTCACACTCCCCCTGCCCATGCAGGTGCCGTACTGGGGAGGTGCTGAAGGTGACCGGCTTCCACAAGAAATGTCCCCTGGTGGAACCTGTGCGCAGGTGGGGACACCCCATGCCTGTCCCTCACCTTAGGGAGCTGGGCCCATTTACAGGCAGGGTCTTAGCAGGAGGGTGCCAATGACCCACCCTGTGTCCCTGCGCCGCAGGGAGAGCCAGACGCTGAGCGTGCGAGGTGAGAGCATCCCTGAGGAGCAGTTCTGCCAGAGCCTGTGCCGCACCCTGAGGATGTGGCCGGGTGCTCGCCTGATTGACTACGTCTGTGTGGAGAGCAGCCTGCTGGGTGAGTTCCCCTGAGCTGTCCAAGTCCCCCTAAAAGTGTAGCTGGCACTGCATGGGGGTCTGCAGCCCTCCTGTGCTGCAGGAAGCTGGCAGCTTTAACATACTCATGGTGCTGCTCCAGGTGACTCTTCAGGGCCCTGTGCCCCCCACTACGAGGTGTTCATGGAGCTGCAGGGCCTGCGGGACCTGTCGGAGGGGCAGCGCTACAAGGTGAGCAGGACATGGACTCTGCTCTGGGTCTGTGTGGCGTGGCTGAAGGACGCTGGTATGGCAGTGTGGGACCAGCACAGGCAGCTGCCCTCTCTTTGCAGCTGGACCAGTGTCTCCAGGAGGATTTCCCCATCTACAAATCCTTCCGCTTCAAGGGCAGCATTGGGCCCCTGCGCCTGCACCTGGTGAGGCCCAGGACCTTCACCCGGCTGCGGGAAGCACTGGGCTCCCCCATGCCCATGCCCAGGGTCCTGCGTGAAGAGCAGCTGCTGTGGCTCATCCAGGGATCAGTCATCTCCTAGGGCAGCCTAGGGGCCTCAGAGCCCTTCCACCCTGGGGTTCACTCGGCATGCACCCTCTGAGGAGGGGCTGTGTCCCTGGGGTGGGAGGGTGTGGGGGCAAGGGTGCCCAGCCCAGAGGGTTTGGCTGAGTGGAGCAAATGGAGACAGTGAGCTTGACCGTGATCCGTGGCAGCAGCAGGCACCCGTGGGCACCACTCAGTGCTGCTGTGGAGATGGAGCAGGAGCTTGGGAGCCTCAGGGGGCAGTGGGATCCCGCAGCTGCAGGACCCCCTCACTCAGTGCCTTGGCAACACCTGCAGCCACAGTGGGGTGGGTTCCTGTGCCTTTCCCATTGTGCACCACAGCCCGTGGCTGATGCAGAGGGCTCAATGGAAACCTGCAGGAGCAGGAGGAGCAGAAGAGCCGTGGCTCATCACTGAGCACTGGGTCCCTGTGGCATTTTGTCCCCTGGCAGGGACACTGCGGGCAGGGCTCAGGTGGCTGGTGGTGGCGGGTGTCACAGAGCAGCCCCAGCTGGGTTTCAGTGCGTGTTCCACTGGTTTAAGAATAAGCTCCAGTAAAGGCTGCTTTTAATGTTTTAAAAACCAAATGCAAAATAAAGGAGGATTATCTTTTAAAAATAAATAAAGGACCGCACTCCGGGATTGATTTTTTAGACTATTATTTTTAATCTTAATTAAAGAGATTGCTCAAGCAATCTGCTCTGGGGGCTGAGGAGTTGCTGCTGTTCTCAGGGGTCTTGGGGAAGGGGCAGCCATGAATATTTAACCAGCTGAGCACTCTGGGGGCACCAGGCTCTTTGTGCCTTTGAGGCACATCAGGAGGGACTGGTCATTTCCCCTACTGCTCATTAAGGGTTATTTCAAGGGCTGGCGAGGGCGTGTGGGGCACCTGCTGTGCCGCAGCTGCTGCTGGTGGGCAGCCGGGCCATGGGCAGGAGATGAAGTCTTGAACAAGACTCACACAAAACAAAGCATGCCCCGGCACAACCAAGACCCTCACCAGGGGTGAACCTGTCTGAGGCCCGAGCTCCCATCCCTGCTGGAAAAACCTGGAGCAAAATTTCTGCTCCAGGTCGGGGAGAAGCTTTGCCTTGGGCTCGGAGCACCCTGAAACAAAAGCCTCGAGCCACCTGCGTGGCAGCGCCGTGCGGGGCCGGGGCTGCACGGGGCGGCTCTGCTTGCACTGCCATGCCTGGGTACCACCCCGGTGGGAGGGGAGGCTGGTGAGGTGGAACCCGCTGGGCAGGGCCAGGCTGCTGAGTGCCCGGCTGGGTTTGGATGCCAGGCTGCAGGGTGCAAGGTCGATTTGAGTGCCCGGCTGCAGGGTGCAGCTTGTTTTGGGTGCAGGCTCATTTGTGCTGCTGATACCAAGGCTAGAGGGTGCGGCTGCCCGGCTGAAGGGTGCCAGGCTGGGTTTGCGTGCCCGACTGCAGGGTGCGAGCTCGGCCGGGGTCCCACCGGGATGGGGCGGCTGCCGGGCCCGGGCGCCGCAGTTCTGGGCGGAGGCCGGGGATGCCCCGGCGGTGGAAGGTGCCGGTGCCCGGTGCCCGCCCGCGCGCCCCGCCGCTGCAGCCCGGGGCGAGGGGGCCGCGCCGTCCCCGTCCCCATCCCCGCCGCGTCCCCGCCCCCGGCCCGGCCCGTCCCCTCCTCCCGGCCGCGCCGCCTCCCGCCCGCTCCGCCACTGAGCCCGCAGCGGCGGCGGCGGCGGGCGCAGGCTCCGGGCGCCCCGGGGCCCCGCGGCGGCCGCTGCCCTGAGGCCGCGGGGGATGGCGGAGGGGCCCCGGGGCGCCCCGCCGCCGGGCTCGCCCCGCCCCGCCGCGCCTCTGCCCAACGGGCCCCGCGGCGGCGGCGGCGGCAGCCCCGGCTCGGGCTCAGGCAGCAGCAGCCGCGAGGACTCGGCGGAGCGGAGCCCCGCGCCCGCCGCGCCCCGGGCCAGCATCATGAAGGTGAGAGCCCCGCACCGGCAACGCGCCGGGCCGGCCCCCCCGCGCCCCGGGCCCGGCACCTGCGCAGCGCTGGGGTGCCGAGCCGCGTCCCCGCGCCGAGCCCCGCGTCCCCCCGCACCGCTTCTGTCCGCCTCTCCTCGCTCCCCCTGTGCCCGTGCAGCGGCTCCGAGCAGCTGCAGAGCAGCCGCATCCCCGAGTGACCGAGGGTCGCCACCTGCCCGCGATGCTGGTCACACCGGGACTGACAGGGCATCCCCGCACCCTGCCTGGACCCAGGGTCCCCAAGGGCACAATCTGGCCCTGCCCGGCTCTGTGGAGTGTCCGTGGGTCGCCCTGTCAAGTGCCATGGCCACGCTGCAGCATCACCCGCTCCTGCTCAGGACACCCCTGGGCTCCCGTGAGAAGATGCCCGCTCCCGCCCCTCGAGCAGCTTCTGCTCTCCCGTGCTCTCTCCTGACAAGCACTGAGCCTTGGGCCTGGCCTGACCAGCTTGCAGTCTGCTCCCAGCACCTGGTGTTGGTGCTGTCGGGCCGTGCTGGGGCCGGAGTCCAGGGAGGGTCTCGGGGGTCTCCCACCTGGGTGGGCAGCGGATCACACGTGTGCTTTCCTAAATGAACGCCCCTGATTGTGCTGATGCCAGCGGTACTCACTGACACAATAGGTCACGTCCGCCCGGGACTCGCCTCCCTGCTCCCGGCAGCCTATTTTAAGCTGGGATTGCTCCGGTGCTATTAATACCCCGTGAGGGGGCTGTTTCCGTGGTGCCCCAGCCCCACTCTTCCGTCCCCTGGATCCAGTTTTCTGGACAGCCGTGTCAGGACCCCGAGTTCCTGCCCGCGCCCGCCTGGGCTCTCGCTGCAAACTGTTGCGGGGGCGGCCGGGCTGTGCCCACGCGGAACCGGCACGGAGCCCTGCCGGTGCTCCCGTGCAGCCAGAGGCTGGTGCCAGTGCGCCGTCCGTGCCCGGTTTCCTTGGGGAACTTGACAGGGTCTCCTGCTCCTCCCGGGAGGGACCAGCATCCTTCCTTGCCCAGGGACCATCCGTGGGCACTGCAGGCTGGGGGTGGTGAACCTCTCGCTTGCTCCCGGGCCGGGCACATCCCTGTCACCACCTGCGTCACCACGGGATTTGGCCTCACGTGAAGGTCGGGTGGCCCAGGGCCAGCGCTGGTGGAGGAGGGTGCTGGCCCGGGGGGAGGTCAGACCCGAGCAGTGTCCCCAGCTTGTGCTGATCTGTTGTGCATCTCCGAGTCCATCCGGGGCCTGAGAAGCGGCGGAGGCACATGTGGAAAGAGCTGCTGGCTCTGTTATTTTTTGGGATTTCCAGAAAAGGCTGGAGGAGTGAATCTGAAAGTGCGACTCGCTGGTGGAGACAGGGGGCCCTGGGGCAGCGGAGTCCAGAGCTGTCCCCTGCAGTGTCCCTGTGCCCTGGCTTAGAGGACCTGCTCCCTTCTTTCTTCACCAATTGAAAGCAGAGGGGGCTGGTGGTCCTGTGGGCTGGGGGGATGCTGGAGAGGGTATTGGATCTGTTCTTCCCTGCCGCAGGAGGCGTCCCCTGAGCCCCCTTCCCATCGTGCGCCAGCCCCAGGAGCCGTGTGGTGCCTCTGCCGGGATCTGACTCCATGGCCCCTCGCCGGGGAGTGGCAGCTGGTGCCGTGGGGAGTGGATGTGTCAGTCGCTCTCTTCTTGGCAGGGAACAAACGACGGTAGAAAAGCCCTGACTGTGCCTGGTCTCCCACTGCCTCAGCTCTGGGGCTGCTGCCTGCCTGCACCCCTGCCCATGCTGCCCAGACTGGGATAGGGGTAGTGGGGAGACCCAGGACCTGGGGAATTCAGCTGCAGATGAATCACATCACAGCCAGACAGGGGGATAAAGGGAAGGGAGGAACGACTGATGAGTTCTTCTCCATCCCTTGCTTTGAGAGTGGGTTATGTGGCATGGTGGCCGTCACGTGGAGGCTGAGATTAGGGCATCAGCACTCACTAGGTCACTAATGCAGGAGATAATTGGCTGAAGAGGTGCTTAACACATGCTGCAGAGTTGGGCAGGACAGGCAGCTAGGGTGGAACGTGCCCTCTGTGTGAGCCCACGCTCACCACTGGCGTCGTGGTCGGCATCGGTGTCGTGGTCTGTGCTTTGCTCTGTGGAGCCCTGCCTACTCCCTGCCAGCTCGGTGGCACAGTGAGCAGGATCCCTGCTCCAGCTGGAGCTCTGCCCTCTGTCTGGGGGTGCTCCGTGCTGTCATGGCCATGGGTGCCGTGTCCTCCCGGCTCCATTGCTGCCTTACTCATCACCTGCCTGCGCTGCTCCTGCTGCGCCTCGCCCAGCACTTCGTGGGCTGTGCCCGGGGTTGAAGATCGCCTGGAACAGCCTGTGGAGGGGCTGCCAGAGAGCAGAGATTCTTCCCTGCCGGTGCCCAGGCTGCACTGAGGAGCGTAGTGCAGCTGCAGACGGGAAACTCCTCGCATCCCCTGCTCGCTGCTTGCCCGTGCAGAGGGAGAAGCAGAGCCTGTGTGCTGCAGGGCGCTCTTGGGTCTGTGCCACACATCGGCACCCCAAAGCGCTGCAGCGGGCACCACGTCCCCTATGTGAGCTTGGGAGGGTGGGGGTCTGCAAGGCTTTTGCCCCGAGCCGGGGTGGTCGGGGGACCAGCGGGGCTGGTGCCGGTGGGGTGTGTCTGGCTGCCTGCAGCGGGCACAGATGGAAGCAGGTCCCTGGCGCTGGGTGCACGCAGGCCCCCCGCCCGTGTTTCCTTTCCGGATGGATTTCCTGTTTTCAGCTGTGGGGCCCGGTGCGGAGCCGCACGGGGTGGGTGCGCCGGGCGGGGAGCGGGTCCGCAGAGAGGCGGGGGTCCTGCCGGGGGCAGGAGGTGCCCATCGGTGCCCATCGGCCCTCGGTGCCCATCGGCCCGCGGCGAGGTGGGGGCTGGAGCTGCCTGTCAGTGGGGCGCTCAGATTGCAGCGTGCAGGAAGCATCCGGCGTCGATTCCTTCTCCGCAGGGCTGGCCGATGGCGTGACCTGCCGCTGAGCGCCTGCCGACCCGGGATGGCTGGCACCGAGGCAGAGTCTTGGAGCTCAGCCAGCTCCCTGGAGCAATCTGGCAGCGAGAGGATGCGAACAGCCACCACATCCGAGCTCCAGGATAGTGGGATATGCCTGGCTCTAACAAGGAGCTGAGGGCTGGTGCTGGTTCCTCCTTCCCTGGGCCTTTGTGTCCCGGGCATCCTTGGAGGATTCCCCATTCCCTGAGGAAACTGTACTTCCATTTGTGCGACCTATCCTGAATGCCCTTGGCTGTGGCTGCCTGACCCCGTGGGGCAGAGCCCGACCCTCCAGGGTCAGGCACGAGATGTGCTTGCCCAGGTGCAGCCCCGTGTGGGAGCTGTGGAAGCTCTCGGGGCACTGGAGGGGGGCAACCCCTCACCTCCAACCCGAGCAGCTGAGCAGGACCTGCCTCTGACAGAGACACCACCAGATTAGAAGTGACTCACCATAATCTTGAAGAAGTGGATTAAATCTCCTCCTACTGTGCTACTTAATGAAATCCATCCCATAATACACTCCTAGCCCTGCTGTTTCCCCTTATCCCCTGCCCCTGCCAGCCCCGTGGCAGCTGGGTCCCCCCTCCCTGTAGTGAGGCAGGGCAGAGTGTGGGCATGAGGTGCTGGCAGCAAACAGCCCATGCCGTCGTGACCCCGCGCTCTGTGGGACACAGCCGTGGCCGTGGTTGTCCCCAGCATGTGGCACTGGCAGGGGCTGTCCTGCCCCACTCCTTGCAGAAGAGTGGAGGATCTCTCTTGGGCTCCCTAGGAGCAGCTCTGCTCGTGCATCACATGCCGGGTGTCTGTTTTCCTCTGGTCCCCAGGCCAAGAAGACAGGGGCTGTGCTGGGTTGCTGGCGCATGGCTGTGCCTGTGAGGGTGAGCAAGCAGTGGGGAAGGATCCAGCTCAGGGCCAGGAGCAGGAAGGAAGGAAGGAAAGCAGAGTTAAAATAAGCCAGGCAGTGAGCTGTGAGGGAAGCCAGGGCTGGAGCTGGCTCCCAGCCCCCAGAAGAGGGGTGGACTGGGGTGGACTGGAGTGGACTGGGCTTAGCGTGGTGCTGGGGCACCCTGGGGCAGTGCTATGCACTGCTTTGGGCTGGGACAGGGCGACCATGGGGCGGGAGGATGCCGGGAACTGGTGGTGCGTGTGCTGCCTGGCTGTCCCTGATGGCTCTGCCCCTTTCCCACCCTGGCAGGATGGCTCTCGGCAGCGGCCGCCCCAGAAGAAGAAGACAGTGTCCTTTAGCTCCATGCCCAATGACCGCAAGATCAACAGCACAGCTGCCTGCATCTCCCTCATGCTGGAGGGCTGTGAGCTGAAGAAGGTGCGCTCCAACTCTCGCATGTACAGCCGCTTCTTCGTGCTGGATGCCGACATGCGCTCCGTGCGCTGGGAGCCCTCCAAGAAGGACTCAGAGAAGGCCAAGATTGAGATCAAATCGGTCAAAGAGGTGCGTGTGGGCAAGAAGACACCTGTCCTGCGCAGCAACGGCCTCTCCGACCAGTTCCCGGACGAGTGTGCCTTCTCCATCATCTATGGAGACAACTATGAGTCCCTGGACCTGGTGGCCAGCTCAGCAGATGTGGTGAGTGCCTGGGTGATGGGGCTGCGCTATCTGGTGTCCTATGGGAAGCACAGCCCTGAGGCGCCTGGGACTGGCCACCCCAGCCTCCGGACGTCCTGGATCTCCTCTGTCTTCGACCTGGCTGACCTGGAGAAGTCCGGCCGCATCCCTGTGTCCCGGGCTGTGCAGCTGATCAAAGCACTCAACCCTGGCATGAAGACCTCCACCATCGAGCTGAAGTTCAAGGAGCTGCAGAAGGCCAGTGAGCGTCCTGGCATGGAGGTGGCCTGCGACCTCTTCGTGGAGGCATACTGCGAGCTCTGCACCCGCCCTGAGATCTTTTTCCTGCTGGTCCAGTTCTCCAGCAACAAGGAGTACCTGGGTGTGAAGGACCTGCTGATGTTCCTGGAGGTGGAGCAGGGCATGGAGGGGGTGACAGAGGAGAAGTGCTTGGAGATCGTCAGCAAGTATGAACCCTCCAAGGAGGGCCGGGAGAAGGGCTACCTGGCCATCGACGGCTTCACGCGTTACCTGCTCTCTGCTGACTGCTCCATCTTTGACCCGCAGCACCGCAAGGTCTGCCAGGACATGGCGCAGCCCCTCTCCCACTACTACATTAGCTCTGCCCACAGCGCCTGCCTGCTGGAGGACAACTTCTGGGGCCGCTCAGACATCAGTGGCTACATCAGTGCCCTGGGCCTGGGCTGCCGCAGCATCGAGCTGGTGCTGTGGGATGGCCCTGAAGGTGAGCCTGTGGTCTACACCAGCCCCTCGGCTGCCTCCTGTGTGCCCTTCCGTGCCGTGGTGGGGCTGATTGACCAGCATGCCTTCACTGCCTCCGCCTACCCCCTCATCCTCTGCCTGGTGGTGCGCTGCTCGGCCCCCCAGCAGCGGCTCGCTGCCCAGTGCCTGCGCAAGACGCTGGGGGAGAAGCTGTACCTGGAGCCCCCCAACCCCGTGGCGTCCTACCTGCCCTCCCCGGAGGAGCTCAAGGGCCGCATCCTCATCAAGGGCAAGAAGCTGCCGCCCACCTGCGAGGACAGCGAGGGGGAGGTGTCGGACGAGGAGGAAGGCTGGGAGCTGGCGCGGCGACTGGGCCAGGAGGACCGGGAGGCACCGGAGGGAGGTGGCCTGCGGCGGGTGCGCCTCAGCCGTGAGCTCTCGGAGCTGGTGAGCCTCTGCCAGGCAGTGCCCTTCCAGGACTTTGAGAGCTCGAGACGTGGGCAACGCTACTGGGAGATGTGCTCCTTCAGCGAGGTGGAGGCGGGACGCTTCGCCAACGAGTGTCCGGCTGAGCTGGTCAGCTACAACAAGCGGTTCCTCTCCCGCATCTACCCCAGCCCCATGCGCATCGATGCCAGCAACATGAACCCCCAGGATTTCTGGAAGTGCGGCTGCCAGATGGTGGCTATGAACTACCAGACACCGGGGCTCATGATGGACCTGAATGCGGGCTGGTTCCGGCAGAATGGGGCCTGTGGCTACGTCCTCCGCCCGGCCATCATGCGGGAGGAGGTCTCCTACTTCAGTGCCAATGCCAAGGACTCCCTGCCCGGGGTGCCTGCCCAGCTCCTACACCTCAAAGTCATCAGCGGGCAGAACCTGCCCAAGCCCAAGGGCTCGGGCGCCAAGGGGGAGGTTGTGGAGCCCTATGTCTGTGCTGAAATCCATGGCATCCCGGCCGACTGCGCCGAGCACCGCACCAAGACGGCCCTGCAGAGCGGGGACAACCCCATCTTCGACGAGAGCCTGGAGTTCCAGATCAACCTGCCGGAGCTGGCTGTCCTGCGCTTCGTTGTGCTGGACGATGACTACATTGGGGACGAGTTCATTGCCCAGTACACCATCCCCTTTGAGTGCCTGCAGCCTGGCTACCGCCACGTCCCCCTCCAGTCGCTGGCCGGGGAGCCCCTGCCCCACGCCACCCTCTTTGTGCATGTGGCCATCACTGACCGCCGTGGTGGGGGCAAGGGGCACCGCCGGGGGCTGGCAGGGCGCCGGGGCCGCCGAGTGCGGGAGTACACTTCCACCAAGGCCACTGGCATCAAAGCCATCGATGAAGTCTTCCGGACGGCCACCCAGCCGCTGCGGGAGGCCACTGACCTGCGGGAGAATGTACAGGTACGGCCTCTGCAGAGGCACCGGGAGACCTGGTTTGTTCAGGGCAGGATGGGGCTGGACTGAGAGTGGTGGGGAGCCAGGCTGTCCCCCTTTTCCTGGGGGACGTGAGCGAGGAGCCTTATCTGGAGCAGAGGGCTGTGGGAAATGGGGGTGTTCCTGTGCTTGGGGGGCTCCTGGGGGTCCTCCCAGCTGAACTCCTGACACTGGACACTGGTCTCTGCAGAATGCGTTGGTCTCCTTCAAGGAGCTGTGTGGGCTGACACCCGCTGCCAATATGAAGCAATGCATCCTGACGGTGTCCACATGGCTGCTGCACAGTGACAGCGCACCCAGCGTCACCCTCAACCTGGCAGAGCAGTACCCCCCCATGGAGGCCCAGGGCCCCATCCCCGACCTGCTGCGCAAGGTCCTCACTGCCTACGAGACGGTAAGTGCCGTCCTGACGGGGCTCAGCTCCCTGGGATCAGTGGCACTGGGACCAGCACCCAGTGGTGGTGCAGGTTTTATGGGATGAACCTGAGTAGGTTTTGTGGGATGAACCCAGGCAGGTTTTGTGGGATGGATCAGAAGGTCCAAGGATGGGGAACCCTGAACTCACTGTACCCATCCTGGGGCAGGGGAAGGTGCACGGCCAGGGGGCTGCATGAGGCCTGCCCAGGGAGGGGTCTTGCCAAGGCACAGGCTTGCCCTGATCAGTCCAACCCTCGGACACTGCAGCCCCTACCTTGTGCCTGCACTGCCTGTCCCTTGCCTTGGTCCCACCAGGTGGGAGAAATCCTATTGATAGCCACGGCCAGAGCTGCTTCCTTCTTTTGTGTTGAAGGGAACCTGGCCATTGGCCACGTGCTGGTCACACCATACCCGGTCGTGTGTGGTGAGATGGGAAGGGCCAGACCCTGGGCACCGTGCTGGTGCAGGGGGCAGCCCCTGATGAGCTCTGTCTCCCCATCCACTTGGCAAGGGGCACAGGGCCAGGGCTGCCCAGCTCCTCATGTTGCCCCTCTCCCTAGATGATCCAGACCAGCCGGACGCTGATCGAGTCTGCCGACGCGGTGTACGGGAAGCTCATCCAGGCACAGCAGGCAGGTGGGTCCTGGAGGGCAGCCCCAGCTCCACCTCAGCTCTGGCTGTGGACCTTGGCACGTCCTGGGCGGCTCAGGGCTTCCTGCACTGGGGCAGGGTGTGGGTGGGTGGGCTGCAGAGCTGTGTGGTAGGGAGCAAGCAGAGTGGGGGAGGCTGATGAGGAAGCGGGGAAGAGTCATTAGCTGTCAAACGCCAGAACATAATTAGTGCCAGAAATAACAGGCTGGGGCTGACGGCAGAAATGGCAACTGAGTGTTAAGACTTCCCAAACACATGGCAGAACCCACACAGGCAGGTGCTGCTGCTGCCTGCCCTGGTCCTCCCCGCAGGTGCCCCCACTCTGGCAGCTGCCTGGGACCTCTGGCCCCACTCCAAGCCCCAATGGCTGCATGGCCCCTGTGTTGGCTGGGACCCCACAGGGAGAGCCCCACCAGCTCCAGGGGCTTCTGTGGGCTCCCCGTGGAGCTGGGAAAGTATCAGGAGCTGGAGGGGCTTGGGAAGAAGAGGGGGCCCTGCTCTGCTGTCCCCGCCATGCCAGCCTGGCTGCCAGCAGCCGTGTTTGTTCCCTGCCTACGCGGCAGACGGAAATCTCCCCAAACTCTTGGCTCAGCTCTGCCACTGCTGCGAGCGCTGGGGGAGTGGAGCAGTGGGGCACAAGCTGCAGGGCACAGATTGGTGCCGTGCCCTCCTGCTCTGCTCTGGCTGCTGCGCTGCAGTGCTGCAGAGCAGAGGGATTCTGGGGTGTGCAGCCCCTCGGGGTGGTGGTAGGAACCAATTTGGCAGCTGCAGCCCCCGCGCCCGTGCCCTGGTGCTGCCTGTCCCTGCTTTCACCCTGGCCGCGCTGTGGACAAGCCGCTGTGGTGCCAGCACAGCCGGTTCCCGGCTGGCAGGATCTGGGGCTCCAGGGAGCTGCGGCGGGGGCGCGAGGCTGTGGGCGTGCTGATTGGCAGCGCGAGGGCGAGTGAGCTGCGTGGGAGCCCTCGCGTGGGCCCGGAGCCGCTGCTGCGTCAGGAGGGGTAAATATAGCACCCACTCACGGGGATGTCACGTGGGGCACAGGGACGGGGCCTGCAGCGATGGGGGAGTCTGGTGGCCCTGCTCTGACTCCCCCCAAGATGAGCCATGGAGTGCAAGTGTTGTGCCTCTGCCCAGGGTCTTCACTGCCCTTCCAGACCTCATGGTGTCTGGGTCCAGCACGGCCACAGGCCGCAGCTGACCACGGGGCTGGGATGTTCGGGGTTCCATTGGCCCGTCATTCGAGGCATGGAGGGTTCTTGAGGCTGCTGGGGCAGTGGGGAGCCCACCCAGCCTGCATTCCCATGGTGGGCAAAGGGTATCCCTCTGGCTTGGTCCCTGTTAGTCGTGGGTGGTGGCTGTCCTTGTGCCAACGTCCCTGCAAGCACTGAGCACCTCTCCCGTCAATGCAGGGATGGATTTCCACAAGGAGCTGCACCGCATCGAGACCAAGGAGGGGCTGAGGGGCCGCAAGCTGCAGAAGGCGCTGGAGAGCTTCGCCTGGAACATCACTGTCCTCAAGGTGAGGGGCAAGGGCTGCGCAGACACACCTGCCCTGCTCTGTCACTCTCTTCCTCCACCCTAACACCCCCACCCCGATGTCTCCTCCCCTTAGGGCCAGGCTGACCTCCTCAAGCATGCCAAGGCGGAGGCGCTGGACAACCTGTGGCAGATCCACAATGCGGGACAGTCCTGCGGCATTGGCAGGAACGGATCAGCCTCGCCGGAGCCCTCTCGGCTGCAAGCCCCGCTGGAGCCAATCCCTGAGACAGACGGAGGTGGCGACACAGCGTCCTGCTGACCCCGGTCTGGGGCTCGGGGCCCGGACTGAGCCCCCCTGGCCACAGGGGCCGGGAGCAGGGAGCCCCCAGCCTGCCTGGGAAACGTGTGTGAGGCTGGGTGCCTGTGCTCTGCCGTGTTGCGGGGCTTGCACCAGAATTCAGTGGAGAGGTAGGGGAGAGATGTCCCTGCTCCCTCTTGCCTCGCCAAGCTCCCAGAGGACTCATCCATCCCCTCCATCTGCTTCTGGAGCCAGTACTCTGCCGAGGGGCCAGTGGGGATGCTGGTAGCCCAGTGCCCATGTGCATGTACCCCCAGCCTGCTGTGGCAGATGCCACTTGGAAAAGCAGCCCCAGGTCTGGGCTCCTGCCCGCCCTCTCCAGGGCTGCAGGTTTGGCCTTCACCAGCCCTGGGGAAAACCTTGCTGGCAGAAGGATCCTGGCTGCTCCTGTCACCTCCACAGCATCCCTGGGGTCCCCACTATGCAGAGGGGCTGGGAGGCTCTCTGGTGCAGCAGATGTAGGGCCAGCAGATATGAACAGCATCCCTGAACAGCAGATGTGGCTTCTGGCATCAGGGGAATGTTTGGGTTCATCCCCCAGGGCAAGGGCGTTCAGCACAAGCAAGGGCTGGAGGTGGTCTGGAGTGTTACAAAGAGTGCAAGACCCTCCCTGGTGCCCTGTGGCTCCCTCTGTTCCAGGCACAGGACCAGGATGGGACTGTGTCACCAAAGGGGATGGAGGGTGGCACCGGGTACGGGACCCTGGTGGCACTATCCCTCCCTGGCACCAGCCAAGCGCAGGCTGACGGCTCCCCACGTCAGTCAGGGAGCTATACAGCTGCTGGCACCCCTTTGTTCGGGGGGTTAATTAGCCTAATGGGGCTCTGAGCAGCGGCCCCGCACACTGCGCTGCTGTCGGAGCCGGCCAGCGCTGACCTTCAGCCCCTTTGTGCCAGCCCAGCAGCGCGGCCGTGGGCAATTATGGCCTCATTAGTGCCAGGCACCCCGTCCAGTGAGTACCCTCACAATGGGGAGCTGCAAATGAGGGGAAAGGCCTGGACGGTCTCCGGGCTACCGGCCACAGCGCTCCCACGTCTCCCAGACACCAGTTGCTCCCGCTGCCCCGGCGGTATTTTTGGCAGCACTATTGTGCTGGCCCCTATAAAGTGGCAGTGGCAGTGCAGGGTGCTGTGCTGCCAGCTGCCCGATGGGACATGCCCCAGAGCCGCTCGGCCACCTGAAGACCCCAGGAAGGATGGAGGCGCCCAACACCAAGGTGGGGCTGGGGTGCTGCAGCCCCTAGGGACAAGAGAACAGCCATGGGTGGGAGGTCAGAATGTTGGGCTGGGGGTGTGGGAGGGCCTGGCCGGTTTCTTGGGAAGCTCTGAGTGTGCAGCAAATCTCGGGACTCTCTGACTGTAGCCAGGAGTTGATGAGGGAACTGCCTGGGAGGGAGCTGGGCACGCAATGCCTGCAGCATAGGTGCTTTCACTGCTTGTCCTGTGGCACTGGACAGAGAGAGGAGGGTGTTTGCCACAGCTGCTGTGTGCTGGAGCAGGGCAGGGGTGTGGTGAGGACACCCACATCTGGCTGCTGGCTGGGACACAGGTGAGGGTGCTAGCTGTGCCCCAGGGCAGCGAAGGGTGAGGTTCCGGGTACACCTCGGGTGTGGGGCTGGGCCCCTGCAGCAACAACCAGGGCAGGGTGGGGTTGAAACACCAGTGAGCACAGCAGAGGGGACAGTCCTGGGGCTGGGCAGTACCCCCCTCTCTGCCCTGTCGCTAACGCTGCCCGTTGGTCCGGCAGCCCCGGCGAGCTGCCTGCCTCCTGCTCCTGCTCCTGCTCTGCTCCCTGGCTGCTGCCCGGCAGAGCCTGCCCCACTGCTGCCGGCAGAAGACCTGCCCCTGCCGTGTCTACGACCTCCTGCACGGCATGGGCAACCACGCTGCTGGCATCCTCACACTGGGCAAGAGGAAGAGCGTCCCCCTGGCCTTCCAGAGCCGGCTCTACCGCCTGCTCCATGGCTCCGGCAACCACGCTGCGGGCATCCTCACAATGGGCAAGCGGGGGCAGCACTCTGGCACCGTCTGCCACGACACGTTGGGCTGCCCTGCGGGCACGGTCGCCCAGCCGACAGCGGTGCCGCGAGGTGCTGCCACCAGCCCTGACGGCGCCAGGGAGTGCCAGGGACACTCAGGGAAGGACCTGAGCACGAGCCAGGCCCAGGGAGCTGCAAGGAGCTTTTACTGAATGGGATGGGGGCAGCGGGACCGAGAGAGGATCCCCGGCAGGATGGACTCCGGGGACACACAGCCGGAGCTCAGTGTAAATAGCACTTTTAGATACCTCCTCCCAGCCCTGGCCCTGGCCCAGCCTGCTCAGGGCACCGCGGGCACCGCGGCCTTTTACAATAAATGGTAGCCTGATGTCAGCCGGCTCTGTTGTGTCTCTGGGGAGGGGTCGGGCGGGGGCAGCTCGGTGCGGGGCAGCTGCCGGGGCAAGCGCCTTCCTCCGCGGGGCTGGGACTGGGCTCATCTGCGGCGCCTGCACTGGGGCGTGCGCGGGACCGGCTGCCTGGTGCTCTACCAGCACAGAGGTCAGCCGAGGTGCGGCGCGTCCCGCTCCTCCTGCAGCTCCCGTGGGCCCGAGAGCGCCGGGGGCGAGCGGCTCCCGTGGCCCAGCGGGTCCCGGTGCCTCCCGGTACCGCGGCTCCCGCGCCGAGCGGGTCCCGGTGCCTCCCGGTACCGCGGCTCCAGCGGCCCAGCGGGTCCCGGTGCCTCCCGGTACCGCGGCTCCAGCGCCGAGCGGGTCCCGGTGCCTCCCGGTACCGCGGCTCCCGCGGCCCAGCGGGTCCCGGTGCCTCCCGGTACCGCGGCTCCAGCGCCGAGCGGGTCCCGGCGCCACCAACCCAGAGCCCCCCCTGGCCGGATCGCCCTACCCGCGGGCGGGAGACGGTGCTCGACGGCGCCGAGGCCCCTCCCGGTGCCGGGGCGGGGCGGGGGCGGGGCGGGAGCCCCGGGCGGGCCGGGATCAGCCTGCGGTGCTGCGGAGGGGCCGGGGGCGGCGGAGGCAGCCCCGCCGCCGCAGCCCCGCGGCGGCCGGCCGGTCGGGCGGGACGATGCCGGTGATGAAGGGGCTGCTGGCGCCGCAGAACACCTTCCTGGACACCATCGCCACCCGCTTCGATGGCACACGTAGGGCTGGGACGGGACCGGGGCGGGGCCGTGCCGGCGGCGTGGGGGGAAACCGGGTGGGGGAAACCGATGTCCCGCAGGAGATGGCGAGCGGGACAGGGCTCGGCTCGGCCCCGCAGACCCGGCGCCTCGGCCGGGTGTGGCCACCCACGCGCTGCACGGCCCCGTCCCGTATCTGGGCTCGGTGCTCCGGTACTCCCCGTGCGCGTGTCCCGGGCCGCCCCCGCCGTGCTCTCCCCGCTCCCGCTGCCGGTGCCGCTCGGTGTCTCCGCAGCCGCGCTCAGCACCAGGGACAGATCCCGGTGTCTGCGGGAGGGGCGCGGGGCCCCGGGAGGGGCGGGGGAGCTCCGGGGAGGGCACGGTCGGTCTCAATACGGCCGGGCTGACCTGGGATCCCCAGGCTCCCGCGCTGCTCCGTCCCGTGCCCGAGTGGTGCCGGTGTCACCGGCCGCTGAGTTGCTCTCCGTGTCCATGTGCCGGGATGGATTGAAGCCGGGATGGCTGATACCCATGAAGCCACCCGGGGATGGGCCGTGTTCACGACTGACCTCAGCTTCCCCTCAAAAACACCTGGAACAGGTGTCTCCCGGGCCAGCTGCCTGCATGGCTGAGCATCTCCTCCCTTGCTGGGTGCGACTGGCATGAAGATGGCACTGGGAGCCTGCAGCCACCTCCCAGGGCACTCTCGAGGCACTTGGAGCACTCTGGAGCATGTGTTTGCTGCGATGCCGAGATGCCTCCGAGCCTGCAGTGACACAGGGCAGCCCTGGTGGCACAGGGGGTCACTTGCCCAGGGAAGCTGAAATTTGGGATGTTACCCTTGGGGCTGCAATGTGAGAGAAATCTCTCTTCTCCAGCTCTGAGCTGTGCCTGGAGGTGACAAGGCAGAGCCACACGTGCCTCATGATGGTGATCCCACTGTCCCCCCAGAGGGGCAGAGCTCCTGAATCAGGCTCTCCAAGGGAAGAGACCCCGGGGAAGCTGCCTGCAACACCACGACCAAAGCCTTGGGAATTTGCCCTGGAGAGCCTGGCTTTGCCTCCTGAGCTGTGGCAGTCCCCTGTCCAAAGCTGCCCAACCACCTCCGCCAGGCACTTTTAAACAGTGTGGGGCTTTGTGGGTTTGATGTGCCTCTTATCGGCTTTATCTGCCATGGAGAGGGGTTTAGGGCAGCGATACTCCGTGGGGAATTAACCCTGCTTCTCCCGGGCAGCCACTGCTCTGGGCCCCAAGGCACCCGGCCAGGCACTCTGGCCACCATGGCTGGGGTCTGCCAAGCCTGTCAGGGCCACATCCTCCAGCTCAGTGAGCCACTCCCAAATGCAAACCCTTGTTTTCTGTTCTAATAACACATCTTGGATATCACCATAATCCCGGCTTCCCAGAGCCAAAATCTGGCCTTAGTCACAGCTTCAGGCTATTTTTGCTTCTCCGAGCTAATCCTGGGCTGAGCTGTGCTGTGGTGGCCCCACGGCACCTCCATCAGCCAGGGCTGCCTCTGGTTGCCTCCCTTCCCTCCTGCAGCCTCCTGCTGCATTTGCCTTGCCCTGGCACCACTCTGCCCGTGGTGTGCGGGTGCTGGCATCACCGTGGGCTCCTTTCTTCTGTGAGAGGGGGCAGAGCACATCCACCTGATCCTGGCTGTGTGGTGCAAGGCTCCTGTGCTGGGCACCCACCACCGCTGACCGTTTTGGGGGCTGCGAATACCCTGGTGTGCCCACACTGGGTTCCACCACAGAGCGTGCCAGCTGCACACCCGCTTCCTTGGCACCCTGCTAACATGAGCCCCTCTGTCCCGCTGGCGCCGTGGGGCAGGGCTGGGGGCTGGGGGGCAGAACAGTTGTTCTGTGACTGGGCAGGGCACGGGGCTGGCGAGGAGTTTCCTGCGGCTGGTGCCACCTCCCGCCTCCAGTGCTGGGTGATCCTGGGGACGCTCTGTGCTGCTGAGAGGCCGAGGATGCCAGTTCATCCCTGGCTCATGGCGCCTGGGTGCTGGCCCTTGACTTCCTGTGGGCTCATGGTTTTTCTCCCCCCACTCTCAGCTGGTGTCCCAGCACCCCACACCTCTGGGGATCTCAGCACCACAGCTGGGCACCTCTGGGCTGGATACGCCCAGCTGGGAGCTGCTGCTCCCACTAAGCTCCCTGAGCCCCCGCGGAGCGGGAGTGGCAGATGGTGAGGGGGAGGCGTGAGCTGCCTCGCGTGGGTGATGGGGGCCGGGAGACGGATCCGGGCTCCTTCCCCTTCCAGAACTTGGGCTGGGGTCTTGCCTGGGCTGGGGCGGTAGAGTAGGACAGGGGATGAGCAAGCTCTGGGAGCAGCTAGGGGCAGCCAGCAGCCACATGGAGATCTGGCTTCACTTCCCAGAGGGACACGTGAGGGGCTGGGAGGGCTGGGCTGCTGTTCGTGCCCCTTGAGGTGGTCCCAAGGCCTCGAGGGCAGCTGTGTCTCCTTTCAGACAGCAACTTCATCCTGGCAAATGCACAGGGCCGCTGTGGCTTCCCCATTGTCTACTGCTCTGATGGTTTCTGTGACCTCACCGGCTTTGCCCGCACCGAGGTCATGCAGAAGAACTGCAGCTGCCGTTTCCTCTGCGGGGCTGAGACCAGCGAGCCCATCCTGCAGAGCATCGAGAAGGCGCTGGACAGCAGGCAGGAGTACCAGACTGAGGTCTGCTTCTACAAGAAGGGTGGTGAGTGGCACATGGGGCTGGGTCCCTGGCCACAGCTCCAGCTGGGATTTGGCCCCGTCATGGCCTCATGGCCTGGGGGAAGCTGCTGAGCGGTGAGGGAGCTGCCCTGCCTTCACCGACTCTCTCCACCCAGGAGCTGCCTTCTGGTGCCTGCTGGACATCATGCCCATCAAGAATGAAAAGGGGGAGGTGGTGCTCTTCCTCTTCTCCTTCAAGGACATCACAGAGAGCCGAGGCAGGAGCTACCCTGGTGACAAGAAGGAGGGTGAGCCGTGGCTGTAGAATGGGGATGGGAATTGGGGAGCAGTGTATGCAGTGGGCATGTGGCAAAGGGGCTCCCCATTCCCTGGTGGGGAACACGAACACCCATGGCACAGCACTCTCACTAACTCAGCATGCCTTGTCCACTGCAGAGAAGCAGAGGAATGAGAAGCAGAGGAGCAAGAAGCCTGGAAACTCACACCTGAGGGCTGCACGGAGGCAGGGCCAGACCATTCTGCACCAGCTCAGCAGCCAGTTTGTCCGGAGGGACCGTGGCGAGATGAAAATCAACCGTGTAAGGACCTGGGGGACCCTCAGTTTTGCCCCAGTGCTGGGGCTGTGGTGAACTGGCAGTGCAGCAGCTCTCCTGAGAGCAGTCCCCAGCAGAACCCAGCCTCACTGGGATGCTGTTCCCATGCACGTCTCTCCTGCCAAATACTGAAATACCCCCCAGCTCTGGCAGCCACGCTGTAGCCAGGCTGCACTTGTGTTTGGTTGGCAGCAGGAGAATCCAGTGTGTGCCCAGAGCTTGTTGTTGAGACAGCAGACCTGGCAGCTCTGGCAGAGCTGTGCCTCTCCTCATCCACTCACTGTCAGGAAACCCCAGTGCTGGCTCTGAGCACAGCCATCCTGGCTCTGGGGAGTGCTGTTACCAGGGTGCCAGAGCTGTGGAGCTGCCAGATGGGGCAGGGACCAGAGTCAGTCCTGTGCCAGCCCCTTTGCATGGCTGCTGTGCCCAGTAAAGGGCACCACCTGCAGCTGTGGGGCCAGAGAGAGGGTCCAAGAGCTGCTAGGTCCCAAAGCTCATAAGCAGGCAAAAGATATCAGTGCACCAGTCTTAAATTTTGGGAATTTAGGGGGGATGGCCCTGGCTCTGCCCTCACCTCTCCCCTGCTCTGCCCTAGCATGTGAATTGGTACCTGAGATGGTTCCAGGCAGCAGCTGGCATTGCCAGGGGATTACTGTTAATAGCAATGACATTGTGTTAATTGATGTGCTGTAATCCGGCGTTCTGTGCCCATCTCTGAGGGTGACCACAGTGCAGGAAAAAGGTGTCATCACCCTGGCATCAGGGGGTGCCAGCTGGTTGGCAGGACTCAGGAGAAGGGGTGGCTGTGGTGGCCTTCACCCCTCGTGTGGGATGGCCCCTGCACCACCCCCGTCCCACCGCACCTTTGCTCCTGCAGAACGTGTTTGAGAACAAGCCGTCCATCCCCGAGTACAAGGTGGCCTCGGTACAGAAGTCCCGCTTCATCCTGCTCCACTACAGCATCTTCAAGGCTCTCTGGGACTGGTTGATCCTGCTGGCCACCTTCTACGTGGCTATCACCGTCCCCTACAATGTCTGCTTCACGGGCACAGAGGACAGTCTCTCCGCTGCCCGCAGCACCATTGTCAGCGACATCGCCGTAGAGATGCTCTTCATCCTGGGTAGGTCTGTGTGCGGGGCTGAGCACTGATCCAGGATACAGCACATGGTGGGGCAGGGGTCAGGGGTGATGGAGAGGGGAGTTGGGATTGCTGTGCTCCTGCTGTTGGTCCTGGGCACCCCAGAAACGAGACCAGTGTTGGCTGTGGATGCTGGCTCAGCCCTGCCAGCCACAGAAGGGGCGGTGAGGGCTGGTCCTGCTCTCCTGGGGTAGATATCATCCTGAACTTCCGGACAACGTACGTGAGCCAGTCGGGCCAGGTTGTGTACGACCCTCGCTCCATCTGCATCCATTACGTGGCCACCTGGTTCTTCGTGGATCTCATCGCTGCTCTGCCCTTTGATCTGCTCTACATCTTCAACGTGACCGTGGTGAGTGCTGCTGGCACAAACGCAGCCCTCGACATCAAAGCCGCTGCCCACCTGCCTGCCCCTCTCCAACACCCACATCTCCTGGGGATACCTGGTGCCCTGACAAGCCACAACCCTGGCTGTCTACTGGGTGTTGGGCACAGCGGTGCAAGGCTGATTGGGGATGAGCTGCCTCTGGCTTGCCCTGTGACCCATGACCCTCCTGGAAGCTGTGGGGGTGAAAAAGGGTTCCTCCAGCAGGGGTGGTGTTGGGGTCCCTTCTTGTCCCTGCCTGCAGCTACACCAGGTTCCTTCTCCTGCCTGCCCCCCAGACCTCGCTGGTTCACCTGCTGAAGACGGTGCGGCTGCTGCGGCTGCTGCGGCTGCTGCAGAAGCTGGACCGGTACTCTCAGTACAGCGCCATGGTGCTCACGCTGCTCATGTCCATGTTTGCCCTGCTGGCTCACTGGATGGCCTGCATCTGGTACGTCATCGGCCGCAAGGAGCTGGAGAGCAACGACCCCCGCACCTGGGACATCGGTGAGCGCGGGGCGGAGGCGTGCTCTGAGCACTGGGATCCCCCCTGTGCTGTGGGGCAGCAGTGCCAGGGGTGCAGCTCTCGCAGCTGGCTCCTGCGAGTGCTAACCCCGGGCTGTGCTTGGCAGGCTGGCTGCACGAGCTGGGCAAGAGGCTGGAGGCTCCCTACATCAACAATTCGGTGGGGGGCCCCTCCATCCGCAGCGCCTACATCGCCTCCCTCTACTTCACCCTCAGCAGCCTGACCAGCGTGGGCTTCGGCAACGTCTGCGCTAACACCGACACCGAGAAGATCTTCTCCATCTGCACCATGCTCATTGGGGGTGAGGCGAGCAGCAGGGCTGGGCAGGGCGCTGCAGGGCTGCCAGAGCGTTGTGTCCCTGGCAGGGCGCTGGGGGAGGTGATGGGCATGTGAGACAGCCCTGTGAGACAGCCCTGGGCTGGGCTTTGGGGAGCAGTCGCCCCGTGCTGTGCCCCCGGCCGGGCCTGACGCTGCCCTCCTGCCCCCAGCGCTGATGCACGCCGTTGTCTTTGGCAATGTCACGGCCATCATCCAGCGCATGTACTCCCGCCGCTCGCTCTACCACACCCGCATGAAGGACCTCAAGGACTTCATCCGCGTCCATCACCTGCCCCAGCAGCTCAAGCAGAGGATGCTGGAGTACTTCCAGACCACCTGGTCGGTGAACAACGGCATTGATGCTAATGAGGTAGGAGGTGTTGGTGGGGCTCGGCCAGCCCCCTCCAGCCCCGACCTGCACCTATCGGGGGAGCAATGTGGCTGGCAGGGCCAGCTCGGAGTGGTGCTGGAGGGACCAGGTGTGGGGCAAATTCCTGCCAGCACGGGCAGCGGGACGGGCATATGGAGCAGACGCAGCTGATTACCACAGGGCCCACCTCTGCCAGTCGGGACTGCTGAGCACTGCTGAGACACCAGGGCAGCTGAGCAGCGAGATTCCCCACTCCGGAGGGGGACCTGTCCCCTGGGGCTGCTGGGCTGCAGGAAAGCTGCTCCCTGCTCCCTGCCCCTCGTGCCCAGAGCCCCGGCTCCTCTGTCCCCAGCTGCTACACGACTTCCCCGACGAGCTGCGTGCGGACGTGGCCATGCACCTCAACAAGGACATCCTGCAGCTGCCCATCTTTGAGACGGCCAGCCGGGGCTGCCTCCGCTCCCTCTCGCTCCACATCAAGACCTCGTTCTGTGCCCCGGGAGAGTATCTGCTGCGCCAGGGCGACGCGTTACAGGCCAACTACTTCGTCTGCTCCGGCTCCCTCGAGGTGCTGAAGGACAACGTGGTCCTGGCCATCCTGGGTGAGGGCAGGTGGCGTGGGCTCTGCCCCAGCCCTTCCTGCTGCCCGGCAGAGTGAGGGGCTCAGGGCTCGTGTCACTAGCCCAGCCCCGGTCCCCTCCTGCAGGCAAAGGGGATTTGATTGGAGCCGACCTGTGCAGAACGGACCAGGTGATCAAGACCAATGCGGACGTGAAGGCACTGACCTACTGCGACCTTCAGCACATCGGGCTGCGGGGGCTCTGTGAAGTGCTACAGCTCTATCCTGAGTACGCCAGCAAGTTCACAGCTGACATCCACCAGGACCTGACCTTCAACCTGCGGGAGGGCAGCGAGATGGAGGTGGGTGCGTGTCCTCCTGCTCAGGCCCTTTCCTGTCCTCACGGCCCTGGGACTGTGCACGGCCATGGAAGGGGAGTCCATGCACTCCCTGCTCGCAGTCCCCAGGCTCCAAGGTTGGGAAAGGGGCTGCAGCTCTGCCACCCTGGCACGCAGGTATGTCCTGTCCTGGCCCTGTGCAACCCAGGGAATTGGCAGAGAGAGCCTTTGCAATGCAGGAGGCTGAGGTAGATGGAAGGGCTGGAAATGGAGTTGGAGAGAACTGGGGGGTTACTGCAGGACAGATAGCCAGGGCAAAGCCCCCTGGAGTGCAGCACACAGCTGGGGGCTGTGGGTTTAGTCATGCTGATGGCTCCAGCATCCGGGGGGATGTTCTGCTGCAGAAATGGCTCTGCTGCACTTTTCCACCCCCGGCTCTGCTGAGAGCAGCTTGGATCTCCTCTGGTGCATCTCCCTGGTGCCCATTTTCCCCCTGAGCCTTACGGAGGTGGTGTGGGAGGTCAGTCTCTAGGTCCCAAACAGCCCTACCAAGATCCACCATGTCCATAACACAGGAGGGGTGTACACAAACCAAGAGAGGAGAATGCCAGGAGCATGCACCAGGTTCTGCACCTGCGTCACCCTCCCACGCTGGCTGCATGCTCCAGACAGAGCTGGTGCTCTGACGGCTGAGCCGTGGCTGGGATTTGGGGTGCAGCCTCGGTCACTGCCTCAGGACACTCAGGCCGAGGTCGGGCAGCTCACCATTGACATGGCAGCAGCAGAGGAAGGAGAGTGGGTGAGGGGTTGTGGAGGCTGGTACTGAGGCTGATGTGTGGGGCTGGGGAAGGCTTTGGTTGCCCAGGGGGACACTGAGAGGCTGGGTGGGCTGCGGGCCCGTGACTGGTCCCCGTGGAGCTGTGCAGGGGCTCCCTCCTGCTGCTGAGCCGGTACCGTCTGCTCTCCCCGCAGGGGCTCTGCCGCTACTCCCGGTCCCCGAGGCTGCCGCAGGCGCCACAGGTTCGTCCCTTGCCGAGGCGATGGGGGAGGACGGGGCAGGGATGGCTGTGGCTGGGACCAGTCCTGACCTCCTGCCCGCCTGCAGCCTCGTCCGGAGAGCGGTGCCGCCCCGGAGAAGCCCCTTCCCTCCATTGTGGAGGACGAGGAGGAGCCCGACGAGGTTTTCCAGCAGTCCCCTGCCAGCACCTCCCGCCGCAAGCTGCTGCTGCCCGCGCTGAGCAGCTCAGTGCGCCGCGGCTCCCTGAGCAGCCTGCTGGGCGATGAGCTGTGCCAGGTGCCAGCCCTGCGGCACAGCTGCCACTCCCCAGCCCGCGGCAGCCGCGGCCGCAGCCCCTCTCCCCAGTGCCGGAGGGACATCCTGGAGCGGGATGGTGGCGCGGGCAGGAGGCCGGCCAAGCTCCTCATCCCCTCCCTGCACTCGTCCGGCCCGCCCGACCTCAGTCCCAGGTACGCTGGGATGTGCGGGCGGCTGATCCCGCTGCTGCGGGTTGGTGCCAGCCAGGCAGCGAGGGGCCCTGGGGGCTGCTCAGATGGTGGCACAGAGGTGAGGGGGTGACGCGGGGCAACCCTCACCCCCTCCTGCTTAGAGTCGTGGACGGCATTGAAGACAACGGAGGGACTTCAGAGGCACAAACTTTCTGCTTCAGCATGAACCCGCCGCCGAGTGCGGCAAGGGACTCCCCCACCTCAGGTACTGCCAGCGGCTGCCGGGCAAGGCCACAGCGCTGGCCCTGGGGCTTGGCAGGGCATTCCACCGCCGTCTGTGTCCTCCCCAGCAGGGACTGACGCAGGCAGCCCAGCCCTGGTGATGGAGGCAGAGCACATAAAGCAGAACATCAGCAGGCTCAACCAGGAGGTGTGGTGGGGACCAGAGGTGGGTGCATGTCCCCGAAAATGCCGGGGACATCGGCCGCTGCTCACGGCTGTCTGTCCTTTTCCAGATCAACCACCTCAACCAGGAGGTTTCTCACCTCAGCCGGGAGCTGCAGAACATGATGGAGCTGCTCAAGGGCCACCTGGGCGCCCCGCAACCCCCGTCCTGTCCCTGCCGTCTGCCTGCCACCGTGTCGCCCCCTCCCCGGCCCTCTCCACCCGCTGCCCCGGTGCCCCCCTCGCCCCCGGTGCCCCCCAGCTCCCTCAGCTCCCCCACCGGCAGCCCCCGGGCCAAACGCTGCCCCGTCCGCAGCCGCTCTGCCCACGCCGCCGCCCTGCACCCCTGGGTGGGCGCCGAGGGGCCGCGCCCGCCGCGGGGCGACACCCCCGGCCCCGACCCTCGCCGGGGCTCGGACTCGCAGCCGCCCCCGCTGCCGCCCCGCTCCGCCCGCTCCTTCCCCGGCTGCTCGGCCGGGGCTTGGTGTCGCGCCCGCCCGCAGCCGCGATCCGGCTCCACCAGCTCCCACTGACCCCGCGGGCACCGGGGGCACCCTCCCCGGGGCTCTCCGCTGCGGGTGACCCCGCCCGGGGTGGGGGGGGCCGTGCCCCCGGGGTTCCCCGGGACTCGGAACACGCGCAGGGATTTTGATACGGTTTTATACTCTTCGCCCACGGGGCCTTTTCTACAGCCCGGCCGGGGGTCCCCCGCCTGTGCCCGGGGCCGTGGGACGTGGCGGGGCAGCGCAGCCCCGGGAGACCCGCGGGGATCTGGCGGGGGAGCGGCCGGAGAGGATCCGTAGGGATCTCCGGTGGGGTCTCCGGTTTGCCCGGGAGCCACGGCCGCTGCCGCCCCTCCGCGGCTGTAGTTCGTGTTGTTCCGCCCCGCCTCTCCCACGCTCCCCGCAACACCGAGAAATAAAGGCTCTATTTTTCCAGCCCCGGCTCCGCCGAGTCTCCGTCCGCCGCCGCCCCGCCCTGTCCGGGTCCCGCCCCGAGTCCCCCACGGGGCCGGTCGCGCCGGGGCGCCGCCGGACCACAACTCCCAGCAGCCCCCGCGGGAGCGCCGTGACGTCACGCTGAGCGGGGCTGTCCAGGGGGCGGGGCGGGAGCAGGTGATTGGCAGCTGTGTCTGCCTGTGGCCGGCGGGCGCGGGGCGGAAGGGGTGGTCGGGCCCGGAAGCGGAACGGGCAAAGGCGGAAGTGAGGCCCGGGGCCTGCGAGACGCACCGGCGGGAGCGGCGCTGCGGGCGGTGAGTGGGGCCGCGGCCGCTCCTTTCGCCCCGAGGTGGCCGAGTCCGGCCCGTCGGTGTGGACCGGTTCCCCGGGATCTCACCCGGCCGAGGGCGGCAGCCGGGCCCCGCCGTTTGGGAGGCCCCGTGGCGGGAGTGGAGCCGGGACTCGGTGGCGCCGCTGTGCCGGGCGGGGCGATGCTGGGGCTGGACCGGACGGGCACCGCCGCCGGCGGGGCGGGGGCTTTGGGCGGCCGGGTACCCTCCCCTCTCGGCGTGCGCCGGCCTAGCGGGGCCCTGCGTGCCGTGCGAGGCGGGGCACCGGCAGCTCCGGCCTGGCGGCACCGGTGTGCGGTGTGCGGTAGCGGGAGAGGAGCCACGCTGGGTGGGGGCAGCGGCACGGGCGAGGGGACGGTGCCTGGCTCAGGGCGGACGCCCCGGCGGCGCTGTGGGTGCTCGGGGCAGGCTCGTCCTGCGAGCAGGAGCGGCTCTCGGGCCAGCGGGAACGAGCCGGTACCGTGGGATTGTCCGGCAGCTGTGCCCCAGCTGCCGTCTCTCACAGCCGTGACTGGCTGCGGGTTGAATGGCGTTGGGGAAGGTGTGGCGCCAGGGCAGAAGGGGTTTTCATGGTGGGACGGTATTGTGTAGTCGCTCAGCCTCGGGGTGGGAGTGGAAGCTCCGGGAGCTGGGGAGCCCAGCTGGGTTCCCGGGAGCTGCTGAAGTGAGGGGGGTGACTGTCCTGGGTCACTGCTGGTGCCAAGCACAGCCCTTGTGAAGGGAAACCCGTGGTGCTGTAGGGCCCTGAGCACGGCCCATGGGCTGCAAGGACATTCTTGTGGCTTGTCTGTAAGGGAATCTCGAGCAAGGCTATCCTTGGGTCTCTGTCACAGCAGGACAGACCCTGGTGTGTGGGCTGGGCGTGGGTTCCTGGTGGGATTGCACCAGGAGTGCAGGTGTGAGCATGAGCAACAGGTTTGCCCTGCTAAATCCTGGGGAAGCTGCTCGGACCTTATTCCTGGTGATGCTCAGGTGCTGACAGGGCTCCTGGGGCTGGGCAGGAGCTGGGAGTGGTGCTGGGACCTGCAGGGAGCCCAGCCCAGCTCTGACCCCGGCCCAGCTGACCTTTAGTTGCTGCCCTGGGACGTGGCTGTTGGAGCTCTGACCTTGGCTGTTTTCAATCCTGCAGGGAAGCTGGAGAGGAGAGTATGTCGAGGGACTATTTTAAGTCTGCTGTGGAACAACTTGCATCTGCTATTCTTAGCTTTTTGTGTGGAGGGTCAGCACACTTGGGCTGCCCTGTTTGCAGCCTGGTGTTGGGCCTGTGCTCTGCTGGGCCTCCTGAGCCACCTCTGAGCCTTGGCTGGGGCCAAAAAAGCCAACTCAGTCCATTGTCTTGACATGCCATGCAGTCTGAGGGAGCTTCCTGGAAATGCCCACTGCTGTCCACTACTGCCTTGACTCTGAAAGTATTTTACATTTCTTTTCAGCTCTCCTGGATATTTAGGTGAAAGAACTATGTCTGAAAAGGGCTAAAAATTCAGGATAATACCTGTAGGCAGCTACAGGACAATCTTGATCTTGATGCATTCTTGGAGTGAGGCAAGCAGGTAAAGCACGAGCCTGGCTGGATCTGGGAGGTCAAGGACAGGAATGTTTGGGGTCATACCTGGGACTCGGTGTTGAAATCACCTCAGACCCCTCATGAGTCACAATAGCTTGCTGGAACAGTCAATACCTTCAGACCAAAAATCTGCTTCTGGGGTGACCTTCTCTCCTAAGATGCTCTGGCTGATTTAGCTGACACTTGATTGCAGGTTGTGCAGGCAGCGAGGGGTCCCTGTAGGCTCTTTAAGTGGGTGCTGATGCCTCTTGAGGTGATGGATCAACCCAGGCAAAGTGAGATGGACTCCTGGAGAGGCTTGAGTTACTGGAGAGCAGGAGGGAAAGGCTGGCTTGGCTAAAAGTAAGCTAAAACACTTACCTGGTTTTGCATTAGTAGAGTACACTTTCCTTTCCTGTGAAACCAGTGATGTGTTGGTGTAGTGGTTTTGGTTTGCCCGTTTGAGATGTCACCGATTTTTAGATTTCCCAGCCAGTTGGACAGTTGGGCAGTGTGTGAAGGAACTGTCTGGTGATGTCTGTGTGCTTGGCCAAACCTAATTGTTGTGCTGAGAGGTGGGATTATCTCCATCACAGCCAAGCTCTTCTGCATCTCAGCAGGGATCAGCTCGAGGGTTGCCCTAGGCCTTGCCAGACATCACCTCTGGATCCAAACTTCTTAAGCTGCTGCACAGTTAGGGATGGTGGTCATGGCATCTCCCTGAAGAGGGAGGGGGAAGGAATGCCAAGTGCTTTCAGACACAGGAAATGAAATGGGAACGCTTCTAATGAAGTGGGTGTAGCCCAGAGTATTCCTGTCAGCAGACTTAAAAGAGGATAGAATGTAGAAATGTTGGAGTCAGCTGTTTTCTTCCCTTGGGGTATGAAGTTTGCAGCCTCTTATGCAAGTCCTGAGAAGTTGTCGGAATAACATTGAAAACACTTAGACACTGGCCAGAAACAGGAAACCTTCCTGGATGTGACAGTATTGGAGAGGTATAAAATTCATCCAAGGTCTGGGGGAAATGCTGTCCTCCCCTGGAGCACAGGAATGAGCTACTGGAGCAACTCTGCATAAACAGATAAGAAAACACTGTTTTTCATGTTTGCTTTGGTTTGGTAGCACTCCAAATAAGGAGCTGCTTGAGGCAGGAGATCTTTGTGCAGTCTGGGAAAGATATTCTGAAGGTCACAGATTCTTTGCAGTGCAGGTGGCAGTTTGCTGCTTTGCATTGCTGATGTTGCCTTCTTGCTGACTGAATAGTGGGTGCTATCCAAGGCATGTGTTGCTGAGTGTCTGGTCAAGTGAAGCTGTGTCTGTTGAGGGCATCTGAACAGGACTTAAACAACCTTTGCTGAAGAATTAAAACCTTGATGCTTTTGTTCCATTTGAGTCAGTCCAGGCTGCATCCGTGAGTTGATCCTTCAGCCTTGCTGTGCCAAGGATAACTGAAAGTGGGTGAGGGCTCCAAGAGGGAGCCACTGTGGGACAGGGAGCTAGTGGGCAGCTAATGTGAGATGAAAGAGATGTAAAACTCTTCCACACCAGTCTGTGCTGGAGGGGTTGTCACAGCAGGGTGGTGGCCTTGAAATCTCTGGGGATAGAGTTGTTTTGGAAAAGCTGCTTTGGAAAATAGCTGGCTGCTGGGGCTGCTCCAGAGGCCATGGATGTGCAAATGTCAGGAAACAGATGTGTGTATCAACAGCATGAGAAGCAGATGGTACTAGTTCAGGTCTGTAGCTGAACGAGTAGTTCAATTTTGGAATGGAAATCCTACTTACCTCTAAATTAAGGTGAGTGTGTCAAAGTGTTTGTGAGTCTTGGGTGAAGGACTGCACAGAGAAGTTGTTACACTGTCATAAGTTAGTCACAGCCATAGGAGTGCTGCTGAAACTGCTGTCTGAGCTGATTCGGGTCTGTGAATCTGCACTTTAGGGCTGTAGTGCAGCTCCTGCCAGCTGAAGTGGAGAGTGGCCCAGTTCAAAGCAGTTCCTGAACTCCAGACTGTGTCCTTTCTGATCAGGGCACCCAGGGCTCATTCTTTGAGGGGGGGAGAAGGTAGGACGGTAGAGTATTGAAACTCGTGAGACTTGATGGGACTGAGGTCTGTAGGTTGAGTGTTTCCTGGTTCTTCTCCTCTGTAACAGCTGGTCTGTTCCTCCTTTCTCTGCAGCCTGGACCCTCCTGCAGTCAGGCTCAGGAAGTTTGTTCTGATTAATCATATTGATGAGTTGGAATATTAGGTTGACATTCCATGCTGTGCTAACCTGGGCTAGTGTGGTGTGCACGTGGCTCTGGTGGGACCCATGCTTTCTGCTGGTCCTGCTCATGGAAGTCAGGAAGTTGCTCCTGACTCCATGTCCTGAAGCTGACTCTGCCCCCTTGGGCCAGCTGCCCGTGCAGTGTGAGGTGAAGCAAAACCACTGGGTAACTTCAGGGCTTCCTTTGCCAAGGAATTCATGTAACGCTGTCAGCTATTTAACGAGATAAATACTTCACTGGGGCTTTTGTCTTGAGTATTTTGGTTCTAAGCCAACAAATCACCAGTGAAGCAACTCCTTGCATAGCTAAGAGCAGCAGCAGTCGTTTGGGTAACCAGAGTCTTCAGGATTAGGTTTCTAAATATCCTCAGCTTTCAGAGTAGTTTTTGCTACTGGGTGAACACAGGGCAAAAATATCAGATTCTCTAACTTCTGGCACCTTAAATGAGCAGCTTCCCTCTGGTGGGGTGTCCTGCAGAGACTAACATGGGGATCTGACAGTAATTCTCATGCTATGATTTGTGTTCTTGTCCTGGGTAGGTTTGTTTGAAATGGGCTCTGCTGCTATTCCCCAGCATCCTGAGGGTTATGGAGAATGGTCTTGCACTTGGGCAGGCAGGCAGTGCAGCAGCCATGGCATGTGCTTTCTCATTTAGAGCGCTCAGATTCTTGAATTTAATATTCCTGCCTGTGTACAGCCCCCTCCAGCAAACCCTGGCAGGCAGGGGAGGGGTTGGAGGAGCACAAACTGCAGAAGTGATAGACCTGGAGCTCTCACTTGTGGGACAGCATCAGGAATTGGTACTTGACTTTGATCTCAATGCAAACACAAAACTTATGTTAAGAGTCCACGATAAAAAAATCAGTGCTTTTGCTGTGGGATGCAGAGCTCCTGTGTGTGCTTCAGTGAGCAGGAGGTGGGTAGGGCAGGTAAACAAACCAGCACGAGCCTTTTCATGGGTCTTGTCATCTCCCAGCTGCTGGGTTTCACTAGTTAAAAGAAACTAGTAGGAAAATTAATGCCAGTTAATCTTGATTACATGAGTACCCCACCATGCCCTTCCTTTTTGGCCTTGACAACTTGAATTAGCATGGCAGGCTGGGACTTCAGCTGCCTTCCCTTGTCTGTGTGCTACTGCTGTGGTTATTTTGGTCTGCCCGACCTGTGGCTCGAGTGTCAGTGCTGGGGTTCTCGTGGGGAGCAGGGAGGAGCCCAATCCTCTGCTGGAAGAGGTGGGAGGATGAACAGCTCCCCAAGCACCAGAAATGGCTTCATACAGCAGGAAGCAGTCCCTGTTTCTCAAGTCCACTGTGGGTGTAGGCTGATCTAGCACAGGTTCAGGCTGTGTAGTTCAGCTGCCTCTGCAGAGCTGAGTTCTGTCTGACTGGAATCCTCAAACACCTTGGCATTGAAAGTTCCTGTCCTGCCACAGAGTGTGCTTGCTGTCTGCAGCATTGTGGACACTTCCTTTGGTTATCTGCTTCCTCCTGTGACCATCAGCTGGTCGTCCAGGTCTTGGGTAAGTCCTTAGCCCAAGGCCATCGGTGACCACTTAGGGTCTCTAAACTCCACTCAAACACCTGAAAGATATGGCAACTTCTCATGTGAACGTGAAGCCATATAATCTTGTGTCCAAGCATCACACCACCCTTAGATGATGATCTGGTTCTCCACAATTGGAGCAGTCAAGGCTCTGGCTGCTGCTCTGCCAGCACTGACCAGTGGCTGTCCACGGTGAGCTCAACATAGATGTGCTCACCTAATTCTGTTGGAGTTCATGTAGCACAACCAGATGGCAAAATGCATCAAGATCTGTGAAATATAGGTCAGGCTAAGACTTGAGGATGTCAACAAGTTCATTTCCTTGTTTTGCTCTGGGAATGACCTCTGTCAGATTTCGGGAGGCCATAACTCAGACACACTGTGATTTGCCCAGTGTTTGTGCAGAATGTTGGTCTGGAGCAGCAGTGGAGCTGATAGACTGCCCAGGGAGTTATAAATACAAGGTTAAGCCAAAGCTGTTCCTTTGCAAGCTCTGTTTAGAGGAGAAACTAAAAGGTGGAAGCCTCTTCAGGCTGGTAGAGATGCAGAGCTGCTGCTGAGCCTCTTGAACCTGGTGGTCACCAAGCTGCTCCTGGCCAGAGCAACCAGCGCTGCTCCCTCACTGTCTAGCAAAGCCAGTTGTTGGTCTGTTTCATATCAAGCTTTCTCATCCTGTCAAACAGTCTTTGCCCTTCCTCAGCAGGGGGAGGGGAGTCCTGACTGTGCTACTTGCAAGGACCCAGCTCTGAATTACAGTATCTTCACTGCTTAACCCAAGACTGAGACTCAGAGCAATGACCCCACAGCTCTGGCTCCTGAAACATCCCACAGCACTCAGAAGTTTTACTCGTCGATTTCTGTCCTACCTGCCAGCTCTGGTGACTGGTACCATCTTAACAGCTGGTGTCTGACTGCCTCCTGGTCTGAGCAATTTGAGGTGAGATGTCTCTAGGTCAGCGTATGCTCAAGTGCTTTGTGTTGTGTAAGCTGCCGGGCTCTCCAGCTGCTGGCACTCACAGGCTCCAGAGTAGCTCTGAACTGGCTGGAGGTTCCCTGTCAAACGGTGGGATTGTTTAAACTTGAGGCATTGTTAAAGTAACCTCAAGCAGTCACAGCTGGACAGGCCTTGCCCTGGAAAGCAGCTGTTTGAAACTCTGTGCTGAGCAGGCTTGAGCTTTGGTCACAGGATACTCTGCTTCTGTTTGACCTGTTTTAAACTTCTTATTCATGGGAAAATGCAGGATGTACACAGAGTTTCTTTGGGGATACTCTCAGGACAAGGAGAAATTGGCTTTTGGGGCATTTTCTTTCAACAAACAGCCTGCTTTAGGAGAGTAGAAGGGAAAGTGGTGATCCAGAGCAGATGCAATCAGCTGTAGCATTTATCATCCACAGGGAAGTGGGAGTTGTGAAGGGTACAGGAAATGTGCCTAAATCTGTAACTGTGTACTTGGAAAGCATTCCTGTTCTCTGCAGGCAGCAGAGCTTAGTGCTTACAGAGGCCCTGGGATTCACTTGTGGGTAGCTCTGGATGCAAATCAGCTTGTCCTGCTGTTCCTGCCATGGTTTTGTGCTTCTGCACCACTCGGGAGGTTGATGCTGGGGAGTGGTTGGCAGTGCTGATCCCAGGGACGCTGCGTGTTCATGCTGGCTTTGAACAGTCCATGTGAGGAACGTGGTCAGTAGCCTGATGACCTGGAATGCTGTGGGATGCGGGTGCTGAGGCAGAGGGGTGGGTGTGGGAAGCATTAGGTGCTGCCTCTGTTTGGATCACGTTGGGTGGTGATTGCTGGTGTGCAGCAGGAATGGGAGGGGGAGCTGCTGTCAGCTCCTGAGGGGACAGCCTGTGCCCAGAGAGCAGCTGCTGTCAGGTGCCTTTCTGAGCTGGGCACCTCCTCAGGTGTCCCCCCTGTGGCAGATCGCCTGCCTGGCTCCAGGGCCATCCTTGGGCCCCGATGGGAGGTGCAGAATGTTGTGGTGTAAGTGCCTCAGGACAAACGGACAGCTCTAGAAATTCCTTTTGTCCAAGTGCCTCATGACCTGCAGAGCTGCCTCCTGCCACTGTGGCACTGGGATGGCTCTGTATAGCATTGATAGTCTGAAGCTGCTTCCTTGTGAGCTTGGGAAAGGAGGAGGGAGCTAAAGGTCAAGCTCAGTTACCTCTGTGAACTGAGTAATTGGTGTTTGAATAGACAAAGCTCTAGTAACACCCATTGTGTGCTGGGTGCTCCTTACCTGCCTCACCCCAGCAAGGTGTGTGTAACATCCAGACAGGGTGGAAGTGCTGGAGGGCCCACCGGTGGGGAGGAGAGCTTGTATTGCCATTACCTCTTTTCCAGAGAGGCTCTGCAGACTGAGATCCTGCTGCAGGGGCTGCTGCCTGGCAGGAACTGCTCTGTGGTGTTCACAGCCGATAACTTTGCACTGTGGGAAGGAATCACCACCAGTCTGTGCTGGTGGTGGCTGCAGATCAAACCACCCTCTAGAACTGGTACGGCTGGTCCCTGAGCGTGTCACTAACTCTGACCTCCTCTTCCAGTTGCAACCTGCCTACAGGTGGATCCCAGTGCAGAACCTGCAGCATCCTTAACTCTCGGCACTCCTGCACTTAGACCACAATGGCAGGTCGAGGTGGAGCTGCCCGACCGAATGGACCAGCTGCTGGGAACAAAATCTGCCAGTTTAAACTTGTTCTCTTGGGCGAGTCAGCAGTGGGGAAGTCCAGCCTGGTCCTGCGCTTTGTGAAGGGGCAGTTCCACGAGTACCAGGAGAGCACAATTGGAGGTGAGTGCCAGCTCCAGATGCTTGTGGCCAGGAGGTGCTGACCTTGCTGGGGCAGTCTGGGGTGTCAGAAGCAAGACTGGCTATTTTGGTCCGGTCTGGGATTTTTTGCTATAAATAGAGCCAAACAGTTAATGCTTTAACTCTTGGTTCCCAATTTGTTGGTGTAATGATGAGCACAGCAGAGAATAACGCTATGGCAACCCCACACTTTGCCTCTGAGGCTTTGTTTCCAGTGCCTCAGCTCCAGCTTCTAATTGGAACTGAGGCCTTCAGCTTGGTTTATAGCCCTTAATTATCTTTTCAGACCCTGACCTGGGATTTTGGGGCTGTTTCTAGCCTGATTCTGTTAACTACTTTCACAGTGCTTTCAGGTCTAGTAGTTTATTAGCTTGAAATCATTAGCACGGCGTCATCAATCAGCCAAAGGCTGGTTAGCACATGGATCTCTGAGCAACAATACTGAGGGGTGTACTGAGAAAAGGCTTGAGTTGTCCCTCTGTGACCTGTGCTGGGAGTAAGTACAGCTGAAAGTGTGGCTTACTGGCAAGCAGGACCTAATGCCCCTCTGTGGAGGGCTGTGCTCTCCCTCAGTCTGTATCTGAGACCTGTGCCTTTGTCCTGGGTGTAACACATGGTGTCAGACTTACTGGGACAACAACCAGTTACTAAACTGGGGCGTGTGGTATAAGTGGGCTGAGTTTGGTGCTGTTATTGGTGCTCCCCAGGTCGTATCCTGGTGGTGCCACAACTGGACTCCGTGATCCCAGTCAGGGGCTGCGTGGAGGGTCTGGCACTGTGGATGCTCCAGGGGCCGGCTGCTGCCTGGGCCCTCCTGGCCACCTTCCTGTCACTGTGTGATGGCTCTGGGTTCCTGTGAGCAGGGGGTGTGACACACAGAGCTGCAACTGCCACAGCGAGTGGCGCTGGCCTCTCCAGGGCTCAGCTCGCTCCCATGTGGCAGCAGAGCTGCTCCGAGCTCCTGTGCTGGCTCTGGGCCCTGTCCTGCTGGAGCTGAGGCAAACCCCCTTCTCTTGCAGCTGCCTTCCTAACACAGACAGTGTGTCTGGATGACACAACAGTGAAGTTTGAGATCTGGGACACGGCGGGGCAGGAGCGATACCACAGCCTGGCCCCCATGTACTACCGGGGGGCTCAGGCAGCCATCGTGGTCTACGACATCACCAACACAGTGAGTGTGGGCAGGGCTGGGGGGCTGCCAGGAGGCTCCCGGTGCCCTGGGAGCGTGCCCGGGTCAGAGCCCTGCAGGTACCTGGCTGGGGCTGCCAAGTTCTTGAAAACTGCTCATGGCCTCTTCCTCAGCTCCAGCCAAGGCTGTGAGCTGATAAAGGATCCTGCTGCCAAGTGCTGCAGAGGCAGGACACTTCTCACAGGAAAGCCTTGTTCTTATCATATCTGCCCTGTGGATTCCTGCATGGCTGCCCTTCCTGACTGCTGCCTCCTGTTTGCTTCCAGGACACATTTGTACGAGCCAAGAACTGGGTGAAAGAGTTGCAGAGGCAGGCTAGCCCAAATATTGTAATTGCACTAGCAGGAAACAAGGCAGACCTTGCTAACAAGAGAGCTGTGGACTTCCAGGTGAGTGGGAATCCAGAGAAGTTGTTACCCAAGCAGATCAGGAAAGCATCTTTTTGCTTACGTGAGGGAGATGGCAGCTATGTGAAATATGCTTTGAGGGAGAACGAAAGTGAAGTTTTGTGCTGAGGACTGCAGGATGCCAATGAGCAGGGTCTGTGCCCTGCTCTTCCCTTGCTTCTGTCATAGCACATGTGGCCCTGGCTGGTGAAAGTCCTGGTGAATGTGGAGGAGGAGGCCCACGGAGCACAAGCTTCTGTCCTCAGCCTCCTTTGCTGCCTTATTCATGTGGGGATGTCTGCAGGGTGTGAAACGGCATCTTCTGGGTACGAGACACATGAGGAATCATTCCTAGCTTGTTCTCTGCTCTTCACAGCTCTTACCTCATCTGGGCAAGCGCTCAGGAGAGGTTCTTCCCCAGCCCTCACACGGGATTGCTTGTGGTGCCTTTGCAAGGGGTGACACACTCCCAGCTGACCCAACTCCGAGGCGCTGTGTGTGCATGTGGCTCAGTCAGGCTGTGCCCCAGCCCAGCTGTGGGACACTGGCCACGCAGGGCTGCTGGTAGAGCATGTCCCTGGGTTGTCCAGGCCAGGTGGGAGCAGGGACAGGGGAGGGAATTTCTGGCCCAAGGTGGGACACAACGTTTCTCTAGCAGTTAATGTGTTGACAAGTGAAGTGCATGGGGTCTGCTTGGGCCTCCTGCCAGGCTGCCTTTAGCACTCTGATGTGATTGTTTGTAGGATGCACAGACATATGCAGATGACAACAGCTTGCTGTTCATGGAGACGTCAGCAAAGACAGCGATGAATGTGAATGAAATCTTCATGGCAATAGGTACGGCCTGTATGTAGGGCTGGGGTGGCTCTGAGCACCAGCACTGCAGCCCAAGAGGGTCCTGTGTCAGCCAGGGCTGGTGGCTCTTTCTGGGGCAGGTGTCCAGTTTGCCACACTGGTGTGATTGGTCATTCCCTGAGTGTGTGGAGCCTTAGCCTTGCAAAGCCCTGTCCCTGTGTCTGGGGTGGTGATGGAGATGGGAGCAGGTGTCATGCCAGCCAGGGCCAAAGATGGGTTGGTTTGGCATGTGGTGCAAACCGCATGTTTGTCCTGTCCCAAACTGTTGGCTGTGAGGGCTCAGGCTGGAGCAGGCTGAACGCAGCCTGGGCTGCGCACTGGGAGGAGGCTGTCTTCTCTGGAGGACCCTGCTAACATCCTGTTTCTTTCTAGCCAAGAAACTGCCAAAAAATGAACCCCAGAATGCTCCTGGTGGCCCAGGCAGGAATCGGGTGGTGGACCTTCAGGAGAGCAGCCAGCCGAGCAGAAGCCAGTGCTGCAGCAACTGAGCAGCTGCTCCGGCCCACGAGCCCTTGGAGGACGTGACTGGAACCCACGCTAACGATCGCACTTACCGTAGGGCGGCTGCTGCCGGCGCCGCCGTGATTCTCCATCCCTTTCTGATCATAGGCTGGAGGGAGTTCTTCCACCTGCACCTTTCTGTACAAATACTAATTCAATTCTAAGTCTTAAGTCACTTTTTTAATATATGAACTTCTGCTCTTCCCTCTTCCTGGTGGTGGTGGATGCAGGACCTGGTGTCTGCCCAGCCAGCGTGGCCGTCCCGCAGGTGAGGCCAGCAGCACCCATGTCCCACAGCACTGTAGTTCACTATGGGAAACAAAGGGATATTGGGACACGTGTTTAAAGTTCCCTGTCTGTAAGAGCTGAGGCTGATCCCGTATGATGCGCCCAGAACAACCACTAAACTGTAGCATTAGAGACAAACTCCGGCCCTTGGGCCACTTATTGACCAAATCAATGATGAGTATTTGGGGTGGGGCAGAGGGAAGCAAAACTGGTTTCTTCTGTATTTTGTATTGTATGTTTCTCCATGTAACCAATCAGTATCTTGTCAATATAGTACATCCAACGAGCTGCCTGTTGTCTTTCTTTGTGTTGGACTCCAGCATGCCACCTCTTCTTTTCTCTCGGTTCTGTCGTAATGCACTAATCCTGTTGCAACTTTTGCAAAAAATCTTGTATAGAAATTTGTCCTTTTCTTGATGGTTGTGATGCCACTAATATTGTTAACCCTGCTCTGGTGGGAATACATAAGGTTTACTGATGTACAGAGGTGGGGTGGGGGAAACCTTGGGTAACCTGTTGGTGGGAATGACATGTATTGCAAAAAGCCTGTAATTCCACAAAGAATGAAGGGAGGTATTAAATGGCTTCTGTTGCCAGACTCTAACTGATGTTGGCTGCTGCCTAGTGCCTAATGCAGTGTCTTATGCATCCTGGTATTTAAGAGGAACTGTTGACTTAGTCTTCATCACAAACTTCAGTTTTGTGTGATTAAAACAAAATTTTTATAAACCTATCACAACAACAATGTTCATGTTTCTTAATGCAACAGCCCAACAGTTCTTGGTGGAGGCTGAGCTGTGCTGGGCTGCTCCTGGTGTGTCCCGCATCTTGGTAGGGAAATGGGGCCCTTCCTTCCTGAGGAAGGAGAAATGGGACTCTGAGCTTGGGCCGTGTGGCTGCTCGTGCACACTGCTCTCCTCACAGTGATGCTGCTGGTGTTCACTTGTCTCCAGTGTGCACAAGGAAGCTGGAGGGAAATTGTGGGAATTATTCTTTGCTTGATACTTGTGGGGAAATTCTACAATGCAAGATGGGCAGAGGTGGGGGAAGCAGTGTGTGGAGGAGCTCTGCTCTGCAGTGGGACAGGCTTGGGATGTTGCTCCAGAATTCATGAACACAATGCCTCTGTCCCTGGAGCACGATGGTCTTGGAAGATGCTGCTCTCCTGTCACTGCTGCATGGACTATGAGACCCCAACACCCTGGGACCTGGAGTCAGTGTGAAAGAAGGAGCAGCCCCTTGCAGCTCCATCCCCACCACCTGTGCAGCCAGCAGCACCATTTGTGCTCAGGAGAGGCTGAGGATGCAGATGTGCCGCCTTTGGAACCCATTGTCCCCCCTCAGCTGAAGGGCCATGAGAGGCTCGGTGACAGGAGAGCTGTGAATAGAGTTGTATGAACAGGCTTGGCTTGTGTGCCCTTCATCTGCTATCCAAGGTCTCAGTGCCTCTTCCTCATGCTGGATGTCCTTAAAATCCTGGAAGCAGGAAGGGTGTGGAGTGATTTGGCGATAGAGTGCCTGGGGATCATGCTGGAGCCTGGGCTGCCTGTGGGATATGGGCTTCGGTGGCCCCTGCCACACCTCCTTGGTGTGGTGCTGTTTGTGCCCAGACTGCTTATCTGCTGGAGGTGCTCAGGATCTCTGTGGGACCACCCAGAGCTTGCTGTGTGGGGTGGGCTGATGCTGTTGGTTTCCCCAGGCAGCCAGAGATGGACCAGTTTGGAGAAGAGCTTCCCTGATCCCTCTCGGAACAATTCAGGGGACACTGTGTGCAGTGCTGTTGCCATCTGCTGGCTCCTTCTCCCTGGGTGCCTGGTTTCTTCCTGGACTTGGGGTCTCTGTGAAGGCACCTGTGATGCCCTAAGGAGGGTGTTGCTGCTTGCTACAGGTGCTCAGGGGCTCAGTAGCGAGGCTGGGGACCTGCTGGTGTTCCTGGTGTGTCTGGGCAATGGGCTGTCTGATCTCAGGGTGGCTTTAGCACAAAACAGGCGTTCCTGCCTGCATACCTGCTGCCTGCCCACACAGCTGCTGCCTGCCCGGGCCTGAGCGCGGGTGTTTGTGGTGGTTACGCACCGCGCCCGGGGTTGAGCTTTTCCCTCCCTGCTGCTGGGAGCTCAGGGATGACTCCAGCAGCCCCTTGCCAAGCTGGGAAGGGGAAAGTATGGCTACAACAGCCTCACACCACACCCTGCCAGGCAGTCTGATGTGGTTCCTTCGCTGTTGTGTGGGGATGGGTATTGGCTGAGGCTATGGAGCTGGCGATGACGCTGGCAGCATTGTGAGGAAGGGGTGAGGGCACCCCAGCTGCTCCTGTACAGGTGAGTGGGACTGCCCTTCCTGCCTGCCTCCCTCCCTTAGCAGCACAGTGCTCCCAGATCCCCTCTCCTCCCTCACAGAACCCTCTGGGTCTGCTGTCTGACCCCATTTTGTGCTGCCCTGAAAAGCAAGAGAGGTTCTTCCCTCTCTGTGCATCCCATTCCTCTGGCACCAAGAGCAGGGCGCAGCCTCCCCAACAATCAACACCCAGAGAACACAAGACGATTCAATGCAAAAGTATTTTTATTGGATACAAAAACATTCCAGTTTAGTTTAAAAAAGTGACATCATTGCCGATGAAGCTTGTCCGGGCTTAAACCCGAGACTTGCTCCTGTCTGCTCCGGTCCTGCCGTGGCCATGGGGTCCCATCCTCTTACACCTGGGCTTTGTTGGTGGCTCCCTCCTCAGAAGCTGGTCCGCTCTGTGGGGCAGCAGGGCTGACCTGGATGGGCACGCTCCTCTCGGGAGCGGCCGGCAGCGCCAGCTTGGGGGCCTCGATGCGGAGCTGTCCTTCCTTGGACAGGGAGCAGGTCAGCGCTTCGGCGTCCACCTCCTCGGGCACGTCCCACTCCCGCTTCAGCACCTCGTACTTGTAGGAGAAGGAGCCCTTCTCGTCGACATTCTGCGTCTCCTTCTGCCCCACCAGCACCACCTTCCTGCCCACCACCTTCACCGACAGCTCCTCGGGAGCGAAGTTCTTGACGTCCTGGCAGACAGAGAAGCCGTCCCCAGAGCCCTGGGTCAGGGTCATGCTGGTGCTCGGGGTGTGCTCCGCGGCGATGGCTCCGTGGTTGCTCAGGAGCTGCTCGAAGCTGCTCATGAACTCCCGAGCTTTCTCCATCTCCTGCTGCAGCTCGGTGAAGATGGTCTCTGCGTGTGGCCAGAGGGTCCTCACTGTGCCCAGCCGGCTGGCCAGGGAGCTGGAGGCGAATGGTGCGAGATGCATCCGGCAAAGCATCGCTGCTGCTGCTGCTGCTGCTGCTGTGGCTGCTGCTGTGGCTGCTGCTATTGCCGCTGCTGCTTCTGTCCTCTTTCCAGGGGGCTGGAAGCGTTCTGCCCCGCTGCTGCCGTCGGAGGCTTTTATAGCCATTCCCTGGAGGCGTGGCCTTGTCCCGCACATAACGTCACCCTCGGGAGAAGAGCTCAGCTCTTTCCAGCCCGTTCCAGCTCATTCTTGTTACTCACCCGTGAGGAGTGGCACCGCTGACGTCGTGCCCGGCATACCTTCACCCTGACTCTTACAGCTCTGCTCTCCTGGCTTATAATTAGCAGCATCACCTCAGCCTCCGAGCGGGATGCCTGAGCCACCCTTGCCAAAAATCTGTGCCCTTTGCTTTTCCCAGGCATGGAGTGAGTCTGGGCTCATCTCCTCCCTGCCTCCCCCCACCCTGCGCTGTGTTCCATTTCCCCCCATCTGTGCCCAGGTTGGTCCCCTCAGGTGAGACCAGAAGTCAGTCCACGGCCACATGCCCAGGTGGGGTGCACAGTGGGGTGCTGAGGGGTCAGGACAGGATGGGGGTGGCCAACAGGGAGAGGGGTCCCAGAAAGTGAAAGGAGTGCCTGGCAGCAGATGACCTGGGACATGTACTTTAGGGGTGGGACTAGTTCCTGTACCGGCAGAAGTGATGAGCTCCTGGCACAATGGAGCCTGCCTCCACCGAGCCCCTGGCGGGGGGGGGCAGGGAAGGGCTCTGTAGCCCCCCGGCCATGGCCCCATGGGCCCTGCTGCATCACGATGGCTCTGCAGAAACCTGAGCTCCCAGCAGTGACTGCGGCTCCCTATTTGTGGTATGTGACCTGTCCCCAGAAACAGGCGCTGCTATTTTGGCTGGTGGATAATCAGCCTCTCAAAAATAGGCGATGGCTCCAGGACGCTGCGTGGGGAGAGAGCGTTCTGGAAGGGACACACCCCTGGGCAGGGGAGAATAAAATCCGCTGCTCCCCTGCCCCAGCCCAGCACGGCTCCAGCCATTGCACCGAGCAGAGCTGCAGCACAACCAGGAGCACTCCTTGGAGCAGAGATGCTTTGCCGCCTGCACTTTATGCCGCCCATGTCCAGCTCGCTGTTCCCGTGGCTGGGACCCGTCCGCACCCTGTGGCCACATCCGAGCACCCTCTTCGCCGAGCTGGAGCGGGAGATGCGGGTGGAGATGGAGAGGGCTCGGGAGTTCATGAGCAGCGTCGAGCAGTACCTGAGCAGCGGGAGCAGCTCCGGGCGGCTCGGCATCGCCTCCGAGCGCGCGTCCAGCACCAGCGCAGCCCTGACCCAGGGCTCTGGGGACGGCTTCTCTGTCTGCCAGGACGTCAAGGACTTTGCCCCCGAGCAGCTGTCGGTGAAGGTGGTGGGCAGGAAGGTGGTGCTGGTGGGGCAGAAGGAGACGCAGAGCACAGACGAGAAGGGCTCCTTCTCCTACAAGTACGAGGTGCTGAAGCGGGAGTGGGACGTGCCCGAGGAGGTGGACGCCGAAGCGCTGACCTGCTCCCTGTCCAAGGAAGGACAGCTCCGCATCGAGGCCCCCAAGCTGGCACTGCCGGCTGTCCCGGAGAGGAACGTGCCCATCCAGATGGGGCCGGCGGTGGCACAGCCAGCTGGCAGCACTGAGGAGGGAGCCGAGCGGGCCAAGGCGTGAAGAGGAGCAACAGGGACCAGGCTGAGCCTGGCTACGGGGGCAGCTGCTGGCCGCAGAGCGGGACTGCGCGATGGCCCGGCGAGTGGTGTCTGCTCGAAACACGCGGCTTTTTTGATATTTAATAAATATTCCTAACTTTTATTTGTGTGGTTTTGGTGTTTTCTGGCTTTGCCCAGCCCTGTGCTTTGCAACACTCCTGCCTGTGCCCACGCAGCGAGATTGCAGGGTGGGAAACGGGGCTGTGCTGGCATCGGGAATGTCCCTGGCACCTCTCCCCAGCTCTGCCCTGGCACAGGAGGTTGGGCGAGGGGCGAGGGGCCATGTGCCGCGCTGAGAATCGCCGGCAGGTCCTGAGCATCCCCCTGGGTAGCCTTCGGACAATTGAGTCCCATCTTTGGGATGCTGCTGGAACACTCCCGTGCGGTGCCCGCGTCCCCCGTGCCGTGCCCCCCCAGCGCCACCGCCGGCACCTTCCAGGCGCTTCCCGCAGCTCCGCGCACCAGCCCGGCGCTAAGCCGCTTTCCCCGCGGTGAGGGTGGGCGCGGCCTCTCATAAATGGCCATGCGGGCGGAGCCGGCTCGTCGGTACCGGTCAGGAGGCGCGGCCACGCTCCACGCCGGCCGCTTGGCCGCACCCCGTGCCGCCTGCGAGAAGGCGGAGGGCGGGTCACACACCGCATTTGGGGAAGAGGGCGTGGCCATGCTCCATATTTGCGGGAGCCAGCGGAGTGCGGAGCGGTACCGGTTACCGGAGGGGTGGGAGGGCTCCTCCGGGCACCGACGGCTCGGCATGGCCCCGCGAGGGGCTGTCGCGGTGGGTCGTCATGACCGGACCTCCGTCCTCTCTGGACGGTTCACGCCACGCGCAGTCCCGAGCGGGAGCTCTGCTCCCGTTCGGGAGAGCGGGTGATGCGAACCGGCCCCGGGAGCGCCGTCCCGGGAGCAGCGGCCCCACCTCCCCCGCCGCAGCGGACTACAGATCCCGGCGTTCCCGGCGCGCAGGCGCAGTGAGCGCGGGGCGCACGCCGGGCCCGGCATGGCGGAGCCGGAGGCCGCGCAGCCCGGGCGGCCCCCGCCGGGCCCCGGGACGGGAACGGCGGGGACGGCGGGGGCGAGCGGGGTGACGGCCGCAGGAGCGGGATCCAGCGACCCGGCACGGCCCGGGCTGAGCCAGCAGCAGCGGGCGAGCCAGCGCAAGGCGCAGGTGCGGGGGTTCCCCCGCGGGAAGAAGCTGGAGAAGCTGGGGGTCTTCTCGGCTTGCAAGGTGGGGGACAGCGGGACCGGGAGGGCGGGAGGGCAGGGGATGGGCTTCAAGGCTGTGCATGAGTGGGAGATGCAAGGACGGGCGTGGGTGGGGGTGCAGGGCATACAGGAGTGGGGGTTCCATGCTGTGCACGGGTGGGGGATGAAGGGCGAGGATGCTGACCTGAGTGGGGGATGCAGGAGGGTGTTGCAAGCACGTTTATGGGCGTAGGAAGGGAATTTCGGGATGCAGGAGGGTGAGTGCAAGGAATACATGGACAAAGGATGCAGGATTGGGGTGTACACGGGGTGCAGGACGGGGGTGCTGGGCTGTGTGCAGGCAGGGGCTGCAGGAAGGGAGTGCTGAGTTACCCAGGGGAGGTGCAGGGATGTCACTGGGCAGGGGCTGCAGAGTCCTGGAGCTGCACGGGGGAGTGTTGGGGTGGCGGGTGATGGGCGGTGCAGGGTGGGGGCTGAGAAAAGCTGGGCTGGGTGAAAAGGGGTAGGTGGGAACCAGGGAAATCCTTTGGCCACAGAAGGATGGCACGCATGTGGCAGCGGGTAGGCCGCCGCAACCACCGCTGCCGTCCCTCTTCCCAGGCCAACGACGCCTGCAAGTGCAATGGCTGGAAGAACCCCAACCCCCCCACAGCCCCCCGCATGGACCTGCAGCAGCCGGTGACCAACCTGAGCGAACCGTGCCGGAGCTGTGGCCACGCGCTGGGTAACTCCTGTGGCACCTCCCGGGCAGGGCGAGGGCTGCCGACCCCCTGGTCTCACTGTGGCTTTCTCTCCGGCACAGCGGACCACGTGTCCCACCTGGAGAACGTCTCAGAGGAAGAGATCAACCGTCTGCTGGGCATGGTGGTGGATGTGGAGAACCTCTTCATGTCAGTGCACAAGGAGGAGGACACGGACACCAAGCAGGTGTATTTCTACCTGTTCAAGGTGCGTCTGGGGGTGTGCATGTCTCACTGCCCCACTCATGGGGGCACTGCAGAGTGTCTGGTCATTGTGGGGACTGCTGTCCCACTGTTTGTGCTCTGTTGGAGCTGGCACTGAAGCTGGGGCTGTGAACCATCCCACAGCCCAGAGACCTGGAACGCTGACCCTCTTCTGGAGTGACTGCTCTCCTGGCCCTGGATTCCCTAGGGGGGCAGTTCTAGGGGATGAATGGGTGTGCTCCAAGGGCAGCACCGGTGCCTTCCTGGCTGAAGAAATTGGAGCAGCGCCATGGTGGCATTCAGCCACTTCCACCATTCCTGGAGCATCTGGTTCCTGGGACTCTTTTGACCGTGTCTGTTGGTGTCTTTGTAGCTGCTGCGGAAGTGCATCCTGCAGATGAGCCAGCCTGTGGTCGAGGGGTCCCTGGGGAGCCCTCCCTTTGAGAAACCAAACATTGAGCAGGTGAGGCTGCCGTCAGGCTCATGCACTGCCCTGATGACTTGTCCTGTGTTCTGCTGCTCTTGTACAGCCCCCTCACTCTCTGGGAGGCAGCATGGAAGACCCCAGAGCAGTCCCTGGCACCTTCCAACTGTCCTGTCCTCTCCCCAGGGAGTCCTGAATTTTGTGCAGTACAAGTTCAGCCACTTGCCGCCCAAGGAGCGCCAGACCATGTATGAGCTCTCCAAGATGTTCCTCCTGTGCCTCAACTACTGGAAGCTGGAGACACCGTCCCAGTTCCGTCAGCGCTCCCAGAATGATGATGTGGCCACCTACAAGGTCAACTACACCAGGTGAGGCCAGGGGGCCACTGAGCCAGCCACCCCGGGGTCTAACTCCCAGGACTGTCTCCAGCTCTCCCAGACTGTCAGTCCACTAGGAGAGCAGGCACCCAGTGGGGCCAATGCTTCTAAATGTCACCGTGCCCTTCGTCCAGCCTGCTCCCGGCAGCATGGTCCCAGGAGGGATATGGTTGCTCTGGGGTCTCTGGTTCCAGCCCTGTCTCCAGAGCCCCTTCCTGTCCCACAGGTGGCTGTGCTACTGCCATGTGCCACAGAGCTGTGACAGCCTGCCCCGCTATGAGACCACCCACGTCTTCGGGCGCAGCCTCCTCAAGTCCATCTTCACGGTGACCCGCCGGCAGCTGCTGGAGAAGTTCCGCGTGGAGAAGGACAAGCTGGTGCCGGAGAAGCGGACACTGATCCTCACCCACTTCCCCAAGTAGGTGCCCAATGTGGAGATGGTTGCTGGAGCATGAGGGACGCATTTGGGACGCTTGCATGCTGATGTGCCACTCCCTTCCAGGTTCCTCTCCATGCTGGAGGAGGAGATCTACGGTGAGAACTCTCCAATCTGGGAGGCTGATTTCACCGTGCCAGCTGCGGAGGGTGCCCAGCTGGTGTCTCGCCCAGGTATTTCAGGAAGCAGCTCCCCCTGCTTGGGGGCTGAGGGATAAAGGGTGAAGGTGTGGCAGAGCGGTGGCAGTGGCTGGGCTGCCGTGGCGTGACGAGGCATTTTCCAGCAGTCATGGGCACCGTGGGTCTGTTGCAGCTGCAGTCAGCACCGTTGCTGTGCCCACCACTCCTCTCTTCAGCAAGAAGCTCAGCAGCAGCAGCTCAGCCACCAGCCTGGACGCCAGCACCCCAGAGCCCCTGCCAGGTAAGGTCACATGAGCCCACGCCAGGAAGCTAGAACTGTCTCTGGTCCATCCCAGCACTGGATGTGCTGCTCTGCTCCCATCCCAGGAGAGAAGCGGAAGCTACCTGAGAGCCTGACGCTGGAGGATGCCAAGCGGATCCGTGTCATGGGAGACATCCCCATGGAGCTGGTGAACGAGGTCATGCTGACCATCACGGACCCTGCTGCCATGCTGGGCCCCGAGGTATGGGCTGCGGATGCTGGGGTGCCTCTGGTCCTCTCCAGGTCCCACAGAGCTGCTTCCCCAGAGTGTCAGGGTGGAGTGGGGCTCTCCCAACAGAGGGTGTGCAGGCCCAGTGACCCCCCCCATGCCCCCAGACCAGCCTGCTGTCGGCCAACGCGGCGCGGGATGAGACGGCGCGGCTGGAGGAGCGCCGCGGCATCATCGAGTTCCACGTCATCGGCAACTCGCTCTCACAGAAATCCAACAAGAAGATCCTGATGTGGCTGGTGGGGCTGCAGAACGTCTTCTCGCACCAGCTGCCCCGCATGCCCAAGGAGTACATCACTCGCCTCGTCTTTGACCCGTGCGTGGCTGGGGGATGCAGGGGGGCCGGTGTGGGGGGCTCCCCTCACCCTCGGCCGTGCTGCCCGCAGGAAGCACAAGACCCTGGCACTGATCAAGGATGGACGAGTGATCGGGGGCATCTGCTTCCGCATGTTCCCTACCCAGGGCTTCACGGAGATTGTCTTCTGCGCTGTCACCTCCAACGAGCAAGTGAAGGTGAGAGCAGGGAGAAGGGAGGTGGGCACACACGTGTGCCCCCCAAAGCCTGGAGTGGGCAGGATGGTCTCTCTGTAGCTGGTGTAGGGCTGCCCCAGCCCCTTGGGCAGCCAAACCTGCTCAGCACTGGCCGGCCCCGAGCAGTGGTAGTTGCTCCAGGTCATCTTCCAGCTGCCGTTTCCATGGGTGGGAGGGGGTTGTTTATCCCAGCTGGGGCTGCCTGGGGGGGTTCCTGTCTCACGGTACTTCCCCAAGGGCTATGGGACGCACCTGATGAACCACCTGAAGGAGTACCACATCAAGCACAACATCCTCTACTTCCTCACCTATGCAGACGAGTACGCCATTGGCTACTTCAAAAAGCAGGTGGGCTCCTTTCCCTGGGAACTGCTCCCAGCTCTGCTGCACACCTGCCTCCTCCCACCTACGCCCTCCCACCTGCCCCTCTCTCCTAGGGCTTTTCCAAGGACATCAAGGTCCCCAAGAGCCGCTACCTGGGATACATCAAGGACTACGAGGGGGCGACCCTGATGGAGTGTGAGCTGAACCCCCGCATCCCCTACACCGAGCTTTCACACATCATCAAGAAGCAGAAGGAGGTATGGCCCAGGGGTGAGCATGAGGGTAGGTGACTGCCAGCCACCCCCCGAAGGCAGAGGAGTGGTTTGGGGCTGCGCTGGCCCTGAGAGCAGACTTGCAGGGCAGCGAGGGGGCACTCTGGCTGGGGTTGACACTGGCTGGGGTTGTCTCTGACCCTGCACGGTGGGTTTGTGGGGTCCCACATCACAGTGTGGCTCCCTGGAGCATCCTGCAGCCCCCACTCATCTGCTCCCTTCCAACCCCCATTCCCTGCAGATCATCAAGAAGCTGATTGAGAGGAAACAGGCGCAGATCCGCAAAGTCTACCCAGGCCTGACCTGCTTCAAGGAGGGCGTGCGGCAGATCCCCATCGAGAGCGTCCCTGGCATCCGTGAGTCCTGGCAGGGGGTCTGGCACGAGGGCTCTGTCCTCCCTCCCCATGGCTGCAGCACAGACATGGTGACACTGACACTTGTCTTCCAGGAGAAACAGGATGGAAACCACTGGGGAAGGAGAAGGGGTGAGTGCTGCGTGGGGGTGGGCATAGACCTGCAGCAGCAGGGCTGGGGGCTCAGCTCGGGCTGTGCCTCAGTCTTAGTGTTTTCCTGGCCCTGGAGTGGAGAGAGGCTGATGGACACTGGCTTTGTCCTGCAGGAAGGAGCTGAAGGACCCGGACCAGCTCTACAACATGCTGAAGAACCTCCTGGCCCAGATCAAGGTGTGGGCAGGAAAGGACCCTCACTCCAGGGTGCCTGTCCACCTGACAGCCCTCAAAGCTCTCTCCCTTGGGATGGGCTGTACAGGGCTTTGCCCTTGGGGACTGCTGGGGTGACACAGGTGTGGGAGGAGCAGGACCCCTGGGTGCTGGAGCGGACAAGGGTTGTGTGTTCATTGCTCCAAGTGCCCCCCACTTCTCCCCAGACCCACCCCAGTGCGTGGCCCTTCATGGAGCCGGTGAAGAAGTCAGAGGCACCAGACTACTATGAAATCATCCGCTTCCCCATTGGTAGGTTGCTGTGTCCAGCACCCCAGGACAGGATTGCAGAAAAGGGGGTGGACGACCCCACATTAATTGTGGGGTCTGTGCTGGGGACTCGTGTTTGGGGTGGTGGGAGCCTCAGGATAGTCCAGAGTGAGAGAGGGATGAATCGAGACCCGTGGCTGATGTCCAGCTCAGTGGCTGGGGGGCGCAGAGGCCTGGGGAGGGGTCCTGACCTGTCCCACCTGCAGACCTGAAGACCATGACGGAGCGGCTGAAGAACCGCTACTACGTCACCAAGAAGCTGTTCATCGCCGACCTGCAGCGCATCATCACCAACTGCCGCGAGTACAACCCGCCCGACAGCGACTACTGCAAGTGTGCCAACACCCTCGAGAAGTTCTTCTACTTCAAGCTCAAGGAGGGGGGGCTCATCGACAAGTAGCGGGGGCCGGCCTGGACCTGCTGTGGCCACCGGCCCTCCTGTGGGAGAGACAGGGCTCCTGTGGGATCCAGCCCCACTCTCTCTGTTGCTAGGAGCTGCTGGAGGGATTGGTGCTGCTGAGCAGCCTGGGGAGCTGGGCTTTCCTTCTTGGGGAGCCCCAGGGGCTGAGGGGCTGGTGCTTTTATCCCTGAGAGCTCAGAGCAGCTCTGGCTGCCTCTCTTAAGGAATGGGGGTGAGGCTGGAGCTGCCTCATCAGGATCTGCCCGGGGCAGGGACAGCACTGAGCTCCTGCCTCTGCCTGGGGAGGGGGAGCCCCTGACCCCTGTGCATCCCCCTTACCTGCGATTGTGCCTTCTGCCCTGACTCCCTGTGACAGGGCAGGGGCACACAAGTGCTTTGGTTTCTGCTCCGTCCACATCCAGGCAGCCCCCACCCCTCACACTGAATGTACAGCGGGGTCAGCCCCGCGCTGCCCGCAGCGGTGCTGCTCCTGGGCCAGGGTCCTGCTGGGCAGGGGGCTCTGCCCTGCACACCCAGCTCCTGCTGCCTCTGTCAGCTCTTCCCTCCCCCTGGGGCAGGTCTGCCTTCCCTGCCTGTACATCCTCCCTGCCTGCCCCTGTTGCCAGCTGGGGAGTGGGGGGCTGCCAGCCCCTGTCCTGCCCCTCGGAGTGCCAGGGAGGGTGGCTGCCCGGTGCTGTGCTGGTCTCTGCTCCCTGCTCTGCTCTGGCTGGCAGCCACCTCTGCTTGTCCCCCGCCTTGCTCCCCCCTTCCTTGTGCCCCCCACCCCTTTCCCTGCCCCCCACTCCCCCATTCCACTTGACTGGTGTTTTCGTTTGTTTGTTTGTTTGTTTTTTTTAATAAATGTCCTTGTGCAGCCCCAGATCCATCCTTGGGGCTCATCCCAGCGTGGTAGGCGGGGGGGATCAGCTGGGATGTTCCGGAAGGTGCTGGGGAGGGGAACAGGAGCAGCTCGGGATGGGGACAGAGTGAAGATCCCCGTGGATGGGCTGGGGTGCACTGGGCACAATTGGGGTGCAGCGCTTGGTGGGGGTGTAGGGTGTTGACGGACCGGGGCGCAGGGGCGGTCTGGCGACGGGGAGGTTCTGTGGGAGCTCCACTCGGTTTTGGTTTCGGTTCCAGTTCGCAGCAGGGGACCCTAGGGGGGCTCGGCCCGGCTCGGCTCGGCTCGGCTCGGCTCAGTTTGGCCCCAGCGCGGCCGGCGTGGCCCCCCCCTTGCTGGGCCTTCCTCCTGCCCCGCCCGCCGCTCTCGCCGCCGCCTCCAGTTTCGTTTCTCGGCTGCGGCGGCTTCGGGACGCGGAGCGGCGGGGAATGGAGCTGCGGGGAATGGAGCTGCGGGGAATGGAGCTGCGGGGAACGGAGCCGCGGGGAACGGAGCCGCGGGGAATGGAGCCGCGGGGAATGGAGCTGCGGGGAATGGAGCTGCGGGGAATGGAGCCGCGGGGAATGGAGCCGCGGGGAACGGAGCCGCGGGGAACGGAGCCGCGGGGAACGGAGCCGCGGGGAATGGAGCTGCGGGGAATGGAGCCGCGGGGAATGGAGCTGCGGGGAATGGAGCCGCGGGGAATGGAGCCGCGGGGAATGGAGCTGCGGGGGTACCAGCGGGAGGCGGCGGCCCCGGCCCTGAGCGGCCGCAACAGCATCGTTTGGCTGCCCACGGGCGCCGGCAAGACCCGCGTGGCCGTCCATGTCTGCCGGCGGCACCTGGAGAGCCGGCGGGGCGGCAAGGTGGCCGTGCTTGTCAACAAGGTGCTGCCCTGCCCCGGGACCGCGGGAGCCACCGCTGGTGGTCCTGGCCGGTGCTGAGTGTGGTCCTGTGGGCGCAGGTGCACCTGGTGGACCAGCACACCGACAAGGAGTTCCACGCGCTGCAGGACACCTTCAAGGTGACGTCCATCAGCGGGGACACCAGCCACAAAACCTTCTTCGCCGACTTGGTGAAGAAGAGCGACGTTGTCATCTGCACAGCCCAGATTCTGCAGAACGCCCTGGTCAGCGCGGAGGAGGACGTGCACGTGGAGCTGACAGGTGGGCACCGGGCTACATATACTGCTGGCCCCACAGCCGTGGCTGAGCCCTCAGCTGAGCAACCATCTCACCCTGCTCCCCTCCCTGGCCCGGAGCAGATTTCTCGCTGCTGGTGATAGACGAGTGCCACCACACGCACAAGGACGCCGTCTACAACAAGATCATGCTGAGATACCTCCAGCGCAAGCTCAGTGGGGAGCAGGACCTGCCACAGGTCCTGGGGCTGACGGCATCCCCTGGCACTGGGGGGGCAACATCCTTTGAGGGGGCCATGGAGCACATCCTGCAGGTACGTCCTGTGCCCCCTGTCCTGTTTCAGCACAGCTTCCCCTGGCGTTCAGCAGGATGTCCCTCGGGATGGGGGTTGATGCCCAGGTGTGTGGGTGGTGGGCAGCCTGGAGGAGTCATCCCCGAACTCACCAGGTGAGCACCACGTGCTGCATTGTCCTGGGCAGCTGGGCTCAGGGTGGAAGCAGGGTCTTTCCCTCTCAGATCTGTGCCAACCTGGACACTGAGAAGATCACATCGGTGCAGGACGAGTGGCAACACCTGCAGAGCCACGTCCCCCAACCCAAGAAGCAGTATGACCTGTGCCAGGAGAGAGTCCAGGTGAGGGACAGCTGCTCAGAGCCCTGGGGCTGCTCACTGGGTGGAAGATGAGACCCCCAAGCCCTGCTGGGTGAGGGGCCTTCATCTGCTTCACTCAGGCCAGTGTGAAAAATCAGTTGACCCAGAGCCTTGGTGCTGGGGGATCCTTGTAACTGTCTGGGTCCCACCATGCAAGCAACCACAATTCCTGGGTCCTGAGCCCCTCTCTGCTCCCAGGACCCCTTTGGTGAGCAACTGAAGAAGGTGATGGTGCAGATCCAGAAGTACATGGAGAAGCCAGATTTCCTGCGGGACTTTGGCACGCAGATTTACGAGCAGCACATTGTGGAGCTGGAGAAAAGAGGTGAGGGTGTGGAAGTGCGGGTGTGGCAGGGCTGAGCCACGGGGACAGGCTGTGACTGCCGTGTCCCCTGCCCTGCCAGCTGCAGAGATGTTTTGTCGCAAGACGCGGGTGTGTGCCCTGCACCTGCGCAAGTACAACGACGCTTTGCTGATCAACGACACCGTGAGGATGGTCGACGCCTTCCAGTACCTCCAGCAGTTCTACAGCGCTGAGAGGGATAAGAAGGACCCCACCGAACAGTTCCTCACTGCCACTTTTGAGGGTAACAGAGGCGCCTGAAGGGGGGTGATGCTGGCTGCATTTGGGGTGCAGGGAGTGTCCCTGACACCCTGCTCACCTGTGCAGAGAACAGGGCGAGCCTGCAGGCACTTGCTGGGGATCACCGCTATGAGAATCCCAGGCTGGCCAAGCTGGAGGGGATCCTGCGTGAGCACTTTCAGCCCCTGGGCACTTCTCGTGGCATCGTCTTCACCAAGACAAGGCAGAGCGCCCACAGCCTGCTCAGCTGGCTGCAGACCACGGCCACGCTCCGTGAGCAACGCATCAGGGCCGCTGTCCTCACGGGTGCCGGCTACAGCAACCAGACCAGGCACATGACACAGGTGAGTGGAGGGTGGGCAGGAACTGGACCGACCCCACTTTGCACATTTTGGGGGTGCTGTGGGTGCTGCCCAGGTCTCAGAGCCCTACACAGCTGCTGAAGCATCACCTCCCTGTCTACCCAGAATGAGCAGCAGGATGTGATCAAGCAGTTCCGTCAGGGAGCCCTCAACCTGCTCTTCTCCACCAGCGTGGCTGAGGAGGGCCTGGACATCCCCGAGTGCAACATCGTGGTCCGCTATGGGCTGATGACCAATGAGATCGCCATGATGCAGGTGCTGCCCAGGCTCCCTCTGGCCCTGCCAGGATCCCCCCAAAGCTGCAGGGTGGGACATGGGGGCCCTTGCATTCCCCGCATGCAGCTCCTTGGGGATGAGCTCAGCCCCTGGCAGAACACCTCCTTGGGAAGGCACATGGGAGGGTGGAGGTGGCTCTGTCCTCACAGGATAGCACAGAAGGGTTGGCTGTGTCCCTCTTCTATTGACTGCAACATTTGGACCTTGCCCTGCAGGCCCGGGGCCGTGCCCGTGCTGAAAACAGTGTCTACTCTGTCCTTGCCAAAGCCAACACCAGAGAGGTGACCCGAGAGCTGCTCAACGAGGACCTGGTGGAGCTCATGAAGAGGGCGATTCAGGCAGTGCAAGCCATGCCTGAGCAGGAGTACTTCCAAAAGGTGGGTGCTGGATGCTGCCACGGGCATTGGCAGGGCCAGGCAGCTCTTGCTGCCTGCTCTGTCTCAGAAAGCACCAGATCCTGGGATGGGGTTGTGTGAGGGGCCTGGGCCAGCGTGTGCCCGTCCTGCCCTGCCTGTCCTGCTCTGTGCTTGTGCTCCTGGGATGATGCATCCCTCGGCAGCATGGATCTTGCCGTGTCTGCCATCTGTCCTTGCCCACTGTCCTGTGCTGACCCCTGTCCCCCACAGATCCGGGAGCTGCAGCGGGTGGCAGTGGCCGGCTGGCTGATGAAGGAGGCCAGGATCAGCGAGCGGCGGCAGCTGCACGACCCGGCCGCCGTTCGCCTGTACTGTGTCAACTGCAACGCGGCCGTGTGCCGCGGCAGCGACATCCGCACGGTGGAGGGCATGCACCACGTCAACGTCAACCCCACGTTTGGGTAGGAGGCTCACGGGCAGGGCTGGGCAGGCAGATGGGTAAGGGTAGCACCAGCCTGCTGTCAGCTCTTTCTCAGGGACCTTGGTACAGGGAGATCGCAGGAATTTTGTTTGACTATGGGAGCACCTGTGCTGCCCTGTTTGTGTCCCCTGGACCATCATCCTTACTGTCTGGTGGCCTCTTCCTTCCAGGTCGTATTACAGAGTTTCCTCTGGGAAAATACAGTTCCAACGGACTTTCAAGGACTGGCAGCCCGGCTGCCGTATTTCCTGCAAAGACTGCAGCCAGGTGAGCACCACAATTCCCCTGTGTCTGCAGCCCAGTGAGAGCTGGAGGGACAGGAAGGGCTGTGCCTTGTGCCCCAGCTCACAGCTGCACATGCCTGTGTCATGTGTGTGCTGTGGGACACGGACACAGGCTGTCTCCAAAGGAGGGACATGCCTTGGGAGTAAGGAACTGTCCTGTCCCTGTGGCCCTGCAGCCTGGGGACGCTGGGTGTGCCTCTGGTAACTGTCCCCTCCCTGCCCACACAGGAGTGGGGGATGGAGATGCTGTACCGGCAGGTGAAGCTGCCTGTCCTCTCCATCAAAAACTTTGTGGTGGAGACACCAGCAGAGAAGAGGAGGTACAAGAAGTGGGGCACTGTGACATTCCCCATCAAGGCGTTTGACTACGTGGAGTACTGCTCTGGCACCTACAGCCTGTCGATCTAGCACAGGCTCTGTTCAGAAGAGGACTATTCACGGGGTACTTTCAGGATGCTACATGAAAAGGGGAGGCTTCCTTGACCCTTGGACAGAGAGCCACGGCTCACTCCTCTCTTCCTTGCTGGTCTGAGCCCCAGCAACATGTCCCAAGCTGGAGCCCATGGCTGCTGAAGGAGCTTTGCTGCACCCATGGAGAGAGGATGAGATGCTGGGATTGAAAACCACCCAAACCCTTCCTTGCTCTCCATGCTCTGCCTCCTCCGCAACCCTGCCAAGAGAACCATTTCTGTGTGTCCAGGACGTAGCCCAGTGCTGCTCCACTCTGATTTATGAACTCGATGGGTCTCCATTAAAAACACACATGCTAGACTGAAGGGACAGGGTGGCTGCATCACTCGTGGCAAGAGCTGGTTGGGTACGGGAGGCTTTGAGGGGGGACATTGCCCCAGAGCCAGAACCCACCGTACCCCGTGCCAGCAGAACAGGGGTCTCCAGGGGTCAGTGGAGTCTGTGAGGCTGCCCCGGCCCTACCTCACCTGCAGACCTGAGCGACCCATCTCACCCACCCACCCAAGACTGACCCTTCCCAAGGCCCTGAACGAGCCTAAACCCCTCTGGGGTCCTGCCCTGCGGGACTCCGAGCGTCCCCTCGGTCTCAGCTGGGAGCGACCAGGGAAGCCCTTTTGCGTCCGAGCTGCGGGGGAGCCGCGGGGCTTGCGGCAGGAGCCGGGACCGGGCTCGGGCGCAGGACCGGGCCGAATTTGGCGTGGGGGATTCGGTACCGAGGGGCGGGGGTCGGCTTTGGCGCGGGGGATTCGGTACCGAGGGGCGGGGGTCGGCTTTGGCGCGGGGGATTCGGTACCGAGGGGCGCAGCCCCGGACCGCGCGTCCCCCCGTGCTGCCCCGCCGCCGGCCGCTGGAGGGAGCCCCGGGCCGGGCTCGGGATGCCCGGAGAACCGGGAAACGATCCACGGGGACCGGGGGATGATCGGGGAACCGGGAAACGATCCAGGGGGGTCGGGGGATGCCCGGAGAACCGGGAAACGATCCACGGGGACCGGGGGATGACCGGGGAACCGGGAAACGATCCACGGGGACCGGGGGATGACCGGGGAACCGGAGGGACGATCCAGCGGGACCGGGGGATGACCGGGGAACCGGGGGAACGATCCACGGGGACCGGGGGATGCCCGGGGAACCGGAGGGACGATCCAGCGGGACCGGGGGATGACCGGGGAACCGGGAAACGATCCAGCGGGACCGGGGGATGACCGGGGAACCGGGGGAACGATCCACGGGGACCGGGGGATGACCGGGGAACCGGGAAACGATCCAGCGGGACCGGGGGATGTTCGGGGAACCGGGAAACGATCCAGGGGGGTCGGGGGATGCCCGGGGAACCGGGGAACGATCCACGGGGACCCGGGGATGATCGGGGAACCGGGAAACGATCCAGCGGGACCGGGGGATGTTCGGGGAACCCGGGGAACGATCCACGGGGACCGGGGGATGCCCGGGGAACCGGGGAACGATCCACGGGGACCGGGGGATGATCAGGGAACCGGGGAACGATCCACGGGGACCGGGGGATGATCAGGGAACCGGGAAACGATCCAGGGGTGTCGGGGGATGCCCGGGGAACCGGGAAACGATCCAGCGGGACCGGGGGATGACCGGGGAACCGGGGGAACGATCCACGGGGACCGGGGGATGACCGGGGAACCGGGGGGACGATCCACGGGGACCGGGGGATGCCCGGGGAACCGGAGGGACGATCCAGCGGGACCGGGGGATGACCGGGGAACCGGGAAACGATCCAGCGGGACCGGGGGATGACCGGGGAACCGGGGGAACGATCCACGGGGACCGGGGGATGACCGGGGAACCGGGAAACGATCCAGCGGGACCGGGGGATGTTCGGGGAACCGGGAAACGATCCAGGGGGGTCGGGGGATGCCCGGGGAACCGGGGAACGATCCACGGGGACCCGGGGATGATCGGGGAACCGGGAAACGATCCAGCGGGACCGGGGGATGTTCGGGGAACCCGGGGAACGATCCACGGGGACCGGGGGATGCCCGGGGAACCGGGGAACGATCCACGGGGACCGGGGGATGATCAGGGAACCGGGGAACGATCCACGGGGACCGGGGGATGATCAGGGAACCGGGAAACGATCCAGGGGTGTCGGGGGATGCCCGGGGAACCGGGAAACGATCCAGCGGGACCGGGGGATGACCGGGGAACCGGGGGAACGATCCACGGGGACCGGGGGATGACCGGGGAACCGGGGGGACGATCCACGGGGACCGGGGGATGCCCGGGGAACCGGGAAACGATCCAGCGGGACCGGGGGATGTTCGGGGAACCCGGGGAACGATCCACGGGGACCGGGGGATGCCGAGGGAACCGGGAGATGTTCGGGGAAGCGGGAGATGCCCGGGGAACCGGGGAACGATCCGGGGGGACCAGGGGATGTCCGGGGAACGCGGAGATGATCCGGCGGGACCGGGGGATGCCCAAGGAACCAGAGGATGCCCGGGGAACTGGAGGATGCTTGGGGAACCGGGAAATGATCCGAGGGGACGGTGGGATGCTCGGGGAACCAGAGGATGCCCAGGGAACCGGGAGATGATCCAGCAAGTACCGGGGGATCCGGGGAACTGGGGGATACTGCGGCGAGTACAGGGCGCTGCCGCGCTCGCACGTGCCTCTCCACGCGTGTCCCCTCCCCGCGGGATCCTGCCACACGTGTTGGTGCTGGCCCGGGGACCCCCCCAGGCCAGTAAGCAGCGCGGATTCTCGGCAGGTCACGGGTGGGGAGCTGCGGAAGGGCAAGGACATGTGCAGGAGACCAGCGGCTCCCGCAGTGTCAGGCACTCAGAGCTCGCTTTCAGGTGGACATGGCCCCGGGGAAACCAAGCTCCTGTTCATCAGAAACTGGGTAATGAGGCCATCTGAGTTATTTGTAGCTCCTTGTGGGCTGGGATGGCCTCTCCTCCCTCTCCCTAGGCAGGACCCCTCCCGCAGGGACCCCAGAGCGTTTTGCTCAGCTCAAATTGCCCTGATTTGTGCTTGGAGAATTCAGGTTGTGAGTTAGCCCAGTGGGTGCCCACAGCACTGGCTGGTGCAACCTCTCACCAGCTCTGGTAGATCTGTCTGTCCTTTTGGGACAGCCCCAAACCAGAATTTCTGTAACAAAACTTGCCCCTTTTTGAGGCGGTGCAGCTGACTTTATGGGATACGGAACCAGGACAGCACTGTGAGTCTCTAGGTTTTGCAAGTGGGTCTGTATCCAGCCTCTGCTTATTCTTCCCTCTGCGTCCCTGCTTTAACACCAGCTGCATCTGATTTCTCCTTCCCAGGGGCTCGGTCACCTTGGGCCTGGCGGCAGGGAGCAGCCGAGCTGCAGTGAGCGGTGCTGTGACCTTGCTCGGTGTCCTTCAGGGCTGGCATCCTCCTGAGCCTGCATCCTTCTGAGCCAGCATCCTTCAGGACTGGCATCCTTCAGAGCTGGCCTCCTGTGGCCAAATCCCCGGGCTGGAAGAAGTCTGTGGCTCGAAGCACCTTTGCTTATCTCAGCTTCCCAAAGCGCTTATGTTCCAGCCATCACGACTCGCTGCCTGTAAGGAGAGATGGGCACCATTAGCCCCGCAGCAAACAGCTGCTGCAGCAAGTTCTGCTGGCAGAAGCACCCTGAAGGGGTTTGCCCCTTGCCCACAGGCTGCCAGCATGGGCACAGCCCCAGGAGCCCCTGTGGCCTCCTGCCCCAGCACCCCCCGTGCCCCCGGCAGCCGGGTGTGCTTACAGAGTCAGGACAATGCAGCAATTTATTTTTCACAGCTCATTCCATTTGTCATCAGTGCGTCAGAAAGCACTGATTCCCTTCTCAGGGCACCAGCTGGAAAACCTCCGGCTCCTCCACCTGGCAGCGCCTCAGGTCAGCCCTTCCCCAGGGTGGAGTTTAGTGGGACTTAGTGCTCAGCCTGTTCGACTCATCGGGAAGGAGCCTGAGATGTGACTTGATTACAGCATGCAGGTGTCTTCCTGGGGAGAAAACTGCTGGGTATTAAAGGGCTCTTTAACTTGGCAGAGAGAGGAATAATGAGAACAGGGGCCGAAAGATAAAGTCAGGCAAATTGAACTGTGAAATCCAGGGCAGGTCTGCAGCAAGGAGGGCACAGAGCAGCCGAAGCAGCGCCCCAGGCACCTTTATCAAAGACATGCCTGGGGCTGGGGGTCCTGCCCTGCGGGTGCCTCCATCCTGCTTCGTGTTTCTGGCTCCGGCAGCAGCAGGATGAGCAGCAGGAGTCCGGTGGCCTCCTGGGTGAGGGGGGAGGGGACTGAATTTTGCTTCCCAGGCACATCTGAAAGTCGGGCTATTGCACAGTATCTCTTCCAGAGCCCGGGAGCACATCAGACCCCGAGGTGACCTTTCCCGGGACAGCTGGAGTTTCCCTCTCTGTACCAGGGGAAATTCCAGTCTTCAGAAAAGTGCTTGCAGTGGAGGAATTGGATCTCAAAAACCAAAAGCCCTCTCCCCATTTTGTTCCTGCATCCTCTCTTCTCCGCATGGGAGCCTGCAGAGCGTGCGGGGGCGTCCCTGTCCTGCTGCAGCCCCGGCACCGGCGGCTGCGTGTCCGGCGATTCCCGCCGGGAGTTAATCCTGACTGTTCGCATGTCGGGATGCTGGTGGATTAAACAAGGGGATTAGCATCAAACAATTTCCCTCGCGCCCCGACCGCGAGGCAGGGAATATTATCAGTGCAGGTTTATTCTGCTTAGGCTAAAACAGCTCCCTGGCATGCAGCGTGCGATGCCAGCCGAGCCAGGGCGAGGCACCTGCCCAGGGCATTGCGGGAGCACCGGGATGAGGATGGCAAGACCAGGGGCTGCTCATCCCAGGGGAATCAGGGAGGTGCCCCTGCTGCGTGGCACTCGGGTACCCGCTGAATCCCGTGCCCGGTGGGGATCCCACCAGCCCAGCCATGAGGTGCCAGCGCAGAGGAGCAATCCCAGCTTGGGGAAGGGGCTGCAGCCCTTCACTGGGTGTCCCCAGGAGGGTACAAAAGCCAGGACTGGGGAGACTCCAGCCCCCCACAGTCACTGAGCCCCCTGGCACCGTCCTTCTGGCTGCTCCTGCCAGCCTGGGCTCAGCTGTGGGTGGCAGAGGATGGAACAGCCTCGCAGATGAAAAGGCAAATCTGTTTCCCCAACAGCTCCTGGGTTCCTGAGCCAGAGAATGGTGATGCTGCTCTGATCTGATAGCAGCAGTGCTTCAGGCTGCCAGCTTTCACCCCAAGCTTTGTGCCCACCTGAAATCCCAGGGTCCCCTGTCCGCACTGGGGCACAACCCTGTGCTCTCAGCCACTCAGAAAAAAGTAAAACAAATCCCCTAATCCCAGAGTTTTGATGGAACAAGCTCGTGCAGCACTGGCTGGAGCACAACAGTCCCATGCCTGGCAAAGAGACTTGACTTCTCTTTGGACCAAAGCACTGTGGGAGCAGCTGGACTCACATCCCCATGTCCTCGCTGGCCCAGATCTTTTGGTCCCTGGAGGTTTCTTGGCTGCTTTCCTCTGAGGAACATTCCCAGGTCAGCCAAGTCCCTGGTCAGCTGAGAACAAGACCATCACACATGCCCACCTTGTTTTTTCTAGGAAAGGGCTAAAAATACCATCCTAGGGCTGTGTGGAAAGGCCTGGGCAGATCCTCAGCTACTGGGAGTCAAGTGATTTACAGCCTGTGCGTGACCCCAGCGACTGTGCAGGGGCAGGGGCAGTCCCTGGGCCAGGGCACATCTCTGTGGGGCAGAAGAGCAGGGGGACTGCAGGTCACCCCTTCCTCAGCGCTGCTTGGGGTGGCCACTCTCCTTCTTGGCATTTTTAGGTGACTCTGTTTGGGCTGGGCATTGGCAGGATGTGGCTTGGAGAGGACGCAGCACGGTGGGGTAAGACCCAGGCACAGCTGGCAGGTGCTGGCACAGTCTGGGGCCTGCGGGGACCCCTGGCACAAGCTGCAATATCCGAAAATTCCCAAACAAAATTTCACGCACTAAATCTTAGGGCTGCAATTCTGCTGAGACTTGGCTTTATAATTGGATCTGTCAGAAACCCGTCACACTTAATGTGCAGCTGCCAGCGTGCGTGCAACTCCTCAGCGACCGCGCTGGCTCTGCTGGGCAACGGGAAATCTGGTCCTGGGATTTTCCAGCTTGAGGAAAGGTCTAGTTTGTACCTAAACCTCTAACCCTGGGAGGAGGGCAGCACAGGTCAGCCCTAGTTTTAACTCGAGGTGCCTCAGTTTCCCTCTGTGCCAGGGAAGGCAGTGGGATGGGGATGATGCTGGCGAGGCGTGGAAGCCCAGCGTGCGTGTGTGTTCTTCACCTGAGTAATCAAACCAGTTAGGCAGCATTTGATTAAAGGCCACAAAACATATTATCTTTGATTCTTCCACTTTATTTTTGTTGCCTTCATTTGTCCCTTGGAGATGAGAGTTGCTCTGGTACTTATTAGTCACAAAGCCCCAACCTCGCGCTGCGTTCCTGCTATCTGAGAAATGAATTATTAATGGTGCATTAAACAGAGACTGGAAAGGGGCCCTGGGACACTGATAATCAGGAGCTAATTGAGGAAGAAATGAGATACTGCTCCCATTGCAGAACAAGGACTGTGCAGCACTGCGATACCAAAGGTGACCCTGCTAAAATTCCTGGGCCAACTGCGCCCGGCTCTGCCTGCTCAGCCCTCGCTGGTGGGTCATGTGTGCACCTGGCTGGGATGTTCTCCTTGGCTGGGATGATCTCCCTGCCTGGGATGTTCTCCCTGCCTGGGATGTTCTCCCTGGCTGGGATATTTTCCTTGGTTGGGATGTTCTCCTTGGCTGGGATGATCTCCCTGCCTGGGATGTTCTCCCTGCCTGGGATGTTCTCCCTGGCTGGGATATTTTCCTTGGTTGGGATGTTCTCCTTGGCTGGGATGATCTCCCTGCCTGGGATGTTCTCCCTGCCTGGGATGTTCTCCCTGGCTGGGATATTTTCCTTGGTTGGGATGTTCTCCTTGGCTGGGATGTTCTCCATGGCCGGGATGCTCTGCCCTGGCCAGGATGTTCTCTCTGACAGGAATGTTCTTCCTGACAGGGGTGCTCGGTCTCAGGCATCAGAAAGAAATCAGACAAATGCATTGACGGCCCTGGAAAGCTGCTGCATCCCATATTTTGATGGCATGAAGCAGATCCCGGGGCTGGCCAGGAGTGTGTGCACAGGCAGCTCTCTGTATCCCCAGGGATGATATCCCACCTCAGTGGTGGCTGATCAGGATGCTGGATCTTGCCTGGACCTCGTCTGGACTCCTTCACAAGTGACTGGGGCTGAACAATTTCAATCCATTTTGTTTGTTCTCCCTTACTGTTTTTCCACACAGCTTTCAGCTGGGGCCTGTCAGATTTCTCCTCTTCCACTCTGGCTGCATTAAAGACTCACCCCAGCCCTGGCACCACGTGCCTCAGGGGTCCCGTGGGACATTGCCACAGGGCCTTGGGGGTGGAGAAAGATGGGAGCATGGAGGATTGTCACTGTCACTGGCCTCCCTGGGCTGCTCCCTGGCCCTGGGCTGCTGCTCTGACAACACACGTGCCTAGAGTGTCCCATCACCTCCCCTCTCCAAACCCCAGTGGAGGGTCGGGTTTAGGACTGTCCTGTTCCCCTCCTGGTGGGCTCAGCTTCCTCCCAATACCCAGCCAAGGCTCCCTGCTCCAGCTCTGCTCCGACATCACGCTGAAGCAGCCGCAGTTCACCCAGACTCCTTGCATAAATATTTATGCACTGATGCAACGCTTTTCTAAATATAAAGCTTTATCTGAAATTTCATTTAAACATTAAGTGTAGATAATTTATTTATAATTAATGTAGACATCAAGCCCCATCTCTGGAATGCCTGTGAGCTTTCATTTATAATTGGGAGGTAAGTCAGGAGCTAGAGGCTTGGCTCTTATCAGTTTCATTTTAATTTTCCTCCTACAGCAAATGAAGCTGGTGCAATTCATCTCTCATTAGGAAGAAGCACAAAACTCCCCTAAAATAACAGTTTTATAGGGAACAGGTAACAAACCCATCTTTGTTCATCTTCTCGCCTTTGATAACGTTACTGGGGCTCAGAGATCCCTCCAAAGTGTTGCTCTTCCTTGAAAATAAGTCCATTAAAAATTAAAATCACTTTCCTATATAATAAAATTTACTCCCTGCAATTATGCAGAGGGAGCAGTTATCGGCCTTCTGTAGATTTTAATTAAAAGTTACAATAGGAAGGAAATAACAACGGCCATAAAACAACAGCAGCCTCTCCCCTAACAATGAATTATTGGTGCCTCTGTCGCTCAGGTGCCTCATGACGTGGTGCCCAATGCCAGTGAGGGGTGCTGTGGCCAGCAGGTTCCAGAGCAGTGCTGGGGGTCCCTCTTTTACTCCTGCAGCTGTGGGGAAGTTCCTGCACCCGCGGGTGCCCAAATGGGCGCTCAGCTCAGCTCTGACCCACTTGTGCTCTTGTTTCTGCACCCCAGTTAGAGAATGGGGGTGTCCTGCCAGGGGTGGGGTTAGGGTGAGGGTTAGGGTGGGGGTTAGGGTTAGGGTGAGGGTGAGGGTTAGGGTTAGGGATAAGTTTAGGGTTTAGGGTTAGGGTTAGGGTTAGGGATAAGTTTAGGGTTTAGGGTTAGGTTTAGGGTTAGGGTTAGGGTTAGGGTTAGGGTTAGGGTGAGGGTTAGTGCTAAAATTTGGGTTAGTATTGCCCTGCTGATGTGGCTGTGCAGGTCCTGGGGTGTAAGGGGTTAGGGTTAGGGTTAGGGTTAGGGTTAGGGTGAGTGTTAGTGTTAAAATTTGGGTTAGTATTGCCCTGCTGATGTGGCTGTGCACGTCCTGGGGTGTATAGCAAAGTCCTGCTCTTTCTGGCTGGGGGTGTTATGGTTAGGGTTAAGGTTAGGGTTAGGGTGAGGGTTAGGTTTAGGGTTAAATTTTGGGTTAGCATTGCCCTGCTGTTGTGGCTGTGCAGGTCCTGTGGTGCAAAGCACAGTCCAGCTCTGTCTGGCTGGGAGGGCACATCTTCTCCCCATAATATCCCTCTGGGTATATGGGTCCCAGCTGGCTTCATCTAGCATCTCCGAGTCCTTCCCTGAGAAGCTTGTTGTGGCAGAGTGGGGCCGTGGAATTTTCATCTGCCTGGCCCAGATATTTTACAGAGCTCATAGAGAGACCATCAAAGGCGGCTCACACTAAAAATAGCAGGAGCCTGGGCTGGCACAGGGGCTGCCGGTGGGAACGTGGCTCCTCCATCCTGTAAACACCTGCTCATGTGGGAAGAGCTGCAGCAGTGGAAAACCTTATTCCATGTCTACAACAGCTCCTTCAGAGTGCAAACCTTTGCTTTTGAGGACACCTTAGGCTTGTCTGATTTCAAACATGGGTGTTTGTGGGTCAGTGCCCCTTGCCCTCACTGGCCGTGGGGTTGAACTTCCCAAGCTGGGTCACTGCTAAATGAGCTGATGAGAAACAGCTGAGAGCCTAGACGCTGGGGCTGGTGCAGCTGCACTCCCCCCATGTCAGCTTTTTGCTCTCCTGGAGTCTGGAGCTGCTGTGGTGTCACATCCCAGCATCCCACAAGCCAGGTCAGCAGTGTGTCATGGCAATCAAGGTGAACTGAACCACCTGGAGCCCAGCTGGGCCCTTGCACCCAGGCCATGGGCTGGGGACCAGTCCTGCCCTGTGCAGGCTGCAGGCAGGGGCAGTGCAGCCTCACTCAGCTCAGCACTGCCCAGTGCTGTCGTTCCTTTAACCAGTTACGGCTGTCAAGTGTTCCACTTCTGGTCTCCTCATTGCCTTCCCTGGATTCTGGCTGTGAAGGCGCTAAACCCCCCCTGATCTGGCTCTGAAACGTTTATGAAATCTTTATGGCCTTTTGAAAAGATTTTAATTCCCTGACAGTGCTGCTTTCACTGGGAAAAAAAATAAATTATGACTCAATGAGCAATTACAGCTCAACAGCTGCTGAACGGCCACGGCAGCTGCCGGAGCAGCTTGGCACGGCTCAGCGCGGTGGCCGAGGAGCCAGCGAGCCTTCCTGGAAAGTGGTGCTGGGCCTGATCACCCCACATTCACCTTCCTTGGCTGGCTCAGCCCCTGAGCACAGCCCCTCCTCTGCCCCCCTGTCTCCCACGGCCTCTGTACCCAGAAGCCCGAGTTCTGCTTGGTGCTGGCCCTGCCATGCAGTGCCAAGGGAGGAGATAGCTCTAACTGCACCTGGAGAGCTGGGCACTGCAGCCAGGTGGTGTTGAGGGACCCCAGTGGATGCTGCAGGAGGGATCCTCCTTCCCTGGGGTCCTGCGGTTCCACATTTGGGATTGGCAATGTCTCAATAGCATCATGTCTGGGACAGCTTGTCACCCTTACCCATCACCTGTCTCACTGGAGAGGTGCCACCACAGTGTCCCTGGGCAGTGCCAGCACCTCCCTGTGTGGGGGCATGTCAGAGCTGCCAAAGGATGTAGAACATTGGTCTAATTGTAAAACTCCCTGTTTACTGAAAGCAGAGCTGCTGAGCTCCAGAAACATGAAGAAAGAGGAAGCGTTGCTCTGACAGTGCCCATTCCTTCCTGGCAGTGCCCATTCCCTCAGTTCCCTCCCTCCTGGCAGCACCCGATCCTGTTTCCTCAGAGGCTCATTTCTGCTTCTTCAAGTGCACAAAATTGCTGTACAGAACTGAGAACGGGGTTGGGAGAAATTTTGTGAGCAACTACAGTGTGATGGAGGGGCTGGATGTGCTGCTCTGTCCCTTGGCACTTCAGGGTGCTGCAGCTGGAGATGACCTTCTCTTTGTTTAGAGTTTTGTCTTCAGCTTTGGAGATATCTGCAGCAAACCAAAATGTTTGAGGGTGACCGTGGTCTGGGCACAAACAGTGTCTCAGGGATGAAGGGCTGCCCTTGGAAGAGGGAAGCCAGAGTTCACATGGAGGGGAAGAAATGCATCCATGCTCCCCAGTGCTGGAATGCTGGGAGCTGTGGGTCAGCTCAGAGGCCTCATCCCTGCACTTCCTGATCCCCATGCCTGGAAGGGGAGTACAGACCCTTCCCTGCATTGTGCTGGAGGCAGGAGGAGGCTGAAAGGGTTAAAGTAAATGAAAAATGTGTGGAGAAGCCTCAGCCCTGCCTCTGCTCCTTGGAGAAGAAGGCTATACCATCATCATCAGGCTCCTGACAGCCAAGGTACAGTAAAGTTTGAGATCCATTAGAGTGCCCGTAATTATTTATAGGGAGGGAAAAAAAAAACATCCTACATTGTGAAAATCAGATGGCACAGCAAACAAATGCACTAAGCTTTGGCAAAAGGGCTCTGAAAACCCAAAGTGATTTATGGTGAGCCAGGACAAGGCTCAGTGGAGCCACACTGCTGCTCCTGGGGACCTGACTGTGACAGCAGCAGGGAAAGGGACTTCTGGTGTGGACAGGTGGGATCTGCTGCTGCTGGGCCACCTGCTTGTGGTCCAGGATCTCTAGACCCAGAAGTAGCTCAAACTGGGACTCCCCACTCCTGGCTTCCCTCTCCCTGGCAGCTGGTGGTCCTGGAGTCTCCTGCAAACCTGTGGGCTTGGAGGGGTTTGGAGCAGCACGTGCTCTGCCCCTACTTCTGCAGCCTCCAGCCTCTGCCAGCAGCAGCACGGGGCCAATCACACCTCTGCCTCTTGGCACCAATTCCGTATTTTAGTGGAGGCAAAGCAGTGAGCAGGCAATTGCTCTGGGAGACAGGAGCCCCTGGGTACCTGCTGCAGAGGAGAGCTCTTGGCCAGAGCACTTCCCTCCCAGCTGGGCTCTGAAGTTCAATTAGCAGTTTTGGGAAGTGCTTTGAGAACCTCTGCAAAGTGTCCTGGCGGAGGGCAAAATGTGATTATATAACGTGTCTAGACAGCGTATTCCTTGGGGCGGGCAGCAGGATGCTTTTATATCTCCTCTCCTGTGTCAGCACTGTGTGGCCCTGCTGAAAGGTTCTGGGAGCTGCTAAAATATTAACAATGATGACAGCGACAGGCCAGCTCAGACTTTTGCACTTAAAATTGTTGATCTTAGCACAAGGCTAAGCATGGCAGCAGAGGCGCCTTTGCCTGGCGGCACCTTGTGCTCCCGCTGCCATGACTGAGGAGCAAGCAGCATCTCCCTGCAGGCCCCCGCCCTCCATCTCACCCCTGGCTCCTCTTCACCCTCTTGGAGCAGCCGGGCTGCCCGGGCATGGCCAGGGTTCTGTCCCTCCCTGCTGGGCCTGGGTCGGACCAGGGGCTCTGCCATCCGCAAAGAGCTGCAGCCCCCGGCGATGCCACCTCCCTGGAGAGCCAGGCTGTCTGCTGCCACTCAGGGTGCGGCACTGAAGACCCTCGTCCTGGCGGGTCTGAGACCTGACCCGCCATTCTCCGGGGCGCTGGTCGCACACGGCATCTCAGTACCCTGAAATTCAGGTGCCCTCCCCACAGCCCCGCGGTGTCACCCTCCTTTGCGCTCCTAGCCACACACCTTACCGACCCCCTACCCCCCTGGAAAGAGCCTGGGGAGCCCCTTTGTTCCCTCCATCCCAGCCCGGGGCTGCCGTGAGCGAGAGGTGCGCGACGGGAGGATGCCCCCGAGCCCCTGGCGCCGCTGCGGGATGCAGCTGCGGGATGCAGCACCGGGATGCGCCGCCGCCGTTCCCCCTCCCACTCTGTGCGGGCGCGCGGCGCCGAGGGGGGGTTGGACCGCGGCGGCGCGCGAGCTGCCTTCATCCCCCCCCCCCCCCCCCCCCTTTCCTCCTCCTCCTCTTCCTCCTTCTCCTTCTCCTTCTCCTCCAAGAGCGCGCTCGCACGGCCGGGAGCGAGAAGCCGGCGGGAGGATGCTGCAGACGGCGGCGGAGCCGGGCGGCTGGGCAGGTAGGGCGGGCGGGGGCGGCCGGGTTGCCGGTACCGGCGGCCGCGGGGCTGGGCTGTGGGCGCGGGGAGTTGCAGGCTAAGGAAAGTTGTGGGAGGGGGGAGATGCGCTGGAAGGGCCCCGGGATTCGGGATCGGGGCCGGATGTTCGCCCGGGGCACGCGCCGCTCCCCGCGCTCCATCCCGGCGGCGCCGGGCGACGGGGCAGGGGCGGCGGGGATGGCGGAGCCCCGGCCCCACTGACCACCCGGAGGGGTCAGGCTAGGAGGGAAACTTCTTGAGCGGAACTTTACCGAGGCCCCGGCGCAGCCCCTCTCCGGCGCGGGGCTGAGCTTCCCACGGGGCCGAGCGGGACCCGCTGGGTGCCGGTAACCCCGGCTCGTCCCCGCCGGGGTGCGCGCACTGTGGGGTGCACGGCGTGGGCTCCCCACGGGTGTGTGCTGGACTGGGGTCTGCGGCAGCACCTGGGCGTGAGCGGCGTTGGCCCAGGTGTCGGGGTGTGCGGCCCAGCGGGGCAGGGGGCGGTGGAGCGGTCCTTGGGCCCCTCTGGGCCCGGCTGTGCCCGGCTGTGCTGGGCGCCGCGCACAGCGCACCCTGCGTGTCCCCTGGCTTGTTCGCAGCGTGCCTGGAGCTGCATGCGTCCATGCTGGGATCGGGACTCGGATGGGAGCGTTGGGAATGGAGCCGAGGCTCTGGCTGCCTCCACGGGGACTCTTGGCTCTTGCGGAAAGGACCTTCAGAGACCTGTACAAAAGCGCTTTCTGTTGGCTGTGGCTCCGGGTGGGAGCAGCGGGGTCCCCTGGTCCAGGAATGTGGAGGCAGAAGCAGACTGACCGCTCTCCCCTGGCCGTTACCAACAGACTTTGCTGTTAACTTGGAGTTATGCTGGAAGCTTTTAAGGAGTTTGCATCGGGGTGGGCAGGGCTGGGGCTTGCTCTGCCCCAGAGCAAACCCCGCGGATCCCGGCACAGGGACGTGCCCGTGCCTGCCCTTGGCAGCGCCATGGCAGGGCGGTGAGCGCCGATCCTGCTGGATGGGCGTGTGGGAAAACAACATCTTGGCACAAGGGGCTGCGATTTGTTTTCGGAGCAAAATTTGAAAGTGCTGCTTAAATAGAAGAGATGATTCTGTGTGGAGGTGAGGGGTCTAGAGCCTGGAATTGCACTCCTGGAGGCTTTAAGGGGCTTCCAGGTTCATTCACCAGTGTGCAGGGATCAGCTCACTGGCACCTTGCTGCCGGAGCTGCCCCTGCAAGGGCTGGATGTGTCTGTGGGTCCCACGAAGTATGGCAGCACCTCTGCCCCACAGGGATGAATTTTGGGTGAAAATGGGAGGCAGGAGCTGGCCCTGCCCTGCTCAGCGCTGTGCACACATTGGCTTCACCCCCTGGTTACCTGGGATGTCTGAGTGGGGAGTGGAGATGTTTGTGAGCTGCTGTGTCTGCATGTGGGGCACGGTGCCTGAAAATAGCACCAATGGGCAGTGCCACTGTGTGTGACAGCCTGTGGATAAATGAGGCTCTGTCCCGGCTGCCAGCCTGGCTGGGAGTTTCTTCAGCTACCACCATCCAAATCTACCACCACTGACTTTTTTTTTTTAAGTGACTGCAGGTGTTTTCCAATGGAGCATTCAGCCCACAGGCTTTGCTGAATGATGTTTGTCACTTGGGTGGAAAGGCTCCGTGGGGATGGAGGAGCTGTGCTGGTCTCTTGGTAGCTGCCAGTGTGATTCTGCCAACCAGAAACTCTCCTGCCATATGCAGAGTTCAGGGCAGGGCAATGATACCATGTGCTGTGGATTTCGTGCTTGTTCTATAATCTGCCACGTGCGTTGGAGAAAAAGGCTGGTGTGACCCTGGATGTGGCTCTGTCTGTGAATGCACAGAGCCAGGCTCTGCGTTAGCAGGGCTGTGACGTCATGCCAGGCTGTGACTTCCTGCTGCAAGTCTTGTACACGAGCATCCCTGAGCTCCCATCCCTGAGCTGGCACCCCTGAGCTCCCATCCCTGAGCTCCCATCCCTGAGCTTCCATCCCTAAGCTGGCACCCCTGAGCTCCCATCCCTGAGCTCCCATCCCTGAGCTCCCATCCCTGAGCTTCCATCCCTAAGCTGGCACCCCTGAGCTCCCATCCCTGAGCTTCCATCCCTAAGCTGGCACCCCTGAGCTCCCATCCCTGAGCTCCCATCCCTAAGCTGGCACCCCTGAGCTCCCATCCCTGAGCTTCCATCCCTGAGCTGGCACCCCTGAGCTCCCATCCCTGAGCTTCCATCCCTAAGCTGGCACCCCTGAACTCCCATCCCTGAGCTGGCACCCCTGAGCTCCCATCCCTGAGCTGGCACCCCTGAACTCCCATCCCTGAGCTTCCATCCCTGAGCTCCCATCCCTGAACTCCCATCCCTGAGCTCCCATCCCTGAGCTCCCATCCCTGAACTCCCATCCCTGAGCTCCTATCCCTGAACTCCCATCCCTGAGCTCCTATCCCTGAGCTGCCATCCCTGAGCTGGCACCCGTGAGCTCCCATCCCTGAGCTCCTATCCCTGAACTCCCATCCCTGTGCTGGCTCCCCTGAGCTCCCATCCCTGAGCTGGCACCCCTGAGCTCCCATCCCTGAGCTCCTATCCCTGAACTCCCATCCCTGAGCTGGCACTCCTGAGCTCCCATCCCTGAGCTCCCATCCCTGAGCTTCCTCCCCTGAGCTCCCATCCCTGAGCTCCCATCCCTGAGCTCACATTGTGCTTGTCTGGGGCTCCAGAGTGGCTGCTCTCGCTGCCCAAGTGCTGCTCGACTCACAGAGCAGCAGGCTCTGTATGGAGAACTCCGGAGGCTGGTTTAATAGTGCCCAGAGTAAGAAATATTTTTAGGGGCTGGTGCCTCACTGGCCTCAGGGCTTGGACCCGAGTGCTGGACTGGGGAGGACTGCATGTCCTGGCCATGGTAGGTGAGGGTTGGGGTCTGGCTGCTCAGGTGAGGAGGTACCACTCCTCACCACTCCTGGAGTGTGCACTGCCAGTGGGCTCAGAGCAGCCATCCCATCCCATCCCATCCCATCCCATCCCATCCCATCCCATCCCATCCCACCCCTCCCCACCTGCCTGGCTGACATTCTCTGTGCTGTTTATGGGGGCTCATGTTCTGCCTAGCATTCCCAGCTGTCCCAGGACAAGGCTCCTGTCAAAGTGCCACTGGGGACATGGACAGGGACATGGACAGAGCTGCCCCAGCTCATTCTGCCTGCACCTGCCTGCTGTTCATCCCCATGGGCTGGCAGGAATGTGCAGAGCCTGGAGTGACGCTGTGGCCCAGCAGAGCGGCACCAGGAGCTCACCTGGCTGTGGCCATCTACAGCCATTCCAACCCAAAAATACTCCTTGAGCATCGCCCCAGCATCCTCAGACATCGGCTCCTAGAGGAACCCTGGTCTCTGGGCTCTTATTTGTTATATTTCTGGGGATCTTCCTCTTGTCTGGCTTTTCTCTAATGTTTCTGGGGAGATCGATGTATTTCTACGAGTGCACAACACAGGTTTGCTATTGACTGAACAAGGACCTTTGCACGGATGTTCCCAATCCAGCACTGGATATGTCAGTCACATCGCTTTACACTGCTGAATTTCCAGGGTTAAAAGCAAACCTGCCGTGGAGGCACCGGACAGTCTCCAAAACGTGCCAGACTTACACATTAAAAGGGCAGAAATTCCCTGTCTGAGCCCTGCAGCCCTTCCAACTGCTTCTCCTCAGCTCAGTCGGGACTGGAGTTTGAGTGTTCCAAAGCCAGAGCCCTCAGTTCTGCAGCTCTTTAATCATTTCTAGGGATGATAAAAATGCAAAAATGTGCTCCCAGAGCAGAATAATGAAACCCATGAGGGTCTATTTGTCAATTTAGCAACGATATTGTGATGTACAAAGGCTGTTTCTTAGTATGATGTTCTGAGATTGCCTCCAAAATAGCGCCATAATTTCTGTGTCAGAAAGCCCCTGTCAGGAATTATGTCTGTGCTCTCAAGGAAACCCAGGCTGCAGCTGCAGCGTAACAACTGCTCCATTTCTCTTAGAAATACAACAATTTACTTGCCAGTCATCAAAGGGAACCTGCAGATTTAGGAGCCATGAGCCACTCTGCGAGCACGGGATGCCCCAGCTCCCGTGGGAGCTTCCCTGGTGCTCCCCTGATGCAGGGGTTGGTATTTCAGAGGCATCAGGATGCCCGTGTGCCCAGCCTGGCTGCACCCTGGCCATGGCAGCAGGGCTGGCACGGGCACACCAGGCTGGGGGGAACTTCGCTCTGCATGTCTGTGGGGCAGAGTGGGTGTTTCCCAAGCACTCCTGACTTCACAGGGGCTGAAGGCACAGAGAATCCCTCGCTGTCAGAGGGCCCTTTATGGTAATTTTTTTATAAAACCCACCACTTTCCCCCCTGCAATGTAAACAGCCTTTTCCCCAGGATGAATTCCCGGCAGGGTGCCAGGGAGAGGGGCTGGTGATGGGCTTGGGGCGTGGGGCCCTGTAGGGCTGGACCCAGGAGGAGTCCCGGTCACAGGGGAGGGTTCTGGGGGAACCTGGCTCTGGTGAGGGCTCCGAGCCCTTGATACCGAACTGATCTGTGCTGTTTTGAAATGGGAACGTTCCTGAGTCGTGATTTTCCCTGGCCTAATTATGGAAATTTTTTAATTAGTTGATAAGAAAGATCACTGGGAAATTGCAAAGGAAACATTTTGAGGTGAAGTCCTAATCTGTGCCTGTGTCTGCCTGGAGTCAGGAGCTGCTCCAGCTGCTGGACCCTGGGCTCAGGGTGCTGAGGGATCTGGGCATCCCTGCTGCTTCCTTTGGTGAGGTTCTGGATTCCTCTGGCCAACAGGTTTGATCCTGGCAGCGCTGTGCCAGCTCTGCTCACTCCTCTCCCTTGTGCTCACCAGCCAGGCGATGAGCTGGGGCCTCTGCTGGGAGTCAGGCTGATGCTACTCTGTCTCCAGTTTGAGTATTTCTGCTTCTGACATCTGGCCACTGGCTCTTGCTCTGCATCAAGGGGGTGAAGGAACTGTTGAATGTGCGGTGGGTTTTGCCTCTGTAAGATCATAGGGGGTTCTCATCTTCCTATCACCTTCCTGTTCTCTGAGAGCTCTGCTGCCTTGGAACTGGGAGAATTCTGCAGCCACTGCCCTGGGGACATCTTTGGTCACATCTTTGCAAAACCACATGGCAAAGAGCTAAGAGCTTTTTGGAGGACATTTTTCCCTTTATCTGTTGAAGCAGGAGAGACGTGGAACCAATGACTTGCCTCTTGCCAATTGCCACTTGGCTCTTGCTGGTGCCACTGTGATGCTGCCCTGGATGTCCCTGCCATGACCAGGACCAATGTGGCAGAGATGCTGATGACCACCACTGGTGGTGACTGGAAACCAGCAGAGCAAGACCCTAACCTCCTGTTTTTTGTGGATGTGGGTAATTTCTGGCACATTTTTGGGGGCTTGGTGGTTTTGTTTGTTTTTTGGTTTGTTTTTTTTTTTTTTCTCTGTTACTGTGTGTGATTTGCTGCCCTTGGCCTCCTCGGCCACATGCCATGGGGATGTGGCGTCACTGCTGTTTGTCTTGGTCGGAAGCGCCGCTGCTCTGCATTCGTTTGAAGGGCTGAAGGCACAGAGCCGGTCTGTGCGCTGGGCTAGAGGCTCTTCTGAGCAGCCTGAAACGCTTGTAGGAAAAAAAAAAATACCATAAAAATCCCAAACAAGGGAAGCTTGTTATGGAGCCAGCAGGAGACTGGGAGCGGCACAGAGCGGCTGCTGGCCGGGCTGGGGGAGAGCTGGGGTGGGGCAGTGGCTCCCCCCGGGGCAGGTTCCTCCACCTCAGAGCCCTCCCGCCCAGTGCTGGGTGTGCTTCGTCTCACGAAAGGCCAGAGCCTATAAATATCCCAACTCCAAATTTTCAAGAAGTATTAGGAACTCTCCAGGCTTATTTTTGAGGGCTGTTATGAAAGGGCTTTAGCGGATTAAAGCTCTCCCAGATTAATCTGTGCTCAGGAAGGCGGAGGGTGCAGGAGGGCAGTGCTGGCACCCCAGGCGTGTGATGGAGCGGGTTCACCGAGACTCCTGGGCTCCCCACTCCCCATCTTGCTGGGAGATGGGGCAGCAGCAGGGGAGGACACTTCCACAGAGCCGTGTTTGCAGTCCCCCACTTCTCCCAAACCTCACTGAGCCCCCCAGACCCGGCCAACACCTGTAGTGCTGCAGGTTTGCACAGGTCAATGTCAAATTTATGTGCCCTCTGGTTTCCAGAGGAGGTAATTAGCCAGCAGGTGCAATAACAATTTAAAAAGTGTGTCAAACAAGTGAGCCAGTTGTGGTGTAGAGCACGCTGTGCCTTTGGAGGAGTCTTCCAAGGGCTGGGGATATGCCAGATGAAAAAAGAGCAATTCCCTTGTCCAGGCTGGGGTCTGTCCATCCTGGGTCTGTGCAGGAGCTCACTCCTGGCCAGGAGCTGCTGCAGAGCTTGAGGAGGGACCTGGGAATGGCACTGCAGGGTTCACACCTGTGCCAGAATCTCGCCTTCCTGGCCAGATGTGGAGGGAGATGATGACTTGTGTGCCCCATTACCACTGGAAGGCACAAAGCAGTGCCAGAATCTTGGGGCAGGATGGGCACTGGCTGATGCTGACTTAGGCAGAGGATGAGTCAAAGGGGTTTAGAGACACCTGGCAGCCACCTGCACCTCCAATGCTGGCCTGCTGCACTGCTGCAGTGCCAGTGCTGCTCCCACGGGCATGGGGCTCTGGCCCAGGGAAGTGCCAAGGTGGGTTCTGGTGGCAGAAAACCAGCTCCAGCACCTGCTGGCTCTTGGCATCAGCTTGGTGCTGGGAAAGCTTTTCAGTTTGTCCTTGGGAGCACTTCTCCTCCTAAGGACTTGGGCAACCCTCTGGCAAGAACACGGTGGTGTGTGGCAGCGAGATGCTGGTAGGTGCCAGAATGCCCCTGAGCGCCCCGGGAGCAGCTCCCCGCTGCCCACCCACCCCTGGCTGGCCAAGGAGCTTTTCCTTCTCCTGCCAGTGGTGGGAACCCGACCCCTCTGCAGCCCCAGCTGAGGGACCGCTGGCTGTGGAGTGACGGATAATGCAGGATGCAGGATCCCTGGAGGGTCAGGGTGGTGAGATGCTGTGGTCCCAGGCAGGGTCCCTACGACGTGTGTCACCCCATGGGGAGGGTGATGGGGAGAGGCACTGCTTGGTGGTGAATTCCCTGCTGTGTCACCCATAAACAGCTGCCCCTTCGAACAGGAAGCCTGGTTTGGCTGTGGGTGGAGCAAAGGGTGGCTGGTCCCGGGGGGCTCATGCAGAGGGAGGATGGGTCTGTTGGAAGGTGGTCTCAGGTCTTTGAGGGGCTGCATGGCCCTGCTGGGACAGCAACTCTGCCCCCAGCACAGGGATCCTCATGTGGGCAGGGCAGGCAGGGTCACAAAGACGCCTCTGTGGAGGATTTGGCCTCGCCCTGCCTGCCCTGGCTCCAGCAGAGCTTTGATGGGTGTAAATCAGTAACAGAGAGCAGGAAACCCTGCAGTACCCAGACCCAGCCGCGCAGGAGTCTCACCCTCTCACCAAGCCCCATCCTGCTGTGGGATCAGGCACTGGCTGCCCAGCACTGCTGGCTGTGCCCACTGCCAAGCTGTGTGCCAAAAATCCTGCCTTTCTTCACCTGCTGACAGGACGTTGGAAAAGGGAGAATTCTTTAAAACATAAAACAAATAAAATTAGGTCTTCTGGTAAGGGATTAAATGGGGGCCCTCAGCTTTATTTATAGAAGGTTAAAAAGCAAATCTGTTCCCAGACTGAATAAATATTTTGCTCAGGCAGGCACGATCTTCAGTTCATCTGTCTTGCAAAGACTTGAGTGAGAGGGGAATTGATTTTCTCCAGCCTGAACAAGGCAAGCGCCTCTAAGACCCAGATAGAGAGTGAAGTCCCATTATCGGCTGAAATGGGGAAGCAGCTGGGGAAATCATTAAAGAGAAAGCAAAGACAAAGCTGCTTTGGGGAGGTGACAATTCGCTGTCTCCGCGGTGGCTGGGGCTGCCACCCCTGACACTGCTTTGGGGCTGTGTCGCTCTGACCCCATGAGAGAGTTTGGTGGCACTGGGTGACCATTTGCCAGCATCAGCAGCAGCTGCCCGTGGGGGATGGGAGTTGCTGGCACCTGGCACCGGTTGCGACGGTCACACCGGCTGTGTGACTGCACAGATCCGTGCACAAGCGGTGGCATGGGGGAACCTGTGAGTGGCTCAGCTCACCCCCCTGGATGGAGGGGGATCCAGGTGCGGTGGCAGTGCCAAGGACATTGACCTCATTCTCCACTCCTGCACGGATCACCTGGAGGTGCGGACATGCCGACAGCCAGGTCAGCGCTGCCGGACACGGAGTCACCCAGGGCTGGACCTGCTCTCACACATCGGGTTTCTGCACGCGTACGCCTGCCGTGCTGTGGCTGCCCTGTCTGTAAGGATGAGAGGAGATTGCTGGCACATCCCTGTCACTGTCCGCAGCCTGCGGGATGCAGCCATTCACATGGTCCTCGGGCTGATGCAGGTGGTCCGGGCAGAGGTTCCTCTGGCAGGGTTCACCCCAGCGCTGGGGTTACAGCACAATTCCAGCTCAAAGAACTTCTTAATTCTGCACCTGGTGTTTGCAGACATCAGTTACCGCCAAAACAAGAGCTCAGTGCTTTGCTCTTGATCAAGGCAGCTGTCAGGCCAGCGCCAGCGCGGTGTGAGCTGCGCAGCCGGGGCTGCCGGGGCTGCCGGGGCCGCCGGGGCCGCCGGGGCCGCCGGGGCCGCCGGGGCCGCCGGGGCCGCCGGGGCCGCCGGGGCCACCCAGCTCCCCGCGGCTGGAGCGCTCCCCTTGCCTTTTCCCAAGTCAGAAAGGAAACAATAAAAGGGAGAATGAAGAACAAGCCAAAGCCCATGACAGTCTTTTCCAGCTTCTTCTCCCTGTTTTCCATGGCAGAACCACATCAAACAGAATACTTGCCTGCAAGAAGGTCCCCAGCCCCAGGTGTGTGCCTGGAGCTGGGACGCCGTGCGGGAGCGGTGGCGGTGCCTGGCGAGAGTTTGCTGTGTGAGCTCTGTCCGCCCCGCGCTAAAAAAAGGCACAAAATGAGCAAAATTATGCGCTGAGTCACTAATCGTTCACCCGCTGCTTTAGTCACCAGTGCTCCCACACCGGGGGACGTTTGCTGAGGGGGCACAAACTGAACTGTCACCGCGTTAAACGGATGTGGCCGAAAGCAGTGCAGAGCTCCTGCTGCACGCACAGCTTCTGACACCAGACAGACCACTGGGCTCCGCGGCCACAGGAGCTGCTCGATTCATGCCAACTCCCTGATGAATCCACTGATTAATCGTGGCCGTGTGCTGCGGCGCCGGGCCGTGCTGCGCGCGGAGGTGGCGGCAGCGGAGCAGCTGCCGCCGTGTCCCGTGAGAGCCCGGGTCGCTGTCCTGGGCTCTGTCCTCCCACGGGCATCGCAGCTCCTGCCGAGGGACACGGGCTGCTGCTCCGCGGGTGCTGGTGCGGGGGTGGCACCCCCCTGCTCAGGGGTGGCGGGGCTGAGCCGCGGGGTTCTGTGCCTCAGTTGCCCCGTCTGCCGGTGCTCCCCAGTGTCCTCCACCCAACACGGGTTGTTTTAGGCGTGTAAGCCGCCGTGCCGGAGCCAAGTGTGTGTGAAAGAGCCTGTCTGAGCACAGGGAAGAGCCATAAAGGGGCTATTTATGGAGCTGGCTCCTCACAATGTTTTCAGACACAGCCCTCGCATGTTTTCATAACAGCAACGCCTCCACCTCTCGCCAGCTCCAGTGGCGCTGAGCCTCTCGCCGCTGTCCCCCGCACGCCCCGGGGAGCTGGGAGCCTTGGCAATGGACTGGCGACTGCGGGGCTTCCCGTTGGGATCCCGGCCCCGGTGCAGCCCCGAGGCAGCTCGTAGGGCCGTGCCTTGGCTGCCTCTCGCATCCTGGCGGCGACCTGGCACTATGCCCGCGCAGGGACATGCTTGGACCCTTGGCACAGATGGGCTGCTTTGCGTGGCAGGAGATGGACTTGTCAGCAGCCCCTCTGCCCGGGCTGCCTCGCCACCACGTTTCCCATTGCCTGGAATTTGCTGGCGGGCAGCACGGAGCGCAGCTGGAGGAGCAGCAGCTGCCAGGCTTCACCCTGGGAATGCCCTAAGGACGGACCAGCCTGTGCCCCGGCCGTGGCCCCGCGCTGCTCACTGGTCAAACTGGTCAAGTCGATGTGAGCCGTGCCCAGCCCAGCTCTGCTCTGCCCCCTGTGCCAGGTACCCTCCGGTGACAGCGTGGCAGCCGCTGCGGTGACAGCAGTGGCAGTGTCATGCACGTGTGGGAGGCAGGTGAGCAGAGAGGGAGCAGGGAGAGCTCTGCTGCTCAGAGCCAGTGAGCAGGAGGGAGCAGGAGTGGGGCTGTCTCCTGGCTGGGAGACAAGTAACGTTTCATTAGTCCAGTTTGGAATTCCTTTCAAACAGGAACGCTGACCCACCCGAGCTCGTTAAATAACGTTAGTGGTGCTGCCCAAAAAAACACTCCAGCTGCCACCTGCACCTCCAGCCAACACTCGCTGCCCTCTGCCCTTCTAGGAGCAGAGGTTTCCCAGTCTAATTGGATACACGTGCTTCTCTCCTGACACCGGTGACCTCCAGCCCAGCACAGGATTCTCACACTGCAGCAACTGGGTTCCAGCAGCTTCATCCCAGTGCTGCAGGAGCTAGGCAGTGAGTCCTGGGGCTGGCAGGAGCCGGGAGCTGGGAGAGGAGTGGAGAAACCAAACCGTGGCGAGAGGAGGGAATGAATCCAGGCCGTGCTTGTCACTGAACTGATTAAACCCGAGCTCTGAAACTCTTCTTCTGTCCTCTAGCCACTGAGCAGTGTATAACTTCATTACTCCACATTCAGGAGACACTGAGGGATGTGGGCAATTCATTATCATCTGTCCCATTTCATTTCCCTGCCTGTCAGCTGTGGCATCCTTGGTGTTCACAGACAAGTCAGGGTTTCAAGGTGTGAACTGAGGCTGAAGGCCAATGCTCCTGCAGCTGGGTTCTGGACAGGACCCTTGCACCCCCATCACTCTTGGGGACCCCCCAGCAGCACCTCGGGGGGTTCAGGGATTTTGTGTCACCCCTGGGTGTGGCACCACCATCACCAAGCTCAAGGCTTTAGGGGCTTGACTTCAGAGCTGCCACTGTCAGCAGGGACCTCAGGTGCTGGTGCTGGGCGTGCAGCGTCATTCTGGGGACCCCCAACCCTCAGCTGAGGGGAATGCAGAAGTGAGGGATGGTTTTAACCTGGTTTCTGATGCCACTCTTCCCGATAGCTCTGGTGCCATTGTCCACTATCAGACAGGTCCTTCCTGCTGTCCCCCCCGGGGGGCTCCTCCCCAACCCCAGGGCAGCAGCAGTGGGTCCTGCTTGCCTCAGATCCTGGTGACTAATTGCTCTGCAAAGAGCATTTCTCACAAGTTTCTTTCATAAGAAATGGTAACAAGGCTTTGATTTAGCTCTTCTTTTCCTTTCTTCCTGTCTTTTTTTTCTCCCTTCCTACCCCAAATGCAGAAGCCCCTTTGATCGTGTGGGTTCAGGCTCCGTAACAAGCATCTCTGTTTGTGTCGGGGAGTTGTCAGCGTGGTAACGTGACAGCACAGTCTCCTTGTCACCTCACACACAATGAATTATTCCTTCCACTCTTTCTTTGCACCATCTCTGGGATAAATTACTGCTCCCAGATGGGCTTGTCACCCAGTAAAGCATCCTTAACCTCTGAGATGATCCCTGCCCAGCATGGAGTGCCGGCCACTGTGGCTCACTCAAGGCTGCAGCAAAACGTTGGAGTGGGGAATTGTCAGCCTAGCTTGAAAGCAAATTGCTTTGCCAATTTATTTTCTTTCTTGTGTATGAACATATTTTTCTTAAAGGGATGCTGTCACATTAAATATGGAGCTGCCAACTGCAGGCATTAAAAAATCATGGGTCGTCCCATTTTCCTTCCTCCCACTCTAAATTCTGAGAAAACAATAAATTCGGGGTTCTTTTTACTTGTCATCTGCCTTTCAGCTCGAGATGCTTTTGCAAACTTTTCCCAGCAGCTGGGAGGTTTGGGAGCTTCAGCACCATGGCAAGTGCCATGGAACTGGGGCAGATGGGGCTGGCGGTGGGGTGGCCCCTCAGCCTCGTCGGGGTGTCCGGCTGTCCCTGGACCCATCTTCCCCAGGGCAGACCCAGAGCAGTCCTGGTGCTCGGGAGCCTCCCCTCCCACCACAGCTGATGGGACTGAGCCATGTGCTCGTAAGGAAATCTTCCCCAAACCTGTCCGTGAAGGGCGTTCACTGTCAACAAGTTGTCTGGACACTGTGTCACTTTGTCACATCTCCTGTGACAGATGCAGAAAGTCCTTTCCAGCCTTTATGTTTCCAAGCCCTTTTTTAGGGAAGGTAACGAAAGTAGCTTTGTTGCGCTTTGAAAAAAGCGTGTTTCCCTGCAGCCTTGCTGAGCTGGGGAAGGGAATCAGGCATTTGTCACACTGAACAACTTTATGGCAGATTTTGGAACATGTGTCTGATGGATCTGGGATGGGAGCATGTCTGACCTGGTATCAGGTATCAGAAATCTCTCATATATAAGAGATCTCATTGAAAACAAGTTCCAGATGGGTCTGGGTCAGTGCTTTCCCTTTTCTCTGCTGCAGCAAATCTCCCTCCCACAGCTGCAGGTAGGAATAAGTCTCTTGCTACTCCTTAATTTTAAAGAAAAATCTCTTCCAGCTCTGTACTGTACTGCAGCTTCGCAGCTCAGCAGGGCTCAGCTGCCCCCCAGCCCCACCACGTGGGCTCCAGAGCCTCCCCCAGCAGGGTGTTTGATAACATTGATTTTAATAAAGCTCTGGGCTTGTTTTGATGGACGGATCCAAAGCACTGCATGGATTTAACAGATCCCGTTGCAAATATCTCTATCTGATACCCCTGGCGTGACCCGACTGCAAATGTCACTTGCTTAGCACTATCAAATATTTAATTTGCGTTGTAATAGAGGAGCCTTTGAGAGCTCCAGCTTAAGCTGGAGATCTCCTGTTAGCCAGCAGCTCTCCACAAATTCACTTAAAAGCCAATTTCTGCCCTGAAAAGCTCCTGACGCAGATGTGGGAGTGAGGGGAGCTGAGAGGGAAGAGAGTGCCCACCTCTGCCGTGGGACCTGCTGGAACCCTGCTCATCACTGTAAGTGCTCGTGGTGGATGTCCTCAGCTTTGCCATGGGAACACGTGGGTGGGGAAGGGGATTGCCAATGCCCCCCCACAGTGCTTGTGGCGTTGTGTGTCCGGTGGCACCGCTGCTGACCCTGCTGTCGGTGCCTGCAGTGGGGGTGGCAGCTCCCCAGGAGATGGCCTGGATCCCATTCTGGATCCTGCACTTGTGGAAAATCATCTTTTCCGAGAACTTCCCTGTGGCAGCTTCGGCAAACAGCGAGGGGAGCAGGAGGTGCTGCCAGGGCTCAGAGGCTCCCTGTGCATCGCCTGCTTCTCTGTGTTTTATATCCCAAGAGAACACAGTGGCTCTGTGAGACGTGGCTCTGCCCTCACCTTTGTGCTGACCACAAGAATGCTGAAGGATGCTGTGATCTTGTCAGGTTCTCCTCATCCAGCAGAGAGGCTGGGGGTGCACGGCCAGTGGGGGTGATGAATCATGGAGCCTCAGTCCTTCCTCTCCCACTGCTCCCTGCGCCGTACTCACACCTTCAGCCGAGCCCTGGGACGGAATGTCTCACTCCCTGCCTCTGTTTGCTCTGCTGTTTGCCCTGCTGGTTTGAGAGCAGGTGGCACTGCCCAGGTTTTGCTTCCTAGAGAGGACGGGCACATTCCCTGCCCCGCTGCAGAGAAGCAGCATTGTTCCCTCCATGGTGTCTCCTTCAGCTGGGTTTCAGCTGTCCTCGCTGCCCGGGAGCAAGGCTGGGATCTGCTGATTCAGGGGACACGCAGCCCTGAATGCGGTGTTAATGATCTTGATGTGCAAAGGAGAGGACAGGCGCAGTGGCACCGTGCTCTGTGTGATGCTCCCTGCCCTCCCGGGAGGCTGCAAGGTGTCCCACTGCCCTTCAGCCTGTGGGAACGGGGCTGAGGGGAACCCTAAGAGCATCTGAGGGTAAGAACTGGGCATTTGGGGGTTCAGAAGTGAGGGCTGTGGGTGGTCTGAGCCCTGTGTGTGCCCTGGTCCCCGTGCCAGGAGCCAGCCTGCAGTCCAGAGCCCTTGAGGAGAGATGGCTCACAGTAATCCTTGCTCTGACAAGGGATGGTTTATGGACTGATCCTAAAATGTGCCTCGCTCCGGCATTAGCGGAGCATATGTCAGGGCTGGGGGCAGCTGCTGTGATGCAGTGTTATGAAATGCTGGGAGTGCTGCAGGCATGGCCAGGCCCTCCAAAACCTGCGGTCTGCCTGGATCTGCTCAGCTCTCAGGCCAGGACACTGAAGCATCTCCTGATGCTATAGCAGGTCCCCCGGGCCACCTCCATGTCCAGGGCAGAGCCCCCGTGCCCTTCCCATCCCTCCATGAGCCCAGTGCCTCTTTATGAAGTTACACAGGGAATTCTCCGGGCCCAGCCTTCGAGGCAGCCCGGAAAGCTGCCCCATTCCCCCATCTCCCCTGTCACTGAGAGCTGCTGTCAGGTGCATCCGCCTGCTCTTGGCTCAAGGTGGCTCCTCCAGTGCCACCCCCTGCCAGCTGGCGCCCGCTGCCCCGCGTGACGCTCCGGGCTCTTTGGGAACTTGCTGAGCCACAGGCACCAACTCGGACGTGCCGGCTCTCGTCCGGAGGCTGCTGATGAGGGCTGATTTAGTGGCGATCGAACCGCATTTGAAGTGCTCCTTGAAATACGAGACAAGTGTCTGCGGCTCTCCAGGCACAGGGGCGGCTGCGGTGCCCTGACGGCCGTGGCACAAGGGCAGGAGCCGGCTCGGCTTGGCGGTGCCAAGGGCAGGGCTCGGCACTGCCTTCACCAGCACCAGGTAGGAGCCTCCTGTGCCAGGCTGGGGCACCCGGTGCTGCCTTGAAGAGGCGTTGCTGTATCCTGAGCCCAAATGGGTGGGTGGGCTGGAAATTGCCTGTGCCGGTGGTGAGGGGTCTGAGAGGAGGGAGGATGGTGGGGCTGCTGCTCCAGGGGGTCTGGGGCTCCCTGGTGGCTCTGGAGGGGGCACAGCCTGGGGCCCTGGTGCAAACAGGGATGGCAGTGGCAGGATCACAGAGCTGCAAACCCTGAGGTGATGGGATGCAGTGATTTGAGTTGTGCTTGAGGTGTTGTGGCAGCTCTGGCTTTCCTGAGGGTCCTTGCAGGTGTGAACAGGGACCATGAAACTGGTCCTTACTCAGGGGGTTTGAGGGAATTTTGTGACAACTGTTGGTGGCCACTTTCATACCAACTTTCTTTTACTTCTGCTGCTTTTATTTACTGTTGTGTGTACTCAGCTGGAAGCAAGGAAGGTGGACTCAGTAGAACATAACCTAGTGAACTCACACAAGATTTTTTTTTTCCTTCGGATTTCTTGCTCTCTTATGAAGTTCATGCACTTTCTGTTCGGGTGATGTTTTCCCTGATCCCATATTGCTGAATGGACAGTTCTCCCAAATAGCTCTTGTCAGGTCCCCTCAGCTCTGTGGCAAAGGCAGTTTGACTTGGGGGGAGGTTCTGGTCCTGTGTGTTGGCTCTCTTGAATTCAGTCCAAATAAAAGTCCCATGGGACACAAACTGGTGCTGATGGCAGGAGGGAGCACGAGGGTCCCTGCTGGGGTAGGACACCGAGAGAACATCCCTGCACAGATGTTCAGGCTGATTGTGCATGGGAACCTCTGTCCAGGCTGGGATAACAGCATTCCCTGTGCCTTTATGGGTCTGCCTCCAGGTTGTTCAGAATACAGGAAATGTGGGGAAGGACCTGACCTGCATCAAACCTGCTCCCTCATCATAATTTTGTAGCTTGGCCAGGACTCCACTGCCCTGCTGATGTATCTCATGCCCAGCCAGTGGCTTTTCTGGGATGCTGTGGGATGCTGCGGGATGCTGCTTTAGCACAGTGTGTGAGCATGGAGCCACTTGCAGTGACTGCAGCCTGTGTGGGAAGTTGTGGTTTCTGGAGTTTGCTTTGCATTCAGGAGCTGAGTAAAGGATGGACCAGCATGGGTCTCCTTCAGAAAATCAGCAGCCAAAGGGACATTCCCTGTGAGCCCTTGGCTCTGAGGGAGGGGCAGCAAGAAGTGCAGGAGGCAGGGTGCCATGGTGCCCTGGGAGGTGCCATTGGTGCTGATCAGCAGGGTCAGATCTGGGCAGTGGTGGGTGAGTGGCAGCTCATCTGCCCCATCCAGGAGAGCCCTTGGGAAGACTACCCAAAAATTTGCAACTGCTTGTGATCCTCCTGTATGGAGGAAACAAAACCTCATTGGTCCCGGGGTGGTGGAGCTGGGATGTGGTGACCCTGTGTTCTGAGCTGGGTTTGCCTCAGAGCCCCTGAGCCACCCTGGAGGTGTCACTCAACCTTCCCCTTGCCTTAGTTTCCCTCCTGTGAAAGGTAACAGCTCCCCATCCCCTGGCCAAAAGTTCCTTAACACTTTGCTGAAAAGGTGAAATCTGCCCCAAAGCAGCCGTCGGTCAGGGCATTGCCAGCCTGCACACGTGCCACGACCTGTCTCCGTGACCTGTCCCAGCCACCAGCCACCCGGTTTGTGGCCCTGACACCTGAGAAGCAGAACAGGCGCAGAAGAAATTAAGTGAATGAGACAACAAGTGTGTGTGCAATTAGGACAGACCTTCCAACGCTGCCCCGGGAGCCGGGACAGGAGCTGCTGCCTAATCAGAGCAACAGCAGTGCCCGTTTTAAAGACGAGGGAGACTTTGGGGATACTTTGTCCACATAATGTTCCAATTTTAGCTCCGCGCCCTGGGATGTAATTGCATTAAAAATACCCGGGGAGGGGGAGGATGCCAAGGGCACCCGGCGACCTGCCTCGGCTGGCGTGTCCCCACCAGCGTGCCGCGTGTCTCGCTGAGTCCCTGAGGCCCCGTCTCACATTCCTGCTGCTGATCGTCTCCCAGATCTGCTTTCCGGTTGCTCTGTTAATGGTTATCCTGGGAAAGGCCTCCAGCTCTGTTAGCAGCTAGTGGGAACACCTCCCGCTCCTTTGGGCTAAACAGGACTATTGATGGAGACACTGTGGCCGCCTCCGGGTTGCAGGAAGGCGCAGGATGGGGCCGAGACCCGCTGAGGAGAGGGGTGCTCACCCGGCGGGTGGGTGAGCGGCAGCGCACCCCTGCCTGCGACGGGGACCGCGCTGCCTTCTGTCCCCGCTGCTCCTTCTCCCCGTTGCCCCCCATCTCCGGTGTCCCCCTGTCCCCGTTGTCCCCCTGTGCCCGCAGTGCCCCGGTCTCCGCCGTCCTCGGGCCCGGCGCGGAGCGGCGGCGCCACCGCGGGGCCGCGGCCGGGGCTGCAGCGAACCGAGCCCTCCCCGAGTCCCCGGTGGGCCCGAGGACCGAACCCTCGTAGCCTGCGGGGTGCTGGGCGCTGGGGCGCGGCCACGCCGGCACGACCAGCGGGGTTTTGGATAGCCTGAGCCGAAGCCCCCGGTGCGGTCCCTGCTACCCGAGGAGCGTGCGGGCGACTGAGTCCCGCACGGGCTCCGTGCAGCCCTGCCGAGGATGCCGGGGACATCCCTGCAGGGCACCCATGGGTCCTGCCCGGCCACCCACAGACGCCCCGGCCCCTGCCTTGGCCCCTTGCCGTGCCTGCGGGTATTTGCAAGCCGCAGCTGCCAGCTCCAAGGCGGTAACTGGATCACAGGGCTCGGGTGACCTTCGCGCCTCCCAGGCTGTTCTGGATGTCCCACCGGTCCCCAGCTCGGGGTCAGGCAGCAGGAACAGTGTCCCTGCAAGGCAAAGGCCGCTGGAGGGCTGTCCCCAATTGACCCCAGGCCCTCCACGGGCAGCTCTTCTCTGTGGCGTCGCTGTGTGGGTCTGAGGCTCCAGCTCATGATGCAAGTTGGTCCCACAGAGCCCCATGTTCAGGACAGGCACCTGCTGGTGGCCGACGGTGCCAGTGCCAGTCGTTCTCCTGCCGTGGTGGGGATGGGCTCTGGGACACCCTCACCGCACACGAGTCCTGCCAGCTGAATCTCTTGCCTGCAGAGACCTGGTTCCATCCTAACTCTGACTTGGGCCAATCCACAGTGCTGCCCACGAGTGAACACAGAGACTTGGCCTAACACAAGGAGTGTTGTCTAGAGCTGGAAACTTGGAAGAAGTGGGTTATTCTCTACTCCAGCACTCCTGGGAATGCTGCTGCTCATGTCGTCTTGCCCAAACGCTGTTGCACTTGCTCAGGGATCCCCCCAGATTCAGACAACCACAGGCGTGGGACCTGAGCTGGGCTCTCCTGCCGCACCTGGCAGCTGTTCCTGTCCCTCTGTCCTCACAGTGGGTCTGTCCTTCCTCCCGCAGGCATGAAGCGACCCCTGAGCCCATCCCACAGCCCCGAGAGTGCAGTGCAGCTGGTGGAGGAGGCCAGCTGCCCCCCCAGCCAGCCCGAGCAGCGCATGAAGCGGGAGAAGAAGCACCAGTCGTTCACACTTTGCGAGGTCTGCAATATCCAACTCAACTCGGCTGCACAGGCGCAGATCCACTACAACGGCAAGTCCCACCAGAAGCGCCTCAAGCAGCTAAACAAGGGGAAGATGCCAGCGGCCCAAGGTAGGAGCCCACCCAGCAGGTCAAGGTTGCCCAAAGGCTGCCCTTGCTCTGGCACAGCTGCTCTGTTGGGCTCATGGAAAGTTTGGAAATGCTTGATTTTGTCCTTGGCGTCTGTCACTTGCTGGAACTGCAGGGCTTTCAGTCCTCGAGTGGTTTTGGAGCCCAAGAGGCCACGCTGCAGCAGCAGAGGGATGGACACATGTGGGTCTGTCCACGTGCAGGCGTGGCTGTTGCTGCTCCGTCTTTGTGGGTGTCTCCTTGAGTTCTGTAGGTGGTTTGTGACGTGGGGACATGCGTGCCCCAGGCTGTCAGTTGCTGGGCTACTGGATGCTGCTTTGCAGGTGCCAACCTGACTGTGTCCCTCTAGGCTCCTCCTGTGCACTTCTCCTGTATCTGTGCTGAGTTTGAGTCAAAATGCTGCTTAGATGTTGGTGCTCCTCACCTGTTGGCTGCACAGGGATGCCGGCACACGGCAGGAATGTTGGCACGTGCGGGTGCCGTGCTGCTGGGCAGGAGCTTGTGCAAGGGCAAGGACTCACTTGCCCTCTGTGCCATCTGCCAGCATTCACCTGGCCGGGCCCAGCTGGCTGCTGCAGATTTTATGCACAAAAGCAGGGAAATGTGCCCAGAAATGTCACCCTGTCACCATGGCTGACCTGCTCTGCCTGAGCCTTTGGCTGTGAGGGATTGTCATTAGCAGGAAACCAAGGGAATTGCGTAGAATCACAGAATGCCTTGGGATGGAAGGGACCTAAAAGATTAAATGGTTCCCTGCTCCTGCTCTTACTAGAGACTGGGCAGGCTGGAGCCATAAATTCCTAGCATGGCAATAGTCATCTGTGTGCCAAATCCTGCCCTGACTGGTGCTGGTTTTGTTTGGGTAAGGCCTGGGATACGCAAAGGAGCAGGTCTCTTCATCAACATTACTGACAGATGGAAATATCGCCGGCTATTTTAATGGGGACGGGGCTCATAAATTCCAGCCTGCAGCTTCCAGCTTCTCCCCTCAATCTGGTTGTGCCCTGATGGGAGGCTGTCCAGGGATGCATTTCCTACTGAGCCAAAGAATCCTGGAGCATGCCAGTCTGCTCTTTGTGCTTCTGCACCGTTCCTGACCTCTGCCAGTGTGGCACCCCTGGGGCCCCGCGCTGTCGGTCCCACGCGCTGCGCTCTGCCAGGCACGGCGCAGTCGCTCCTGCGTGCGCAGGGCTCTGGTCTGCTCGTGTGGGGAAACTGCAGGCAGCAGCTGCTCCCTGCGCCTCCCTGTCCCTCCTGTTCCCGCCGGGGCTGACCTTTCCCTGCACTTTTGGATAAAAATGTCACTTCCAGTGTTGTCACTGTGAGCCTTTCCCAGCCTCCTGAGGCGTGACCCTGGGCGGCCTGGAACTGACTGATGTGACTCCTGTGTCCCTTCTGCACCGGGCGTGCCACTGGCCCTGGGGGTACTCGATGCCATGTGCGTGCCTCCAAAATGCAAAGGGCACCAGCCCTGTCTTGAGGACAAGTGCAGGACAAGCTCCTGGCTGGGCTGCGGAGCATGGGCAGGGCTGGCAGGGCGATGGGGTGCTGGGGATGCCCTGCCCTGCCTCATCACACTCCTCTAGGAGCCCTTCAGTGGCCAGACCTGCACCTTTGCGTGCTGAGAAAATGCATCTGCCTGCAGTCCTGGGAGCAGTCACCCCTTCTTGGGCCGCTGCCTGCTCCAGGGCTGGGCTCAGCCTGGCACAGCCCACAGGCAGGAAGGGTCTCCAGTGGCGTGGCAGCACTGGGGGAGTCTTGGGAGGTTAAAGACAGTCGATTAAACAAAGTAATTGAGTTTGACAAAGATGGGATGTTCCTCTGGGCTGGAATCTCTGTCTCATGCTGACATCTACAGCTACATCAAAGGCAGCTTCCCAGCCACCACTCAGTCTCCCCGTTCCCCTCTGGCTCCTCGGATCTGTTCTTCTTGCACAGGCTGTGATCGCTGGCGTCTTGTGGAGCAAAGCTGCAGAGGAGCGGCGCTGGCAAACATGCTAATCAGTGTCATTACAATTCATTAGCTCTGTACCAGAAAGCCCCCAACTTAAAAACAAATTATTGCTTATTAGACGTTTCATTTTGCAAGACAAATCCCAGATCCTTGTTGTCCTGTGTGGAATCATGGTGAAGGTGGTGATTAGATACAGAGTGGTCACAGATGAAAGACGTTTTCGTGCCGCAGATGCCAGTTCTAATCCAACTGGGTCACGAGTGATTTAATTACTGCCTGTGATTTCCCAGGGAGCCCAAGTGATCTCAGTTTGCTCTCAGAGTCCTCGGAAACCAAACCACTGTCTGGTGCTGAATGAGCAGGAAGAGCTGAGACACCCCAAATGGGGACTGGTGGCTGCAGGGGCATGGACAGGGGGCTGCTGCTTCCCCTCCTCCTGGATCATCTCTGGGGTTCCCATCACAGGACAGGCTGAGCTGGAGCATTTCAAAACTTACACCCCGATCCGCTGCTCTCCCCAAAAGTCCTTTCCACCAGTGTCTCAAAAAAGTCATGGGATTTAAAGAACAGCTCATGCACGCTGCTACCAGGGCATTGTCTCTGGGCTCTGCCAGCCCCCATCTCCCTGAAAGACAGCAGGAAGCACTCTCCTTTGGAGCACGAGGCTCTGGTTTCCCTGGCAAATCTGAGCTGACAGCAGCTCATACCCCTTTGACCGGGGTCCGTGGGAAGGACACACTGTTCAGGCATCTCCTATGCCCAGGAGGCTTCACACAAGCCCCGAGCCCAACTCAAACCACTTTTCTTGGCTTTGGAGGCTGCTGAGCTGCTCCCCCAAACCGAATGCCAAGGCAGGGCCAAAGCACCCGGAGGGAGCTGTGCCCTGGGGCTGATTTGTGTCACAAGCTCTTCCTCCTCTCCAATATCCCGTGGCATCATGTACCCTGACCCTCTCCCTGGCTGCCCAGTGCTGTCACCCTGCCTCACACTGAGGCTGCCTGGTGCTGTCCCCCTCCTTGGCAACACAGCCCTGGAACAACAGTTCTTTGCAAAGGGGAAGGTCCTGGTTTCCCCAGTTATCTGCTCAAAGGTCTGTCCATGCGTGTTTGGGAGCAGAAAGGTTTGAGATGAGCAGAGAAATTGCTGTGACAGCTTCAGCATCACTGAGCCTGCAGCAGAGAGCAGGGCCCCTGGCAGGGAATGTGGGGACCCCAGGGGAGCCTGGGCTGCTCTGGGAGTCAGAGGGGGCTGGCAGCTGCTGGTGGGATTGTCTTGGGTTTCACGGGGGGTCCCAGATGAGCTCCCTGATTTTGGCAGCTGGCAGGGAACCCACTGGCCTTGAATGGCTCCTGCAGGGCTGGGGTGGCAGTGCCTGAGGCTGGGCTGTCCCCTGTTGCACTGGCCAAGGAGCCCATGGTGGTGCTCTCGGCTGGTCTGGGAGAGCCCTGCTGAGAGACAACTCCTGAAAACCACCCAGAGCAGCAGAGGGAGGGGAACTGGTGGGTCTGACCACGGGCAGCCTGGCAGGTGTGTGATCCCACTCCAGGGCGCTGCTCTGTGATCCTGGGCCATGTTCCTTTTCCATGACCCTGCTCTGTGTGCTCTGGCACCTCATTCTCAGCTGCATTCCCTCCTCCTTCCCCCACTGCTCTCTGCCATGGCAGCCTTTCAGCTGTTCATTACCCACCAAACGAGTGCCAGTCCATTTCAGCCATGTTCAGCGGGGCTTTGTCTGCAATAATCCCAAGGTATTGATTTAAATAGTTTGCAAACATGTGGGATTAGGGTCTAATTGGGACTAATCAGGGTGCAGCAGTCATGTCACCGCTAAGCTGGGGCTGGGACATTCTCACATCTGCCCTTGGTGGAGCTCCCAGCCGTGCCCAGCCTTGGTGCTGCCAGGACCGGCTCCAGCAACGCCAGAGGAAATGCTCTTTCTTGCTTCCTCCTGCAGCAGTTTGCTGCTCTCCTGCTTTTGGGGCTTTTTGGAGAAATTTGGCAGGGACAGGCCAGTACCTGGCTGGCATGGGAGCCACTTCACAGCGTCCATCAGCAGGTACACTGGCAGCACATCGGGCTCTCCCAAACCTCCCAATGGCAGCTCCATGCCCAGCCTAAGTGTTAAAGGGGATTTAACATTTGGCTGGGACAGACCCTGCATCTGCCAGGTGCTGATCAATACCTTGTGCCTGAGCAGCACCGGGGTTCAGATTTTAAGCTTCTGTGAATTTATGAAGGACAAACATACGGAGTCCTCCTGCTCCATTGGCCTCGGCTGCTCCCTTCAGCTGTGAGCAAAGATGAGCAAAAATAGCTTTTCAGATCAGATTTGAATAACCTGGAATCTCAGTGGGAGAAATATAATGGTTTTTTCATGTCTTAAAGATGCTGGCTGGGATCAGGAATAATTTGAAGAAGCTGAATTGGGTAATTGTACATTTTCCTTCCCTCTGCTCACTCCCAGGCTTCTCTCTTCCCGTTGGGGCATAGGGATGGGGTGCAGGGATGTCCCTTGGGGCTCCTGGGGGCAGAGCTGAGAGGGCTGAGAAGGGGAGGGATTTACCCCTGCCACTGGGATCTGGCAGAAAAGCCATTTCACTAAATGCTCTTTTTTTTTTTTTTTTTCAAAAAAAAAAAAACCCTCCAGTTTCTGTGGGGGAAGGAACCTATGGGTGCCATGTGAGAGGCTGCACATGAGCCCAGACCCTGTACATCAACTTTGTGCTGGCCCATGAATCCAGAGCAAACTGCTCCCTTTCTAAATCCTCAGAAAATACCCCATTAGCTTGCTGTCCCTCTAAAAAGCCCAGCTATTCAGCTTTCTGTGCATTAATAACTGTAGCATAATTAATCTCTGATTTTATTGAGTCAGTAGCTTCGAATAGAAAATGAATTGATTAGTGGTCAGCTTTGCCTTGAAGGTGTTTGTGGTGTGGAGCCTTCCCCACCAGGACTCTGACCTCTGGCTCTGCACCCCAGTTCTGGTCAGAGCTTCAGGGATATTTTTCCCTGACACGCTTATTCTAAAAAGATCCTTTACATTTAAACTCTTGGCCATCAAATGACACAGAGAAGCCGCAGGGCTTTTCTTGTGCTGCTGGTGCATGAAGGAGGTGGGAGCCTCCCATGGCAGGGGCTTGGCTGCTCAGGTGGATCCTCCAGCTGCATCCATGGAAGGGCTTTGCCTTAAGAAATATAGAGATCAAGCCAAAATATATCAAGGTCAGATAATATAAATCAAGTATCATCTTTGTGGGGGCTGCCTGGGCCATGGGAGTGTCAGGGTGCCACTGATGTGCTGGCAGAGGCTGTGCTGCGCTGCTGGCAGTGGCGATTTTTCCCAAAAAAATCAGTAGGAAGTTGCCTCGTGTTATTTTTAAGCCCTGCAGTTGTGAGCCGTTCCTCTTGAATCGCGGATTTTTGCTGTCACTTTCTTCCAGTCGGTTTGCTGTCAAGTTGCCTCAATAGTGTTTCACGGCCACTCAGCTCAGGGCTGAGACACACGTGACATTAATTAGAAGCGGATTAAGAACAACGAGGAACGTGTAGCCATGGAATATTTCACAATTTCCCATGTAGCATCATCAGCTCAGCAGATTTGGAAGAGGAAACCTGGCATTTATTTTAAGCAGGGGGAAAAAATGGTCAAAGCAGCAGCCAAACTGTGAGCATGCCTCAACTTGTCGGCACCCGCTGGTCCCCGTCCCGAGAGAGCTCTGAGCCTGAAGGGGCCTTTTCCAGAGCTCCATGGGCAGCTCTGAGCAGGGCTGATGGGGTGATGTCCCCTAGGAAGGGTGCCCGCTGATGGGGATGCTCTAGGGTCGGGCTCCTGGCTCTTGTGGCCACCCCAGGCCACCCAAACGCATCCTGTTTGGAGGGCTTGGCTTTGCCCCCGAGCACTTGGGGGCTGCTGTGTCTTAAACATCCCCTGGGGGACCTCGGCATTTGGGGGCTGCTGTGTCTTAAACATCCCCTGGGGGACCTCGGCATTTGGGGGCTGCTGTGTCTTAAACATCCCCTGGGGGACCTCGGCATTTGGGGGCTGCTGTGTCTTAAACATCCCCTGGGGGACCTCATAATTGGGGGCTGCTGTGTCTTAAACATCCCCTGGGGGACCTCGGCATTTGGGGGCTGCTGTGTCTTAAACACCCCCTGGGGGACCTCATAATTGGGGGCTGCTGTGTCTTAAACATCCCCTGGGGGACCTCGGCACTTGGGGGCTGCTGTGTCTTAAACATCCCCTGGGGGACCTCGGCACTTGGGGGCTGCTGTGTCTTAAACACCCCCTGGGGGAGCTCGGCACCCCCCGGGGGGCTCTGCTGTTCTCAGGAGGAGGCAGCCACTGTCCTGCTCTGACACGGGAGAGAGACGAGCATCCTGCTGCATGGCACAGCTGCATCCCGCAGCTTCCCGCTCCCCGGCTGTCACTGGGGATTAGAGGTGCTGGATGGAGCAGGTCGTGCCGGGCTGTGCGTGCGAGGGCTGCGCGGCCGCCCCGTCCCCGGCGCCGTTCCAAAGAGCACCGGGACTGAACGGGGAGGACTGGAGAGGGGTGACAGCCACGGGGAAGTGACTTGTCCGCGTCTCAGTGATGGAAACGCAGCTCATCCCCCCCCGGCCTCCAGCCTCGGGCCCCTCTCCGTGCCCGCTGTGTCTCTGCGTGTGTGTGCACACGCGTGTGCTGCTCGCCCGGGGACACGGGAGGAGCGAGCGTTCGGAACCAGGCGAATGGGGAGGAGAGGGGAGGCAGGTCGGGGGAGCTGGGGGAGGGCAGGCAGGGGGTTGTGGGTAGTGTAGAGCTGTCACTGTGATTTAGGGTCGGCTGCTTAAACTGTTTTATGTTCCCAGACAGTAAGTCGTAAGCAATATAAAATTTTCTCTGAAGAGATGATCTCCCCTCGTCATGCTTCTGCCTCTTTCCCAGAGTGAGCTCCCCTTTCCATAACCCCGTGGTGTCAGTGCGGGTGTGCAGAGGGAGAAAATGGGATTCTGGCTTTTGGAGCCATGTCCACAGCCTGGGATTGGGGATCCAGGGCCCTGCTCTCTGGTCCTGGTGCTGCTGGGAGAGCTGGTGACACTGGGAGCAGAGTGGTGCAGAGCTCTGGATGAGCTGGCTGTGAGGGACTGCTGTTCATAGCCGTGTGTCCTTCCAGCACAAGGACTGTGGCCTTTCCCTGCAGCCTCCCTGGGCTGTCCCCAGTTCTGCTTTTGGAGCACGTGAGTCGGAGCTGTTGGAGCTGTTGGAGTTGTCAGAGCTGTTGGAGTTGCTGGAGCAGGGCTGCCTCTGCCTGCAGGCACTGCCTGCTCACCTCCAATTCAGTTCCTTTTTCATGCCCCTGAGTTATTGCTGCTTTTGGACAGCTTGCCCACAACACTGCTCCAGCTCACCTCTGGTATTTTCTGCAGCCACAGATTTATGAGGAACAGTTTCATTTATTTGGCCATTGCTGTGCCAGCCGGAGTGTCTCGGTGTGGTCTGAGCCGTGGCACCACAGTGTTTGCCCAGATGAGCTCCCTGGCCACCAGCAGCTCCTGAGGGGCCAAAGCTAAGCAGGAACCTGATGGGCAAGTCCAGAGACAGCATCACCCTGTGCTAATTAAGCATCCAGAAAATTTTGGGTGGCTGCTTTCCATGCCAAACCCCAGTTGACTCCATATGGGCCCTGTGGCCCCCCAGGACTAGGGAGAACCGAAGTGTGGTGGCAAGGTAGAACCCCCTGCCCTGCCCCTTCCAGGACGGCCCTCTTCAGTTAGATGGAAAATCTTACACTCTCTCTCTGAAACTATTTCCAGGTGTAATTTCCACCCCTTTTTCTTGTTAATTAAAAATTTTTAGGTCATCCAGTTTCTCCACCCAATTCACAGACGTGTCCTGGATGCCTTTGTAATTAGCCTCCCTGGGAAAGATGATGAAGGTGGGAGGCACAGCCCATCGCCCCACTACCAAAGCCCTGCCCACCTTGCCTCATCCTTGGGGGTCAGAGCTGGCGGTGTGTCCCCCAGGGTCGCCAGACCCCTCCACTGACACAAAGCTCCCGGGTTTGCTCCTTTTAAATGCATAAAAGCAGAAACCTGCAGGAAGGATTCATTTAAAAACTGAGGATTAATTAAAAAAAACGGATCTGGGTGGGCACTGTGAACTCAGCAGTTTGGCAAGTCTCTGTTTATCAGGGGGGTCATGGGGGACTGTGAGCCACAAACCCCATTCTCTTTGTGTGGGAAGCCCCCTGGGGGAGGAGGATTCAGCCCTTAAAATATGTTACTTTAATCCTAGCAAACTCAGGAGCAGGAAAGGTCAGCGCCTGCCTTCCTGGCCCGGCAGGGATGAACCGCCGGCGGCTGCTTCAGCCGGAGCCTTCTGCTTCTGATGGGGCTCAAGTTACAGAGCAGAAGAAAACCGATACACATCCTCCAGGTGTATCAGTCCTGATCCTATCTGGCGTCTTTCACCCCCAAATTATACCCTAAATCCTTGGTGAACAAAGTCAGCCAGAAAGGCTCAGCAGACTTGGGCAGGGGAGCAGTTCTGGCTAGGCTTTTATCCCTGTCTCCCTCCTCCTCATTGCTGTGTTCATTGCCCAGTTCTGGTCACTATTTGCTAGGCTGTCTCTGGAGTCTAAGGCTGGGAAGAGCCAGTCCTGGACATCCCTCAGCCAGCAAAGAATTTAACACTGCCCTCAGTAGGGTTTGGAGTAATCCCTGTATTGTGGTTCCTGGAGTCTGTTGTCACAAAGAACCCAGTGAAGTGGTGACATTGGTGCCACAGCTGAGCCTGAGCACCCTCCCCTTCTCCCTGCCCTCCCTCGTCCCTTAAGCCACAGGCAGGATTCGAACAGACCTGCCCAAGCAAGCCCGGCTTAATGCGTGTTTGGGATTTGCCTCTCCCGGGATGGGTGTGATGAGCTGCAGGCTGAGGGCTGGGGCCTGGGGCCATTTCACAAGAAACTCTCTTGTGAAACTCCATCCCCACACTCTTGGGATGTTCAGCCATCAGTGTCCCACATGTGGCCATCAACCTGTGTTGGAAAGTGGTGACCACGAGGGGCTGTGGCATCTGACCCGTGCTGGCTCTGGAGTTTTTTTAGTGCCTCCCACGGGATCGTGGAGCTGGTTGTCATGGCCCCCGGGCACCTTTCTCAGCCTCTCTGAGGTAGAAGCTTCAGCAGCTTCATCCCACAGAGGAGGTTGTGGGGAGCTGCAGCCACGGGCTTTGCTCCCTGGGATGGGGGCAGCTGGCAGCACCACTGGGATGGGGATGTGGGTCTGGACCCTGTGGGAAGGTTTGTGCTGCTGCCCTACGCCAGCTCTGGGGTACATGGACAAATATAGCAAGTTATGCACCGGACGGACCCACAGTGCAGAGCTGGGAAATTCCAGTGATGCGCTGCGCTGGGCTGGGAGGGCCGGAGGCGTTAATGGCAGGGGCTGTAATCAGCACCTGCAATTAGCCTCCGCTCCAGCTGGCCTCAAAGGCTCGGCCACAAAGTGCAGCATCCCACACCCCTTTCCTCCCTCCCACCCCTCCGTGTCACTCCAGCTCGAGCCCTTTCAGCCATGGCGATGCCGGCCAGGACCTGCTGGCCTGGCTGGGATAAATGCAGCATGAACCGCAGCTGGGAGAGGATTTATTGAGGGAATCTCTGGGTAGAACGGCCAGGGCTGGGTGTAAGTGGAGGGGGTCACGGCTGCATATCCCGCCGGTCCTTGCCAGAGGGGCTGGAGGTCAGGAGATGCCAGACTTGCTTATGGCTTGTGGTTATCCCTGGGGAAAGGAGAACAGCCATCGTTCTGGGATAGAGGAGCCCCCTGCTCCTCCCAATCTTTACATTTCCAGCTCCCTCTGCTCGACGCTCCTTGCAGTAACACCAAACTGCCGATGACATTAAACAAATTAATATCGGGTTTAAATAGCCTGCGGGAGGCCGGGCCAGGCGTGCGGGGCCAGCTGTCAATCCCGGATTAGCGAGTGCCCCGGCTAAACTTACTGCTGCTGTTAACGACCCTGACAGCAACACCCTGCCCGGGGCTCTGCCAGTGCTGCCCCGGTGCCAGCCGAGCCAGGGTGAGGTCTGGGAGAAAGACCCATGGTGTGCTGTAGCCCAGCAGAAGCACCCAGAGGGGACCTGATGGCTTTAGTGCTTTTCAGTGCACCAAAATTCTGTAACTTACCCCAAAAGTGCTTAGTCTGGCTGTGGCACACGGGAAGGGACTCAAGCATCTCATGGTTTAAAAGATTAATTTTCACTCTGCTTATGGCCCAGCGGTTTCTGCCCAACTCCTTGTATTGTTTGACTTGAGAAAAAGATTTAATTCCTTCCTTGTTCTTGTCTCCCATTCAGGGAGGCAGGGGAGGTGATTGTTTCCCCTTTTCACAAGCAGGTTTTTCATTTCCCTGTTTAAAGGGCAGCAATGTAGGCAAGTAATGAGCCTCGCCTCCTGAGAAGAAGCCAAAAATCAGCACAGAGAAGGTGCTGCCATGAGGAGCCCAACTGCCACAGTCTTTGCTGATGAACTGATGGGGAGGGCAGTAGGCCCTGGGCTCATGAAAATCCCAATCATGGGGGGCTGAGATGAGCACCCCACCCTGGCCAGGCTGCTTATGTCCAATCGTGTCACCCCACAAGCTGATGACATGGTTGGGTGTGCTTCCAGTACTCTGGGCTGGGGCTGAACGGAGCAGGGACCCACGGCCGCGGTCACCGGGCAGGGACACATCCCTGCTGCCGGCGAGCCTCTCCCGGGGGTCGGGCTTGGTGGCAGCCGCTGAGTCTCCCCTCCCCGACCAAACCCGGCGGCGGAGACCCACAAGGACATCTCGGCACGTGTCACCCCAAAGCAGTCACCTTAGAGAACTCTCCGGGAGAGCCCCGGGGGTGCAGCGGAGCCGTTGAGGGTTCCCTCCCCTCGCCCCAGGTTTCGGGGTTCGGGCAGCCCCGGCGCGGGGGCGGCTGTGCGGGGAGAGGGAGCGCCCATTCCCCCCTCGCATTTCCACGCTGATACCCGGCACCTCCGGCAGCTTCTCCCCCCGCGCTCCTGCGGGGCCGAGGCGGGGCCGGACGCGGGGCGAGGGGCGGCGGGAGCGGGGGTGCGCCCGCCCGGCCCTGCCCGCAGCTCTGCCCGGCGAGCGGGAGGCTCCAGCAGCGCGGAGGCGACGCAGCCGCATCCAAAATGCTTCTAGGTGGGTAAAACGCAACTTTCCCGCAGCCTCATCTCTCCCCGTCGCCCTCCATCTCTCTCCCCTCCATCGCTCCTTCATCCCCCGGCTCGCTGCTGGCGGAGTCGCTGCTCGGGGTTGCAGCGGGACCGGGGCAGCTGCGGAGCTCGGGGGCCGGGTGGAGGTCGGTCGGGGGGCCGGTGGGGCTCGCGGGGAGGGGGACCGGGGTATCGCCTCTCCGCGGTCCCGGAGCTACCGCTCCCCGCACGGCTCCGGCTTGAGCGCTCCCGTCTTCTGCTGGGTTCCTTCAGCTGGAGGAAAGGGCACTTTTTCAGCGTCCGAGCTGTTCTTCATGGACAGAAACGCACCGAATTGGTTCTTATTTTGCTGGTAGCTCTGCGCAGACTGGGGGGAGGGGGGGGTCTTTTCTCCACTTTGCGATTTTGGCCACTAACTTAACTCTAAATAGTGAAACATTGAGGTGGGTTATTTAATGCCGGGAAAAACACCCGGAATAAGCGGTACTCAAGGAGTCCGGACTCAGAGTGAGGGGCTGGAAATGGGCTCGGCATCAAACTCAACTATTGATTCACCTGTGGGGTCCCCATCCTCTTCCCAGCAGGGCTTGGCACCCCAAATTATCCTCATGAGATTTTCTTGTTTCTAAGCAAATGATGTCGTTCCCATTCCTTATTGCCGTTCTGCCTGAAAACCCCGTTAAAGAGCTGCTCGTGTTATTTGCATCAGCTGAGGCTGTACCCTACACCCACAAAATGGTCCCTCCCCGCCCAGCACATAGGCAGCCTGTTCCCTCGGCTCCCAGCCTGCTAATCCTAATTACTTACGGGCTTCAAGCTGAGTTTGACTCACTGCATCTTATTGATTTCTCCCAGGGCTGCAAAAAGAGGAGGGAAAAGGTTGTGTGCTGACGGGGCTGGATTTTGCCCTTGCTCTTTGTCTGGGTGTCAGCTCCAACTTGTGTTTCTGCTGCACCTGCGACACAAACGTTCGATGCTTTTTGTGTGATATGAGGCTGGGGGAGAGCGACCAGCAGTGCCCTTGCGAGGGTGGCCAGGTGGCCAGTGGTGGAGCTCCGTGGCCAGGCTTGGCTGGCATGGACTGGAGACGCGGAGCAGCGGCAGCAAACAGAACGTGACGCTGTTCTTGGTTTTGTGTGGATTCGGGGCTGGTAATTTTAGTGGTTTTGTTATTATCAGCGTTAACTTTGCGGCAGGTGCTGGGGAGGGAGCGTGGCCCCTGGCTGCTGGCAGCGATGGGTCTGGCACGTCCCCGTGGGCAGCGGTTCCGCTTCTCTCTGTGTGTGTGTGTGTCCGTGTGTGTGTGCTGTGCACATCTGTGTGGGCACGGGCATGTCTGCAGGCTGCCGTGCACTCGCTTTCCTCTGGAAATTGTGTGCTTGTGAGTGCCCGTGGTTGCCTAAGGGCGACCAAGCCAGGAACGTGGATGTTGTTAGCCTGGCACATCAGTCAGATGCCCATGTTGGGGTGCCTGTCTCCCATGGATCAAGCTGGCCCCAGCTGTCTCCCGTGGATCAATTTAATTTTTCTAATAGTTTGAAACACAATCTTTTCTCTGAAATGTCTTTCCCTGTCTCTCTGGAACGTGTAACACTACTCGGGATATTTATCTGGAGTACTCGTCAGGCAAGGCAGGCTTAAAAGACAAACTAAAGTCCAACCCCAGAGCTTGCTTTTCACTCTGTGGCCTCAGATACGGAGGAAACATTGAATAGCCACTAAAGCTTAAATTTTGACCCTGCAGTGTCTTGGGCTCACTGACGTTCCCCATGCCAGGACCATGTTGCTCCAGGGGGAAGAATGTGGTGGTCATAGTGCTTTCATGGTGATTCCAGCCCTCTCGGGACTTCTGGGGGTGGCAGTGTGGGGAGCCTGGCCCCACTGAGCTGCTGGGTTTGGCTTTGGGGCTCCTTTGGCAGATGGTGGGAGCGAGCTTTGCCTGTGCTTGTTTTGGGTGGATTTCCCTGTAAATGCAGCAGTTGTTTTTATTACTGGGGCTTGCTCCAAGCAGTGTCCTAGGGGACACATCTGTCCCCTGGTTTCATCCCTGAGCAACACTGGGGGGGGGGCATGGGGGGTTCTGACCTCCTCCAACAGCCTCATCCTCCCCTTCAGAGTATTTTTAGACCAAGCTGTCATCTAATCTTGACCTCCAGGATGATGTGGACTAAAAAATATCACTGGGTCTCCAGCATCAAGCCGAGGATATAATTCACAAATCTCTTTAGTCCGTTTTTTATTATGCCTCACCTTGCTGCAGTAATGAACTGCTAACAAGTATTTTGAGCAAATGTGAACTTTTTTTTGAAGTTTCTCAGTGCTGATGCTCCTGGCAGGTGCTGGCGGCACTGAGGCTTTGATGGTTTGTTTCAGCACCCACCTGATGTCCCTGAGCTTGTAATGACTGCAGGGGCTGGGGATTTAGCAGATTGCTTTTTTTTGCCTTTCCTGAGCGGGATGTTGGAAGGAGTGGGCTGGCTGCTCCCACTCTCCTCCAGAGTGATTATATTAGCACGGCCTGGGTAGGAGTGGCGGAAATTACAATGAAATACTAGAGGTAGAAAATAAAAATCTAATTAAAAAATAATGACAGATGTGTGTCATCTCCCAAACCCTAGGCATGACCATCCTGGCCGTGGGGCAGCCGTGGTTGCAGGGGGGGTTGTGTGCTTCAGCTGTTGAGGAGCTGTGCTCAGGGAATAATGCTGGGAGCAGAGAGCAGGCGAGGGGAGGCAAAGGGTTTTGGTCTCTCTAAAACTTGGGAGGGGAAATACATGACTGGATTAGGGTTTGAAAGCCCTCTTGGTCCCCCAGGACTTGCTCTCCTGAAGTCTGAGTTGGTGGCGCCCTTGGGGCAATTCCCTATTTCCCCCTACCCAAGCAAAGCTGGGACTGGCTGAAGCCCACATGGTTTCACTGCTTTGGGGGGGGTTTGGGGACAGCTGTGACACTGTCACATGCAGTGGTTTGGGTGTCACCATGGTGGTCTGTGTGCAGTGCTCTGGCGTGTCTGGGATGGCACTGCTGAGAGGGAACAGCCCAGCAGGGGTGGCCACTGGCGGGAGCCTGGCTCTGCCACTGACCTACCAGGTGGCCTTGGCCATGTCACTTATCCTCTCTGAAGCTGGCTGTCTTCTCGTGGGTCTTCTTGGCTCTCTGGGGGCTCTGTGCCAGCCCAGCCCCAGCTGTGTGAGGGAGGCACCTGCCTTCAGGTGCTTCAATAATAGAAATCATTAATTTTCACTGCTAATGGAAGAAATGCTGCACTATGAAAAATGTGCGTTGGCTTGGAGGCAATTCAAAAGGCTGGTGGAGACGGGAGCCCCTAATTTGTTCCAAATTGGTTATTTCACTGGTATGGTGAGAAAGCATCAATCTGAGGAGCTTTTCTCCCTTTTCATTTCTGTCAGCCGTTCCTCGGCTGTAATGAATTGGACTTGGCTGCAATTTTTACAATTTAAACAGTGTCCAGAATAAAGGCTGAACTGATCGGGGCTCTGGTGCACTCTTGAGCTCTCCATCTCTCGGGAGGACCCTGGCCTCTCCCCCACCACCCACAGAGGCAGGGCTGTGGGCAGTGGAGCCCAGATCAGGGTTCAGTGCTTGCCACCTCCCTTCCGCTGCTTCCAGTCAGGACGAGCCCAAATCCCTGACGAGCCCAAATCCCTCCCGAGCCCCTCAGGACCTGTGGGAGAGGTCGGTGGGGTCTTGGCTGGGCTGCACTGGCCTGACAGCACTGCTGGCTGCAACACGGGGGACACTGAGCTGATTGGGATCTCTGCTGCAGGAGGCATTCCTAAATGCTGTTTTTTTCAGATCATTACCTGGCAAATGGGGAGCGTTGGGAATTAAAATCCAAAGGGAGTTGGGCTCAATGTTTGTGGACAGGGGAGGAAAAGATGCTCGATAGAGCAAGACTGATAGCCAGTTTTGCTCCTCAGCAGCTGTTTTTGATATCAGTGTTGTGGGGTGAAGTTCCCTATAGCTCCTGGGGAGAAAGATACAGCCAAGCTGCCTCCCAAGGACCAGGTGCATGGACTGGAGGAAGCCCAGGGAGCGAGATCACCCTGTCCCTGTTTCTGCTCCTTGACAAAAGGGCTTTGCCCTTCTCAGCTGCTGCTCAGAGGAGCCTCAGCCCAGAGCTGGGGTCGCCAGCGGGGAGAGATGAGCATGCTCCCCCCGCCTCCCCAGCCTGGCTCAGTAATCCTGTTGTGGCCATGTCCAGAGTTTGCAGGAATGTCATCTGAGTTTATTTCAAGGCTTGTTCCCTGCCAGCTGCAGTCACACAGCTGAAGGTTGTGACAAAGCTGTGCAGGGGAACGAGGCACGAGGCTGCATCCTGCAAGCTGGCAGTGGAGTGTGTGTGGGGATGCCATGTCACCAAGCTGTGGGGGCTTCTTCTCCAGTAGCACGCCGTGGTTCCCTACCTACGGCCCACTGCCCATCCAAGCCCCTCCACAAGGACCTGAGCGTGCTGGAGCCAGAGTCTTTGTGCCCATAGTGGTGCTGGAAGGGCAGCCCCAGCGGAGGAGGAACAGCCCCCTGAGTACCCTGAGTTGCAGGAGAGCTGGGACCCAGCTGGGAAACACTGGGGTCCCCCAGTGTGCGTCCCATCCCCTCCTCTGCGTGGGAACACCTTCTCTTCACCACGTCCCTTCCAGTGTCTGCACATCCTGCAGGTCATGTCCCTGCCAGATCCGCCTGTCCAGGCACCAGCCCGGGGGCTGCAGGAGTATTTTTAATTTGGCTGAGCTGACATGGTGCCGGGTGCTCTCTCCCACATGAGACAGCGGCTCCTCGCAGCCTTCCCCCTCCGCCACACACGGCAGAGATTGAACTGAGCTGTCACCACCTTCGGGTGCGAGGGATGCAGCCGGGCAGCTCCCATGAGTCCTCCCTCCCCTGCATGCTCCCAGTTCATTCTGGGGGCTCTCACAGCTGGGGTTTTGGGTGCAGAGGGTGAGCAGGGACCTGCAGGGTGCTGGGTCTTTCCTATCCCGTGCCCTGTGATGGCCAGGGGTGAGAGGGCTGGTGGAGCCAGGCACAGCAAGGTGGGTGGGCAGGAGAACTGGGGGCTGAGCGGGGATGGGCTCCCTGGGGTCAGCAGCTCTGGGAACACCAGCACCTCCGCTTCCCTGCGGGAAGAGTGTGCGTCATCTCCCAGAGCCTGACTGGCTTAGAGCAGGGATGGAAACAAAATCTCATAAATATCTTTGGACTCGGGGATTTAAAAAAATTTTGGGGTAATATTGCTGGGTTTGGTCTCTTCTGTTCAGCTTCTTATAGATGCAGTGAGAAACCCTCGGGGAACCCATCCATGGATGTGGGGCTGGAGTGCAGGAAGGGGAGCTGGGGATCAACCTGGAGCATCCCAGTGGGGTCTGCTCTGGCTGCCGGAGGTGTGGGATGCCAATGGAAACTGGGACTCAGATGGAAACTGTGGCTCATGGCTGCTGCCTCCCTCGAGCCGAGGGGATGATGGATGTGCTGGTGCTCCGGGCACCTGCCCACCCAGCACGGCACAGTCGGGAAAAATAGCAACAATTGGCTCGAGCCAAGGCGGCTGCTGCTGCTGCGTGGAGGTAAACAGAAGTATCTCCACTCCAGTTCCTTTAGGAAGGACGTCTGACATCCGGCAGCTATGTGAGGGCAGAGTGCTCGGCAGGGTCAGGGACATCCTGCAAATGCTGCCCAAAATTCGTGTTAAAGCTTGAGGCTTCCAGCAGGAATGGGTTTGCAGGGGAGAAGGGGTCAGTGGTTTGAGCCTTGGCTCTTGCATGGGGCAGGCAGAATAAGGTGCTCTCGTCTGGAGTCCACTGGTCCCGTGGATTCCACTGCAGGGGAATCCTCCGTGGAGGGGTCCCCATGGGAACTGGAGTTGGTTCTAGCCACTGCTAATTTGGGGTCGCTGACCTTTGCCGTCCTGCTCTGGGTGCTGGGAACCAGGGAATGGGACCGGGGGAGGCAGCAGGCTCCTGCCTAAAAACTCATTTAAAAGGCTCAATCCTCTTTTCTCGCGGCATTAGCACAAGAATAAATCGGGTGTGTTTTCACCCCAGGAGCCGGCTCTGGTTTCATCACCTCCTGCTCTCATTAACCCTGGGCTGACATTTCGGCAAGAATGTCCCCAGCGCAGGAAGAGCCTCTTGCCCCGGGATATGTGGAGGAGCCTAAAGAGAGGAATTAACCGGGGGCCGCCAGACCCCCCTGGTGCAGAGCCAGCCGGAGCCGGGAACAATGCAGCTCCTAATCCAGGCGAATTCCAGTGGGCCATGTCCCTCCTCATGGCCCAAGTCCACACCGGGAGAAGGGCGGGTCTGGGTGGGAGCATCCTTCAGCTCCCAGGCGCAGGATAGGTGCTGGGAAGCGAGGAGCCAGGTTCCCATCAGGGGTCCCACGGACACTGGTGTGCCCCTTGGGATTTCAGTGTTCTCAGGAGCCTTGTTCGGGGAAAGCAAAGGTGGCACAAAATCCTCTTTCTGGAAGTAGTCGAGAGGCTCTAAATTTCACCTGCATTTATTGCTGTAAGAAAGCTTTTTGGGATGTGAGGAACCCCTCTGCTCGTTAGGGAGCCCTAGGGCAAAGGGTTGGGTTTCTGCCCCAGCCCTGCAGCCATGGACCAGGAGTGCAGGTAAGCAGGAACGCCTTGTGGCATTCCCTAAAGAGCTTGGACTTGGATCCTGCCCAAACTCCGTGTCCACGGCTGGGGGCTGCTCTACCCACGGCTGCTTGCAGAACACTTCCAAAACCCAGAAAACACCCGTCCTGGCTGGCCGCAAACTCCTGCTGCCAGCTGAGAGACCCAGGCTCGGAGTCCCCGGGCACCTCCTTGCACCTCGGGGGAAGGGGTCCCGGCAGGTGAGCATGCGGCCGGCACAGGGCACGGCTCCGTGGGCTCCCCCCTCCCCGGGGCCGGTGCGGCCACCACGTCCACTGTCCCCGTGGCCCGGCCACGGCCGCGCGGCCTTCCCCATCCCGGCCGCCGCTAGTGGCCACTGCCGCCGTGGGCTGCCGGGAGCATCCGTGAGGCAGACAGCCCTCGCAGCAAGATGGCTGCTCCCGTGCTCCGGTGAGCGCGGGCGGCCGCCGCAGGCTTTGTTCCCGCCGGGGCCGCGGGGGCTGCGGGGCTGGGGGTGGTGCCGCCTCCCGGACGCCCCGCTGCTTTTTGTTTTCTTTTTGGCTTTGCGTTGCTTGGCTGGGTTTGGTTTTGTTTTGGATTTTTTTTTTTTTTTAATTAGATGATTTAATTTTTTTTTTCTTCCTATTTAAAATCTGGGAAGTTTGCAAGCCCTCCCCCCACCCCCCAGCCCAAAGCTTATGGCAGCCTTTCCATGGTACGTATGTAGGGGCGGGTGAGCGGGGTGGGCACGCTGGGCTGGGCGCTGGGGCTGCTCCGCTCACCCTCTCGGGCACGGCGAGAGCGCAGCCGGGGCTGATGCGCCGGGGACAAGGGTGAGGGCAGGACTTGTCCTCTCACAAGTAAGTCCTGATCCTGCCCAAACTTCCCGGCGGGAGGAGAAGCAGGCAGGTGGGGGGGATCGGAGTGTGACCCCCATCCCGAGCTGCTGCCGAGTCCCCCACGATGCGCAGTGCTGCTCTTGCCCGTGGGCAGCAGCAGTGAGGGGTGCTGGGTTGGTGCCAGAGCACCGCGGGTGCTGCGGGAATGGGTGCTGTGGGAAGAGGTGCCACGGCGCTCTGCTCCATCCCAACCCCCGCCCCGGCCTCGTGCATCCCACACGCTAATTGCTGCTCTTTTTTCTTTTCTTTTCAAGGCAGCAGCTTCTGCTGGAGCAAGTGCTGGGGGGGCCTGTGGGGATGGCTTGGGAGCGAATGGGGTCAGTGACAGGCAAAGAGCACAGGAATGCTCCCCCTGGGGCTATTGCAGCCAGGAGCTCAGTGCCCGCTGGATGGGGTCGCAGGGATGGATGGGGTCGTTGTGCCAGGCTGTGGTGCAGGTCACTCCAGGGCCACTTGCCAGCGTTGTCCAGGGCACCCCGTGGGGGGCACTGGCTCGGAGGGGGTGGGCTTTCGCAGCACTGGGAGTCGTGGTGTTGTTTTAACTCCTGAAATGTGAGGGTTCCTTCCCCCTGCTCCCACAGCACTGTGGCAATGGCTCTGGTTTGGGGGCTTGATCTTCAGAAAAACCCCCAAGTTCCTCATCAGTGTCTCAGCAAGTCACATGGACTGATGGTATTCCTCAGTTTTCCTGCTGCTCAGTGTCCATGTTCTTTCTTTTTCCCTCTGCATTTTGGTTCTCCCCCTTCCGCATGCAGTGCTGGATTATTCCCCCTCCTCTCACCAATACCTTTATCAAGGCTCAGTTTGGATTTTCAGTCCGGTTCATGGAGAAACGCGAGTTCAGACTGAGTGGGCCTGAAGTGTAAGGAGGAGGTCAAGTGAATGCTTAAACCCTTCAAGTCCTGGTTTGGTTACATGCTTAAGTGCTTTGCAGCCTCTAGCTCAGTAGATATTTGGGAGCTTGGCCTGGAGTGGATCCAGTTTGTCACCCCCTGGGAGGGACACTGGGATGCCTCTGAATGTGCAAAGCATGGCTCTGCTGCCGTGGGACCTGCCACGGCTTCGGCAATTCCCTGGAAGAGAGACAAGCCAGGCAGGACTGAGAGCACACGTGTGCACACAAGCACGTGTGTCTGGGCTAGCTCCCAGTCACCCTTGTTCTGCTCCAGGGCCCTGGCCCTCACTGCCAGCAGCGGGTGCTGCTCCTCTAGGGCTGAACGCTCCTTTTTGGGTGTTTCAGTCAGTGCTGAGCCTTCCTCACCTTCCCACTGCCAGCACAGTGGGGAAGGCTGCTCCAAGGGGAAGCATGTTGGTGTTCCTGTGCTGATGGGAGCGTTTGTGTGTGCGCCAGTCCCACCAGTGACACCAAGAGCTTCTGGTGGTGCCGATGAGGTGCTTGATGGGATCCCCTCGTGTGGTGCTGGGGCTGTTGCACAGCCTGACCTGCCCTCAGCACCGCTGTCACCGTGCCACTGACGCTTGTGCCACCACAGCCGAGCCCTGGCTGAGGTTTGCAGGGCTCTAATCCCATTTCCCTTGTGTCTCTTTCATCTCCAGTCGGACCAGGAAAGTGGTAATAGACCTTCTTACTAAAGTAAATGTGCACGCTGCTCCTCAAGGCACGGTGCGGTTCAACCGTAGTTGATTTCCCAGCCACAGCAGTATGGTGCCTCCAGGGAAAAAGCCAGCTGGGGAAACTTCCAATTCCAATAAAAAGTGTAAACGCTATTTCAATGAGCACTGGAAGGAAGAATTTACCTGGCTGGAGTTTGACTATGAGAGGAAACTCATGTTTTGCATAGAGTGTCGGCAGGCACTGGTGAAGAACAAGCACGGTAAAGCGGAAAACGCCTTTACCGTGGGCACAGACAACTTCCAGCGCCACGCGCTGCTGCGGCACGTCACCTCCGGCGCGCACCGCCAGGCACTGGCGGTGAACCGGGAGCAGCTGGCCTTCGAGACCCGCGTCCACGGCCACCCCGAGCTGCGCTCGGTCATCAAGGTGGAGGTGAACCCGGCGAAGGTGGCCGTCCTCACCACCGTCTACTGGATGGCCAAGGAGGAGATCCCGGATGAGAAGTGCTCCTCCCTGCTCAACTTCCAGAAGTTCAACCTGTGCCAGGCGCTGCTGGCCTCGGAGCACAGCGAGTACTACCACCCTGGCAGCGTCAGGGAGATGCAGGTGTGTACGGGGGGCTGGGGGGCTGCACCTGGGTGGCCGCTGTGGTGCGTGGCCGCTGCGCCTGGCAGGGCAGGGACGGTGCCCGCGCCCACCGGCCGTGCGGGAGCTCCCCGAGCCTGCCTGGCTGCTTTGCAGGATGAAAGCTAATTGTCTCAGGAGTTCAATTAGCACACGAGCACTGTGGGTTTTGCCTCTTTTGCCCTAAACTGAGTGATCAGAAAGATCAAGTAGCGGGAGAGTTTAAAAGGGATTTCTGAATTTTACGAACGCTTCATGCCTGCTAAAATCAAATTAAAATTTTAGTGAGTTTTGGCTGTTTTCCAGGCTTTTCAGCTCTCTGTAGAGCCTTATTTTGCTACAGATAGACTAAACTCACTAATTAGTTTTGCCTGTGGTGATCCTTGCAGCACTCACACACAGAGGAAGTTTTCCCTCCGAACTGGGGAGTTTGCCTGAAATGGGAAGAGCGTAAATAAATGAGTAAAGATGGAAAAATGTTGCTATTTTACTGCTGCTCCTGCTCCTGCTGGGCCAGTGGAGTGGCACTGTTGGGGTTGAATGGGGCAGGTGGGTTCGTGGTGTCCTGCCTCACTGCCAGCATAGGTGGGAGCTTGGGAACAGGATTCTGGGGGCTTGAGGGGTCAGTGCTGCTGGTGGTGATGTGTCCTGCTGCATCTGTTGGCCCTGACCCCAAGCTCAGGACAGGAACCCCAAAGCTCTCAGCAGCTTCCCATGGTGCTTGAGCTGCCAAACAGGAGCAGGAGGAGAAAGCTTATTAGGGAAAAAGAAAGCAATTTCCAGCCTCTGTGTGTGCAGTTAGTGTAAGGGCTTTTCCCTGGCTCGGGGCTCATGCCCTGCAGGAGCCTGTGGATGGGAGCCCACCCGCTCACTCTGTGCCCAGTGCTGCACATCTCCCACTGCCTCTGAATCTCATTTGTGTTTCTCTCTCCCTCCCTGCACCCCTCCTTCAACTGGCCCAGGCAGCCATTGCCAAAGTCCTCCACAACGAGGACAGGCACAGGATCAAAGCCTCGCCGTTCATTGGGCTGGTGGTGGACGAGACAGTGGACGTCCTGGAGCACCGCAGCCTCGCCATGTTCACCACCACTGTCTCCCCCTGCAATGGGCAGACCTCCACCACCTTCCTGGGCAGCTTCGAGCTGCCTGCCGGGGAGGCCTCCACTGTGGCAGGCAAGGTGTGTGAGGTGATGCGCTCCTTCGGCATCCCCACCATGAAGCTCACCTGGCTCAGCGCTGGCAGTGCCTCGCTGGTGGCCGAGCGGCTGAGCGGGGTGGGGACGGCGCTGGCCTCGCTCTGCCCGCTCCTCACTGAGGTGCACTGCCTGTCCCACGGCACCTCCCTGCTGCTGGCCGAGAGCATCAGCACCATTGAATACCTCCAGAAGTATGAGACCACCGTGGATGCCGTGTATAGGCTCTACTCCAGCTTCCAGGGAGAAGGCGATAGCCTGCAGGAGCTGCGGAGAGTCCTGGACCTCTGTGAGATAGACCTCGGGAGCCCCAAAGCCATCCACTGGACTTCTATCTTCCCAGCTGTAGAAGCCATCGACTCCTCGTGGCCCACACTGGTGCTGCTGCTGGAGAGCGAGGCGGAGCGCTCACCCGTGGCCCGTGGCCTCTGCGAAGAGCTCAAGAAGTTCCAGTTTGTGGCCTTCACCAAGATCCTCCTGGATGTTCTCCCCATCTTCCAGAAGCTCAGTCGTTTCTTCCAGATCGAGGACTTTGACCTCTCCATCTTGAAGCCCATAGTCTCAGCCACAGCCACCACTCTGCAGGCCCAGCAGAGCACCAGTGGCCAGAACCTCCGGGAGTTCCTCAGCGAGATGAACAAGCACCCGCAGGACGGCCGGGAGGGCGAGAGCCGCCTCTACTACAAAGGTGTTGAGCTGGCCAACTGCTCCCAAGTGCACCTGAAACACTTTGAGCACCTGAAGGACAGCTACCTGGAGAGGGTGCGGGGCAACCTGCTGGACAGGTTCCCCAGCAGCGTCCTGGAGGCCATCAGCTCCTTCTCTGCCATCTTCAACCCCAAGTGCTACCCCCAGTCTCTGGAGGACATTGGCAGCTATGGGGTCAGCGAGCTGAATTTCCTGCTGCAGGTGTACTCACGGGTGGTGGTGAGCGAGAGGGCCCTGAGCGACTTTCCCCTCTTCAAGCGCATCGTCTTCAGCCTCAGCCAGCTCTCCTTCAAGGACCTCTGTGTCAAGCTGGTCTACAGCAGCTCTGAGATGCATGAACTCTTCCCAGACTTCGCTGTCCTGGCAGCTATTGCCCTGGCCTTGCCGCTGGGCTCGGCCCTTGCCGAGAAGATCAGCCGTGGCCGGGAGCTGCTGAAGCGCGGCCGGTCGCGCCTTGCGAAGGACGAGGGGCTCTCTGACCTCATGAAGATCGCCATCGACGGGCCAGCCATCAGCGAGTTCAACTTTGCGTTGGCCATCGAGTACTATGAGAGCATGAGGGAGCCTGGGTTCATCGTGGCACAGGTGAAGTGAGCGTGGCTGGTGAGGGCCGAGCCCTTGGGCAGGAGCCGGGGCCTGCGGGCAGCCCCCAGGGCCAGCTCAACGCAGCCTTTCCACATCACTGGTCACTGCCGCGGCCGGGCAGCCGCAGTGGATGGTGACCTGCTCTGTGCTGGGAAGAGAAAACAGGATCCTTTGCAAAGCCATGCTGGTCCCATGACCACCCCTCCCTCATGCCCAGACCTCTGTTTGAATCGAGAAGAATTCAGAATCCTGGGGCCACCTGAGATCCCAATTTGCAATGAGTTTTATCTAAGGGTTTGTCATTATTTTGTTTTAGGGAGATGAAGGCAAAGCTCTTGAGCTCAAATGTCACATTGCCTTTGCACAAAGATACCCAGCAGCTTTTGCTTAATGCTCTGCAAAAATATGGGATTTCTGTTCTTCTGGAGCCTGAGAGTGAATGCAGAAAAGGCAGCGCATCCTCCAAGCTCCGCGCTGACCCCAACATGCCTGGCGGTGTCGTGTTGGTGTTCCTTGCACACAGCACAGGGTATTTTTAGTAGTGGCATCAAGTCATGATCATTTCAAGAGCAAGAGATTTAGGGAATGATATTGTAATGGCTGAGGAAATAGTAACTTTAAATGCATCTTTGTGTACATATGTGTATGTGTGTATATATATATAAATATACATATATAAATATCTATATTAAAAAGGTCTATCTTAATTTTCCTAAAGTTTAAAGATATCTAAAAGGACTTTTTTTTTTTTTTTTGCAAGGACAGAATAAATTATGAGCAGGGGTCCAAAACCAATCAATAGCTAATTCTTGTTCTTTCCAAAACGTCCTCACCTCCCTGAGTTCCCTTTGCACCCTGAGCTCTCGGCAACCTGCAGTCTAGGAGAAAGTCCTTCAACACCTGCTTTTGGGACCAACTGGAGGTGTTCAGCCTGTATTTCTGCTCTGAAGTGTTACTCTCTATCCCAAGGTGGGCAGAGCTGTTGGTGCCTGCAGCAGCCAGGAGCTCGGGGCCCTCTGCCCACAGGGCTGGCAGTCCCAGCGGGGCTGGGGTGCTGCTGGTGTGTTCCAGGGTGATGGGGCTTTGCTGGTTTTGACTGGGAGGGCTGTTTCCTTCAGTTCATACTGATTCTATTCAGCAACAAACCCAGTACAGCAGCATGAAGCATTATCTCAGTTGAATCCTGAGCACCAGGTCCTCTGCTGGGGCTGCCAAAAGCTGGAAATGGGAGGAGGATCTGCTCCCATTTTCTGCTGGAAATGGGAGGAGGAGGCAGATCTGCTGCCCCACAGTCCGGGTCTGGTTGCTCTGGGAGTCCAGTGCAATGCAATCTGTTTGTTACTAGTCCAGATCCCAGAGGTGCTGGGGCTGCACTGGTACTGCCATCATGGTCCAGCGTTGTGACTGGAGGTTGCTCCTCTTCTCTGGCCATCAGCCTTTGGCATTGGGGAGCCTCTTGGAAACATGCTTGGCCAGAGACAAAAGCTTTAAAGCCCTGGGTAAGAATTTAGGAGGCACCATGAAAAATTGCTGAGAACATCTCCCAAGCAGGAGGGAGCCTCTGTGTGAATAAACAGCTCCATCTCCATCTGGCCTGGGCAGACTCTGCGCCAGATGCTCGCTGAGGCAGCGGCGTCTGCGGAGATGGGTCCTTGGCAGACTCGTGTTGGTATGAGAACCTGCAGCTCGGGGAGGTTCACACAGGCAGGTTACAGAGCACAACAGTTGCTCTGGTCTGCCTCACAGGGACCAGGAGAAAAACCTGCTGCATGTGTGTGTCCAGTGGCTGTGTAGGGTGAAGGGGTGGGGGACAGGCTGGGGGTGACAGCCAGACACGGTTCAGGTGAGTTTGGTTAAATGTAGGGCTGAAAATTCCTTTAAATTCCAAGGGATCCCTACAAAAGTCTCTTGTCTGTGGGACGGGAACTGGGCTGAGCTCCAGAGGGCTGGGAGGGGGCTGAGCCCCAGGTAGAGAATGTGCAGGCTCTGATGTCTCCGGCTGAGCCCTGATCCGGGGACATGCAGCACCACCTCAGGGACATTGTGGCTTTGCCATCTCTTGGTCAGGCCTGTACCTGTGGAACTGGGGGGAGAGGGGCACAGAGACAACCCCCCCAAACTGCAGCAGGTGCTGACGCCAGGAGCACATGGTTCCTGTGCTCCTCTCCTTGTACCAGCCCCTTGGAATGCTCTGCAGGGCCTGGAGCATGTCCTGTCCAGGAGAACCAGCAGTGCCAGAGCAGCAGCATTCGCTGTGGAGGTGGGGGCTCCTCTGCCAGAGCGGGGGGAGACAGAGCAGGGGATGTGACAAAAAGCTGGACCACTGGAGGCTTGTTCACCAGCACAGCCCCACCTGCTGCTGGCTATGCCTGTCACCTTGCCTAAGGTCGTGACATTCTATACAGACCTGGGATCCTGCCACTCTCCCAAAAGCAAATCTCCTTAATTGAGTGTCTAATTAATACCTAAAAATACTGCCCTCAGCTGCTGCTGGAATCTGCCCTGCAGCAAAGGTGAGGCAGGACCCGCAATGCCATGGCCCTGTAACCTTGGAAAGGTGCCCCAAGAGCATCCTGTGGGTGCCCCAGCAGGGTGTTGTGACATGCTGGGGAGCTTCACTGGGGTGGCCTGAGCCCTCTTCCTGCTCCTCGGGGTCTTTGCTTCAGGGACAAAGCCAAGTGAGACAAGACCTGCCCATCTGCAGGGTCTCACAGGGGTTTCTGAGCTCTCTCTAACTGCCTGGTTTATCCCAGTCCAGAAATGTGTTTAATCCACAAATTTGAGCTCATGGATGTGCCGAAGAGGTTGACATATCTTCTCTGTACCATTGGTGGGCAGCAGCCGCTGCAGGTGGTGGCTGATCCTGGGAGTCTGGGTCCCCTCAGCACTCATCCTGTGCCTGCCCAGTGCAGGAGCTGCTCCCCAGGGAATGAAGCCTTCAGCCCAAGCATTAGCTGAGCTGCAGCATCCCTTCTTGTAGTCACTGATTTTGGGGATTAGGTGATCACCCACCTCTTGTTCCTCCCATATAAAATTTGTATTTATTTATATATAAAATATATTAAACATAAAGATATATATTAAAATGTCTATATAAATATATACACATATATATATGTATATGTTTTTATATGTATATTTTATGTTTTTAAGGCCAGTGCAGTCTGTGCAAATCGCACTGGCTGTGACGAGTGGCACCCCTCATGATCCAGCCCCAAATGCCTTCACTGCTCTGGCGTGGGGCCCCGGCTGCATGTGCTGGGGGGTCCCAGGGCAGCTCCTCTGGCGCCAGCCCAGCCGTCTCAAATGATTTGATGTAGAAATGCTGTTTCACGCCTCAGAAGGTTAATTATGCACCCTTCACCCAGTCCTGCTTGCTGCTGCTGCTGCAGTGTTATTTATTTATTTTTAAGCGGTTTCACAGATTTCCCTTCTGGGCGACTCTGGAATTAACTCGATCAGTGCACGCCTGATGAAGCAAACTGTAATTCCTCCCCCGAGTCAGGCCTGGCTTGGGGATGGCTCCGGCGCCGTGGCAGAGCCTCCGCGTGCGCTCGCCCAGAAAGAGGTCGTTGGTGCCCGTGGGGCTGGCGACGAGCACTCGCTGCTCAAATCCAGGGAATCTCTCAAACTTTGAATTTCAGACGCGTGTCTCACATCCTGCACCAGGCGGGATCGGCACGGGGCGGGTGTGGAGCAGTGAGGAGCAGCACCAGCCTGGGATCCTCGTTCTGCATAGCTGGCGTCAGGGTGTGGGGGCTGGAGGGGGGCTCAGGCTCGGTGCTGTCACAAGAGGTGCTGGTGGAGAGTGTTTCTGCTGTGGGAGTGGGGACCGGCCAGCCAGCCTCCCACAAGAGTATTCTCAGCTCCAGGGGGGTGGTGAGATGGGGCTGTGCTGTGCTGGGTCAAGGGATCCATGATGCCTTTCAGGTGGAAAAGAACCCCAAAAAATCTAAAGGACTGAGGAACACTGACCTTGTCCTTGCTGTAGGAAAAAGGACAGGGCTGTGGGTGGGTTGGAGGGGTTGTGAAGCCATGTGGGATGTGAATGGGCCCTTCTGGCTCACTGCACTCTGAAATCGTTTCTTATTTATTGTGCTTGATTAGTTGACTTTTTTTATTTCCGCTTTCCCCCCTCCTTGCTCCCAGAGCTGGGCAGGGACTCCCTCTGCCACTTGCAGGATGCTTTCCTGTGCTCATCGTCTGTGATGAGTCTGAGTTGGGATGGGGAGCATGCCGGAGACTGGTCTCTGCTTGGCCTTCCTTCCCTCCTCCCCTCTGTCCCACGGGTGTTTTCTATTGAAACAGAACATTATTAATAACTCTAGGCTATTTTTAAATCTCACGCTGGAGCGCGTGGTTCGTTTGCGGGGGACGGGGAGTGGCGGCTATGCCGCAGGAGAGGGGGCAGCTCAGCCTCTGCCCCCAGTCCTTTGGCTGCTGCTGGCAGCCAAAACCTCACCAGCCCTGCTGAGGAGCCCTGGGGGTGCTGGTGTGGGGGAGCCCAGGGCTGTGTGGCTCTGTGGAAGAGCTGCTTCCCTGGGGGAGGTTTGGACACCTTTTGAGGCTTCAGTCTCCTGCGCGTGTCCACGCTGGGATGCGGAGGCTGCCGCATCCAGCTTCGAACTGGGGTGACGGTTTGGAGCCTGGAAAGCCAAGGGGTGCCCAGAGCCACCCTGGGCTGGGGCCGCTCCCGGTGGGGGTTCATGGCAGATGTCCATGGCAGATGTCCCCACGTGCCATGTCTGGTGTGCTCTGTCTCCCTGCTGCGAGCAGGGACCACCAGTGCTAACTCTGCTCTCTCCCTCTGCCTGCCCAGGTCCCTCTGGACACAGCAGCCCCCTCTTGGCGTCGTTGCCCATCCCTGGCCGGCCTCTTCATCCCCCCTTGGACATCAAGCATTTTCTGACCTTCAGGCTCAACGGGACATCACCACTTAACCTCTTCCCCAACTTCAACACGGTGAGTCCCCAGGGAGGATGGGCATCGGCTGCTGGATCCCTCCTCCTCTACAGCAGTCCATCTTCTGCATGGCACTACTCCTTGAACCCTACCAGGTAGTTTCTGGTTTAATTCCTGGGGTCTTTAGCTGCTGGACACCAGTTCAACATGCCCACTTTTGCCCTTAGCTTGGAGAAGTTCCTGCCCAGCCAGCGCCTGTCAGTACCAGAATTAAAAACGTGGTTCATTTTAACCAAGATCAATTGGATTTTGCCCCTTGAATCAATAGTAATAAAGTAGCTCTGGAGAGAAGTTCATTAGTTGAAAATTAAATAAGGAAAAGAAACGAAAGAGAGAGAGTGTATGTTACAGATATGAGGAATGTAGCTGGTGCCGTGGATATTGGGGGAGTCAGAGTGCTGGGGGGCTGCTCCCACCCCCAGTTTGGGCTCCAGGTCCCTGACCTTGGACCACCAAGCCAGCTGCCTGGAGTGGGCAATGACCCACATCTTTAGAGATGTTCCATTAGACAGTTAAAATGCCATGGATGTGACCAAGGACCCACCACCGTGTCGGGTGTGAAATGGTTTTCTCCCCATGCTGCGCCGCTCCCCCAGGCTGGTCCCAGCCCCATGGGGGTCTCTGTAACCCCTGGGTGCTGCCTAGAATTGTTGTGGGGCAGGCTGTGCTCTGGGAAGGGCAGTGAGCCTGGGGGCTGCTCCGGGGGCTGCTCCCCATCTCTGCCCCAGAGGCACTGCGTGCCATTGTTTTGGGGTTCAGTCAATGCCCATTGTTTTCTCTCATGAGCCTGGAAATGGGACTTTCCTGAGCCCCCTCCCTGCCCACTGGTGTTTTGTGAGTGGCTTTGAGCTTAAACGTGCTCGGAAGGTGCAAATTATCGCCGAGATCCTCAAAGACAGTTCAGAAATTAGGCACAGGATTCCTGTTGCTGTTGAATGGGATTCAGGCTCTGAGTCCTTTAAGCTCTTTTGAAGCCCCAGCCCAGCCTCTCCCCAGGCTAACGAGCTGGAACACAGGACAGGAGGGCTTTTGATGCCATTATAGTTCCTGCTTTTTGTCTGGACTCTTTTTTTAGTCGCTGGAGTCAGGAGTGAACTTGACCCAACGCCTGTTGTCCTCTCCTCTTGGCTCCCACCTGCCACTGCCTCAGCGTGTGTTCACCCACGGTTGTTGCTTTAAAAAAATCAGTAATTTGGAAAATGAACGTGGTACTTGCTGGAGCCACGCAGTGTCACACGGCTGCTGTGCTCCATGTGGGCTTCTGACACAGAGGATGGGTCAGACACGGACAGAGATGCCAGGGTAGGCTGTCCAAGCCATCTGGGGACCTGGAGTCAACCACTCTGAGCTCCGACCTGAGCCCAGTGCGTGCTGCTGGCTGATGGTCCGGGGGCAGGAGCTGCGCTTTGGGGTGTGTCTGTGCTGGAGATGTGGCCAAAGGAAGGCTGGGTGAGGTTCAGGGTGTGCCGGGCTGGTGGCTCTGGAGGAGCCAGAGCAGAGCTTCCCTCCCACAGGATGAAGGGCTGGAGCATCCCTACAGCCTGAGCTGGTCTGGCAGCTCTGGAGGAGCCAGAGCAGAGCCTCCATCCCTCAGGGTGTAGAGCTGGAACATCCCTGTGTCCTGTGCCAGGCTGGTCAGGCTCCACTTGAGCCTCAGTATGGGGAGAGGGATGGAGCAGTCAGGGTCTGCCCCTTGTTGAGGTCGCTGCCACATTGCAGCTGCTCTGCAGCAGGACCTGGGGGTTCCCCTTTCATGCCCTGCATCGCTGGTGATGCTGTGAGGGCTCAGCAATGCCCTGTGGAGCTGGAGCTGTTTGCACTGCCCAGCAGAACACTCTGCACTCTGAGCAGGTCACAGGGCTCCCATGAACCCAGCAGATGTTTTACTCCGGAGCCAACAAAACCCTTCCAAGCTGCCTCCTGTCACTTAGAGCAACAAGCAGGGGAAAAAAATCCTCTAACAGCACTGGAGACGTGTTCCTTGCTCCAAAGGCCCTTCCCTTAGCTTGGGATGTTGCAAATCCCCAGGACCCAGCAGCGCCTCGTAAAACTCAGTCAGCAGACACAATCTGAAGGGATGCTGCATCCCTGTGAATTCCTGCCCCTGACCTCAGTGGCCGCAGGGAGCTCGGCACAGGGATCGCTATTTATATCGGCAGGAACATCCAGGGATAAATAAAGTAATGTGAGTCAATAGTAATTGACTATAAAGCCGGGATCTTTATTCCCCAAGACTGCGGTGCCCAAAGCCACCTCTGCTGCTGGCTCCGTTCTTTTGGAATCCACCAGGAAGAGCCTCGATCCCTGGCTGCAGGTGCTGGTAGGTACGGCTGCAGCACAGCCCCTCACCGGCCCCGTGGGAGCTGGGGGGACATTTCCATATCCAAGAGAGCTGCGAGGGCATGCGGCAGGGAGGGATAAAGGGATGTTTGTGTTCGTTCTCAGGGAGAAGCATGAGGGCTCTCTGGTGGCACCAGGCTTCAGATATGCTTAGTGTGGGCTGGAGCTGGGCTGGGCTTCTGGCAAAGCACCTGGGACCATGTGAGCTCCTGTGAGGGTGGGCAGCTTGAGACAGACAGTGCTTGTGTTCGCTTTGGGACAGCGGGAGCAGCAATGGCCACCACGTGCCTTGGCTGGGATGCCTGGGGCTGGGGTGAGGAGCCAAGTCTGAGTGTGCTGGCCAGCCCAGCCCCTGAGAGCTCGTGAGTCCTGTGCCTGCCCAGAGCAGTAGCAGGTGCTCTGCTGGACACAACTCCTTGCTGTGCCACAGGGTGGAGCAGGGTGGACTTGGCAAAAGCACAGGGGGTGGAAAGACCCAGGTTGGTGCTATCACCCTGGCATAACCCCAGGAGGATGAGAAGACCCTGTACTGGGACTGTTCGGCACCACCACTGTGTAGCTGAGGCTCAGATGTGGCCCTGCTGCCGCTGGCTTCACTGGCAGGTTTGGGATGAGGCCAGGACTGTCCCTGGCCTCATTTGTGTCCTTGTGCCAGCATCTCCCTTTCCTCTGCATCCTCCTCTGATCCCCACCCTGCTCAGGGCGTGGATGAGCCCAGGGGAGCTGGCAGTGCTCGGTGGGTGCCAGTGTTGTTTGGTGGGAGCCGGTGGAAGCAACCAGCTGGAGCCTGGTGGCTGAGACTGCTGGGAAGATTGGAGCCATTTTTCTTTTCTGAATGGAAAGGTGGGTGTTTCTCTAGAAAACAAGCACTGGCCCAGCAGCCCAGCAGCATGGGGGTGCTGCCAGCAGCACGTTGCAATGTTTGTTGTCAGGCGTGGAGCAGCATCTTGGCCATCTGTAGCTTCCTCCAGGTCTCTGCCGAACCCCAAATGCCTCTTCATTTATATGCCAGATAAGTGAGTAAAATTTCATAGCAAACAGGCACTTCATTAATCACCTGCTTTTACCATTCTGCTCACTCCTGGAAAGGAATTTGGGGTCTTGATAATGGTGCTGTTGTCCAGGCATGTGCCTCGAAGACTGATGCACCTGTCTCGGCAGTGAAATAGCTTTGTAGAGAAATACGATCGCTGAAAACCCCGGGCTCTCCTGACAGCAGGACTCAGATAAGATAATCTCCCTGTGCCACAGGGTAGGGAACAATACTTGCATTATAGATTGGAGCCACGCTCAGACAAAGAGGTTATTCTTATGTTTTCTTCCTTAATAAATGCATTTTGTTAAAAACAATTATGGCTTTTGGAAGCAGTTTGGTGCTTGGGCTGTGGAATGAGGCCGAGCCCTGAGGCGAGACAGAAGGGCTGGGGCCTGGCACCAGCCACATGCTTGGCCCCACCACAGCCCTGGGCGGGCTGGAGGACAGACATGGCTCCTGGCAGGTCACTGAAGTGGTTTTGTGTGTGCCCAGCCTGGTGACCGAGTTGTCATTGTTGGGTTTGTGCGGGTGGAAAGCACATCTGGGCAGCACTGGGGCAGGCCAGAGGGGCTTTTGTGGGCACTGTATCTTGGTTGAGCTGTGCCTGTGGCAGCCAGCACTGGTGTCCCTCCTGCCCTGGCACCCATGTGGGCTGTCAAGTGTCCTATGGTCTGGCACACATGGCCCTGCTCGTGCCTTTGGCATTGCATGGGGACATCCCAACTCTCTGGTGAGGAGCACATGGAGAATGAATGGCCAGATGCTTGTTTTGGCCACCTCTGTCCCCCATTTTGGTGGTTTCTGCTCCTGCTGAGGTTAAGGGGAGCCACTGAGGTTCAAACAGAAACTGGTAATTTGCCACCTGTGGCACAAATGTCTGTGTGGGGGGAGAGGGGACTTGGGTACACATTGGTACAGATGGGGTCTCATCCCTTCTGCCAGACCACAGCTGACATTGGGACCTGGTGGATTGGATGGGTTCAGGTATGGTTTAAGCAGGACAGGAGCCAGTGTTGACACAGCACATTGCCCTGTGCAGGGGAGCCTCCATGGCCGCAGGGCTCCTCGGCAGATGCAGCCCCTTGCTCCTTCCAGCCACCCACTGTGAGCTCTGTGGCACTGGCCGTGGCTCCTTGGGAGTGTGACAGGCATGGGGGTCACCAGGACATGGTGCCACGCTGGGGCAGCCATCAGGACACAGCACCCAGCCCTCCCTCCCCTTCCAGATGGACCCGGTGCAGAAGGCGGTGATCAGCCACACCTTCGGTGTGCCGGCCCCGCTCAAGAAGAAGCAGTTCATCTCCTGCAACATCTGCCACCTGCGCTTCAACTCTGCCGTAAGTGGGGCCACACATGGGGCTGGGAGTGAGGAGGGGGCACAGGGCCAGGCCCTGGCAGGGGCATCCCCATCGATGGGTCAGTCTCATCCACCGGAGCTGCCGGTTCCTGGTGTCCGGCAGCATGGGGGCTGTGGGCTCCTGGAGCTGCTCTTGCCTGCAGAGGAGCCATCCCAGCCTGGCCATGCTGGATCTGCAGTGCCTGGGGCTGATGCTGCTCTGCCAGCAAAAATCCCTGGTTCTGGGCTTCATGATTCCGTTCCGTGGCCAAGCAGCTCAGACAAAACATTGCTTCCTTCATTGCTCATTGCTTCCCTGTTTCAGGCTGCTTCCCAGCTGGAGGTGCTGTGCCAGGAGGGTCGGTCCCACAACGTGCTCCCAGTGCCCCCACGAGCACCCAATGCCCCTGTTCCCACTCTGCCCATGTCCCTCCAAGTCCCCCTGGCTGGCCCAGACCCTCACAGCCCGCGGGTGTTCCAGCATGGAGGCTGTGACCTACTTTGGCTGCACCCAGCCCCGTTCCAGCCCTGTTATCCCGGGGGAGTTTATTGTCTTTGCTAATGAGGCATCACGCTTGGACTCGCCCTTTGCTTTCCCATGTAACAGCCACAGCCCCAGCTCCCATTCCCAGCCCTTAGAAAGCCACAGGGAGAGGGAAGGGAAGGGATGGGGTAGGATGCTTCCCCCTCCTGAGCCCAGGAATCCTCAGCTGGCCCCCAGGAATGCTGTGCAAATTAATCTGTCCTACTCACGGGTACAGTGTCTAATTCATACTGGGGTTCCACTCCATAAATTGCCAAACTGGGGTTGTTTTGGGGGACAATGCAGCATTGTCCCTGTTGGGAGGACACCAGTGTTCAGGGGATTTCTTCTCTGGCCATTTTTATCAGTTTTGTGCAGACATGAATCCGTCAGAGTCACGCTTCATTATCCAGCATTCACTGAGAGAGAGGAGCTGGGGACGTGAACCATGTGTTGGACACCCCTTAGGATACAGTGGGTGATGTGTCCTCCCCACCAAAAAACCTCTTTATTTCATTTTTACAGCAACAATTCATTGTATGTTTCCAGAGTCATAAATTTTACCTGAAAGCTGCTTTTAGGAGTGACTTGATGCATTTAATCAGAGCAGGGTCCTTATCTCGCCAAGCAAGCAATGTGGTGATGTCTTAGAGAGTGATACCTTGGCCTCAATATGTTGGTGTCAGAGCAGGCTGGGGAGAGGAGGGAAATGACTCTGTGCTACACCCCACTGCCACAACCCCTCTGTGCTACACCCCATTCCCAACACCCCCTCTGTGCTACACCTCACTGCCAAAACCTCTCTGTGCTATACCCCATTTCCAACACCCCCTCTGTGCTACACCCCACTGCCAACACCCCTCTGTGCTACACCCCACTGCCACAACCCCTCTGTGCTACACCCCATTCCCAACACCCCCTCTGTGCTACACCTCATTCCCAACACCCCTTTGTGCTATACCCCATTCCCTACACCCCCTCTGTGCTACACCCCATTCCCTACACCCCCTCTGTGCTACACCTCACTGCCAAAACCTCTCTGTGCTATACCCCATTTCCAACACCCCCTCTGTGCTACACCCCATTCCCTACACCCCCTCTGTGCTACACCCCATTCCCTACACCCCCTCTGTGCTACACCCCACTGCCAACACCCCTCTGTGCTACACCCCATTCCCTACACCCCCTCTCTGCTACACCCCACTGCCAAAACCCCTTTGTGCTATACCCCATTCCCAACACCCCCTCTGTGCTATACCCCATTCCCTACACCCCCTCTGTGCTACACCTCATTCCCAACACCCCCTCTGTGCTACACCCCACTGCCAAAATCCCTCTGTGCTACACACCACTGCCAAAACCTCTCTGTGCTATACCCCATTCCCAACACCCCCTCTGTGCTACACCTCATTCCCTACACCCCCTCTGTGCTACACCCCATTCTCTACACCCCCTCTGTGCTACACCCCATTCCCAACACCCCTCTTTGCTACACCCCACTGCCAAAACCCCTTTGTGCTACACCCCATTCCCAACACCCCCTCTGTGCTACACCTCATTCCCAACACCCCTCTTTGCTACACCCCACTGCCAAACACCCCTTTGCAGTGGTTCTACCCTGGGGGTGGATGCCACCAGGTAAGGTGGCTGCACTAGAAACATGCCTGAGTGGCCACATCCTGGGTCTGAGCCCATGCCCTGCCCTCCCCATGTCCATCTGTCTGTCTGGCCACAGCAGTGACTCGGCCATCCCGCTCGCTCTCCCCCCAGAACCAGGCTGAAGCCCACTACAAGGGCCACAAGCACGCGCGGAGGCTGAAGGCCATCGAGGCCATGAAGAACAAGCAGAAGGTGGTGGGGGCTGCAGCAGGGACCCCTGGCCAGGACAGCATGGCCGAGCTGGCCCCCAGCCCTGTGGGCAGTGGGGAGCTGGGCAGCACAGGTACGAGGAGGGGGTGTGGGGCTGAGGAGGCTGCGGTCGGGGTGGCAGAGGTGCCACCTGAGCTCCCGTGCCCGTGGGGGAGCGGGGGGTGTTTTCCCTGTGATTTGGTGTCTCTGGGAGGTGTTTTGTATGGGAGTGAGCCCTGTCCCACACATCCCCAGGGCTCTGCCACATGCAGGGATGGGGCTGGTGGGAGCTGTGGCAGCACTGGGGTTTTGAGCTGAGCCCAGCTTCCATGCACTGCAGATAACAGCTGAAATAGGAGAGACCTGGGGAAGAGCTGCCCTCGGCAGGGATGGATGCGTGCACACATTGTCTGGGATGGTCTTGGGGAAGACAGGGGTGCTCCCTGAAATCCAGAAAACCTGTTCAGGCACAGAGAACTTTCTCTTTCTGCCCATTTCTTTCTCTTTTCCTCTTTCCCCTTTCCTTCTCCTCCCGCCAGCTGATGCCAGTAGCCTGCAGGAGTCGGAGGGTGAGGGCAGCAGCCTGGGGCTGGTGCCCAGCACTGAGGAATCACCTGTGGAGCTGCCAGGCAGCGTTGCCCCGCTGGGCTCCCCGCCGGCCTCCGAGCTGTCGGAGGGCACCTCGGATGCCACCAGCGTGGCTTCCTCGTCCGCCCAGGCAGCTGAGGCACAGGCAGCAGAGTCGGGCAGCAGCATCAGCTCAGCCCCTGAGAGTGAGAAAGAGGGGAAAAAGAGCAAACAGCACCTGTATTGTCCCACCTGCAAAGTGACCGTCAACTCCCTGTCCCAGCTGGAGGCTCACAACACCGGTAAGGACATTATGGGGGGCAGGGGCATCGGCCCCCTGCCACTTCATTGGGGCTCTGAGCAAAGCCCCATAACCAAGCAGCCTTGCAATGAAGTAGCGAGCATTAATGAGCGTTGCTGTAATTAAAAAATGTTCATTAAAATGACCTGCGCAGATAAGCCATGGGGTTTTACCTGGACTGCAGCTTCTAGGGTGAATTTTCACAAGGTCACTCATACTGTTCATGTCTCAATTAAGGACATTAATCAAGTGATTGAGGCTACTTTATTTTCCATTTAGCTTGAAGCTGACAGCCAGGGCTTGCTCCAAACCCAGAATAATACTTCCCAAAGCAGCTTGGTGGTTTGGGCTTGTGGCCCTATGGGGAAGGCCCCTGGGAATGCAGCAAGCTGTGGAGCCCCATAGCCCAAAATCACTGCTGGGCTGTGCAGGGCAGCCCTTTGGGCTGGGCTGCTGTGGAAGCTGCTGCGGGGCCCCCAGGGTGGTAGCAGGGGATGGCAGCCATGGTACAGAGGTCCCCAGTGGGGTCTGTGGGCCCTGCAGTTCCAGCTCCTAGCTTGCCCCTTTCTCTAGAGGATGCTTAAATTGGGCACCCCAACTTTAATTGGAAGGTCCTTTTCTCCCCCAGCTCAGCAAATACTGGGAACCAATTCCTCCCACCCCACTGCCTGCTGGGGCAGCAGCAGCTGCCATGTGCAGGGTTGGCTCAGGACACTGCTGTGGCTTAGCTGCAGACGTGTCCTTTTGCTTTTGTCAGCTCCAGTTACAAATTCAGGAGCTGATTTGGGGAAAAAGAACAAACAAACAAACAAACGTTTGGGGGCTGGCACTGCTCTGTGGCTGTCACACAGCTCCTTGCTTCACGCCTTAAAAAATAGAATTAATTAGCAGGGGCTTAAATTACTTGCTCCCCATGCACCCTCGCCATCCCGGCGCTGGCAGGGACAGGACGGAGTGCCCTGTCCCCAGGTGTGTAGGGATCTTGGGTTCCTCTTTCCCCACCTGCTGTGACCCCGCTGAGCTATTCCTGGCTCCACGGCCGGCTCTGCTCTGACCTTGGGCATGGCTCAGATGCTGCAGCACGGCGAGCGACGCGCGCCCGACTCCGCAGACTGTGCTAA